>NC_090981.1:62591144-64064894 GCF_040807025.1 Struthio camelus | reverse complement strand
CAGGCCCCGTAGCCACAGCTACTATGAATATTCCCGGTGATTCCTAAGAAATATCTGAATTCCTACATCCATGTCTGCCTACCTACTCTATTTCCTCCATTACTTTCACAATATTGTATTTACACAGAAGATGCACCAAATGGGGCTGATTCTTCCTTATTCTCATATAAAAGGACATTGCTACTCATAAAAGGAATAATTCTATCATGCTAACAGTCACCCGCTGGTAAAAGAGCAAGGAAAACAAGGCCAACATATACTCTTGGCTGCATTTTGCTCTCCCAGGAGCAAGAATGTATTAGATCTTTACCACATGATGGACAGAGAAGTGGCACCGTGTTGACTGAAGCTACTCCTGATTTACACCAGGGAAGAGAGCAACGGCTGCTTGCAAAGCTGGCAAGGAGGAAAGCAAAATATTAAACAGTTGGAGCTGACAACAGCAATGCTTTGTTTCTGGTCAGCATAATCAGATAGCGACTGCTTCAGGGCTCTGTTCTCCCCTTTTGAAGGAAACACATAGCATTCATGAACTGCAACAGATCCCAGCAGGCTAAAAAGAACAGCAGAAGATCCTCTGATTTTTCCCTTTGGTATTTGCTGATCCATGAATGCTGATCTTACTCTGGGTTAATTATGCCCATATTTATGCATCAACCAGAAGCTTCTCCTGTTCTCTAAATCTGGCTGTGCATCTTTCTTGTGATCTTTTCTGGTTGCCTTTGTGTAGTGGACTCCGCAGATTTGTCTTTACTGGCTTTATTACCTCATGGAGCAGTTGAGGGATGTCTTCTGTGCGTTCTTTCATCACAAAACGTTTGCCAAGCACATAATGTATACACTACGCTTATGTCAGCAGGGATATACAGCCCTACAGCTAAGCGACAAATAACCAGTAAATGTTTGTTGAAAACTCACTGATGAAACCTATCTCTGATCAAAATGAGCAAAATAAGCAGTAGACAAAAATATGTATATGTTAATTTTCATTGATCTCTTTTTGGTTTTAGATTAAAAAAGTTATTTTTTTAAAAATTCAAAAAAGGTTGGGTTTTTTTTTTATGTTTCTTTCCCCTTTTAAAACAAATAATCTCTTACTGACTCTCCTGAAGAATCAATAGCTAAATTGAGTCTGGAGAAACAGGGGATGGGACAAGATTTCTCAGTCTTCAGGAGTTCCTACATTGTTTAGCTCAGACTCTGTTTATTCACGATGTGGTAATAATGGGTGAGGAGGAAACTGCAATCTGCTTCCCTCTCCTCCCCTCAAACCCTTGTGAGTGCCTGTCTACTTCTCCTTTTTGGGGTATGGGGAAAGGGACATTTGTCTGCTCTATCTGGAAAACAATGCAGAAGCATCACTCAAAAGACAGAGTATCACGTGATGCCCATAGCTGAGATTAGGACAACTGTTTGGGCAGTTATGTTTCAAGACATGACAATGCGTATTGTGTTTGTCATTCTTTAGCAGCTATAGGTGAGTTCATGATGAAAGTTGTGAAAAGCGCATAGCGATCTGGATGGGAAGTTCTCTGAGCGAGGAAACAAAATTCAGCTTTGTGGTCTGTGGGTAGCACCCACTTCATGACATTATTACGCTAGGCTTTGGGGGGAGCACTGGCTTTGGATAAATACAATGGTAATACTTTAAGCCTGTGCTGGCCTATGGAAGAACTGGTGGGACCGCTGTAGTTATAAGTCTTTAGCACAGCTTTATCAAGAGTTCTCCATAGTGTGGAAGCTTGTAGTGGGAGAATTTCACCCAAAAAGAGCAACAGGAGAGATCTCAACAAATCTAAAGGAAACCATCAAACCGCAGTGTGCTGCCAGCCATTACATAAGGGAGAGGAAAGGAACTGTAGAAAGAACTTTACATTTCACTGGTGACTGTGAGAAGCGGGAGCTGACTGAGACAGACAAAGGATTTACTCAATTTCTTAATTTACTTGTTAATAATTCATTAGCTGTGACAGTGGCAATTAAGCCCCAGACTAGCTTTTTCTGTCCTTTCATCTTTCAGCCTGCAAAGATGGACTCTGGCTAATCCATTTCTAGAGATCTTAGTCTAATTTTCATTTCTCTTTCCCCCTTTCATTCATTGCATCTATATTCCTACTTTCAATTACATTCAATTCTTCACAGCTTCCTTTCCCGGCCGCATACCATTATTGCTGTTTTTTGTCAACGTGAGCCTCTCGCAGTGACTCCCTGAAGTTATCACCCACTTTGTTGCAAGAACTCTATTCCATTCTCATTGATACTCCAATTGGCCTTTGACCTTCCCGTACCTCTCTGGCTTGTCTGTGTGTAACCTTGATCTTCTGCACACCTCTTTATGCTCCAGGTTTCACATTCTGCATTTCCCCTTCTTCACTGGTTGTCTTCCTTAATATATTGTTTTGCTGGAATCCCCACTCTTCAGCTTAACCAAGTCCTGTTTGATTAACCCCTCTTTTGAAGGAAAAGCTGTTTTTCTGAATCTGCATATAGAGATGGCATTCATTTCACCACTCCTTTGCAAAGTTAAAAGAGGGCATCACATGGCATTTAGCAGATGCATTAGAAATGCAGCATGTTTGTTGTGCTCTGAGACGGGTGCCACAGACCTTGCATGATACTCAATTCTTAGCCCTTAGGCCATAACCAGTTAATTTAGCCCTATGTACAGTATTCTCTCTGATGAGGATAATGAAGAATATCACTGTAATGTGTTAAGACTACCATTAAAAGAAAGGAAATCATCAACAGTGAAAAATATCTCCGGGTGTTTCTGTGAAACTTAGCTATCTTTCACACCATTTGTCTATTTTTCTCTATTTTCTTTGCTTACATACAGACATGAAAGTTAATTTAAACTCAGCTTCTTCCCTGCAACTGTACTCATTCTGTATCTGTCTATAATCAGAAATATAAATGAGTTGTGATTCTTCTCTTGGTTGGATCATACAGGCAAGTGTCGCAGGTCATGCTAACACCAGTGACACAGAGATATATTTATTTATACCAGTTGCGAATTAGACACCAAGCTTTCCCCTGCCAGCGGGGAAAAAATAATACAGACTTTCCCCTACTTCAAGTGAAACTGGACAGTAACAGGCTCAGGAATTGCCTATTCTAATTTTCCAGGACAGGATCTTCCTGTCTGGGTATTTATACAGCAGCTACCACTGTGGTATCTAAACCCCCTATTGATTTATTAAAGTGCACTCATAAAGCTCTCTGCATTTTTTTTTCCTTGCTCTGTTATTTTATGTGGTGTTATTGTGGGAAAGCTAGGTCAATGGAAGAATGTTTTACATTTTGTTCTGAAAGTGCTGAGGTTTACAGTCATTCTGATGCGTTCCAGAAGCAACTGTCTCAGCGTGGACCAGTAGCCAAGAAACCTCTGTCTCCTGCTTTCATGAGCTTCACTCTAGCTGTTGCTCGTGAGGAATGTAGCTGCCCTGTGAGGTCTCTCTGATAACATGGATAAGTCGAACAGGGATTCTTGGATGCTGAGGAGCAAATTCTTGACTTCATCTGAGAAGCTACCCGCGTCAGCTCGAAGGCCGGTGTGCTTTCGGCAGCCTGCTTGTTCAGCAGATGGCCTGCTGTGTTCTCAATCAGATGGAAGGTTTTTTTTTTTTGTTGGTTTTTTTTTTCCCCCTCCCCAGCTTGGCAGTCGCTTGCTTAACTACAGTTTGATATAGTCCCTAAAGCCAGGAGGTGTGGGGGTGGGTAAGCAGATGTGCCACTCTCTGAAGCTACTGTTAGAGCTCACAAGATGGAGTGCAATAGGAACCTGGTTGAGTCTGAGGCACGCAGGCCGTTTTGTATGCCCATAGAGTACATAGGAAGTCTGAGAAAGTGCCTTCTCTTTAGTCATGTGAATAATAGCAACAATCTGCAATGGAGTGGAGACATCACTGAAAGGGAAGCACGGCCTCAACTTTTTCCAGCTTTGGCCAGAACAAACTGTTCTTCATTTAGCTCCGAAGCCAAGTGACTGAATAGCTTGATTATATGCTGGTGATGGTAATATTTGAATGAGGTGATCCAGAGGGAAGACTTGCTCATGTGGTTCTGGTGTCCTAATCCTTGATATTTCACACTCCTCACTTCACAGGAAGGGGGGACAAGATGGATCCAAAATCAGGGCCAGGATAGAAGTTTGCCTGGATGAAAGCTGAAAGGAAAAGGAAAGGAAAACAACACTTATCAACAACATAATCAGTTTCTTCAGACCTTCCTGACTGTTCTGCAAACCTATCAGAGCCTTGGCTGTTCCATTTTCTCCTGTGGTGGTGAGAAGGGATTGGGATCTCTCTAGGGAAAGAACTTCACTACTAGATAGCACTTGTTAGTACAGCTCTACAGGAGATTTCTACGCATGAACAAGATTACATAGTACAAAATTCCCCGTGACTTTCATGGCCATTTTGTAGGAACAGGAACAGCAGGACCAGGTCATTCAGAATATTTTCCTGAATCCAGCATTCTTACCTACAAGCAAACCAGAGATATTAAAGGTCCATAAATATTATTGGACATTTTAAAACAAATTGAATTTAAACTGATATCTACAGAAACCAATATGTTTCAAATGAAAGCCTTCAAGGGAAAAAAAAATATACCAAAGCTTTTCGGGTGGGGGGAGGGTGGAATTAATGTGTATTAGCTACAGCCAGCACTTGCTCATCACTGTGCTGTGCTGATACTGGAACAGGCATAAACATAATGAAAGCCAGGTCTTTCTCTTTTTCCCTGTCTCTCCTTTCCATCTGACCAATGCTTTGTAATTCAGTCCATATGAATGAAGTTCAACCGTTAGTTTTGTATAACCTGAGCTATACCACAGAATAAATAATATGGTATCTGTTGCCAAATTAGAACAATCTAACTGAAATGGATATGTGCATTTAGCGAAGCCAGGGTATAATTTTCTTGAACCAATATTAGTCCTGCAGCCAACATATGGGAGTTTTAACCTAAAGTACACTTGTATATGGGCTTTTAAAATGTAAATGGATATATGTTTTTCCAAACCAGTGTATATTCAATAAAACCCACCAACTTCCTAAGTGTCAGCTGATATAGCAGTGGATAACATGCTATCTTTTCTCCTTTCATTCATGCTTAATGGATTTCTTGCTAAACTTGGTTGGTTTGATTTATTTTGTTCTTGGCAGAAACATCTTCAAAAGTAGAATTCTTCCCATTGATTTCAAGTTCACCCCTCTATTTCTTGGTGTCAGTCCAGGGTCATAATATGATCTGGAAGGAAAGATAAATTTCCAATACATACAATTATTTTGCAGTTAGCCCCATCCTTAGGCCTGTGCAGCCCAAAATAAGTCTGGATTTTAACCTCCCGGAGGAATAGTTTTCAGAAAAGAGGCATTGAACCAGATCTACCTCAGTTGGTCTAAATAGGGTAACTTATTTTCATCAGTGATTTGTGTAAACAAAAATCTTATTTTCTCAGTTGAATACATTAATCCAGAAAAGTGCGTTTATCATTCTCATCTTTAGATGCTGAAAAGAGAGATCTATTAGTGCATCCCTTGTAGCTTCTGCTACTACATGAAAAAAAAAAAATCAAATTAAACTGTTTTGGTGTGGTTCACCAAACTAAAAAAACTATATCTGACGGTAATTTTGGAGGAGGTGAGAGGTGATTTCAGCAACAAAAAAGCTAGGTAATTGTATGCCTGCATAGCAAAATTTCTTCCTACCTCCAGCTGTAATTATCTGGCTTGTGTTTCTGGACGGAATAAACATGGAACCCTCCCTGCCTTATGCGTTACAGAGTGTGTATAATATGATAAGTCACACTGTCCTTGAGGAGGCCTTTTGAGTTCCTGCTTCCTAGTATCATATTGGGCTAACGCAAACATGAAAGGATAACCACCAAAATGGTCTACTGCTAGTGCTGCAGGACCTTCTTCAAAAGCTTGCTGATGTAAAATATGGAACCTCCAATGACTCCAATCAGCCTTGGTTCATCTCCCAGATTTTGGTGAGTCCTGGCTGCTCTTGCTCAATGGTGCTGCATTGATTGACACTGTTGAGACCATGCCAGTATGTACCAGATGAGGATCTGACCCTGAATTAATAGCTGTTTATTGCAGGAGGGCAAGTGTAACAACAGTACATACCCACATTAAAGGAAGACATTTATTTCTTATGAAATCAGTTAACAGTCACAGAAACCACTTGAAATTAATAGAAACTAATTGAAAGTAATGGAGAATTACCTGAAAACGTAGCAGAAGTAGATGAAATTAATTGAAGATAATTGATAGTGACTGGAATTAATAAAAAATGGAAACAAATTGGGCTTAATTGAAATTTATTGAAATTGAATTAAACTCAATAACGCAAAACCTATTAAACTTAATAGAATATAATTGATATTAATTTTATGCAATGTTTAATAGTAACATAACATTCTTAGAAGAATTTTTTTTAATTGGATATTTTATTTGCATAACCTTATTTTCTTATAATAGTACAAATAAATTTTAACAAAAATATGATGCAGAGCATGGAAACTTCAGGCCTCCTTTTGGAATAGTTAAGTGGAAGCTATGTGACACTGGTAACAAAACTTCCTCATAGAATTTAGTAAGATAAAAAAGTGTCATGGATTTTTATACCATGGTTGTACTGAGACTTTATTTAGTAAAGCTTAATGAGAACGTTCTACCTGCTAAGACCTTGGCTTTGATTTGATAAATGACCCCTTGACCAGATATTGAATCCAGCATTTGTCTTCTCTACTAGTGTGCTGTGAGAACCTCTATTTGTTATCTTTAACTATGAAGCATTTTAATTCTTACGAGCTTCCTTGCAGATTTTCTTCTGTTATATCACTAGTGTTTATATCAACTATTTCTATCTCCCCCAGCCTTTGTCAGTTGAAAGAACTAAATACTTTCTCACATAAACCCGTTAATGGATGTATTCAGCTCGGTGATTGAATTATATTTTCCATTGATGTGTATTCTTGTAGTAATTTGCAGGAAGCTGAGAGTTAATGTGAAATACGTTTTAGTGAACTGGCATTGAGTTACACTTATTTCAAGAAAAAGGACTAAGACTAAGGTTTTAAAACGGAAAATCAGGAAGAAAAATAAAAATAGAACAAAATTTATTTTAATTTATTTTTTATCAAGTTCAAAAATAACGATTTATGGTACATCTACAGACTCCAGGTCTAGTTAAGACCAAGTGTGTAAGTGTGTATGGAAGACCATCACCTTTCAGCTAAGCTGAAAAAGCAGATGCTACTTTTAAGATACCAATTTATGGCCCTACAATGGCAAGAAAAGAACATGTTTTCAGGTAAATAGAGGTTTGAACTTTTGTTTTAATAGTGTTTTGGCTTAAGTAGCAACCTATCAAATGAAAGCCACAGAGAGGGCTAGGTTTTGGAAAATAGTTGGTAAGTATATAGTTTTGAATGCTTAACATATGCCTGCCTCTGTTTACAAACGTGCTTCTTGTATCAATTCCCACTGTACTCGTTGGAAACCTAATCAGTGTGGTCAGCAGAGCCTAGAGTGACTCAGCTGACCAAATGCAGGTGTCCACCTCAGGGTGGGCTGAGTAGCCCTCTGGTCTCCACCAAATATCTTGTGGCTTGGTTCTGTCCTCCACACATTGCACCTATGGCCATCTGAAGTGCCTTGGGGATCCAAATCATCCATGGCAGATGCAACACAACATCTATAGCAGACTTGTGGCTGACTGGAGGCCATGCAGAATGCCTTAGGTCATCTCAAAGGATACTCAACGCTTACATTAAAGCTACTGCCTCGTGCCCCTGACTGCTTACGCTTTTGCACTTAGATTACATTTAGATATCTATGTACAGACATCTAAATTTGGATGCCTTTGCTAGAAAGTTGAATCCCACCCCCAGGCTGGGGCCAACAATTAAAATCAGATTAGAGGGGAAATACATGCATTCACTACTGTAGTTTGCACTCAGCAGCCATCAAGTGAATTTTACTGACATTTCTAAAAAGAGCTTTGCTTTGGGGAAGATATTTGTCTAGGATGCCTTTTTAGGAGAAGGACAAATAAAAAGAATGGAATTGGAACACTGAAGGAGAAAAGAGGAGGAGGAAGGAAAAAAAGAAGCAAGGAAAAAGGAAGCCAAAAGAGGGAGAGACAAAAGAAGGACTTAGAAGGAAGGAGAACTGGATAAATAAATATTACTCAATTTTTCACTTGCACATACAAATACAGGTTTCATATGTTCTCATACGAGTCTCCAGGAGGTTTCTATAGCACCCGTAATAGGTTATGTACTATATTATAGCTCTCATACCATGTAGGAACGAGGTAAAACTGCCTCCACATTAAGATTTCTAAAGTCCAAATAGCTCCAGTACCGTTTATCAGGAAAGTTCTGATGGGAAACAAAACACATTTTGAGGCTCCGGAGAGAGTCATGAAATGTACCTCAGGAATGAAACTTGAAACAGAAATCCATCTCTCCCCATTTATCATTGTGAGTAAGTTAATGGCCTGCTCTGCCTGATGCACAGCAGCAGACAAGCCTCTTTGATTTACTGAGTATCTGGGTGATTTTCAAACCACGTACACTGCTAGGTAGCACTGCGGATTCTCCCTCCCCCCTTCAGCCTATTTACCCACTTCTGGCTTCCTGCTGAAACATGATTTCCTTTGATTAACTACTCGAGCTTAATTGTAAAATGGAAACAGAAACACACGGCACACAATTCATTGGAGCTGAGAGAAAACCCCAAACAACTTTTGAATGGGAGAGGGCACAAAAATCGATTCCCATGTCCTGTGCTTTCAAGCGGGATGGGTAGAGGAAGAGGGCAATAAAGTGAATCCTTGGAAGATTTAAACAGGTCTGGTCCAGTGCTGCACTGACTTCCCACATCACAACCTGTGACTGCTGTCCCGTGTCTTACCATCTGTCACTACCAAAGAGAGATTAGCAATAGCATTTACATAACTCCCTGTAAACAGGCTGTTACCAGATCCCCTCCCAACTTCCCCTTTCCCAAACTGGACAAGCCCAGCTACCCAGCCTTTTCTTGTAGGTCGTGTAACCCAGGCCCCTGACCGTCTTGGTAACTCTCCTGTGGACCTTCTGTAGTTATTGGCATCCTTCTCGAATGGGGAAATCCAAAACTGGACACAATACTAGAGTTACCCTTCAACTCAGTCATGGGCTTAATTTTTTGAGATCTCACATGAAAAGAGCTCTTAAAAATAGAGGCTTGAAAGGGAGTTCTGAATATAAGAGATGCCAGAGATCTAGCTAAATACAATTGACACAAATCCATCAGAGACGAATAACTTTGCTAGATGCTGATGGCAGAGAGTGACCTTTTTTCCCCGTTTCTCTCTAGGAAAAAAAAAGCAGTAGCAGGTTTATCAGGTGCTCAGGATTCCAGGAACATACCTATGAAGACATTTGCAAAGAGTGAGAAAGCTTGAGAGAAGATTCATGCTTGTGCTAAATCACCTGGAAATATATACTGCAACAGTATTCAGAGCAATAAAAGCATGTTACAATTTTAATGCATTTCTCAGTCCAGTCTGATTTTTTACAAAATGGCTTTGATTGGCCAAAGAGATTTCTGAGGAGCTGGGTTAACTTCTTTGAATAGCTCTGCTCATTTGAAAGTGCTATTTAGATATTCTGAACTGTCACATCATATCCTAGCGTGAAAGTACACTTTTGCCCTTTCTTATAAATCTTGAATTACATTATAACGCACCTCAACATTATTCAGTATTGCCTTTTTTTTCTCTTCTTTTCTTTCTTTTCATTGTATTTATTTATTTATATCCTGATAATAACATCCTTGGGGGCATTGTATAGGCAAGACATGTATCTTGGCCTCCTCCTTTCCCCAGGAGTGCAATTGCCTTGCGGTAATTATAAGATGTCGTATGTTATTATGAAGGTGCCTTATTGCTCAAACACATCGGGGATATCCGATAATGTAATTACTTCACCTTATAAAATTATTATAAATCATGCATGGGGAACATTTTTTTCCACAGCAAAGCTGTCTGAAGAATTATCACATTGCATGGAATGGGAATATCGTAGTGCGGCCAGCATTATGTTCCCTATGCCTACGGTAGCAGTAGGCATTAAGGGAGTATTAAAATAAAATATTTAACATGAATGATTAAACAAGGCATATTCAGAAAGCATGTCTCCCTTCTAAATCTCTAGAAGAATGGATTATCATCTAAGTGAACATATTCTGCACTTTTGCCTTTTGAGGCATGAATAGCAGCTGCAGTTTTGCTTATCCTTTTTTCTCGACTTTCCTCCTTCCTCCTCCTCCTCATCCTCAGCGCTCCTGAGTGCAGTATAATTGTTATAAAAGCAAATCAATAAGCACTTGAAACATTGGCCATTGTACAAAGAATTGTGCTTCTATTGGCCATCACTTTAATAACATCTAATGATTATTTCTCCCTCTTTCAGCTTCTGAAGTTTCCTGGCACTTTATTGATTAGAGCTTGACAGGCTTCTGATTATAATTAAAAATCATCAATGGGCAAACAGAAAGCAGTTCTACTTAGCAATAAACCGAACGGATAATCACTAGGTTAGGTGATGTGACCACAAAATATTTCCAATAGTACCAGGTAGAGAATAATTGAAACCCACTTGATGGGTCACAATTCAGTAGGACTATACAGATTCCTAGATAAAAGCTTTTGCGTCCTAAGTAAATAGCCAGTGCTACTGGTCTAAATCAAACCCTTTGACATCACCATGGTGGATCAAGTTTTGAGGTTTTTGGCCTGAAGGGGGCAATATTCCCTTCCATGCGTCAATCAAAAAAGGCAAGTCTAGATCTGATAATATGACAAGCGAGTGTACAGAATAGACAAAAGAGGCAAACACATCAGCAGCTTCCCTCTTCCTTTAACAGTTCCTGGTAGTGCACAAGGAGCACGGACATCAAGCCAGCATTCGCCTAGTAGCTGTATCCAGCTGTGCATGTTATGTAACTAGGAGTTAATTCCCAGAAAAGGCAGCATGAATTGACTCCTCTGAAACTCTCCAGCGGAGATCTAGGATCAAGTAAGGTAGAAGTATGAAGAAAAATTGTAGGTCGAAAGAAGGACGCGAATAAGCATAGATCTGAGTATTTGGATTTGGAATATGAACACCTCCAGATATGCTGTGATCAAATTCAGCTATAAATTTAGTTTGCAAGGATAACTGATATTTACCCCACTAAATAAATAGGGGCAACCTAGTTTAATGAAAAGGGCTTGAGATGAAGAGTCTAGAGACTTGAACTCTCTTTCTCACTTCTGCAGACATACGATTTTGGGCTTCTTTCTCTCTCCATTAACTTTGTCCATGGTAAGTAGCTGCATTTGGAAGGATGTATCCTGGGCACCACAATGTGTGCTAGACCATTTATACTGAACAACTATGCTTATTTCATGCGCTTTAGCAGCTGCACTTTCAGAGCTGGAAGATCTGAATATTCTCCATCCTCTCATCCAGTTCCACACAAAGTGGTTTATAGGACGCACTGGGGAATCCTAAATTGCTTCAGCTTTGTCATAATATGTTGAAAAGCTCAAATCTATGTTCCTCCTGGCTGTTAAGCGTGCATCAAATTCACTTTTTAAACAAATATGCGCAGAGATGGGGGGTTTTAATTATGTGTCCTGCCCGTGTTAGTGTGTGCCCTCTCCAGTTTGGGGAATACTCTAGGCAACACTGTGGAAGAGAGCTTAGGGACTCCCATTTCACGCACACTGCATGCAATCATTCTGGGGAATCTTTTTGGGTATGTTCATCACCCTTCACACTAGTCATTTGAGCATAGCTTAACATTGTACTTCCACTTAGAAACTGCACAAGACAATTTCTTAAAAGGTATGATGCTTTCTTTTGTTGTTAGGAAACAGAAAATATGAGGCTATCATTTTTAATATAGCCTTTGTGAGCTTGGATAAATTATTTACAGGGCCATTTTCAGGTACATAAAAAGGAGTCAGTAGCTCAACTTATTTTTAAGTTACTCCATCCTCACTGTTTACGGTACATCAGCTGGAATCAATGGCCTAATATTGCTATATACTTTCAAAATGCCTCTTTCCTCTACCCTTGGTGTGTCTAACACACTTGGTATGCAATAGCCTTAAAACAGCATCTTTTGCTTGCCGTCACCCTCACAGCCTAGCCTTCCTCATCTTGCTACATGTTATAATCGTAAAAAGACATAGGTAGCAATAATGATAATAATAATGATGATAATAACAATAATAATAAGAAGAACGGTTTTCTGAGACCTATGGATAAAACAATGCCCAGGTCATGTACAGATACTGAATGGGATGGTCAGAGAGGTCATTTCATTGTTATTTGTATATACAAAAGCACAATCATTATCTGTTTCCTCAGGTTCTGCACGATCAGCTGATCACCTTTTTTCTCTTTTAGATTGCTTAACACACAATTAGATATGAAGAGCACTGCACTTCTTTGCTATTGCAGCATTTTGGAAGTGCTTCACTAAGGGATTTCTAGTCCTGGTAACTGGCATATGTGTGCATCTGAGCTTGAAATCTGCCTTCAGGGTCCCCTCTTTGTCCGGGCAAGGGATAGGAGAAGCGACGTGCAAGTGCATCTTCTCAAATGGTTGCTGCACTCTGCTGGTCAGCTTTGACATGCCACGGGAAAATTCCTTAGAGGGCAAGGCAGTAAGAATATGTGTGCAAAAACACAGGCAGGACAGAGTAAGCAGCATTGGTTCTTTCCCAGATATATTACGAGGAATTCATTTGCTTTTCTGGAGAGAAAAAATTGACCATGAAGTTTTGGGGCTGAAGCTGTAGATCCAGCTGAGCAGGCAGGTTCTCCATGTCCCATGACTACAGACAGTTTGCCCCGCTATGTAATGCTTCAAGCATGGCTTTGCACTTGCATCCATCCAAAATGAAGTCACGAGGTTCACAAAGAAGTGAGTGACAAGGAGAGACACATTCATTAAGTGACTCTTTGAGGAAACCGATAGGAGTCAGCAGAGCTGACCCAGGAGAAAATGTCTCCATGCTTATATAACCAGGAGATGAAAGCTGCGTTGGTGGCTGGGGGAAGCAAATCAAAAACAAACATCTAATCCCTCTCTTCATTTCCTAACATGAATATAGTCTTTGAAATCAGCTAGCTTAAAAACTTCCACATTCATTCAGGTAACGTTTGAATGTTTGAAAATTTGTCCTCTCAGTTGTTTCCACGCCTTACCTCTTCTCTTCTTTCCAGTTCAGACCAGGAAATGTCCATTGCACACACTGGACTGTCTTTCTGTTACCCAGGCTAGGCTACACGTGACTGATGCTGAGTTTTAACGATAGCTGACATAGTACTATCAAGTAACATTCGCTATGTCTATAGGCTCCTGCTGAGTTGAACATGCTGGCTGCTACGTATGCTGTGAAGCTGCTTGCCACCAACTAACATGCATGTTGAGAGGACAAGGTTTGAATACCATAGGTCAGCAGTGGCTATTCCTTAGCAGATTTCAAAATGCTGAGCAGTTGCAACACTGCACTGTGGAGCTATCATTTGCCAATATTGCATAGCCTTGCAAGAAACATCTGTGGGTACACCGTCTATATTGACCACTCATTTGAAGAAGAGGGTTTTTTTGTTTTTTGTTTTTTGTTTTTTGTTTTTTGTTTTTGCCAGTGTCTATTTTACCTGCACGCTCAGGAGGTCTAGTCCAGCATAAAACTTGTGAAGCTGCTCTAGTCCTGTAGTAAGCCTGAGATGTTAAGTACAACTCAGAAACAAAGTGTATAGATAGACACTAAAGAGGGTAGTTCTTCTAAGCTTTTTTAGGACTTTATCTTGGGACTAGCTTTGTGTTGTTATTTTTATCCCCAAACTTCTGCTGCCCACGTGTCAGAACAGTGCTTTGACTTTTTTTGACTTTTTTTTTCGTATTCCACACAAGAGAATCTTTTTCATATTGGGTCAAAAATGAATAAAGGACTCTCTTTACAATCTCTAAAGCAGAGAGTGAGCTTTATTAGACACTGCACAACTATTGGTATTGCAAAGTTATAGAAGAGGTACAAAATACTGCTGACTGAAAATGCCACATATAGCCCTTTAACTGCCAGGTACCTTAACAGATGCTTGCAGTGCCTCTTCCTGTGCTTACGGGGTTATTTCACTTGAGGATGAAGCAAAGACGATCAGATCTTAGATGCTATCTTTGGTGTAGAGCACTTTTATTTATCCCTCCACCAGCACATCGCACTTTCTTTGCATGTGTATGACTGCTGACAACGCAGAAAGCCTCTGAAGGATGTTACTGACTGCTTTGTTCATTCCCAGATGTATTGGTTCTCATGCGTCACCAGCAGGCTCATGTAAGATTGCTCTCTCTAGAGTTGCTGTAGTCAACAGCATGTTACTTCCCAAAGTACCGTCTCCACCACTATCAAAGAAGGAAGATTTGCAACATCACAGCCACATGCGTTGTTCAGTAAGTGCCTGTAAGAACAATATTCTCCGTTCAAAAATCTACTGGTGACTGCAATTCAAGTATAAAAGCAGTGGGAGAAGTATACATGAAAAGGAGCTGGGATATAGCCTATGAGTTGCACTTTGTAGAGTGCTAACACCCTGTTTAGCCTGAAGCCAACAGGACTCCGCATGAATCTGTCTACACAAAAATCAGCACAGCATCAAAGAGAAGAAACACAAGTGACAAGAATATCCTGAACTCACAGCTTAGGTGGGAAGGCTGCTGTGCACTTTCTTTAGCCCTTTTCTGCCTTATTTGCTGGAAGGTGGAAAGGGTTGAGGATCTACAACATAATTGCAGGTCACTACAGCTGCTGAGGCTTATTAGCAATCAGTCTGACTCTCCACTCCCATTCTTGAAAATCAGGGCTATTTTTTTCTCACTAGTCCTGGCATATCTTGATCTTAGTGCAAACTGTGTGAAGAGTATGAAATAAATGTGAAATCTAGGAATTATCCAGCTGGAAACTAACAGAGAACTGCAACTCAGGTGAGATGTGGCAAAATCCATTTTCCAGCAAACAGACAAATTTTCAGCAGAGCTAAGCATATTTTTGTTATTAAAGCAAGGTGGTTTATTTTATATGCCCATGTGTGTGTGTGTCACTTTATATTAAAGGTCGGTCAAATTACCCATAAATAATCTGGCTGGTCAGTGAACCACAGGGGCTGGCATTTCCCAGATACCACGAACATTTTCTCATTCACTTCACTTCCACTTTATTTAAAATAAATTATTTGACATCTAAAATGACTGAGGTTATTCCAGCTGGAGAAAAAAAAAAAAAGAAGTGTAAAGTCCTTTCTCTATTCTTGTTTCTCATAGCACCCTGTAAAATGACATATTTTGATTGATGTAAAGTATTATGACACAGAGGAAGGAAAATACGTTAGAAATGGAACAAGGTGCATTGTTTTTTATTGTTCACTCGTTACTCTAGTGAACATGCAGTCCTGATACTGCAATATAGTTTTATGTAATTGAGCCTGATATAATCCTATTGAAATCAATGTAAATCTTTCTATTTCTGAGGCTGTTGAATCAGGCCCTAATGAAATTGTAAAAGCTCCCTATTTGCTTAAAAGATGCTCTGAAGCAAGTCGAGAGAGAGGTTTCCCTAAACCCTCTACAGAAGGTCTTCTAAGCAGCATAGATGAAGTCAAAATTCTGCACAGCCACTTCCCTTTGTGATCTCTAATAATAATATATTTGTGAATAATCCATAATTAAATGAGAAGAGCATAACATTAATTATTTCACTAGATTGTTAATCAGCAGGGTATTCTATGCCCCCCTCTTCCTACGAGCTAACCTGTCAGGGTCTAATAATTGTTGCCATGAACGGGGTTGGGTTAAGGTCCCTGAGGAATGCCAATTCTCTTGTTCCATTAGTGAGAGCACATATAGATCATTTTCAGTACTAATCTAGGGCTAAAATCAATTATGTCTCTTGTATTTAAAAATTAAATTGACTCACCATGGGAGTAGGATAAAGGAAAAAATACATTCCTCCTATTATGTGTAATTACAATTGTAAAACATTTTCCTTCCAAATGTAATTGCTGCCTATAGAGACTGAAGCCGGAGAGCTTAAACTGTTTAGCTGACACATTCAGTTGTCTTTCAGGTTTTTTCTTTGGCGCATTTAAGGCACTGAAACACGCTTTAAGATTTCTCAACTTTTAAAGGCTCTCAGAAACTGTTCAGGATTTAAGAATAATGAAAAAAAAAAAGAGTACAACGAATTAGTTCCGTCATCGTACTAAAGAACATGGTGGAAGTCATTTATTCTTTTAGATGCTTTATTTTTGTGGCAGAAAAATGATTGGCCAACCCTAATCTTGAAGTTTCTCAGGACTTTTCAATTTCCTGAAAACCATGGAGGCTGCTGCCTATATAGTCTATTTTTCGTTATTTTAGTCTTTTGAGATCTTTAAGAAGGGTTGCTTGAAACAGTGTAGTATGCATGACCTTCTATTGAGGCCTTTGAAGGTCACTAAAGAGTGCATTATTGGTCTATTTTTCTGTTGCACCATGGGCCACACTGTTCCACTGCTGGGCTGGGGCACACTGAAGACCGTATTATTAAGCAGGGTGGGAGCATAGGATATCGCTCAGATACTCAAAAAGTTAGGTGTCATAAAATTTGGGGTGAGGCTGCTATCCTACAATGCTCTTTACTGGATGCTTTTGGTGCTCTGCGGTCTTTCACACCGATCATCAGTGCCACGTGTGTGCATAAACCAACCATATATCCTGGAGTAACTTCCATACAGCACAAGGAATTGCTGACAAGTAAATTGTAATTCCTTATTTACATAAGGACATAGGTCTCTGAAGGAATCCTGAATACTAACTGTGCAAAAATAACCTGTATCACTTGTCATACTAAGCAAATACCGAGAAATAGCTTGTAAAGGATTTGCAAATTATTAGTGTCTTCCATAAATCAGTCGAAAAATAGGAATATGCTTTTGAGGAGACCTGTATTCCTATTTTCATTGAAAAATTTCAAGCTCTGATTGTTTTTGCCAGCTTTAGAACTTGCTGAAAAATAAGATGAAATGTTTGCAGGAGCATACACGATAAATGTCTTCTTTTTGAATCTTGCTTTTTATTGTGTTATTCACCAAGCCTCGTTATATGCATATTATGGATATGAATGGTTGTCTCTATAGTCACAGGCACCTACCAGGATTATGATTTCTGGACAGCTTATTATTCATGCGGTTTATTTGCCATGTTTAGAAGTAACCTCTGACCTGCCAGATTCTATAACAATTGATTAGCCATTTATTAAGACATCTAAGAATCCATTATTCATCCTTTATACATTATTTATAAATGTACTTCTAATTTGATGTATGACTGCTATATTTAGAGTACATAAATAAGTCAGGAGAGGCTAACTCCTGCAGTGTCCTAGCATTGGTAAGAATTGTATCAATAACCAAGTACAAATCCAATGGGAATTTTTCTCATGAGTTTAAATGAATGTTTAGTATTGAAACAATGACAGATTTGGCCTGAAGTCCTTGAGAGCCAATCAACCAACCTATTTTAAGTGTTTTTTAAATTATAGAAGTCCATCATTCCTGTTACCCTAAGTAGATTGAAAAGCTGACCTTTGATTTGTATGAAATTAATTTTATGTTTTCGAGGGAGTGGTAAATGCTGTTTCTTCACAGCTTTTCTACACAGGCGTTGTGGGTTTTTTACATTTTTCATAGCTATGTGAAAAGGTTGGACTGAATCACAAGCACGCTGAAAATCCATGGGTGGTTTGACTTCAGCCTGGTTTAATAAACTCAGTTTTTTGATGCTAGCGAAGGCTTAACAGTTGTAAGATGGAAAAGGCTGCTCAGTTGGGAAGCCAGTTAACTTTTTGGTCCTCATCTGATTTCTGTTCTGTCCTGTTCTGTCTTATCCTATTCTGGTTCATCATGCAGTGCCTGTGTCAGATAGATAGTTACATATTTATCCCAGGTTGTTTGTTTTCTCACCAGTTCAGGCAAAATAACATTCAACGGGTTTTCCGGTAATTTCTGCTTTATAAAAATATACCCATTTCCATGTAAATAGTCACAGCAGACAAAATCTAGGATCTCTTTGCTCCTCGAGTGAAAGGTGGAGAGCTATCTGGTGGGTATGGGTCCTTCAAGGTGTCGTTATGTGAACCTGTACCAAAAGAGTGAAGCTGTGAAGTACTGACTACATCTCTTCAATAGCTTGGGTCAGACCCTGAGCTGTCTCGAAGGTCAGGATTAAAACGCTGAACTGGATTGCATATTTTGTGGTAGGCCCACACAGGGAGTCTGATGTGTTAGCAGTTCCCTAAATTCTACTCTAACTGGAGTTTTCTAAAAAATCGGGAGAGGACTAGACATATCGCAGTCATTTACTCCAACTGAGAAGTAATGAACGTTATAATTAATGGAAGTAAAGACTTACCCAGTAAATACAGTAAATGAAAACAAGTGGATGTGATTGTGCAGCGGGTCCCGCTTCCAAATCAAGAAGATTTTATTTGCATTAGTGTATTTTCAAGTGACTGAGTTGAATAGTATCCTTTGCTGTGAGATTTTTTTCAAAGTATGTTCAGAAATGCCCTTGTATTCCGGTGCAAAAGCTAAGAAAGATCCTCTCTTCATCTCTGCCGTACCAACATGCATAAGCGAGAGCGGTAAATGAGGCTTTTATTGGCTCTGGCATCATCAAAAAGTTGCGTGGTTGGTAATTTGAGTAGTGTATCCTTCATTATACAGTACAAGCTAAATCAAAATACTGGGCTCACAGAAAATGATCCGGAATATGATTCAAGGACAAGGAAAACCTATGTTCCTGATGAAAAGAAACAAAACCAGTGTGACTTTCAGATCACAGAATGACTCGACATAGAATTTAAGGAAAAAAAAGTAATTTGATGCAGGGGACATGAAACCCCATGCAGTGCTATTTGTTACAGGACCAGACACTCAGCTTGTTGAATTATAAAAACACTGGTGACTTTAGCTGGGGATCTACCCTAGTAATAAAGTCATTTTCTTATTACAGACTTTACTTCACATGATGGTTTTGTTCATTCTTCTGAAAAGATTATTTCTTTGTCTCTAGACTTGTCCATTAAGAAGTGTTTCTGGGGCTGAAATTCAGATATAGGAAACAAGTAGTATTCTGAATTTTCACAACTGGAAAGTGACAGAAGTGTTGCAAAGCCTGGCAGAGATAAGAAAGCATCATCACGGCTTGAAAAATCTAAACTTTATACCAAAAGATAGATGATAGCAAGCACAACGCAACCCTCTTTTATGCTGCCTTCTTTTCCAGACTGTGCCCATTAATGAGACGTAATTTGTGAAAAAAGACCAGGGAAGAGGCCGAACAGAGAAAGGCTGTGAAGAGCGATACACCCTCGCCCCCTTCACCCAAAGGTGACCAGCCTATTTGGAGACTGATCTAGCTTTGTTTGCCAGACAATGGCGATTATCGTACTGCCGCCGCATTCTCCGCAGATAACTATCGCTCTCCATTACTGTCAATATACAGGTGCCAAAATAGATATTGTACAAATATGTGCTTTAGAAATGCAGGCAGACAGACAATGAGAATATGACACTGTTTGTCAGCGGTAAGCCATTTCAAAACTCGTGAGATTTAAACAATTATTTTAAATCTCGTCTTGGTATAACTGACGCTCGGAATAACGAAAGGGAAGGAATGAGTGTACCTGGGTGTTTTTCGTGGATTATTTCCCTCTGCTCACCCTCACCGTAGAAACCAGAAGCATCGTGTCCCAGTGACATCTGACTCCCTCACTATCTTTAAATGTTTCCCCAGATAATACATTATTGTGCTTGTAGCATCTTCCCTGTGGTTCCCACAGTGGCTTCAAAAACACTCTGGTTTGTTGACAAAACAAATGAGCCTGAGACATTGTGACGAAGGACACTCTTCCCCAGAGTTTTCCTGCAGAAAGGCCAGCGCGGTGTCCATAAACATGCTGTTTAAAGCGGAGGCAGAAGGCAGATAAGAAAGCTGGGCAATTTGATCAGCAGTATACAGGGACTCAGAATCTTATTTAACTGGAAAATATCTGATTGACCTTAAACGAGAAACAACTTGTTGGGGGATCTGTTGGTTCAGCTGCTCTGTGTGTCAGTCCCTCAGCTAGTGGCACGCTATTTCTCCCTTTCATATTTCATGTTCAAGCAACCAGGCTGGTGCAAGTGTGAATTTTTCAGAGGCAGTGCTGAGCCAGGGCAGGAAGGAGTGAATCTTGAAGTACGAAGGGTGAAAAGCATTTACAAGTATGTTTTGCATTTTCTAGTACACCAAACCTAGTGACTGAATTAAAAGTTATGCAAGATTTGAAAAAGAGGTTAAAAATCACAGAAGAAATGATGCAGCAAAAGGTGGTCAGGACTATTATGAATGGATTTAAATGAACAAGCAGCAAACCTAAAGACTTTTATGAATAGCGAACAATGCCAAGAGGTAGAAATAAGTTCAGTCAGCTTATTTAGGGATAAGTTCTGGTGCATTTTTTGCAATACACAGTGCTTTACTGTGTGCATGATCTTGATTTTTTATTAGATTGTGGAATTTGTGGATTAAAATACTTGCTAGTAACATCATATGGCTACAGAAAACTTCAAGAGGTCATTCCATGCCTTTTCTGGCTCCAAAGTAAGATTGACTATTCATGTTTTATTTGTGGTGTCTGATTAACCCATCCTCAAAGATTTTTACTATGGGAAACTCCAAATTTTCCAAGATAGTCTTTTCCAGTGCTTTGATACCTTCAATGATAGAAGTTTCCCTAGTGCTTATTCTAAGTGCTTCTTGCTGAAATTATCTGTTGTGCTACCTGCCAGGAACATCAGGAGCAGATTGTTTCCTTTTTCTCAGAAATAGCATTTTACAAATGTGTAGACTACTATCACAATGGTGGACTATAGCCCTATGCTATCTTCTCTAGACTAAACAACCTAAATTCATTCAGTATTTCTGCTTAGGTCATTGTGCTAGGCCTCTTTTGAGCTCTCCTCTTATTTATCTTTTCTAAATTTTCTTCGTCCAGTCCATACCTTTCTGGAGATGTTATGTCCAAAACTGATCCCCCAAAATATCCCCACGATATTGCAGCTGGTGGCTTAAGGGTCTGGAAATAACAGAAGATAGCTATCACTAGGCACTGTTAATAATGTTTAATTCGATCATTACAAACTATCTTCATGACATATAGAACCGATTAATTTACCACAGAGAAAAGAAAGTATATTATCTTGCCCAACAAGCAAAGATGCTACATGCTGCTGCCCAGTTTATTAGAAGATATAAATTAGTTTGACTCTGGTAAATTGAAGTAAAAATCATGTCCACCCACTAGTGAATTCCTTGAATCTATTTAATGTCTCAGAAAGCAAGAATGGGATTCTTCTTATTAAATGTAGATATTTGCCAGACTTTCTGGTCTAGACTCCCTTTAAAATCATAAAAGAAGGTTTGTCTCTTCTCTTCTAAGGTTTATCTTTTCTATTCCTAAAATAGATGTCTAAAAATGGTACATTTCTAATTGTATATCCATTTCTTCCCAGTGATGGTAAAGACAGCTTAGTGCACTTAGATGACCATCTTCTAAATGGTTAAAGTTAGGCAAAGTGAGACTCACTTTTACTTTTTTGAAGTGGTCTTGTAGAGGAGGCACCCATTTACATGTATCTGTACTGTAACATGCCCTTGTCTTAATTTCAAACATTGTCAAATGGCATACTGTCATCTCTTTTCTTAATAGGGTAGATTTAGGAGACAAGTTGAGCCAACGTTATCTCTGACAGCTCTTGTAGTTTCCTCGTCTAAAGAGGGTGTCTGGTGCCCAATCCTTCTAAGTCCTGTTTTCGAATAGATATGAGAAAGGGACTTATCCAATGTTCTTGGAATGGACCTTTGAGTAGAGTCCCGGCTTGTGGGCAAAAGGTAAGAAAACTTCCTGCTCTACCTGAAGCTAGCACAAGAGATTTCCTTGTGCATGTCTGCCTTAACTATCCACTGTCTGTGTTGCTTCATGTCAGCTTTGCCTTAATCTTTTTTCAGTCCTCCTGAGAAGTCGGTCATCAGGATATGCTGGAGAATGTGTGATTAATGAGGTACAAAATGAAGCGTGTCTGTCATTTTTCCCCTTTTTAAAATGTATAGAAAGAAGGTAACGATTATCATTCCTGTTCTACCCTGCTCTAGTCTAAGAAAGTGTGGGACCAGAAAGCACTTGCATTTAGAGGATTTTCTTTTTCTCAGAAGAATTTGTGGGAAACTTCAGATTAACAGGATGTTAACTTGTCCATGGACTGCAGTGGCAGCTGCTTCAGCACTGGATGCGGCTTATAAGAAACAAGCAACCAGAGCATTGCATTTCTCACCTTTCTAAAAAATCTCCTTACAGCAGGGTCTTACTGTGACAGACCAGAGAGTAAAACAGTTCATGAGTGGAGGTCAGTGCTAGTTGTTCAGCAGAGTTCTCAGAGTATCATGGGGGAAATCCCAATAAACCGCTGCGGTTGCAGTTACATGTGAGTTACAGGTGTCCAGCCCTCCCCTACAAGCCTGTGACCTCTGGATGGGGCAGCTGCACTGTAAGGAGCGCACTTTGCCACAGATGAAGGCTTCCAGGCAAGGCCTTTGGTGTGCAGATTACAGCAAAATTGGAGAAGTTACACAAAGGGATCTGGAGACTTTAGAAATATGAGCAGGAAACTGTGAAGTGAGATTCAGTCTAGAATGGAATTAAAAAAAAAAAAACCATCATCTACATCATCTAATGCCTCTGGAGAGAGGTGCGCAAAGAGGTAATCTGAAGCAGACGTGCAGTAAATGGAGGACGTGGCATTTAGTTTGTAATAGCAGTGAGAGAAACCTATGGGGTGAAAATGAGCCATTTCTCTGCTATCAAAAGGCAGGGAAAGGGAGCAACAGAGAGCGTGAATGTGCATTTGGGGAGTCCTGCAAGGAAATGTTACATCGTGGTTCAGAGAGGATGCACAGCTTTAGTGACACTCAGCCATGCCAGAATGGTATTGATCCAGAGATGATGTTACAATGAAAAGAATGAAGAAAAATGGTTGTTTTCAAAAAAAAAAAAAAACACCTGAAAAGAAGGAGGAAGTGACTAAGGGAGACTTGTCTGATGAAACAATGGAGCAAAAAGGGGGATAATAATTATGTGCAGAGTTTGGAAAGCTGTTAATACTTTGAAGGGAGGAGAATTATTAAGGGTGGTTTAGGGGGGCTAAGCAAGAGAAACAGAAGAAACTGAGCAGAAAAAAAAAAGAGGCTGAATTAAGTAATTAACTGCTCTTAATCGAGAAGTCTATTAGGCTAAGAAATGTTCTCCTAAGAGACGTGGCTGTAAGCTCTTTAGTGCAGGCACCGTGACTGCTTATATGTTTGCATTGCACCTAGCACAGTGGGGATCCCGGTCCTTATTTGATCCTGTGGGTTCTACTGCAATAGAAATAACAAACAGCAATAATTATCTACTGCGGAACTGCAGTAATGGATACGCACTGAGGCAGATTTCTCCTCTCATTTACACTCTGCTGAGGTCAATGGGATTATCTGGATACAGGCTGGTGATGTTGACAGTACAGTGTGGCCTGGTTCATCCGCAAAAATAGAAAGTGTGCAGTTTGTGCTCCAAACTACTTATTATTTGTTACAGCACCATGCAGGCTAGACACTTCCCAGCAACACAAGAGGGAACGTTTTATGCCATAAGGAAGTCAAGTCATAAGGACAGATGGATAGGTACGTAGAGTCAGGCAGTGGAACGCCGGTGGGTGTTTCTTCGTACCAACAAGATTTGCCAGAAGCTGCAAAACAGAAATCTACTCCTTCAGGACTGGTGTCCAGGGAGTAAAACTGCAGCATTTCCTCCCTCATCACTTGCATTTCAAACAAATTTCCATCCAGTGTCTTATGCTTTCTCTACCAGACAGCAGTGAATTTTGAGAGTAGAACCTAGAGCAAACCAAATCACACCAGTCTAGCAGAAACAAAGAAAGTGGAGAACACACAGATGAGCAGACATCGGCAGGACTGTAACTTGGGACTAGTGGGGTGGGGGCATTTCTGTAGGTTGCATGCAGATGAGAGCCTTCACTGACAATAGCATGGCACTTTCCTGTCTAACAGATTAGGAGGTTGCCTTATTTCTCTCCGAGTGCTTACTGGACTACATTATTATTAGTAGTATTATTATTTTAATGGCTGAAAGCTAAGGAGAACCGGGGCTTGTCAGAAAAATGAGCCATTGATGAGAAAGCCATTGATGACAGCAGTCCAATTCTAATAATTTCCTGTCTTGCTTTGCTGGTACTGGGGCGTACTTTAGCAAAATGACAGAAATAAGTAATGCATTTTCAGTCAGCTTTATCCCTGACTCTTGTGCATCTGAGAAAGACCCAGCAGTGGGCTTGGCAGATAAAGTAGAAGGCAAGACAGGAACCACCATTATGAAAAGCAAAAAGTCAATTTGAATGTCAACAGCAGAGGCAGGGGATGCAATCTTAAAAGAGCTCCAGTTTGAGAAAATGAGGGCACCACATTGTGTATCCCTGGCTAACTGCTCATGTTTCAAGCTTCAGAAGAATGCTGCATTTAGATGCTTTTTCATTACACATTGATTTTCGTTATATTTGGACCACAGGATTCCTCCAGCTTCTTGCAGATGTTGCACAGGTCAGAAACAAATGGTGCCCAAAACACAAAGTCTGTGAACATCCAAATTTAATAACCTAGTAAGTTTTCTCATTTGGATCGGACAAAACTGCACTTTGCTGCCTTTGTGGGAGAAACTCCAGCTGCCATTTGGAGTTAGATAATACCTTCTAAAACTTGTGCATTGACACATCATGGTAAAAAGGGAAAGGAGAATTATTATCTCACTTTTACAGGTTGGAAAATCAATGAATGCAGAGATGAAGTAATTTGCCTAGGTCATAGCAGCCATAGGACCCTGCTACCCACCAGGCTTCACTGTTTTGATAAATCACTGGAGAGAAAAGAAAAAAAAAAAAACACAAACAAGAAATGAGGTTAAGATTGCTCACTAAAATCTACAAAGTTCTTTGTTCATCTCATTTAGCTCAGTTACTGTTGTGCTATTGGAAAATACACTTAGTCTTGGGAGGAGGCAAATTCACATAATTCTCTGATTAAACTCTGTGGCCTAAAACCATATATATTGAAACTGAAACCATATATATTGAAACAAATATCTTTATTCCTGACTGGGAGGTGATGCAGTTATTTACACAGGCACTTCTTGGACTGTACTCTCTGCTTTCTCGATCACTTACCAACTGAGCATAAACAAGCAGTTTATACGTTTTTTGTCTCGGTTTATCTGTATGGTGTGATGCCACTCCATAACTTTTAAGCTGTAGTGTCTCCAGCCACCCTGGCCCTGTGTTTCCATCCCTGTGTTCCCCTCGCTGCCTGAGCAAAACAGGCACTGTAATGGTATGATTCACCCAACTTATTTGAGGTGTCTGCTTTAGGATGAGGTGAATCATGCCTGTTTCTTTCCATTGACTATAAAGGGAGACAAGGGTGACTAATGGAGTCACATTAAGTGAGATGAATCCCACTCTCCGTGTCAGCTCAGATCCGGTGGAGACGGCGACAGTCGGCCCAGTCCAGCAGAGCTTTTTGGCACTGGCACAACACTACGTGAAAGCACATTGCTTCCAAAGCTATTTCAAGACTGGATAACCACCTTCTTCTGGTGCTTAGAGCCTAAGATAATTAGCAGAGCAGACTGAAGCTGGCCCCACACAGAACCAGTGCAGGCATCTCTGCATGGCTCTCTTAAAATAAGAAGTTCTGGGGTGTTCAGTACAGCGGAAGGACATAGTAACTTAGGTTTAACAAGACCTATGTGTTCAGGCATAGCATTGACCTCTCTGTGCATGAGTTGGCTCCATGCAGAGCTTGTCACAGATATCTTCTGTCCATGTTTCTACAGCAGCAGTGATACTTTACCCTTCTTGGATCTGCAGAGAGCTGCTGGAACTGGTCTTCTGGGAACAAGCTTGGGTCTGGAGGCACTAACATTTTTAATATATACTTTTTCTGCACTCTACATTATCCCGAACCCCGTTATTTGGATAATGAGGAACTCTCTGAATGGGCTGAATGGGCTGAACGGTCCATCTTTATGACTGCCTCACTGTATATGAATACGGAGATAAACCTGCTCTCAAGTACTGTTTTTTGTTTGCTTCTGACTGAAGGGTGTGTCGATGTTTAAATATAATAATAATTTATCCTTATGAGATTATCTTGTTAACTGCTCAGTAGCAGTTAACACTGCTAAGCACTGTATTTAAGCAGTTTCTCATTTTTAAAGTCATATTCATATTAACTTTATCTGTGAAAAACTAATGTTGATACAGGACTAAATGTTTCCTGACATTTTAGAGAACAAGCAAATCATCTCCCAGTCCTGATCAGTGGGGTTAAGTCTTAATATTAGATTGATATTTCACTGGTTGGATATGATTGTATGTGCTGCTGAAACACCGGGTAATTTGGTTCATCACAAAAAGCATATTACTTTATGTTTCCCAGGAGAACTTCAAGTAAACCCTTCATGTTTAGAATAAAATTACTGAGATTGTATCATCATGCCTGAAAATAGCCATATCTAACATCTTCTTACAGTCCACAGACTTGCTAGCTGCACCAAAGACTTGCTAAATGTGCTGGAAGTGACCATAGCCTTGTTTTCCCAGTGCTGTCATTAATGAGCTAACGGCCTTTCCCATTTAATCTGTGCACGATTTGGTGCTGAAACTGTACAATGCTCTGTTGAACCGTCAGAAAGGCCAAGTGCACTGAATTGGTCCAACAGCAAAGTCCCACCTCCATTTCCAGATATTTTCATCTGGTTCCTGAAATTCTCTCTCCCATTACACTCTATCTCTATCAGGTTTTTGACAGAACTGCAAAAAACATGTGAAAAACTTGTACGGAAAGAAAAACAAAAACAAAAAACAGATTGCAACAAAATCTAATTCATACGGAACAGATAACCCTGTCCACAGATCCAATAAATCCCAGTTCTCAACAACTGTTTTGTTGGGATTATTTTCCTCCATACTTTCCAAAGCTGTTACTGCTCAGATGAATAACGTGCCCAAGACTGGAAACTGAATTGTGAGTAGGCAAAAACTAAAATCTCCCCCATCCATTTTGCTTTGAAAAATCTTGATCTTTAATTGACCATAAATATGTGACAAAAAATGCCAAAAAATAGCATGAATAGTATTTCACTGTGATGATATTTTTCTATGAATTGGTTATTGAAAAACCCAGACCTATAAAGCTTAACATTCTTAGGTATTTGGCCATTAAACACTTTCAGAGAGGGTTGGTGAGCCAAGCCTATCTTCTCTCCCCACTTATCTGTTAAGTTTTTGTTAAGTATCTGAGCAAAACAGAGGGAAAATTGTGTTTCCAACAAAAATAATATTTAATTAAAATATTTTCATTCTGTAGAAAGGTCTGTCTTGATGAAAGCCACATTTTTCACTGAAAGCCACATTTCAAATGAAAATATACGCAGAATAGGCATGTTGTTATGCAGAGTTAAGTCTGAGCACACAGGAAGATGAATGATTGCTTTTGTAGAGCAAGGGGAAGAACGGAAAGACCAACAAGGGAGGCAGAACAGTAATCAATGGAAGAGGTGACTAAGCTGGTTTTATTTCTAGCAACAGAGGTAGAGAGGAAAAAAAAAAAGATACATTTAGAAGTTATTAAACAGACAACAGTGATAGGATTTAGAGTCGGAATAGGGGGGTCTTCCTTAAGTGCAAACCGGCTTTTGAATTAAACCATCCATCAGCATGGTGTCTTCAAAAGGAAATGAAGCAAAAGCTGCTTCATATGCATGTTCCCACTAACGAAGTTATAGAACATTGCAATCCGGGAAACAGATCGTTTGCTGACAGATCAGTTATGAAGAGAGTTTCCAACAGCACTGACTATGGTCAAGAAAAGAATTTAAACATACGCTTAACTTCACCCATTCATCACCGACTGGGAACTAAATAACCCTTAGTATGGTAGTAACTTAATAGCTCTCAAGTTTTAATGTATTTATTCTCACCATCGTGAAGCCTGAAAGCGCTATTTATTACCCCTGATTTACAAAAGACAACTTAAATGCATTTAGAGTAGGTTTCTAATTCCCACTGAGTTCAGTTCTTTTGAAGATCTGGGGCTATAGATCTGCGCTGTGCAACGAAGCGCAGTGCAGAGAGACCTGAATCACTGCCAGCTGAGTCTGCTCGTAAGCAGGGCTTATTAGCGTGGGCACAGCACCATCCTAGTGCTGCGACGCTGCTTCCAGCCCTGAAACAGAGCTCCTGTATGGTGCTGCGTTGTTTTTTCATGGGCACACCAGCTCCGAATAACGTTGGCTGCAAGACTGCTGTGCTCCCTCACTCAGTGGAGATTTAAATATCTTTGCACCGGTCAGTTCTCCGGCAGGCAGTAAGACTGAAGCCAGCTTTACGAATCCAACACTAATGCCATAATGGATGGCTCATCTTTTCGCTAAGTAGGTGGATAGTTTCTTTGGCTTCAGCAGGTCTATATATTCGCTCAAACAGAAACACATTCTCAGGTGCTTCCCAGAACTGGGGCCAAGAAGGTACTGAAGGTACAGATTCCTGGGAAAACAGAAAAATCTTTACTGTGTTTCCAGGGAAATGATATTCTCAGTGCCACTTGAAAAAAAAAAAAAAGGCATTTTCTCTTCTCCTTTCTTAAAGCACGTGAATGGCTTGTAAATTGGGAGTGCCTCCCTTGGGTCCAGACATATTCTTACAAGGTCTTTTACAAAGGAAATTCATTTCCAGGGCCCATTAACAAGTGGTTTCAAGATTCTAGACAGGGATTCCAGAAAACCGTCCCAGCTGAGAACAATACATTAAACAGGAGTCGAACTTTACATTGCAGCCCTTAATAATCAACAACTGACTTGAGCATTAATGAACTAAACTTTTCCATTAGGTAACAGCTAATAGATTGCTGCAGTCTTATATTGTCTCTGTGTTCCAACGTCCTAGTTTTCTCCAGCTGCTAATTTAAAATGCTTTTCACTGCTGCAAAGAGCGCAGTTAACTGCTAAAGAACGATTTTATTGCCCTAAAACAGTAATATATTTGCATTCATTACTATGAGTCTTAAAACCTATTACTGATATAAAAGAGAGGATAACAACATGAAGGGTTTGAAGGGCAGTAGATAATAGTCTGAAAAGGGCTCAGAAATGCCTGAAGTATCAGACATAAAATAGGAATGATAAACAAGTTCATTATTTGTTAGTGATGGTTAGGCTGGAGGGAACATTTTTTATATTATTTTTTTCCTTTTTAAAGTTTTATGGAGAATATATTTCAGTGCTACGATGGGCATAAATTAAACATGTTTTACCCGGCTGTTCAGTTAAGAAATAGCAAGAACTAATGAGCTGTATAGTGGTAAAGCTGTTAAGCCAATGTGAAAGGACTCAGTGGGGCAATCTGTGAAGCATAAAAGAGAGAAAAGCCCCCTTTCCACAACCATTTGCTCCTGCTCACATATTTGGGTTGAGCTTAGCGCTATACCACCTTGAGATAAACATGATCAGTCGAGACACTTCCATCTTGACTGTTTGGAGACCATAAAGGAAAATATAACTACAATATGAAGAAACCTAGAGATTCCTTAAAAAACAAGTTCATCTCCAAATCCTTCATATTGGTGGATTTTGGATCAATTCTCCCATGCCTGATTTTTGCGTGTCCTGATCAACTACAGCTCTTAGAGACTTAAGCTAGAATTAATTGCTCAGGTTTTCCAGAAGTCAAGCCAGTGATGATAGCTGGCCTGCTAAGAGGCTTGTGTCAAAAGGCAGTATGTTCTTCGGAGTGCGTTGGGATAGACTGGTGGTTTTCAGATCATGCTTGCAATTGGCCATAGTTAGATACAGATTCCTCTTCCTCGCTTTGAAATTTTCTCCTTGAAAAATCAGATGATTCTCTTATCTTAGCCTTAAGGACTCACGAAAGTTAGAGACTTGCACACAAACTATTTTAAACATAAAACACAAAGAGCAAGCTACAGCTTTGCTACAAAACTGGGGGAGTTACTAATCTTGGAGCCTTAGGAACTTTTCCCTTGGGATTCTTCTCTTCATGCAGGACTTTTCTCACTATGTATCAGTGGACATGGCCTACTTTGGGGGGATCACACACCTTGTAGGTACTCAGGAGTGGTGATGTGTAGAAGACGCATGCAGTGCAAACCTCAAGTTCTCATTGCCATTACCAATTCAGGTGAGAATGATTTCTCCTCATTTAATTCTCTCCAGTGGTTGCAACTGAAAAGGTATCTGAACTATTTCCTTCAGCTATTGAGTAGCATTTCTTCTTGGATGGTCATGGCTTCAAAATCAGTCGCTCTTCCAATCTTTTCCTATTCCTAGATTTTTGAAACTGTAAACACTCCAATCCTAGCCTTTTGGCTTATCCTAGGAAAAAATTGGAAAAGTAAATTTACCAGAGCAGCTCTTTTTAATGAAAGCTGCTCTGTAGACCTAGGTAGAGGTTTTTTGATTCACCATCTTGAAATTAAATACCAAGTGTTTCACCATTAGAAATATAAAGGGAATCAGATGTTTTACCAAAAGATTGCAAAGCTGTCTTCCACTTCTGTTCCCGTCTTAGAATATGATGACTAAATCAATATTTTATTGATTTTTTTTACTTTTTGCATATCTAATTTAGCTTATTTTTGCAGTTATGATGTTTCAAATTAACCTCACAATTTCCATGACACCTAACAGAAGGAGATCCGGTCTGCTTATAGTCTTTAGGTATCACTGCGTTTTTCTATTCATCACCATCATCATTGATATTATTATTATTGTAGTTGTCATTGTCTTTAGAGCATCGTCATCCCAAAACAGAAAAGCTATCAGCATAAAAATCTCATTACGGAAAGGATGAATAAGTGCTTAGCTCGTGCCTGACCTAATTTTTTAGACTCTGTTTATAGCTGATGAAGAGAAATTCACCTGACCTGTATTAGAAATCCACTTTAGAATAAGATGAATCTTTTTCCTAGAAATGCCAGGTTTGGAGGCAGAAATCTCCACCGTGCGATTCTCACCGTGAATCTCGTCTCTTCTAGGTGACACGAATCCCATCCATCAGTCCTAGACAACATGGATACCAGACAGTCCTTTTCCAAACCAAACTCAGATGTCTTTTTTTATTCCCCCATACAGCACATCAAAGGACTTCTCTATGGAGCTATTGGGATGCAGAAACCTGTTCTACTGTCTCTGACCTCAAAACCTGCAGCACACACATTATTAGTACGCCTCAGTTCAGCCCTGTGAATAGTATAGTTCTACGATCATCTGTGAGAAAAAAAAAAGCTGTCAAGGACCATGCTCGTGTTTTAAAATATGTTGATCTTCCCTAATATATTTTATTGAATTGTATTAGGGCGTCTGCATCCATCAACAGCAGAACTGTAATTTGGAGGCCTGCGACTGCGCTTTGGCTGAACACTAGTGTCAAGATTGTTTAAAAAAAAGTATTGAGAAGATAGAAAAAAAAAAAGTAGCTAGCTAAATACAGATAGAGTAGAAACAAAGCAATCCAAAGATCATCCATAAAATTAGTCAAAGTCTGTATCACTGTAATGTCATACTTGTTAGTGCAGTCCTATTTTCTTCAGACATAGCACAGATTTTTTTTTTCCTACTGAAAATTTCTATTTTGTCGTTACATAAAATAAAAGAAGCAGCTGCTGTAAATGACTTGTATGAAACCCAACAGTTGTGGTAACAGAAGCAGAGAGAGATTCAGGTGAATGTTTGGCTGAACTGTTTCTGCTAATCAGTACTACTGCAATAATGACCCGGCTTAAGTCATTACGTAACTCCTTTGTAAAGGCAAAACATAAGATTCAAAAATCCCTAGAAATCAGCCCGTCTTTCGTGACAAGGTAACAGTGAATGTGAGTGAAATGTGCGGGATGTGGTCACGCTGTGCCACTTGGTAGGACTGAGGTTAACGCAGTCATAGATGGATTACCCAGTCTGCAAATGGTGATTCCTCATAAATCATTATGAGAAATAGACTGACTGTACCAGTTCATAAATTCAAGGCAAGTGCCTATTTCCATAAGGCCCAAGCAGACAGACAGCGTTAGGGATGCATACATGCAACTACCACATGCAGTAGTTAATGTGTTAGCATTTTAACAAATTGAGCCACTTCACTGGCCTATTTATCAGTTCAAGCTATTTAGAAATGTTGCTACCATATGTTGTCCATTGAAACGAATGCTAAACACTGCATTTATAAATGGTAATTTATGACTCATAAACGTCTCTGCTATTAGAGTCATTCTGCCACTGTGAATGGAATTGATAGCAGTTTCTGCACTTCATGTTTTGTTTTTTCACTCCCCTCATTTCAGAGATATTGTTGATATTAAAGCTTTAGTGCCTCATAGAGGATGTTATTTAAAAGGCTGCATGTATCAGAAAGAGGTTATTTTTGTGTGCTATCCACCCTGTAAATTGATTTCAGCTTCCGAGGTAACTTTTAGGAACAAATTTTCAAAGAGACCATTTGGAGTATACAAAGCCATCGAATGATTTTTCATCTAAATAAAACTGGCTTAAACACCAAATGAGGAAACAAATAGCCCCTTGTTCCCCTTCTCTCTCCCCCTTCTCCTGCAACATTTTGTTTATCTATATTTACCTCGAGGTTGACAGGGTGTTTTTGAACACTCTGCATGTATCAGAAAGGGTTATTTTTATCTGACAGATTGATTCCAAGTCCCAAAGTGACTTTTAGGACTAAATTTTCAAAGAACACCTTTGCAATGTCACTTAAGATGGCATTCATCTCCTATAGTGTTAAGCATCTCAAAGTTACTTACCAAACTATTTGGAAAGTATAGTTTCCCACTGTGAAAAAGACCTCGATATGTCTGCTCATCCCATCTGACTTGGGCAGATCTTCACTTGACATGAATTGCTCTGAAGACGGGACAAAAGGAGAAGCTTTATGAACTAATTTAGACCAGATACTTGGCTTTAAAATTAGCTCAAATTAGGGAGGAGGAATTTCAACCTGGGACAACACTCTTTAATGTCTCTAATATGGCCGTACAAATATCCAAAGGCATCCAAGGAAAGTAGATTTATATCTAGAAAAGAATGTCTCAAATGTATCACCCATTTGCAAATATAAATCCGATATATGTGAACGCAGATACACAGCTGACTACTCAATTTGAAAATTTGCCCCAAATACATGAAGGATGTGTGCAAGGTTGCCTGTTACCTAGACTAAGGAAATATGTTTCACTGATTACATCACTAGTTACTTTCCTGAGATCCCTAATGTAGACATGCCACACTGTGCTAATGAAGTTCGATTTTAGTGCTGAAACACCCATTTGATACAGAAGACAGCCTTCAGCTGCGGGATTGTGCCCCCAGGTAGCCATATCAGTAGTAGGCATCCAGTAGGCATGTCTTCATGCAGCAACATTACTTATACCTTGACACTGAAAGTGCTTTGGGGCATTTTTAAAAATGAACACATCTAAAAAACAACCTATAAGGATCTTAATTTCTCATTTGACTGACTGCTAGGCAGGGTGATCTAACAGTGATAACAACAGATTAGGCCTTCTGTGTCCTTTTTCAACTACAACCCTCACATGTGACTTTAAGCAAGTTATTTGTTCCAAAAAAAAAATCACATTTTATTAACTATGGAATGGAGATAATGGTGTGTGCTTATCTCACAGAGATGCTGATAGAAGAAAACCTGATTCTTAAGTGTGGCATACCTAAATACTATGATTGTGATGGTCAAGAAAAGAGATGGATAGATATTCACTAAAAACAAAATGATCTGAATTTTGGGCCAGATAGTCTACTGAGGTAATTCCTCAGCGGAAAGGAACTTGCAAACTCTTCCCACGTCTGAAATAATCCCTTTAAATGATGTTGTAATGCAAGATCCTTTTTACTGCTTGCTTATATAGGCTGTCTTTAGTTTAGAAGAGAAATTTAAAAAGGAATCAGATCTGCTCTTAGGGGCTGGAAGTAAATAGGATGTGAAAAAGAGGCTTCATTAAAAACAGGATGTGTGGAACAGGTGAAAAAAAGGCAGCTATTAAAGGGGTATGTTATCGGTGGCAATAACAATAACTCATATAGCAACATTCATGAGAAAATCTATTCCATATATCTTTTACAAACATTAGACCTAAAAACTAGACCTCCCCTGCAAAGAGGACATGTTATCAGTGAAACACAAAGAAATGAAATGACTTGCTCAACACAGTGGCATTAGAGTGCCAAAATCCACAGTGGAAGACGAGGCTTGAGCTCCCTCTTATCGAATTTTAATGAATTTTGCACTGCTGTACTCTGTGCTTCCGGTTGTACTGTGAGCGTTACGGCCCTTACAGCTGAAGGGGAGTCCTGTGTGGTCAGCAGATGAGTGAGAGTGTTGAAGGAAGTGGAATTGGTATCATACAGTTTTATTTCCTCTTTCTAAGTGTTGTTAATCGTTCAGTGGAAAGGTTTTTTCAGAAAAATCTTTGCCTGCTCTCCCTCATTTGGGAGTAAATGGCTCTTTTGATTTCTCAGCTGAAAAACAACTACAACAAAAAGTTGGGATTCCCACAGAAATGTTTCCTTTAGAGTCTATGTTTTATTTATTTTTTATTCAAAACAACATCTGTTTGTTTGTTTTAATACTTATGAAATGCCAAAACAATTCATCTACTTGTTTTGTAAAGGCTAAATTAAATCCAGACTTGAGAGCTTGACTTTCAGAAGCCCAGGTCACTTACTGCTCTGGCTAAAGTAAAAATCACATTCATGAACTCAACTCCTCTGACTCATGAAAACGTTACTTAGAAATGTTTGACTTTGTTTTAATAACTCCACTACAATATTTGCATCCAGCAAATCAAAAAGAAAGCCCCTTTTAAAGGGCCAATTAGAAGTGTGGTCTGTTTTGTGTTGCTAAATTCAAGCATCAGTCCATTACTGTCAGTGAGATTTTCATTCAAAATTAATAACAATTGAAACCAACAGATGGCAGGTATTGAAGAATATTTTCTGGTAAAGGAATTGCTTTTCAGATGAACAGAAATGTTAGAGGATTTATATATACTACTTTTAACTTGGACATGCTCTTAGAGAGCTTCTGTGCTGCAACTGCCTTCTGTGGTCCTTTCCAATTCTGAGCTACTTCTGTCTGTGAGGAGAAAGGACATTATTTTATTCTTGAAGGGGAGTAAAATAACATGATAATTCAAGGTGATCTGGGATTTTCTACGAGTAGAATCCAAATTATGTCTTATATTCTTTTTCCCCAGTGACAATGCCACCTAAAGAAATACTCAAAATAAATTAGAGCTGATATTTTTAAAGTGAAAGATTTCATTCAGGATCTGAACCAGGTGGCAACAATAGGATTCAACATAGCCAGCTTCAGTTTGCTACAGTGACTTCTGGTGTCCTGTAAAGTCAGCGGGGAGAAACGGGCATTTGAGAAGTGCCATTTGTTTGATCTGTTTTCAGTGACCAGAAAGGATGACATGAACTGCACCATACCCTATGTCTTTTTAAACCAACAGTAAAGGGAGCCTTAGGTGACTAACACAAGCATATATGTCTGGAGTATAAACTTTCTATAAACTGAACCCTAGGGAAAAAAAAAAGAAATATTTCACGTTTTGATGTTTCTCACAATAGCCATAAGTAACAGAAACACCTAAGGGAAGAAGGAAGAAATAGACCAAAAAAAAAAAGAAAAGGCTTGTCTAGAATTCAAGTGCTGGTAGGTCCTAAAAAAATTATCTAGATCACTCAATGATTATAAGGTTATAAGCTTCAGGGCAGCTATCTTAGAAGATTAAATCACTCAGCTGAGTCTGGAAATGGTACTGTGAGCTCAGAAAAGAAGAAACCCACACAGACCTGTACCGTAACAGTTTCCAGAACACTGTGGCCAGGTCCACAGGAAACCTCTGTGGTGATGACCACTTTTAGGGTGCACATACAGGCTTGTAAATATAGATCTGAAAGTTTAATTTTAGGGATTTTTTTGTTTCTTTTTTTTTTTTTTTTGAATATCAGCAGGATGCAGATATAATATCCTTTTTTTTCCCACAACTGACTAAAGTCACTCTCCTTGTGTTACCATTTATGTTAACAATTGATTATATAGTGATCTGCAAATATTTTCTACTTTCAATGTTAGTCTTCCAATACAGTTTTCCCCCCTGTGGTAGCTTTGTTAAACACAAAGAAACCAGAGTAGTTAGAGAATGAGAGAGAATACATTGTTAAAACTTTCAAGTAAATATTTTCTTAATGTTGCCTAAATTTGAAATAATTAAAATTAACCATTTTCAAAAGCTAAAGCTGTGCTTCAAGGTTGCACCAAAACTCTGAAGCTTTGAAGGTAAAGGTCTATCCCACATCAGCCAAATTTATTTGTCTCTGAGGTTAAAACTATTCTTCCATCAGCTTGTTTTATTTGCTTTGAAGCATCCAGTATCAGTCATATGAAGAGCCACTCTAGTCCATCTAACCCAGGTTTTGTCACTAATAATGGCTAAAAAGCAGATAACAATGGAAGAGCTATAATGCTAGGCAAACCTGTACTGAGACTTTCCTCAGCATATCAAATCCTGTAGAAGTCTGCAGCACCTGAAATTCCTGAGCTAGATATTTGTGTTTAATAACCCTAACTTTGTGCATTAGTTCAGCCAGTCTGCCCTTGAGTTCACATCAGGTTTACCATTCACAAAACCCCATGGCAAAGCATTCAGTGTCTTAATTGCACATTGTGCAAAAATCAAATACCTCCTGTTCCTTCTAAAAAACCTCCTCCTGCCAGGCTCCTTCAACATCTTTAGTTCTTACATCAGGGGAAGAAAAAAACCATAGAAAGCTGCCTTCCCCACTCACCCTCTCCACGCCACTCACAGCTTTATAGACCTCTAGGAGGATCCTTCTCAGCTGCCTCTTTTCAGGCTGAAGAGGCTGAGATTCCTCAGTGATTCCTTATATGAAACCATTCTCTGCTTTCCACCTGTCTTACCATTGTTCTCTGATCCTCCTTGATTGACGCACTGAGAGTAATAAGATTTTGGGGCACAGAGGCAATGACTCTAATCCAGCGCAGCAATTCCTGGGGGCCTCGCTAGTCCAGCCAAGCCCTGCAAGTTCATTCCTGACAGCTGAAAGGATTTTCATCACAGATGTTTTCAGTTTAAGGATTGTTATTATACCCACTGGAAAACCATTTCACAGACATATATGCCCCTGTGTTAGAACTTTCTCCCCAAAATTCTTGTAATTTAATTTGCTTCACTTCAATAAGAAAAGCTGAGAAGGTGGAAGGAAAAAGAAACTAAAACTTATATACAAAGTAAAATAGAAATTTCCTCCTTAATTATAGCCTAATCTCTTCATCACTGGGAGAACCAGAGGCTGAACTATTTCTGTTCACTTGGAGAGGTGCATTTTTCTTGGGGTTGGAGGAAAGATCAGGATATCATAATTTTTTTCTTCAGAGGCTGTTTTTTTTCTTTCTCTTCCTCGACAGAAAAATGGCTGCATCTCAACCACAATGGAATATCACTATTTGCAGTTTTGTTATGACTCTAAGTTTGACTGCCAAGTAAAACAGGCACCACTAAAAGAGAGGTGTAACATGGTAGACACGCTGATAACATTATGAACATTTATGTTGGCAGATGGTTAGATAGCATACCAATAAATATAGAGATAAAAGAGGAAATTACTTTTGGCTTTGAAAGGTACTGAAATAGAAGCGGTACCAGGAGTCACTGTTAAAAGGTGGGATTTGTCAAACTTGATTCAGCCATAAAACAGAGACATTTGCGTAGGACTGTGTCATTTTCTTTATAGTCCTTTATAGTATATTGGCTCTCTTTATAGTCACTGTAGTCTTTATAGGAAACCATAGTCACTTCTAGGGCACAAACTATAGATTCATGTAGGCTGGAAGGGGCTTCTGGCAGTTTCTAGTTCAACCCACCTCTCCAAGCACATCCCATTGAATAAGACTGCTCAGTGCATTGTCCTATCACGATGTGAATATCTCCAATGATGGAGATTTCTCCGTCCTTCTGGACAACCTGTTAAGTGCTTGACCACCTTCATTGCCATCTAGATTTTTTACCTTATATCTAATCAAAGTTTCCAATGTTCCAAATTGCATCTGTTACCCCTGTTCTTATCCCTGTGCACATTCGGGAAGTCTGGCTTGACCTTTTCTACGCTATCTCCTCAGGTAGTTTAAGATCCAGCTTAGTCTTCTCTTCTTAAGTCTAAACAAACCCAGTCTCTCAGCCTCTCCTTGTGTCTCATGAGCTCCAGCCCCCTAATCGCCTTGTTGGCCTTCTGCTGGACTTGCTCTGGTATGCCAGTATCTTTCATGTACTGGGGAGCACAAAACTGAGCCCACTACTCCAGATGTGGTCTCATAAGTGTTTAATAGAGGAGAAAGATACCTGTCCTGCTGGCTACACTTTTGCCAGTACGCACCAGAGTGCATCTGGCCTTCTTTGCTGCAAGGGCACGCTGTTGACTCCTGGTCAGCTTGCCATTCACCAGAACTCCAGGTGTTTTTCTGCAAAGCTGCTTTCTACCTGGTCAGTCCCCCATCCTGATAGCTAAATAGTTTAAGATAGATAGATAAGCAGTCATTTTTCTCCATAAACTGTAGAGGGAATCCAGAGTGACTATCTCAAGTGTAGCTATCTACACTGAATATTTAGGCAAAAGGGATGTATCTGCAGGCCCTTCCAAACTCTTGCACTTGGTTAACAAAAGGTTCGATGCTTTGGAGGGGATCCTAATGGTGTTAACTTAGAATTATGTAGCGGTGCCATAGAGGGACGTTCAGGAGCAAGAAGACATAAAAGCATGAGAAAAGATTGCCCTCTCTCTTGGGCTCTTTCTTAGATTTATCTCTTGACATAAAATTGCTTCCTAGGAACTTAACACAGGGCTAAAATTCCAGGAAGAATAGATTATCTTGCCTTGCTGTTTGACCGTTTCATGTTAGGCTTGTAAATAAAACTAATTACATTCAATACATACACACGTTCCTTTCTACTTTTTTTTTCCTGCCTTAGGAGACAAACTTGCTCACATGACACATCAAAACCAAACAATAACTTGGGGAGAAATAGTGAAAGAATATTTTCATTTTCTTTTAACTTCAATTCCTCCTCCCCATTTTCCTGAATCCATTGCAATTTTTCTATTTTTTTTTTTTTAATTCCTGGCTCAGAACGAAAGAGGAGTGCATCAAGGAAAGGCAGCCCACTTCCTATTGAAAACAGCTGGTTTAAGAACAGTCAGAGAATTTGCCATCATAAACACCCACCCTACCCTTTTGTGAAGTTTGTTTTTTCATTCAGACTCACTCTGTACCTTCATAATAGTATAGTGATAATGGCAGAACAATAACCTTTTTACATATTCAGCAGGTTTCTACCTAGCAAAAAACATCTTACGCATCAGTTAAAGCGATAGGCATATATTTTCACTGGAAGATTTTTCCTCCATCTGTTCAGCATTTTCCAACTAAGCTATCAACAAGCTCGGTAGCTTAGGAAAAAATAAAAGATGCATTAAAAAAAAATCAACATTACTTTTTAACTGCCTTAGCTGAGGAACAGATGACTCTTCATTTAACACATAAGAATTATGTGGGTTGTATCAGCTCTGCAACATAGTGGTCAGTACATTGTTTGGATTAAAGCACTTTTTCTTGCTTTTTGAGGTAGAATGAGGTCTGACGTTATAAAGCTCGCTCCTCTTTATGATGAAATTAAAGACCATGAAAACTTTTAGATATCTTTGTCAGAGCTGGGTGAGTAGTGGAAGCAAAGCTTGGAATACATCTTCCTGGATGTTTTATATAAATTGTATCTCATCAGTGGTTTCCCCTCTCCATCTTTTTTTTTTAGCGTAGAAGGCTTTTACTGAGGATGTTAGATACATGGAGGAGTCCATCCTTGAGGAAGGAGGTGAAGTGAGAGGTAGAAGAGGCTGTCTTGGTACTTTTTATTTCAGAGATGTGTAATTCCTCAGAGCTTTAAGAGCAAAGCTGATGAAGTTAAGAAATTTATCTGCCAGGTTCACACTCCTTGTTTTAAAATCCCATAATCAGAAGGTGCTCTGTACAGTACTGATTGCAGCCTCAAAGCAAGTCCACATCATACTTACAGATATCTTTCTTTGGCCACATTAGAGCCAGTCCTGGAGACAGAAGTGCAGAGGAAACCGCAAAAGTGCAGCAAAGTGTAGAGGGCCTCATGATTTACCAGACAGCATTGCTGATAGCCCAGGGGACGCCGTGGTGGAACAGGAGCATCTCTTTTCCCCAGGAAATGGAAGGAGATCTGCACGTGGGACAAGAGCAAAAAGTCCCAGATCTATGAATACAACTAAACTCTATCCTGACCCAGCAGTCTGGCAGCAATAGATTGTGATCTATCTGCTTTAACAAAGGTTTCTGAAGGTTCGATGTCCAGGCTGAAACTAATTGCCCTAAACTCCTTTTATAATCAGCAATGAAAAAAAGCTACAGAGAATGATTCATCTTACTTAAGGATAGACATCAAAGATGAGTCAAGGAACACGCCCTCTTGAAGAGCAAAGCTAGCTGTGAATTTGGCATATAGCGCTGAGATTCCTCAATCAGATAAAATGGGTCTGACCCAGAAACCAGGTCTAACTGAAACCGTCATGTCACTACACAATCAATTAATTTATAAAACCAAACTTTTGGTTACCCCTAGAATGGCACTAATATTCTCATTAATGGTGCCAGCGTGGGCTTGCTGAAACACTCTGAGAAGGAAATGTTTTTTAAGGGATGGATCTCTTCTGAGAAACTGCAAATCCAAGATCACTCACCACTTAAAGAGCTAAATGATTTGATCATCACAAACCTGCCCAGGAAGGAAGGAATTGTTCTTTATTCAGAAAACCAGTTGGGATCCTATTATTTAGAATTTGCCACTTTACGGAGATCTGGACCTCAAACACCTACAAAAGTTAAGTTCATATCCAGAGCGCTTCACATTCACTTGAAGTCACCTATGTGAAATTGGTTAAGGTTTGGGTGACAATGTCAAGCACTTGGCGAAAGTGCATCTTAGGCTCACTGAGAAGGTGCTATGCTACACCAACAGCGTTATATCACTTTTATACCTCAGCTAGTCCACCCAGGGCTGGTGTAGGCACTATTAAGTGAATATGTATTTAGTTGTGCACCTTTGGGAACCTAATCTGTTAAGATGTGTTCCTACAGGTACCACTGGCTGTCTATCTTCATCTCTTCACATGTAAATTCCTTTGAAAACCTGGTCCTAACTTCTGGTCTAAATCATGGCCCCTAATTCTAAATAAATACTTGACTTTCAAGCCTCCATGATTTCCACCTACCTTCTGGGATTTTCTTTTTCTTTTTTTTTTTTTTTTTTTGCTTTGCATTGTCTAATAAAATAATGTATTTATGAAAGAAGTTCAAAAACATCTACTCTAATTCTGCTCTTCAGTTCATGACCCTCTTTTCTGTTCATTCAAACTACAATTAATTTACCTCCTTAAACTACTCTTTATCTTTCAGTCATCTCATATTTTCTAGTTTCCCATCCTTCCCTGGAAACCATGTACCATCCTCACATACTGAGTGCCTCAAGGCTGCAGGCAAAGTTTTAATTTCACTTTGCATTGCTTTCCTTTTATAATAATAAACCACCCACAAAGACAGGCAAACTTTTGACTTGATTTAAAGCCAGCTCTCTGATGTGTCTCCAGCTTTGCCTTATGACTTTCTGTTCATGCAGATGTAAATTATTCAGTGAGGGGTGTTGTAGACATGCCTCCTTCATTAACGTCAGTGGGACTTGTGAGGCTAAAGGAAAATCTGCCCTCCCCACAGGCATCTCATGTTGGAAATTTACACTTTATGGCTGTCTAGTAGAGCCATATATCACCACACTCTTCATAACTGTTATTCATTCTCCGGAAGGAAAAGGGGGAAAAAAAGGGGGAAAAAAAAGGAAAGGTCTGGTGTTATTTGCGTTATACAGACCCTTTGCCACATACATAAAAAAGAACATAAAAATAAAAAAATGTTTCGGCTAGTGTTTACCACTCAATAACGTCAAAATGTGAAAGGTAAAGAAGTGCCCAAAAGTCAGTGTCATTTGTCAGGTTGTAATCAATCACACATAATTGCTTACAGTTTGTGTAGTACCTACTAAGTGATTTTGTAAAACATAGTTAGACCGCAGATGTGATCCAGTTGGTGCTTTGTACCCTTCCCGAGACTTCACTGCTGACTGGCTGGTTGCTTCAGACACTGATAGCCCACCGCCAGTAAATCATGTGGTCCATACCAAAGCGTTATTTGGCCCATGGGCAGTATAGTATCATCATTGTTGCAAAGCACAGAATAATAAGGCAGAGACATATACTAACAGTTTAGGACAGCCAGATTCCTCTGATTCATTTTAATGAACAACTAGGCCAGAAAAGCAAACCCAACCATCTGTGCTGCAAAGACACTGAATGCTGGAATTTTGTTCCCTTCATCGTCGTATTGCTATATCAGCACATGTGCTAACTTCAAACCTTTCCCATAACACATGTGCTCCAATTGCAATCATTTGGATGCAATTTGGTTTATGCTTCCATTTCCCCCCTGTTGATACGAGTGGGGCGGTTGTTGTTGCCGTTGGAAATGCTTTGACATCTCTGTCTCGATTTCTTAATGTTCCTCTATGTGACCTTGTCCAATCAAATCTAACAGGTACTGGCAACACGCGCGTCTGACTTGATCTGAAAATACACACAATTATGTGCTAGTCGTTTGTGATTTGTAATTGACGGTGGTTAAAAAATATGCAGATAGTTTCCTAATGAGATAAATAAACAGTCAGTGCCCTGCTGCAGAATGTGAGGGTGCAGCAAAAGGCATCTTACATGTCCTTTCATTGAATATTAAATTACTAAACTTGAATTAATGCCAGATGACCCACAAATAAATAAAAATAAATAAAAAAGAACCCAGACACATAAAGAAATCAGTAGCAGTCTGGGTGTCGGCAGCTCTTGCAGTCACTTTTGCATGCATTCATCTACCCAGTTTTAAGTCCTCAATTTCTGCCTCTGTTCATCTCAGACTTTCTTTATAGCGATGGAGAGGGAGAGAGAGGGTCACCGCAATATCACCAGGATGATGCACTCCATCCAAAATCTTACCTGCTCCCAATGAGATACCTGACGGAAAACCTTCACTAATGAAGCTTTCCCACTTTGGGGGCATAAATGAGTGCTTGTGCATGGCTTTTCACTGATCTGAGTGGATATATCAGCTCAGCTGACATTAACTCTGGGATCTCTCTGATTGCTCTAGGCAGATATAACCCTATTATTAAAATTACTATTGGGTTAAAATGAAGCACACCAAACAGTGCTGGACGCACTGATTCATGCTAATTGTGATAGCTCCATTTCTCTTTGCTGAGCCAGAGGCATTTGGAAGCTGATATCTATTCCATTAACAAATAAAGATGTAACAGTGCCACAGGGTGAAAACATATTACAGGTGTTAAACGGATGGGCTCAGTGAATGTAAAACAGTGTCAACAGTTGAATAATTTTGATTATTAGCTTTCTGAGTTGAGAGTGGCAGGATGCAAAGCTACTCTGGAGGGAAAGGAAGAAACTTAATTCATGGACAAAATGTGGTCATAGTTAAAAAATAATGGCAAAATGATGTCTGCATGCTCCTTTTGTGGTGAGAGGATTAGTCTATAACATATTAGCGTGGGCATGGCAGTGCTGTGTGTGGAGTCTCATGGAAAATTCATCATGTATCACATGTTTCCAGAAGTCTCCCCACGCTCATTCTGGCTTAAATAGCTGTGCTTACTAACCTACTGCCTGAATGCTTATGAGATAAAACAGAACTGCCTTCTGCATTTGTTGAATACCAGTTTTGGTCTCACATGCTTTTTGGAGAAGAATCTTGTTCTTCATTTCTATAGCTCATTTCATTCTTCTCTTTCCAGGTTTTTAGCTAACAAGTAATTGTCGCTGGGTTTTGTTTTTAAGGAAAAGCATTTTTAAAATTCTTATGGCTGGTTAATAGATTTTTGGGTTCAAAGAGGCTATAGCAGTTATCTAATCTGTTCTCCTGTGTATCATCAGCTTAGTAAATTCTGAATCTATCCCACCATTTTTATTTGGTGAGTGGCTTACCTTTAAGACAGAGATACCCGAATTCAGACATTCCAGGAGAATCTGTTGTTCTGACTAGGTGATACCTCAGGGATGAACTCCCCCACCAACCCCTCCAGAAAGGCATATTTGGATCATATGAAAAGACCAGTTAAAAATAAAAATGCTCAAGGAAGAAAAAAAGCATTGTTTTATTGAGAAAGTGGGAATGTTTCATGTCCTCACAACAATTCAGATACTTACACAGAGGTCTCTAATGTCATTTAAATGCTTTAGAGTGTCTGACACTTCTGCATGGGCCTGTCAGATGCAACCTAGGAGCCACCTGAAGACCTGCACTGTTATGGAGTGACAGCTGGAGGTCAGGCAGGGAACCTGGAGTGTGCAAAATGACAGAAGACAGCTAAGTTTAGGTAGCTGAATCCCACTCAAAGTTCTTGTTTCCAAAATGCCATTTTATTTCAGCGTTTGTGGGTTTTTCCATACCAGCAAACAAAAATACACACAAAAATACTAAAAGTGAGACAAGATACCGCATTTGGGGTGACTGAAAAATTCTCTTCTAATCTAAGAAATATTTTTGGGTTTAGCAGACAAAACAGTCCCATCTTTTCCTGCCCTCTAAAACACCAAACCCTTTTCATTTATTCTCCCCTCCCTCTCCAAATACTTCAGGTTTACCCAAATATAAATCATCTAATTCCTAAATAGGAACTAGCAGAGTACCCCAGTTAGAGCTGCCCATTTCTGCATAGATGTAAAGATAAAAAGATGGATAAAGAGAGCCTAGACGAAAACCTTTGGTTAGATGCCTGACACTCAGCTGCCTAAAACGAGGTGAAATGAAAAGCAGCCTTATAGGCATTGCCTTCCAGTTCTGGGTTGCTGGAGGCAGGATTTTTGTGAAGAGTATACATAATTTCGGGCAAATGGGAGGGGTTGAGATTGTTATTGATATTATAGCTTGGGAGAAAATTACCTAGGACCCTAACCACTGTTTAATGAACCTGTGACGGAAATGACAAATTTACAGTAGAAGAATTCAGTTATTTAGCTGATTATATGCTGATAAAAATTAATGAAAATACCCCAATAAGGATTTATATAGTTACAATATTATTAAAAGTTTATAACCATTTGCTAATTGGCATCAGTAATGAAAATTAATGTGGCTACATGCACTTAAGTATTTCACCCGGTAATGAGGAAATGAACAGTGACATGAAATACTACTAATAATTAATACGACATATATTTTATTAGAGAAATAGTATGTCCAAGGCTTTGCCAAGAGAAGGAAATACAATTATTCAGCCTGCGTATAACATGCAGTGGTACTGAGTTAGCACTCTAGCTAGAGAGGTTGAGATCTATGCTTGGTGATACAGATGCATCAAAAAGAGATGCCATATCGCAGAAGAAGACAGCAACAGAGCTGAACCTAAGGCAGAAGTTGCTATCTCTCTGTACCTCAAATTCTCATTTGCAAATATAAATCTTCCCTCCTTGTGTGTGGCTAAGAAAAAAAAAAAAGTACAGGGATAGGGGTGAATCTTTGGCAATAGGGATTCATATCTGCAAAGGAAAGATGCATCAAAGCACCTGCACTTCTCAAAGGCAAACCTTTTAAAGTAGTAAAAGTCAGAAACATTCTACTGGTACCCAGGCTCCCTGCACAGTACATTTCGATCAGCATCACAGCAAAAACAACCAACATTCTTGGTTGGAAACTACCTTGTAAGAAGCACAAAAGACAAGAATGCTTTCTCGATCTTGTCCTTTTCTGAATCTGAGCCACTGAGCCACATCCTGCTAAGGACGTACTGACCCACATCAGGATCATAGTCCCAACTCTGCCTTGAACATCTCTGTTTATGGCTTTTTTTCCCCAAAAGCAATGAGTGTCTTGACGTTCACATAATATCTTGGTGAATAGGGAAATCCTAGAAAGTGGGTGGCCCAACTTTAATCTCCTGTTTTTCCCGAAATGGTTCAAACGCCATCTTCAGCTTCCTGGGGGAGTCCACTAACAAATAGGATAAATTTCGTGTTTTATCAGCTGATCGTTGGATGAGCTAGAGAATTGAGAGCAGGTACTAGAACACAGAGCACCTCTTTCTCGCCGGACACCCTAGAACATGCCCTCCTGTTTAGGTTTATTCCTTCTCTTGGGTCCATCTGAGATCAACTTCGAGTTCCTTCCTGCAAAATGACACTGATTCCAGAGAATGAGCAGAAAACACTTTCACCCTCCTCTATTTTGTAAACATAGTGGTTAGGATACTTTTCTATTACAAACTGAGGAAGGCAGGAGCAGTTTTCTGGTGTCATGTTGAAGCTGTATTAATCTGCGGGAAAATTTTGAAGAATCTTTAGACGTAAGAAGGGAATAGAGACTAAATTCCTGCAGGGAGAAATTGAACGTAGCTTTGTCAGTCTTGGAGGGCTGCTATAACCACAGAGTTACTGTTATAAAGACAGATTTTATCATTACTTTTTCAATCTCATTCTCTGGAGGGAAGCTAGATGAAAGACTTGCAGAATGCAGCTTAGATCCACTGTACATACTCCTCTGAAACGCAGCCATGAGAGCTGTTCTGTTATCTTTTTCTTGCCTCCTGTCTGAGCCGTGAGTTCATCCACAAATTAAATAAGTTTTATCAATTTTTTTATCAGGGTGATATGGTGAGAATAATTGATATTTGTTAATTATTGTGTGAGCTTTCATAGAAATCCACAAAATGTATAAGGCCTTTGATTAATGCAACTTGTTTGACCACTTTCAGACATTTCAGGGAGTAATTTGGAAGTCAACCCTTATAGCAATTAATTTACCAATACCCAACATACCTTGCATTCAGAGAAGTATTGTATCAGATACCACTTCTTCATATGATTTTTGTTCTTAAAATTGATTGTGAATTTATGCACAGACTAGCTCTAGTTTCCTTACTAGCCAGATAGATCTTATAATAGAGCTTATCATAGGGAAACCCTACTTTTTTCATTGACTCTTCATTTTTTCTCTTTCTTCACTCCATACTTATTTAAAGAATAAGTTTAAAGTACAATTGCAGAGATGTGTGACACCTTTTGCCTTCATTTTATCATATATAAGTAAACTAATATAATGAAAGTTGAGTTTCCCAGCCTGTTACATGCCATCAAAGGACTAATTTTTCCTATCTGTCCTCCTCTGGTTCAGTGTTCAAAGTACTGACCTTCTTCACAATGACTCACTCTGGCAGAATGTTTTCTCAAGGGATGTTTGTCTAGTAGGCAGGTGATTTTATCTCAGATCTCAGTTAGAAAGTAACCTTTTGTCTGTTTACATTGTTCTGGAGAGGGATCTTCATCTTTGTATTCAAAAAGCCTTTTTAATATCCTTTTCTGTTATCTGGATTACCAAAATAAGCTGACTTGTAGGGTAGCATTAATTACACCTAATTTTAACCTCAAACTTGTAGACGTTTCCATCTCAGCTGTCATTCTAGGTTCTTTCTAAAGACTGTAGAAAGAAATAGGCAGTTTTAGGGTCACATTAATCTCATCCTGAATTAGACAATTTAATGTAGGTCAGAAAAGTCCTGCTTCAAATCAATTATTTCTTTTCATAGACTACAAAGAGCCAGTGATGAGTGGTGAAGATGGAGACATCTGTATTGCAATGGCCTAAAGTTAAGAGAAGACGAATCTCATCCAGAAATGAGAAGTAGTGGTGGCATATCTAAGACCACAAGAATATGTTTCCTCCCTGCGCTCTTCCAGTTGAGGAGGAATACAGTGAAGCTGGCCACACATCACAAACAAGATAAAAGGCACAGCCAAAGCGAATAGTTAGCACAAAGCCATATGTAGAGCTGCTCAAAGCTGCTGACAAATAATGTTGAACTTCTAACAAAACACTGAAAATCAAAGCCTATTCAGAAACATTTCATGAATGGGGGTGGGGAGATGGAGGAGATGGAGGTGGGGGGAAGACGAGACATTCATTTAGTAAATTGTTCAGCGAGAAGGCAAGTGTAATCTCAGGCCTATAGATAGTCCCTTGAGGTCGTTAAGTGTTTGCCTGTATTCAGCAGAACAGAAAAGGTTTATATCACCCTTTCCAACAAAGTGATATTTGGGCTGCCTTCTCCCCAATCTACTTAACATCCTCATTTATATTCTGCTTTTCTGAATTCTATTAAAATGGTGATGGTTTTCCACAGTTCTGCTAAATTCTGCCATTCTACTGTCCACTGTTAAATTAGAGTCCTTTCCTCTTCTCTTTCTCCTTTTTCATCCCTTTCTTTTGTGCTCCACCCTGAACCTCCCAGAGGTATTTGCATTTGTGTGGCAAGTACACTGATTCTTTTCGCATGGTTTGCTCCAGCATGACACGAACTATTTAATTGTAAATTATTAAGTCATCTGTACTTTCCTGAAATGATTCGCAGTGGAATGACAGGAAATTATTCCTAGTGGAATGACAGGATATGATATGATGAAACCACGATTCACATGTAAATTAGATGTCTGCTGATAGAAATCCAAAGTCCACTGAGAATTCACAAAAAGAAAATGCTGCAAGGTTTATGCATCGGGTAGATTATTTATTAATGAATAACCCCTATATTAAGTCCGTCCACTGATAGCTGTTAAAACCCCGGAGGGATTTTTTTTTCTTTAGTTGTGGTTTGATGTGAAGGTTTTAGACAAACAGCAACACTTCTGCTCTACCTATATACATTTTCCTCTCAAGTGTCTAATTTGTCAATCACCTATATGTATATCTAAGGTCTGACCGCTAGCTGGCATAATTCACTCCAGCTTTATAGCTTGAATGGGATTGTGCCAGGTTACCCATGCTGATGTTCTGTGGACCACAGATTAAAGTATACAGCTACACAGAAATTGTCATGCTTCTTTATTTTGGCTCTTTCTAGAAAGCTGTCTGAACAAATTATCTCTTTGGCTTCCTCTGATTTACTTTAAAAGTGTTACATTAATTTTAAATGCAAATTGCAATAATTATATTTGACCTTATAAATGATCAGATGTGATGGGAATTTCCCTTCCTGATTTTTTTTTTCTTAAATTGGAAAGGAACCAGATCAAACAAGCAGGGAGTTTCAAAGTCAAAACAAATACCATTCATGGTTAGGGACTCTGCTAAAATGTGTATATATATGTGTGTGTGTGTATGTGTGTGTATGTAGAATGTATGTATGATATAGATGTTAACCACAAAGTATCTGAAGTCTTTAAATTTGTATGTAAAACTGACAGTAGTTCATCTGTTGTTGGTAAGGAAAAAAAAAAAAACAAAACAAAAGCAAAAACAATCAAAGTGACCCACATAGATATGTATTCTTTTCTTTCTTTAATAATGGATACTTTCAGATACCTCCTAAGGTCCTATTCCTCCTGTCATGTTTAAAGGGTTTATTGTTTCCAGAAAAGCTTTTGCTGCTCCCTCTGGAGACTGAGCTGATCTAAGGTAATATTAATTCTGTGCCTCTCTCTTGTCGGAACTCGACTTCAAACGGAATAAATGAGATGAGAGCTGAAAGAGAGGTTATGCAAGCTGTCATCCTCCATTGTGTTGGAGGCATCAATGACTCTCAGAACAAATTAGGTGTCACTCTACTAAATCGCAGTCAGAAAGGCAAATCAGTTTATAGAAGACTTATTTGGTCTCCTGGAAAGCTCTTGCATTCAGAGCACAGTTAATCTTCCTTTTCTTCCAGTAATTTTAAAAATCCTCATTTTTATTTCTTTTTAAACAAAGATGAAGCAGAATTTCCTCTTGATGACTCATAACATTCCACACACATGCAATTTATGCTGATTAGTTCAGTCTAATTTCTCTCTCCACAAAAGAAAGAAAAAGAAAAAAAAAAAAGGTCCCACAGAGGTTTGTCTCCCTCCTAAAAGCAAAGAGAGAAATGACTACATATGTTTTACTAGAGTTCTTAATTTTGGGATTGCAGTTTGGGGAAGAAATCTATGATATAAAGAGTATCTGAGGAAAAAAAAAAAAGAATATTTCTAAAGGTTGTCAAATAAGATTCCTTCCAATTTTGCAAATCTTGTTCATTCTATTAATCCTTTATCAAGCGATTCAATCTAAAGAAAAGGAACTAGCATTAGTTAACTAACTGGTTAATAGTTCACCACTAGGACTTGATTTAACACTTTTCTTTCCCCAGTAGAGAGGTGAACGGATTTTTTGTATTCTCAGCTGCACAAGGAGCTTTTTTCTTTTCTGATGAAGTGATGTGCGATCAGGTTTTCACTCAGGAAGACCTGCTCATGACTTCCTGAAAGAAGAAAATTGCCCTACTTTTAATAGAATTAGGACAAAGATGGAATGCATCTCGTAAACTTAGGTACCTACTCTAATTCATGAAGGTTATGTCTATATTAGCAGGGAGTGCGATGCAACAGGAGTAAGCTGTAGAGTGAAACACTTGCTACTGATAGCCTCTTCTATTTCCATTTAACATGGTTTTCTTCAGACTCTCTTTAGTGTAGGCCTATGGACTAAGACCAGTAGCAGCTGCAGTGCCTCAAGTGTGCTCTTGAAGAGCACATATTAGGTTAGTTTCATCTGAAAGGTTTCAAGACCCTTCTGTGATAAGAACCAAACATCATAACTGAGGACAATCAGGAGATTTGCCTCAAAAGTACGGTCTTAATCCGAACTGAATGGAGATGCACCGTTAGTTTCTCATATAGTCCAAGACGTGAGATAAGCACAGGAGTGTTTCGGTGCCTAAAACTGAAGTGACTCTCAGAAGTTGCAGTATCACTTTGCGATTCAAGCTGTAAGCGCCTTGGGAATTCAGCCCCAATTGATTTAGGTACACAGGAACTCAGTGCCAAATTTCCAAAGAGACATAAGATTTCATTGCCTGAATTTTAGAGGAATCTTCATACTTCACCCAGGATTGAGAGCTTAAAAAGGCATGGAGAGGATTTAATAATAACATGAACAAAGTTCAGGAAAGTCGTCATCAGGCTTATTTAGGAACCCCCTAAACTCTCCAGGAGGAAATTCTGAGGAAAGATCATAAGATAAATCCCAATACCAATGGTTAGATAAACAGCTAACCTTCTCCTTAGGCTAAACGCGTAAGGCAAGTGAGTCCAACTGAATGGAGATCAGAGATACTCCTACCCTATTGTCGATATGAAAAAATATGCTAGCGCACTCAAATGAGAAAGGAGATCTGTTACCGAAAGCCCAGCCTGCCCAATTTGAAGCAGGGATTTAAATTCAGTTATCCTATTTTTCAGCAAAGTGCTCACACCACAGATGCATTAGGTATTTGGAAATGAGGCTTTCTGAATCACTGCAGTTGACATTTTTCAGCTTCAGGAGATAAGAAGTGTACTTTTGAACCTCCTCAGGCACAGGATGGAGCTGAACTTGGATCCCCCACATGCTGGAAGACAGATCCAAGATTTGATTAGTCATAAGAACACAGTTAATCCCCTTCCTTCCAGCCTTTAAAATAAAGACTCTTACTTGAGCATGTTTGTTTGTTTTCATTAAAGAAGAGAGAGAGGGGTTGTGACTGCAAATCCCAACCTTGCAGGAAAGGTTAGCATGGCAAAATACTGAAATGGCAGGGATATTCCTCAGTTTTTTCTACAAGTTACCTTAGGTAACTTACTAATTACCCTCGTCAGTACAAAACCAGTTCTGTAGATGCTGCTACAGTGACTAAGAACCTAAGAACTAAGTTCTGTGCCGCCAAACATTAGGGCGTATCGTATGTGTAACTACATTCCTAGGGAATGTCAAAGGAACATAGTGCCTTAATGCTCATGGAATGCAAAACGTTGCTGTAACACAAGATGTCCAAGATAAAAGGAGGAAGTAGGATCAGACTTAGTGTCAGCACTCTGATACTCAAGTGATAAAATCTCCCTTCTCAGCACATCGTAAAGGCCCCTGAGCAGAGATGCTTGAATGCAACTAAACATTTTCTACTAATTCTCCTTCCAAGTACTAAACACATTTGATTTGCCGGTGCTCGCACATCATTTATGTTCACTTTCATTTGATATTATGGCAAATTAGGTAACCGGCAAGACCCAGCTCATTTTTAAGATCATATTGCATAGCATTTGAAAAAAGGAGTTTCATTATGTTGCTTATTCACAGTATAAGAGACTTGCTTGTATGAGCTTACTTTCGGCAACAAAGCGGTGGAAGGAGCTTTCAGTGCGGCAGCTCAGAGGAAATAAAGCAGAAAACAAGTACAGGCCTGAGATGGTTGGATGCAGGCCCCATCTTTGTTATCTGAATCAGTTTCGATGATCCACCTGCTCTGTGTCACCAAAGTTGGGATTTTTTCCACCCTTTGGCTACTGAGTTTGATCTAGTTATTTTCCTGGGTATGCTATTTTCCTGGGTTGCGTTTAGCTGCATTTAGGTCTCTTCCACGTTTTCTCACTAGGGCTGAATGGCTGGACATATGGGCAATAGGTATCCGAGACAGACAAAGAGCAACCTCAGACGCTGAAGAGTCCTCTCGCTAAGTAGACACGTGATGTGAGACCTCCTAGCCCCAATACCAGGCTGTCTACCTTAACCAGCACTCAAGGCATCAATTCCAGTAGGAACCATGAAGCATGGATGGACAAGGCACTCTTTCTAGCTGAAAGCAAGCTAAAAAGCTGGGAATTTCTTTTATATCCGCAGAGTTTAGGATAGGTGCCAGAATCAAGGCTACTCTTTTTGCAAAAACGGGCCAATTCCTCTTACGCTGGTCATGATAGAGATAGTAGTGATGTGCTAGCAAGGCCCTATTATTGAACTCGTAAAGGAATGTATGTAGTCCTCTCATCCTTGACTCCTCAAAGAGAAAAATGATATGGTCTATCCATAAGTAGGAGTCTGAAAATTTCTGACATATTGAACTATATAGATAGTTGTAACTTTATTTATTTCTCAGACATTTCCAAGGTTTGGGCCTACAAATCAAGATTTATAGAGCTATCTTAGTGTTAAAAAATGATAAATAAATAAAACGGGATCTCTTGCAGAGAGGGGCTGAAACAGTGTATTTACTGCACAAACTGTATTCAGAACAGTAAGAAAAACTGTGCATAGTGACGCTTAACCACACTTATGGTTTCACTTATTTGATGTACTCATGGAGTACATCAAACATGGCCTGAAAATTGGTGAAAGATGGGAAACAAAGGAAAGGAATAAATAGTCAGCGGTGCAAGGTGAACAGTGGGATGCCTCGCCCCATTGTTCTGCGTTAGATCTCCTGTTTGAAATCTGTATTAACGGTCTTGAAAGAGGGTAATAGTGAAGGTAGCAAAATTTGCAGGTGACACAAAGTTATTTAGCTAGCACAGTACCAGAGAGATCTGTGAGGAACTTCAAAGAGATTTAACTAAACCATGTGAGGACTATAGTGAGGGCAAACGAAGTTCAATGCCAGTAAATGCAAAGTAAGGCGTACTGAAGGGAAAAAAAAATAAATTAAACTACTTGTACATCTGACGGGGGTATATATTCACTATCTCATCCCAGGAAAGGGATCTGGGTATCAGTGAAGACAGATTTCTACACCACATGCAGCTGTAGTTAAAAAAAAAAAAAATCAAACAAGATGTGAGTGTTCATAAGAACTGAGAGTGGGAAGACGCGGTAAATACTACACTGCTATTCTATAAATCAAAATGTGGTCTCATCTGGAAGATTTTGGGAAGTATTATTACACTACCATAAAAAAAAATAATGATAAAAACAAGCAAAAAGGTTATTAAAATTAAAAAGGGCTCACCTGTGGCTGATGAAAATAACCCAAGCACTAAAAAAAAAAAAAATCTGTCATGTAGAAAGACTGAAAAGATTGGGAAGAGTTACCTTTGAAAGGAGAGGGACAAAAGGACATAATGAAAGGATAAAAATAAAGGGCTTAGGGAAGATAGATTAGGTGCTTCTCTTCTCCTCAGCTTGTGGCAGGACAAGGAGGGGAGCAAGCTCAAGTCAGATAAAAGGCAACAGTACTCTTCTTTTCTTCCAGTGAGTGATTAAGCTGGGGAGCCTTCCGACATACTGAAAGTGAAAACTAAAAAGACACTTCAAGTAAACATTTAAACAGATAACTAAAATTGCCAAAGTTGAAATAAAAAAGCTGACTATTTGTTGGAAAGTATATAAAAGCTCTTTTTTAAGGCCTAGTTTCTTCAACTTTCCTTTGAAGAGCCTGCTTAGGTCTGGGCCCAAATCCCACAACCTTTGGGGGCAAAAGACTCTTAGGACCCAGCAGCTCACGTCAGGGTTAATTCACGTATTGTCTTTTCTTTGTTAGTTGTGCATGCTGAGCAACAGTCTTCTTGTCCTGTACACAGGATATTACTTTACCTAGGTATCAATTTTTTCTTTGATTAGCTGTTTTTTTTTTTTCCCCTCATGCTCAGCAGCTTGTGACGCCGTGTATCTGGAGAGATGCATCTGTACAGATAAATCTGTTCATGAGAGATATTTCGATGCTGAGGCTACCTCGCAGGGCCTACAGTTGCTCAGCATATGGGTGGTGATTTAGCAGGGGCACTAAGGATCCCTGTGTTGTCTTTAGGGCCCCAACTTCTTTAAGACATGGTGCTGGCAAGTCACAGAGACAAGACACTCGGCCAGATGGATTATAGGTCTGACCCAGTGTGACACCATGCATGTTCCTATAATTGTGTACACAGCCAGGCTATCTGTACCAACACAGTCTATTATTACTTGTCCTCCCTCTCTCCTGGACTGCGTGCTTCACCAAACCATCAATTTTTATCTTTCAGACCGCAGGTTTCTGGAGTAGCGGTATGATGAATGTCTTTATGCTTGTGGGCTGTCAAATACAACGGAACTTCCACCCTGCTGAAGCCCTGATCTTATGCTGTTGAGAAAACAGTGAAACGCTGAAGACTTTCAACAATATCCGCCCATCCGGCTTACCTGCAGAAGGAGGAAAGGAGACATATTCGTTTCCTCAACTCATGAATGCCAGTCCTGTGTCCCCCAACACCTGATAAGGTGACTGGTCACCCAGATCTGCACTGCCTGGCCGCTCTCGGAGACTCCTCTTCACGGTCATTAAAATGGAAATAGCATCTGACAGCCATGAACATCATTTCACTTCCAGCTTCCCCAATTATCCCCTCCTTTCTACTGCACTCCCACTCTCTGTGTGGGGAGAGAAATATATTTTCAGAACTGTCATTTTAAGGAATAAATACTTGAACCATCAATAACTGCGTGCACTTTGCCCCAGCCGAATGAAAACGTCCTTTGTGAGCACAGAAGCAAATGATACGCAGTTAAGTAGAAAGAAGCTACCTGAATGTACTTATTTCAGCTAACTCTTTCTGTATTATGATAGCCTGTTTCCAGGAGATCAAAAAAACCTGGCAGTGTTGTTTTTTCACACTGTGAGAAGCACAAACATCATTTAAATGCCCCCTCAAAATATTCATGCATCAAAAGCCATCCAAGTCTCAGTCTATTCTCAAGCTGGCTTTCAGCCAACATTGTTATATTGTTGCTGCATCATGATGGAAGTAACAGGCAGAGGAAAACAACAAATAGCATAGAAGATAAATCTTTAAAAACAAGTTGGAACAAAACCAACCCCACTGTAACACCATTTTAAATTTCATTAACGATAAAGCTCACTGATAATTACTAATTTACTGGTTTTGTTCTTCAAAGACTGTTACAAATTATATTTTAAATGTAAACTTCCAGGATTTGGTTTGCAGGCTTTTTCTTACCCTCAATCTTTTTTTTTTCTTCTTTAAAATGTATACAGCACGTGGATGGGTTTCTCAGCTGATGAATGCAGTATAGCTTTGCCAAAGCTGACAATTAGTCCTTTCATGGCTGCGGTCAAGTATATAAGTAGATTGAAAATCAAATAGAAATACTCTGAGCATCTATTGGGCTTTTTGCATGACAAAGGCTGTAGCCTCCTACAAGGTAATTCCTACATCAAGCCATTAATGTCTTCATGAGCTTATCGTTGCGAAAACTATCCATTTCTACTTAGAAATTTGAGTAGCTAGAGACTAGGTAAGTTGTTGCAATATTTAATTGCCCTTAACTAACTCCACATTTACAAAATTCTCATGGTCAACGAAGAAGATGTTTTACAGAAGATAGAGAGATGTGAGGGGGAATCTGTGTCACTGAATGTGACAAAACTTAACTTAAATGCTACCTCTCAGGTCTTCTGAGTACCTCCAGACTTCTGTGTACCTGATCATGGCTGAATATGATCTTGTCTATCCACTTCACAGGATTGCCTAAACCCTCTGTACACTCAGTGTGCGGCTGACATCTCTGAAGACATACAAAGGGCAATCCAGACCATCTTTCTCTTTCCATATAAAAGCACCAAATCCCTCAGAAACAAGCATATGGTCATCCTAGGAAGCAGGCAGTGCAGCTTCTAGGCTCTACTGAGAACCTTCACTGAAACCTCTTTAACAGTTAAGGTATCAGCAATCCCTGTCCACTGCATCGAGTCTGAACCACTGCACATCCAAAATGGCAGCAGTACTATGCAGACCAAAGGAGGACAGTTGTGAAAAGGCCTGACTGCAACTTAATAATTAGAGCATTCATCTGGGCAGTGGTAAAGCAGGGTTACAGCCTCAATGTAATAAATGTAATGTCTAAATTTTCTGTTCAACTTTCATTTAATAATAATTATATATACATATATATAATGTATATGTACATGCATAACTCTGGGAGCAGAGAATAAAGTTTAGATTTCACTCAGGCTCAGCTGAGCCATCAGGCTAGGATCAAGGGCAACACGAATGGTAGAACTCACCATGATCATTGGAGAACTGCTGGTGGGAGACAGGAATTAATTTCTCCAGGACAGGCAGTTCTAGTGTGTAGCCAAGTATATATAGAAATATACCCCTTTTAGGAAGGTTAGGCTGAGTACAAAAATGGCTATAGGTTTTGACGGTTCCGAAACGCACATGGAGCCTATTGCTGTATGGATTTAGGCAGGCCAGATTTCCTCCAGACTTTGGTAAATCTTTTCTTTGTAACTTCTTGTTTCTTAGTTTTAACTTTTCAGTTAGTGTACTGCTCTTGTGACTTCATCCTAGGTCTCTTAACTCACCTCCATTCTACGCATGGGGCCTGGAAAGCTTTGTGGTTTCTACTTCAAGAGCATACCACATAAGAGCAGCGCAAATAAAAGCTGTTTGGTGAACGCTTTGTGGGAGCAGGGCTGCCCAGCCTACCTCCTGGGTGCCCTTCAACACCTTCAGAAGCAAATCTTTCACCTCCCATTGCTGGATTTGAGCCCCCTGGTCTTGATATCTTTCAGGAAAGGTTAGGCTGTTATTTTAGACCTATGAGTTATATTTGCTGGTTGATGGATGTCTCCACCCTGCCAAATGAAAATCATCCAAAAGTCAGCTATAGCAGATGTGCCATGTAATTACAGTGTTACTGAAGGATTCCAGTTTTCCATGGTAATTCTAAGAATCCTTTTCTACTTATTAGAAAACTCCCATTTTTCCTAGATATTAAGATTTTCAGCCATTTTTACCGAGATGAAAGATGTATCCCAGCAGCCTTTTAAGTCACCAAAGTCATGATTTGCTTCACCTAATATCACACCTCCGGATGACACACCTTAGGACTCTAAGCTAAGGTCCTTCCCCCTACCGCTTTGGGACATCAAGGGAGCTACCTTCATGAAATCATCCCAGCCTTAGGTTGTGTGACTCACTGGAGCTGCTCTTTTATTTCTGCTGGTAAGGAAGCTTTGAATAACTGGGCTCCAAACTTAGGGGGTCTCATTTAAGAGACTAAATACAGAAGAGCTGAAGTTGCAGCTAGACAAAGCGGCCTATTTCTTTCACTTATTATACCTCAGATATGGCATGAATCAAAGCAGAAGGTGCCAGTACACCAGTGTTATCATATCTGATATACTGTGCTTTGGGCACCCTTATATTCAGGACAGTTGCTTAGCAACTAGGATAGAGGCTTAGGACTCAGAAAGTCTGGGTTCTTTTCCCTGCCCAATGTGATTAGCCTGACTTGGATAAATTACTTCACCTTTCTGTATTTCTTTTTTTTCCTTTTATCTATTTATTTATTCTACCTCTTACCAAATGCTTTGGCAACTTCTTTGAAGTTATCACATAGCTCAAATAATGAAATTATTCCTCTGCTATGAAGCTGCAGATCCTAGAAATGGGATTTAGGTGTTACCTGCTCTCAGTACCTGTCCCTCACAGGTAACTACCTTCCCCTTAACCTTTATTGCCTACACAAAACTCTCTGCAATCCAGGAGCTAAGGTGTTTCAGTGAGGAAATGTTTTTCTCTGTGCGTGCAAATTTCTGAACACAATCAAAAATCTAAGTTGGCTTTTGGCAGAATATCAGTAGACTTTATATGTAACTCTGTCCAATTAGACATATCAGAACAGAATCTGCAAGACAGCACACTCTTGGCTCAGTTACACATTCATGCTACTACTACCATCATCAACTAAGACAGGTGGAAGGACAGTGGGGCTAACATTAGACCTTCGTGAGGGCACCTTGTGCTTGACTGATAGTTCGCAACTATTCCACACAAAGAGTGAGCTGCGAGGTTTTGTCATCCAAGTTAGGAGCTCTGGCTGATCGGCAGATGAATGAAGACTTGGCTCCAAAGTCTGTAACCCTTTGGTTTCATGGCTGCTTTCTGCATCCCAATCTCGCTGCAGCTGCCACCTCGGAGAACAGGGTGAGAGTAATTGTGTTGGCTTGCCTCCAAAGCCCGGAGGAGTAGTCACTTGCTGCTCTCCCAGATTATCTGCCAGGCAAACAGAAAGGTTAATGATGTAGAGCTTGATTACTCCGCTAGAAAGAAAGCAGTCAGTTTGATCCAAAAATCTTTATTGTGTGTGTAAGGGAGATACGTTAAAAGGGTTCAGAACTGGAATGTGCTGTCTGCGCTATTCCATCTCTGAACATGGGAGTATTTGCCTTCTGGCACCTAAGGTCTTGTAAGTAATAGCTTTTTGCTGCACATACATCTATTTGCCTGAAGCTCGTCCTTTAATTTTAAGACCTTTACAACAGTTCTGTTTAGAAAGCCACTCTTCTGGATGACACATCACCAGGAGAAGCATTTGAGCTTATTTATCCCTGGAACAGATTGAATAGTACTAGCTGAAATACGTACATATAAATACATATTTGTATAAGCAAACACAAATATACATGAGAGAGGGAGAGAGGGAGAGAGGGAGGGAGAGAGTGTGCGTGCGTGTGTGTGTGTGTGTGATGAACACGTGTTTTCTGGAGTTTATCTTTAAGACAAATGCAAACCAGGCCTAGCAAGTCAAATACAATATCACCTCCAAAAAACTCATAGCAACAGAAGAAAACAAAAATAGATAAAACCAGCCAAAGGAAGCCAATTGAGCAAATGAGCAACAACAGCAACAAAGCTATAGGACAGGAGGAAATAAAAGAGAGTTCACCATTTTTAAAGAGAGTAGAGCTTATGGAGGTGTTCATAAAGTCTGGCTTTCTTTTTTTTAACAAGAGTCTGCTTTCAGTGAAAATGTTTAATATTAAAACAAAAACCAACCAAACAAAAAGCAAATAAAAAACTTTATGAACCCAGGAGAATGGAAATCTTCTAGCCTCCAGCTGAAAAAAGAATATCTGGGCCCAGAACGGAAATAGTGAAGCCAAAGCACGGTATGTTTCTCTCCACAATGGTTTATGGAAATTATAATTCAGAAGCATTTTGCTTACATTCTTCCACATGGCTTCGCTTCTTTGGCTGAACTATATTTGCCATGATACTTAGGATCACAAACCCTTTGTCCTACACACTTCTTTCAGTAACCAGTGGCTTCTACAAATTTAAGCTGTCCATAGAACAGAAAATTATGTTCTGACTGATTCTGTATTTCACTTGTTTTGTGGTCAAGGAGCTCGTAAAGAAAAAAATCCACATTAATTTGTTACTTTTCTTCTCCTGCTGAGTCCTGATTATTCTCAATCTAACACTTTATTGTGATTTGAGGCTAGCATTGCATGACTTCAGCGAGCAAGTATATGCCTTGCCTTTTGAAATTGCTCAGTGCTCTAATAAACATTAAGATAGCGAACTTGAAAATCCAAACTTCAGGCAAGCTGTAGGTTGGGTTTTTTTTTTTTGGAGGTGGGGCGGGGGGAGATACTTGTATTTCACTCTTTGTTGTGAACTAAATCCTCACAAAATGACAATTTTTATTAATTTATTCTTCTCCTTGTGCTCATGCCTCTTCTTTTGATGGCAGTTTAGCCCAGCTTAGGGGTGTCTGTACAGTGCACATTCCCTGGCATGCTTGCAGATCTAACTCTGGGGACTGATGCTGACCACGCAGCAGCCACTTGGATGCAGCAGTGAGCTCTGTGCTGCTGTCTTCCTTCCTCATTTATTCAGACTTAAGGCAAAACAGAGGAAAAGGTGGCATAAGAGAAGATGTTGCACTCTACATCTTACATAACACACTGGAAAGATGCAACCAGAGCGTACTTGAAGGACAAGTAGCAGACACCTGCTCTGAACAGACATGCAGGTAGTCATTGAAATTTATTGAATTTATAATCATGAACACAGTCTCCGTTCAGTTCTCCACCCAGACATCCCTGATCAGTTTAATCTATGCAACTTCCCAGAGGTGCGTTGCTCCCAGAAGTATTCTCCTCCAGCTCTTGTCCACATTGTCCCACCCACTTTGGTGATATCGACACTAGCATTTTCACACAATCAGACCAGAAGACTGATCCAGCTGAAAAAAAACCCACCAAAATAATTTGATTGTACCAAAAAAGAAACATTTCAAGAAAAATGTTAAAGTGATTAGAATAAAAAGTTTTGATTTATTTTAGTAGAAAAAGATATCAAATATTCAGTTCACAAACACACGTGTGCACACCCTAATAAGTAGTCTTGACTTTTTGTTTACATTCATCTCAGAAAAATATCAGAATTCTAACTCCCTTGCAGGACAGGGAAATTGTTTTCTACCAGATTGAGAGGAAAGTGGATTAAAATTGAGCCCATAATTAAGAGAAAAGATGACAAACACCTGCATGAGTTTTTCAGGTGCTGATGGGGAAGAAAACTGCACTGCAAAAAAGCCAAATCAGTTGGTCATATCAGTAGTGGTTTCCTTCACAGGGAAGAAGATTGCTCACAACAACTGAGGCTAGGGGAAGGGTGTTGTTTTTTTTTTTAAATAGTGTAAAGGCGTGAAGATCAAAATAAAAAGTGCCCTATTCATGAGCAAGAGAAATACAAGTGGGAGAGGAGTGAATGAGGAAAGAATTCACGACAAATGTCTCAAATCAGCTATGGAAAAAGCACTGCAGAAAACATTCTGAAAAGCTGAAGGAACAGTAAAGATGCCACCAAAGTTGCCTAGAAGTCAAGAGCTGTCAAGTCAATGCAGGCTTACAAAAAAGAAAAAGTCAGGCAATGTCGTTCTTTCTAAACATCTACTGGGGCCCAAGGGCACAACAAAAGAAAATCCTCTACAGCTGCACGGCGATTGGTAAATTCTTGTTCTCATGCTATGTGCCAAACTCCTTTCTCTTTCGTTCTCCAATACGTGCGTCAGTGTGTGGAGGTAATCCAGACATTGAAGGGATTTTTGTGCTAAAATGCCAGTTAGGAGGCAGCTATCAGCTCTTGATGGGAAGGTGAATAGATAAGAAATTCAAATTCCAGAGCAGAGGGTAAGGCAGTGGGGGGTTGAGATGAGAAGGTAGCAGACAGAGAGAAAAAAAATGAGGCCAGTTTTCTGAAACACGGGAGTATAGTAATTATCCCTAGGGCTATAACTTGAAAGCAGACAACAAAGATGAATATCATGCCATCTGAAATCAATGTAATCCTATCATTTTGAGTAAATAAGGTTTTGAGCTTCTGCAAAACATAAACCCAACTGAAGAACATTCACAGCTGTAATTTTTGAAACAAATAATGAAGTGTGCTGTGTGTTGGGGCAGAAGGGGTGGGGGTTAAATGCTTACCTTTGTCTTTAACTGACAACAAATATGATTCTGCCTAATTTCCAGAAGCGAGGTAAGACTACGCATGGGCTTTCTGAGCTAAGTTGCGCGGTGCTGAACAAATACAGGGGGAAATAACAAAGGGCGCCGCTTGGCTTAGCCAGGGACATCAGGAAATCCCTCTGCTCAGTTACCTGTATGTCTTTCTGCCCCTATCATCCGTAACACCTCAGGGATGAGATGCAGCACTTCTCAAGACATTGCAGCTCACTGTTTGCCGCTGGTGGTCCAGGTAGGCCAGGATTTAAGTTAACCCCAGACAAGCCACACTTTGAGCAAGTACTGTGCTGTGGATGAAGGAGCTGGGAACTGCTGGCACAGAAACTGCTGCAGGCGGGGGATGCTGCTTAGGGATCCTTCTCTGCAGGAAAAGTTTGCTGGGGACTGAAACGAGCAGTTCTGCAGGTGTTTGGTGTCTCTGAAGTATCCTTCTTGTGCTTTCACATAAGGCATACCCGTCTCCAGGGATAAGTCCTCCTTAAAGAGGAGGAGGAGGAGTCTGGGTATTCCTTACTCATTCACTCTCTTCGTTTTACTCCCGCTGATGCCCCTCTGGTACTAAACTGAACAGACCATTAAACCATTTGTCCTTACAGGAGAAGGGATTGAGCGAATTCACCTGCCAGAAAGACATCCAGGAGGTCTGTTCCCTGATGGTGAACATCTTCACTGCTCCTTCTAATGAAAGAAAATGTGAAAGTGCATCAGCGTGAACGTCTCTTACGTTTTGGTTTCTGCGCATAGCATTTGAAGAGACTAGGTCAGGTGAATTTAAGTCAATCTTTGTAAAAATAATCTTTTCAGAGCATGACGTTAATGACAATCGCTCTTCCTCATTTTTATGTGATTGTTGTCTCTTTTTTAAAGGCAACACATGTGATGCAGTATTTATAACTCCAAATGGCAATATGACATACTTGACAATAACCCGTGAAAACTCAGAAAAGAAACAGGAGTGCCTTGATTGTGTACAGAGTACTCAGTCTGGTTTGGCCGTGGGGTAAAGGACTTTGGGATCCCTGTTCTGCTGAGCCTCTATTTTTCTCTTATTCGTCTCCTTCCTTCGTAAATTCACCAGAGTGTCACTTACTATATGTTTAAATATACTCGCCGCCAGGCATAACCAGCAGGCATAACCCTACACCTAATAATACAAAAGTACGTGATTGCTACAAAACTGGAAAGATAGCCTGTCTTCGTTTAAGGCAATATAAAAAGCTCATGTAGATTTAAAAAGATACAGGTTTTCACTCCAGATGTGCACAATTCTTTCAGTTGTAGTAATGTTATTAGTGGCAGGTATAATATTCATATATTAAACCTTTCCTTTAATAAGAAAATGTTCACATGATTGGCATCAGATAACAAGAACAAAATAAAGATAATGAAAACAGTAATAGAGTTAGAGGCCTCTCATATAGCCTTTTTATCAATAGTTCCGTGTTTCTTACAAAAGAAGTGATAATCATTATGCACGTTTTGCGCATGAGGATTTTGAGGTTAGTTTCACTAGATTACCAGACCAGCTTCCCTATTTAAAATAAAGACATTACCACAACAAACAATAGAGTTTACTCCTGCTTTTCAGACTGTAACATCTTTTGATTTGCTCAGCATGCTAGCGAGCTGGCATTAACACTCTTGCTTGATGAGTCCACTCTTTTATTTCTGAATAAAACCTTTTCCCATTGCAATATACAAAGCAGATGAATGAAGAAGAGTTGGTATGGTGGTGATGTTCTTTTGCCTTAACTGAGGAATTGGAGCAGGGATGGGATACCCACACTCAGCTCTTACAGGTAGGACTAAAGTGAACCCGCCCCTCCTGTTTGCCCAGGGGCTGATATTCTCAGCGTGCTGCTGCGTGACAGATGAGCAGTTCTGTCTCCAGTAACTCTATGATCTTTTGTTTGTTTGTTTTCCATCTGAAACTAGCTAATTGGTCATGAATATGATGGTAAACCACTAGCATTTTTATCATAAAGTGCAGTTGTTCACTGAAGAAATGGCCTGCTATCTGCCATGTTACAGAAGCCATCTAGGTTTCACAGCAGAGTGCTTCAGACCAAGGTACTAAGACGTGAGGAGCAGAGTGAGTGTATCTGTACAGGTGTGAGTGAGTGAGTAAGAAGGCTGTGTCACCTATTTTTAGGTGTCTAGTTTGGGTGCTATGAATTGTACCATTCATACATGTAACGTTCCTGAATCCCTTGAAGTAGGCCATACCCACATCTACGAATGTCTTCCTGAGGTTACTAACCCAACTATTTGGCTATTGCTTTTCCTGAAGGATTTCTTCTAGCTTAGCAGGACCAGAAACACTTTGCTGTGGGGGGAGCTAGCCAGCAGCGCTACTCAATACATGCAGAGTAACCTCAATTCCTCTTTTCCTCCCCAGCTTCTTCCACAGTAACACAGTACTACTGTGATTGTTCTCCAGTTTTTCATAACAAGCTTAGTTAGGCCTATAAAAGAGCAATTACATCTCCATAAAGCATTTCAAGTTTTGATCTTGTGAATTCAATTGCTGGAGGCATAAGGGACTACTCTCTCACTCACTCTCTCGCTCTTTCTCTGTCTCTCTCTTTTTTTTTTTTTTTTTGGTCTTTTTTGTGAAGTGTGCAACTTAGGATGATGAGACTGATATATATAAAGTTTTACAACATGTAGCATGTGTTTGTCTCTGAAGTTTGAGAGCATGCGAGTCATCATAATGGCTTCAGGTTGTAAGTAATGTCAATGATGAAAACATTAAACCACAAAAACAAGTTATCCTTGTAATGGTTCATTTACCCTGGAGAAAAATAAATAACCAGATGAAATCTCTTTTAATAACTAGAAAGGATTATCACGGACAATTCATTGCATCTGGCAGACATTTGCAGACTATCTCCTAGAGGATTATTAGGCCTACATCTTTATGAACGGCTGTATATATTTATTATTCTTTTATTTACAGCCCTGCTACAACTCACTTCCTTAAGATTCAAGGCAGAGAGGTCTGTGGACCAACAAGCTTGACATTTAACTGTAGACAGACAGGGGGACAGAGGTTGGAGGAAGGAGAATAACAAGAGATTGTATAAATAAAGTCAACTCAGCTCATGCTAAGCAGCACAGCAGCATTTAGGCTTTAATTTCTCAGGAAACTAGACTTGATAGTTAATTGAACCTTGGCAATGTTGCTCTGTGTAGTAAGGATAATACCTGTGAGCTTTCAAAATTGCCAGTTCGTAAGACTTGAGGAAAAGGGATTTTGGCTGAAACTGGACCGCTTTGCAAACAAGAGCATGACGAAAACACACGAAGGAGCGTGACCTGTCAAGTACTGTTGCGGATGACAGCTAAGAGGAGGAAAACCTTGGATTCGGCCAGGAAAGCAGAGAAAGAATAAGCTATTCATGCTCATAGAAAATAGTTCTTGTATCCTTCAGTGCAAGCAGACTTTGATGACAAAACTCAGGGCACAGATTTTATTTGTGAATCCCAGCCTTGCCTGGTGTCTGACACAGCTGCAGGTAGGTACCTGAGTTGAAAAGAAAAACAACTTTTCAGCCACAAACCTCCTCTTTGGTGTTGCCTTCTGCTTGGTGGAGAAACCCAACCCTCTGTGTCCTCCCACCCCAAAAGACACACATGCACATATACCTGCTCAAAACTGTGCTCCTGAGGCACTAACTAGGCTTACGCATTAACTGGGAATTTACACACTGTATTTGGGATTTCCCTTTCCATGACTGGATATTCTGCTCCAAGAGTCAAGTGACCACATATAATTCTGCTGAGCACTGCCACACAGAAACCCCTTTGGGGATTCATCCCTCAGGATCAATTAGCAGCAAGTGAAAAACAGCAGGGAATTTAGGTTTTCTTTCCCTAAGAGGGAAGCTGAGCTACAGAAATAGAAATACTTTGTTGTCTTGTCAGCAGTGGATAAAATATCATTTCAAGTGCAATGAGAGTTATTGTAAACAAGCCACAATTTGTATGCTGTACTGTAAGATGAAAGTCAGTTTAGCTGCTTAATAATCTCATTCTAAAATGAAAGACAAGTGACTACAGGTCTCCTAAAAAGAACGAAGCTTTTAAAGTTGCGTCGGCAACTTTAGATATCCTCTTCAGGAACTGAATTCCTCCTGAATATCATTGTGATATATGCTGCATCCACAACAAACGTAATGCACTTTATTAGGTAAAATGATAAAAAAGCTGCTGTTCATGCTGGTAAGTATCATTTCTGCCAACTTTTCCTTAACTGAATATTCACTAGTCAGTTTCTCATATGAATCATCCCAAAAATATGTCAGAGGGAAACCTAAAGGGAAGTAACAGCATCATGAATCAATTCGGACAGAGGGCTCTGCGCATAAGGGCATCAGGGAGGAAGGCACAGGACATCGGAGTGAGATAGTGATGAATGGGAAGAAGAATCTGTTAGAAGAAGAGACGAAGGGCAGAGATAAGGACAACAGTTTAGAAATTTTCCTGTGAAAGCAGGCATTAGTAGAAGGATTCAGTGATCAATAATTTTTGTCAGCATGATATTCAAGATTGAATATAATTGTTTGGTATACTACCATAAGTTCTAGAGTACTTAAGGAATGGTTAAGAAATTAGAGCAATCTCTGAACTAATGTTATTTATTTGCAATAACTTACAGAAGATGGAAGGCCAGATGATTGAAGAAAGTCAAACATACTGACTATTCTTAAAAAGGAAAAGTTAAAAAAAGGATTTGGGGGAATATCAACACTGATTTGCCAAAGAAATTGTGGAACATTTTGTAAACAATCTAAATTTACATTCGTATGAAGTAGATGATAAAAGTAGTCAGCTTGGATTTGGCAGAAAGGATCAAATAGTCTTTGCCTTGTGACATATGGGTAAATAGGATGATAGATGTGATAGATATTGATTTCAATAAGGCTTTATACTTGATCCTTCATGGCATTCTCATGAACAAGTAAGAACATATGGTCTATATAAAGTGTAATTTAGGTACACAACTGTTCTTAAAAAGTCATGTTCTTCTGTGCAGCTATCAATAGAGTAATGCCAGACTGTGAAGACATTTCATCTAGGGGTCTAATTGGAGTCCCTGCCAGGAGAATATTCAATATATTTATGAATGTCTTCAGTGACAAATGTCTCTACAAGTGATACCAAGAACCTCTGTGGAAAAACAGACAGCACGTGCTATGCGTGACGACATCAGAACTCAAGATGGCTTTGAGAAGCTGGAAAGATTATCTGAATTTAGAAAACATGACTGATAGGGCAAAGGTTGGCAAACTAGGGTTTTTAAGTCTGAAGATGAGAAGGTTGAGGACATGCACGGTATTTTTTCAGTATGAAAAAGAAATATGATACAGATTTTTCTTTCTAGCCATTTAGGGAAGGCTAAACATAATCAGATCATCAGCAAAGATAACATAGGATTGAACAACAGGGAAGAAAATAGTGTGAAACAAATATTTCGCCTCTTTGAGTGGTGATGCATAGGAGCAGATCACAGGCTACTGTGGAGTCTCTGTTTCTGGGGGGTTTTTAGAACAGGTTTAACAAAAGCCCTTTACACTTGATCCTGTCACCCTGATGGGAGATTGAGTAAATTGGTCTCTTCTGGACTTTTAAAGCTCTACATTCCTGTGACTCTGCACTTCTAGCTGCTACCTAGCAGCTCAGCTAACACAGCCTGGAAGAAAAGTGCCGGGATTTCTTCAGCACAAGCCACGGAGAAACGGCAAAGGCAAAGCTCAGATCCTGGGCCTGGTAAAGGGGAATAGCGTTGCTAGAAAGAAGACAGGCAAAAAGGAGAGACAAAAACCTAAGAAGGAGAAAGCAGCTTTTTTGCCACTACGTGATTAAAGCGCTCTGCTGGTAAGACAACACAGGAATCACATGCTCTGTGAAGTGGCATTTTTCTTTTTAGAATTATTAATGGAGAATCATAGAAGGAGGTGTCAGAAAGATCACTGAAAAATGTGGAGTCAGGAGAGAAAAACTAGAAGTGGAGGAGAAGCTCTACAGTTCTTGATTATAAACTGCGTGCCTGGTGAACGTTACAAATAACCCAGGAAAAGGATGCAAATGGAAAAGAAACAATAGCTGCAAGTGAGAGCTGTAGGGACTCCTTAAAGGAAAAAAAAAAAAAAAAAAGATGAAACTGTGTGTCCCTTACAACTCTGCAAAACAGTGAAGAATCAATTTCCACGTAATGCCTGAAAAACTATAGTTACATGCTCCACTGCAGAAACTCAAGTAAACTGGAAAACAACCAGATCTTCTAATTATAGAAGTAAGGTAAAGGTGCTGATCAGAAGAAATTCTTGCTAACTTGTATAACTGTGGAATGCCAGTGAAAGAGGCACGGACATTTAGTTCATTAAGTAAAGAAAAGGAGATCGGTATAAATAAGAATGATCTCCGCTTTCAACAGAAAGTCACAAGGCACTTCCTTCTACCCCAGGAAAAATTGGAACAAATAAACCAATATAGTAGATTTTCTGACCCAGCTTCCACCGCTGGGGATGTATGTAGCATGAGGGGTGAACAGCACAACGAGTAGAGCCAACGTTTAGTATTTAAACCTACTGTCTTCAGTGTCGAATATGTGTAAAATGATGGACAGGGGGAAAACACATGAGCAATCAAACCACAGTGCAATCCCTAATTCCCATATAGCTTTTAATGGCATAGCCCAGGAGACACTCAGAGCTAAGGAGTGCGGGAGAGTCACCGATCAGCTCTTACACCTTGTAGCAGCTTCCGGTGGGCTAAGGTCACCAATGCTTATAAAGATATAGCTCCACACAGAGGGTGAAGCCGCAAAGTGCAATCTGGAGCAGCCATCAGGCATCTCAAAGCTACTGTGGAGATGGCACAGAGATTTGAGGGGCAGAGCCTGACTTTGTAAAAGCTCCTGATCACCCAGGGTAAGTTGGATGCTGCACAGAATCTGGCTTATTGTTTTATAGTGTCTTGCATGAGGAGCATTTAATCAGTTTTCAACGGCTTCAGATCCTGTTAAATTAAGATGAAATTCTATGTCATAAATAATGCAGAGATTCCTCACACCTTTCTTCCTTTTTTGAAAAGAGGTAAGGCTTCAAGTCTCGTTGAAGCAAAACCTCATTCTCTGCCCTTGGAACTCTTAACTCTGCAGGTTAAATACCATTGATTCGATGTCTGTTCTTCCCTGGAAAAACAAAGAAGCCATCACATGTGGAAATACATATGTGCAGGCATGTTCATGTGCACACACACATGCTGTGTTCAGAGCCTCATAGGACTGACCCTGAGCAAGACCACTGAGGAAACACCCACACATGGTTACTTGGTGCCTTGTGGGTGCACCAAACCTAGGCTGCGATTAGTCATGTGTTCTACCTGGGAAAGTTATTTTGTGGGAAGACAGAAGATATTAGCTGAAAACAAGGATTGATGCAGCTATTCTTTCTTCAGAAATTAGGCTAGCACCTCTTCCTAGCACTAAAACGTCCTGCTTAGACATACTACCTTACTTGGGGCGAGCTTGGGTGTCTCCACCCACTGCTGCATTGTAACAGGTAAGAGCATTATGGCTGAAGATGGTACAGCCCTGAGAAGTCTGGTGAGAGCAACAGCTGCCCAACTTTCAACGTAAATGTAAGGATGAGTGAATCTATTTTTGGAGTAAGATGGCAAGAAAAAAACATGGACGCTATTATCTCAAGCGGGCTCAGAACTGTAAACCAGAAACCGTTTTTTGAGTCCTACTGTGTTCAGAGGGGCAGATATCTGTGCACACTGTTCTGTGTAAGCAGGATTGCATCAAAGAATTTCCTGAATGTATCATTAAATTTGACTTCCACAGGAGACAATTCAGAAGGTTCCCGATATCCACTAGCAGCTCAAATGCAAAAGTGTGTAACCAATACAACCAATACAATGAGATAAAACTTTTAAAAAAGTAATGCTTTCTGAATGTATGGACATGTCAGAAAGCCCAATGTTACTGCTATTGGTTACAAAACAATAAAGGTTTCAACTGTAGCCTCTAGTCCTGGACATGCAGCATTAAGAAATAGTCTAGGGACTTGGACGCCAGCCTAGTGATGGACACATGAGCTGCTGAAATAACTTGCAGAGACTGAATTCTCTGCTCTATCTGTATTTCACAAATGAGCCTTGGTTTATTTTTAATACTAATTTCCACAGGAAATCTTTCTGACTATTTTTTTTTTAATATAAGAATCATACAATGTCCTCCAGCTGAGCTACACATAATGTGAGTCAGATTTTGTGTCTCCCTAATGATCTTTGCTACTACTTCCCTTTTTTTAAAAATCATAATACGTACAGTATCTACTGGCAGATGACCAGTAAAGTCCACCTTAGGCATTCAGGGAACGGTTACTTCAGAAGCATTTATATACTGCGCTGATAACCAATCCTAAAACCCCAAGCTGAAAAGACTTTTACTTTGCTCTTGTGGAAACCACAGCCCTTTTCTGTTCTTGCAAATTTGTGAGCATTTGCAGTCCAACCCAGGAAAAGGCAACTTGCTCCTACATGCTGCCTGATTTATTCAGTATTATAAAGGATATAATCTTGACCTCAAAAGGAAACATCTCCGTTATCATGCTTAGCCGTCCATGCACAGTGCCGGTTAATTATTTATACCAATTAAAGACAGAGCCCTTGAGCTAATAGCAACCTACCAAGGGATTTTGGTTGTTTTTTGTTGTTTTCATCATCCCTAAATGGATACACCGAGCTTCATCTTAAGCATTTGAGGGACTGCTCTCTGAAAAGCATTTTCTTGCACCAGGAGAAGCTGCAGTTGGAACTACTGCTAGACAGCAGCGTGTGCATTCACTTTCTTATTACCACACTTTGTTATTACTGCTCTATATCGCCAGAATAAACTTCCGATTTTTCCCTCCGCTTTCCAAATGGCACCGAGGCGTTGTTAGTAATTGCAGTTTTGGTACTTCTGTTGTGTAAGGCAATACTGTTATGTGAGGTTTTATTTATTTTTAATGCTTAAGGAATATACAGGAAACATTTCCTAAGGGGGAAAATGCCTTTGCTCGGCCAGCACCACAGCTAGAATGGGTGTATTATGTTCCACTAGTGCTCTTTCTGCCACGGCTGCTCTTTTTTCACCTTCTTGGCTTGCATTGTTGATGCTTACCCAAATGCCAGCTGACGTTGAGAGGGATCACTTCTGATTTGGATGCTGAAATATACTTTGATGTCCTTACATGTTTTGTACAGGCTCCAAGTCCTTTGTGTCTCACAGCAAAATCACAGCCACACGCTATGCAGTATGCAAATGTGCGTCCTTTTCATCCTGATGCTTTCCTAATGCAACACTTCCTGGGACCGTGACTATTTTTTTTCTGCTTATTTTTCTTCTCCTTTTCCATTTTAATTTATGTTGGGTTTTGTTTTAGGCATGTGGGCGTGTTTTGTTTTGTTTTGTTTTGTATTCCCTGGAGGAGGGGAAGGGATTGTGTGATTTCTTCCATGTTCCTTTATCCAAAATATTTAAAAATAAACACTTGCAAAATATGTTACTTTTCCCTTTCTCTTTTTTCTAAACAGTAAGCAACAAATTGTAACTAAACTACTTTTGGAATCATAATGTTAGGCTTCAGAAAGACTTAGTATTCAGGAATCTGAAAACATTATTGCTCTTGAATATACAGTTTTAAGCACTGAGTGAATACAATTCATGTTGTCCAAGTTCCTGAGAATCAGTCTGCCTTTGAACAAATAGCAACGTACTCAGTGGTAACTGTCTTCTCAGCGGTACCTAATGTTTTACGAGGATTACAAAGACTGTCAGCAAAGCCTTTGTGCAATGTTCCTTGGGCAGAACACCAGCGTCGCCCCGCCAGAAAACTGTTCCCTCCAGCTTTTATTGTTTTGTGCTGCCAGTGGCTGGTGGCCTCGAGCATCTCATTGCATTGGTCTCTGGCAAATCTATAACGATGGGGATGGAATTATTATTTCTATTTTGCAGATGGGAAGCCAAGGCCCAGAAAGGCTAGGTGACTTGTTGCAGACCCCCACAGAAAGTCTTTGAAAAGATTGTTTGCTGAAGCTGCATCCAGGCCTGAGGGCCAACACGTCTGTGTAACTCACTGGTTTTCTATCACCTAAAAATATTGCAACCTCCTTTCCTACTGAGAAGATTTACCTTGTGTATTCCATCTTCCAGCCATGAGCAGAACAGAATTATGATAACTAGATAACTAAATACCATAAATCTGACCTTCTGGGGCGTTTTTTGGATGTTTTGATTTTCTCAATGCTCTAGCACCACACATGTTTTCTTCTGTCCCATTCCGCAAGCGGGAAGGCAGTTGTGGCACCACTGCCAAATATTTAAGCATTAGAAGGTTTTGCTTTCCTTTGCTCGCACCTTGGACGACTGACACAAGGGTCATGCGGAAAGAAAGGGTAAAGGATTATTTAGTTAATAGTTGTAGTGTAAAGGCACAAGGAAATTGAATTTAGGTTACACAGGGATTCGTGAACGGGTATTTCCTGATGGCTCACAGATTGATTTTCAAAACTTACCGTTGTCTGGGCGTAGTTTCCTGTGTGAGCTACATCCACTCTTTGGAAAGGCTCTTACACCACAAAAGACAAAAAAGGTATCTTAGTGGTGACACGTATTAGGCTTAGTTTTAAATACTAGTGTATGTCAGTATTTTAATAAGAGAAGGGGATGAGAATAAGACCTCGGGTCAGGGTCATCTGTATCTTTATACTTAAAATATCACAAGCAGTAACGATCCGAGTGCATTTTCACTCATTTTGTGTGCAATGAATATTTCAGTTGTTTTATGCATACAGAATTACACCCACAAATGCCTGTTTAATGACCTGCAGCTAATGAAAATTGAAGCAATGAAGATGTCATCTCTGATCCTTTCAAACTTACATCATACAAACGCCTTTAAATCCTATGTCGCTTCTCTGGAGGAATCTGTTAGCGATTTCTCTGAGCCTGAGTAAGAAGCAGTGAAAAGCCCTTTTCTCCTGGGCATGCTTACTTTATCATGGCTTTTACCTCACTATTGTATCATGCCCTGCCATAGACACTGCGAGTCTGATCCTTGCATCTCAGAGGGACACTTACACATGGGTGTAAAAGACTACACCATCCAACGAACGGCGTCTCACACCCATTTCACATGAATAGGGGCAGATGTTAAGACAAGATACAGCAGGAAGTATTGGGCCCTGTCATTTTAGCGAGCTTATGAAAGCAAACATTTGGCAATTCTGCAGGCACTGCCTGAAGTGCTTGTCTAGGAGGTGAGCACCTCGCGGTCTTTAATGTATTTATCCCCATAACACTCTTGAAAGACAGGGGACTCCTGTTATCCCTGGTGCTATGCTTGAAGAACTAAAAGGCTAAGATCTGGTCTAGGAACAGATTTTGTATCACTCTACCTCAGTCAGGGGAAACTCTTTTTTTTGGAAGAAAAGCTTATGCCTTTTTCTCTTACAGGAAAAATATCTCTCTATATAGGCACATAAGTGTTGATGGGATGACCTGCTTAACAATATCAGAGTTGTTTGAATAGTGACAGGATACAACTGCAGACCTGACTAACGCTGTAATCACAAGCCCATTTTGATTCTTCCTTTGGGCTTCCTTATCCCAAAGTATAAAGGCCGTCACGTTCCTAGGTCACCTTTTACCTTTGAAAATCTTTCTCACAGTGACCACAAACTACTATCAAAGGAGAAATTTCAAGTTATGAATGAGCTCAAAGTGCTCCCTCAGTGGTTTATGTCTTTTCTTGCACGTGCTGGGCTACTATTTGATTCCTTTTCGCTAGGACTTAATCTGGGGCCTTCCTCATTATTTTGTAGAGAGGATGATTTATAGGAGACATAATAAAAATCCTCAGAAGCCAGGAACTGTCAAAAAAGAATTAAAAAAAGAGGTCTGAAAGCAATTTTGATACAAGCTTGAGAGCTGGAGTAAGAGGCACAGGCAGCAAGGGGAAACTTATTCAAGAAATAAAGCAGAAGTCTTAACAGACGCTGCAAGATAGAGGCATGCAGTGAAGTCCGCAATTACACCTGCTCGATGGAGATACGAAAATTCAGATATAAAAAGCTTGCTTTGAGGGCCTTTTCAGTATGGGGATATAGAAATATAGATAGTAAGGCTGTTTGTCTCAGAAACGTAACTGCCACGAAACTCCAGGTACTGTAACAACCCACGAGGTTGGTGGCATCAGCTAGTAGAAACAGGAGGATAATTTTTTTCTAACTCAGCTCCGCGTCCGTATAACAGAGTGACTAACACTGCTTCTCTTTCATCGCTGTGAAGAACAGCCATGAACGTGAATTGGCCACAGGCAGGCAGAGGAAGGGTGTTTACAGAGTGCAACACGGCTCCGCAGAGCCCCAGCCGCGGCAGAGGGGCTGCGCCCTGCCTCGGGAATTGCTGTTCGCCAGCTTCACCCCTTCCCCAGGGGAAGGAACGGGAACCGCAGATTGCACGGAAAGCACTGTTTTATACTTAATCTGGGATTTTCATGTGGCAGTGAGAATATCAAAGTAAAATCACAGAAGGGCATGGTGGAAAATTTGCCAATGTTTAAAAGGAATGTGTAGTTGCTACTGGGGGTTTTATTAGGAAGAAAAACGTTTTTCATTTAGCTGTGATAATGTGAAAGACAAAGGAAACTATGTGATGGTGGAAGCAAAAAATGGGAGTATAAAAGAATCAGAAACAAGCTGGTACTTCACACTGGGACAGTAGGGTATGTCGGGCCAAGAGTTTTTGTGTAGAGCTGATCCTTGCTTGTCAACCGCGCTGGTATCCTTGTTGAATGTTATGAGTAACCTAGGATGTTTTAGTCCTGAGGCTTTTCAGGTTTGTTTGTTATCTGGTCTGTTTGTGTGTGACTTTATTTTCAATTAAGGCTCTAGAGGAAAGAAAGCCCATGCCGCTGGCTACCTCTCTGGAACATCAGACAGGGCTTATGAAGGCTCCTTCATGCAATTATTTGTGTTTTATGGAGGAGACAACTTGAAAATGAGTATTGCTCAAACCTGTGCGGTGGACCAGGCTTCAATTTCTGTCTTTGCCACGGGCATCCTAGGGGAATGTGAACCAGGCTCTACTTCAGATTGTCTCTGTGACCACACAAATGCTGCAAAAATTGCATTTTTTTTTTCTTTTTTTGAGATGGAGCTATATAAACCTTCCAATAACTTCTTTTTTGGGTTCTCTATCTGATTCATTCCCACTCCAAGTATATTGAGATAGCCATGCTTGTTAAAACAGTTAAGGGATGTTTAAAGCTCAGAAATATGTGTATCTAGAAAAAGAAAAAAATCTTGGGCGAATAACAAGAACAACGCTAGGGACACCCTGACTTTTAAGAAGATTTCTGTTAAAAAAAAAAAAAAAACATAACAAATTTGTAAAGCTCTATGTCTGACGAACGTTTCAAACAGACTTGACATTCTGGCAAAATAAAGCAACAGACACTGACACCTCAGACGTACCTTGTGGGGGCATCATAACAACATGTTTAAAGACATGTTCCCTCATGCAGTTGAGCTGCATTAAATAAACCACATCCTGAAGAACAGAAGGGCTCTGAAGGAATAAGGTTAGAGTCCACATGTTCCTCTGATTCTTTTGGGTTTGTATTAACTCGTGGCCCCTGCTTGATGTGGCAAGGCAATGATCTGTTTCAGAAGTACAGAGACAAACCTTCTGGCTACTAAGGGTTTATTTAAATATCCTTTGAGCAATAAACACGTTGGAGTAAATATTCTGGCAGCATTTCAGCATCCTGAGACATGTCTGTTTCCCTGGCAATTTCAACCTCAGTGTCTAGTTTTAGTTTGATGTAGCATTTTTTCCTTCCTAAAGATTTTAGGTTGGAAGTAGAGGTGCTGGCCTGGTAGCCAGTCCTGCAAACTTTCAGTCCCTGTCTCCTGAGATGCTGAGACTTTGCACAGGATCAAGACTAAATCAGTATATTTATCTAAAGCAGGATTACTACCTGAGTTTGCTGTCTCTAGGCTTAATGGTTTCAAATATCACAAGCCTGGGTCCCAGAAATCACAAGACTGAAGATATTTATAACTGAATCCATACGCATAGTCCATATACATGCAGGTAAGGCAATTAGTTGCTTCCACATGAGGTCTAGCTGTTATAATAAGGTGGGAGACAACTTTAACTCCTTCTCTTCCACAGATGAGGCAGAATGGAAAGGCACTGATATTACCTTTTGGCTAGTATGGAGGAAGAAAGCATTTACATATACAGAGGTACATGGTCCTGTCAATGCCATAACAGAAGAGTGGTTCAGGGAGATGTCTGTTGCACTAGTAAGGTAAAAGCATAAAGCGTCTTCTCTGCTCCATCACTAACCTAGGACCTTACATTGTCCCACTTGTTGCTGACATAACAGTTAGCAAGAGCAGAAACAGAGACTGGCATGCTTCAGATCCCATATCCTACAGATCAAATGGATACGAGCCAGCCAATGCCATTTAGCCTAAGAACCGCAATGCTCTATACGGCATGGATAACAAAGATGGAATAGGCATAACCAACCTGGCCCACGACTCTCTATTTATTCTGGATTTTGGAGTCAGGTATGGGGAAGAGTTTCTCTTGTCTCTATTTCACAGAATCACAGAACGGTTGAGGTTGGAAGGGGCCTCTGGAGATCATCTAGTCCAACCCCCCTGCTCTAGCAGGGTCCTCTAGAGCACGTTGCACTAGATCGTGTCCAGACGGGTTTTGAATATCTCCAGCGAAGGAGACTCCACCACCTCCCTGGGCAACCTGTGCCAGTGCTCTGTCACCCTCACAGTAAAGAAGTTTTTCCTCAGGTTCAGACGGAACTTCCTGTGGTTCAGTTTCTGCCTGTCGCCTCTTGTCCTTTCGCTGGGCACCACGGAGAAGAGTCTGGTCCTATCCTCTTGACACTCTCCCTTCATTTGTATGAAGGGAGTAAGGGAAAAAAAGCAACCGGTGAAGAAAGAATTGGAAGAAGAAAACGTCCTGAAGTCAATTATTTAATACATACCTGATGCATCTTATTAAGTCACCTTGTTATTTTCCCACATTTTCGCCACAAGCAGATTTATTTGCATTAAGGAAAACCCAAGGTACTATTTTCAGGCAAATCCCCCCTGCGTTTATTTTTTTTAAATAAAAGATTAAATCCATACAATGTTTAAACTTTAATGAGTGCAGGTCTGTTCTAACCAAGGGTGATTTGTTATCCCAAATCCTTGTGCCATCATATTAATGACTGCTTGCACCAAGGGGCATTCAGGGTAATCCCCCATCTCTAGCAGTGTCAGCTCTGCAGTGATTGCTATGTAATTAATTGGAGACTGCTGCTGGAATGAGGACATTGTAATCTGATGCATAATGAAACTTATTAATGGTGTCCTGCATAATTTATGGGATCTAATCATTCTAATGTAGGTATAAGTATACCATGTAAACAGTTTTCTTTCATTAAGTCTATGAACTAACATGCCGTGAGAAATTAAGGGCCGGGATCTTTAATTTTGCCAGCTGTTGTTGAATTGGCCCATTTTAGCAGAGATATAGGGGTAATTGATTTCCTGTAAAACCCTAAAAGCAGCCACCACTGCAAGGAATATTTGCAAACATTCCATTATACGGTATTTGCATTCCCGTTGCGCTTTATCTGACTGAGACTTGAAATCCCACTGGGCCAAGTGCTGTATAAACAGCGGCAAAGAACAACTCCCACCCCAAGGAGCTGACAGTGTAAAAGGGCAAAAGGGAGCCAGGAAAAGGAAACATTATTTTCTTCCTCGTTCTTGCATGTTATATCTTGAAGAAGGGAACAGGAGCACCGAGAAATTAACAACTTGATGCACTAAAGTATTTAAACTGTTACCTTCTGCAGCTGACTATCACTGTTAAATTCCTCAGCTGCTTAGAGATGCTTATATATTTAAGCACCTAACTGAAACAGAAGATATATGACTTAACCCACAGTAAGCAGATGAACCGGAATTTGAAGTGGCGTCTTTTTAATCCCAAACTATTTATTTTATAAGTGGTTTTCCAAGTAAGATTGCTAAATCACCCAAGTTAAATATAAATAAGTGCAGCCACAAGCATCCCCCACCTAGGCTGCTAAAGGAAAAAGTGCTGCAAACCGAGATCATGTATGCCAAGCTTCAGCTTTATTTTAATTTTTATGGTTGTCGTTATGAACACCTGAGTACAGTGGTTTATAATGGCACTTCTGACAGGCTGTTATAACTTCAATGGCACTAACAATACTACTATAATTAGTGACTTTTGTATTGTGTTAACAAATGCCAGAGTGTGCTACCAGTCTTCCAGCTGACTTACCCAGGTTTTAATTAGTGTCTATCTTTCTTTTCTTTGTGGAGACATACACTTACTAAAATGACTCAATGCTTTGCACCATGTACAGGTCAAAATATCCACCTGTCAAGTGGGTTTAGAACTGCATGGAAAGAGGAAACTACTTGCGACATTTTATTAATGGAACAGATTGCACATTTCTCCAAATAGAAATGGGAGGAATTGTGTGACAGATGGATCAAAACCTTCCAGTTCTTGAAAACCAACAGATGAGACAGACTTCTCTTATAGCACTAGCTGGATTGCAAGATGCTGATTTAACTAGACCTGAATGAATCTTCTGCCCCTTGGCTCTGAACGTTCATAAGAGACTTATGTATCAAATTATTTTTCCACATCATACTTTACATCTTAGCAATATGGATGTGGTGTGTGGGAGAGAGAATGTGTGTGTGTGTGTGTATATATCTATATGTATATACATACACATTACTTCATATATAAGCATATACAGAAGATTATCATTGCAGCATCCTAGTTTATACTTCAATTTACACAATAAAAATAATTCATAAGCTGTGTTGAAGTTGCCTTTAACCTATATTAAAGTGCATATAATGTCATTATATCTATGAATAAATTATATTTTCTAAATTACTATAAAGTGCTACCCATTAAAGACTTAGAGACACTATAGGCAAGCTGTAGGTTTTAGCTTTCCAAAATTTTGCTGGTTCTTGAAACACCTATCATTGTACAGTAGCTGTTGTAAAATATATGAAGAAGTGCACTCATGTAAACTGCATCTGGAACGGAAGAATTTCTTTAAACTAATTATTAGCTACATATGAGTCTTTGCAGTCTTCATCCTCCCAAGAGTTACGCGGTACTTCACCTAATAGATAGCTTTACATGGTCATGGATGTGACATTCTTCACCGTTGTCTCTGTGAGAGTAAGAAACATTATTAGTTTGAGTACTTCTCATTGATTTCAAATACATTGTTTATAGGGTCTAAAGCCAAAGAATGTGTTTAATTTTCTGCACTTTTTGTGCATAAAATATATTTGGCATGCACGAGGAAATGTTACTTATTCATGAAGAAACATATTGAGAATTTTTTTGCTCTAACTGAAATGGGAGAAGCTCAGAGAAGCTGTTGATGCCAATAACACACATTAAAGAAGCAGTGCCATCGAGATCTTGGGAAGAAGAAGATGTCCACATAATACTCCCAATCTCTAAGATGAATGCGATAGATAAAGCTAAGTGAGGATTTATCCCCTGGTATTCCTAGGACGAGCAATAGAACTGATAAAAGCACTGAAATAGTTCACAGGAACTATTGTACAGGAAGATGAATTTCATATTTAATGTGTGATTTTAGCACAGTCAAGTTAAGGGCTTGACACTTCGTAAAAATTCGATGGCCTGTTATGCAGAAGTCATAATAGTTCCTCCTGGTCTTAAAATCTCCGAATCTGGGATTTATTCCCAGATAACTGTTCTTGTGGGATGTATGTTTCTGTTGATGTAATGGAGAGAAGATGGTGAAAGAAAATGGTTCATTGCCAATCTGAGGGTTCACAGAGTCATTTATATAATACAAATGAGAACCAGGCAGGCTTTAACAGTTTCACTGTTTAGCTGTTCATAGTAGTGCTCCATTTATTAGGGCTTTTCTAAGAATAGGAGGAAATGTGGTAGAGGATGTCTCACCCTTTGACGTCCCAGGAAATACTAACGTGCTTAAAGAAGTGTTAAGGACATGACATTGCTAAGGCACTATAAGATGTTCCTGCAGCTCATGAAATACTGCGTTAGCTTCAGTGCTGTTTGGGGCTTTGCAGAATAGTGCAAGACAACACCTGTGCTCGGGCTCATGAATTACATCCGACTATCTTTGTATTAAGTTGTATCACAGTGATATAGCATTTGGTGGTAACCAGTTACGAGGAAATTCCTGTGACAAAAAAGTTAACTCCATAGAAAATTGCAGTTATATTAACAGGCTCTAGTGCCTCAATGACTCCTTGCTGCACTCTAAATTGTATGAAGTAGTTTATGACCTCTTGCTCTTTCTTTCCTTCCCTTTTTAACTTTGCAATGCTTAATAAAAGTTATAGTCAAACTGTTATATTGGCTTAGAAAATAAGAAATTAATTATGAACACTCCATTGAACGCTGCAAGGGTACAATGTCCACAGTTTCTTTAAAGCATCAGTGAGGTAATTTCACTACTGCCAATTGAGCATGTATATAGAACACATCTAAATGTGCTCAGTCAATGAATCCCCAGAGTGTTTCTGCTTCATTTGCTGTTTACATGATGACCTCAGTAGACAAGTTTTAGCCTGATGAAACGTCTGCTTCACATACCGCCGCAGGCAACAGCAGAGTAGATCTCTGTGATTTTTCATGATATACTCAGAATTTGGAAGTATCACATTAGCCTGCTTAATCCTACCACATTAGACATCACATCACCTCTTGCTGAGTTAACCTCCCAATAGCTTCTACGGTGCCATAACAGCAATAACAAAGTGTCCCATCTCCTCTACTTTCCATTCTCAATCAGCTGGAGTCAGAGGCATTTTCACTGATGTCTCATGGACATATTTCAAGTATCCCTAATTCTTGACTTTGCATTCGAATGGGCTAACTACTTCACTCTCTTTTAATAGTATCATTATTTGCCTCATGAATCACAATGTCAAGGAAGCCCATGATATTTAAATTTTATGACACTGCCTTGCAAAGTAACAACGTTCCAACTCAGCACAAAGGGAAGAGCAACATTTTACCTTACATGAACTGCACTTTGGTTCCCAGAAACAACTCCCCGGAGAACACCGCCTGTCCAAATTATTGCCTTGGGTATTCCACCATGGAGTTTTGCAGTGCAAATAACACTAACTCATCTTCTACTCATAAACAACAATATGGATAAATAAATGACATAAGTTAAAATTTCATGATATGTGATACCATTTGACAGATGCACTCTAGCTACCCTGCAGCTCCATTGGATCACTCCAACTAAGCACTGCTTCACAATACTTCACTGGCTTTACTCTGTAATCAAATGGGCAAAGTATCTTTCTGTTAATGAGGTAGAATGTTGGAGCTTTCAGTATCCCAGCACAAAATAATGACATATAACGAAACATACGTGGTTGGCATATGCTCTTCCCCCCCCCCCCCCTTTTTCATTCATCTTTCATTTATTAAATATTAAGGAAAAAAGGGAACTTTCTTTTATATAAGTTTATATATAAGATTATAAGAACTTTTAATTCTCAGAGGATCTATAGTTAAGAAAAGCTACATTATGCTGAGTATCAGAGGGCAAATCTTGCTTTTGTTAAGGTCTATTAGATGTGAGTAATTGTCTGAAGAAGTAACTAAAGACCCTCACTCAAGGCTTTTAATAGCAGCTAACATACATCAAGAGGAACTGTCCTCTAGGGAGCAATGGTATACTGACAGAGGACGGAACTAAGTCTTCTTCTCTAGTTATAATCCCTAACTTCTCCAGTTCTATAGAAAGAATGTCTCAGTGGGAATTAGATAAAATTTGCAATATGCAGTGGGCAACTTAAAATGAAGTAAGGCATGACTGACTAAAATCAATTAATTCTTGCAGATAAAAATATGATTCTAGTAGTGTACTGGTTTGATAAAAAAAAGACCATCATCGTCTTGTACTGTAGCTCTTACGAACGTCCCAGATAGAAAAAGAGTGACTTGGCAATTTAACAGCTCTTCTGTCTTTCTGCTTACCTACCTGTCTTTCTGCTTCAGAACAAGCAGCGGTGCTTAAGCCACCAAATCGTTCCCTAGAAGATCCAGAATTTTTCCCCTGAGTCCATCAGAGTTGCCTTGAATTTGTGTGAGTAACACAGACAGCAGAATTGGGACCAAGTAATCTGAAGTACTGGGTGGAATGGGGCAGGAACATTTTCTGGAGAATAACAATTAATTATAGTAGGCAACTATTAGCAAATGAAAACTTTCTGTTTTCTTCATTAGAAATGGCATAGTTTATGCATGCATTGAAATGTAACTTACTAAAAAAAGATTCCTGGAATATAACATACTAAAAATGAGTTCTAACCAAGGATTTAGATGACTCAGCATCTTCACTAGTTGTATAACACAACGAAACATCAATGGCATTGAAAGAATCATGTCAACAAGAACTTGGCTATAAACAACAGAAAGCCGTTTCAGCTGACATATTGCTGGAGGAAGATTGTCTTTTCCCAAAGCATTCATACAGAAGTCTCTTTTAGTGGTAACTAGCACTAAAATTCAGGCTATTTCACACCAAAAATACCATGGAACTTAGTCAGGAGTCTTGAAGCTCTCAGAGACTTCCACACAGTTTTATGTGCCGGATCTTGCAGGATCTGAGTAGTTTCTGAGATTTTCAGCTCACAGAAGATCAAGTTTCATTGTGCCAATCTACCCAAATTTTTATCTTTGGCATTTTTATGTAACTATCCAAATATCTATTATTATTCTTCTTGTAACTGATGAGAAAAGTGAACTTTGTCTGAAAGTTCAATAACCAGTGGTTCCTGAAAGTACTCAGATGAATCCCATTCTTATGGCCAGTAGAGAGAACATTCAGAAGCAATTATCTCAATTTTTAGATACTTATTTCAGGAATAGGATAAGTCTTCCCCTTATTCCTGTAAAGATCTTTTTCACTACCCATAAACTGTTTGAAGGAGTCAAGAAAAGTTAAACAAGAGGCTTAACTTGCAAACAGTTGGAATTAGATGGAAAGAATTCTACCCAGAGTAATGATCATGATAAAGATGATTAAGTCCTTTCGATGGCACCTTTATTAAAAATAATGCTGAATATACCATTTACTATTTTTTAAATACAACTTTTATATTCAACAGGTACGGAAGATATACAGCAAGTTAAACCACGACAGCTTTGTGACAGTTTATGCACCCCAGAATATATAGTCCTCTACACAGGTACAAGCTCCTGGACCAGACTTCACTTTGGAAAGCTTGCAGTGAGTTCACAGTGATTTCAACATATCCACTGAAGGTAAAAAAAAAAAAAAGAAAAACAAAAAAAAACAATTTTTCACATTCTGTCTTGTAGGCAAGTCTGTATTCCTCTTCATGGAACATATTTCTGTGGAAACTGCAGTTCTAATTTCTTCTAACAAAACAGAATCCTACAGCAGTTCAAGCATTAATGCTTGATTTTTTTAAATACTTTTTAAATTCTTGATTTTTAATAGCTCTAGCTATTAAAAGAAGAAAATTTCACAGTCCAGAAGAACAGAATGAAGATGCTAAGGCATACTGGACCAGCTCTTCTGTTGGAGGAAATTGGCATAGCTCCATTTATTTTGATGGTTTAACATCAATTGGTACTAGCTGAGGAACCAGGCTATGAAGTAATAAAACTTGGATTTATTTTTAGACCATCTTCCTCAGGCAGCCTGTTCTCACTTGCTACTTTTTCTCTCTCTCTCTTTTTTTAAAGAAGAAAAATCTATGGAAGAAAGGAACCTATATTCTAGAAATATGCTTTAAAAGTCAATGATATTCAAAACAGAGCAAAATTTTCTTTCATTTATGGACAATTATGCTTTAGAGGACTATTTCCCACTCTAGATCTCAAGGTCTGGGCTGAACCATAGTAAGTCTCTCGGAATCTTTTGGATTTTCGTGGCTGAGGTTTTAACTACAGTTGTTTATTTAAAATGTTTAAACACAGCAAGCCGGGAAAGAATGGGCTTGTATTTTTTCCCTAATCTATAATGTTTCCTAAATGCAGCTCAAAATCACTGCTTTCAACTACCAGCAGTGACATTCCTTTATAAGCAGGGGAAAACAGTTTGAACGAATATGTTGCCAGACTTCCGAGGCTGCATCATGTTGGTCAGAGTTATTATATTACAGATGATATTTTCCTTCTATGCTATGATGAAGAGCAAACGAAGAATTTTTCATTAGGGTTTGCCATGTTTATGAAGAATTAGAAAAATTACTTTTCTTTCCTTTAACTGTTGAAAGACAGTCTTTACAAGGAGAGGAGAGGAGAGGAGAGGAAAAGAGAAGAGAAGAGAGGAGAGGAGATGTATTATCAGCATAAAATGGATCCATAATTGAGTACTTCGTGATTGTTTCTACACCTAGGCTAGGTTTGCACCCTGTTTCCCATTTCAATACTAGTCCCAGGTAGCTCACCTGGCACACCATCAGTGATACATGTCAGGATGTGATTTTGGGAAATGGGTGTCATTGCATCATTGTAGTTTCTGACCTTCATTTGTGCCTGTTTCTCCATCACTCAAAGTTGTCGCAGCCTCACAATTTTGCATCTCATCAACTACCATTAGAATTCATCTACCTCTCCTCTGTGTAGGAATGGGACAAAACACCAATTAAATGGACTTACTCCATTATTGTAGAATTTAATATTAAATGAATATGATTTATTTCTTTTTTGAAAGAAGCCTTGCTTTTTTTTTTTATTTGGGAATTAGAACATGTAGTGGAAAAGGAAGTTTACAGGGATTTTAAAGGACATGCAGTAGTAGATTCATAGCTAAGGAAATAACCAGAATGCACATATGGCTGTTTCCTGATCTGAAAAGCATCCTCAAATCAGTTTATAAATGTTTAAGTCTTAATTTTCTGTTGCTCACATTGTGTTCTCATTTCCATCATTTTAAAGTCATGTAAAGTTTAGTGTTTGAGCTTTTAATCCCACCCTACACAGCTATAAACAAAGAGGGCAAGAACAAAATAATGGGAAATGCAGATTTCACTAATACTTTATCCCGCCTGAGAATGGGAGTTCTGGCAGCTGCAGGTTTAAATGCAGAAGAGATCCCTAAATGAAGCTACATGGCATGTGTATCAGAAGAGTGCAAGACAATAGCTTTTCCTGCAGTGTGGGCCCTTCCAATTCCCATGACTTCTACACCAGCCCAGACTATTCTACTTGTTTTCTGAAGCACTGTTTTCAACGCTGGATTAGCATCTGTCTTTGCTCCTTTCTGACCCCAATCTATATTAGGTTTGGGCTTGTGCTCCTCACTAACTCTGTGTCCTAGCTACTGGTCAGCCCAATTCAGCATTATTTCATGTGGATTTGATAGATGTGGCATCCACTCAAACAGTTTTGAGGTTCAGCCTTATGTTTATCCCCTTTGCTCCTTTACCCACCCCACCCAAAATGACCAGATCACTTGAATAATATTCCTTGTCAGGGAAAATTCACCCATCTAGTGGCCAGTATCCAGCATCTGTTTACATTTGGGGATTGAAGAGAGGTGTAATAGGAACCCCAGCCAATCTTTGCACAGGAGATACGTCTTGGCTGTCACCCACACAGAGCAATAACCTAGTCTTTTGTGTTTTTTTCAAAAAAAAAAAAATTGCACAAGTAAAGCAGAAGAGGATGAGGTGGAAGCTTGGTCCTACCTTTTACCCAGCAGCTCAAGGGCTAGCCCGCTCTCCAGTAACACCGGAGACCCAGGGTCAATTCACTCTTTTGTCTTGCTTTCCAATTCATATCAGCATAGGACTGGAGGGGACATGGGTCACCAAGTCTAGCTCCCTGTTATTGCAAGCAAGTGAATCACTTTTATTATCCCCTTCATAAACATGTGAATCATTATTGTTTTGATTTAGGAGCATTCAAAGCCCCATCCTGCCTAGCCTCAAATGCACTCTTGACTTTTACATAATTCACAACATGAGAACAACGAGAGTCACTGCTGGTATAATTTTCTTCACTGTAGGAAGCTTACATGTCTTAAGATCACTGAGAGATTATACTCTTAAATTTTCTTAGGTTGCTATTAATTAATTTTGCAGCACTGAAGTCCTGGCAGGTACCAAAATGACATCTGCAAACTTTTGCAACATGTAAATACTGCAAAGGCAATTAGGAAGAGCTCGTAAGGACGGCTGTGCTATTTTGAAAAAATAAATGGCAAAAGGTCAAGTGTAGCAAAAATTGTGGTTTCAGAAACTGATATAGCTTTGTTTCCTGAAGAAATGAAGTTTTTAAAAGCCAGCTATTTAAAACCAAACTTTGACCACAGTATCTGACAGGAATCCCTTTGAGACAGGGGCTATGTCTCATTCTAGACCTGTGCAGGGCTTAGCACACACCAGCGTCCTGAGGTTGGTTGTGCCCCTATCCACTATAGCAACATAAGAATACTGATAATAGCAATAATAAATAATTATATTTTTCATTCTTTTTCCTAATCAAATGATAAGATTCTTAATGTTTTCTGCCTAGTTTTGTGTATCAGAAAGATACATTATAACTGCAATGTAATTTCTTTGATTAAATTTGAAGATCAATAGCAGCTCCTTGCCACCCTGTGCACGCAACTAGCACAAAACTATCATTTATGCAAAAAAGAAAATTATGTGAATTTATTTTAAGCAGTGGGGGGAAAAGAAGCAAATGTTGAAATCTTGCCCCCACTGTTTAAATATTTATTCTTCATATAAACAAACGCAGATGTTAATAAAAATCCAACCTTGGGAGAACTGGCATATATGAGGTGCTTTGGTTTTGATCTTAGTCCAGCTGTACTGAAATGTACCAACAGAGATGCAATCACATGTGCCAGTAGCTTTTGCATCATTAATTTGGCTTCTACAATAATAAGGTTTTATGGGTCCCTACAGTGATTATCTTGTGGACTGATATATAAGGCAAGAGTGTTTTGTATGTAGATATTGAAACTATTAATTGCCTTGATGCCATCAAAATCATAATCTAGCCCAGTAGAAATGCTTGGGTATAATGTCCCAGTGGTCCCTAGATACCTGGAAGCTTATTTTAAGTGTGGATTAGCGTATCATATTTTCAGAGGTCAGCAATGATATGAGTATCAGGGAGAAAAGATTTAAAATTGTAATCAAGGCTGAGAAGGTTATATACAAAGTAAAGTAAATAACTGGGATAATACCTAAAATTTTATAGTGATATTAATTGACTTTAATTTTCTTCTATTTTTTTCTTGTGAAAACGATAAATAATTCTTCTAAAAACAGCGCAGTTGCAACAGGGTATCTAAGAGAGCACAGATATAGTCTCTGTTGTTTTGGCTGGAGAAGAAAGTACTGAAATGAAGAAGAAGAAGGTTTCGACTCCTCAGATTGTCTTTCTCAGTGACCAGACAAATCTATCTCTAGATTTTTAAATCATTGCTTGACTGGCCTCTTGCAGTCTGCAGTGAGATTGTGTCTCTTAGATAGTTGTTTTGGATTTTGTGGACTATGATCCTACTCTTCTGTAGAAAGAGCAAGAAGTGAAAACCGTGCCCAAATAGAATATGTTACAGTAATCCCTATTTCTACCCCTTCATCGCTAGAAACTTGTTCTTCACGCTGCTGGACGTAAGTGTAGGAATAGCTCTCAGTGCAAGTGTTTCTGAAAGTGTGAGAATGACATTCATGTCACCTAATGTTAGAGATTATACAGCTAAGTGGTTAGTGGTCTTTTAGTGTTTAGACCTACTTATAGCTAAGGAAGAGAAGCAGGCATCTCCAGAGTACCTAGCTACTACTCCAGTGCCAACCTGCTGGCAACATACCAGATGGCCATTCATGCCATCCTAAGGTAAAGTTATACGTATATACATATATATCAGATGAACTGCAATCTGGAGATTTCTCTGTCCAACAGCTAGCACTTAGACAGCATTTTACTAGAAATGAGATTCATCTAAATAAATATGTGTGTCCATGATGCAGGTGTCTTTAGTTTGTGCAAGTCAGTTTAGGCTCTCTTTGTTTTTAAAGGGAGATCTAGTTGATGCAGTCAATGGATTTTAGGTATCTCACTTGCAGTTGGGTAGGGAGAGGTGAGATAGATAACTCCCAGCTACTGCATTGCCATCTGCTATACCCAAGAATGAAGACAGATAAATCAACATATGACCTCCTGATACAAAAAGAAAAATTTTCAGAATGTCCTACTAGGCACTGAAGCATCTGTCTTAAATGTCAAGCCTGTTGTCATCCTCTTTGGCAATAAAGTTCAGCTGAGGTTTTTCTGCGTAATCTCCTCGATTTCCACAATGTGTCTACTTTCCCGAAGATTATGTCTACTGCAGCTACTTACCACCCTTGATTAACAGGGCTAGCGCTGGACATACAAAGATGGAAACATTACAAGAGCTAGATCTGGAGAAGCACAGCCGTGGAGCATAACTCATTGCAAAACTCGCCTTTTAATTGTCCTTCAGCAAGTTCTTTGCAGAGATTCCTATACTTATCTCTCTCACTGTTTCTCTAACACTTACACAAATCAGCCAACTCAATATTAACTAGCAAATCTATTTATCCAACTGGTGGTGAGGTAAAAAAAGCAAAACAAAACCATTTTCAGTTTGTAAATATTCAAGCACTCAGATGCTTTCCAGTTAGCTATGTAGATAACGAGCTGAGATAAGTGAGAGACAGAGAGGGAAAAATTAGAACCAAAAAAACCAGACTCCCAGCAATCTTCATCGAAGAGCAAGTGAGAAGTATGAGTTAAGTCATTTGGAGACCTATATTGCTAAGATGAAAATAGCATTAAATTACCCAAAAACTTTCCTTAATCTTAACGCTGAAAAGTGCAGGTCTACATAAGCACTTCATCCTTCATTTCAATATACATATTTGAGAGAAGAGGGAATATGGCAACCAGAGTTTTGTGGATATTAAATCCATAAATTTCTCTGGTTTAGCTTTTCAATACATCTAGTAGAAGTGGCTGTGGCCTGTCCCTTCCAGAAGCTCTTTGCCTTCCCTCCATTCAAGCAGTAAATAATATCGGTATTATTTAGCGTGGCATTCCCAGGACTATTGATTTGCTTCCATAGCAGTGCTGATTCTCTGCAGACTTCTGTGCATTGGATCCTGACCAGCTCTGAGGTCTGTTTCAGCCCCTTTTGCTCAAGTTGAGCAATGCCTTACAGATGGTGACTAAGTTGCAAAAGGACAAGAAAATCACTTGTTTCAACTCTGCAGAGTTCACAGATCTGCTGTGAAGGACACAAAATCTCCTTCCCTGCCATTTTACCACCCAGCTTCCCTCTCTCCAGTTTTGTATGGCTTGAATGATATCACGTATGGGGAGAGAGAACCCCATTTTGGCATACCAAAGTCAATTAATCCCATTTATATGGTTAGTCAGCTTTTAAGCTTTCTAGGATGGGAACGTGCCTTTTTGCTCTGGGTTTGCACAGTGCCTTTCATGATGCCATTCAGGTTTCCAGCAAGAGCTCTGAGGCAGGAACAGCAAACGGCAATAGAACTTGTTCTTGTATTTAAATACACATGATTTACCTGTCCACCTACTTCCACTGCTGTAATCAGTGTTAAAGTTATGGGCCATGTCATGCTACCTCCTATGTGTTAGCCAAACCCTCATAAGCAGTCGCTTGTCTTGAGTTAAATTTCTCCCTGCTAAAACCCATTGGTACCAACGGGCTTTCACCAGGGATAAGTCTGGCCCTACATATCTAACCTATCCTTGCACAAGCAAATGGAACAAGGGAACTGAATTAATTGTCTTTGCTTTGATTTGCAAACTGCGCAGTCATCTGCACATTTAATTCTATCCTTTGCATATTGTTTTCTGAGCAAGGACACAATTGACTCCAGACTTGACATCCTTGTGACAGTGCGTCTGTGGCAGCACTGAAAAGAAAGGGGGAAGGAGCAGGGTCACAGAGAGGACAAAAGGAAAAAATAGCTGTCTAAATCATATATCATTAAAGTGATGCTCATTGAATTACCTCTCTCAGGGCCTGTCAAAACATGTGGTGCCCTTGCAATATGATGTGAATTAAATGCCTTCTGGTCCCTGAAATATTGTTTTCAAGGCCAACTGTGTACTTTCAGTTTCCCTCTAGTAACTACTAAGGAACATTTGAAACATGCTGATTGACTCCTGCGATTAGCAAAAACAACTCAGAAATAAAGCAGCGTGTGGTAACATTCGAGGGAAAGGCAGGACACGTGTGGGCTTACAGACCTCTGATGATGGTCATTGCTAGTCCGTCCACTGAGATATTGGTCAGCACAGCTTAAATTTGCCCCAGGGAGAGAAAATGTGAGTAGAACAAACTCATTCAATTCTTCTAGTAATTATAGTATTGCTTTTGTGCTCTATGAGCAGGCAAAGGGTGCAGTAATTGCTAGCTGGTTGGGAGGCCTATTATTGATGCGGGACAGTCTCCGCTCTTTCATTGAATGTTAGCTCCATCTGCTTCCTGCACTTGAGGAAGTGAAAGTATTCGACGTTTGCAGCCACCGCCTTAGCGGGCAGCCGGTCAAAATGAACATCATGAAATCCAGCTGCCTTCCAGAAGCATGGAAACAACGCAGACCACCACGCTGTCAGAGAAAAGGCTTCTCCTCTTCTCTCCCAGTGAAGAAGATCTGTAGGAGAGCACTAAGAGGTTTAAGGCCACATCTTCTCTCTCCCCTGAGTTTTGGCTAATTCTCGCAGATTGGAAGAACTTGCTGTTTTGTCCATGGTTACTGCTGTTGTGCAGTGTTGTTGCTTGTTCAGTGACCAAAGAGAGCAAGATACAGGTTGAAAAAATTAGTCCATAGCTGAAAGATTTTTACAGGCATAGATTTCATAATTTAAGTTTTTCAGCTCTGTGTCCATGAACACGCACACTGATTTCTCAGCTGCCCTGTGCAGCCTCAGGAATTTGTCCAAAAACTAATAGCTATAGGACAGGTACAAAAATAGTTAATAAATGAAAAGGTGAAACCTTTCATACAGGGACAAGCTGTCAAAAAATACAATTTTCTGCAGAAAAATTGTATAACTAATCATTTTAGACTTATGAACATTTGGAGTATTTTTAATGACATTACTGCTAAATTCAGATATTCAAAATTCATAATCACGTCCCTCCAAAATTGTCACCCTTCAAGAAATAAAAACTGAATACTCTCTTTCTTTTTCGGTCCTTTTTTTTTTTTTTTTCCTTCTGGTTTTGAGCCTGTAGGGTACGTAGGGATTATGCATGTAAGCTTTTCTCCAAGGTTGTATTAACTAGACTTTTATTTTATCTTCCCTTCCTCATTGCTTTTCAGTGAAAGGTGCAGCAGATAGATAATCTTTCTTCATTTTTGAAACTGGGATTTTAAAGAAAATAAAAATATTGTGAAGCCTGCAACAGAAATGCTAAAACCAACAAAACATGTATCCATGTTAATTGCAGCAACTGTGTGACTGTGAGAATAGGCATAATTTTTTCATCTGAGAATCATGGAATGAAAATCTATGTGTAACCATTACACATAGAGGCCTCCCAAGAGCTCTGAGATCTAGCCACTATCACCTCTGGTTTCTTAAGGAAACATATATAAACTGAAAAATATGGAGATGACCTGACTCAACTGAGATGATGCAGAAGATCGGTGGTAGATAGAGAGCTAGAGCTTAAAATAGTTGGTTCCTAGAGCTGTTCTGCATCTAAACTGTCCACAAATCTTCTCCAAGAATCTGTATGTCCCAAATTTACAAACACTATGACATATCCTGTAATTTTATTTTTCAAGGGCTTATTTCTTTCAGACACTAACATCTTGCAAAACATCACTGATTTTATTTTATTTGATTCACAGAAGCAATACAAAACATCACTGATTTTATTTTATTTGGTTCACAGAAGTGATACACGGTATTTTAAGAAAGGAAGGGCAAAAATGAAATCTTTTCTATTCTGTGAACCTTGCCAAAGTCATGTCCAGGAGATGAAGTAATGACGAACAAGGCCAGGACACTTGGTGCTCCTGAGAAAAAACTTTACCATACATCGTGCTGTCAGTGCAACATATGGACAGGCTTCCACAAGTGAAGAGAACAATAAGAGCTTTTTTCTTCCTCTTTCATAATATCCCTCTAGTGGTTGAAAGTATCTTTAGCAAAGAATGACTTTTTTCCATGATACATCACTATCTTATTCGGTGATGACTAACAAGCAAATGAGAGCATATTCAGTGTTTAAGAAAAGTGTCTATAAGGAACCTACATACTCATGAACAGCTGTACATATTTTCACGTGCCAGCAGATAGTCTGTGTATAATCTCTTTATATATTCTTACTTGGATAATCTCAGCTTTATAGCATCCTTCCTTGTAATGAAAGATCCATTTTCTTGAGCCAAGTGAGCACCAGCACTCGGGTCCAAGTGTGGTCCACCAATACGCTCCTGTTGCGTGGGAGGAAGAGCCTGGACGATCTAGCACGTCACCTGTTATCCTGGTTGTTGCATCCCATTGCCTCTGAAACCAAAAGTAATGCTAAGTGTTTGGGTGTAGGTAACTTGCGTTAGTGTGCAATAGATGCTGGGATTCCTGGCCTAACACACAAGAACAGGCTACTTCCCATAATAAGTGTGGTAGAAAGAGACATGTGTCACGCATTTCCATCCAGTAAGCCTGTGGCATTTTCTAAACTTGGTATCTCACCTCTTTTGTCTTCATGCTGTGATCAAATGGGCACAGCATATAGCTTTTTATCTTCTGCAGTCCCTGATTATTTAAGATTAAACTAAAGATGTTGAGCACTTCTGTGAGTTGTTGAGCACCCTGAATTTTCAGTGATTGAGAATTTAAGGTGTGCAACACCTTTCAAGACTGTGACTTATCGGAGGAAATTGTGTTGAAAGGAATAAAGATGTCTTGCCCTGTTAATTACAAGTTCAATTAAAATTCAGCCGCAGTCAAAAGTACAGGTCAAGAAGAAATGCAATCAGTATATCTGACATATATAAAAGACAAATGTGCCTTTTTATTAGTTTGAAGGTTAACCTGCTCATTAGATTATAGCAGTTCATTATGCAATTTTGCTTATGTCCGCTGTGTGATATATAACAATCAACAGAAACATTTCAGGGATGAAATAAAAGGAAAAAAAATAATAAAATAACTGTTGAACATGAACACTTAAAAAGATAAACTGGACATAAAGTTCAATTCTGCAGAGCTTGTAAGCTCATTTCATCAAGGAAAAAAATTAATTTCTTTGAGATGCAATTGAAATAGTAAGGCAAGTTGGCTTAAGAGGCTCAGAGATGCAGATTTGGGCTGACAATGTTTATGATGACCATAGCTTTCCTGTTTTCCCCCTTTCCCCTAACATAATTGCTTTTGACTGGGCAAATCATGTTGTTCTCATTGCAATGTCATTGCAATTTATGATTCCATAAGGCACTCGAATAGATTTTTTGTTTTTATATGCTTTGCATTTCATTTTAATGCCACCCAAGGAAATTACCTACCTAAAGCTGAACGTGTTACTTTTTATTAAATACCAAATGGTATCATCTGTTTTTTTTTTTTTTTGCATTTCTTGATTACAATCAAGATGCATTTTAGATTTTATTATGGAATTGCTTTCCTACCTCAATTAGAGTCTTAAGGTTAATTTCCGCTTATGCTTTACACTAAATGTCAAGCTTAAGCAGTTTTTACCCAAATGCATGGGAAAACCTATATGCAAGGGGCAGACAAGTCCCTGCAGGAAGCTTTAAAGACACTGTCAAGCAATATTTTGATCCTGGAAGGGAGGAAATGACACAAACTGCACAAAGACCATTGGGAGATTTACGGCAATTTTAGGTGAGGTGTACTCAGATACCATAACAATGATAGAAGAACTTACCATCAAAGGAAGTACACTATGTACACACACATATATACATGCACTGCAGAGAGAAGGACTCATTTTGTTCCCTACTCCATAAAAGATCCAGCTGAGGACTGCTGTGGCAGTGGCCTGTCTACATGGAATTCACCCAGTTTATTAAAAGCAATATTTTTAACTGAAGTAAAATAACCCAGAACTTCCTCACCTACTCGGAAAGACCAGCAAATGTGGACAGCCTGCAGAAGCAGCAATATGCTGCAGGAGAAAGGAGAAGAGGGCAGATCTTTGGCCGCTCTTCCAAGTCATTCCCTGAAATCTGTTCTGCAGCCTCCCTCATGGCCCCGCTCCTTGCAAGCCGAGGAAACATGCTGGGCAAAAGTCTGAGAGAATCATATGACGCTAAAAGCCTCTTTCACTGTTACTAGACTCGAATATTTATAATTACTCCTAACATACTGGTTTAGAAAGCTTGATTGTTTACCAGATTAAGATACTTTAAAGTTTCAAGGATCTAAAGAAGAAGAAGAAAAAACCCCAACAAGAAAAACTGTTGGAATAAAAAGACTGCTCATTAATGTATTTGTGATGAATTATTTATTCTACAAACTACAGCAGAATGTAAATAATAAAGCTGATATTACAGGCAGATTGTGAACACAAAAGCTTTGCCACATCCAAAATCTTTCAGATTTGTGAAATGAATTGTATAATACCTCATGACAGTGCAGATTATTTTCTCAAGGAAGGAAATACTGTTTGGGATGGAAACCTCAAAACAGCATTTTTTCTATAGTTAGATCTGATTAGAAAATCAATATTTTTTCCACTCTAGGAAAATTCATTTTTCCATCCAGATTCACTTTTTTTTTTTTTTTTTTTTTGGTCTTTACAACAGGCTAATTTTTCCTGAAGTAATCAAATACTTTTTTTGCAGGAAAAAGAAAAATTTTAATCAAACTCTCAGATTCCAACAATTTTAATGTAAAGTTTTCAGTGCACTGTACTTATAGAAGAAAAAGAAGGTAGCAACATTTTGGAGGGTGAATTGCATATTATATTCATATTCTACATTATGAGCATTTCCACTCACTTCTGAGGAGCTATTAGCAGACACATGCTCTCAATGACTGTAAGAGGAAAGGAATGTTACCCTTTCCATTTAGAAAGCGCATGAGAAGTTAACACACAAGACAGCTACTGAGGGAGTGAAGTGTCTGCATGCAAGATTAAAACATACAAAAAGAAAAAAAAATGCTTCAGTCCTTATAAGCTGTTAATGTATATCCTTCTTCATATCCCACTGCAAACTAATGGTTTTTGTAAGAAAAACGAGCACGCACGCATGCACACACCACAACCCTGCATAAATATATACACACAGAGCTGTAAAATAATAATTTATGTGGGTAACCCAATGGGAAACCAGCAGAGATATTCAGATGTAACTGACAAGCAGTAGCTGCAAAGCTTCAGTTCTGATATATACCTAAGGGGGAACATTTTAGAAAAGGACTAACAAGAAGATATCATATTAATATTAATAGCGTTTTATTTCCAAAGGGAAAATATGATCAAGTGCTGTGCTTTCCTTCCTTGGCCGCTTTTTTTTTTTTTTTTGATTCCAGTGGAAGTTGGAAACAAAATTATGCTAACTTAACCATGTTCCACCCTTTTCACAAAGTTTTCTTAAACTACAGGAAAGAAGTAAGGCATGGGGAGCAATGAGGTTAACAAACCCTCGTATCTCTGATGGTGTGTAATGAACAAGGCTCAGTTCCAAACATTTTTAAACAAGTAAATTCAGTCCATTCCTGTTCATGTACCATAACATGCGCTTTTACAAGGATAAATGTAACACTTACATTAGAAAGGAACAAATGAAATCTTAAAATCTCTGTTTACCTCAATCCTGAATACTTTTATAGTGCTATATAAAATGAGAATCTGTATTTTACATTTACATAAATTTTATCCCAGAAGTTCATAAACTTTTATATAAAGGATTAAATATTATTTGGGAAGTCAGAAAGCCAAGATCTTTTCCCTCTTGTACTAACAGCCTATCAAGGGCAATCTTTCAAGCTTTCGGGCCAAGAATCGAATTTTAGGCATTTTACTAGGTTGCCCAAATTGGGATAGTGTGTCTCTTGGCTTTATCTATAATAAACCAAGAGCAACGAGCAATGCCTGAAGATACGGATTCACTTCAGATCTGTTCACCTGCTCCAGATGCCTCTTTCTTGCCAAGGAAGCCAGACTACCTGAGGTACCACTGGATAATCTAGACACCTATACAATTTTATAACAGATACTGCTGAAAATTGGACAGGAAACTTAGTTCAAACTCAATGAATAAGCCAAATATCTACTTTTACTTTCCCTCCTCTCTCTTTGTCTTTTTCTCTCTGGCCCCAAATTGGGAAGAAAGGCACAGAAATCTTAAAAGCAGTTGCGACATGAGAAGTGGTTCAGATCAGTTAACATTTTTTATTATTAAAAATGACTTTACTAATCTATTTATGTTATATTGTATTATATTGGATTATGTTTATGTTATATTATATTCAGGAAAAAAAAATCAAGTATAGAAGCTGACATTTTAAAGTGATTTTAAATAATTTTTCACCCTGGAAACTATCTGAAAATAACCTTTGCTTGAAAATAGTTTTCATTTCAATCCCTGCCAAAAAAAAAAAAAAAACCCATTTCTTTTTAAAAAAATACCATCATCAGACCCAATATTTAAGTATCCCCGTTGTCCTCCTTCCTTTGCTAAGTACCTTAAACATTTAGCTAAATAGATAACTTGGCTGCGTCATGAAATTGAAATTACTCTGCTACAGATAAGCGCACTAACTCCGAAATCTGGAAGACATATTGGTAAGTCTTATAATGAAGCTTTAAAAATAAGGGTAGCCAAGATGTTCCAGAATGCAAAAGTTTCGTAAAAGATACCTTGAAAGAACATTAACTGAGCTATTACGACAATGCAAAGGGAGCTGTTTTGAATGCGCAAAGAGAGGTTGAAGGTACATAAAGGGCAGTTAACGTGAGACCACAAACTATGGAGCTGGAGGTCATGTACTTCCCTTCCCTGACACAGGCTGGATCAGCTGTACTCATCGGGAGAGCTATAACCTACCAGGAAACTCAGGATGTGGTCTACAGACCTTGGACCATTCTCTTGAAACTGCACTGAATATTTCTATTCGATAGTGGAGAGTAGATCAGAAAAATTACTTGTATTACAGATGCCATATCCATTTATAGTTCACAGAATCAGACATCTCTTTCACAGCATTGGGAAATTTTGTGTTATAACTCGTAGATCCTTTATAGCAGAACTGCTGCCTCTCAGGCTATTCCCTGCTGTGTAGTTGTGCGGTTCAGTACGTCCACCTGCATATAGAAATTCGTGTTTAACCTCTTTCTCCAAGCTGTTCTTTACACACCTTGTTCCTATGTAAATCCTAAATCTCTGCTCCCTCCATATTAACCACTTAGAAACGGACAATATAGACCTCCTCTGTGCATGGAAGTGAATAACTGTAGCACATACGTTTTCATATCCAAGGCAGAGGGAGTGTGGTGTACTTAGAGCCTTTCTTCAGAGCAGTGTAAAAATTACTCCATGAATCTTTCCCAGCCTCTGGCGACTGGAGTAAGAAAGCAGAGCAGACTACTCAGGCTTTCCCGTTTGTTTGCATGCGCATATTGCTAGCACTGCTAGAAACAAACTACATTTTGTCTTCTTTTGCTGCCACTGCTATGACACTTACAGGGAAATAAACAGGTCAGGTCAGCTGTGTCCCTGAGGCCTAGGAAGCTCACTTTCCGCGATGAAGATACTGAAGTGCTAATGAAGACTAATAACTACCTAGAGGAGACCACTAATCATTCCATTAACTAACTGCCGCTACACTGACTACACTGGAAGAAAATTTTCCTAAAAAACAAAATACGTAAACTAAGATTGTGATTATTATAATATATTACACTTACGTAGCATTTTCCATCGCAAGGAGCCATAAAGCACTTCATAAATGGCATTTACCAGAGTGCTGCGGGACACAGATATAACCTTAAACATGGTATGACTGTTCAGAAGTGATTTTTAGCCCAGATTTCCGAGTCAACATGTTACCTTTTCTAATGCAAATTATTATGTACATAGAGAGAAACTAAAAAGCCGAGTAAATTTTTTGTGCTCATAGTTGACATAGATGTACAAATAAAAGTGGCTGGACATTTCCGGGTGACAACCATCTATAAGTTAGCACCCCTGAATGTCGGGTCATAGTTGAAATGTTGCGCTGTCTCTTAAACAGAAATCTTCCCTATTGTTATTATATACGGTGAGGTGGCTTATATTGTGTAGAAACAGGTCTGAAGCTCAGGAAGCCTGAATACCGCATCCAGCTCTGACCTAAGGATGATTCACAGGAAATCTCTGTGGTCCCTTCTTCTTTTTTTGTCATCCCTTTTGTTGCAATTTGTTTGCGCAGGAAATTATTTCTTGTACAGACCTTGGAGCAGAGAGGCCAACTGATAGCATTGTAATGCATCACCGTTACTATTGTTCTTGAATGAATTGCAGATTGTTGCTCTGATGAAAAGATTTTCACCAAAAAATCTTCATCAGAGGAAGAAATGCGGGAAAATGGAAAGCAGCCCGTATCTGGAAAAAATGAGATCTAAAAAAAAAAGTTTTCTTTTTTTTTCCTCACACAAGGAAATATAGAAAAGTTTGAATATAATACAGTTTGTGAAAAGGGTTGGTAAAATGTACATTTACAGATGGAGTAGTCGTGAGAAGAAAGTCTTAACTGATCCATCGAGATAATTATCTCCTTCCTTATGGAGCAATCACAAACTATTAATAACAAAGAGATATGTCTAACACTAATGAAACGAGGCTTAGAGGGAAATCCCTCTCTGTTGGCAACAAATTTTCTCTTCTGGAAAAAAGAATGGTAGCTGAGTAGGTCTTGTAAGAGAACGCACAGAACGTTATTAATTGAGTCCTTAAACCAAGTGAATCCTGTAGAGGTTCGACATGCCAAGCTCTAGGAATTGCTCTGCTGTGAGCAGAATATCTAAGCTTATCTCATTCTTCAGTTATCCATAGTTCACCTGCGCCAACATTAATGGAGAGCTCTTTAAGAAAGGTGATTTTGATATAGTAAGTGTTCAGCATTTTTTTACTTCTATAGCTCAGAGTTAAAGAACTTCTGGCTACACAATGGTTCCTCGGGGGATACGTGCAGTCCAAACAGAACAGCTCCTTAGTCCAGCAGACTACTTGCCTTGGCACTTACTTGTTTAGTAATGTCGGCATCCATTGTGGGATACTGAGAACTAGGCTAACAATAGAAATATATATAGATATAAATATAGATATAGTTGTTCTGGAGTCTTCTTTACATACCCTTTACAACATATAGGACTTCAAGTACCAAAAGTGGTCATTTTCACTGGAGTTGGTCATTTTACATGAAAACAGTGATCTAAATAGAACATTCTTGCCCTAATTTGGCTACTAGCTGCTGCCGCCTTCTTGCTGGGAGAGATTTCATTTCAATGGTTCGATATGCATATGTTCCACACAGAACTTTGGGGGTCCTTTGTGTTATATGGAGTTACAGGATGGAAAATGTGATTATTCCGGAAAGAGGAATCCGAGTTTTACATCCATCATGAAGTTCTGGATTGTTTTCCTGGAGGTAACGATGTACATATGACTCAGGCTTCTCATTACCACAGATAGAAGACAATTTTTTACAGAAGCTGTATTGGCTCTGCCAGTTGCTCAGATAAAGCAGATTCTCATGAATTGCATCTGAACGCATAACACTTCAGACATTGTTTTTCTCACAGAGTTAGCACTCAGATCGTGAAGTAATGTTTTATTTTGTGTGCTAAGTGGAAAGCTGAAAAACTAGAACTCTGTTTCTTGAGATTAGCAGGTACCAGTTTAAGTACACTGTTTCACTTTATGTGATAATTAGCATGGATTAGGCAAAACAGTCGGTAAAGAAAAAAAAATCTGAAATGCTGAGCAGATAAAAAAGGAAGAGAATTAGAGCAGAAGAATCTCAGAATTAATATAATGTGAATTTATGCCAATTGAAAATAAAAATAGGCCTTTTTCTTTCAGCTCTGTTCTACCATTACTAATCTTGCATAATAGTTTACATTGTGAGTAGTTCCTTTATTCCTAATTTTACACCCAGAACTGTGTTTAGGAAGATGTCTGATTGTTTCCTGGATTTAGATCCATGTGCAGTGTACCTCAGGATGAAATGTATTCACCAACATACTGTGCAGGTGGCATCATAAATTTAGGTCATTTTTGTTTTGTAATAGCCAATCCTTTATCATTTCATGCAGAAAGGATTTTGGAGTCTGAAGGCTACACGATGCCTGTTGAAGGTGTACCTTGGAGTGGAACTAGCATCCTAAATAAGGCACATGTAGCACAGGGAAAGTTAAAGGGAAGTAGCTAGCTTTTACTAGCTAGCTGGTGAGAAAATACCAAGGTAACTGAAGTTTCAAGGAATGAAGGTGAAATGAAATCTTTATTCTTTAGCCCTCTAATTTCTCTTCAAGCTTCTGTGCCAATTTCATTTAAAAAAAAAAATAAAACCTCTAGTCCTGATTTAAAGACCTTAAGCAATGGAGAAATTAGCATACATCTAAGTATTTGTTCCAACAGTAAACTTCCTTCAGGGTAAAAATATTTCCATCTTATTTCTGATCTAGTCTAGCTACAAATTCTAGGTATAGATTAAAGATTCACTTTTCTTAACTCTCTTCTCCATATTGGTATAAACAGGTCACACTCAATCCATCTCTTCTAAACTGCTCTCAGATAAATTAAATAATATTGAACCTCCTAAACTTCTCAAATTGAGGCATGTTTTCTGCTTCTTGAATCATTTCTTTTATACCTTTTTTGATCCTTTTCAATTTTCCAGCATTCCTCTGCAGATCTGAGAACTGTAAGATGATCTTCAGTGCTCTACTCACACGTCTCTATGCTCCCTGCTCCAGAGCCCAAACAGGGAGCTGACTTCATGGGTCACTGCTCATGCTTTGTCTTCCCTGGATGAAGTCTTGCATGATGACTACTGCTATTGTTGAAGGACTAAGGTGTGTGGGGAAGGCCACACTACAAGTAACCACTCATACCTTTCTCGCATATTCCTTGGTGAAAGCGGAAGCACTAAATCCAGCTCTCTTCCCACACTTCCCTTCTTTCTCCATTCTTCCTGTTTCAGGAACTTCTCACTAATCTTTAGCTTTTGGAGCAGGGAAATTCAGGCGAGGGTGGCCTGAGAAAAGTTTCTGTGCTTTCTTGAACTTCTTTTGCTCAGGAATCACAAAAATGGTGTGTTCTCTTGCACACCCAGCTGCAACACCACACTAGGAATGTATAATCAAGTGAAAATGGTAACCTTAGCTGGACTATGGTCTTACAAGATGGATTTAGGTAACAGTTTCATAACTGGCAACTCTCCAGCTTTCTTTTGGTTAGCAGACTTTCTCATTCACAGGTGCAGGTGATCAAAATCTTGAGCTGGAATTGCTCTATTTTTCCCCTAAATGAGAAAATCAATAACTCAGAAAGTCCTTTGATTACATCCCTACTTCTAGGCTGTATAAGACAAATGAGGTAACTTCTCTAAACAGATAAATTTTAGATCTGTGGAGGAAATCAAATGAAAACAGTCTGAAAAGAGATCTCCACCCTCAAGGACTGTGTTCTTCGGGTCAGGCCTTCCTTCACTGTGTGGGTTCCCCTCACTGACATCCCATGGCTTCCTCTATTACAACAAAATTCACACAGCAGATGTATACTACAGATCCCTGGGTAAAACCCTGTTTCTGAGTCTCTGTGATTTTCTGTCTCCAGTCCTCTTCTTCACTGGAGACTCCCAGTCTCTATGGCCAGCTCACCACTTGCTAGCACCTTCCCTCTCAGCCTTTCGTACTCCTTATTCTGAAGGTATCTCCTTGCTGTGCTCTCTTTGGTCTAGATAGTATTCTCTTCCCTCTAAACGCTTCCAGATCAGATGGTGTGAAGGGGACAGGACAAGGTAAATGAGCAACCTTTTCAACAGAACACAAAAGTACCCACTGAGTAACCTGCAGGCAAAAAAGTAAATTAATAAAAACAAAACAAAACAAAACAAAACAAAACACATCTACTGTAGGACAATTAGAAAATTCACTGCATGAAATAATACACAGTAATAAAGATAAAATTAAATAATAATACAAAATAATACAAAAGTAGGATTTACAATGTGGACCTTCATGACCGGTTGCATCTGTAGTGGATATCTAGACAGAACTCAAAATTGAGCACAAGACTCCTGCGGCAAGTCTGAGCCTGGACAGTACCTCCAGCTTTCATTTAGGGACAGAATAGCATAGAACTTGCCTCGCAGAAACTATACTACGTAAGATTCCCATCGAGGCAGAACTCTAAATAGCTAGAAGGCATAGCTGGAGCCATACCTTTGATTTTCTCCCTTTCTCAATAAGGCAAGCTGCAGTGCACCCTGAATGTTCTCTGTTTGCATCTATGTGTAGAGATGAATATATTTCAAATCTCAATTCTTCAACAGACTTCAGACGCTAATACAGACTGACTTACAGCATTTTTAAGAGCATTCTCTCCGTATGTAGAATTAGGCCAATCAATCTGATGTGAGGTTTTACATTTTGTCTGATTGCCTGAGGGCTGTAAATATTTATTTTCTTGTTTGTTTGACTTGAATATCTTATAGCTGAAGATTTTCCTCTTAGGGTAATTTTGACTTTTAAGAGCAGGAATCCTTGACTTTGTCAATATCCCTCAACGAATAGAACATCATAGCCCTTTTACTTTATGGGAAAGAATCCACTGTAAAATAGTCCAAAGACATGGCACCATACTGTAGAACCTCTTTGTTGTTGAATTGGAAGGTCTGAATTGGAGATATGTTTCTCTTAAGACAATTAATTTATATTGTCTTTCTCATATTTTTGAGTGATTCAAAACCAATGTTTCCTTTCACTATGTGCACTTTAATTTTTACTTAAGCTGTGAATCGTGACTGAGGAAATCAACTTTTAAGGTCAACTAGTCATAAGCTGCAGATCCTTCTAAACCAAATGCTCCTAGAAAATATTTTAAGGCCAAAATATTATGAATTTTTTTCTTCAGAGGGGAAAAAGAGAGTCAGAGGAGCAAGATATATAATTTAAATACTGTACATATAGGATATAACATTTTTCAATAAATTCTACCTAATATGCATGAAAAAAAGGATATAACATATTTCCATTAGCATCACTCCAGAACTCTTTAAGCACCCAGTGAGACAGGGAAGTGCTATCCTCCTCACTTCACAGGAGTGAAAAGACATTAAGAACCACATCCAGAAATACTTAGACCCCCTGAAGTGATACTTAAATGAAATGTATGTGCTTATGAGCAAGTCTGTGATTCTGAAAACCATGCTCTGACACAAACTCTACAAGAGAAGTGTGCAATATTTCTCATCTTTCAAAGTTATCTAGAGCCTGCTCATCTTATGACTAAGAAAAGCTTCTGCTGAAAGAGAAATATAGATTTGCAGCATTTCAGTTAGTGGAGAAAATCGCTCATTTCCTAGGGAAGTTCGCTGTTGATGCTCTGTATGAGGAAGCTGCCACCTTTTCTATCTCTAGCAGGCTTATTTGAAAAGAAGTTTAAAGTGTGGTTAGGTCTTTCTTTGAAAGAAAAAATTGAAATGCATAACTTCATGTTAGAGTTGTGAATCAAGAAAACACAAATCTATGCCTGATTCTGATATCAAAAAGGCATCTAGCTAACATCTAAAATCTCTGGGCCGTCTAACACATTGGATCGAGTAGTCCTTAGCAATTTTTCTGTATTTACAGAAGACTGTAGGACCGTTGCAAAACCAAACATGGTTTACCAAGGCAGTTATTTCGATTTCCATTTCATTTCTGTATGTGCCGTGTACATATCTTTGTGTAACGTGTCACTTCTCAATAAAATTCCTTAATTTAATACAAAGGGCCTGATCCAAAAAATATTTACTCATTTAAATGACTTCATGTGAATGATTTTTTAAGATGGTAGTACAAAAGTCAAGTAAAATTAAGTAAAACCGAACATATGAATAATTACAACTTGATCCTGTAAGCTACGATGTCAACTACTAATACATCTTTGAAACTTTATTTCCATATTCTATTTTATAATGACAAAGCATAAATAATTAGACAGAAGAGAATTCACAGACCACTATTAAAAGTTGTTGACTAGATAAATGAAATAATTTTTTCTCTCTACCAACTCCAGCTGGTGTGATCTTGGCCTTCAGTACCTACTAATTAAATGGAGAAATGTTTGAGATAAAAAGTTAATTTACTAATTAAATGACAAGTATGCTTTATAAATTGTCTCTTTGGCTTATTGTGCATTTAGAGAATTAATTAACAATACAATCAGGCTGCAGTTGTGAAACGCCAATATGGAGTGATTTGAAGATACTTTCACTTCTGTTTTCTATCTCAGTTTTTATGACAGCTGCACCATAATGAAGATGCTTGACTCTTTAATTTGGCTCTGTAAAATTAAAATGGGTTTGTGGTTTCTTGCTCACTGGGAGCACAAACAAAATTGTACATTTAATAGTGCATTTCTGATCAGTTGATGCAGGCATGACTGTATCGGCAAGTTGCTATTGTTTTCTATAAATGGGAGTTATAAAAGTGGTCTGCTTTTAGTTATGTCCTTATGTTAAAGTATTTTCAACAGAAAGTGTAACAATGACGGCATAAATATAATTTAACTAACTGCATCAATTAAAATTTATATTCAAGGTATTTGTAGTTTGTAAACAGCATTTATTGGATTTAACATGCGGTTCCCTATTTTTAACATCAATAGCCTTTGTAAATATGCCTAAACTAGCTCAAAAGTGGCTATTTAAGTTACTGTTGAAGTATAACAGTTAGCATATAGACTCATCATCTAATTGCCAAATGACTATTTACCTTCCTCGGTACGTTTGGCAAAATTGCTATAAGACAAAATTAATTTTCGTTCATTTGTTTGGCTTTGGAATGGCGTGTATATATATGTAAAAACACTGTATGTGATTGAAGTGGCCTGAGTTTTCGTTTGTTTGGTTCTTTTTAATTTGTTTTGTTTTGTTTTGTTTCCTGGTTAAAATGAAATGCAGATATTAATTTACAGTTAAATCAAAAGTCAGTTAGAATTTACTACTTGCTGCAACTTCTCCAAACAGTCAGAAAAGAATTTCTAAGAAAAAAAAGGCAAGTCACCTGGCCCTAATCAGCTCTTGAGTTGCTGAACGATCAAATTGGTTTGTCTCCACAGGCAGCTTTCCTTCCTTACCACTTTTTATATTCACAATTAATGTTACTCCACCCAGTAATTTTATGATGAGACTTTTATAGTGCCTATTTCATAAACCAAATAGATATCTGCAAATTTTAACAATATTTAGTATATGCATACGGACGTGTGAGTGTGTTGTTCCACTATAAAGGAAGAAAGCTGATTACTTTGCATTCAATTTACTTTGATTTTTCTGTCTAGTCTATTGGTGCCTACAGAAGAAAACAGTAATAAATCATTTATAAAATCAGCCCAATCCCTTCTACAGGGAAATACAGTGAGGCAGACTGTCTCATAAATTGTTTAGAATAATGCAGCTCTCCAGTGATTTAGCCTGATTTGTTTGTTTAAAAAAAAGAAACCCACAAAACCCGCAGATGGTGATTCCTAGCTTTTATGAAGAAGGTAGGGAATGTGCACGCTTAAGGCAAAAACAATGAGTCAAAGTACCTTTTAATGTTCTTGCACACCATGTAGATGACATCACATTAGCAAACAGCCTGTATGCTGGAGAAATTAGAAGGAAAAATACATTATGAAATGGAAATAATGAGCATGAATTTTCTGCACGTGTTACGCTTTGGTCATGTGGCCTGCACTTCCCCTCAATAAGAGAGAAACCCCCCCCCCCCTCAGACTGGCCTAGCATCCAAAATCCTTGGGCTGTCTTCATATGCGGATCAGCGACAGTGACAAAATGGTATTGCATTTCTGGCAGCTTGATTTCTGGCATTTACCGGGCTGTGTGAAAGATCACATCCCCAAACACTTCTGTCGTATTCTCTTCCAGATTGCGGTATATTAAACGGAGGAAATAAGCCTGCTTTGCTAGGGATCATAGATTCATCAAAATTAAAGATGGAAAAGGCCTGTTAGTGTAAATCACTTACATTATCCCTCATCCAATGCAAGATTACTCCCTGTGGTATATTTTCCAGTACTTTTTACAGTCCACTTTCAAAAGAGTCATGCAACAGTTTCCACCATTTCTCTCTAGAGATGAGTCTACAATCTAGTAGATCTCATTTACCCTTGGTTTCAGCCTAAATTTTCCATTACTCATTTAAATATTCTTTTTTTCTGGCCATCTGGTGAGGCAGTTTAAGGTGCTTCCCTGAACCCAACTACCAAACCCTCAGCGGCAAGCTCAGGGCTACCAGGAGGGCAGAAGATATCCACAGATTGTAAAGGATGGCAGTGGCTCATGTCATTCCAAAAGGAGAACCAACATATCTCTCCTACTTAATAGAGGCTTCTCTAACTTTCATTAAAACTTCCAGTGATTCATTATCCTTTCTCTGTAGATTTACCAGTTTGATTCAGAGATCTATCCAAATCTGACTCCTGGCTTGACAGTCTCTAAAGATCTAAAACTCCAACAGAAACCTACAGCAGGCTCTAGTTACTGCAGAACAAAACAGCATTTAATCCTTATTAGTATCTTCTGTAGGAGATTTTGGCCACTTCCAAATCTGAATACTGCTAAAACACCATAGTGGTTGAGGGGGATCACTGTACTAATGGAGCTGAGCAATTAAGGTGTCACTATTTTTCTTCCCCTACTCCTATCCTTATATCCTATAGCTCAAGAGCTACATCTCTGTCTAATAAACTCTGAAGTTGCTTTCACTTTTCACTCAAACGTTCCTCAGTGGGTAGGGCTTAGCTTGCCCTAAGTTTAGCTGTCATCAGTATAGGTGTCTACCTGTAAGCTAGTTGTTTAAGGTCTTGTTACAGTCAATATAGTTAGTGCCATGGACTGAAACAACAGTTTAGACTACGCTATAGAGCATATATAATTTATTACAGTTAGGACAAGCTGAATCCCATCCTTGCACTTGCCCCTCTCCCTCAGTTTGGTCCCTCCTGGCAGCGCCCTAGCAAAAGCAGCATGTGAGAGACGGACCCAAAAGCTGGAGCTGGAAGGCTGCAATGGCAGCAGCCGCAGAGCTACCTCCTGCGCTGACGTTGCCCTTGTAAACCTACACAGCCTGCATAAAAACGCTCACTGAAATTATGCCCTATTTTGTTACAATCGGTAGACAAATAGAGTTAATAGCAAGCTTTCTCTGCAGAAGCTTATGATGTAAAAAGAATAGGCAAGGAAAACTTGAATGGAAGAAAAACATACTTTAGCTTTAATGTAGCTTGGGCATACAGGGAAAAAAATGTTTTTCCCAGGTAGGGAATGTGTACCACTGTAAGCAACTGAATCAGCTCTCTCAAATTCAAGGCCATTATCTAAACTATATGTGTCTTCTTATTCTAAATGAAACTTTTTGTTTGTTTTATCTTGTGCTTTACTCCATGTTCACTTTTGTAAATGAGTTGCACTCTTTGTTTGTATATGCTTAGCGGACCAACGTATTTCCTGAAGGTATCATCTGGAATAAAATTATCTCAGGCAGTATGTGCATGGAAGGAACCTTTTCCTGTCTAAATTTTCAAACAAAATCTCTGCTTTAGAAAGAACTTAAAGTGAAATACCTGGAGGAGATATATGCATTTTGTGAAAAGTCTACAACCTCCTCCCTGAATCATGATTGGAAAATCCAAAACATTGGTCAGAATGTTTTGAGATACATGGGAGTTTATGAAAATTCATGAAAGAGAAGATAATTTAGCAACAAACCATTCCAGCATGCGGGAATCTCGTGTCCATCTTACAACCTCAGCAATGACCAATCTACAGTAAAATACATAGTTAATTGCCCTGTGTTTATTCATTTTTGCTGAAAGGATATGTGTAAAAAAGTCTAAATAAATAAGTCCTTTAAAAAATATTGGGCAAGCTCTATTTTGCCAAGCACAGAAACACCATAGAGGTTTCAGTTTTACGGGCCAAGTGAAACAACGCTCCTAAAATAAGCAGATAGGCTTCTCTCTAGTTAATGGAGAAAGATAGGTATCTCTGAAGTCGTCCCATGGGAAATCCTCTGTGCCTACGACAGGTGAGATGAATTCTGCTGCTGGGATTTTCCATCACAATATGATGCCACTCTGGTGTGCCTAAATGCTGAAGATTTGCAGTATTTCACACACCTAGGAAGACACAGGGGCACAGGAATCCTTTCAGCAGTCTTCACCTTCCCAGATGAGGACTAAGTGGACGCGGTTTCCAATTATAATTTGGATGCAGCTCCCAAAGAGTGGGACAACTATGCCTGAAGCCACTGCAAGCATTTTCATATTTACTAATTTCAGATGGTCAATCTTGGTTTGCCTTAAGCCAGATTTGAAAGGTAAAGGCATCTTGCAACCTCCTGAGTCACTGCAGTTCATTATATAATTTGAAAATGTTTTCTAAATGCTCAGAGGGTTTTTCCATTGTCTGATTAACTGCTCTTTGCTGAGCTTTGCTTCTACCTCCGTTTCTATCAAGTGGCTGTACCATGAAATACATTGCCGTACTTATTTTTTTGCCCTTAGGCACATACCTATAGATGTTTGTGCACAGCTTAAACAGTTGTAGCATATTTGCTCCTTTTCATGCTTTGTTTAAGCCTACAGAAAACCTGAATCAGAGGAAAAATTGCTATGCCACTGAAGTTAGTACTTGCTTTGACTATATCTGTACTGGAATTCTGCATCATTTATATTGTTCCGACACATTTTGAGATTTTTCTTGGCCGTGCTAGCATGCACTATCTGAGACACTGCCTAGACACAGTTAATGGGAAGGAATGCTTAGGGACTATTTCTAATAGGTGTTATGGCTAAGGCAGAGATACATTTGTCGTCCATTGTCTTACACAGTCCTCCAACAGTTCTCAGAAAAATTTATACTCTCAGAGACCCTTGCACGTCCTCGTGCCACACTGAAAGGCATGCAAGCCAAACACCAAGTTTCATGCTATGCAGCAACTCCCTCATGGTCTGCAACTGAGCCTCGCAGCATAAGAAACTTCAAACTGAGAAAAAAACATATACAAAATCAAAATTCCTTCTAAAGTTTACAGTGGTGGCGCACAGAGCACAGATCAGATGCAAAGCAAAATGCTTTCGTATGGATTCTGCCAAAGTGTGTCACTCGACCTCAGAACCAGAGAAAGATCTCAGGCTTTGCTTAGTTTAATGACATAGCTCTAGCTTTTTCTGTTGAAGAAAAAACATAAAGACAAGATCATAGGTGACAACTCTGGCTATTTCCAAAATGTAAATATGTTACTAAATTAGATAATGGAATCACTACAAGAAGTTACTAGTATACTTAAAATATATCTGCCCTAAAATTGGAGCACATACCTAAGAGGTATGTGTTGGTCCTAAGTATGCCATTTAAGTTTTCTCTCTGTTCAGCAGAAAACCTCCAGAGGGTGATTCATCTTAGACATCTATCTTTGGATGCAATTAATCATTTTTTGGAGGTGCCAGCCTTTCCGTATTTGTTACTGAGGGAGTCTAGACAACTAACTTCTTAGACTGAGTCCCTAACTTCTAGGTGCCTAAAGTGATCTTAAATGATCTATCTGAAATTATTTCCTTACCCTAATTTCTAAAGCAAGTTGTCATTTGCTGAAAGAGCAGTTCAGCTGTCTAAGCATAGATGGCTATATTTATATTACATTTTACATGCTCTGTGTCATCCAGAACATCTGCTTAGTGCTGTCAGATACGACACCGCACTAAGAGGATACTCATGCCTTCTTGATAAGTGTGTGGAGGCCAGGTGTCCAAATAACAGACCTACAGACCTATTTTGAGGGGGTATGCAACTAGAATTCCATCAAACATTATTGTTTGGATGACTGCAACTCATTCCTTTCCTACTCCTTTTCCTGGATGGTTTACTTTTGTTTTTTGCCTGTGGTATTGACTAACAAATGTCCTGCTACACAACATCCTGCTACAATTTACCTCTGCAGTCATCCATTTTGAGGCCTCTCAGATTAGAAGGAGTACCATCAACATGTTAGACATGATTAAAGGGAACAGAGATTTCCTAGGTCAACCATAAATACACATTCTTCCATCTCCTACTCTCATTTCCATTTCTGGAGGACAGCATCTTCAGCATGTCTTTAGCTATCGCATGTCGGGGACCATCTCAAGATTCCCACTGCTCCACTTCTTCTTCTGAAGACAGGCTGACTTCACCCCCAGAATACTCAGTCACACGTGACCTCTTCACAGAGGACCACATGGACATTCATGTCCATAGCGAAGTGTATAAGGAAGTAGAGGAAATACAGTGAACAGATATGCAGATAAAATACAGTAGCATTTGTCATCCATCCAAAGTGGTATAAACACTATTTCTTTTTAATACATCATTTCTTCCACTTGGATATACCATGCTTGTGAACCGCAGCAGTTTTTTTTCTTCTCTTCTACCTCAGATGTCACTGCGGCACCCAAGGCAGCATGCCTTATATACTGAATAAATAAGCGGGCCAGGAGTTTACATCACTGTGTAATATTTAGAGGGAATGGGAATACGATCAGCCCCTTTCGTCCACCTGTTAGGAAAACGGTGACACTGGTGTCACAAGTTTCTAGCATTTCTGTTGCTGCTGGGTGAATGTCACATACGTTGGGGGCACAGGCTATTCGTTTTGCAGTCCTCTGTTGCCTGGCATATAATTATCACGGCTCATCTTTATTAAACACCAGCCTTATCTTTGTTTTGCTCTCTTTGTTGATAGATGTAACCTCAATACTGTTGCTATGGCTACGGTAACAGTAGCTGAGAAGATTTTGTTTGTTGTAAACAAACTGAGCTATACAGGCGCAGATCCTAGTGGAGCGTTTCCAGTCCTCTGCCTTATATTATGCTGATTAACACTGCCATCTCCCTCCTGCAACCTATTTCTTGTTTTAATTAGCATTAATTTAAGCTGTATCGAGGAGCATTTCCCCTTTTGTGCAATTTCACCCCCTTTCCTGACAGCTTTTTTCCCTATAGCAACAGCCATAGGTTAGGACTGCAGCCCTGCTGAGAGCATCCTCACAGCAAAGCCCTGCTGGTACCAACAATTAATCTAGATGTACACACTAGCATAATGGCAAAAGATTGCTTTAATTTACTTCCTCCATTCTCACCTCCAGGGGCAACTGAACTTGTTCTGATGCAGGAGCCATGGTGATCTGAAAATGTGTTACTAATTCTGAGGCTTACTTAGCTTCAAGACAATCTTTCAAAATTGAGGGCCAAATTCAGCCCCTCTCACAAGAAGATGAAACTCCACTGAAAGTAACTACATTGCAAATTCTTTTAGCATTGCTGACTTAACCCATGAGCTCCCAGGTGTGAGGAAAGGACAAGAATAGCTTTAGGAATAACAAGAATTGCCAACAGCACCCGGTTTGTGTTATTTTTATGGCAGACCTTTCCACTAGCAGACATTTGATCAAATGTGTACACGTGGCTCGTGAGTTTTTTGCTACTTTTATTCACTGTGCATGCCAATAACAGTTAACAGTGTCCAGTCTACAGTTTATCTATTAGTATCAGTATTAGTATTAAAATTTTGATCTTGAAGATGTTAGGAGCTGTCCCTGGGGGGTATTTGGCTGCCTGTCTCAAAGGACTGCTACTATCTTCTCCGTGACAGATTCTGCAGTCTCAGTATGTGCACATATGTATTACTATTGTATTTTAATGTGTATCATAACACCTAGATTCCTTCACTAAGGTATAAACCCCAGTGTGCTCAGGGCTGCTGCATACAAGCTGTGAAATTGCTTCTGCCTGAGGAGTTCGGCTGCAGTAGAGATGGGGTAATTCAGGTAAGAGACAAAAAGAGAGCACAAAGGATCGGTGCGGCAGAGGGCAAAAGAGGTGCATGATAAGCTGAGAGTGGATGCAGACCTCCACCACACTCATCCTTCACCCAAGAGATCAAATGGAATCAGAATATTAATAGTATCATCGAGTACAGTCTAGAAGCTTTATTAGCGCAAAGCATCCTTAGTCCATTGTGTGGAAACTACGGGACCGCATAAAATGAGGAGTCCCAGCAGTCCTCAGGAGGCAGAGGAGGATCTGCAACGTTCAGAGCTCAAGGTAATTGCGAGTCATGAAGGAGGGAGTTCACTTGGAAAGGCAGCGTAGCATAAAATACTTGTGAGGATTGGTGTCGGTGATCTTTTCCATTATCGCTGTACTCAGCACCTTTCTAGTGACTTGATCATTCTTATCTAGCACTGTTTAGTCTGAGAAAGCTGATGATATTACAGCATCCAGTATCTTTCAGTTCTGGCATTTATCTCTTCTCCTAACACGTCTTGTTTTCATATCACAAAATACAGTGTAGGTAAAGATATGCCCTTTTTGCAGCCTCTTGACAAAACTTCATATCCCGAAGGAATATCAGCTTATGAGGTTGAGTCAAGGAAGAAATTACAGCCCTTGTGAATTTCCTGGGTTTCAGTTTTAGGTTCCCACTCTTCATGCTACTTTAATATAATTTTACAGATGAATGATAAACAAGGTGATGCACTGACACTGGTAAACTTGATGAATGAGAAGGAAAAAATTACACTCCCTGTGAATTTTTAGAAAGGTTCACACTCATTTTCAGCTTGGAAAGCTGTTACCTATTCATATAGCGGCTTTTTAAAGTGCAAATGGAAGCAAATCAGCATGCAGAGATCTTTAGTAGTTTACAAATGTCTCCACAGTATCTAGAAATCAACCTAAACTATTGGAATAGACCAAATGCACTGTGGACCCAAACTTTCCTCTCCCTCCTTTAATGATGTTTTGCTAGATTGACAGTGCAATCAAAGGGTGTAATTTGCAGCCCATCTAAGAGTATTTTCACATCTGAGTCCTCCTTACAGCTGATAATTCATCTAGCAACATAACCTGTCTTAATACGTTTCATCAGCACACTGAATTGAAAGGTTGCTATGAAGTTTGGTTTCTCTTCCCCACTAGACTAAGAAGAATAACATCATCTTCACATGTCTTAACATAGAAATAAAGCCCAAGTTAGAGAGAAGCTACACAACTGAAAACATTCTCTATTCCTCAGACAGTGAGTGTGACGTGAAAGAAGGGGAGATCGAGGCTGTAGCTGGCAATTCAGCTACCAGAAATATGGCAGAAGTTTACTTTTCATCTGCAATGCTATAGCCTAGAGTTTCTAGCTAATTTTGGCATTACATGTTCAGTAACAGCAGAAGAAATAGTTTCTGCCCAGGAGAAATCTTAATCTAAATGTATATGATAAAGTGAGGGAGAAGGGAAGAAGCATGATCTATGTTTTACATGTGGCTAAAATGGCCCTTGAAGCGATTAATGGTTTAGTTTTTTCCCATGTCATACAAGAAGCCTATGGCAGAACTGAGATTGTGAACCAGGCTACTTGAGTCCTCTTCTGGGGCTTTGTCCATATGGCTTTCTAAAATGGAGCTATTCCTATCTTCTCTAATTACCCTCTGTTTAGCTTTTGTTCTTACTGTTACCTGCTTTTTTACCGCTGGACAAAGACTAGAACATTTCTAGATGCAAGAGGAAACGCACTAAGAAGTGAGCCTCAGTCTTGGTCATGCTGTCTCATGCTTAGACTAGACTCCAGTCCTATGGGCCCTGCCAGAAATGACTCCCAACTTCTTACCTCTGTAGCCCCAGTCCCCTCTCCAGCGCTCCCTTGTAGCTCCTGTCTCCCTACCCCGCAAAAGCCAACGAAGGCTTTCTCTTCTCCATAATTTCTTGAGAGTCTCTTAACACTTTCCAGTCTATTGAAGACTTGTAACCACTATGGAGGTCCCACTCAAGGTCTATAGTCATAATGTTGACATGAAAACCTTTTCAGCTGAGTTCAGCTCTTCCAATTAGTCACCCAGCCGAATTCCTGATCCGTTCAGATATTTAAAAACCCAGACCTTTCCCCCAAATCCATTGAAGAGGAACCCTGAAGGCAAAAAGAAGGTCACGTGCAGGATGAAATGAATACCGTGCAAATTCCAATTATTTGGGTAACCTATTCACATCTCCTGAGTCATAATTTACAGTAAGTTTATATAGATTGAAGAACGCTAAAGAGCTATCTGCTGTCATGCAGATGGTACTTTTCACATCATCTTACTGCATTTTTAGCCTACAGATTGAGATAGTCAGTCCTGAAGAGGATAATCGGGTAGAGAAATCATACAGAAATGTGTTTGGGGGAGATCCTAGTAAGTCACACAACAAACAACAAAATTTCTTGGCAAACCAGGAGACCATGAGAGAAAAGACTCATTTCCTTATAAAGAAGTGGGAATTGGGAATGGAAGAAAGGAAGACATGATTATTTTCCTGCAGATTGTTTCTAAATAAGAGTGCTTGGCTATTGCCTGGGGTGCACTTTCTTTCTCTCTTACACAAACACAGACACATACATGGACAAATTCATATGTATAAGCAAGTTTTTGCTATGAAATTCTGAACTCATTGGCAAATTTCACATGTAAGAAGGGGGAAAGAGGTCTCAAAGATGATTTCCAGAACAAGTACTCATCCAGGCAGAAGAGGTTTTGTAATATAAATGCTGGGTAAAGACCCCTGATGCACAACGTGAAGTGTGAATCCAAGGCTTATCCCATACATGAATTCGGATGCAGCCAATGCAGGATTTAAGGTGGGATTCAGGTAAAGTGGGTGCCTACTATACGATGAGATAAATTATATTCTTAAATCACGGACTATATAGGCTATCATTCCAGTGAATATAAAAGGCTGCCTAAAGTTTTTGCAGATGTAGGTAGCTACACTGTAAATTGGTAAATCTACGTTTCTTGAGATTTTTAGTTATCTGACTCTGTGTATGAGAAAGATACTATACAAACGTCTGACACATTCTTGGACACCGATTTAAGAGGGGGTGTAACAAAAGACCATGAGAAATCAGGCTGTATTAGTCCTAGCGCTTGCAAAATTATGATTGCTTTTAAGGTGTTAATCTAGCGCTAACTTTGGGTATAGGCTATTCAATACCCAATAGGAGTTAAGGAAATCATTTTGTACCTGAATTATACAGAATCACAGAATCACAGAATGGTTGAGGTTGGAAGGGACCTCTGGAGATCATCTAGTCCAACCTCCCTGCTCAAGCAGGGTCCTCTAGAGCATATTTCCCAGGATCACATCCAGACGGGTTTTGAATATCTCCGGGGAAGGAGACTCCACTACCTCTCTGGGCAACCTGTTCCAATGCTCTGTCACCCTCGCAGAGCATATACTAATAAAAGAAGCACGAAAATAGGAGAAAAAAGTCCTTGTGAGCTTGTAGCCAGCCTTAATTAAACAGTTCAGTTGTGCTGATCCGTCATAACCAGAGTATGTCCTTACTTTCCAGTTCTGTTTCTACTGAACTAAATGCGAGTTTGTCGTTTGCTTCAATATTAGAAAAGCTAGATCTCAATACAATATTTCATTTTAAATGATTTTCTGATTAAATAGAACATATGATACTTTTTATTACATTTTTAAGGACATGCTTCATTGAATAGTGGAAGCATAATTTTAGCTGTACTTTGGTTGAGGTGGATATGTTATGGGAAGAAATGACAACAAAGAAAACTTACCACTTTATTGTACTGTCCTTTTTTGCTAAGCAAGCTTGCCATAGCCAGGCATTCACATTCATACTCCTGTAAGTTTATTTTACATTAAAGCATTCCTTAATATTACAGTAATCTAATTGGTTTGTATGGTTAAAGAAGATAAAATTCTCATATTCATTAAGAGCTACTACTATAAATCTTCTTACTAAAATAAAAAGAAGCATTTATCCTATTCAAGAAGCATATGAACATTGTATTTGCCTTTCTTGATGATATCAGAATAGTGCTTCCAGCACTTTACGTTGTCCTGAGAGTATATATGGAGGGAAAAAAAATGCAAACCCAAAACACTATGAGCCCAATTCTCTTCTCACTTACTGGAGTATAGCTGTACTGTTTTAGCTAATGAGTTAATTCATCCAAGACTGTTATGCAGTATTGTGCAGTGAGGAGAGAATTGCTGTGTAGGCTTGAGTATCTGTGATAAGAGTATTCACAATGCCTAATTTTTAGCTGTAACTTAGTGCTTAAGATACAAGACTTGTTTCCCTGTGCGCAGCTAGAAATAGGGGCCAAGCCTCCAGGGTAAATAACCAGTACACTTGAGTTGGGCTCCTGTTAATCACAACCTGGAGGATTCTCCATGGATAATATAAGCAGCCTTGGGATCCTAGTCTTTTTATTTAGTGCTATGAATCTATCAGATACATCATGCAATCAGGCATTTTACATTCTGTCATTTTATCTACACTTACAAATGCTACTTGTTACTACTGAAAGGCTGATTTACCTTTCTTTAAGAAAATCTTCCTATAATGTTTGACATGAAGGTTTTCTGAAACAGGGAAATCCACTAAGTTAGGTATCATTGTTTTATCTTATTCAATCCTAGTTTCATATGTTGGCGCTTCACTGTACTATTATAACTTCAAGACAAGAGCTTTAAAAGTGTAGAGTGAATCAATAGTATCTCGTTGTTACACATCCCTCAATTACTCTAGAATTCTTCTTCAAAATATTCTCGAGGTTTTGCAGTATGAAATATCTTTTCCCTTCAGTAAAATCCTTACTCTTCACTGTTTACCAGGCTATCTTACCATGGTTATGCAGGCAGTCTCTGATACAACCAAAGGGGAAAAAGCAAGTGGGAATCACAGTTGTTTCAGGTAAAGGCAACTATTCGCAACGCTGTGGCGTGACATTTTCTATAAAGTCTTCCTATCCCTTTTTTGTTTTTACATAACCAAGAATCATATTTGCTTTTCCCTTGGCTGCCAAATAATGAACAGATATCTTAGTCAAACATTCCACAAGTTTCCAAATGTTTTAGATCCTCAGAGAATACTGCAGCTTGAGAAACATATGAGAAGTTTAGAATATTTCTGTCTATGAGGATAGCCTTACATTTATCCCAGTTGAATTCCATCTGTCATTAGGCAGCCATACCTCCACAATATGCTGAAAAGTTTCATCGCCCAGTGTATTACTTATTAATATTGCAATATAAAGGAAAACAATCATACTTACGCTAGATGTTTGCTAAATCACAAGTATTTCCAACAACAAATACAGACTTTTTAGCCTTCTTTATGTAAGTGTGGAAAACACCATATGAATGTCATATATAAAACAGAGTATCTTTTCTTTTGCCATGTTTTAATGTAGACTTTAAATATTAATCTTGATTCATTCTGTTTTTTATAGTTTTTGATGAAAATTTGTTTATAAAATAGAATTATTTGGGATTTTTATGTGGGATTTTTTTTTTTTCCTCAGATAATACATTGTCCACAATTTTTTTTTTCTTAGTAAAAAGAAATAGTTTGATTTTTTGTCATTGCAAAACTGAAAATAATAATAAACATGGGTTTGTTTAGCTTCAATATTTAATTTTTGATCTGAAACAATTTTATCTATGTTTTGAAACAGTTCAATAAAGCATTAAACTGACTTGCAATGGCAATATTAGAAAATATTCAGGTCAGCCATGTGTACTTCTCCTCCAGTAGAAGACTAATCTTTTGTGCCCTAAATATACGCTGTTGCTCTTCAGCAAGAAATCCCTATCATCAGAAGAGGGCACTGCTACCAGCAGAAGGCACAAAGCACACTAAATTCCCTTTTCACACAGAAAAACATCCATTACTTTATATTAGTTGGGCAAGATGATATGAGATGCCAAGAAGGAATTGAAAATGCTCAGGGATCTCCTGGTAGCTCACAAAAATATCTGTACTATCTAGAATTTCAATTAAATTTACATTTACATTTAATCGACTTTGTCTTGTTCATTTCCATCTCTGTTCACAGAAGTATGTATAATTTTATTCTAATTAATATTCACTGAATTTTAATCTACAATACTGTGCTGCCACTTAACATGTTTATTTTCCTGAATAGTTCACAAAAAGGCTCTTATTAAAACTTTTTGAGACTGCACATAAAGTGTACTCCCTAAATCATCTTGAGGTCCTTCCTTTCTTTCTGTATTTTCAAAGAGTTTATGATTTAGAGCTAACAGTTCTCTATCAGACTGTCTGCAAGCTTCCACAAGAATCAAGGTGATTACCTTTGATTCATATCCCCGAGGTGCCCTTTTAGAAGAAATCCAAGATCACCACACTAGCAAGTACTCAAGAATGTTGGGTTTTCACCCTAAATTGACTCTGCTGGAATATACCAGCTGTCTAGCTGTCATCTGGACTAGGAACTTTGATTATTTTACTCTTAGGGAAACTGCTTTTAAATAGCCTATCTTTATCTTTCCATGCCCAAATACCTTCACAGCCATGCTTCTTAGAGATCCTCAAAGGTTCTTAGGGATGAGATATCTAATCATGACTTAATTGGGTAACCACAGCAGCTGAGTTTCAGCAACTATCTCTGCATGCACTTGACAAATATGAGGCAGTGTGATTTGTCTTAATCATCTTTGGTGATGCATTAAGCTTTGTGAAATTACTTCATATTTTGCATAAACTAAGACTAAGCAATCAGACATTTATTCCAGATCACCTGTAACATTGAATTCTTAATCCACAAACTCCTTGTGGTCTGACCCTATGGGCATGTATTTGCCTCTCTAACTACCTACATCCAGCATGCAGAGTCATTACCACCCTGCAAACAATTTCCCAGTAAGCTACTAAACTCTCATAGATCTTTCATTTTCCACTGATAGCTCTGGACAAAACTACTAACGTGCTGATGTTTTGCCAAAGATATTCTTCTAATTTTTAGACCCGATGGATCCGCAAACTAGATGCTCCTATGTCTACAATGCCGCCATGGGTTAATCTCATTCTTATTCTGGGCAGATAAGTACAATCTGCTTAGCTTTTCACATTTAGGCCAGCAGCATCCAGGAACTTCTCTGTACTAGTAGAAAGGGTTTCTTCATTCACGATATTGATCAGGTTAGTCATTCTTCTGCAGGGAAAACGTTCCTATTGTGGATCACTGCTGTTAGTAGTCAGTTTACCAGTCTACAAGACTGGAAAATGTAATGCTTGTACTGTAGCACTTCTGAATTAGTATTTTTTTTTGAAAAAAAAAAATTAAAATAATTGAAAACAACATATTTTCAATATATTATTGAATGTTATAGAATATAAATGTTACAGACTATTCAGAATGTTATATATCTGTATCATGTTATAGGCGTAGCAGAATGACTTTTTTGTTTGAAAATTGTGGTTAATTATTACTTTAAAAAAAAGGAAAAGGCCTGAACCATAACCAAATAGTTTTAAGATCACTGAAAGAAAATGTGTTGATTGAGCCAATCTATAATCCTCGAGATTATCATAATGAACATTTTCATTAATTCAGTTTTGCCTCAAAAGCTGTTATGAGGTGGGAAAACTGCAGTGGTAACTTTCCAAGAACATATCATATCTATCCGTCTTGTGGGTCTAGAAACCTCTGTGCTAGTTTTATGATATTTTAGGGTATGGTGAAATTACTTCATCTGAATTTGAAATATTTCCCATACATGTGAGTTTATAAGCAGTGTTACTGGCAGCCTGAAAGCCTGAATATTTATAAATAGAGAACTGAAATGAGGATAAAAGTAGCCCTGTAATCATTACATGCTGCTTCCTTTGGCTAAAGTAGCGAAATAAATAATTTGCTACATTAAACCGTCCAAGACTGTTGAAGGTGCGCAAGGGTGACCCAAGTGCCAGAGTTGATAGCTATGTCCTTATAAACAGACAGCTATTAAGCAGATGAGAAGCTAATAGATAGCAACAGTCTCTAGTGTTAGAGATGGACACAAAGCAAAGCGAAAGCCTTATGTACAAATTACGGACATTATTGAGGGTCAGATATGGACATTACAGAGATTTCCGTTTCTTGGGACGGATCAGACTTCAGGACCCTGAGTCTGATGTATTTTAACATGGAGGATGACCAAGTCTTCTTATCTCATGTGATTGTTTGTTAAACCTTCAACATTTTGCCTGGCTTAGGTAAAACACAAATAATAAGACAGCCCTGACCTGAAGAAGAGAAAATAAATACCTGCACTGTACGTTTTCTAGCTATGCTTTATACAGCATGCATACACACAAGTACACACGTATATAGTTGCTTGTCAGCCCTACTGTCAATGACATCTGGTTATCTTCAATCTTCTTTACAAGAACCTTGCTCTCTGCAATGCACTGATGCCTCTGCTCTGTGCAAGATAAACATGGCAAACACAGATAGCAACGTGAGAGTGGGATCACAAGCCCTGCTTGGCGGCGGCGGCAGCGGCGGTGGCGGCGGCGGCGGCGGCAGCCAGGGCTCAGCAAACCTCCCCTATGTTTGTTTGTTTATGTGCTCTGACGACCCAGATAGGAAAGTTGCATGAAACAAGAATTTATTACGGCATTGGGAGCTGGTTCGAAAGCTTCTCTCTCTCTCTTTATTTTAATGGCCATTTAAATTACTTCTGCAGACTTTGACAAAGCTTTGATTATCACATACAGGGATGATACACAAATTCATACTGAATCTTTCATCTTAATAAACGTGAACCCAGATCCCCATTTGGATTATGGATGCTGCATGTGGGTTCTCTCCAGATTTTCTGCCAAACACTGCCACCAAGTGTGGATCCTAGATTTTCTCTTGAACAGGACAGAAGGAAAGGACCCACCTCGGAGATTCTGCACCCAGTGACCTCAACAAAGTTCCAGAAACACATTCATAGAAAAGTATCTTCCTCTCTATTTCCTATATTTATAATAGCAATATGAAAGCTGTCTGGCACTCAGCTAAAAATCTATGTCCCTGTTCCGTCTGTCTAGCAACTTATCTGCTTGTTTGGTACAAAGTATTATTTCCACCATAATAGTATCTACAGAATCTCCAGACAAAATAAGAGATGTTGTAACAGACTTTGGTTCAAGCAAAGAGAGAGCCCCATCCTTAAAAAGTCTAAAAGAAAAAGAAAAAGGGGAAGGGAGGGGCAGGGAGATAACTAACTCAACAAGAAAGTTTACTGAAGAATCCAGGGGAGGAGAGGGGGAAGGAAATTTGTAGCTGTAGCTGATATGAAGCCACAGTTCTCGAGTCCCACAGTAATGCCTTAATAACATGATCACTTTTTGTCCTATTGGTTTTGTACCAGAATAAGCAGTGGATAAGCAGTGATCCAACATTGCTTATTCACTGCTTATGCACTGCAATGCAACATTGATATGAGAAATAGTGTATTATCCATCTTGGAGAAGGAATATTTTTATTACTATCTAAAATAGCGCTACTCTAAGAGATTGTCTACTCATAGCATAGAAAGGTACAGGTAAGTAACTAAGTAATAATAAGAAAAAGTTGAAATATTCCAAATTAGAGCTGATTAAAATTCCTAAAGACTGTAGTTCAGAAGTAAAGTGACATCAGGTCAAACAGCCTAGCCTTCTGGAGAATGAACTTTACTCCCAAATGAGAGAGCCCACACATCCATCTGATTAAATTCTCATGTTAACTTGAGCTAAATCATTATACTTTTCAGCTGCTTCTCTCTTCATGATCCCTAAGAAAGTCAGCTAGGTGCCAAAGAATGTCAGTTGTCAAAAGTGATCTTGAAAGAGCACAGATAAGTCTAGTTAAAAACAAAGCACGTGATTTACAGCCTGTTATTATTGCTTTTTAGATCAATGAGGCTGGTGGGTAAGGCTGTGGGATTCAGCAGTGGTTCTTAGCTCTGGGTCCGGAGAGACTCAGGCAAGAACTGTTTCTATTAACCTGACTTCAGAGAGAAGAAAAGGTCAGAGTAATGCCACGGTATATGACTCTTGAGCAGTCCAGGCATAAACTCAGTGTCCTCATTTAGGGCTCTGGTCTTCAGCTGGCTTAAATCAACAAACATGTGAAGCATAGGGATGTACTTCAAATGGTTTATAAAGCTGAGGCTCTATAATCGTGGAAGACGTGGAATTCAAAATGAAACTTAAGATAGCTGCAGACTGCTAAATCCCAAGCTCTGAAACTCCGCTCAGCTGGAGATACCCTCCTCAGCCCATAAGATCTTGGCTTCTAAATCACTCCAAATTTTGACAATTCTGCTTGGTGTGTTCAGATACTTCTGATTTTGGATGCACATGTGGTTTCTCTCCATTTAACAGATTGTACCCATCCACATCAGAGAAGAGAACTCAGCCTTGAGCATTCATCAGCAGTTTTTGTAGCTGAACAACAAAGGATTAGTTAAATAATATACATTCTTCCTTAAGTAAATATGAGTACCTGTATAATTATTTCCCCTACAGGCTCTAGCAGCACCAGAGGAGCTGTTATCCTTTATCAGGTAAATTAGATACAGCTTTAAAATTGATATGTGTGCCGGAGGAGTTCTTTGGATCTATTAAGTAAATAATGTCTTTTTTTTCATTTTAGTCTAGGTGGTCTAGTCTCACATCACGATAGAGAGGATTTACACAGGCAACATGCATTAACAGTATTTGGAAGCAGGTCTATAAATACCCATATTGATGAGAAATCAGATCCTTAAGTAGTAACTCTAATCCTAACAGAGAGCTGAATGTTTGCCTGTAATAAATCACAGTTTTCTGGAATGTGAAGAAGGTAAAACCTACGCTAAAAGCATTTACAGAGTACTTCTTTCGGGGACAAACTGCCAACTTTTCAGTTCTTCATCCAGTTTAGTTTTGAATGTTTCAAGTACCAGCTCTTCTGTCAGTCCCCTGAGGAAAAAAACTCCACGTCCCTACAGAACTAGCACTGTTATTGGCTCTTTCTAGAGATTCAGTTTAATCGTTCATGTATTCATTCCTAATTATGCTCACCTCAACAAAAAAATGTTCTCCTCAGAGCTCCACTCAGTTGGAGGTACCTCCCCATGCCCCTTGCTATTATTTGGACAAACTTACTGATTCATGTGCCTCAAGTGAGGCTTGTATGATTGCCTGTGTAAAATTTCTCTGTGTTTCAATTCCCCAGCTCTAGAGTAAGTCTCACTTTTTCACAATCCTTTATATTTTCTACCAAAAGCTCTTGCACAGGGTCAATCTTTATTTATGTATGTAATCTGCAAGCCACACCTGGGGAGTCTGAGCTTAGCTTCTAGAATACTCTGAGATATAAATGGAAAACTATATTAGGAAAAGGAAAAATTGCAGATTATTCTACTTAACTATGACAGCAAATCACTACTAGAGAAAGGGGAATGAAATTGGTATCCTTCTCTAAATCTTTCTTGTTATCACTGGCCCAGAATAAATTTAATTCTAGAAGTAGCTTAAGAGAATCTACCAAACAGAGGCATCATCTTGTGCATTGGAAAGTAGTCGAAGCAATGTCTACAATAATCCCACGAAAAAATTAATTGTGAAACAAATATTTAAAAAAGATTGTCAGTTTTGAGCAATTGAGGAAGATTTTTCTTTCTGATGATTTTTTTCTTGAGTAACGTGATTTGCCAGTATAAAAGCCAGCCAGCTTCCGATAGGAAATTGAGCAATGTGTGTGGATCCAGAGAGAAATTATTTGAATCATTTCTCAAGGCTGGATATGAGAAGCATCCATGGTCCCTAAACATTTTAGATCTTCTTAGCTAGATATGGCTCTATGTTTCTTGGCCCTAGCAGGTAACTGAAATGTCCAGGGAACTGGAGAAGTGAAGAGATTCTGACTGCAGCTCACCTGATCTGCTGTGTGGATTCAAGCAGGATATCTCACCTTTCTCTTCCTCCTCTCAATTTCTGCTTATGACGTTTATTTAACCAGTGACAGAGAAGATGGATTCATGGCAACATGCGTTTGCATGGTATCTAACAACATGGAGCCCTGAACTCAGCTGGGGCCAGGAGACACGGCAGTGCAACCATAAGAACTACTTTCAGTTGAAAATACACAAAAATTATTGTACATTTCTCCAGTTCTGTGGCACTACAAAAATACGGAGACCCAGATTCACATCTTTAAGTGCTTAAAGTGAGGCTGCTAAGCTGAAGCCGCATACCTTGGGATGCCTCTATAGTCAATGGCAAGTAATCAGCACTTCCTGAGAGAGGCAGTCACACCACCTAGGGGATGAATTATCCTGGAGAGACCCTAGATCCCTCTGTGATTAATACAGAGATATACGAACCTCTTGGCTTCCAGCTCAGTCATTCCACTTAAGATCCTAATATTAGATGGGATGAATCCAGGCTGAAAATTGCTAGACCCTTTGTTTGAGGAGTTCAAAGTCTAATCAAGTTTTAATACAAAAATAAGGCACACACCACAAGGATGGCACAATAATCAAAACTCATGGAAGCGCACATAAAAAGCAGGAAAGAAATCCACTCAGGGAAGCTCTGTAGATGATGTGTTTCTTATGAATAGTTTCGGAGAAGGAAGGGTTTGCATTGTGAGAGCCTTGTGTTATGTCCATGACACGGAACTAGTGCTCAAACATGCACACATGTACTGTGTGAGAAAAATCTGCCTTTAAATCTCTGAGCTGTTGTGAGAACACAGATTGCTCAAAGGACCTATGACAAGAGCAGGAGTCCTTTCTTTCACATCTCTGATCACCATCCATATGGGATTGGTGCAGAAGTGCTGTCGACCCCATGAGCTGAAATATCTCGAGCCACTGCACATGTCATATCCCTTGCTCCAATGTAATTTATTAAAACCAGAAGCCTGAACAAACAATAATCAAAGCTCACGGAACCTCATATACAAGGTAGGGTTCTGCTTTGCAAAGCATAGAAAAATACCCAAAGCTGGGTTCTTTCATATGCAAATATGGAACTTGCAACCATATGATGCTAAGGACATCGGTTATAAGTCCTAGAACATTCCAAATTATTCCTCGTCCTTTAAAATCAAGATATTCTTCACTACTGTCATGTGAGGCCTTGACCATATTTTACAGCATCCTGAAGTAATAGGGTAGTGAGACAGCAAAGAACATTGTTGCCTGGATTATTACTTATCTGGGATGCTCTTTAGGACCACTTTCAGTGTTTGCTCTGCTCTCATCAGTTTCTAACATTTAGTAAATATTCCTATAGAGATATTCATTTATAAAAGATAGAACCTGCCCAAAGAATTCGTAATTTTAACAGATAAAATGAAGGAAGGAAATATGATCCAGATGGGAAAGATGTTGTAGGATGCCATTAATTGCTGAAAAATCTCCATTCCTGTTGACCCACATGAAAATCAAGGAACTTGTGCTTTTAGGTAATATTTTATTTCTAGTGAGGGAAGCATCCCATAGCACAGTTTTCAGAGTTCATGAGAATTAGATGTGAATCAGACTTTTGCAGTGACAACGTCATGAGCAACCACTTGTATTGCAACCGAAAGACAAGTGGACCATACCTTCATCAGTCATCCGGTATAAGGATAATAAGGCAGTGTGTTTGGGTCTACTGCAAAATAAATCTATCTCATTTCCGAGGGAAATAGAAATACAATATTCTTTTTCTATCATCCTATAAATAATCATAGTGTGAGAATAGTTAGAATTGGGTGGTATGTTTTCTTGTTAGCCTTTTCTTCTAAAATAATTTTTCTTTAGCAGAAAGCAATTTGAAAATATGTTTGTGGTCCTAGCTGAAGTACCCAAGAACCAATATTTCAGTGACTTGTTTATTCTCAGAGTAAGAGTCTAGGTGCCTGAATTATCCCATACTGTTATCTGTTCCTGCTTCTTATTACTCATGCTCGTCCTATTTTAAAGAATACATTTATACTCAGTATACATGGATGAAAAGATTTTCATGAGGCTGTTCAATTGAAACTTTGAGTTCTAGCAATTATTTTCCAACCTTTTCTCCTGGCTGCAGATTCTGAACAGCTGATAAAAAGATAATAGAATTCTTCTTATCGGTGGTACTTTGCAGACCCTAGTGTTTTCCAGGGCTCATGAAGAAAAGATTAGATTGAAAAAGTGGAAGAAGACTTATTCCATATTCAGTCACTGGAACTGCTCCATTTTTTCGATTCTTGCTAGTGCCTTCTGATGCTCCACTTGAAATTATTCTAGCAGGTACAGGTTTGGGAAGAGTAATGGGTGGGATGCTGTGAAGGAAGGCTTATTCCCCAATAAGCCATATAGGAGATGATGCCTAGGACAATGAATGATTATCAGACAAACGTTTTTGTACCAACTTAAAACCTTTTCTGAAGAGTTTTTAGGTTTTTTTAAACCTTAGGAGAGAAATCTATTATATTTATGGTACCACAGTTATTTAGGGTGTAATACAGAAATGGCAATTTCAGACTGTGTGAACGCAGACTATGGGTATTTCATTTGATATTAGATCGTATGTCAGGGTCCCCCTGGAAAATTTGCTGTTTCATAAACAACTGCTAAAAGATCAAAGATCTGTGTGTGAAACACCACGGCAAATTCACCCTTGGATGACTCCGAAAAATGAATAAAGTCACATCAGGGATAATTTTGTCCTAATATGCTTACCACCAGATGACAACCATATACCATCACCATATCTATTATGGCCTGATACAAGAAATCACAGCCATTCGCAATCTTCTTTATCAGCCACACACCTCACAGTTAATTTTGTATAGACAGTGGAGAAAATAACTACTAAATACCAATAGCATCTTCTGCATATTCAGTGTGAGCCAGGGTCTGTCCTTGTACCTTAACCTAGTTTCATACATCCTAAGGTTGAGTCCTGAAAAAATAAACATGTAGAACATTTTAAATCTGATCTCAATAAATGTTTTATTTTTAGAAGCGGGATCTATTATCTTAAGCAGTGTTTGTCCTCATTTTCTAATAGTTTCTCCATACCATAATAGCGTGATACAGTCTTAATTTTCTGAGAACTAGAATGCTCAAAGTGCAAGATATGCTCAGCGTTGGGATACCAAGGGAATGGTTTCCTTGGCAACAGCAAGCACATAAAAAGTATTCAGAGCAGACCCTGTTTCTCCTCTGTTTTAAGCCTCCACTGATAGGGGAATCAAATCTAGTTCAGATTTTTTTTATTTAAGGTGAACTGCAGGGCACAGACGCAGAGATGTGCTTTATTACATTTTGCCACCTTGTGGAGCAAACCTGCAGCGGCTGCCGCTGCTGGGTCCCCAGTTGGGCCCACTGTGAAGAGGACGCGTAATGAAAGCAGTAAAAAGAGAGAGTAAACAATGATTAAAACAGTGGTGCTTGATTCCAAATAATGAGTTTTCTAAGGTCAGCTTTAAAATGAGCCAGAGGGGTTGTGGGGTTCAGTATAAAGATCTGTGTGTGCTTGGCTCTGATTCAGCAAGACACTCAGACACGTGTCTGCCTTTAATCTGGAGAGCAGACGCTTTGATTTAAAATGCAGGTCCCCTGTGTTTTAGGCATTTGGACTGTCCCATGGAAATTGCATGCTGCAATAGCTCACTGGACCATGGCTTATATGGTGCCACTATAGGGTCATTCAGATGTTGTTGCATTTCCTTCTTTCCTAAAAGGGGCTCGATTGGGCTCCCACTGCAAAGCTCCCTTTGAGAGAGTGCAATAAAAGTGAAATTTGTCTTCAGCATACCTTTGTTTTGCCTGTGCTGACATTTTCAAGTGAGGACATATGTGTTTAATTTGCTGGCAGTTTGACGTATTTCTCTAGCAGTGGTCGTAGCTGCGGTTTTGCATACACAGAAAGAGATTTAAACCCTAGACCGAAAGAGCTGGGGGTCTGACCTGTCTGTTATGAATGTTTGATAAACCAATAATCGTCAGCAGAGGAAGAGTCAGAGCTGAATTTTACCGACGGTATTACTGCCTAATTTTTCCTGCACCAGCATAAAAATATGAGTATGCCCCTTCCCTTGAAGAATTTACTATTTGACCCCTTTGATACAACAGACCTGCCTTAGTCTGAGCGCCGTTATAATTTCCTTATTCTCCTCCTTTGTATGTTTTCCCAATATTAATATTCCCCCACTGCATTAGCTTTCCTTTACCCTAACTGAACCTTTTCAAAATGCTTTTTTTCCCTTCTCATTTCTCGAATTTTTAACATTGTCCTGTAATTTCTTACTCTTCTCCTCCCTCTCCCTCCAGGCTCCTGTATTAGCTTTCCTCAGGCTCCGTAATAGGACTAAGAAAGGGAAAGGTGACTTTTATCACTCAAGCAGTATAGAAATCACCCAGAAGTGTCTGACCTGGAATATCTTTTGTGATCAAAATCAACCCCCCGCTAAAAAAAAAAAAAAAAAATCATAAAAATCGGAGGCCTGGGCAGCAAAGAAATATTAAGTAATAAGATGAAATAACGTCTAGATTTTTTAAGTCTCTCCTACAACATCCTAATCAGCACCTGAGGTAAGGAACCCCATGAAGGAAGTCAGGGCGCGTGTAGTGACACAAACACTAGTGAAGAAAAAAAAAGATACTGACTGCAGCAAGTTGCAGGCTAGGTCAAATCTGTGAGACAAAAGCAAAGCATAACTCAGCACAGCTCATGGTTCAAGGAGCATGATGCACTCTGTACACCGGGTGCCTGTTGCTGAGCAAGAGCACTAGCAGCAACCAGAAGACTTCTTGCAGATCAGCCAGAAGAAGTGGTCAGAAGGCAGTGTTTGCAACGTTTTGCTGGGCTTTGATTCTCAACAAGAACGATCAAGTTTCATTGTTTTATGTGCTTTCTTGAAGGGGAAAGAGAAAACAAAACCAGGGAGGAAGCTTGGTAAGATATGATGACCTAATTGCTGCTTTCTAAAATTACAATAACCACTTACATTTCTCTTATCACGGTGAAACAACTTCCAGGGCGTCTAGCTGCTCTCCATCTCCTGTAGAAACCCTCAGCTGGAGCTGTCAGATCCCAGGACTGTGTCACCTACCCTGCTGGGCAGTAAGGCCATCGAGCTTTGGTAACTCACCTACCTTGTGCTCTCAAAGCCTTTCATACTTATTCTTCTAGCTTTAAAATTGCTTCTGTTCTTCGGAAATTTCTGCTTTTCAGTATTAGGGGTAGCCAAATTGATGGACTTCAGCTGCTCTTAACATCCAGAGAGAGTACCTGTAGTGTGCAAGACCACCTATGATCTTTGCTGTCCAAATAAAACTCAAGCAGACGCCCCCTCCACTTTTTTTTTTCCCTTGAAGACTTTTGCACCCCAAGACTATAAGCTATTGCCTTAGGCTAGGGTTACCAGGCATCCCAGAGACCTGTAGACATTGTCAGTTTTCCCCTGATTTTTACCTCATTGTAACTCTACTCCCGCTGTATTTTAGGTTTCCACCGGTTGCTTTCTTTTAAAAGTAGTACCCCTAAAACATGATGAAAAGAACCAATGTGAAGTGTCTGCATTTCAAGCCACCCCTCAGGTCCCTTCCTCTTGGCTCTTTTCTCTCAGCTGGATTCTGGAAGAGCATCCCCCCCTGTCTAGGTTACTTCTCTCCCTCTTTCCATCTCCCTGGGCACATCTGCTCCTAGCTTTTAGGCCTCAGCTGGCAGGTTCTACCTATTTGTTCCACAAAAGCAACAGAACTACGCCGCAATTTTATTTTATGCCTTGTAATAGCACCTAACCGATTCTCTGTTTGCAGATTAGAGAATTAATCCAGTGACGCTTTTTGGTGTCAGCATTGCAAAGTAATCGCCTTCTGCACAGCTCTTTGCAATGTGGTCCGCCTCCTGCCCTACAGAGGCTTCTTCTGCCAACCGCTTCCACAACTTTGGTCCCTGAGCTTGATACCCTGCTTTTTGAACTAAAACTAGGGAGGGTTTGGTATTTTAACAAAATCACTGCATCCACCGCATCCACATGTAGAGAATATGCTTACTCTGCCATCTGCTTCAGCTTATACATGCACTCATACTTCTGCCCTTGGGAAGATGACAGAGCAAACACCTGACAGATGCTTAGTCACATTGCTTAATATTTCTGGAAGATAGTCGGGTGCTGAGTTTGGAAAATAAAAGAAAGACGTTGTAGCATTAAAGCAAATTCCCTATGAATCTATTGGAATTACCTATCTGGAAATATTCTTGTAAAGAATATTTTGAAAAGATTAGATGTGAGAAGGAAACAATCCTTTTCCCCCCTTTTCCCACCACTCAGTTACAACAGCATCACTAAAAGCCAGTCTAGGTTTGATTCAAGTCCAGAGTTATTGCATAATAATATCTAAACCTACTGTATTTATACATCCATTCCCATCTCTTTGGTATCTGAGCACCTTCTAGTATAACTCTAAATTACATAATTAGCATCTGTCAAGTGTGGCTGTCTCTCTCTCTCCATAGGAGGGAAAGACTGCCTGTGGATTTTCTTTCCTTCAAGTATGCCCAGTGCTGTGTATCTGTATTAGCTAAGACATTAAAAAGAAAAAGAAAAAAGAAAAAAAGAAAAAAATGTACTTTGCACTTGGAACAAGGGACAGAGGTGAGTGATAAATCCTTCGACAGTTTATCTGTGAAGCTATACCTCTCCAGGTACTGTATCTGCTCTTGACACGATATGACAACACCTCCGCTTGATTTTCTGCTAGTCCATCAAACTTAAGGGAACCTTAAGACCTTAAAATGCCTTCATATATCCTTAAGGGAGCTTTCACAGGTGGAACTTTATGTGCTCAAGACAGGAGGTTGAAAATCCAGGATGCACAATGCTTCAGCTCTTTAGCTTTCCAGGCTCAACAATATTCCTTTCGGACACCGGACTCTCTTCCCATCCCTTTCATAGAAAGCTGCCACCTCAGCTTGGCTCTGCTTTCTTCTCTCCTTGTGCATGAGGCCGGCTATGGCTGCAATATCCATTTACCTCTTTGGGATGGATACTCAGCATAATTCTGAACTGGCTCCCAAAATACCTCAGGTTCATTCGCAGATCCCTTTTATCTTGACCTAGACAGTTCCCCTATGACAGCTGAGTATAGTCATTTTTTACTGAGGGGTTCAGATAGTCATTCAAGTCTCCTGTGTCCTGATATATGAGCATGTTGAAAATAGTCACTGAAGTACTGAATGTTCATCATGATTGAATGTATTTAGTCTAGAGGAGGGAAGAGTGAGAAGAGACATAAGTATCTTCAAATATGTAAAAAATGGCTGCAAAAAGGAAACGAATAAAGTATTTTTCATGTCCACTGGGGCTAGGACAGGCGGTAATGAATTTAAGTTGCAGTAAAGGAGATTTAGGTGGGACATTAGGGAAAAATTCCTAACTCTAAGTATTGTTGAGAATGGGAATATACTGCACAGACAGATTATAGGTTCCCTCATTACTTGAGTTTTTAAAAAATGACTTAGATGAATCTCTGTCAGAAATTGTTTAGGTGAAGTTGTGGTAAGCAAAAGATCACACGGCTTCTGAAGTCCCTTCTAGCCCCGCGAGCTGTGCCGCTATGGGAGGCCAGTGAAGAGAGCAAGGGCCCAGCCTGACGTCACTGAGAACATATTTGTCTGTATTCCGTCCCGATCACAGCTACCTGGGGATCTGGTTCCATTCCCCGTGCATTTTCCTATAAAGAAATGTCACTGCTTTTTATATTCTTCCTCCAGGTTTTGGTTTCGATCAGCTTTTAAACAGGTCCACATGTGGGACGTTTGGTTTTTGACAGTTCATGGTCATTTCCTGTATGCTCGGTGGAACTTCTTTCTCGTTTTCCAGAAACTGTGATGACATTTCACTCCTAAAAATATTTCAAAGGGATCCTGTGGGCAAATGGCCTTGGCTTAAGACATTCTACTTGCTGTCCTATCTACTCTGCAATGCATGTTTTAAAAACTCAGTTTATCCTCAGCAATGCTATTTGTTTTTCAAAACTATTCAAATTGCATTCAGATAGGATTTGATTAGCAGAAAGGTGAGATGACTTTGCTCTCTGTGCTGTGTAATAAACAGTTGCTTTAACCTTGATTATCCCAGCAACGGAACATAATGTGCTGATCAAATGATTCTGGCGTTGACATCCTTTTCTGAGAAGTCAAAGTATATGAATTTCAAATGCTCCCACTCAGGAAGCTTAAGTGGGGCACAAAAATATCTTCTTTTATTTTTTTGCAGAATCCTGTAAAGCTGCAGTGCAGAATGGAGAACTGATCCACAAGGTCTTGGGGTGGAATTGCACTGGATGGGTTACAGATTCCACTCCCTGTCTCTTGCCCTGGCTAGGTCTGCCGTGGAAATCTCCCACCCCATCATAAAGTGGGATGAACTTCATCGAGAAAAGCTATGAAAGTGAGCAAAGCTGACCCTCAGCTTTGGAGAGTTCTAGGTGGGTTTAGAGAAAGGAGCTTGATCCTAACTAAACACTAATAATTAAAGAGAAGACACACTGAAAGGTTGAATTTTGTATTTAGGCAACATCAGCAGAGGTTGTAGCACATAACAATGAAGAAAAAATGACAATTTAATCAGTACTTTTTATTCAAAAAAGAACTTGAGTTGTAGAAGGCATTCATTCATTTTAGGTCTTATTTTTGCAGATGCAAGTAAAATTTTATGGAGTAAAAAAAGTACATTAAAGAGTTGGCCAAATATTTTTCCTAAATATGCTTGCTAATTGGCTGTATTCCCTGGTGGGGAGGGAACAGATTGAGTCCTAGGATATGGCCCCAGTGCCTCATGGGGGAGCAATCTGGTGTAAAAAGAACAACCTGCCTTAGGTTTTCAGATAAAATATTGCTCTGAGGAACTGACATTTTTATTCTTTTCAGTGTGATATATTTTCAGGTGAGATCTGGTCCTCTGCTCAGGATTGGTTTGTTTTTTCATAAGATAATATTATTTCCTGTGACACAAGTGAGTCCTCTGTACTATATCATCTGGCTAAATGTCATTTGGGTTGCTTGGCTGACTCTAAAAAGCAGAGATTGGAACTGTGATCAAGACATTCACTGAATTTAGGATCCCAGCTCAGCAACTAGTTTCCTATCTCCCTTAAGAAAATTAGTTCTTATGTCCCACTTCCCCAAAAAACAAAGACAAGTACTATGACCTTTTTTTCCCCCTATTTTTTTCTGTCCATACAGCTATCTGGCAAGGACTGTTTTTTCCTATGCATGCTTGTTTTTTCAGTCACAAGAACAAATCAAGGAAATGTCTTTCTCCTAAAGGAAGGATTCATGTGGGTGCATGTAAGAGACTGAGTGAAGAGATCACTCTTTCCTACAAGAGAGTGCCAGAGTTTTAAGGTTTCTAGTGGGTCACGCTTGTACCTTAGTTTTACTTGTGGCTGAAACTGAAAGAGCTGAAAACATACCATCATTTGATAAAGGAAAGCTCTCTTTAACACAGTCTTGCAGCTTTAGGAGATAGGACTTCATGTGAATCTTTTAGCACTTGAGCCAAAATTTTTGGTGGTTGCTGCTCTTGCAATGGTATCTCAGAGATTTTCCAACACGTTGCCAACGGTTCCTCACCTCTTTAAATAAATCTCTCATCACTCTTTCTATGGTGGTCCTGTTGTCCAGGTGAAAGCACAGAAGCTCTTGACTTTAAAATTCATATGTGTCCATACACAACTTCTTTTTCAGTGTGGCCCTATGAAATATCACACAACATATTGGTAAATGAATGGAGAAGGTAGGTGTGGATGACTGCTCTATTGCTATTACAAGACACCAAAAAGCAATAACAACTATATAGTTATATCAAAAATGAAATGGTACCTGTTAATGTGTGTTTCTGTAATACTTGCCTTGCTAAGTAATAGAGTATGATCCATCTGGGTGCAGGGGCAGGTAGGCAAAACAGGGACAGCTCAGCAATAATTTAGCAATGTTCCACTTTTTAAAAAGGGAGAAAAAAAAAAGCCTTTGAAGTCACTGTTTGTGATATCTCCTCACTTTTTGAGTGTGTGACATGACATCCGGGTGAGTGATAATCAGGTAACCTGAGGGCAATCCCTTTAAAGGATCAGATGAAGAGAATGACTTGATTGATGCACCTGTTGTATTTGGTCTTTTTCTTTTCCCTGCCTGTTCTCAGGAAATCCTTCTACAATATCCCTTGGGTTCTGGTAAGAAGAAAAAGACTTGGAATAATTCTGCAAAGAAGTTTTCTATTTGATTATTTCAATTACACTGTCTCTATGATCAAGTTAGGAGCTTCCTAAAGAGAATCAACATATGTAAGACTTGGAGACTGGAGTGTGACAAGAAGTTTTTCTTAGTTGTTGTATTTTTGCATTTATCTGAACTTCTTTATCTGGATTTTTTTTTCCTTAGTCTATGAACAGAATTTAATTACAGGACAAGCAGGAGGAAACCTTGATCTGCTTTCCCTGTCCACATCTATGGCAGCTGGTGGTTTTGTCCTTCATGATGTTACAGGATCTGGGCCAGCTGAGAGGTTTGCATTTCAGACTTCAACCACTGTGTAAAGCTTCAGAGAAATAAACTCAATTTCCTATGTGGTCTTTTCTTTTTCATTTTTGCATTAAATGCTTGAGGGGTAGGATTCTGCTCTAGATTAAATGACTCTGAAATGAGTTGTCTGTGTATGAAGTAGGTGTCTTAGCTCCCTCCATAGTCAGTGACTACAGTTATTCTGGGCTCTGACTCACTGCTCAAATGTAAGATATATTTAACATATATAAGACACTTCAGCATATTCCCCAGTGCTTCCATCTGCCATTCCAAAAGGGTATGGGTCATCTCTAAGCCCTGTGTCATATCTGCCAAACCTGCATCGATGATCTTGGCTGCCCAGGATGTCTCACACAGCACCAGCAGCTGAAATGACTCCCAGTTGACTGAAAGTTACCATTGGGGTAAGCTAAAAATTTCAATAGTGTCCAATGACTGTACTTAGTACAGGATGGATTCAGGTGCCTAAACAGAAGTGTCTTCTGCCGCCTGAGATGACAGGAGGCATCTCAGATCTACACTGGGCTGGAAAATATGACTTGGACTATACAGGTGATCTGTGTCTTTTTGGTGAAAGAGCTAAATAGGATACTCTACACAGTCTACGTTGTCACTGCTAAACACCCTTAGGGCAATTGAAACATACCCTAGCTGTCCTCAGGTGCAACAGAGGCTGAAACACTTAATTAGGCTGCATTTAATTTACATGTGTGCACCTAAATGTCAGTGTCTTAGTCTGGAGCTGCAACTCCCATTGGCACTGCAAAGCAGGATCAAACTTTTACGTACCTCCATTATAGCTTTCCACGGTAAAGGGCAATATTTTTTTTTCTGATGTCTCTATTAAAAAACAAAACAAAACAAAAACAATCTTTTGAATTGTAATAATGAATTTTCTGTTAAATTTTATCACAGCACTTATTTCTTTCTATGATGTTCAGGATATACCTTCCTCCAGTGTGATGTATCTTCCTGTAAGTTACATGCCCCTTTGGCCATAACCGTAACTTCTGATGACCCCATACTCTTTATGCTGTGCTCCTAGCAGAAGAAAAACACACCAGTTTTGTCTCAGCGTTTGAACTGTGCTGGAAACTGAGGTAAGAAATCTGGTCCCAGTAGTTAACCTCAGTTTCTTTGCCAGGAAACATTCAGAGTAAGATCAGTAAACATCAAATTTCATCTGAGGTAGGCAATGGCTATATCCTCCTCCCTATTGTCTCCAGAGATCACGTTAACTCTCCAACATGTTAACAGTGCATTAGAAGCCCACAGCATTAATTTTTATTAGATAAAGTTGCATTCAGACTCTGCAATGATTTCTACGCAAGCAGACACATGAGATGCAGGGATTGCCCTCATGTAGCTGATTTTAGCCTCAGTTACTTCCTGTTCATTTAAACAAAAAATTGATCATTTTTTCCTCATCAGTATAATGCTGAATAAATTAAAACACTACTACCGGAAGGCATGAAATATTTAACTTTCTAAAAAGTGAAGTATTTATCTTATTTCTGTTCTTCATCCAGCTAATTAATTTTGCTTTCTGGTATAATCCTTCTTTTAATCACCATCTTTCCAGTTTCTTCAATTCACTCAGATCTTCTTTTAACTTCTGCCCTGATGCTGTAATTCCTTACCATGCTGCTCAGTGACTATTTGACTTGCTAAATCTTTGTAAGAATTTTTAACCCCAACCTATTAACCTCAGACAAAGTGTTTGGGAGCTTTTCATTTGTATGCAGCGAGGATGCACTTGGGGCAGAGGGGAGAATGACTCCAAAAGAAACACAAATCAATATCTTAAATTACTCAAGTGTTCAAGATGGCATTACTAACTGTTACAGATTTTTTTTTTCCTCTTCTGAGACTCAAATACATATGCTCAGCAATTACTGTTACATTTGCATAATAGGACATTTTTGATTAGCATTTCTTGGACTTCTGTTTGCATTTTTTAAGTGTGGTTACTTTTATTCTCTAATTTGTCCTTATTCCCTCCTTCATGTTCTTTAATACCTACTCATATTTTCCTATGCTCAGTTTTGTTTTCCTGAGACCTTGCTGTCTCCAAAGCTTGGTATCATATTTGCTTTTGTCATTAACATCACACAGTAATGGGATATCAGGAAAGCAAGGCATATGACATATTAAAGTTTAATGAATAAATTGTGAAACCATGTGATACATGCCATTCTTTCACAGGAGCCAGCCAGGAAATAGTGATACTGCGCAGGAACCTATCACAGCTACAGACACTAAAATATACTTTATATCTACTCATCCTTTTATGCTGTTTCAAGTTTGTGTGCCCTGAAGAAAAGAACTTGTGTTTTCATAAATTTGCTCATTCTGTGGAATTTAAACACTCTAATTGCAACTATAGTCATCGAGAGCTTCACCAGAACAGATTGGACCAGATTCTTAATATAATCATATTAGATGGGTTGTTTTGATTGAACTTTTTTTTTTTTTTTTTAACATGTTTTCCAGGGTTTTGGTGCGAGATAGTCCTTAGGTAGCTATAGAAATGTTTAAAAAAAAAAAAAGAAAAATCTTTAAATGTGTTCAATTAGACTTTCAGTTGTCTAGAAGTCTATAACACTTTTGTACTAGAACATCCGAGCGCACTTTATTTTTTTGCAATATCATTTCTAAAATATTGTAAATACTTCGATATCACAGTAAAAATCTGTTTAATTTTGTTATCATTGTTTCATTTGTTCACACACTGAAAATTTAAAAGGTTCCTGAGACGATCTCACATGTAATATCTTGAGACCTCCAATGAAATGTTAGTCAGGTCAGGTTCATTTTCCTGTTCATGGCTTTGCTCTGTGAATTCATTGATTTCTGTAATTAAATGAGTTGGAAGTAAATCCCAACCCTTTGCTGCATGTTACTCATCAGAGCTGATGGCTGAATCTTAATAAGCTGTTTAGTGTGATCTTGTGCCAGAGCAGCTAGGTGTTAACAGTTTCCCTAGTGCTACAATTCCATGTAGCAATCTGTGGTTATAATTGACTCTGCCAGGACAAAAGAAAGAGGAGGTGGAATGGCATTAGATTAAAACGAAACAGCATAGTGCCGGGTGCTTAGCTCAATGAATACAAGATTCTTCCCTTTTTTTTGTGTAAACTGAACTCCATGGTTATAATTTTCTTCCTTCTTTCAGAGGGATTGCAGTGATTCAGATTCAGATACAAGTCTGGAGAGAGAGAGATTTGATCCTTGTTTGGGGGAGAAAAAGAAGAACAACTTTGAAATGCGACCATTAAGACATTTAATTATCAAGCATAACGGAAATGCCTATGCAGCCTTCTTTATAATCTTTAGTGCGCTGATGCCAACGTTACGTCCTCAACATGCATTACAAGAATTCAAAAACAATGCTGTTGTGGTAGTCCTTGAATTGCAGAAAATCAAGATGGGATCTTTGTCGTGAAGAGAAGGCAGAACCTGAGGAAAATACACAGCATGGCCCCTTGTTATGGGAAACTATGACAATCTGTAGAATAATAAAGCAGGGGTCATATAAGGGAAAAAGGTGGAGAAGATGGAATAATTTACAGAGCTAAGAAGGCTTTTATGTCCAATATATGTAGGTGGTCACTCACTGATTTTATCTAATCTCTGCTCTTGGATACAAATTTTTAAACTAGTTTTGAGAGGGAAAAAAATAAAAATTCAGAAAAAATTTCAGCTGGCCAGGGTGAAAAATTATCTTTTCCTTAGAATATAAAAGATTTTGCCATGTACTTTCCCTAGCATCAAAGGAAGGAATATAGCATGCAAAATGCTAGCATATCCTGAGGGAAGGGTTTCAGAAATTATGATTTCTCTCTCCCAGAGGAATAGTGCAAACCTCCTCGTAACAGGGCTGAGACAATTAACAGCCTTCTCCATTACTGCTTCCAGTGGAAACCGAGACCTCTTTTCCATAGGTATAAACGATACTGTGAGTTTACACAGTAACATTAGGCAGGGATACCTGGGTGTAGCCGTTTGCTTGAAGCGGGTATGGATTAGACAGTCTCCCTACTTCCTGAGATTCACACCAATTTCCATGAAATTAAACACTCAGGTTGTGAGAGGGGAAACAAAGCCAGGGAGTTTTGTCAGGTTTGCAGTCACATTCGGGCGAGTGCCCTCTGCCCACACGCACCGCTCTCGCGCTGTATCTCAACTCCGCTGTTGTCTGTGTGTACATTAAAGCTAATCAGCTTTCAGTATGTTTCTCCACAGGCTCATATCAAGAAGCATAAGCTGTTTGTTGCTTCCAAATGGCAGCTCTTTAAAAGCGACTATCAGCATGCAACTTTGCTCTTGCTCGTGAAGTAACGGTCTTGCACTAGCAGTAGATGCAGAAACAATTCCCTAGACCCTCATGACGTTGTCCCACTTCACGGTTACCTGCCTATATGTACTCTGTCTTCCCCTTCCCACGTTTCTGGTGGTGGTCTTTTATGTCTGACGGACCCTAATCGCTTTAGCTCAAGAGGAGGCTTTTCCTAGCTGGTATGTAGCTGCCTGCGTTATTTTTCTCGTTGCTGAGGAGATTGCTTGTGCCCACAGCCTGATTGAAATGGATGGAGGGAAGCGGCGAGCGGCCCATCCGTAAGTCACCCACTTTGGGGAAATTTTGGCATGGTTCAGTCTCTAGGTTTTATATACAAACAAAAGAGCTCAAATACTGTTTGTAATTAGATAAGATAATAAAACGGAGCAGCAAAATTTAGTTGCGAGTAAGTCCCTCATCAAGCCAACATACAACACGGGTGAATAGGAGCTATAAACGGGAAGTTTAAGAGGCTGCTTCCTTCTGTTTTGTGCCGGACTTTGCAGCTGGCAGCCAATATAAACAGTGAGGGGAAAACTGCTGTGATCCACTGCAGATGTATAATGTTTTCTTCTCCGCTGCAAGCCAGAGGAAATTCATAAAGCACAAAGCAAAAAATCTAGTGGTCACGCTGGGGAGAAATTGCGTGGCCTAGAAACTCAAGTTGCAACGCCATGCAGGTTCTGACTAAAACAAGTCTCTTTGGAAAGTTACTTCAAGAAATCATTGCCGGAGATGCTTTGAGCAGAAGTATCAGAGAGGGTAAGAGAACGGCGAACAAGAAAAACCTAATGGAAACCAACAATCTGAGAAAGGCAGATTGCTTTCAGTCTTACTCGAAGTTCCGCCTTTTTCTCAGCTACTTAGTCATCCTTTCTCACACGGCTGAGGAAGAACTTGTGGACCATGCTGAGACATCATGAGTCTACAAAGCAACAAGCTACCAAGAGATTTTTCATCCTTTATCACCTGCCAAGGAATCATAATTGTAATTGTGTAATTAAAAATTAAGGAACTCACTCTAGAAGGTAAAAAAGCCAGGAAGCCTGGGATACTTTTTCCCTGCAGTGGGAATACAACATGTAACTGGAAGACTGAATAATGTTTTCTTTTTTTTTTTAAATGGAATTTGATAAATCCACTGATGATGATACACATTGTGCTCAATAACGTCGTACTGTGAATATCCACACATTACAGTAAGCTTGGGGCTCATTGGAAGAGATGGAGAAGTTCAACTAGCCTTCTAGGGATCACTTAATCCTGTGGGTAAGAGTAAGGACTGGGCAGGGCAGAAAATACTACAGTTGAACTACTATCTATAACAAGTGCTGGTGAAAATTTTGAACTTGACAACCACTACAGCACAAATGGGATGAGTTGCATCCACAGCTTGTTTCCAGGCAGGCAGATTCTTCTATCTATATGAAGATGTAAGAACGGTGTTAAACCAAGAATCTGAAAGAACAGTACTAGGAAAATGAAATTCAGGGGAACAACAAACAGACTGAGTAAATAAAAGTAAATAAACATGAGGCACAAAGCAGAGAAAAGAGGATTCTCAGGAGCCTTTGTGTCAAAGCTCTGGGGAAGAAAGCTTATCAAAGAGACTATAATGACAAAATTGGCATTGCTGACCTATTGGGACGGTTTGTCTGAGGGAGATGTTGCACTCGGGAGTTGTAACCAGCTTAGAAGGGATAAAGCTGGTAAAAGGTGTGGGAATGGCACCTTCAAGAAACCCGATGCTTGTCTGAGCTGTTTCTGAGAGCTCTGGGGTATTCATTTCCCAGGGATGAGTGATGTGATTGAACGTAAAAGAGGCTTGCAGTAAGGATCTATTTTTAGGCCATGGTCTTAAAGTGGAGAACAAGAGGAGATTCTGTTTAAAACATAGGTTAAATTAAGTTGCAGGTTATTTGGTATAAGAGATAAAGACTGGGTATTTCAGTCATCAATAAAGCAATTGTTTCCCAAAGTCTTAAACTAGAATATTCAATACAAAGGCACTGCAGTAAATACACAACCACTTTTCTTTTTCAGATAAAAATGAACCTGTAAGCTGGTTATTTTCTAAGGACTTCAAATAGGAACAAATGAATACTGCCTAGTAACTTAAACAAGTTCTTTCAAATAGGCCAATTTAGAGATTAATTATGAATATAATTGATAAGTAACATTACTGGCTAAAAAATTTAATTTACATTTTTGTCTCTTTTTTTCCGCCCTCTTAATTAATTAAAGATACAATTTTGAATGAAACTAAGAGCTTCTAGAGCTTTAGTTGCTTTAAAAAAAAAAAAACAAATCTGACTACCAAGGATAACAATGACTTTGTTAAAAACAGTTCACACATCTGAGTTCTGTGGTGAAGAAAACAACAAATAGAAATAAAAGATAACAAATGGCAACAAAGCGAGAGAAAGGAAAACAGCCATAGCTTCTAAGTTATATTGATTTTTGAAGTGCAGAAAATGGCTTAGGTAATTTAAAACACCGCAGGAAAAACTTGGAGTGCCTGCTGGTAAGGAAACTTACAAAGAATTTAAAGTATATCTGGGATGTACCATCATAAGGGTGTATGACCCCTACAAAATATAAGAAGTGAAAGTGTTAATTGATGCAGATGTGTTTAGTACCTACGCCTATTCTGTAATTAAAAATAAGCAAGATTTTATTCTCTGTCATATAAGGATGATGAAATACGTTACATTTGTCTGGTAGTGAGAAGAGGATATTAATACCGTCTTTTAAAACCAAAAATGATCGGAAAATTTGCCCTTAAGAATGCTGGCTGAGCTGTTTGGCCTTTTGATGAAACTTCTTTATAACATTTGGAATACCAGGGACACTGCAGCTGTGAAAATGCCAGGGACTGTGATATACAGAACACAGATTGTCAGGTCTGGTCTCATTCTTGGAGAATTCAAGTTAGCTTGGGAAGTTGACTACATAATACATTAATTCTCATGGAGCTTTACTAAATACCTTGCAAAATTCCAATTGTACAGTTTGATTATGTAACTGTAATTTATATAGCAACAATAGAAATTGCAGATTGATTAAGAACTAGCCAAACTGTAAATATTAACAATAAAAGAAGGTAACTAACAATAAAAGAAGGTATTTCCAATGCAGATCTAGGGGGACTGAAAGTAGGCCTCTATTTGTTACTTAAATCAATGACAAAGAAAATCAGTGAGTGGTATTCATCTAACCCAGTTACAGCAATTTAAAATCAAACTTGTGTTCTGTGTTTATTCAGTGTGCATATGCATATTTTGTGCATGCATATGTATATACACATAGACTTTTGCAGGGGTAGAGCCTTGGCACGTGTCTTTAAGTTTCCTTTTGGAAGCAAATCTCCTGTGGAGCATTCCTCACTTTATTGGGTCAATTTATTAGATAGAAATCGTATCTGAAAATCTCCCAAGCCCCAAACTACTTGATATTCAGGTAACTGATCTCCAAGAAATTAAAAACACTGAACTGAATATCATTCAGGAAAGTCCAAAGCTTTCAGGCACAAACCTTATGCTATGAAGGCATCTGGCTTTAATATAACTGTTGTGGCCCTCCTTTCTGGACAACCACCATGCCCTTGAGAAAAAAAGGCTCTTTGGGCAGTATGTGAGGCTCTCTCGGACAACTTCTCATGTGACAAATGAAAAGGCTATATAAAACCAAAAGCAACCACTTTTGATGTGCGGGAGGGACCAGTCAACAGAGGTGCATCTGAGTACATACCTGGGAAACGGAGTTGCTACAACGATGAAGCTCAGAAAGGGAGGAGAGAGTTGGAGATGGGATCAGAGAACCTGAAGTTGAGCCGTGCAGCTGCAGAGAGGTTGGACCACCATGTAAGCAAACACTTCACAGGGAAAGAGTGGTCCTAACCCGGTAGCTTCGCTGGTTGCTGTTCTTAAATTCATGGAGCTTACGGCAAGAAAAAGCCATTAGCTCATCTGGTCTCATCTTCAGGCGATTATATTTCCTCGAGTTACCCCTATATTAAACTAGAGCTACCCGTATAACTAACTTTTGACGAAAGCATAATTTGTATTTGATGAAAACGTCTAGTCCTGATCTGAAGACCTCAAGGGACAAAACAGCCATCACTTAGGTGAGGTTTAAAAGGCCACTATCCCAGATGCAGTTTTCTGAGGACGAAGCGTCCAGTGGAGAACAAAGGCTTGCCAAGACCTGCTCTTATTTCTTCACTGCAACAGTTTTATCTTTCCATGTGGGTCTAGACTGTTGCATTAATTTGTAGGGGGAGGAAGGAAGGAAGAGGGGAGAACGTAAAATATTAGCCAAACTGTGAAATGCAAAAGTCAAACAAACAAAAGATTTTAAAAGAAAGATATTATTTCCTTTTCGACTTGGAAGACTTCTTCCCTATCTCTGAACTCGCACCTTTGCAACATCCCAAAAGGGTCATGAATATGTAATTGTTACCTGGAAAGCAAACCAGCAAAGCAAAATAGCAGAAAAACAGAATGATTTTATTAAACTATATGAGAAACCCACTTATCTGATCTGGAAAATTAAATATGATTTATAATATAATGCATTGGAAAAATCAATAACAGAATATGTTAACATAAAAAAAATTGTAGCAAGTTAATGTAGATTTTGAAGTAAAAGTATTGACTGAAGATTCTAATCAGCAAAATGCATGAAGGTTAATCCAGAACATGCTTAGGAATAAATGAATTCAATTTGAATGTATCACTAAAATTATTTTTTGATCTAATGGAGTGATAATTGAATTCTTTTTCTAATCTGAAGCAGGGGAGATAGTAGCACCACAACATAATTACTTGTCTGGTTAAATACATCGTCCTTTTTTGTGGAAATAATTTGCTTTCAGATTCATGCTGAGAAGCTACCAGCTCCTCTTTATCATAATATAATTTAACAAAATGTAGCATTCCTTCTTCATCAAATTAAACCAATTTGGAAAATTGAAGAGTCTTCGGGTCTCAGCTCTTCAATCATCCTCCATTGTTACACTCAGATGAAAAAACAGGGCATTAAAAATAAAAGCTTCAAAACTGGACTGACTGTCTTTTCATATAAGTGGGGGAGGGAGGGGGAGGCAAGATGTCATTTAAGATGGAAATGAGTCAAAGGATTTTGTGAGAGGTGCACAGACTACATCCTTGGATTGTTGGAGCTCTGCTAAGGCCAGCTCAGGGACACCTGCAATCGGAGCAGCTTATCTCAGCAGGGCAAAGCTTCCGGCTAAGTGTTCAGAGATATTGACCATGTCCACCCCACCCTGCTCCCTCCTTCATGAAACACAGTGTTAGTGCAGGATAACCGGTTGAGGAACTTGTTCTGTTTTTGCTCTTCTCTGCAGCAAGCCCTGCAGTGAAGAAGGGTTTGCTCAACAGGTCCCTGGGGTTATAGGTAAGAGAAAACTCTTAGTGGCTGGTCAAATGCTGAATTCTATAAAATAGACAGAGCTGAACCTAAAAGAATCCTCTGTAAAGTAGCACGGTCTCTCGATTTGTTAATGCTGGAAAATATTAGGGTGCTCTGTTTGTTTGTTTGGTTGGTTTTTTAAGATCCCTGAAGCGTCTAGGGCTCACAGTTGTTGGCCTTATCATAATATCTCAAAGTCTGTAACTTCTGACATTGAATATTGCTTTAAAATTTTAATTTTTTTTAATATCAAGGGTTGTCTCACTGCTCTAATATGACAGTCAACCCCTGTTCACCACACTTCTCTGAATAAATAGGTGTTGGTGCCCATATACAGCTAATGTTTTCTCTAGCATGTCCTTAATTAGATCTTCTCTTGCTCATAACAGCTCTCATAGAAAGCAGTTGCACTCAGTGTGATTTTAGGGGACCATGGTGACTAGATTCACATCAACAAGTAGTAGAGATCTGTAGAGCAAAGCTGCTGGTGCTGTGGGCCTGATATCTGTGCCGAGACATACCAGGGTTTTTACTGCAAACCGTGACCTGGTCCTGTGGCCTTTGCATCCAGTGCAGTGGGGAATTGGTGTGCATCGGGTGTGTTTCTAAATTTCATCTCTCTCATTTGGTTTCTCTTGACAGGAGCTCAGTTCGTGTGCTCCAAGACTGCCCTGTGAAGTGGTAACCAAAGGAGAGGTGGTTGTGTCAGCATGGTGAGTGGAAAGAACTGGGAGATTTCCTTCAAAAAAGACACTTTTGATCTCAGCTGAAAGCTTCTTTCATAAGTCATTCAAGTTCCATCTTTATAAGAATTTTTGAGGTGTTCCAAACAAAGCCTATTGTTTGAAATGCTGGTCTCTGGGACCTGTTATGGTTAAAGTAATTGGGCCCAGAATTTCAAAGTTTTTCAATCATCTCCTACATGTCACAGAGGCATAAGAGAGCTCATCACTCATACGCCTTTGGGGCATGCCAGGTTCTTGTTCACTGTCTCTGCTTTCAAGTCCCTACCTGTAAGTGGCATATCTAGGAAACTAGCCTGTTTTTCTTTCTTCTCAGAGTTCTACTTTAATTTTTATAGATGTTCCACAGTAACATAGGGAGGAAATCCCCACTGACTTTCAAGGATAGTCTAAATACTGTCACCCTGATGGTGTTTCCAAAAATCAGTATCTAAACGTGGACTCTACCAGCACCCGATTTAATTTCCTAATTTGCAGCATTTCAGAAGAGGTGCTGTTTATTTTATGGTTATAGCTTATGGTGTCACTGAGATCTCTGGGACTGTCTGAGAGCACCCTTGAACGTGGCACTGGGTGCATCAGACAACACTGGCCAGGTCTGAGCCACCTTCAAGAACCCTGTGCAGTTATGACAGTAGATCTCCGATCAGAAGCTGTGAATTTAACCTGAATTCTATTAAGTCTGTGAACAGGTGGAAATAAATACTGTCCTATTACTAAGTAGCTGAGCTGCAAGTAATTAATTAACTTATCAAAGATCTTAGTAGCTTCTGTGATGGTATGGGTATTAGTGTCACATATTTAGGAGAATAAGATTTGTTTGTCACCTGAAATTCATTTGAGCAGGTTGAACAAGAAAACATCTCTGTCTCTGTAAGGATTCTGTTTTCATTTTTCTACCAAAAAATATTTACCTATTCTCTCAATGTTTAGCCCCAGCTTTAGTAGAGGAACAGTTTATACATATTTGCTTGAGCTAAGAAGTCCTGTACTCTATGAGCAAAATCATTGTTCGGCTAATGAGTTTGCAGCTGCAAAGCTCAACTTGCATCTGCCTTTTGCCCTTTCTGCATGATGCCTGGTCAGAGGGGAGAAAGTAGAAATATGGTAACCGGTTAATGTACCACTCAGATAACTGGTAGCAAGGCATCCAGCATCTAGCAAGGTAGTTAGAGGTAAATGAAAATTCATAAAATTAAAGTCAAGGGTGGATATTCTAGCTACACACTTTATTGCTAAAAGTAATTACCTTCCATCTCTGTTCCCCCCCATTTCCCCCACTCTGTGCTCACTGTTTAAAATAGATTGATGGAATGGTAAAGAATCCTCTCTGAGCTCCAGTGCGATTATATCAATTATTTAGAAGTGCTAAAATTTTGGCAGGGACATAATCCACCTTCTCACTTTGAAGACAATCTGGAGATTAATACAAACATGCATTAAGGAAAGAAATTCAGGCAGGGTAAAGCTAGTGTGACAAAATGAACACTTGTACTCCACTATTGCAGCATGAGGAGAAGGGAATTAGCTGTCAGATGATAAACAGGATGAATTGCCTGCTTGTCATATCAAAAGCTTTTAGCTTTAATCTGACGATAATGGATACATCGCAAGTTTTACAGTGATAAAGTTGAATTTTGGCTCATAGCGAGGAATTTAAAAATGAAGTGTCCTGCACTTTGATAGCAGAATTACCTAATACTTGCTAATATTTTATCACTCGTTTATTCTCTATAAGCTATGCAGACAGGCAACGTATGCCAGTACTCTGGAAGTGGGAGGATGTCATTTTGGCCATATTATGAATCTTTATAAAATGTTGTGTATAAACGCACACGTGTATGTTAATCAATGTGATGTTTATAATAGCAAATGCTAGATGCTAAAGACGCAAATAAACCTATCCTGAGATACATTAAGAATGCATTCAACACCAAGAATGCATTCAACACCAGGAAATTAAGGCACAAATACATGATCTCTGCAAAAACAACTATTGGGATTTAAGACTGCTGTTGACCACCATTAGTTCATTACCATCTTCCTAGCTGAGTCACAGGAACAGATCAGATTATTGCTTCTAATCTATTTCAGTGCGATCAGTGGCCTTAATAGACTTTTAAATCAGAGAGGCTGGTGATTTAAACCAGTTTCTCTGACTTTGTACTGAAGCAGAACATTTGCACTATATGTTACTGCAGCTCAACTCTGGGGACAGTAACTAACAGCTTTACAGCAATAATGAACAAACTGGACAGAAACTTCATAAGCTGCCCCACACAAGCTGCTCTATATTTACAAAAGCAGGAATTTCTATGTCCATCCTTGGACTGGTCGTTAAAAAACAAATTAGAAAGGATATTTCTGAGTATAATTTGATTAGAGACAAACTATCGTGATTCTGAAAGCTAAATCTGGCCTCCCCAGTTTATCATATGTGAAATGATGCAGGTGAGCCAAACATAAACAGTTAGTAATTGACTCAGATCATTTTTTCTAAGTGCATTTCTGATTTTTTTTGTTTGTTTCTGTAATATTGGAGAACCTCCTGTGCATTCATTCCAAGAGCAGCCCTGTGGCGTAGGACGACCAGGATAGAGCAGCCTAGGACAACATCAAGTCTTTGCTAACTTCCTAACATGCCTCGTGACCTTGCATCAATCTGTGATGGCCACAAAGGGTGAACTCTTGTACGTCTAAGGTAATAAGCATTAGCACCTTGTTCATATATGCTCATGCCATGCAGCCATAAAAAGAAAAGATAAGAGCTTTACTCCAAAAACTACACAGTTCCTGAATCTCAGCCAGGAGTCAGTAGCTAAGAGCAGGATGGTGGTAAGCAGCAGCTCCTCAAACCTGCGAAAAAGGGGTCAATGAAGGTGGTTTTAGCTCCAAAGTGACAGAAGTCAGTGATGCTTACCATTAGGGATACTGTTGTCCTGGTGACCAACTCCAAGTAGAGACCAGGAACTGCTACTGGGAACATACTCAACCCTTTTCAGGCCAAGTTCATGCAGATTAAACCACCTTCAGCTGCTCACAGGACCCATCTCTGCCGAAAGGAGGCTTTAAGAAGCTGCAGCGCCTCTGGTGCTTGCTATGCCTTCAGTTCCATGCCTTCAGTGAGAAGCAGTAAACATGAAGCTGGTTTTAGCTAACACCGACATATCAATGGTAATGGGAAACTGTAGAAGAGAATCACCCTTTTCTTCATTTAAATACAGTTTAAAACACTTTATTCAGCTTATTTTAAAGTAAATCCTGTCAAAGACTTTCATATTTCCTTCCAATTCCATGTCATTTGTCCCTGAAAAATCCGTGTACTTTTTTCTTTAGTAAAACTTCTTTAACCCTTCACAAATGTATGCAAGTAGCAGACCAAACGCTTCAATGCTGGCTTTCTATTCATTTTTAGAGACTGTAGAATTAGAAGACATATCACACTCTGTTCATATTACTCTGTTGCACAATCCCAGCCGCACATCCCACGTTGTGACTTTGGAAATAGAGCCTGTTGCAAATCTTCCACCAGAACTGTACTGAAACACAGTTTTGCTGTGAACTATAAAGCTTCCGTAGGAAGGTTCAGCTTCCAGTAGAAAACCAGTGAAGTTCTGCTGGAAGCTGAATTCCACTGATAAAAGTCTCCACAGTAAAAATTTTCTGGTTTGCAGGTATGAAATATTACAGTTAAGAAATTATGTACATGCCTTGTAGAGAAAAGGGGGAAAATACACGCTAGGTTTTCTGGTGCCTGCAGTGACAAGTGAAGTCCTGTGCAGAAGGGGAGATTTACAGCGCAGCAATGATGTTGACTTTATAGATCTAGGGACACAGGTTGAACTACTACAATCCATGAGGGGCTTGCAGATGTCCTCCTTTCGGCTTGTCAAGAGAAAAGACTTCCAAACTGTAATACTGTTACTTAATCTCCTTCTTTTATTAGACTGGTTGTTGTTCATGCCTCCTTTCAAAGAAACTATTTTGAAGGATTTTTTTCAATAATTTGCCAATTAAATTGAAAATCACATTGTATTTATCAATATTCTTTTCAACTGAACACCTGATACGTTGCTTAGTGTTGAGAAAAAAAAATTGTTTTGAGAACCTCTTAGAGACAATTTATATACAAGAAATGTCTTTTGGAAATGAATGATGTTTTATCTTTTCATTGAAACATTTACACAAGTTTAGAGAGGAAACTATTAAATGTTTAATTATTTTCTTTGAATTTTCTTTTCTCTTTTTTCATTCAGCTGTTTGTGATTTTTTAGTTCAACTGGATAGCATTAGTCCTTAGTAATATTTGTTTTCCTTTTACTTTAAAGATCCTGGAAATTCTTATCATAAATATAGTCCTTTGATCATTTCAGTGAGCAGTAATGATTTGGTTATCAGAATCAGATGCCAAAGCTCTTTTTTTCCTAAATGAACCTGTGTTGTATCTTCTTTTCAAACTAAATTGTGGAGTGTAATACTATTTCTTCATTTTTTTGAATAAGAAGAAACTAGACGATATATTTTAATAACAAATAAAGAAATGTTTGTATTCCTAGAAAAGTTTAGAGATCTTAGGCACTTCTACGGAAATAAACAGAGGGAAGTGGGCAAGTTCATTAAACTGATTACCTATTCTGACCTCTTATATAAAATTTATTTTAGCTATATTATAGGGAACTTGGAACTCCTCTGCTATCTGTGCAGCATGTGATTAATACTGTGCTTAAAACTTCTGGAATTTAAAACTGAAGGTCAACTTTTTCCACACTAAATGTAGTCTGTAGTTGTGAGAGAATGAATTTTAATCCTCAAAGATTACATTTTTTCATCTCTTTCCTTCATAATTTTCCCTTACTCACTTCTCAAAAAAAAAAAATCGTTTTTAAAATGTATGAAGCATGTGGCACAATTGCTATTTGTCTCTTGTTCTGGAATTACATAAAAATTTAAAAATACATCTTTTTTTTTGGTTGATTTTAGCATTCTAAACTTGTCAGTCAAGATGGTCATATCAGGAATCAAACCTACAACTTCCAAATCTAATTCATACACTCCTAAAGTTTTAATTAAGATTTGCTGGCCTAATAAGGAGCTAGCTTTAAGTCTAACTCTATGAGGTAAGACTAAGGAGGGATCTGTAGCAGAGTACAGCAAATCACATAGCGTAAAGATTACCACATGGAGGAATAAAGCAGTTGTATCAGTGAAAAGAACAACGGAGATTTACAGAGATTAATTAATGTGACAGATTAACTACAGAAAATGCCAAAATAATGGTAAAAACTGAAATGTAAGTAGAACTGCAATGACATGATAAGATTCCAGATTTCTATTCTGACAGCTGTGAAACGTATACTTAAAACGTCCTCAATTTACCATCATTGTCAACCAGGTTATTTGCATGAATAAAAATTCACTTTAATGTAAATTTTATTAGTGAATTTAAGCCATTAACTGATAGCTGTGGTACTGGATACAGATTATTACAGCCACCTCATCTCCTTTAGCCAAGTTACCTAATGATCTGTTGCAACCAAGAGTTTCATGCAACTCCGCCTCACTGAGTATCTGTCTTCTAAGTCACGGATGTTGCATAAAAGGAAATTCCACAGTGAAACAGTAGCTGATTTTAACAGGCTAATGCTTAGATGTGAAAAAGACATTAGAAAACATATATGGATTGTGAGGATACAGTTCCTCATTGTAATTTAGCTTACAGAAAGGTTTTCTATCCAAACTTCCTCTTTACACATCACATAACTGTATAAAAGAATAGTTTTCTAAGCTAAAAGGGTATTTGTTCCTCTTTTATAGTAATTTTGATAGTTTGAATTTCATTGATTGCTTTAAGAAAAAAGAAAAGGAAAGATTAAGAGAAATTCCAGGTTGCAAATGAGGTGTTTAACGCTGATTCTGCTTTAAACTCCTGGTTGAAAGAGTTCTTATTGTACATGAATTTTAGAGCAGCTCAACAGGAAATCCCATAAATATTGTTTAACTGTAAGAACTTAGGATCATATCATAAGCCCTGGATTGACAATGATTCAAAAGGACTCCCAAGTGGGTTTGTGAATCAGATATGTCAAGAATTATCTCAGGGGAGCACACAAATGCATGAGCAACTTTGCAAAATCATCGCTATGGAATGGGATCTAGCTGATTTCCCCTTGGAAAATTCCAACTACAAAACAGTTCAGATGAAGAAATATTTCAAAGATGCACGTGTTGTTTACTTTTCCTTTATTGAGGATCAAAGTAATACATTGATACAGATATCAGCACCATTTTACGCATACAGCTAATCAAAATAGCAGCTCAGAGGTGCCAGTACTACTTGCAATTCTGGTACGGTTTGTGATATGATGAAGTCTTCAAAAGAAAAAAAAATCAACCTACCCCAAATAGAAAATAACTGAATAGCTATTAATAATAATAATATCTTTGAATTTCAAGTATGACAAAGCAGGACATGTAGAAGAACATAAGCCATAGAAAATGGTAATTGTTTGTATCTCTTTAAGGCTGACGTTAATCTGACAACTCCAATGTTATCCTCCATCAGGCGAGAAAAGTAATTAGATCTCACACCTGCCCCCTCAAACTCAATGCATATTACAATGCATATTAGATTCACTAACACTGGAATGGATTGATGTAGATTTAAGTGGGGATGGTGGGAAGAGAAAAATACTTGAGGAGATTAGGTCATAAATCACGTATTATAGCATTCATTCAACTTGATATTCCCTTGTTAGGGTGCAGGTCAACTGTATCTTTTTCACTGTATGTTATCTGATCTGTCAGCTAATTCAATTCCAAACTTCATTTGAATGAAAGAGTCTTTGGATGCTGTTTTCCTTGTGTCCTGCCATCCATATTCACTCATCTCATTGTGACACGATTACAGTATCGGGGATGGGACAGAGGAGGGGGAAGGTTGAATACATCATCCACCACTTCTAGTTTTTAATGAACACAGGCAGCTTGCCTTACCTAGCAACTTTCTTCCAGGCATCCAGGGGCTTTGCAAATATTAGTGATTAAACTCTGTGTTCGGGAGCTGGAGATGGGACAAGAAAAAAATAACACATTTCCATGGAAATGCTTTTTGCTATGTACGTATTTATGATCTACTCAAAGAGGAGAAAAGAGAGCTGACTTTCAGGTTAGTTATTGCACCAGCAGTTTGGAGCATTTCCAGTTTAAAAAGTGTTCATAGGGCAGGACATCCAACTGGCAGCTTGCCTCATGGGATAGTGCTATGGGGTAGAGGAAAGCCTACAGCCCCATTAATTCTTATTTAAATCCTCACAGATTTTCTTTAGGTCATTACTGGATATAGATAAATCATCAGAACAGCAATTAGAAATTTTTTGAGGAAACTCTTGCAATCAGCTCGATTTTAATGAGCTTCCTTGGATCAAAGAGCAAACATGGGAGGTTTTCTCTTTGCAATTCACAGAATCTTCTGAAATTCACTTTTTGAAGCTTGTAGGACACAAAAACTGCTGCAAATGTCTGTTGGCTAGTTAGGAAGCACATCATGATTTCTGGGAGTGACTGACAGAAACTGCGCATGTCCTTTAACTTCTATTTCTGATTGAAGACATCCAGTCTAATTGTTACACAACTCACGAGCTCTGTGGGACGAGAAATGTCCACTCGTTCTGTTGGTTCTGCACCTTCTGTAACGGTGCCTAAACTTATTGACTGTAACAACAAGTTAAGGATGCAGCAGAAATCCTGTTGTCCCCTCAGACCACTTCTCTTTCCCATGCAGGTGAGTGTGTGAGTATAAATATCTACAAAGCCCAAGAAGCTTATATCTTGAAATACCTTCCTCCCCTTTAAATTTCCAAACAGTTAAATTATATGAGTTATATTCAAGGCTCCAGTTTCCTGGAAGGATAGATTTTCTCTTGTGATGGCTGCCTAATTAGTATGCTTTAAATTTAGATAGCTTGAATTAATTGCAGCAAGAATTTCTTGAGAGAACTGGTGCTAAAATAAAGTGCACTAAATAGTGAGGTTTTCATGCGAACGCTGGAGGTGTTCCGCCAAGCCCTTCTCACATCTCTCTGACAGAAGGAGTGTAATGTATTATTTTCTTATTAAATTCCCATTTAAGAAAGTCTTATGAATAATAATACTGTGGAACAAAAATGGCTAAATATAGCAAGAGATGAGGGGGGGAGGGCGTTGCTGCTTTTTGTGTGCTGCTAGCTACCAGACACAAAAGAAAACCTATAGTATGTTTGTTTCCTGGGTAGTGCAATGGAAAATGAAGTTCTCCCATCCAGCTGAGAGAAGCATTTTGGTCAATTCTGAGTGCTCAGCACCAGGAAGCAGGTTCATCCCACCTACATAAGGTATCTCAGGGAGGGATTTGGTCATTCTGGACTCCTTCTACTCTTCACAGACCAAAGAGGTGTTTTCAGGAAGTGATCAGATCTTTACTTGAAAAAAAAAATTGTCCTATGTATATCTTTCTTTACCCACTGAGGAGACAGAAAGCCTAGGACATCTACATGCTTCAATTAAGTCCTAAAAGTGAAGTGATATGAGGCCAGGGTTTGCATGTTTAATACAGGTTACATTTCTTCAAAAGCTACAGTGCATGTTAAAGAGCACTTCAAGCCCTGGGAGATGGAGTCTAGGTTTTTGTTCTTTCAAAGACAGATGTTTTTTTGGGAAAGAAGATTCATCCTCCTCTATTTCAGTGTTTAGCAAAATCATTATGACATTAAAAGACAAGATAGCCCATTGTGAAAGAGAAGTCCCTTTCTCAAATTAGAATAGTTGAGAGGAAAAGAGCTGTAGGGATGCTGGAGAGGAAAATTAGTGATGGAGAGGCAGGGACTTTAGGGAAAAAAATTGGAGGCAAGTGAAGAAAGACTGAAAACCTGCCGGAGTGAAAGAACAAAAGATGAAGGGCTTCTTATACAATGTCCGATATATCCACAGTTATCTCTGTAGGTAGCTGCTCTATAAATAAAACATCACTGTTAAAATGGGAATCTTGTGGTCTGTAAAGGCAGATGAGCCAAAAAGCCTTTGTCTTCTGTCTGACTTGGTAGGAGCCACGCTGAGCTTATCTAAGACCTGGAGGTCACTCTTTGCATAGTTTGCACACTGCAGTGTTATTGAAAAGCTTTCCTGGCCTTGTCAGCATTTCGGTCTTTTAAGAAAACATTAGGCATATTAGCAGAGTAGCCAGTGTCTAACTTGTTCAGAAAAATACAAATTGGCCCTTTAGTAATTCATTACCTGATTTATAATGCATGGTAAGAGGATAGGAACTCCAGGAAGATGCCGGGGCTTCCCAGCATCGCAGCCTTCACCTACCAATGCTAGGATTAATGAAAGATAATAAAACAAATTATACTGTAAATAATAAATAACCTCGTCATCGTATATTTAAAAACAGAAAGCTTGAAAGGGAAAATTCCCAACAGCTGAAAAGCTTTAATAGCTCTTCTTGGTGCTTGTGGCATCAACTGTTGACTCACGTTGCAAGGGGCTCCAGTTGGTAAAGATTCATCTATGAGAAGTTAAAAAAAGAAAAAAAAGTTGTCAAAAGAAAAGACTAAGGAGTAAGGTAATAAAACATGTATTTGACGGAGAACAATGTTTCATAGCATGTGGGAATATGAACCAAGGGCGCAGAGGAAGGAAAATTGCAATTAAACAGGCAAAATCAGAAGGAAAAGAAAAATATTTAATAATAGCTTGGAATGTTTTTTTTTTTTTTCAGCTGGAACACAAAGATGGGGTCTCAACTACTTGTCACTATGGAATATGTGTCCTTTTTCACAGGAAAATGTTTAATCTTTAGGGTTTTATTTTTGCAGAAATGGGTAGGGGGTTACTGAAGCGTACTGGTAAAGCTAAATTGCCCCCGAATTTTCCAGAGGGGAAAATGACACAATAGTTCACTTCCTGCCCCTCTTTCACTTCCTATCGGTATGGCTGCAATGTTAAAATATCTTCCATGCTTCATGTCATGGGACTTCCTTTCATTGGGTGGGCGTATAATGTACTTTACAAAGAGACCTGAGAAATCTTGGGCCAAATAAGCCATGTAGATTGAGAATTCAAAAAGGAAAGCCCATACAAAAATATCTTAGTTGAAGCCCATCCCTCTTCAGCTGGCTTTATTAATCTTGATGTAGTAAGCTACTGTGATAAGGCTTCTGGCTCTGGAGCACGCTCCTGAAACCCATGCAAAGCCATAACATTTCCCCATGAAGATGTGCTGTAATGTGGGACTCTGACAGGCGACCTCTGGAAAATTTTAAGGTGGAGGTTGAACATGTGGCTACCTCCAGCTGTCCTATGGGCTGCTCTGGCAGAGGTAGTCACACTCCTTCAGAGTCAGCAGAGGAAGCGTCCACGCGTCTTTCCTGACGATGCTGCCTTAAGCAAATAGTCAGAAAAAGCCTCTTCAAAGTGTGATGCAGGACTGGGTTCAAGTTCTGTTCCACAGACCCTGCTATATGCCATTAATCTTCCGTAAGGATTATGAGGGTAATTAGTAGCAATTTAATTGGTATGAAAAGATTTTTTCACAGGTTTTGTCTAGTTACCGTGGTGCCTTCCCTTAAGCAAACTCCAGTCACCTTTTGCCACATTTCAGAGAAAGCACAACTAGGTAGATTTCTGAAGTTATTTTGAAATCCAGCAACCCTTTACTTCAAGTGAAATCCATGTGAGCTATATGCCATACCTTAAAAATGTGGGTCATTATGCCCAAACATAATTTCATTTGCCTTTGTTTCAAAATTCCCATATGGAATGAGCAAAATATCTTAACTGTGTTTGCAACCTTCCCTCCTATCCCATCCAATTTAAGTAACTCTAGGGACTAGTGAAGTGGTCATTATTTTTTCATGATACCCTCCTTATTGCCTAATTAGCTGTACTAGTACGAAGCAGTTCTGTACTTCACTTGAGGAAATAATTTATCAGTTCTTGTCTAATTACAACTGAACTACTGCCACACACAGCCTTATAAGATATAGCTTCTCTGAAATAAAAAAGGATCAGATGTAGGATTCTCTCTGGGCTCTATTTATTAACCTTGGTTCAACATTATCTCAAAGGGAAATGGGTTCATCGCTCAGCCAGCTTATCAACTCTGTACTGAAGTTTGCTAAAGGTTTAGTGTAAACTGCTGTATAGCAATGACAATTATTATTTTGAAACAGCGATCAACATTATACATGTTACCATGAGTTATTGCTTCCAGCTGGAATTGTTTCTTATGTGAACAACAGCTTCGTATCTTTCTTGCACTTACTTCTTGTGCAAAGATGCAAGTGTGTCTTTGACAAAAATATGAGCACATAGCAAACCAGGATTGTCTTGAACCAAACCTATATTCTGGTGTTCTTCCTTATTGTTTCTTTCTCTGCCTGCATGCTGGATTCTACCCTGCTTGTCTGTAGCTGGGAAAAAGCTAGTAAGATATAGGTGCTCTGTGTTAGTGAAGTGCCAGGGATAATTGCGCTGGAAGCTTGGACACCAGAGGTGGAGTTCAGCTCCAGACTTACACTCCTAAACGTTGGTGTCTGTGCCCCCGTTATACCCAGAACAAATCTAAGCAATACACTCGGTGGTGCCTTAAGAACCAGTCAGTGAGCTCTAGGGTAGGCAACGGTATGGACCATCTCCCTGGACTGGAACATGATCTTTCATACCACAATCAAAAGTAAGCACGTAGGTGTTAATGCCTAAATTTAACTGTCTGTCTTTGTGAGTTAATTCACTCCTACTCCCTATTCACGTCATCCCTCTGTTGTCTTACCAAAATTATTTTCCTTCCTGGTGCCCAGGGAATAGTTGTGGAGGCCCTCCAAAGAGGTATGCAGATGCTTAATATATATTTCTATAAACAGATTAAATAGCTTTGCTCTTGGCCTTCAGCTTTGCAGAAGAGGTTAAATCCCTCTGATCACTGGATAAATCTTGGATTATAAATGAGGCTGTGGAAGAAAGTATCTTACACTAAAGACCTTATATAAAATACTTGGGAAAAATAAAACACTTAAAGGACTGATAACCACTGCATTTTTCTATTTGGTTTAAGGAGTCCTTCTCTTCCCACTCCCTAAAATATGCTTTCCCAAAATAAAGTGTTCTGCCTATAGCTTGATTCTGCTGAAATGATGGTAAATCGTCTCCTACCTCTGCTTTATGTAGTGTCTTAGCCCTTTAGCCCATAGGAGAATATGGAGCCCAGGGGTGAGACCATTAGTCTAATAGGAAGACACGCACACTTTTCCAGCAGAAAAGTGAGTTTCAACCTATAGATATCTCTCAAAATTTCTGTCATTAGGATTTGGACAGAAATGCAGTCATCTAAGGAGCCATCAGTAGGGATGAAGCCTTGGTTTTCTGATGCAGAATGTATGGACTTTGAAAATTGAGAAACAGGAAGAAAAATGCCAGTTCTGCCAACAGTAGCGGATTCTTACCTTCTTATGTGGACCTACTCAGGGAGAAAGAGAAAAACAACTAAAAACTCATGGGATTTAAAGGCCACACTTGAACTGTGAGTTCTTCAGAAGCATAATCAACCTCGGTGCCAAAGTGGGATCCATCAAGTTGTTGGAGAACCTCTATTCTCAGAACAAAAGTGTATCCCTATACTATTTAATCTGCCAAGGGTCCCTATTAGTTACAATAATGGTATACAGCATCAGTATTTGATGTTCTACTGTGATTATGAAAATAACTACATTTATACCTAAATATATCTGTATGTAACTATACCAGCATATTTCCATTGTACTTTATTAACATTGTGTTTTTTAATGGCTGGTTTTACTAATGAGATTTGAAAGTTTTATATTAAGGGCACACAGAACAGAAATCATTAACTAGAAGGGTTTTTTTCCTGCCATACTCATAAAATTACATGCTAATAAAATAGGAATATGATTTCAGTAATTGCTAATACAAATTGATTTTCATATTAATGGCTCCACTGTTTAATTCTGGGAACAAAAGTTAAGAGATAGAGTACCCATATTGAGAAGGTAGTGCAAATTATCAGTATTCCTACTTGAAGATAGGAATTTAAAAGGGCAGCTGTCCATGATGGTGACCTTAACTTTCTACATATTGGTCCACTTTCCTACATTTTACACTTTGTTCAATCAGCATCACCTCATGCAAGGAGGTAGAGCTGAAATTTCAACCATTTGTGGCTGTCACCTTCACAAGATGCTTTATAGAAAGAGTAAAGATGATAGTGTTGATGTGCTCCCCACTTCCTTAAAGAGGTGACAAATCTAGTTGGCAATTTCATGATGTTTCAGTTTAATGACTTATTTCATTTTTTCTCTTTGGAAAGTGGTTGATATTTTCACATGTTTCTGAAGCACTGCTGTAACCCAATACTGGCAAAAGTCCTTTCACATTAATATAGTAGGTACTTCAATAATTTCTGACAGGGGACTATTTTCACCAGAAATTATTGATTCAATTAAATCAAAATGTTTTGGGGGAATATGTGGTGCTTGTCAACATTTTTGATAAGGAGTTATTATTTAAATAGATCATTTCATAATTGTTGAGGCTAACTGGAGTTTAATAGTTCAGAATATATCAGATCACACAGGCCTGACATTTCCACTTTTTGCCTGTATTTAGAAATTCCAGTTTTTAGACAATATTAACTAAATCAGTGACCTTGAAGCACTCTAAAATATTTCAACAATCTAATTCAAACCATTCCTAAAATATGTTTTACTGCATTATTTATAAATTTACCAATCAGGACTATGTCCTTGTAGCCCAAGGCCATCCTACTCATTATCTGAGGTGCCTAAGTTAGTTGTGCAGCTGTCTCTGCAGTTAATGGAGAAAAACAGGCATCATAGGACAGTGTTTCAGATTTTAGGAGAGTTCCGTTGGAAATTACTTTCCTTCTCTCTAATGACAATAGGTAGGATTCAATGTGACTAGTCTCCTGACCCAAAAATTTAAAAGCAGGACAGATGAATCTATGTAAATGTACTGAAAGCTACGGGATTCAACACTGGGCCTTGCGAAAACACCTATTTATCTTTAAGGATGCATCACTGCTTTAGACCAGTACTCTCCTCAGTTGTATTAGAAACTACTTATAACCTTATTGTTCCCCCAAACCTCATTTGAACAATGCGGTAACCATTACAGTCAAAGATATGTATCAGCAAGTGTACTCATCTGAAAATATGATAAATGGTTGATTTTGCTGTCTTCAGAAGCTTTCAACTCAAGGCCACTTCCCTTTTGATCATTGTCAGAAGATGTCAAATCGGATGACCTTGGTGGCTCTTTTATGCCTCATAAGCTATGAATGACCTTTTCTGTTGGAAATGTAGACTTCGGAGTTTTCTTCCTCCTAAACATCGGTTTATACAATGATTAGGAAATGGGTGATATCATGGCATATGGGACAGGATTCAGGAGGCTTAGGTCAAAAAAGAATAGATACAATTGAAGATGTATGTGAGGTATTCTGTTAATTATGCTTCTTCTACCTAAGACCTGCCTTCCCTGCATTTATGAAAATGATGAAACACTCTTTTCCCCATTTTTCCCCATCTTGCCTCTTTAGACTTCACTGCTCTTAGGAACAATGTCTGCTTTTTTATCATGCCCCAAAGCTCAGCAAGGTCCTTACTGAAAATCTACAAAAAAATCATTAATAACATATTTCAAAATAAAAAACAAAAACAAAAGTCCCATATCGTGAACTATATATATACAAGCTGTTAAGAAATTGGTAAGAAATGTCTCCTTCACATCCTGAAGATGTTATTTTATCATATTTCTGTAGTTTTGTGAAGTATGTCTTAGTAACCGGGAAACTGGGCTAACACAAAAAGTTCAGAATTTCTTTGAATCTACTTCCATCTGTTGGCAAAAGTGTAAATAGCACTTGGGAAAACTTGAATTCTCTTAATATAAATATTTGGTTTGAGTTTCTTGAGAAAATAGACAATGATTAGAAATCCTGAACACCTGGCAAGCTTCAGATTTTTCTCATAACCTGGTAAAGGACTTTATGGTAAGCTCTTAAACCTTTTAAAATTCTTTATTTAACTATTAAAGCAAAACAAGCAAACTATCATACAGATTCCAGAAGCATAAAGAAGGTCTTGTGCAATTAAATCTTGCCTTTTTTTTTCCCTCTAAGTACATCAGCTGGTCTAATAAAAAGCTATTATCTTTTTCCAAAAGTCCTGTCTCCCCTTTTTCTTTAAGCTACCATGGCTACAGCAGCGCGACTGCTGTGTAGCTGTTACACAACAACATTCCTATCAGCTGCCTCAGAGTTTTAGACAAGTAACTTTCATATCTTAAAGCAGAACATACCTAATGTGTAGCTCTCTAGGTTTTGCTATATCAAAATACGCTACATGTTTTCCATATTTTGGTGCCAGTCCGACAGAGAATAAACCCAATGCACATTAAACAGCCTGCAATGGTAAAAATGCTCTGAATATCGATGCAGAGTAACAGTAGTGTTTGAGGTTTGGATGAAACTCTAGGCTTTTATCTGCCTCGCTATTTATGGTTGCAGAGACCATACTTGCACTCTCTCCAGGAGCCCAGGTCAGACTTCAGGCTTTTCCTTCCATCTTTATCTGTTTCACTGCTGCTTTTGATGTTGGCAGTTATATTCCCTCTGATATTTGCATCCCATGCCTTATTGTGATGCCTGCCTTGCCTGTTTAATCTCTAAACTATTTTTTCCCTTGACATTCCTCCTCTCATTCTCTGTAAATCTCCTGCAGGTCTCTATGGAAATATCTCTCTTTCTTTTGCTTTTGCACCTTCCTGTAGGTGATATCATCTCCTCTCATGACTTCTATTAGCTTTATGACAATAACTGCTCCCAAAAAATCTATTTTTCCCATTCCGACTCTCATTACCTCTAGGATGTCAGCTCTCCTCTATTCAGTTTTAGCCTAAATAAAATACGTGGAATAATGACCTTCTTCATTTTCCTGCCAACCTATCTGCATTCTCTGTAACCCTTGACAACACCAAGGGATGTCATTTAGGGCACTCAAGACCTGTGGGGTCTCTGGCAAATGCCAAATGCTCTCTTCACCTGTCACAGGGCAGTAGGTATAACTATATATAATTTATTTTAGCAGGGGCCTCTACTTCCTGCAGTCTCATTTATTGCCTAGACTGTTTCACCTTAAACTCATCTATGGTGACGTATGGTCTATTTCTGGTCCTTTACTCCGGTAGACATAACCAAAACACTTTCAAAATCCTTTGGGCCTGTCTGTAATATTTTAGGGCTAGACCTTTTCTTCTTACCTTCGGTTTTGCTAAAACTCTCTTGCTCAAATATCTTCCTTGCAAGTATCTCCTTTTCCTACTGCTTTCAGTATTTATTTGTCTTCTGGTAGTGCTCGGTTGCTCACTGAAATTGGTCCTATGTGCATGGATAGTACGGCTTTAAAGAGATTAAGACTTAAGTGGTGAAAGAGAAGGAAACAGAAAAGCAGATGAGGTGACTAGAATAAGAACATCAAAAGAGTGACAGAAAGATCTGCTTAATATCTACTGCTTAAACATAATGCCTATCCTGCCATGGCTAGGTTGGACAAGGCAGTTTTTCACAGGGGAGCTAATGGTTACCTGCAGTTAGATATCTATCCTTCTATGGACTGTAGACTCTGATACTTTACTGTTCTACTATGTGATATGAAGGAAGAAAAATGGTCTTTTCTGCTTTTTTAAAGCTATTTTCCTTTGAACACAAGGAAGAAGACAGCCTTGGAACTGAATATATGCCTTTGTCTAGTGCCATGAAAGTTTCTTTAAACTTCATCAAGTCCTAAGTCATTTCATGTTTCCTACAAAAAAAATCAAAATTATTTTCTGTGTAATTTAAGAAACATAAGACATGATTATTCTGAAGCACAACACACAACATTCTGTGTCATTAGGCTTGTAAATAGTCACAAACCTGGTGATGAGCCTTGATGAATTTTCAAATCATCTTGGAAAAACTAAAGAACATTGATCCATGGGTCACATTTCAAAATATTTTTCTTACTGGATTTGTGTGCAATTATTTCTTAGAGAACTGGCTGTTGTCTGGTAGTGACAATTATTTTACTTCTTGTTAAGAGGATAAAATATTAAAACCTGAGAGCTGCTGCTTTTTTTTTTTTTTTTAAGGAACGCATTTAAAAAACCTTTTTGTAGGATTCTGGGGTTACACCTGTTCTAACTGTTGTTTAATCATCACTGATGACTGCCAGCTGTCCAATGTGAAATATAACTATTCAGCAGGTCTGCTGTAAGAAAGAAAAGTTCTGTTTTGTGAGAGGATGAGATTCAAATTAGCCGAATTTACTTTTGCTCTTCATTGAAGAGAATTTTCATATTCTACATTTCTTCATTAGACAACTGAGGAGGGGAATAGAAACATCTCAGGCCTCACTAGACTGGTTCTTTTCTTTCTGATTTGAAACAGTGACTGGAATCTCAGTTTCCATCCTTTCAGATGAATGCTCTAAGGAATTTTGTTGCAAAGATAACTTGGTTTTGACAGAACAGAGTTTTTCACTGATGGATGCTTTGGGATTTATATTGATATTTTATGAACAAATATATCTGAAATTAACTGACATCTCCAGCATTCATCCCCTCGGAGGACTAGACACAGAATGATTGCTGTATTCTGACCTTTGAGTAGATTTCTGCAGGTCAGGGTTCATTCCCAGGATAAGATTTAGTGGGAGAAGTCTGAAGCTGTGTGGACTGTGACAAAACTGTTATTTTCAAAGAGGATTTCAATCTCTTCAACTTGAACTCTTAGTTAGTTTAGATAAAATGGTCTATAAATGCCCAGTGGCAAAGCGGTCCTAATCCATCTTTTGAATCCACACATAGTGACTATGGCTGAGAGCTAGCACACAGGAGACAACCGTTCTAAAACACATTTGTTTTTTATCTTGGACTCTTTTTATTCCCCAAAGTTCTATGTTCTCAATATGTTTTACCCTACGTATGTAAGCTTTACAGACAAAATATAACCTCTCTTCACTATCTGCTTACATTCCTGGTCCAAATTATTAGCAGACCTTACAACCAGAGAAGCAATGTTGCTAAACAGACCCAGATGGAGACTTCTTAGAGTCAAAAGTTTATAGGTATGGAGAGCTGTTATTTATCATATCTGAGCAATGGCTTAAGGAAGGCAGGGGAATGTAGGCAATCAGAAGATAAGAGGACTAAAAAGCTCAAGTTGACCTCTGTGCATCTTGCTATTGAAGACACATTATGAGGAAAAATGAGAGGCCATGAATTACAAAGAAAGAGAGCTACTGGTGCACAATAAATGGAAAAAGTGAACACATGATTCTGGTTTATGCACTGAGTGCAAAAAACCCTCCAAACCCTATCTCAACCCTTTGTCTAATCTCTAAATCAAAGCCATCCTTCACATCCAAGCATCCCTCTCTTTCAACACAACAGTAGCTTGAAGCTTATACCTTCTACCAGGGTGATACTTACGGCCATTTTGATAAGGTGATCCCCTTAACACAATATTATTTCAACATTTTCAACATTTTTGCATAGTAAAGATGAGAACAGCTCCTTCATTTTGCTGGATGCAGACTCTCGCTTCACGGTCTGCCTTCGGCTTGTGGATTGCAGCAGTCATTTTCCACTCTCCACTTTTTCACTCCCATGTGAGAAAGCGAAATGCAGCCTTTATTCATTAGCAGTATGAATGCTGATTTAACTCTTTCACCAATTTCTTGATGAAGGTCTGGGATAATCTATTGCCTAAACACTGAGCTAGAGATAGGCCACACTGCTAAGCTTCTTATATGTTTACTGGCACTGCAGATTTCCATTAGGACCCCCACCTGCTGTCATCATAAACCCTTAATCAAAATAGAACCAAATCATGTGGAGATCTTCTCAGCGTATTTGTGCTTGGAGGTTATTGCTGCATCACAGCTTTTATCAAAGACAAATGCATTTCAGTTTCCCCTCCAGCAACTTGACTCAAAGGATAGTGACTTCACCTACCATCTATGTCTTGTTCAGTTCCCCAGTATACTTCACTGGTACTCATCATCATCGCTTATTTCTTCACTCACACTAAAGGATAGTCCTTTCTTCCTCTCCCCTTGCTCTCTTTCTCTCACTGAGAGATCCCTAAAGATCCCTAAGAACTCATTTTCTTCTTGACAAGGAAATTCTGTTACGAAGATCATCATCTTCCCACTCCAACTCCCCAGAAAGGGTTTTCCATTTAAGTTAAAATTAAAAACTAAATAAAAAATTTTGAAATTTCCTCCTATATGAAATCCTTTCCAATCAAAATGTGTCCACACATAACAAACAGCCCACCAAGCAGCAGGCCTTTTGCCCACTCCTGTTTTTTACACCTTCTGAATTTTCTTTTCTTCTTTTTTTGTTGAGGAAAAAAAATGTCCTGAAAGTTCTCAAAAAGAGCAAAAAATGAAATTGCATTCAGAGTTCAAACTTACTTATCTCGTTTTAAGGCCACAGTTATTTCAATCAAGTGTTTGAAATACAGTGATCTAAAGAGTTCAAAGTAGGGAAACATACCCTTCCATGTCTCATTAAATCACTTTTTTTATTTCAGTTTTAAAGTACTAAATTACCTTTTCGTGACTCTCACGGGTACTTACTGGTGGTCTGTGAAAATGAAAACTGATTTTAAGCATTTTAAGGAATTAGAATCAAACTTGTGCTGGTAAAGCAGAACCAGGGAAACACAATAAGTGTAGGAAGTGCCAGAGACAGTCGTATTTCAAATGGGATTTGCCTTCTCATTCCCGCCACTTTACTCTACATAACCATTACTTGCTCTAGGAGAACCCAACACCAGACTTCATGCCACTCCATAGACACAAAAGGGCTGTGCAACGCTGGTTCCCTGATGGTTCACAGGACAAGGAGAAAAAAAAAACAAACAACAATAACAACAAAAGAGACAGGACTGTAAGTCCCTATTGGTCCTCTAGTCCCTGTTAGTCCCTATTAGTAATCTTGGTAGAAAGTTTAAGCAGTTCATAAAATATAGGAGAAAGTTCTCAGGAAAAGCGAAAACAGTAGGCCAAACCACACTGTTCTCAGCTGAGTTTGTTATGGATAATTCTCTCCCTAGAACGGTGGTGTTTCTGGGGACCACATTGGAGGATTTCACCTGCAACTCCAGTAGAGACAGCGTCCTGAAGCTCTAAAAAGTCAGAGCTCAGTTTTTGCTGGTGATAAGGACAGGGAATCTGTGTGGAAACTGATTCTGAAAGAATCATTTTGCTCGTTAGTGCCGTTCTCTTGTGCCATGTAGAGCCTGGCTTCATTCAGCTCGCAGGTGGAACTACCACAAGGAAATGACAGAGGTGCATCTAGGATTGGCTCATTTCTGAAAGTCTGAAGTTGCCACTAACATATTTCAATTACTGTATCTTCTTCACATACAGTAAATAGATATATTTAAAAGTGCTCTTCTAAGATCATGCTGCAGAGTTTGCAGAAGTAAAAGTTAAGACCTCCTTTGACTTAAGGTCCCAAAGGAAGAAACATAATTGAAGGCAGCAGCTGCTACAGAAGCTTTCTATATCATGTGCTATCATGGAGATTTTTGAAGCATATGGGATGGATTTATTTTTATGAAAACTCACAGTATCAGAAGCCCTGATAAGTATGGCACAGTTAGAACAGGGTTGAACGTTCCTAGAAAATGTCTGAATGTTATCTTTTTGAACTTGCAGGATGAAAAGATCTTCTGTGCCTGGGAGGTTGTGTGGGTGGCAGGACAGAACCAGATGTTTGCCAAACACTCATTGATGTTTTCCCCCTATATTTTTATTAAAATGAGGACTGAAACGGCAAACGCTCTGAAAGGTTGAATGTGCAGCTTCTGCTGTCTGTTTTATGAATAGGCTGGGCAGCAGTTGTCTGGCATATTATATTGTGATGATATGGAAAGCTTTAACTCATTATAATCAATGGATTCTCTCAGAGATGCTGATGCTTCAGAAGAAAATAAGTTAATAGTGCCCTTGGAGCTCACTCTTATCTTGTAAACCTTTCTACCCAGGGACAAAAAATAAAAATTATTTACAATGTGGTTTGCATAGGTGGGGATTTCTCCCTTCTCTGTCTTTCAAAGATGCTCTTCAAAAACTCGATCTGTCTTCTAAACCTCATCCTCTATGTTCTTCCCGAAAGGATTATTGGGTATCACATTGATACATACATAATAAAATGTTCAAGATGTTAGAAATGTATCCCGTTCATTTTGCCAATTAGTTAATAGCTCAGCAGCTCTAAGGCTTCTCATCATACCGTCATATCCTATATCATATCATATCACTTCTTATATCATATCATATCTTGTACATGTACAAACCACTGCCTACCACTACTAGAATCAAATTCTCATCTATTTTTTCCCAATCATTACATTGTTAGAAACCACAAGAAAGACTTTTAGCAGAGATTTACATCTTCATAATATTTAAACCACCATCTTAATCTACTGCAAGAAAAGGTTTACTGTGATCTAGAGGTAACCATAGGCTCTGCTGCAATCACAGAATCATTGAGGCTGGCCAGGACCTCTGGCGATCATCTGTTCCAGCCCGCCTGCTCAAGCAGGGTCACCTAGAGCAGGTGGCCCAGGATCATATCCAGACTGATTTGAATTTTTCCAAGGATGGAGACTCCACAGCCTCTCTGGGCCACCTGCTCCAATGCTTGAGCACCCTCACCATTGAAAAAGTGTTTTCTTATGTTCAGGTGGAACTTCTTGTGTTTCAGTTTGTGCCCGTTGCCTCTCATCCTGTCGCTGGGCCCCACTGAGAAGAGTCTATCTCTGTCTTCTTTATACCCTCCCATCAGCTATTTATAAACATAAATCCCCTGAGCCATCTCTTCTCCCAGCTAAACCGCTCCAGGTTTCTCAGCCTGTGTGAGTAAGGATGTCTGAACAGCATGAACTACAAGCTAATGAGCTCAGTGCAACATGCCTACGGGTGGGAAAATTATTCTCTTTGTTGTGGGAATCACAAGGAGAAAGTCTATGGCCTAAATTACATGTGAATTCAGAAGCAGTATGCATGCGGTCTCTGCACTTAAATGTTGGAGTTTACTATGCATTGCATAGTTAAGTTCGAAAGTGAATAGTGTTTTTTACCTTGTTTTGTTTCGTTTTTTTCCTGAGAGAGTAAAGAGGTGCATTAAGAGAATATGCAGCAAGTTATATACTCAGTAGGAGAAAATACTAAAGGAAAAGCAGGACTTTGAGTAATTCATTGTGATTTAAAAAATTTCAGTTACTATAGGTGAGCTGATTTTTTTTTTTTTATGTTTTAGGCTTAATTAAAAACTTAATTTCACCTGGGATTAATGTGTCTTTTTTCTTTTTCAAACTTTTTGGAAATAAAAAACTACCAATAAAATAGAAGTTAAATTTGTATAGCAACATAATTTGAACAGAAAATTAGAATTTTTCTCTTAGATAAATATGTCAAAGCAAAAATTATGTTTTTCTTTAAATCTTTTTCTCTGAAATAATTCAGCAGAACAAATTTTTATTTCCTAAATATTTTGATCAAATTCAATATGCATTTCTACGTTTTTCATTGTTGACCATAATGTTTCAGATCAAAAAAGTGCCTGCCCTCAGGAATAAAATTTTTGTCTTCCTTTTGTGGACAGATGGTAGATTTCATGCTTGCTTTATACCTCTCTATAACTCTCTTTTAAATGAATTACCTTAACTTTTCTTTCTTACAGTGTTCAGTATGTAACAGTATTTGTCTTAGACTTTTCCTTCTGCTCTGATTAGGGTATAACCCCTTAGGAAAGACTGTAGGTATCTGAGTTCTGAGGAAAACACCTGCAGACTTCGACAAGACATGCAGCCACCTGCGGACAGAGCTGACACATGCATGGAAGGATTTTTCCTTTCCTTTTTAATCACAGCAACTTTTGCAGTGTCTTTTGCCCTGTTGTCTTTCCTTGTCTTTCATGTGCACCTTCCTTTATTTATAAGATCGGAGATGAAAGCACCTGCCTTAGCAGTAGTCCTTGCCATTGTCTTCAGTGTGAACAGGAGTAAATTTTCTCTGTGCGTGTTGGTTCATTTCATAGACTAGCCAGGCATGCCGTCCTGAAAATGTCATGGGACCCTAGATAGCTGTAGATTTGTCAGGAGAGGTACTGTATAATACTTTATTATAAAGTATTCAGGACAGTGATGAACGGTTATAATCCTCACACATTGCATTACACTGAAAACTATGTATCCTGCTCGGACCAGGCATCCATTCAGCACCTCCAAATACAACTGAACTTTCAAAGGACGTATCAGGCATTCAGGAATCTTTCCTAATATCTGTGGAACTATTTTCAGAAGAAATCAGCTTCCAAACTGTTGAATCTACTTTGAAAATCAGACAAGAAATCTCCTGGAAAGTGACACTCAGCAGAACCCGCTTATAAATGTCTAGTCCAGAATATCATTTTCAAAACGCGTACACAGTTAACGTAACTTTCTAAAGATTCTTAAGATCTATCTGCATTATAGATACACCACTGCTCTCCTAAACCACCCAAACATTTCCAAAAAGCTATACCTGTCCTAAACAAACATTTATTAATATTACTTTCTTTCACTTGATCTGATTTGCTTTATCTATTTCATCTACTTGGTGTATCAGTTGTCACTTACATCTTGGAGATTGCTTTCTAGCTTTTGTCTCTGTTTTTCCCCTCTCTGAGAGGTCCGAACCTGGTTCCAGGAATGCATAATTATTACTGAATACGAATATTTGATGTGAAAACAACACAAGTCTTTCCAAGGTGCAGACAGAACAGGTTTCATGGTCCAGATTTCTGGATGACCCTGAACTGAGTCTAAAAGTGTTAAAGGCTTGAAAGTTCTGAAGGTCCTACATTCAATGACATTTAGATTCATCCAGGTTCACCATTTCGGCCTCAGCGAGAATGCTGTCATATATTACACCAAGAAAGTCTGTCTGAAGCCATCCCCCCCTACTGAACAAGGGCGAAGGAAAAACTTCTAGGAACTGCCATATCGGCCTGTATTTTGAAAACCTGCTTTCAATTTGGTGTATCTTATAGACCTTGAGCTTTTTGAAAATCTTGCCTCCGGGAATCAGATCACGTGATGTTTAAGGAGGACTTACAGCCAAGATTTACAGAGATTTAGAGGCTTAAGTTTTACTTGAGGCAGAGCTGACATTCCCTACTTTCACCAGGGTCGTTCACAAAGCTTTGCCTCTTTGCTGCCTCTCTCCTTCCCAAAGGTGTCTTTGGACATCTTATGTTTTCACTGCAGAACCTACGCAGGCTCCTCAAGCTTTGCTGCTGCAGGTGCCCAGGGGCACTGCTGTGTTGGCTAAGGTGAGCAGAGCAGCTAGGTACTTGCCCTCCACCCGGGATTCACGAAGCTGGCATCTTTCTGTGTCCTGCCCTATAGTTATCAGCAGAGTATGGCTAATACAGAGTGGAAGGGGGGGTTATAACAAAACACAGCTGTTTTTTCATAGCAGCTTAGTGCATTTGACTAGAAAAAAAAAAATCAAATTATATTCAAATAGAGGGTAAGAGCTACAGGTTTCACTCCCTAAGATTATGTCATGCCCATTTACCTACAGGATGTTGAAGCTCTCCATCTTCTGTTCAAGTGGAACAAATGCGTTATGGTCAGAGAATGAGCAAAATGGAGTATAACCCTGATTCTCACTGACTTATGAAGATAAGAAACCCCTTCTATATTTACTTATTGACTAAAAAGTCCTCAAAGAAAATATAAAAGCATGACAGGCTAAAGGAACTGGAATCCTGATATCTCTCTTTCTACCCTGGGGCTCAGACTGCTATTCTGGGAAAGATTCATGCAGTCCCTCCTGACCCGTCTGTTGAGTTAGACCCCCTAATTCCTGGTACACCAAGAAGGTGAAACGCACAGCAACAAAATTCATGCTGCACAGGCAGCCGAACAAAGAGAGGCCCATGTCAGTCAGCAGGAGCTGTCAAAGGCAGAGCTGGCACCTAGGTCAGAGCTAGATGCCTCCGTCAGAATGGCTCACTGATCGAGAAACTACACCCACATGTGAGCATGTAAGCTATTCATTGGAGCTCAAACAAATGGAGAGTTGTTTTTTCCTTAAAAAATCAGCTGCCACCCTCAAATACTTAACTCTAGTCTAAGCCCCAGAATAGTTCTATTTGCTTTGGCAGGTGACTGCATTTTTGAGGTGACTTTGGTTAACTTTCCGTTCCTTGTACATTGTTTTTTTTGAGAGCCATCCCTTCTGAGGAATGAACAAAGCTTTTAGATTTCTGAGGTACGTAAAAACACACAATAGGCTACTTGCAGAAACTCAGTAAGTATTTTCAGAAGTTTTACACCAAGTCTATTGACATGGTTCCACTTTTTTGAAATGCTAATGGAAAAATAAAAAACCAAGCACCTTGGCCTGGCTTTTTGAGCAATTTGGCCAATCTAACTATTTGCCCTTAATTTTCAGTGTACGTGATACTTTTTTGCTGAAATATTTTTCTGCCAGATTAGTGAACTGATTCGGCTCAGAAATGGGGTCCCAAGTAACTTCTTCAGGTAACCAGTGAATAAGAGGGATATAATGGAAACAAGCAGGACCTATGCCTTTTAGGGTCAGCGCATGCTACTTGGAACAAGTATGATAAATAGAAATAAATTGCATTTAGGAATGCAGATAGATATACTTTTCTCTTACTGGAAAAGTTATAATAACCTTATTATTGATTTAGGAGGGAAAAGAATGGCAAAATATTGGATAAAGTGTAACCATTCAGCTTGTTTCTAGGATTATCTTTAATTCATAGGGAAGTGCAAGGTAAAGTCGCAATCCTAATATAACCATGGCTCACGTAAGTTTAGTGGAAACTGATTATATTAAAACTTACTAAAAATATTATAAGGAGACACTTAGAAAGAGTGCATAAAATTCATAAAAGGTGATGCAAGAAGAATGTATTAAGAGGTATTTTGTCATAGTTTTCCCTAAGGTGACATTTCTGGAGATAACACTTGTTCTATTTCTACTGGGTGAGGTTCAGATGAATGTAGTAAAAAAAAAAAAAAAAAAACGCTTTGATTTTAGAAAGAAGACATGTTAACTCTAACTCTTGCCTTTTGCTTAATTAATCCTGTGACTTTGTATAATAATTTCAGCAACCAGTCAGAAAGGGCATTATCTACTGTTAGCTTGATCTGATGACTAGCAGAATATGGAGCAGGTGTCTTCAGTCTTCCACAGGTCTTTAACAACGATGTCAGCTAACGGTGTTCCGGGGTTTCCTCTAGGTTTAATCTGTCATCAGTTAAAATAATACAAAGATTAGAGTCACTGATTCTTCAGTGCTTTATGTGAGCAAACTACAGCACCTGAGCTCATTAGAGATAAAATTAGGAGGGGAAGAGGCCTTAGTTTGTTAATTATTAGTCAGATACCAAGTAACATTTTTCTCACTTGGCAATTACAGGCTACTAAGTCTATCACAGCTACTTTTAGCCACAAGAACAGTTTCATTCTCTTTCATTCTTTCTTTTTTAATCTTAGCTCCTAGAAAAAAGGAAAGACATAACACATAGAAAGCCTTGCTGCTCACCAAATGCTCCCCGTTGCAGGAACATATATGCTGGAGATGAAGCTGCACGGTAAGAGGTGCTGGATGCCCTCCACGAGAAAAATAGCTCTGCCAGCGCTCTCCTTTCCTGAGCTGATGTTCATGTTATGAGTATGCATTCACACATCCAGGAGCACGGCTCTGCTCCCTGCAGAAGCGGGTAAATCACGGGGTGCAAAGGACCGTGAAATAACCTGTGTGATTAGGAACTTTTTGCAAAGCTCTCGCTGGCACCCTGGTGCGCTCCGTGCGTTCTCCCACTAGATGGCACCGAGCATCTACTGCATCGCGCTGCCACGGGCTCCAGCAGGTTTCCTCCACACAGGTCTGGCTGGTCTTTCCTCAGCGGGCTGCGTATCAACACACAAAACCCCATTTTTATACCCAGCCTTCAAATTCACCATTCATAAGTGAAAGCCATCGCACTTCGTTCCCCCTCTTCTCATGCCCAGGACCCAGCTCAATGCACGGACCGAGCAGAGCAGGCCCAGAAGCAACAAAACTGTATTATTACAGTGCTCAAAATAATGTTTACTTCCCATCTTGCAGAGCGGGTGGTGTTGCTGATCCTGAGCTAACTCACGTGCAATGCCAGGGCTCAAAAATCTGTGTGACTTCCCAATAGCTTTAGTGGTAAATCTCACAGAGCCATCGGACAGCTTTTACACATAGACATCCAGAGGATGCCCTGAATGCATACTCCTTTCCAAATCTCTGCCGGAACCTACATGACCAGATTGTCAAACACGTTTTTGCTCTTTTCAGCGCTAGCGGTGACTGCAGGTCTGCCCCTCTGCCTTCGCAGCTATGTGAGCGTGGCAGTTCTTTGAAGTCCTCTTTCCTGGGTAGGTAGCGAGCGGTTCTGTTTCGCAGAGACTTTGCAAGACCGAGACTGCTCCAGCAGGATATTTCCGTCACAGTCCCCTAAGGGACAAGGGAATGCTGCTGATCCCGACCAAGTGAAGGGAATGCCATTGTTTATGGACAGGTATAATCATTGCTGATGAGAATGTGGAAAAAAAAAAGAGATTAAAGCAAGGCACAACGGTGTAGATTCTTTCCTATCCGGGTTTGCAAATAAGGCATTGAAAAGCAGAAGGCATATGCACTCTGTGTGCACATTAAAGGTGTCGGTGTTCACTTTGAGAGGAATCCTAGTACAGAACTAAGGAGGAAGAAAAATGCTGTAGATGGAAAAAGAGGTAAAAACATTCTAGCCAAGGGTGGATTTTTCCTCAGTTCAAAGTTTTGTGCTACATGGTCACAACTTCCCCTTTTCTCAGAGATTATGCTAGGAAAATACCAGCTACCAATGTTGTGCCTGTGGGATAGGCTGAAAGCGCTTTACTTCAAAATGTGAATGGTCAGTGATACTAAAGACAGCATCAAGTGTCATAAGAGGTTCAGTGAATAAAATACATAAATAACATCCCTCTTTCACAGGAAGGCTGGACTCAGTTTTTAAACATTAGCTTATGGCATGGGTTACATTTGTTGCTGAGAATCCAGTTTTGTTTCCCTCACAGTTCACCAGCTAAAACCACTGCAGACTGCGAATTACCAGAAAAAAAAACTAACTGGGACCAATTTCTGTCCGGAAGAATGCTAGGGCTAATTTTGCAGTGGATGAATCTATTTATTTTCCAAAAAAACACTCATTCATTATATCCTCTAGGTCATGTGAATCAGTATTTTGGAACTTCCTTTATGCAAAGTATTTAATGAGAGTATGTTGATTTCACACACACACACACACACACACACACACACACAAAACTTATTCCACATCTTATTCCACATGCCTCTTCCTCTCACCTTTGGAGCAGAACACCCTATTTTGTTCCTCATAGGTTTTTATACTACTCTGCTCATGGCAGTAGCTCAGTTCCTCCCAGGAATGCATTTACGCTGTTACATAATGCTTCCCTTTCATCCTCTCCCCAGAGGCAGTAACATATGCAATGGAGACTTCAATTTTGCTCCAGTATTCTGTACTAATTGGCTTTTCCTAAACAGTGGAGGTATCATGCCCAGGGATGGCATATTGCTGTAGACCAGCTGAGAAGTGAAATGAAATACCTGAGGCCAGATCATTGTTCATCAGGAGGGAGCAGAGTCTCCAGGCACTTTCTGTTTTTCTCCTTCATCTCATAGTGGAATTTTCCACTATTATAGTCAAAAATAAGCACAATATTTTATTACTTTTGACTTGTTCTTTTTCTTCTGTGATTTTTTTTGAATATTCAAAGCCAGATTCAGAAGTCCTTTCCGAAATGCAATTTCCATGCAACTGCATTTGTTACACTTTAGTTCTATTGTACTTGGCAGATGATCCTTTGCTCACTTTTGTCTGTAAATTCCTCAGGAGTTTTACAGACAGTGCTTGAAATGGTAATTCAGAAGTGCCAAAATGAAGCCAGTAGGCAAATTTAAAGAACTAGAATGTCACATCGTTGTATAAGGACCATTTCAACAACAATTCGTGAGAATAAAGGCACAAAAGTGTCGTGTCAACAAAGAGGCTTTGAAAAACAGCCAATGTACGCCAGGCAAACAGAATGATCTTGATGCAGTGCAGGACTATGTTATATTGCTTTGTGCAATCTGCTCCGGTTAAACATTTCTGAGTAGGTTCTACTGATACTGTACTGTGATCTGCTACTTAGATTTTGGCTCCGTAGCTGATGAAACTTGATTCTGCTTTCTCTCCACCCTCCCTTGGAATTTGCCATCAACTCACTGTGAAGTTTCTTGATTATTTGATTCTGATCTTGATTTGACCAGCAGTAATGCCTATGCTTTCTTTCCTCCTCTTCGGATCAAGAAACTAACTCCTTGTTGACCCACTCTTACTTGACAAGAAGGAAATAATTCCTCGGCTCTGCAAGATGATGGACCATTCCCTCATAATAGCTTGAAATGGCAGCACAGGAATTAAATATTTAATGCCAACAGAGTGGACACAAGGTCTCTCAATAAGCAAATGGAATTTCACTTGTCTAGCCGAGGGTTTGGCAAAACTCTTCCTGCTGTAGGAAAGGAAACAAAAATTGCAAAATAATAGAGACAGCAAGATAGGGAAAGAACCTAGACTATCAGCAGTAGCAACATTGACTTTTCCATGTCTCTGGTGTAGATAAGGCAGCTCAGCAGTTAATTTTCTGCCCTGCACTCTGTTGTCCTAAGCCTTATGTCTTTGACTCCCTTAGACCTAAGCCATAGATGTCAGGAGCTCTGAAGGACAAGCTATCATGAGATCATAGTTAAATACAACATACATATCTGAAGTTATAAGGATCACTGCTGAGCTTTATAGTGAAAGTAGGCATCCTCATCCTCTGTGACAGCAAAAGTTATGTTGGCAAGGTGGTAAGAGAAATATCAACTTCAATATAAATCTGCACACAGCAAAATGCAAAATAACTTCTCTTCTTTCATGTTTAGGATGATTTTCCTTCCCTATAAAATTTCTTTCTCATTCGTTTGCTTGTGTCATGGACATCGGACATGGACAAATTACCATTAAAACCTTTTATTAAATGGAATATTAAATGAAGTATTGAAAGAAACCAGTAGAATTACACTGTAAGAAGTTCAGTGGTCTTAAATCTTTTATCTAAAAAGGTCTTTAGCTAAGTTAATTGCTACAGGTTGACTACAACAGCTTGTCAAAAGGTGCTAGACAGCAATCACGTGGCAGGAGTAGCCTGTTCGCTTTTACAGATTCCTTAAATCATGTCTCCTCCCTTACAGAATGAGATCATCATGTATGCAAGGGAGCGTCAGGAAATGTGCCTAGAAGCAAACAAACTATTAGTCCCGGCAGTAACCCCTCTGGAAGAGGAACTGAGAACTGTTCCTGGGAAATATGCTCTAGAGGACCCTGCCTGAGCAGGGAGGTTGGACTAGATGATCTCCAGAGGTCCCTTCCAACCTCAACCATTCTGTGATTCTGTGATTTGGATGCCCTTCTCTTTGTGTCTATCTACCTGAATTGCACCACACTAGGGTATGCTCAGATTTCCTGCAGAGGCACAGTTCATACTTTTGAAAACAATAGGGCTGAGATTCACCAAAGTAAACACAAATATCTACTTGGCCACCCTAGACTCCCTTTTTTAGTAATGGAAATCTGCTCAATATAGTCAATGGGGACTACATGTAACTCATTTCTTCCTAAAGCAAAAGATAAAAATAGATCGAATGAGATCCTATTTCCCTACACAGACTAGAAAGGACCCTTGCTTGACTAGCTCAGATGGAGACATCTACTTTGTAGCTGTTTAATGTTGGATGGGATTACTCTTGCCTTGAGTGACTGCTGTTACCCTCAAGGTAAGTAACCGTGTGCATTTACCCGTCTTTCAGTGAGCTCATCCCGGCCATGGCCTTATACAGCAAGTTCCAAAGTCACGTTCCTGGAGTCTGTGCATAAAAAGGCACCAGAAACGTTGACTTTAGGGATGGAGGAAATAAATCTAGAATTTTTGTCCCCCACAGATGTTGATATCCTGATATTTTAAAGACTTCTAGCAAGACCTAGGAGTCCAAGTCATGGACAGAGGTTCTGTATTTGACATATACGCAATAAAAATCTCCTATCATAAGGAACTAGTATGAAATGCAGACAAAGGGCATGCAAGTACAAGGGATATAGAGTAGAAGCTACACAAGGAGTACTCTTCATTTCCACAGCTAGAGATGCTCACAGATCAAAATCACGTTGACTTAGGTCTGCACAGGCCATACAAATTAACCAAAGTTAGCAAATGAAATAGTCACTTACCTTTTTTTTTTAATAATGGAGCTTTTTTTTAATAATGGAGCTTTATATTAGTGATCAGACAACAAGAAGACTTTACCTTGAAGGAGTATTCCTGTACCATTTCACTCACGTTCACCCTGACGTTCTCCCTTCTTAGTACAACAAGTTATGTAATCCCCAAAATTTAAAATCCTAAAACTGGGCAAGATTTATCACTTGATAAATCAAAGCACTATTCTGTTAATATTTCTTAGCATCTTTATATCTGTATTTCAGTATTAATACTTATCTTTTTGTTAATTTTATAAAATAATACTCTATATATTTCACAAAGTGTTTGAATCACATTTTTTTAAGATGTATTCCATAGGTTACTGTTTTAATAAAGTTGTTGTAAAGTATCAGTTCACTGCAGTACTTTGTTTCTTCTGTAACTGCTTCCCTGAAGTCTCTCATTTTTTATTTGAAGGTAAACAGCTTGTCTCCATCCCAGACAGATGAAAACTGATGTTCAAAATTTCAGACAAAATGACTAAGTAGTTGAATAGTTACAAAAATGATGAAGTATTTCTTTTTTTTTTCTTTATAGCTCAGCTTGACAGGTAGTTTTTGCAGAGCTTGAACCACCCATTGTACTTTATGAAAGCAATAATTTAACACCTCATCGATAAGGTGGATTGGGCTGGTTGGTATAGTCTACTTGGAGTTCTGAAGAGGCTCTTGTCAAAATCCCTCACAGTAAAAGTGTTAAAGGAAACCAGGTTATAATGAGATAGTACAGTCCTTGCACTGATTAAAAGATGGTTGAACGATAGGAAGCAGAATGCAGGGGTGAATAATTTTCACAGTAGAGGAATGTCACCTTTGGAGTTCTGCAGAGATCTGAGTTAGGACCCATATCTTTCAACTCATTCATAAATGACCTAGAAATGTTGATGTATAGCAGCGACTTTTGGTAGAGGTATGAAGCTTTACTTGGAGTAAAGACAGGAACTTTATACGCTAAGTGGCAGAATTACAATGGAACGTGCATTTTGTTATAAACAAATGTAAAGTGATTAAAATGGGGAAACAGAACCCCAATAGCCTAAGTTTTATGTAAAAAAATAATGTGCTCCACACTAATTATTACAACTTAGAAATAAAATGTGGAGTTTATAATAGATAATCAATGAAAGTATCAGCCTAATGGTCAGCAATGGTCAAAAAAGCATGTTAGGATTAAGAAAGCAAGAAGAAAAGGAGCAGGAAATAAAATCTGGAAAATCATTATGTCACCGTATGCCATGGTGTAAGCCAGGGTGTTCTTGTGTCTGGACTGAATCTATTAAGTCCCTGCCATCTCAGATTGATGTAGAAATGGAAAAGGGTCTGGGAAAGATGACAAGAGTGATACAAGACGTAAAACAACTTCCACGGAAGGAATGGCCTACCTAAGCAGATACGATTTTCAGTAGACAGGTATCTGAAATAAATTGGTAGTCTGGAGAAGAGATATGTGAAAGAAAAAATATGAGATGATATGAAAGAAGTCAAAAAATGGCCTATCAAAAAGTGGAGAGGGTGAAGCCTGGAGGCCTGGAGAGGCTGAATAAGACTTTTACCTGCTTTTCCAGGAAAAGAAAAACATTAGATGAACTTAATATGCAGGCAGTCCAAAACAAAAAAAAAAAAGGGGAGGGCGGGTAATCCACACAATTTGCATCCAGAGGTGCAACACCTTCCCACAAGGTGTTGCAGATGCTAAAAGTTTACCTGGGTTCAAAAGCAGGCTGGACAGGTTAATGGAGGAGGAACTCACTATGGGCTCCTAAAACTGCCTTTAGTTCTGGAAGTTCCCAAGTCACAAACAGAAGAGTATTCAGCAAAACTATAACTTGCCCTATCCATACTTTTTCCCTACTCATCTACTTTTGACTCCTTCCAGAAACAGAGGGGGAAGTTGAATCTTTGGTCCACTTTCATTTTCTTTCTGTACAGCACCGACCATCTGCTTCTATGCTCACTGTCTACCTCCAGCTAAAAAGAGGCAATGAGACTCACACACTACACTGTGCCAGTCTGGGATTTAATCACAGAAATATTTTCTTCAGCAACAAATACAGATGGCATTGGCACAAATGAGAGGGCAGCAAACTGGCATGGGGACTAGAACGAGCAGCTGGGGTCAGGTGAAGAAAATTTCTTAAATCTGCTTTGCTGCCAAAAATAATGTTTGTGCAACTGACCTCTTCAGGAACACAGTCTAATGTTATTATGACCCAAAATGAAATGCTTGATATTTCATTGTCATGCTGGCAAATCAGAACATTTCAAGAAAAAAAAAATCAATGTTTCTTCAGGGGGAAAAAAGAGATTTTGTAGAAATTTCAATTCCTGTTGAAAACTTCTCTTTAACCTTTTTCCCCTTCCAAATAAAACAAACATCTTTCAGTGGAAATCACAGAATCGTTTAGGTTGGAAGGGACCTCTGGAGATCATCTAGTCCAACCTCCCTGCTCAAGCAGGGACCTCTAGAGCATATTGCCCAGGATCACATCCAGACGGGTTTTCAATATCTCCAGGGAAGGAGACTCCACTACCTCTCTGGGCAACCTGTGCCAGTGCTCTGTCACCCTCACAGTGAAGAAGTTTTTCCTCAGGTTCAGATGGAACTTCCTGTGGTTCAGTTTCTGCCCATTGCCTCTTGTCCTGTTGCTGGGCACCACGGAGAAGAGGCTGGCCTCATCCTCTTGACACTCCCCCTTCAGATACTTGTACACGTTGATGAGATCGCCTCTCAATCTTCTCTTCTCCAGGCTGGACAGGCCCAGCTCTTGCAGTCTTTCTTCAGAGGAGAGGTGCTCCAGCCCTCTAATCATCTTGGTAGCCCTCCGCTGGACTCTCTCCAGGAGTGCCATGTCTCTCTTGTCCTGGGGAGCCCAGAACTGGACACAGTACTCCAGGGGAGGCCTCCCCAGGGCTGAGGAGAGGGGCAGGATCACCTCCCTCCACCTGCTGGCAACACTCTGCCTAATGCACCCCAGGATCCCATTGGCCTTCTTGGCCACAAGGGCACACTGCTGGCTCATGTTTAACTTGTTGTCCACCAGCACATTTCTCGACTAGTACTCACCCGTATGAGTGGGGCACTTCTTTGAATGGGGAGACCAGATCCCTACTTTCAGCTCCTTATTCACACCCTGAGGGATGAAGTCTAAGCAAGGGTGGCAATTCCAGTTTGCTGATGTGTGCTATGTGACACAAGCACGGGAGGAAGTGTTCTGACAATCCCATCCTCTCCTCCTTCCATATGAAATTTGCAGCAACAGTACTCAGCTTTTTGCTGGGTTGTTCACAAGTGTGGGAAAAAGGCCATCAGCTGTCAGGAAGACATACTGCCTCCTCTACGGAGATGATGGGCAGCCAGATGGAAAGGACCAATGTACCACAACCAGCTCTTGGGCCAACAGTTGAACCATGCCATTTAAAATCATCTGCAGAGGCAAAAGTATTGTTTTACTGGTGCAAACTTTGCAAGATTTAACTATATAGCCTGTATTATAATTTTCAAATTCCAGTTAATTTCCCAGGCTAGATAAATGCTTTTGCATGGCGAATGATTCTTCATAGTAAACTGACGAGAAAACTGGTAAAGCCTTTCAAACACTGATATGCCAGTAAATGGTAATTAATATTAAGTAATCTTCTGTGAAGGTATTTCATCGGGCTAACATTTTTCCTATCTCAAATTTGGTTGGTGCGTAATAAGAATTAATTCCAGAGCATTTAAGTAGGATTTACATTTGGAACTAACTTTATGTGCAAAAGGGTTTGGAGAAGATCTGCAGGTAATGAAACCTGGTATTAATGTGATGAAAGAACTAAGCAAAAGAACTCTTAGGTGCTCCTCACCCGTTCAAAGTTATCTCACTGGAATCATGCACATTTCTGTATGAAAGACAAAAATGAGTGTAAAAATATCCAGATAAAGGTCAGAAAAGAAGTTCAGCCTTCTCAGTGGAATGAGAAATTAATATATAACTGCTAAGGTCTGGCCTACTGAGGCCAACCCTACCAGATTTTGTTCCAGCGTGGACCTCTTAATCACAGTAGTACTTGTTCCGAGAATAACCCAAAAAGATGAGCCAAGTAAGGATTATTCCAGACAGCTGGAGTTCTGGAGTGTTGCAGAATGAGGACTGAGATCCTCAGGGCAATAATCTGTTGCAATTTGCAATTAAAGATGTGTTTTGGAAGACCTTTGTTTCTCCGCCAATAGAGCAAGACACAAAGGAGGAGTGAGCTTTAAGTACCGTTTCACAGATTCTCTATGCTGTAAAGCTCATGCCTCAGGGAGGGTTAATGTTCAGTGACAGATGGAAGGTCCCTCTAGCAGTATTAGCAAGCAGAGAGGTAGACTGAAAGTACAGAGTTCAAGTGATTGGAGCTGTCAGAGGCACTATAGCAAAAAATTTGTCACTGAATGCAAAATATTTACCATTTTTAGAAATGCAGAAAGCTGATTTTCATTGCTGATGTTAAATCAAATATAGAAAAGTTTTTCTGATGCTGTTTTAAATTGTTTTGAATAGTAGAGTACCCTGGGACTTTTGCTGCATGAAGCAAGAACCTCAAAGTGCTTTATTGTTGTAATTTCCATGGAAATTAACATTTACATGCATGGTTATCACACTTTCCTCGTAATGTAAAGTATTACTATCTAAATTCCTTTGAAATACAGTCACTGAGGTATCATCAATCTGACTTAAGATTTGATCTACATTTCTGCCAGAGTTTGCTGAATACTTTTGTTTTTCCTCTTGTTTTGAGCTATAGAAGTTAATAGTGACCTGAATTTTAAAATTCAGCTGCCATTTTATTCCATTTGCTGTTTTTTTTTTTTTGTCTCTCTTGTTTAGGTTCTTGCTCTTCCTTCCTCCTGTGTCCACTGTAGGCACTTAGTAGGGATTTGTATGCTGTCAGCAGCACCAATAGGAAAACGCACATAAGGTAAATTCATAAGGAATTTGGTCCATGCCCCGCACTTATACAAGTCTCATAAAAAAGTATGGAGAAGAGCATCCAAAACCTCCACTACAGTCCTCCCTACACTGAGGAAGTTTGATAACAGTTTGAGTGAATTAGGGTTCCCAGGAGCCAGAGATTAACAACCACAAGGCAGTCATTGTCTAGTTCACATTACAGTGCCTTAAAGTTGCTTTTCACCATACCTTGACAATCATCTCCCATTCTGACCTGTCAATTTGTGTTCATCACCCTCAGCCTCCTGATGACCTCTCACCATGCTCTGCTGATGGATGGGTGCTCCAGCAAGCTGGCATCCACTCACCTATGGGCTTTATGCCATTTTCTGCAGTCTTGTTGCCATTATTTTCTGGATGATTCTGGATGATATGTTTTACCAAAATGTGCTCCTGGAACTGTGATACAGTGCCCACAGACTTCTGGGTGTCTGTTGCCACAGAAAAACTCTTACCATCTTTAGAAAATCATGGCAATTCATGGTTGTGACACTAAACTTTGGTCTTATCAACAAGATATAAGAAATCTGACATACTTCTGATGCAGTGTCAGACACCTGGAAGGCTTCTGAACAACATAGCCTTTTTGTGATGGTTAATAAGAAAGAATCACAGAATCACAGAATTGTTTAGGTTGGAAGGGACCTCTGGAGATCATCTAGTCCAACCTCCCTGCTCAAGCAGGGACCTCTAGAGCATATTGCCCAGGATCACATCCAGACGGGTTTTGAACATCTCCAGCGAAGGAGACTCCACTACCTCCCCGGGCAACCTCTGCCAGTGCTCTGTCACCCTCACAGTGAACAAGTTTTTTCTCAGGTTTAGGTGGAACTTCCTGTGGTTCAGTTTGTGCCCATTGCCTCTTGTCCTGTTGCTGGGCACCACGGAGAAGAGACTGGCCTCATCCTCTTGACACTCCCCCTTCAGATACTTATACACGTTGATCCACCTCTCAATCTTCTCTTCTGCAGGCTGGACAGGCCCAGCTCTCGCAGTCTTTCTTCATAGGAGAGATGCTTCAGAAAGGGATTATTTGATATCACAATAGCAAGAGTAGTGCGGACAAACAAAACACCAAGGAAACCCCTTGTAAAGTAACATAATTCAAAGACAGTTGACCTTTCATCTTGGTCTTCTTGGATAGCTGTGCAGACTGATGCACCTATGGTAGGAATGCAAGGGTCAGGACATCATGCCTGTGCTGGCATCCACCTAAGTGCAAGAAAAAGTGGACTGAACACGTAGTCCTTGGATCAAAGAGGATCACACTAAATTATTTTATGGTCCTTCCCTTACTGTGCTGTATCACTGGCAAAGGTAGACATACTCTATGTGGAGTTCTCAGCATACTGACTGTTATAATTCCAAAAAATGTTTATATAAATTTATACTTTAAGGTATATGACTTGTAAAACCGATGGCCAAGTAACTCACGGCATTAGCTAGTCGAAACACAAGAAATGTGCAAATTAAGGCATGTTATGTATGTGACTCAACAAACACTGAGCAAGAGGAAGGAAGGGACCTCCTCTCTCACAAAGCAGATGATCTTTTGCTTCAGTATCCAGCCATCGGGGACTGTGGGAGATATTTTAAGAGGTAACAGGAAGGAAAACAAAGAAGCTGTTTAAGTACACCACTCAAGAATACCAAACTGATGATGAACAGGCCAGATACATAAGTTAGCTAAGACACTGACAAAGAACTCTAGTTAATAAATTAACAACACAAAATACCAGGAGCAGGAGCACAATTTCTCCTTCCAAGAGTTGTCCAATGCCTCATTAGCACAGGTAGCACAAACAAAAACATCAAGTAATCTTAACCGTATAGGTTGAATTCATCCACCTAACTGAATCACGCTAGTTGTCTAGGTCTACGTTACTGAGTTTAAGGTGCAATTCATCTGATCAGATGTGCATGGTTATTTTAGGCTGAGGTGAATTATGCCCTAAGAGTCACTGACCATGGGGTTCTTCCACCTGGTTAATTGCTTTCTTGCACTGTTTATGCTATCTCCATCCTGAAACCTTCTTCTAAAAATCATTGTTTCAAGGACATTCAGATTTAGTCACCCTATACTTCCCTCTAAAGGGTAATCATCTCATGATGGTCCTTACAGAGTGGTATATTGTTTCAAAGTAAAGAAATATTTTGTTTTCTTTTTTTCTTTTCTAATCAACTTCACAGAATATTAGAATTCATTTTGTGGATGTCACTTAACTACCATGCCTCACTTACCTGTTTGTGATGGTGGTACATTTATGGAGGACGGGTTACTCAGCTGCAGCTGCTTTGCTGCCAGATAGAAATCATCTTGTGTGTTGCAATTGCACCAGTTAGGCAAGATAGTATTAAACAGCAAGAGTGGCAGAATTGTTGAGAGAATAGAGTATGAAACTACAGCTTCAGAACTCCGCAGTCTTTTTCTGTTTTGTGATGAGTCACATTATCTCTTTGTGCCTCAGTTTTCTTACCTGTTGACTGGGTGCTAAAAAATTCATAACAAATTGTTTGAGGCATATTGCAAAGTGCTAAAAAGAAGGTAGATCTTATCATTAGTAAACTGGAAAAATAAATGAATAAGAAGCCCGTATCTTAAAGATTGTCATTATATAAAGTGAAATTCTAAATGTTCTTTTAGGAATCATTATAAGTGACTTATCTAAAGCTGCATTATCTATCTATCAAAGCACAAGAGAAAGCAGAGAAAACAATAGGTAAATTTTCTGCTTATTTTCTTTGGTGTTCTGCTCGAAGTTATGCTAATATCAGATATATTCAGAAGCTTTGACATTTTATGCTTGACAAATTGATGGTTTGGTAATGTAGTACAGTTTTCTTTATCAAAAGCCCTTTTTTACGGGGGGAAAAGGGGGCAGAAACTTTTAATTACTACCCATCATAGCCAACACGGGTTTTACTTTTGATTTGAGTAGTCAATGAGATCTTGACAATGCTTGACACACTCCATCTGCATTTAATTAACTTTCTTTTCTCTTTTATTAACTGCTTTAAAGTAGGAGAGAATGGAGAGAAAACAAATTTCAGTTTTATATGTAGTAACACATGCTTTTGGTAACATAGCAAAATTCTGACTTTATTAACTCAACGAGAATATTCTAATTAATCAACATAGTATTAAAATTAGAATGTTTCTTCTGGAGTTTATGGAATAAGTTCTGAATCAACTTAATGATTCTGTGCTTGACAAAAGGACTGAGTTATGAAGCCACAAGTTAATTGATCAATGTTGGATTTTTACCAGTGGTGAAGCAACAAAAATTTTATCTTCCTTATAAAGAACAATAGCAAACAAAGAAATGGATAATAGTGTATGCAATAATTTCTCCATAAATTCTACCTAGCATCCACTTAATTTACTTCTAAAACGATTATGTTAATATTAAAATCTTATCTTATACTATTCAGGGTGGCAAGTATCTTGTTAAATGTGGGTTTAATGATCAGGGATTCAGGAAAGTTGTTGCCGTTAGCATCTGCTAGTAGGAGAAGTTAGATTGTGGGCAAGGTCTTCACCAGTCAGAGGATCTAGAATTGGAATTTCACTGAAAATTTTGAGGAAGATTCACGAACAAAAGTAAAACAACTTATTAATTCTTGTTTTTCGTTATTTTTCGGGCTAATATTATGCAATAATTCAGGTTGGGAGGGACTTCAAGAGGTCTCTAATCCAACCTTCTGCTCAAAGTATGGTCCTCCTGAATTCCGATGAGGTTGCTGAAGGCTTTGTCCATTTCGTTCTTGAAAACCTCCAGGGACAGAGATTGCACAACCTCCCTGGATAAGCTTTTCTAAAACCTGACCATCCTCATGCTGAGAGATATGGCATGTTGTAACCTCCCCCTTTCAGTTTATGGCCGCTCTCTTTGGCCTCCTGCCTTGCACCTCAGTAAAGAGGCTCCTTCTTCTCATCCTCACAGATGTGGGGAGGCTGCTGTAAGGTCCCCCGAGGCCTCTCTCTTGTCCAGGCTGAACAAGCCCTGTTCCCTCAGCCTCTCCTCATTAGGCATGTGCTCTGGCCCACCAGCTGTCTTGTTGGCCCTTGCTAGGCTTGCTGCAGTTCATCAGCAGCAAGCCTAGCATCTTCTCAGAAATATCTGTATCTATTTCTGAGTTAAGACACTTTTATCTGCAACCTGAGCTATCATTCTAAAACTCATCACTTTGACAACTTTTAGAAACTGAGCTTCAGGCTCAGCTGATAAAGATCTGCCAGCTTCCAATATGTGTGATTTGAACCAAGCCTATCAGGTGGACAGTGCTATATAGTGGAGTGGCTGATCAAACAAAGTGCTTTAAGACCACTCAGGACATACCTCTGATTCAGGGGAACCTGCTGGCTAATCTCTTCGAACAGTAGGCTGAAGTGAAGCAGTAATGAACAAGAAGCCACAAGAAGAACCATGTGTCCTGGTGCAGAAGGCATGGAAAATGAGGAGACATCACTTTTACCAACATAATCTTCACTAATAGGTTATGTCCTGTTTTCAAGAATAAGTGATTATTACCCCTCAGTCTGTGCACCCACTAAAATGAAACTACCTTCTTTTCCTTTTTTGCTGGACACTGCAGTCTTCTTCCAGAACATACCATCTTTGACGGAAGATAAAAATCACTATGAATCTCCTGAACCTTCCAACCTATTTTAGGGCTATCTTCTCCCATCTTTGTCTTAACTTTGTTCCTCTGGACAGTATGCCTCATGGGAGTTCTGTTGTTTCTTTTTTGAGAACGGCTAGTACTTTCAGATCCTGCAGTTTAATAATTCTAATGAGCCTAGCAGGGTGAAGATTAAATTCACTTACCTTTGCATCTCTTCCAATGAACCCATGAAGCCAGACCCTATGCATAATTTTATAACTACTGCTCTATGTATAAATAGATATATGCCTGTAACTTTTAATTCCACAAATATACAAAGCTTTTCCAGTGAACTGCTTCCAGCAATGTGATGAATGAATTTTTTTTTTAACATGCATCTATTAAACTATGTTGTTGCGTGGGTTCTCTGATTAAAGTCACTGAGTTTCATATTATCCAGGAATTAAATTTCACACAATAAAACTGTACCAAAACCACAGTACATCAACACCTGTAGCAAACGAAACCCATTAAGGTATCTCTAGATATATTATCAGCTCAGCCATAATACATATGCATATGCATATGTTACATGATTACATATTGTTATAAAGACACATAGAAAGAATTCCTTTTTAAATCTTCCATCCATATGAAAGGTGAAACCTCGCTTCCTACTGACATCTGTAGGAGATTTTCCATGAGCTTCAACAGGACTTGCAATTCATCCAGACTGTACAAATAGTACCTCTATCTGAATATGGATCCAAGCACCAAAGTATAAATAATAAATGTGGATTCCGAATTGAAAACTAGGCAAATGTTTTACAAAATGTGAAGCCTGGATTAATTGCTAGACACTGAATGAGAAACACAGCTCAGTGTGACTTAAACAGCCATGGGCTGCTTTTGGAGCTTCCTTTTTTCTGTAGGAAGTGCTGTGAGCCATGCCGTGAACCCAGCAATCCCATCATCATCCTCTTGTTTGATAGAATTTTTTAAATCAGCCATAGCAGCTTTCCTGAAATTTGGAAGCAGGAGGTATATGATTAACAGTGCTTCTGTTTTATACATTTGTTTCTTATTCTAAAAAACTACTGAGCGCTATTGTTAATGCTGAGAGCAAAGACACTGGGCTAAGCCTCTGCAAATGAAGATCAGACGGCAGACTTGTAAGAGACTTGAGAAATTTGCAAAATCCCATCACAGGGAAACTAGACTGCAATGTCAATGAGTTCCTAGAAACAAAAAGCTTACGTTTTAGTGGAAGGAACAAAACTAGCCATACTCAGCTCTTATATGTGAGTCTATCTTGGTTAATGAAGAGATGTACATGCTTTGCTTCAGCACTGTGCTGTGTGTTGAATTTCTGAATATCAGCTACCAAGGTTTATTATTGTTTCAGATTAGCAGAAAGCAAAGAACAAAGGTAATTTTCTTTGGCTACTCAGCACTGTTAGGACAAAAATTTTCCAGCATCAGAGCCCAGGCTCTGTTTTGTCCTGTTGAATCTGTGCACGGAATTTTGAATTCCAACACTTCGTGTAGGTGCCTGTTGGACTTTGTTCTTGCATTTTTCTTCTTTTTTGATTTTGTCAACCCAGATCCTTCCTCAATGCATCACTTTAGGATTACTGAAATCCAGCCAGAGATGAGAGCTGATCATCTAGGAACAGGTCTCTCATTCACTTGGCCATCCTTGAAATCAACATATCTATAACTGGAAACACAACGTTACCAGTGCAGTGTTTTCAGCTAAAAGCATATTTCTGATGTTGAAAATTTGTGGGTTTTTTTTTTTTCCAAATAATTAAAAATAAAGCTTGATTAAAACTTTCCAACCAAATCTACTTTTCCTGAGGGGCCCAGTGTGAGTCTCTCAGCTCAGTTTCCAAATAACAAAGGCCACATAACCACACAGAATTATCTCTGCCACAGAGGACTTGGCAAAACACTTGGCTCTGCAATTCTCACAGAATCACAGAATCACAGAATCACAGAATCGTTTAGGTTGGAAGGGACCTCTGGAGATCATCTAGTCCAACCTCCCTGTTCAAGCAGGGTCACCTAGAGCATATTCTCCTGGTGCTGTAAGACGCATCCTACCCTACAAAGGCAGAACTAAATTGTATATGATTGCATGCTGCTGCCGGACTGTAGTTGAAAGGAAAAACGTGACTTCAAATATACATAGAACATCTCCTCCATAGGCACCTTAGCTTTTTCCTATATGAAAATAGAATTGTCTCTTGGTAGTTAAACACACCTTTAACAGCATCCGAACAACAAAGGATAGGAGAAGTTGGGTCTTGTGTGATAATTGAGTGCATGTATCCCAGTTGTTCCTTGCTGCTTCACACCATAGAAATTTCTTTCCTGTAGGAGCAAACTACCTTCACTCCATGTAAAGGCACAGAATGCAGACAAGTTTTAACTGGTAAGTATAATATACTCTTTGCAAGCATGATGAAGTAAAAAACATCAGGGTAATGGGTAATAACGAAAAGCAAAATCGGCAAGCAAGTCTCTGTAGTCGTATAGACTAAACTGACTGTGTGACATTCCAATTTTGAGTGAATTCCATAAACTGTAGAAAATACAGGTTTAATGAATACGTCCGCATAAAAGCAGGAACAAGACAAACCTTTTCAGTGCAGTGTTTATATTTACAGCACATAAGTTACAAATTACATTTACTCTGGGATGTGCTTCTGATACGGATGACTTTTCTTTAGAGAAATATTATCCATAATCATCAGTTCACTGAGAACAAAAAGGATCTGTTAGTGATGCTGGGGAAGATGAACTGAAGTACTGTTTAGTGGGTTTTAATTATGCTAAAAGATAAAAGTGTTTAGGGAAGGGTGTAAGTCATTCCTAGGAGAAGGAAAATGAACAGACTTTATTTAAGTAAGTAGACATTTTTATTTTGGACAATTTTGAGCTGATTGCTTAGTACATTAATATATTTTTGGGAGCTGATCTATTCAAGCACTCTGCAGTTATATTGTTTAATACCACCAGTCAAAACATTGAAAAACTATGAATCTTGGCTATAAAGATTTTAAATTGTGAGATTAAGAAAAAAATATAGTTTTTTTGTCCTTTGTCTTTCCGCTCCAAAAGTATACAAACCTCTCTCTGCAATCAAAACATTTCAGCTAGCATTATTTTAAAAAACGCAGAATGTCTCAGGTGCTCACAAGCTCAAGCTTTAAGATGAGTACTAAGAGTGAGGTATTCACTTCACCGAAGCCAACAGAAAATTTACTGTTGATTGCAAGAGAACAGGATTTCAATACAGCAAAATTCATAATTAAATTGTAGGATGCGGCAAGGCCGCTGCCTGTAAATTAACATGATCCCTCTTTGGAGTTGTAGTGTAGTCAGGAGTTTCATTTAAAAACCTCATGCTCCCTCACTGGAGGAAGGAGAAAATGTATAAAGAGCCCGGGCCTGGTTTCATTATCCTATGCTCCTTTAAAACACTAGTAATTCTATTAAAATAACTAAGGTTTTACCAGTGCCAGAAGGAAAAGACTCATGATCATTGTTACATTACAGTGAATCAGCGTAATCTTACACTTTTCAGACTGATGTGGAGACAGTGCTGTGTGTCACAGTGACAATAACGTCCTATGATCACCCTATTTACAAAACAGCATCTAGTAATTATTAGGGGAGAGATGAGAGATTTACCTCCTGCTGTTGCTACAAAACCCGTGCTTCACTCCCCAAGGCAGAGGCAGCATGTGCTCCTGCAGGCTACAGACACACAAACACACACACACACACACACACACACACACACACACACACACGCACACACAGATCAACTGAGGTAGCTGGCAACTATCTTAAAATACCATACTGGTCCCCCAGCTGGGAATATACATTTCTTAGAGCCTGGATGCAATGCTTCAGGCAAAACGCAAACTCTCTGTTATCGTTCCCCGCTTGAAAGGGACACAGGGTCCTTTAGGTCTTTATCAAAGGCAGAGTGACAATCCACGTAAGCTTTTCTCCAAACTGCAAGGCCTGTTATACTCACTGATACCTTAATAAAGAAAATGTCTTTTCCTCTTGTTACCTTTAAGCGAGATTCTTGTGGATGGGAACGTGCAATTCCCTGCTGACATCGTCTCTGACTGCAGCACAATCATTTTTTTCCTACTTTCCATCCTGGCGGACACTGCAACAGTCAGCTTTCCCATCCTGAGATGTCTCATGGTGGAAACCAAGCAGATATGGCAACAACGGGCAGATATGGCAACAAAGGAGCTGTTGTTATTTGTCTGATAAACTCTACAATGATGCTTTAGAGCTCTTCTGTCTGGCACCAGTTCCTATTCCTATTTCACGCTCTAGACTGCTGTTAAACAGCTTTCTACCCTGTCCACAGACCTGTCCATCGCCCTGATCAATTAATTACCTTCTGAGTTTCAGGTGCTTCAGCTCCATCCGAAATCAGAGCTAGGGAGCAGCACTGTTCATGAAACAACCTAGACAGCACCGGCAGGCCGCTTTGCTCATAGAACATGGGAGATCATCCTGTTCCATTACTTTTATTGATATACCCTGACAATAGACATTTGGGAACTTGCACTTGTTTTGCTAGGTTAGCAGTTGCTAGCAGTAGTATGATGTGTTATTGGTCTGGTTCAGCCTGTCTCAAAACCCTCCTTTCAAATGTTTTAGCGCTTTGCTCCAATGTGTTTTTGATGTCACAGAATCACAGAATCGTTTAGGTTGGAAGGGACCTCTGGAGATCATCTAGTCCAACCTCCCTGCTCAAGCAGGGTCACCTAGAGCATATTGCCCAGGATCACATCCAGATGGGTTTTGAAGATCTCCAGCGAAGGAGACTCCACCACCTCTCTGGGCAACCTCTGCCAGTGCTCTGTCACCCTCACAGTGAACAAGTTTTTCCTCAGGTTTAGGTGGAACTTCCTGTGGTTCAGTTTCTGCCCATTGCCTCTTGTCCTGTTGCTGGGCACCACGGAGAAGAGGCTGGCCTCATCCTCTTGACACTCCCCCTTCAGATACTTGTACACGTTGATGAGATCGCCTCTCAATCTTCTCTTCTGCAGGCTGGACAGGCCCAGCTCTCGCAGTCTTTCTTCAGAGGAGAGGTGCTCCAGCCCTCTAATCATCTTGGTAGCCCTCCGCTGGACTCTCTCCAGGAGTGCCATGTCTCTCTTGTCCTGGGGAGCCCAGAACTGGACACAGTACTCCAGGGGAGGCCTCCCCAGGGCTGAGGAGAGGGGCAGGATCACCTCCCTCAACCTGCTGGCAACACTCTGCCTAATGCACCCCAGGAGACCATGTATTGATATGGATTTTATTGAGGGCTGAGTAAGCAAGGATTCTTGCTAGGCCACACGTGCTAATGTGTACCTAAATATTATCAAGTAATAGCAAGAATAAAAAGCAGGAGTATGAGAAATATTTGTGAAATAGAGTATCTGCCCCAGGGCTGCACAGTCATCACTGCTCTAATAAGACAATTTCCTACTTGAACATTAAGTATCATTTACCTACAGTTGCCCACTTACTGCATCTCATTTAAGCCTCTTCAATGGAGAAAAAACATATGTTTTCCATGGAAAAAGTCCATCCTGCCTTCTACCTACCTTTCGGCTTAACACCTCAATAGGCTTTGTGGTCTGAAACATTGAATTTCTGATTACGGGAAAGTTGTTTACAACACAGATGATAGTTATGAACAGTACATCTTAGAGCAAATTTAATTTGTTTCTGCTGTGCTTTAAAAAAATAAAGTATAAACCCAATCTTGTTTATGGTTTTAGAAAGTCATATTCATTAAATCCATATGGTTGGCATTTTATGTAATTTGCTCCATAAAAAATAAAAATGTTATTTTTGTTTAAGCCTATTTGACTGCAGGGATTTGCCTCACAGTTGTTGCTCTTCATTATGAACAGTTACCCAAGACAGCTCCTAATATTCAGAACTATGTCCTGCTCAAATCCCAGCTGAACGAAAGAAAAAGGTATTTAGCTGGAATAGTACCAGGGGTGGGAGCAGGGCTGGAGGATGTATCTTGTTTAATAGGACTGACGCACATGGTTTAATATTAAGACCTAATCTAATCCTGCTAATGGAAAAATTTAATATTCTGATAGGATCACTTAGTGAAATAGAATATTATAGCCTGTGTTAAGATGGAGGGGAAAAAAGAACCTAATTTGCACATGCTTGTTAGCTCAGTATGTATTTTTCATTTGCAATCATATGATTCTAATCCTTAACCCAATACCAGTGTTTTCTTTTATTTGGTGGTTTCAGATAAAGCCCCAGTAAAGCTTTTTGTAAAATAAAGTCATATTTCACCTCAGCATGGTAAATTAAATGCGATATTATTTTCTTCCTGATGGCTCTGCTGGTTAAGGTGGTACTGTAGTGTCTTTTATTTATTTGATCAAACTGTTGAGACCTGACGTACCCGCCATAGCACAATGCAGAGAGTTAAATGTTGTTGGATTCCGGACTGCATTTACATTTGGTGAGTTCTGCTCCTGGGCAGAGCCCTAACCTGATTCTTGATGCACAGAAGTACAAAAAAATGAATGCTAACTGCTTAAGTGTTAACTTAAGAATGAACAGCCAGGAGCTGGGCAGGATTAGAAACGAATATGGCTTTAATTGCCTTCACTTTGTATTTCACAGGCAAACAGAAAAAAAACAATCATCATCACCACTTTCAATGAGTATAACCAGCTCATTTCAATCCTGTAGGTAAGAGCTGATAAGAGTCTTGATTATCTTTAGTCAATGGGATCCAGCAGTTCTTCATATTTCCCAAAGCCAGGGATACTTCTCAGGTACAGCCCACTTTAATTTTGGTATGAGACCTAAGAAAGCACAGCGCCCCTGAGCTTCTCGGTAAAATGAAAGATAAATTCAGTTTGTTATACTCAGGAAACTCAGTACATGGTGAACATGACAAAAGAAATTAAAATCCCAAGGATTTCAAATGGCTCAGGGGCACCCTTCGCCTGTAAAACTACTTAGAACAGTTGCAGGCCTCAAACTGCTTATTAAATTGAGTTAGAGATACAAAACCTCTAACCAATTTCCAAAGCTCTGTTTGTGGCCAAGGAAACTTTGTTAAGTTAGCAACTGTACTGCTCTGAACTGCTGCTTAGGCTGCATCTATGACGATAGTTAGGTCCAAACCTGAAACCATCCCCAGGCCTGTACCTCCTGACCTAGTTCTGTCATCCCATAGGTCAAATCTGATAGATGCCTAGACAACTTAGGATGCTTAGGATGCTTAGATAGGACAACTTAGATTTTTTTCCAGGCACATCCTAAGAAAACACCAAGCAATGCAGAGATATTCAAGTCAATCTCAGGAAATCAGCCAATTTCCATCTCATCATCATTTATTCCTGGCAAACCATGCCTCTATAGGTCTTTTCCCCTCTTCTACTGCTAGACTGAGACGAGCTTGTAAGGTAACTCAGCGTACCAGGAACCGCTTTTTAGATGGTCCACTCCATCGTCAGGGAAATCTGTGATAAGTTTTAATGCTATGGATGCTAGACACAAAGCAGGATAAGTGAATAGTTTCACTATGGGTTAAGAAATATGGCTTAGGTGGAGAACAGTGAGAACAGTCCAGGGGAAGCGTGTGGATTGACAGCTCCAAGGATTTTTAGCTGGCAGGAATCTCAAAAAGCAGGTGCCCTATATGGCTCCAGGGAGTTCCTCTGATTGTGATTTGTTGCAGTGCGGGGATGTGCACTGTCTGCGCTTGGCACAAGAAGGAAATAACTTTTTACCTAGGGTTATAAAGTTTTCATGGGGATCGTCTCCATTATGGCCAAGGTAAGAGAAGCCCTTGAAAGTAGCCTCAGGGCCTCGGGTTGGGAGCTTCCATTATCTGTTTCATAGCATAGTGGGACTTGGTTACTCCCTTCTGTTATCTTGAGAGAGGAATCTTCTTATATTTCTTCCCATTAATGATGCTGTAATTTTAGTGAATGCCACTGGATCTAAGAATTACCTGACAGCAGTAATAACCATCTGTCAGCATAACATGAAAAAAAAAAAAAAAAAACAGGATAGAATCACTTTAGTATTTTTTAGAAATGTCCAAATGCTGAGATCAATTTGTGCTAAAAACTACTGACTTACTGAATATTAAATTTTTTAGTAAATTCCCAAGTGTTTTCTTTTCCAGATGACTTGACCGTGAAAATTGCATTATCCTAATTTATGCATACAATTGAATTAATTTTTCTTACCAAAATGTCACAAAATTCAGTTTTCAAAAGGCTCATATTCCGTCTTATTCCTATCCTAATATATCCTGATCGTCTTTCACCTATGCATCTATTTTGAAACTTCTAAGTCATACATATTCATTGGCCAGTTACTACAGATACAGTAATTGCTGCTTAACATGCTCCACAAAGTTTTATAAAATATTAATTGTCTATTATTCCTATTGCAGGTGGAAACACTGGAAAAATGGCTCCCTCTTGCAATATAATAAACTCATTTCAAGTTTTTTTACAGTCCTGGTACAGTGGTTTTCTAGATGAGAGACTATGGTCACGTGCATGAATTTTAGTTTTCGGGTAACAAGGCCTTAGAGGAAATTATGGTATATTCAAGATCGTCTTCTGACATGGAATTAAGACAAGTCCATGGCACACACCTTCTGGATCACATTCACTTAAAAGACTACATGGATAAAAACAGTCAGACAGCCCCTGTACTAAGGAACTCCACTTCTATAGACTACACCGAAGAGAAGACAAAGCTGATTCTGGGAGGGCCAATAAGGTTTGAGAAGGTGAGAAGTGATTGTGTCTCTGCTGGATGGTTAGTACAAGGACTTGAAAGAATAGCTGGGAGGATGAAGACTTTGGGAAGATACCCTTGGGTTAGAGACTAATTAGGTGTCTAATTTGTTTTGAACTGCTTTAATTTGGGCTTTTGATGAGAAGTAATTTAATCAGTGAAAAAGTGTACCTACCTAATTCCTTTTAGCTGCAAATGGGCATTCAGTCCCTTGGACTGGACTAAGGTTATTCTAAATTAAAAACCCATGAAATGGGTGAAGCATTGTCATTAGGTCTTCAGGGCCAGTTTCATGCCATCTATCCCTTCCTTGTGATCTGCAATATTTTCAAATGTAGCACAGCCAATAGATCCTCGCAGAGATTTTCTGCCAGGATTTTAATTCTTTCTGGACAAAGAAAGCAGATAAGCCACAGTTCCTTCAGGTGTCATGCACTATGGCTCAGACTCATTCATTTAGCTTCTGCTACAAAGGCTGGGTTGCTAAGCCATATTTTGTGAATCCCGGGGGCTGCTGGTTTTGTGTACGCGGAGCCTTCCCATCAGGGTAAATGAAGTGTGACAGCATGTGTAGTTCAAGTGTCTGGGAAGCAGGCTGCAAAGACCATCATCACCTCCAAATGCAGAGTTCAGAAATGACAAATAGTCTAAATTTTCAAATTAGTGTTATCTCCTTAGCTCACACCCACACCGAAGGCATAAATAACTTGCACTGTGCATTTCAGTGAAGTATTGAGCTTTTTTATGATGACCTAGGTTGAGTCCTATAAATGATATAACCACAATCAAACAAAGATTATGTGGGATCATTCAGAATCCAAGCTCTGTCTCCTGCCGCTACGTAGAAAAGTGTGCGCTACACTGCAGTGGGCAATATGTCTGCAATCTTGAACAGCATATAAATAAGCAGTCCGTTCTCTCAACATCACAAATATCATTCTCAACATCATTGAGAGACCAATACCAGAAGTAAATGCTTGTTCTTAATGCATGTTTTTTATACCCTCTTAAACTAATTCTATAAAGAAAGAAACAACTAGTCAAAATCCTGAGTATAATTCAGATTTATAGGGGAAGGCTAAATAGTTCCCTGTAGAAGAGACATTTACATTCTCTAAGTACAAGACATTACTTTTTTTCTATCTCTCATTCTCAGTTCTATATCTGATTTAAAAAATGAAATAAATGTATATTTATTTCTGTAAAACTTTGAAAAGTAATGTACAAGTAATCCATTGAATCCATTAGTCAATCATGTTTATGAAAAATCCAAAGCTAAATAGTTAGCTAGACAGGTACAATCACATTGGGGATTTGTTAAGTGCTTTTGTGTACCCAAGGTTACTGAAGCCCAGAGGAAAAAAAAAAAAAACAAAAAAACCCAGCATCACTGACTTTTCAGCTATTACTGCTTTCAAAGCATTGCACTTTTGAACTGTGCAGGCTCCGGTACAGATCTCAATTGCTGCAATCTAGCAGAAGTTGACTTTGTCAGTGCAACAGAGATCAAAATCTGTTTGGTAGTTTATATTCAGTTAGAATATATTTAGCCTGCAGAGCTATTAAATTTCTTTAAGGAGAGGATCATATATTTTTCCTGTTAATGTAAAAGCATAGGACAAGTGCGTGTTTGGCGAACATGGAAATGCATGTATTTCAATTCATTTCTCTTCTACCTGCCTAGTCAAGATTAGAAAGATCCTTATACTTACATAAAATAAACTTGTCTGGATTTCACTTAGGACTTTTAGGCTATTCATTTTTCCCTTAATTCTGAGATTTTCGATGCACAGATTGTGCCCAGTACATAGAAACCATCTCAACAAAAGAGTAGATGTCAGTTTTCTTCCTTTTGGTTGCCTTTTTTTTTTTTTTTTTTTTTAAGTAGTGAAAATCATCCATTACTGTGATCTATCTAATCAGCTGTATTGATCTAGTAATTTAGTAGAATAGCTGTAGTGCATTAAGTGCTCGAACATGGCCTTAAATGGTATTCAAATTTAAGGCAATTTACATCACTGTTATATTCCTAATGGTAAAGAAATAATTCAACACGATGTTAGGTTCAAAGATGTAGCATAAAAAAAAAAAAACCTTCCTGAAAACATATTCTGGGAACATCATGTAAAACTTGGACAACATCAAAAATCCTTTCCAAATTTATGCCAAATGAACCTGACAAATTACATTATTTGAAAGTTAAATGAGAAGATTTTCTCACAGGGAATACACTCATTGATTATCCCTATGAATACAGCTCACTTCTGTTAGCAAGAAGTCTGTTAACAGTTTTTCTCATTGTAATTTTTTTCAGAGAAACAGTATTCAAAGTGGGTAAGAGTTAATAAAATTGTGTATATTATGTACTAAAGACATACACAGAATAGAGGAAGAAAATCATGAATACCGTGATGAAGCAATTCAAGGAGGATTCGGAAATTCCTCCAGCATAGATTTACTTCATAATCACAGTAATGATCCAATTCTATCCTTCCTGAACACTTAAATTAGGCGGTTGCTGGTTCGGTCATGAAGATTAGAAAGTTGTAAAGAAAGAAGAAAGAAAACAAGAAAAAAGAAAAAAGAAAGCTTGTAGGTAGCAAGCTTTGGACACTGTGCTGCATGGTTTATGAAGATTTTTTATATAAGGTTTTTCCAAGGTTCTGTTTTTTTTCTCCTTTCCTTTGGAATATGAGCTCTGTTTTCTGTTGCTTTGTTTTTTTCAAGAACAAAATATTGAAGCACTTCTACCTTTTACCTTCTGGCATGAATTTTTATTGTGACAGCATTAGTTATTGCCTTCTCAAATCCCTGTTAAGCAATGCTTTATGAAAAAAAAAAAAAAAAAAAAAAAGAGGGAGAGAAAAGTTCCTCTGTTGGAAACAAGGTAAGTATATCTGTCTTTCTAAAGTGAATTTATTGTATTGATGTTCTTATGACAGAAATTCTTTGTCTACCTCAGTCACTTTTCTTAGTGTCTGGTGAAAAAAAATAGTCTGGATATTCTAATTTCTGCTGCTTAGAAAATCTGGATTTTAGATTAGTTTATAGGTGTGTAAGTATTTTATTGACGCACTTTGTAAAAGCACACATGCACAACACAGATTACTGGAAGCGGTACTGATGGCTAAAGGTCTTTACTTATCTTTATTGATATATCTGCATAACAACAACATTCTTTCAAATAGATAGAAAATATTTTTAAATAAGAGATTAAAAAAGCCTATATATGAATAAATTTAAAGCTGTGAATGATTAAATGCTTGAAATAAATCTTTCATACAGAATTCCTTCTACCTCCAACATTTTAAGCTTTACTAAACAGTATATTTAGAAAACAGAACACAATGAACATACATTTCATCCCTTTCTCCCCATTCATAGATTCTTTCAGGTACTATCTGAGGGCTTGTCAGCTCCAAGAGCCAGTTCTCAGCCAGGTCACCAATCTTGTCTTTCACACCTGGCTTAGATTTCCTCACCCACCTCACTGACTGAAGGGAAACTGGCATCAGATTTTCTCAGATGCTTCCTCTCTGGACTTAAGAATATTGCAAGTGATAAATAGATAAATGGCACCCTTGCCTCCCACTAGGTGTCATTTTTTGGCCTAAGCAACATCTGAGGGAGATTCCCATGATTTCTTCTGCAGGGATCAGTACAGGAAGGCAATAGTTTAAAATCTTTCTTTCCTATCTGCTCAAGTATCATCCAGTAGTCCTTCCATTTAACTTCTGATGCTATCTTTCTCTTTCTGCTTTTACTCATATCTAATTACTATTTTACCTAGCAATATGCTCTGGATTCAAAAACAAAGAATCATTTTGTATTGTGTTTTGATTGTTGCTTCCTGATATTCTTTTCTTTCCATTCTCACCTTGGTACAAAAAGCCATTCCATTCTCAGCACAAAATTATGCCTCTGCCTAATGTTTAACCATTCTGATGCACCTCCTAAGTGCTTTGTTTAATTTGGTTTTCCTTTCCTAAATAAAAGTAATACGGGGTAAAGGGGAGGCAGTCATTCGACAAAATCAGCAAAAACAACAAAAATATCCTCCAAAATCACCTACTAATTTCCTTCTTAATATTCCAAGGCATGTAAAGAAAAGCAGATAGCAGATGAGTGTATTAAGATTCTGATCATGTGTGCTAATCTATTTTTTTAATACTAGATAATTCCCAGATGCTTCCCATAATTACATAGCATCAGTTAGTAGTAGAAGAGGAGAAAGGTTTGCGAACTTTCTTGTATTCACATCCTATTGAAACAAGGTCACTGGCTAGACACAAGGACAACAGCTGGGAGTAAAATCTTTCTTCATTCCATTTACAATCTCTTCCTAGCTAAAAACTAATCATAGCATTATATTCTTGGTGAGAAACACCAGAAAATTACACTATTCTATTATTTTAGGCCCTTTCAGCATATTTAAAAACCTAGGGTTTTGCTTTTATTCTTTTCTTTTTTTTCCCAAAGTCTAAGAGTAACATTTCATGGTCTTAATGGGAGATATAATTCTCTACATCATCAGAAACTTGAACTCTACAAAGTAGGCCAAATATGCAGAAAGTGAAACACATCGCTACAGAAAATGAAACTAGATAGTACAACTAATTGATTTAAAGTGCACAAAGGTAACCAGAGTTCCTATGATTACAAAAAAAAAAAAAAAAAAAAAAAACTAAATAACTTAAGGGTAACGTCCCTGACCTAGCTTCTGCAAGATATTCTATCTTGTCCTAGAAGAGAATTGACCACCAGACCTCTAAACCTCAGCTTAGTCATAGAAGTTTAGAAAGGAGATTTTTTCTCATCAGTATGTATAGTTTTAACTTGACAGTGCTTTAAACAAAGAAGCTATGCAGTTCATTAATTCTTGCAAATGGTCATTTGTGTGACTTATTAGTATAGAGTGGAAGATATATACTCTTCTTAATACTTGGAGATTAACAAGAATCAGCCTCATCAGGATTAATGGCAATTATGAAGGTATATCTTCTACACTCCCTATTTTCACCTGGGTGATAATTACAGCCTATTAATGTTAGGACACCAAAGGCAAGCACCATGCAGATTAATGAAGATAGTTAATATGGAAAAGAGATGGCTGCCTCTTGACCTTAAAACAATACTTAGCATTAATATGCTTAGTACTTTAAATTCTTTATATGGTCAGAATTCGGTATAAAGTATTAGTTTATTAAGTCCTTAATTGTCCTTTGTTGTGATTTGATGAGGTTCTACTCTTCTTATTTTTCTTTAGAGGAGAAAATATTTTGAAGCCTAAGGCAGAAAAGTGGTGGGGAGAATGCTTGAACAACAAAATAGGTTCAAGGGACCATCAGTTAAAGGACGTGCAGAAAATTAAGATCTGTAAGTGAGAATGAATGGCTGGATGCCCATGCGAGATGAGGAGAAAATGAAAGGAAGGGAGTGCGGTGATGTATAGGAAGGAGAAATGGAATAATTTGGGATGGAAATGTCAGGATTAGAAGGGTGGAAGCTATTCTGAGGCAAAGAAAACATTTGTGAGATATGTTTTCTTAAGAAAAATGTGGTAAACTGGTCAGGATATCATTAGCCCACTTTATTGCTCGTGCCTCTCCTTCTTCTTGGGTTTAACCATTTTCCTTTATCGTTATCTCCCATAAACTAAACTTAGGAAACCTCTTGCATAAGTTTTTTTTGCCATTCACCTAAGAGTTTTTATGTTTTCAAATTAGAAGCAAAGCTGAGAGTTCACAGTCCCTCTTGAAATTCTCATCTTTCTTTATTAATAGGGCTTAAACTCGTTTCTCAGTGGTCCGGTGCTTTACATCTAACAACAGTCATTGGTGTTCTCCCAGTGAGCAGTGATAGAGGTTTCATTTTTGCCTGTTTCTCCTAAATGTAAATTTAGGTCAGCTCTAAATATAAATTACATTCTTGCTTCTATTTGCACACGGTTTATTTACTTTAGGAATGTCCTTTATCCTTTTATCTTAATCTGGTGTGATATCTTTGTTTCTCCGCACTGCTTGTTTGGGCTCTAAACCACACTGCCTACTTTATGGAAAAACTTGTGGAACTTTTTGGTTGCCACCACATTCCAGCTAATGGATGAGATAACTCCATTATATCTAAATTCACATTGCCTCTCTGGTGAGAGGACTATTTTCAGAAAGGCTGCAGCCAAAGTTTGCATTCTTGGTAAGCATTTAGTGACTTGCTTCTTAATGCAGCCTCCAGAAACTCTCCCTTCCTGCAGCTTGTGCTCCCTCCTCTAGGCTGTGCACAGACTGCTGCCCCAGCAGTTTTGCCACTCGCCCAGTCATTCATCCTACATTCCCACCACAAACCAGATTGCAGCTATACAGAATCTGGCCTCTCCAGTGGGGCAGTGTTGTAAAAGAAGGAAATGAGACTATACATTGTGATTCTTGGTTATCACTTATGTTTGTGACATTCCATCTCCCAGTCACGATCTTGCTGATTAATTTATCTTTACAGGCTGCTGTGTCTATGCAGATGTCAGTAGAAGGTCATGTGTGGGTAAAAACTGGCTGCAGGGATAATGCAAGATTAGAGATATATATACGAGGCCTTCCCATTGCAGGCTGCCTTTTACAACAATTTTTTTTTTTTTAATATAGAAATCACCTAAGACATGTCTAGTGCTATGAACTAGTTCAAAATATCACTAATTAAAAGGATAAGGTTATGCAAGGGCTAAGTCATGATCCTACTGATGGGGACTACTCTTTGTGCGTCTTCACTGCTGGTTTTGTTACCTCTAGGGTACTATTTACGCTAATACAAAAAGTTACCAACCTCAAGATCACACATAGTCCCATTTTGAAGTTTTCATCAGGATAAGCTTTCATGAGATTTATTCTTTCCTCCCAGAAAGAAAATATTCTTTTTACATGTATGACACCAAAAAAAAAAAAAAAACAAAACACTAAAGGCTGAAGATGATTGCTTGTTTTCCAGACATTGACCATAGTAAACTGAGCAGTGAAAATTAAGCACATTGCAATTGCTGGTAATAACTGAATGATTTCTCTACTCCCCACATTACTCTTTAAAATGAACAGAAAATATGATTGTAATGGATATATTCTTGCTCCAGTGAGCTAGGTAACAATATCAAACTTAGATTGCCTGATGCAAGTAGTCCCTGGATCTTATGAGTGCTGCAAGTTATTGGAATAATTTCTTCTGCTGAAAAGCTCAGGCATGTTGTACAGCAGCTTAGCAAGTGTAAAAAGTCAGGTGCTATTTTTAAAAGATGCTATCTATGGGATGATCTGACAAAGGACCCACAGTGACAGCTGAGGATTTCCTGCTTTTGAGTGCTGAATGTCTAAATGTAAGTCTCCTTTGCCGTTTGAGATGTTCTGGTATGCCAAAAACATCTACCCAGGAAGAGAATATTTACTGAGAGCAAGCAGGAGTCCCACAGCCTTCTGCGGAGTCATCTGGAGGTGCAATGCCCTACAACGCTCTGCAACGACTACTACTGCTAATTAGGCAATCCAACTGCTCACATAGACAACACAGTCAAGAGAGTCTACAGAGCCATTTAGCTCTCCTTAAAGCTGACAACTGGATTTGGCAGGCTGACAAGCTTCCTGTACCCTATTGATCTAAACTTAAGTGTCTTAATCTCCGACTGACTCTTATCCCAGCATCCCATCCCCAGCTCTAGCATTGAGCTACTGTGGTAGCCTCTCACAACGGCAGTATCTGCCCAGAGAAAGTACTCAAATACCAGCAGCTGATAAAGCCAGATGAGAGACTTAACATCAATAAAAGACATAACATGTTCACACATTTCTCAGACCAGACCATCATCTATCTGCTACTGGTTATTTTTATGGCACTCAGTTTAAGATCACAGCTTTATTTGTGGTAGAGTTACCATCAGCAGAACAAATTTAATCTCACCCAGAACATATCAAAGAGGAGGGACTGATGCTCCCTTTTTATTAAGAATGCATTCAGAGCAGTTCAAATGGCATCCCACGGGCCAATGCAGAATGTATGTGTGTGTATACATATATATAAAAATAACATCCAGCCCATTAACTTTTCTGCTGTGGTTGCAACATGTAACATTGCAGTTTTCTATCAGCTTAAATCAAGCTAACTGCACATTGCTGCAGAAAAGGTCTTTCCCCTCCTTCTACCCCATGAGCACATAGGGAAGTCCTCGTGCAGATGACGTGATCATGCATGCAGTCAGCCACACCAGTTCACTGAAAATTAGGCTGAAAACTAACTCACTGAGCTCACCGAGCTGGCTGAAAACTTACCTGGCAGAAAACACAGCTGCATGGTCGCTAGCTCAAACTCAAAGGAGACAATAAAGAGGAAAAAATGGGGAAGAGGAGATTGCTGGACCACCCCTTTTGGAGGCACCTTGCGCAAGCTGCTTGTGCAGCCTCGCTCTGAGGTTGCACCTATAGCCTGCACAGCCAAAATCCTTCTCTCACCTGGACGCCAACTGGCATAGAAAGACCTGTGTCTGTTTTTTAAACTCTTTTTCTGTCAGAAATAGAGTGGTTTTATGTACAGTGCCCACTGGTAACAAGACCTTAGCTTGTGATAATCTCTAAATTGAGCCCAGGAGCCGTTCCTGAGAGTACTTGCCCAGGCCAAGACCATACTACGGACCAAGCGGTTTAATAACATGGACAAATTAGGTCCATGCATAAAGGATGTTCCTGATACTGTTTAATTTAGTAATACAGACTCAGCTGAAGTCCTCCTCTGTATCTAATGTCTACTTTAGTCTAGAAACAGATGTCACAGAGCATTTGCAGCTGGGTCTCTGTGTCCCAGTTGCCCACTGTAAAATAGAGGAGTTGTAAAGACTGACACATGTGTTATGGCTTGCTGAAATAACCAGATGAGTAACAAGTCATATATCTATCAAAAATAACATCACTTTTGTTCCAATTAGCAATAAATAGCTTTAATGACAAAATAAAAAAGAATGAAACAAAACACAGTTAGGTATGTGGCCTATATGTTTTCAATATATGTTATGTCCTTAAACACCAGCTGCAAAGGCAATAAAAGCATCTTGTCAGCTCTGCGCTGTGATTTTTTCTTAGGTGTCGCATTTAGTTTCATGTTTTCATTTGTCTTAATTCAGATACTTGGAAAAAAAAAAAAAAAAAAAAAACCCAAACCCAGAACTGCAGTCAGAAAACCAGAGCAAATATCAGCAAGTCATATTTAAACATTTCCCTCTTCTCTAGATTTTCTTCAAATTGAAAAGGAGTAGCTAGGTTTTACAGACCTGCACTGCGGTCACTAAGCATTGAAGTGGTCCTTCATCTGCTTTCTCTTTTATCCCTCAAATGAAGAGCCCAAAGATTTCTTTATACAGCTCTTCCTGAAATCTGGTTAGCAACTATATCAGGTTGGTATCCCTGAGTAGTGACACATGAGGGTGGTTGTTTGCTTTATGGATTCTCGTTTGATTAATGGGTCTTTCTTCTGCTTAAAAATACATATCTTTTATATTCTGCAAACAAGAATACCTGAATGGCCGTCTGTATTCTGTTTTCATCACAGTTTTTGGCAGATAGATAGTTTTCCCATGACATAGTGTGTCTGTGCATGTTGGCAGTGGGGAGGAACAAAGGGACACACCTTGCAGGAATGGAAGGCAAAACCTCAGGCACGAAGCCTTCCCTTTATTTCAGCTAGTCTGGAACAAAACACAGTTATTTGGGACTATCTGCTGAATATAGCTTGGGGATTAAGTGAAGTTTTGAAATAAGATAGAAGAGAGCATGAAGGAAAACAGAGCTTTTCATTGTGCATTTACATACAGTATTATTAATGGTTGTTTTACAGATAGATAAAGGCATTTAGTTCTGGCTAGAACGGACCCCGGTGAAGCCTAAGGTACCTGCCAACACTGGGATGAGAACATCTGCTGCGCCGTAATGCAGCCCTTTGTACTCGAGGCTCCATCTGCACACGAACACAAGGAAGTTTGCTGAATCTCCCACATTAGGATTCAAGATCTCTTTTTGCTCCCAGGCATGGAATTAGAAGATCATCAAGAGTCCCAGCAGCAGTAAATGACTTTTCCATAAGTGTTGTTTTCATTACGCCTTACTGACTTGAATAATAATTAAAAAAAGTTCAAACATGCAGTTTCTTCCAGCCCGGTCCCATAAAAACATCACAAGTTTGCAAAGACAATAAAAAATGCACAAATTGCTTTTTTATATTGGGGTTTAGGGAAATGTGATAAATTTAGGTTTAGTTTCATTTATAGATCAGGGAACAGTGGAAAATGTGCAAATAAATACAGCTAAAGTTAGCAAAGGTTATTAAAAATTTATACCCTGTGACAATACTGTAGCCATCTGTGCTTGTCAGCCTAAGAGTTTAGGTAGACTTAACAGTTTCAAGAAGTAGGGCTACTTTTATATGTTTCAAAATCTAAAAAAAATAAGAGAGATGAGGTATTTAGAATTAGCATAACTGAAACAATTAATGTAGCTTTCACATTAGATCCCTGTCAAGAGCATTATCATAATAAAGACTTATAAGAGCTGAAAAGATTGGAGATATTTAGTTAAGATAATTTACATAAATATTCCATTATCTCTAGTCTTCATTAATTCACTTAATGGCAATATTGACATGTGGAAATTCTGACAAAAATACTTTGATTAATAAAGTTGTATGTGTAGGTTGATTCAACATATTGTGAGAAATATCTTCTAATAATAGCTAAGGTTGTCACAGAAAATGCATCAAGTCACTTTTTAGATGTATTTAGGCTTAAGCTTTGTAATGTTTATACACTGCTTTTTGCGTGGATTTTCAAAAATGGAAAATCATGCAGCAAATAGGTTGTTTGGCTTTTCAGTAGTCAGCTCTGCAAAACAGCTAAAAGAAACAGAATGTTTTAGGCCCTGGGTTGAAGTGCCATTTAAACAGTTAAATCCTTTTTGCAAGTCCTCTCTTTCCATTGTCAAGGTAGTCCTAAAGATATAGGATATAAATGGCCTTTTTAAAACATCCTGAGCAACGCTTAGGGTCCCATAGGCAATTATATTAATAAAATTTCGGAGAGCAAGTTAGATATGTCCTAAGCTGTCCAGCGGAAACACATCACCTCTGTTAATGGGCAGCAGTCTCACAGCAGACCCTCTCCTTGCAGGTAGCTCTTCTCTTTCTGTGTGAATCCCAGCAGAGCACACCAGTCTTCAGCACTTTATTTATCACAGCCCCTTCTTACAGTAACATTTGAAGGTTTCCCTTTCCCAGAGATAGTTGCTCTTTTAATCTATGCCTAGTCCATGAATCTCCCTTCTATTTAATTTTTTATATTTGTGAGATGATTCTAACCAAAAAAAATCTGAATATGACTTCTTGATTTGGACGTATGGATCTAACTCTGCCTGGAAAGCTATCAGCAGGCCATCAAAGTGCTAATGTTTTAGACCTAGATTCGTAAGACGATTGGAGGAACATATATGCCCCTGTAGGGGTTCAGCATTAAGGTCCACTAGGTATTCAGAGTAACTGCAGCCAGCAGTTTAAATTCCTATTGCTAGGTATTTACAAGGCCACTTACCTTGCCTTGGCAGTGCTGAGCAAATAAACCCTGGCTGACACCCAAGTCCCATCAGGAGCCACTAAATAGGCACTTCTTGGCTTGTGCTGCAGTTATTGGATGCTGGTGCTATGCACATACTCAGAACATATCCAGACGACACATGGCTGGAGGAAGTGGGATCTTCCTTATTTCCTTTTTGCCCCAAATTAATCCCATGGTTGGAGTTCCCACACAGAACATGTAAAGCCCACATCCAAATATACCTTAAGTCTCTGCATTTCCTGCTTCCCAGTCATTTTCTTTAACAGAAACCTAGAGGGTGGGTTAGAAAAGACCAGAGTCTTATTCTGTTTGCGGCTGACAGTTGGACAAGGTTGGCATTTTGACAGGATAAACGAGATCATGGTAGCTTACCAGGCGGAAAACATACACATCCATTGTCTTCAGATAGATTTTTTATCTTCTCTTCCCAGTATCTCATGAAGATGCTCACACAGACAATACAGTGTTTCTGTGTACATCATTCCCCTCAACACATCTATAGTACCTATTACTAAAAGTTAAGAGTAAATCTGTTGTCTTAGCTGTCACCTGATACTCAGCAGCAGTCAGTTGCCAGGTGATTTTCTCATGCTATCACCTGGTTGCTTTCCTTTTGCTGAAGTTCTCTGCCCTCTTACAAGAGAATTTTTTGGTCTCCAAGGGTTACTGGCTGGCTCCTCCAATATACCTCCTTTGACTGGTCGAATATATTAGCAGTTAAAAATGTTAAGTTAAAAATGAAAACAGATGAAAATAATAAAAATGGGAAGAGGAGAAATTCATCAGATGTGAACAGCGTAAAGCTAGAATGGGAAGGAAGCTTAAACAAATAGCAAACAATAGTTGAAACAATGCAGAAATCGTGTAGGACAGATAATTTTGGCTGCTGCGTTGCCACCTCCTTGGCCTTTAAGTGAGCGTCTTTTGTAGAAGAGTCCAGAGTTCTACATTTTGTGCTCTTCATTTATCGGCTGGATGATCTTGTTGCTCTTGAAGCTGCTCCATCTTTCAGTACCCTGCGTCCTTTTTCCTATGCCTCACATAACTGTGGTCCCAGTTGTACAAGGTTCAATTTGGTTTCTCTGAACAGAAAACTCATTACTACATGCAAAGTGTAGTCTAACAGGCATTATGTGAAGACACTAAAGGTTTATGTCAAAAAAGTGTTTGCGTAGCATACTAAGGCCCTAATACATATGTGTACTTAAGGGACCAGGTGTCAGAATCAAGCACTAGAGGGACTACATTTCATTGAATTTATCCTTAGTCTCCATCCGTTCTTAAGGTACAGTGTTTGGAAATGGAGTCCCAAACACAGAGAAACAGGTAGCAAGCTTTTCTAACCCCAGTGCTATCCTGCAAAAGTATGCATCTTTCTTTGAGTCTAATTTTTAAGGATATAATATTGCTTAGGAGAGCTTAGACACTTTTTTCAGGACTGTGAAATGAAGCAGGCAGCAAAACCACTGAGGCTTAGAGAGGATATCCCTACAACTGCTGCTGATTAAAGAAACTATCTGGACACATAATTCATGGATTTTGGTTGCTGGACTAATATCTGGAGGAAAAAACAGCAATTTATCTGTGGCATATGTTAAATTCTCCCATATTATCCAAGCAAAGTTGCATTTTTTTCTGCCTTGAAATCATTTTTTACCCAACAGTGAGTAAACAGCAGTAATATGATGACTGTTTCAGAAACCACAGATCCTCTAAATGTATATAATTCTAGTGAGAGGTACCGAGTGTTCAAAAATAATATATATATATTTTTTAAATATATATATATTAAATAGTGTATTTATTTGTCTTTTTTTTTTTAAACCTGAGTTAGTTTGGGACCCATAATTTTCAGATATGATTGAACTGATGTGCTCCTGGTAAGTACCTCTTTTTTATGGGGACATACGAATAAGAGCTTTTGGATATCCTGACGCACGCACACCATCTGTAGTGTTGTGCAGAGACACTTCATATATGTAGCTCTAAATATCTTAGTTCAAATAAAGAACTGATGTAGCTCTACCTAAGAAGGTTACACTAACTAGCAGCTCCAAACAGGGGAAGGCGACAGCTCACCTCTGCCAGAAATCTTAGTCTGTGGTGGTAAGGTAGTAAGTATCCTTTGAAACTCAGGCATTGCCTATGACATAATCCCTATTGGGATTTAAGTCCCTTATCCCTGTCTTCTATCTATCTTCTCTATTCAGTTGTGCTGAATATTGAAACAGATGTATTATTAGGGCATATTACTCAGGGCGTATTACATACAACATGTGATCCTTTTGTCATGCAGCAGGGATATTAATTTTTCATTACCCTGCATCCAAAATATACATGAATTAAGGAAATCATGAAACTATATTTTGTGAGAAGGTGGCGAACAAACATGCAAAGAGCATTTGCTTGCTTTGTCTCTTCCCTCTGGTCACCAATAGATGGTGGCAAAACTCCTTCCTTATACTTGTCCTGTGCTTGTGATTATATCAAGATGCTTCATAGCTTCCCCAAGCCTTTTTCACCCTCTTTCTGTTTGCTGAACATCATCAAGTCTTTTTCTCTCTAACACTAGTCTCATTCCTTTTCAGTTTTTCTTAGTAAGAGCCACGGGAAGTTTCAACTTCATTTTAATCTCCTTTGAATGTAATGCTCTGACCTCATCTCTTTCCCAAGCAGAGCAGGAGGGAAAGGTGCAGTGAATAATCCCTTTAGATTTCCCTGCATCTCACACTTCTGGGGGATTGCTTTGGGGATCAGTAACACAAACCCTGTGGCCTAAATATGCAAGGAGTTAGGACAGTTCATCTGAATATCAGCTTCTGTGGACATCTAAAAAATCTTCTTGGATAATAGCTGCTGTGCCTTTCAAAGCATTTTGAATAAGGTTACCATAGAGTGAGTAGAAGCCCACATAAGCGTATATCAACATCATGCAACTTTTTCTTTTTTTCCCCCCCCCAATGAAGCTTTTCTCAACAATACGGACAGAACTGTAAGGGCTGATCCTGGCGTTACCAAACATCAGCTTATAATATGCTTCAGCTGTACCAAACTTTATAACTGTCAGGTATTAAAATTTTGTTGTAGTAGATTTTGATATATAAAAATGGTGGTCTCTTTTACAAAAAAACAAAACAATAGATCTTTAGAAATGAAAATTCTACCGTGCAGCATGTATAATAGTCCTGTTTTCCTCAGACAGACTCCTTTGTCTCATACAAAGTGTTAAAAGAATCACTGTGCAAAGTTTTTCAGGCATCTCTTTGGAATACATCAATATTCACTTAATCACTAAGTTTGATTGTCACTTTTTGGAATCCACTTCCCTTTATGTCTAATCACTTTTTAATTTTACTGGACCAATATAGACCTTTGGGTGCAACATGGCAAAAATGACCCCTCACTGTAACAGTTTAGTAGTAGTTCAGTAACTGATATTTAGAGACAGATATTTATTCGGTAAGCCCAGAGGCTGGGCAGATTTTCTAGGATTTGTCAAATCAAGAAAGAACAGCGCTGGAGATATGGGAATAAAAATCTTGGAAATACATACTCAAACACAGCAAGCAATTCAAATGGGATGGAGAATAGTATAGAAAAAGCAATAATGGTTTGATAAATATATTACACTGCAATGATAATGTCATAAATGTCACCGTGCCTTTGTACAAATCTGAGCTCTTAAATTTCTTCAAATCTGCAAGCCAGTTATGGAGCTATCCTATTAAAGGATAATGCAGAATCAGAAGCCCCTCATTTTCCTCCAGGGGGAGAGCCAGAAAGATTAGGCCTGATTTATTAATTTAAGGAGAAGACCACTCAGTAGGAATGCCATTAAATCTATTAACTAATGAGCAGTCATGAGAAAATACATGTGGCAGGGCATTCCATTATGAACAGAAAAAATAAATAGCCATAATGACTTGAAAGATCACCATTGCCTCCCCCTCCTCTTTTTCTCTCTCTCTCTGTGGCAGCATTATGTATTTGTTTTTGCTAATGAAGAAGACGACAGTTGGAGACATACAGGAATGAGCCAGCTAGAGGTTAATAGCCCCAGTAAAAAGCAGAGGTTTCAGACTAAAAGTTGATCCAAGACTTCATCTTGCATTACTACCATTCAGTAGTCTTCTAACAAACAGGATAGCACTGGTGGAGAATGTGGTCACAGGTGGCAGCTCGGGCTTCAGTGACCACAGGATGATGGGGTTCGGAGTCCAGAGGAAGGCTAGAGGAGTACACCGGACTTCAAGAGAACAGGCTTTGGCTTGCTAAGGGACTTTGTAGGCAAGGAGCAATCCACCTTGCTCTCAGGAAGACTGGCAATATGCACAGAAGGGCTGCTTGCGTAAGCAAGGAATTTCTTAATGAGCTAATATGCAAATGGAAGTGGAAACAAGGGTCAGCACCAGAGGAGGAGTATAAAAGCATTGCTTGTGCACGAAAGGATGAAATCAGGAAGGCCAAAGCCAAAACGAACTAAAAGAAACAAGGAACATTGAGGGGAACAGGAGGGAATTATCTAAATGGGCTAGCATTTACAGCAATGAGATATATTCAGACTCATATAGGCAGATGCGATTCACCCAGGGCCCTGATGTGATTACAAGACCGCAATCCACCACCACCAAAAATTATTCTTGAAAGTGTCTTATAGCAAGACAGTAGCAAGAAGGCTAACAGTGCTTCTATCTTTATAAATGTAAGCAGGAAGATCTGAGGACTGGTATATGGTCCAGAGGGAATATATCTGAGGATGCTGAGAAAGCTGGCTGATGTCCTCATGAGGCCACTCTGTCATTTCTGAAAGAACACAGAGATCAGAGAAAGTCCCTGATGACTGGAGAAAGGCAAATGTTGCACCCATTTTCAAAGGGGGCAAGAAAGACAATTTGGGAAACTCCAGGCCTGGCAGCCTCATTTCGGTCACTGAGAAAGTCATGGAGTAAGTCCTCCAAGAAGAAAGTGATTGGGAATAGCCAGGATGGATTAACTAAGAGTAAGCTATGCCTAACCAACCTGATTGCCTTCTGTGATAAAATGACTGCTTAGGATCCACTACATGAATGAGAGAAAAGCAGAGGGACTGAGATATATCTCAGCTTTGCTAAAACTCCCACAAGAGTCTTGCTTATAAGCTGAAAAACTATGGACTGGCCAGACCGTTAGGTGAGCTGACAACTGTCCAGACTCCTGGGTTCAATGAGTAACAGTCAATGACTCAATGCCTGTTAGGCAGCTGGTAACAACTGAGGCAGGACAGGGATCGACAGCTGGCGCAATTTTGTTCAATATCCGCATTTAGTACGTAGATGCTGCGAAAGAGTGATTTGTCAGCAGAATGCTGTATGATTCAAAATTTGGGGAGAGGGAGATGGTAAATGAATAGCAGACCTTCAGCTCAGTAAGACCTTGCCAAAATTGAAGCTTAGGTAACCAAGGAAACCTTAAACTCAACAGAGAAAAATGCAAAGGTCTGCCCCAGGACAGAAGAACAGTTCAAGAATACACTGGAACAGTTCAAGAATTAACTGTTCTACGGAAAAGAACCTGGGGTAACAGTGGATGCCAAGCCACATATCAGGCAAAAGTATATTTTCATTGTGAATACGGCAAACAGGGCACTGGGTAGCATTAGGAGAGGTGTGGCCAGAGGATCAAAGGAAGTTACTACCCCTTCCTGCTCAATGCAGGTGAAACGACACTAAGATTGTTGTGCCTGTTTTGAGCCTCCCATTTGAAGAAGGGTGCTGAGAACCTGGAGGCTGTTCAGTAACACTGAGGACCTATTCCAGGGAGATGTGGAGGAAACTCTTTTCTTCCTGGCTGATGCCTGCTTGAGCAACAAAGACTCTTTGACCTTCTTAGGATAGTGAGCACATTCATGCTTAGACTAATAGCTTGTTAAATCCTAACTGTCTTTATGGAAGGCCTAGCCAGTAAATAAGTACTTTGCAGTTTTTAGCTGTGTATATCCTGCTTGCAGACTCTTTGTGCCCAGTCAAAGACATCTGAACAAAATGACCTAAATGAGAGGCCATAGAGGAGTCCAGAAATGATTTGAAAGACTATGGCTTGTGACACAAATCAACAGTTCCAATGAGAAAGTCCTACTGACCGTACCCATGCTGCAGAAGAAGGACAATAATCTAGGAAGTTTGCTGCCCTGTGGAGAGAAAGATCTGCTCTCACATACTAGGTCTCTCTACCCAGCTGAGCAGGATGCCCTCATCAAGTCCCCCACGCAAACTATGTTCCTCTTGGCAAGAGGGCCAAGAAGTAGGAGTAAGCCATGTGCCATGAACCCTATCTGAGAAATGACCAGAACAAACTCTTGATGCCCAGCCTGATTTATGTCAAGACCACCTGGTTCTAGCTGTGCATGTAACTGTTCATTACAAGTGCAAATTAGCTGCCCTCTCAGCTACCAGTGCTGAATTATATGCTGAATTATATGCAAATTTAAAAAACTATTCGGACAAATCAAGACCTTGATAAAACAAAATCAAATTCCTCAGCTTCCCTGGTGGAACGAGGGATAAACAAAGAACTACAGTTCTACCTCTTCCAGACCAGACTAGCCTGTGTCACAAAGCTCTTTAAGAAACAAGTTCTGATGGTCTCCATCAACATCTCTGTATAGGACAAACCGATAAGAGAAGACATAGCAAGGATAAGGATTACAGAGTCTGAAGGGCTCTGTTTTTCCCATGACAGCATAACCACATGGGCTTGAACTGAGCCAGATGGGTTGCCCTTAACAAACTGAAATAGATTCTCTGTAAAGGGGCTCACTGCTAAAAGGGTGGGAGGGACTGGTACATGACATGTGTTCAGCTTCCATTATATGGACATTACAGGACGTGATGGAGCAGCAATCAGCACTGGAAGACTGGATGCAGTGAAGCATTAGACTTTCTGGAGAAGAAATGTGACATCAATCTTTTTCCAAAAATGGCATTGGATCTAATAATTTGGGTACTTATAGTCACAAATATTGAAAACTGTCATACCATTGTTTAATCACAGATATTGCCTACCACTGTGCTACAGCCAAATCAACGTAACTACTTAAGAAAAATGAATCAATGTTTCAGTAGTCTTCTAAATAAAGTCCTTGCCGCAGTTATTTAATATACCTAATGAGTATAACTTCAGAGAGAGCTGATGAAATTTCATATAGCTTTTTTAAATTATTTATTTGACTTTAATTTGTTCAATCACAGCACGAGGGAAGATTTGCTAGTGTTCTAAGATCTGAAATCTATAGGTTTGCTGCCCTTATTTAGATCAAGATCATTTAATGTCATATGTATATTTTATTATTACACCTTCTTCATCAGTGTTTCTGTCTCTGATTTTGTGTGAACTTATTAGGATGTTTGATTATCCTTGATTACCTTGAAGACGTCCTTCAGGGCTCTGTACTTTTATAAGGCTACATGTTTTCTAAGTTTTCCCATGCATAAGCAATACCAAAGGTATATAGTTGGTTTTACTCACTACCTTTTCTGTCATTAGGTCTAATTTTTCTACTCCAGCTACTTATAAAGAAAGTATGCTGTCTTCTGCATATAGTAGTTACTATAGCATTTATGTAAATATATCTCAGTGGAAGTCAGCATTGGGAAAGCGAGTAAAGCCTATGTGGGAGGAAGAAAGTCAGAGGTATGGGAATAGAAAAGAGGGTTGAGAGATACATCAAGAGCCTACCCTCTCCTTTGAACACAACTGAATTAATAGAAAGTGGGTGCTATATATATGTATGGATAGAAAAATGTGCATGATTGAAAGAGCCATTGGCCATTTCACACAGAACTGTCAAAATAAGATATTTTAAAAAGCATCAGAATTGTATAGCAGATGTGCCACATGAAATCGCTGCCTTTAGATGTCCTAGAATGTTTTGCAGCTTTCTTCCCCAAAACCCTAATGTGAACTACTTAACCCAAGGTTCACAGTATTTAATTAGTGCTCTCACCTCAAGTAGCTCCAAAAGCATTAGTATTCTGTGAGCTGTACTTACATATTAGAGATGTGATGAGAAAGAAAAGATAAGCAATTTACATTTCAAATGATGAGTAACCTGTCCCACACTTGATTTTTCCACCAGATTTTTTTCTTTTTTTCCTCAGTAATTTGAAAAGGCTTTATATACGAAAGAGATTTTTATAAGCAAATCATTTCAAGGTCCTATTCTGATTAATCAAAGACAATTAAAGAAAACAACACTAAGTTTATGCAGAAAGGCATATGTGTAGGTATGTATTGGTATATGTAATGGCAACCATATTTTCATTAGCTCTCAAAGAATAAATAATATTAAATTAAGAAGAATTGAAGATATCCAATATTCTATGACTGTATTTTCTTTTCCCCCTATTTTCCCCCCAAGCACTATGAAATAAATACCAGGACAACATCATGAAGAACAGAAATCTGAACATATATCTATTTTACATTTTATTTCTGTTTCAGAATCAGCTTTATAATGTTTTTAAAGGATGGAGAGAGAGATAAGCTTCCTAAACTCAACTTCTTAACTCTTATCTGCTACACAGATGAAAACAATAGAAAAGGAAGAGTCAAAGATGGGAGAAGGTGAGATTTCATAATGTTCATCTTACAGAGCACCAGAATTTCTCGCTTGTACGTATTTGGTAAAAAGACTGAGATGAATCCCAAGGAAACAGCACACATAAGACTGAAGTCTTGGGTCACAGACCCCAAGTAATTCATTCTAGCCCCCTCATTTGGAAAGAACTATATTACATAATCTCGTTCAGAAATTTATTAACATTATTTTGCTTCTGGTTCAGTCCGTCAATCTGAAAGCTACATGAAAACCTCAGAGCTTTGATTTTTATAAGCTCTTAAAATGTACAGTCTACCTGTATTCACTTCATAGGGTCACAGAACAATCCAGATCAGAAGGGACATCTGGAAGTCGTCTGGCCCTCTCAAACCAGAGCCAACTCGCTCAGGCTCATACCTAGCCAGCTTTTGAATGTCTGGGGAGCCTGTTCAAATGCTTGACCACCTTCATTGTGAAGATTTTTTTTTTTCCTGAATACCTAATCAGATTTTCTTTTTTTGCAACTTCTGTGCATTGCCTTTTATCCTTTTACCTTCCATGACTATAAGACGCTACCACAACAATTCTAATGATGAATCTTGCCCAAATTCTTAACGTGTTTCATGATTAAAGCTAATGCATATCATTGCAACATGGAACAGAAACTCATTCTTCAATGACCATAAAATAAGAGATTCAAGGTGTCTTTTGTGATAGGTTGCCCAGAGTGTTTACTAATTCCAGAAAAGATGCTTAGCACATCGAGCTCCTCTGCACTGACAATATGTTGAAATTTAACTAGCTGACGAAGCCACAAAGCTGTTAGTAAAGTTCAGTAGCTCATGTTTACAAACTGAAGTTTGTAATAGCAAAGGTTTTAGAGGTACTGAGCGTTCACTAAAGAGAAGATGAATGCTCAGTACATTCTAAAATCACATACTTGTATGCTGAAATAAAGAAGTAGGGACCCCACAAAAACCTCGTTTGAACTTTTGACCACTGTTTTTAAGCAAGCCACATTCTTGTTTTCGTAATAACATTTACAGGAGGAGTGAATGGGTGTCTGGCTTGTCTTACTGTCTTGCTATTGGAAGTTTATGCAGAGGGAAAAGGTCAATGTATTCATCTCTGAATCACAGCGGTGCAAAAAAAAAAAAAAAAAAAAAGCAGGGATTTTCTTGCATTGTTGGATTTACATATGCCCTTGGGGAACAGACATCCATGTGCCAGCTGTAGGCTTGTCTGCTGGAACCAGTTAGCTTTGTCTGTTAATACACAGCTTGCTTAGAGGAAAAGGTCAAGGCAACTTGTTTTAATTACTACTTATATTAATTACATACCCGAGGTTACACAGTAGCCATTCAAAAGTACCTGTCCATAGCAAAGGCTGTGGGTTGTAAAAATGGGACAGTAATCCAGGAGAAGGCAATTATAATAAATATTTTTTAACTAATGCTGACATTAATGAGATATACTGTTAGTAATACTACTGCTTTTGGATTGTTTAGGCTCCTTAGCACGCTTTATCTGAGAATCTCTAAGAGCTTTAAGGTCATTAATTAATAAAACTTCACAGCAGTGCTTATAGTTTTCTCCTGTCTAAAATTCAGATGGCTGAAACTTGCTGAACCTTGAATTAGTGGCAGAGCTACAAAAATCACCTCTAATCCTTACTTTAGTGCTTCCTGTCAGTAACTAGTGCGTACTCTTTCACCCAGGGTTGGTACCCGTTTTCATTTCCCTGAGCTCAGACTGTCTTTGTAATCACCATGTGCCAAGGGAATAGATGCAGTGCAGCAGATCCTGTCAGCAACACTTTGCCAGACAAATCCAAACAAGATCATCGAAATAAAAAAATGAAAATAGGTCATTAGAGCCTTATTTGCTTTACACTTTTCTTTTACTGTAATAAGTATGAGATAAAAACTAACAAAAATCTCTCCTTGGGGTTGATTGTATCCTATTTCTGTTAGGAAAGTGTTTCTTCTAGATTTGAATGAAGTACACAAACATACTAAGGATTACAAATTAATGTAAGACACTAAGCTAGGCTAAAAACCATTCTCTCCAACATGATTACATTGATTTCTTCCTCTTCATTTTTTATAACTAGGCTAAATCTATTTCTCAACCATGTTGTATAAACGTAATTGTAGTACAGGAAGTTTTAGATACATAATTAAAGAAAGATCACTATTTTCAATATAAGATAAAAGACTGTTTTCAAAGAAGCTAAAAAACCTCTATAATAATAGGAAGGTTAATAAATTAATCTTATTTTTATATAAATTAATATATTTCAGTTCCAAAATGAAGTCTAATATGAACACTGATATAACACCAGCCATAGGATTTTACATTGTACCCGCATGTAGAGATCAGTAATTGTTCTTTGACTGAAGCATTCTGTGCAAAAAGGCATCAACACTTAATGTAAAGCAATGATTCCACCTTTACAGTTTGTCTGAACAGCCAGTGGGATTCGCTGTTAAATTTTATGCTTTAATTCTAACTTGAAAAAATTCTGCTTGCTACCACCCAGTAGAATTGGCTGGAACATTTTCAGCGAGAATATTTGATTAAACTGTACAGTTCTGTCAACACAGAAGTAGGTCGCAAGCCTGTGTCAGCTTTGATGGAACATATCCCGAAGTCCTGCATGCTCTGTTCGTTTCCGTGCAGAGAGATGGAGCTTTAAAGTCCCTGGGACTTTCAATAGGAACAGAACAGTTCAATAACTTTCTACTTATGAAGGCATTCTGATATTTATTCATCTTGAATTTGGCAGCTGTGACAGTTCTTGCTCTGCATAATTTAGAGGCATGCAGCACATCTACTTTCAGCTGTGAGTTTTTGCCATTTTCTCTTCTAGGGGACCTCCGTCCTAGAATACTGGAGCTCAGTTTTTCTTAATGTCAAGGAAATTACATTAGCAGGAATTATCCCTCCTTTAGTGATTGAAAAGTTAAACATTTACAATAAAGACATAATCTTGACTCCTGTTGTAGTGGGTGGATAAAGGCAAGTGGCTCCAATGAATGATTTTTTTACCTCTTTCTTGCCTCTAACAGTGAAAGCTTGGAAAAGCAGTTCAGGAAAATACCTCACTTTAGATGGCTATAGCTCTGTGAAGCAATCCTGATTCTAAGTCATTTCTTGGTATTTTCTAATAGAAGTCAAAATAAGCCATTCTTCCTCTTAGAAGGTCATGTTGCAGGGTTTTGCTTTTTCCTCTTCAAGATTTTTCATTTGAGCAGCTGTCTAATTGAATTTAGGCCTCTTAGACAAAGCCAGGGTCAGAGAACTAGTGCACTGTCTGTATGTAGGAACAGTGTATTATACAGCAAATACTGTCTTGTTATTTTACCCAGCCAATTTGCTGCTCCAGCTGAATTAGAGCAGTGGTATAGTACACACTGGTGGAAATTAATAAACTAATGGCAGGCTACCAACTAAAAGCTGATAAATGTTGTTTGCTCTGTCCAGTTTATCACATGGCCACTTTAATCCATCTAAAAATATCAACAGTAACCAAGCCCTTGACAAGCTGTGTTTTTAGTTCATCTAACCTGTTATCCCTATTATCACATTTTGATTAACCACAGGTTATTCGACCATCCTGCATAAGTGTGTTTCCACATATGATTGGACTGAACATTCAAAGGAGAAGCAAGAAAACCAGACAAAGTTAGCACATGCCAGACTACCTCATTACGATCATTTGGCTCAGACTTGCTGCAGGCAAAGCCTGCCTTTGCCTCATTACCAGCAGAGTTCAATATTGCATCACACACCACCCATTTAAAGAATTAATTCAAATTATGTTTGACTTTAGGTCTGTAAAGCTACATGATCTGCGATTAAAATATGGTACAAGTTCAATGCCACTCTCTGCACCTAAAGAATATGTGGGCCTTCCTAACTCTGAATTGACTCTTCCTTTGCACAATGAATACAAAGAAACAATCTCTCTTAATTAATACTAATTATGATTCTGAAATCAGACCAACAAAGATTATATAAACTTATGTAATGGTGAGTTTGAACAGTGACTTTACAGACGAGCCAATGACTGATATGAGTAAAAAATAACAAGACACTACTATACTCTTACGATTTGAAGGGGAATGAGGAAAATCGGTAGGGTACAAGGTACCTTTTCAGCCCAAAGTCATAGCACTTTTCACCTTGTAAATGGAACGGCCTTTATAATATGTGGAAAAGTGCAAAGTGTGTCTGTCTCTTTTTTCTTTTCCTTACAGAATGAAGAATGCAAAGGAAAAAATGCCCCAAAAGTTATCAATTGGGTATATAATACATATAGAGGACAAAGGCTGAATGAAGAAGGACTTTAATTTGGGAACTCTGAAGACAGCAAAATTTTTATATTATTTGTGTTCTTTTTCATCTCCCTGTAAAACACTCCAAATTTACCCCCAACTTACTTAATTGCACTTTACATCTTAATCCTAAAGTGTATATTGTAGAAGTAAAATGGCAGAAGGTAGAATGCTAGCAACTAGGAACAAGGCTAACAAGGGAAATCAAGCACAGTTTATCTAAGAATGACTATTTTCAGTGTTACAATTGCAAGGGGAGACCATGGCAAGATTTAGATGTGGGAGAGAAAGGAAATCTCTTTGCCCTGGCTTCTCTCTGTCAGCCTGCCACTTGTATCTCATGTACATAGCACACTTGTTATCGCATCTTCTCCTCCAGCCTTAATCTCACCAACCTTGCCTTTCATCATAAATTCACCTAAATGAATCTCTGAGAAAGCAAGTGTAACTAGGATATGCATTTTGCTCTTCGCTTCTACTGTCTTGTGTCTGGATTTTTTAGCTCCCACTTGAGTCAAATGCGTTAGAGAAGAGCAGGATCTGGTCCATAAGAAGTTGTGTTTTATCTGATACAGTACACAGCTCTGTTGCAGAGGAGCATGATGTCACTTGCACTCTATGGAAATTCAAAACTGCAGTTTGAGTCCCATGTGATGATACTACTCTACTGAAGGAAGCAATAAGCTAATCCTTCTGCCATCACTCCCAGCTCTGTGGAAACTGCGGGAGGACATACTTCCACCCTCCTTCTCAGTTTTAGTGTGACTTATACTTTAATAGCAATGTGCTTACTGTCAAGGAGATACTGCATTGCAAAAAAAAAGGATACAGACTATTAGGTGTAAATGGGTACTGATATGTCAACTTTCTAGAAGATAAAAAGAAAAAAATGAAATCTTTCTTAACTGTAGTATTTATGCACTGACTGGAGACTGTGAACAAGGCAGAATCTTTCACTATCTCTTTAGTTCCTTTATTTGGATGGGGAAGAAGCAGACAGTTAATCCTGCGGTATTGCGCAGTCCCTAGAATGGTCAAACAGGAGTAACAGTTTCACGTTTACATTACATTTACTTTTTTCTTTCGATTATTTTCCAAACTTTTCATCCTACCCCCTCCCCCAATATGGGTAGCTAACCAGCTGGCCTTCCTAGCACAAAAGACACCCTAAGAAAATAGGGCAAGCAAAAAATCAAGGCTCAAGGAATGGAGTTTACATTTGTTGTTTTAAGCAGATTCATCCGTCATTTTCTCTCCATCATTGTAATACCAGAGAATGATGCAACTACAGGCCCAGGAGCAGACTCTAGCTTCACTGGAATCAAATTCCAGACAGAGAAATATTGTAATGCACTTAAGCATATTCTGCACAAAGATGAGCTGAGGAGATGAGCAGGAGGCGTGAGTAACATGACCTAAATTTATAATGAACGTTTGCATATATACAATGCTAAAAAATTTCAGTGAGTATGATATGAATTCTAGGGCACCGAACTGCATCATCTAATTGCATTGTTTCCTTAAGAAGACTTGGTAAGCTTCCATTAAATGGAACAAAATTACTGCATCATCTTCCATCCTAGCAAATACTGATATAGTAGAGCAACCTGTCAAAAGCCAGAATGTTAACTTGAAAAGGGTGCACAGGTACGTTCTGTAATAACCATCACTATGGGGAGGTTTGAAATACTATTGTTCAACAATCTGGTGCGGCACACGAGGAAAAAGTGTCGCTTTTATGTTTATGTGCTTTTTTTGGGTACAGAAAGTGCTAGGAGTCACATGAGACACGATTGACTTAAATTCCCCTTTAATTCCAAGGCAATTTACAACAACTACAGATTACCAAGGGGAGAAGACCAAAGACGCTTTTTTTCTCCCTGTTAGCTTGAGCCGGCTGGTTTGTATTTCCCACGTTGTATGAGCAGGACAGCTCCTCAGTCCGTTCTTTGAGGCAGGAGACTGCAGCTTTTGCAATGCTCTTGTATGTCTAGGAACTAAAAAGGCAGATCTTGGTCTGCATTCGGGTGAGGAACAACTGCAGGAATTGCATGCCCTTGCATCAGGACTTTGGCTTCAAATTAGAGCCAGTCTACCTCTCCAGAGCCTGTGTATCAGGAACACTGATGATTCCTCTTTGAATCAGTTCCTTTAAAGTGTCAGTGAATAAGAAATGGAATACATGTAGTAATGGAAAAGGATTTGAGAAACACAATGAATTTTCTTGAGGCTTTGCTGGAATGAATACAAAACATTTACAGAGCTGCAGATAAGCATGAAGTCAGATAAAGCTAGAAACAAACACAGAGAATGAGATTCAATTAACAGTAATTTGGAGTAGAAACTAATCTTCAGTTGTTACCATAAACAAGTCTTGGGTGAGTGGCAAGAATCCGTTTAGCTTTTCTGAATTATTACTTGCAAAGTCAATAGGTGTTTATTATCCTACGGAGAGCGGACTTGTTATCATTCCCCTTTCTTAACTCCTAATGGAGCCAGCTGTTTATTTTGGATAATGGTGCACTTCACAGCACATACCAAACCTTCCTGCTGAGTTGCAGCTACACAGATCACATGTTCCCTTGTTCAATCAAGAGTTGAGTTTGCTTAGATGCGGTGAATGATTTCACACACAGACGCAGAAATTAGGAGTCAGTAGGTGATAAATCAGTTCTTTCTCAAACTTTACAACTGACTAAGTAACAGGTTGTGAGGGCTTTTTATTTTTATTTTTTAATCCTAAAGAGCAAAACAATACGTAATTTGAGGATGGGGATAGTGGACATATAGAGATAAGCTATTCAGCAGAGGAATTCTCTAAGTAATCACTATACATTCCACTAATATTGCAAGTGATACACAAGGTAGTTTGTCTGGGACTGATTCAAGTTACCTTTTACTCAACCCTCTACTGGAGGAAGCAGGGATTAAGGAATACACTGGAAATTCCATAAGTTTTTGGAATAGGGTAAGTTTTTGGCATTTCATCTAATGACAGACACTTACTTACAGCTCCTTCATTCCCAGACGGATCCTAAAGTCCTCTGTGAGGTAACCCTGGGCAGTCTGCTGAGCATGTCTGGTGTCTCAGCGGTATCCAAACGCTCTGAACCAGCACGCCGAGTTCCTTGCGCCGTGACTCCAAAATGCTTGTTGGCTAGACAGGGAGAAGTGAGGACCACATGAGTCTAACATGCTTTTACTTAGGCAAAGACACAAGAAAGCAGCTCACTTCATAATCAGAGACATTTCCAGGCTGTAAACAAGTCACGTACAGTGTTTCTGTCATGCAGTTGAGTAGATTGGCTCTTTTATTGTGAAGAAAAAGGATATAGTGTCCTCCCGGTACTTTTATCTTGTTTTGGTGACGTGAAGCACTCTGAATGCAGGTGATGGGGACAGGTTCCTGCAAAAGAAACTCCCACCACCATCTGGACCGGTATCGACCATCCCATTGAAGAGATTTTAATTCCCTGAGTGAGCATTACCCTGTGCATAGGTTCCTAATAAATAAATCTTTTTTAAAAGAAAATCCTCTATCAAGGAGTGTCTGTGCAAGATCCCTACCTTTATAATGAATATTTGCTCTGTACTTTCTGCATATGTGCCAATCTACTGCCTGGTAGACAAATAGTAGATATAATAGTCTTCACACCAAATCTACTATCTACAGGCACTGTCTCTGCTTCCCAACCTAAGACCAGTGAATTGAACCTAAAGAGTCCCACTTTAATATATCCTTTATGACAAGTTTCAGCACAGTAGAATAAGATTTTTAAAAATATCTGGCATGTTTATTAATTTACTTCATGGGCATTAAACAACAACAACAACAACAACAACAAAAGAATCCTTCTTGCCATCCATTCCTCAGAGAGAAAATAGATTCTAGGGGATATTATCTGAAATTTTCTGTCCTTAAAGAAGTATCTCCATCATAAAACCTAAGTTTAGTGCTCTCTTTTTCTGTTTTCTACTTTAAAAAGTTATGCTGATCATCTTTTGTCAATGAAGACTGCATTTCTAATAGCAATGACTTCAGCGTTACAATAAATGAAATGTAAGCTCTCGTGGCAAACCCTCAAAGTATGATTTTTCCTGAGGGTAGAAGAATGATGAAACTTCCCTTCAATTTCATTCTGAAGGTAATATCTGACTTAGCCATCAATCAACGTATCAACTTAGCAATGTTTTTCCAAGACCTCATTCATTGCCAGGGAAAGCTAAGCTGCACACCTGAAACATAAAAAAGCACTTTTAACTTCCCTCTCCACAATAAAACGCATTCACAAATCACCTAGACTGCTATCTACATGACAACTCATATTAGAACTCACTGCATTAAAAAAGAGACTGCTTTGGAAATATGCTGTACCAAATCCCCGCTTTCTGAAATGCATGTGACATCTACAGGGGTTTCATTTCATGTTTAATGACTGTTATTTGCTGATATCAAATGCCTTGTTTTGGACGGATAGTTCTGAACTCCATACTCGCAAGAATTTCCATCTCATGTCACTGTTGAAGTACTGCCTAATCATCATGAAGGGAATCAAAGAAAAGAAGAAAAAAGTATTGACTATTCTAAAACTACGATTTTTTGAGATGGTCTGTAGATGTAGATCCTTCAGCTAAGTCATATCACAAGAACTTCTGTGGAAAAAAGCCGTAGAGCGTTTGGTGTCTTCCTTCCCTCTATGACTTGAATAGAGATTGGTAGAAGCATGCAGGTACTCCTCCTGCTCAAAGTCAAAGTTATGACATACATGTAGTAGGAGTAGTTTCTGCGTGCCCAGAGTGTCTTGCCTAACTCTTCTCAACAAACTGAGCAACTTTTTCCACCACCTTTACTGTAAATCCAGAATTTCTTGCTCAAACTGAAACTGTGTATTCATTGTGTAGCACAGAATTTTACAGTTTATCAATATCTTCAAGAAATATCGTCAAAAACAACTCTCATGTTTTAAAAAGGCAAACTGCTTTATAAATTATTCACATTTTACACCACTGGGAAGAGCAATATGAATACCTTCAAAAATGCAGGACTTCAAATCTGCTTTTGAAAGCTTTCAGGCACAGACCTGTTTCTTTAGAAATGGGAGTTTAGAGAAGGTACTGATATTTCCACTGTTCCCCCAATGAAAAGCTGCTTAAGCTGTAAGGCCATGTGACAGCTAATGAGCTGATCAAAACGTTAACCAAAAGGAAAACCTCAGAGTAGTGCCTGGAAATTGATGTTCTTCTACCAGCTTTACCTTTGGCTGTACATGGCACTGATACTTCTAAGCATATCAGATGCTGCAGACGTGTAGGGAACAAATAGACTAGCAGTATATCTTTAGAAAGGGTATGTACAGATACAGCCATGGAATATTGCCATAAACACATGCCTCTTGCAGTGTTCTCTGCTGAAGATAATTGTTCATGGACAAATGCATATTTATATGTGAGAAATCTCATCATTTCTTTCTCATTTCCAGCTCTAAGATCTTGACTAGATTTGTAGGACGAAACTTCTCTCTCTCTGAGATACACGCACATACGCTTTTATATTCATAGGTAACATTCGTTGTAGACTATGTAAGTTATTGACTTGATTTATCTGAAAAAATTCTGGCATACATCACCAAAAAATATTTAGGCAGTTTTATAGGACACAATAAAGAGATATCTGCCTGTACTTCATAAATTAAACTCTGTCTGTCTAGAAATCAGGAGCAAAACCCCCATTAACTTTGGTGGAGTCTGGACTTCACCTTGCTCCTTCACTTATCACAGGACCTCCCACACCACTGCCATAGCAGGACGATGTTCCTTACCGGTGTTATGCCCCAATTCCTGCCAGTCTTCCCTGTGCTGGTACCAATGTGGGCCTCGTTTCTTCTCCCCTGCTACACTTACAACTTTCAAAGCTTTTTCTCCTTCAGCCTCATGACCCTGACAACCTCATTTTCCTTCTCTTACATAGACTTTGTGTACACCTCAGTCATACTGTGCAGTGGGTTGTGTGGGGGCTGTGCCTGATCATTTGAGACAAGTGACAAGGTAGCTCTTTCGGAAATAAAATACATATATATACATATACTCTTGAAGCATTATGGGAAACAAATTGGTCAAAAATATCCATAAAGTGTATCTCTCAGTGTGACTCCTTTATTTTTACCTGTTTCTAGACAGCATCCACCTTTCTTAATCACTGCTGAAATGAAGCATTTTTTCATGAAAAATAAAAACAATTACTTCTGAAATATGAGATTTTATTATCCGTAAATATCACAAACTCAGTGCAATTTCTTAAACAAAGAAGCACAAAAATGGCAATATATAAAACCAGATCATTAATAACTGTTTCCTAGAACATTTATATATTTTTCCCATAGCAGTGTACTATATTTATTTCTTATAAATTCAAATTTTAAAATGCTCATGAATATTTATTTACCAGTTCTATCTGTTGTCGCAGTCTTATTGACTCAATTTTTTGTACCAACAAATAACTTGGCATTTCATTTTAGATTATAACATGGTCTAACATAAGCTTAAAAAAAAAAGGGCAATAATCTATGATACTGTAAAAGGAAGAGAAAGTCCATGGAATTAAATGAAAGAAGGAACGATTCCTTAAAAGGTTGCAGGAAGTTGGCATAAAAAAGCAGGCAGCTTTCAATGAATTTAATTTCAGATTCATCAGTTGAACACACACACACACAGGATGCAAACTTGAGAAACCGAAATAGTTGGCCACTGTATGGTGAAATAGTTGAAATAGTTAGAAAATGTATGGGAAGTTTGGCTGGTTTACTCTGAGCTGCTTTCAGATTCCACTTCCTGAGATCATTCAAAGGCTTGGAAAGAAAGGCAATTCGACTGAAAGTTTAGTATGATTATTTGCTTCATTTGGCGAGGCAAAATCAGATCACCTGTACTCAACAGGTCCTACAACATCCTGTAAGTGTGCTGTGCTTACACGGTCGTTTAACGAAAAGAGCAGAGTTATGCTAGAAGGACCTAGCAACAAGAATGGGGAATTAGCTCTCTCTCCAGATCTCTTTCTTTTGAATGCTGGGGAGATGCTCTCCACACTGCCATTGCTCTGACAATACCTTCTCACCATGCTCCGTAAGCATTAGCGCATGGTTATTCTCCCTGTTTCTGAGACTTTTCCTCGCTTATGTGGTCATGCATAGAAATGGAGCAAATAGGAAGAATCTTGATTCTCTTGAGTCTTCAGCCCCTTCAGTGGAGCCCAGATTGTCTTTAGGCATGGAAGATCAGGTAACAGCCTATGATAGCTCCTGTTAAGCTAAGCAAGGAGTCTTCTACACCTGTTCCAGAGGAGTCAGGGATCAGCTGTGTTAGTCCTCCAGGAAACTGGCTGCATAGTGGGGTATGAGGTTTCTCTGATGCCTGGAGTTTCTGTAGATGTTGCAACCCTATACATACCTCCGTGACATACTCGGGTATGGTTCCTCACATGTAATAAGCAAACAAGAACAAAGATAGGGTGGAATAAAGGAGGAATTATGCTGATAAGTTGAGACTGTACATGGTTTTGCGGCTTAGGCCAGCTAAAACTAATATGAGGTAAAACAATTGCTCTTAAAAATGGGACATGACACTTTGGCAGGGGGAAATTTTGAGTGGTTAGATATCCAGATGAAGGGGAGTAAAACATCAGAAGCTGTCAGAAAACTCTGTCCCGCCTTTGTCTCTCCCTGTCCCATCCCACTGCAAGTTTTAACCTTCTTCCCCTTTTGCCTCCTATTCCCTGGGAAACAAGTTGTCTTGCATCCAGCCACATGGAGTGTAACACTGTCTTGGAGCTAAGAGGAACAGGAAAGCTGGAAGCAGAAGAGGTGAAGGAAATCAGGGTTGATATATGGGGTGAAGTATGAATCTCACTCTAGAAGTTCCTATTTCTCACCCTTATCTATGGTTAAGTAAGGTGACTAGCTGAGGTGTAGGCCTACATAATACAGATGTCTACATTTAGTCAAGTGAATCCTTTCATGATAAACTGTATTGCTTAAATGGCAGGAAAACACGACAGCTAAAAAAGAAAGAAACGTAACTTACCGACATTTACTGTCTCATTTTTAAAAAATCTTAGTCGTCCTTTTCAAGCACAAGGAATCTCATTTTTATGTGCCAGCTATAACAAAGATGCATTGCATAAATCTTGCCTAAGTTGTTTGATTGGACAGTTTCACTGACAGCTTGACAAGGTTCAGTTTGGTTGTTGAGAGGAAAGATCGAACAAACCATTCACATAAGCTGTAGGAGCCTGAATACGGCTTGAAAGATTGTGAGTGGCCAGACACCTTTGTATTGTTTAACAAAACTCCATGAGGCTGGTTCTTGCATTTCCTATTCAGAAACTACTAAGGTAAAAGATGAATAAAAAATAAATGGCTCTTATTTGTGTAACTCAGATATTAGCAGTAACTTTTAGATGTAGCTCTCCTTTGATCTGCTTCAAATTTTATTGCGGTGATCAAAAATAGATCATTCTAAGTGCTATCTGCATCAGTAAAAGCATCCAAGAAAGGACACAGGGATTCAAAACCTGATCTTTAAAATCCTATTCAGCCGCCATCTCAGAGCTTGAAGCACCTCAGTTTTTTTCTTAAAAAGCCTTTTTTAGTGTTTGTTCCAGAGAACATCCAGAGCTCTCTGGCTCTGTCGGAGAGGGTGGAAGAAGAGGGAAGGTGATGGCTTGAGCATGGGCCCTGGTCACGCATACTGTTTAATGAATAGCAGATTACCCAGCACAGTCTGGGGCAGTGCCGGCTAGGGTTCTCTCTCCTAGACAGTCCTCAGACGTGATTCGCGGCTAGAGTGAGATGGGGTCTGTTTCCAGTGAGCAGTACACGGATGATATTGCACCTTACTGTCATCTTTCACCCTACCCTGTTCTCCAAGGGTATCCCAGCTGCCTTTGCACCTCCCGAGCGGGATTCTTTACGTAAGTCACTTATCAAAATCAAGAAAGCTTTTTCCTGAAAAAGTGTTCAAGGGAGAATTCAGATTGTGCCTAAAGCTGAAGCCTGGAAAGTCCCTAAATATCTTGTGAGGTTTTAGCTGTGGATAAGGTATCTGAGAGGCAATTAGCAGACAATTTCTAACTGTAGGCAACCTATTTGTTCATATTTAATTGAGAGGGATGAGAATCAATGACAGTCATTTCATGTGTTGATCTGTTTTAGTCTTAGACACTCCCAGTTTAATTTACAGGTCCCCTACATCAAAGTTTAATGTGCTATTTTCTAAGCTGCTGACATCTGGATATATGTGATCGGCTCTCTGACAAGTTTTGAATTGTTCATCTGCGGAGATTTAACTGGCAGTACTGCTCCAGAAATTTTCATTTTATGGACAAGTTACTCCCTCTGCGTCACTGTGTTAACTCAACACCATAAGCCTTTCCTTAAATCAAGTATCTTAATGATACAATTTGGAAGAAGTTTCTTTTTTGTTTTAATAAAAAGGTATTATTTCTTTGTCCAATCTCCTTAAATAGCTGGGCAATCGTTGACATGCAGTGTGGTACTGTATTCAAATATTAAAAAATACAGCCCCGCTGTCTTCCTTATTGATTGACTGACTGACCACATGTAAGGCATAGCAGAAGGCTCAGTGTTGCAACATGATCGATGAGAAAACAGTTGGGCATATAAGCCAATCAGGATAACAAAGTAAATATTTGAGCACAATAAAACCACCTTTTATGCAGGTGCAACAAATAATAATAATGAGGTGAACAAAATAAATTATATGATGATAGCTGCTGAATGCTGAGAAATACACGTAGCTATCTAGTACATAAAAAGGGTCATATTCACAATGAATCACCAGTACAATCCATGGCACAACACTTTAAACAGATGAAGGAGTGCTATTACCCAGTTCCTGCCTCTAACAGGTGGGAGCCCTTAATGACTTCCAGCATACAAAATCATGGTGGATATTATTGGGCTCTAGTTAGCTTTTGGGGAGAAGGCTCCATTTCTCACTAGGACAAGCGTTTAATGCACACAGAAAATGCGCAGAACAGTATACATCATCATAAAAGGAATCTTAAATGTTAGCAACCTTTTTTCTTAAGTAATAATGCTAGCAATTTTTTCTAAGTAATAGGGTTTCCACTGGTGATCATCAGGGAGAGTATCTCATTTCACTACTGCTACAGACTACAATGTACATTTAGATATACAATTTAAAGCCATATTTGAACTTCTGAGCTTCTAGTTACCTATATGTATTCATGTACACTGAACGTTTACTGTGAACTCTTGAAAAAAGGGCTGCGTTTTGGTCCCTGACAAAGCCTCCAGTTACAGTAAATCACTAGTCTAGGCTTTACAGAGGAGCTTTCCAGACTTAGAACTCAGGAATCACATGGAAAACAGGAATGTCAAGGCCTCCTTCAGTTAAGTCTACTCCTCTGCTGTTTCATCCACACCTTTAAATCCTATTCAGCGTGCCAGCTCATTATTATTATTATTATCATGACTTGAAACCTGTCATAACTTTTCTGTGATGTTTAATTGAAAATTGGTCTCAAACTGTGCTCAAGGTTGTTGTTGTTTTCCCCATACACATCACAGACATTTTTGATTGTTCAGGGCTCCTTTTCAGATATTATCAGGTTCCAGAGTTTCATGATACTTACATTTCCAGAAAGGGTTTAATGTGTGACCCCTCTCCAGACAACAAAAATACCCTGGAAGCTAGGGAAATGAGCTTTGACTCAGCAGATGTCAGCATCACAAGGGGCTCAGACTAGACTCGGGAATGCTTCCTTGGCTAGAAGCTGAATAAAACTCTAGTCACTGCCTCAGTGCGGTCTAACGTTTGTGTGTCTGTAGCCCTGGATGCCTATCCATTAGGCATTACCCATTCCAGTCCGAAACTCTTCTGTCTGAGGAATGCAAAGAAACAATACCGTCCTAACTTAGACCAGTGCTTTAGACCATGGATATGTCATTCTTTTCCAATGTCTTTCAAAATTAGGGACGAGGTCATTTCATATATCTATTTACTTTATTTTCCAAATCCAATAACTCAGTGTGAAGGGCTTCAAAGCGCAAGATAAATGTGGCTAGGCCACAGAACTAATCATGTTAACTGGAAAATAACTGTAACTGCATCATTACCACTTGATGTGTTGGGTAACTCAGAATGTACCTGAAAGATAATAAAGAGGTGTCAGTATTATTCATATCTTTTAATTGCTTCCATTAGCATTTCTTTTTTTTTTTTATCCTCAGGGCAAAATAATATCACTCCATTGATTATACAGTGGATACAGCAGACATAATTGTACAGAATCAAATATACTCTTAACCACCCGTTGCCATCTTATAGCTATAAGCAACAGCATAGCTTGGCAATAAAACCTATTTACTGTTAAAATTAAAATTGCTTTTAACAGTTTTATAGCATGCAAACAATTAAAATTATTATATCAGGCAGCAGCTGTTCTTTCTCGCTTGTGGAAAAGAAATGAAGAGGAAAAGATTGAAGGAAAAGATAAAGTCAGATAACTTCTTCCTCCAATAGGTGGGGTGAGAATGCCAAGAAATGGGTGGGTTATTTGTGAGGGGCAGTTATAATAGCAATGGAGGTAAATCCGTCTTGCAATATATGTATTTTAATTCTATGCAAATAAGTCTTGTGGGACCACCAAGAATATGGCTTCCTGGGAATAAGCTATTAAATAAATGGACTTGATGGTAAGATGCAACTAGGGTCCTGCCTCTTGATTCCAATTTCCTATTTTATTCAGTGTCTCATGGTATTATTTTTCTCACAGTGCAGGATTGCTTCCTAGGAGATTAAGGATGGGGCATAGGATCAGAGCAGAGTCTCATCTGCTGAACTATCCTATGCCTGCCAGTAACCACAGTAAAACCTAAGAAAGTATAAAGGAGCAAGGTAAACAGTTAGCACTGTTTCCCCACGACACCATAAACACAACGATCATGACACTACACCAAAACAGGTCACACTGGCATGTACAAGTAGCCTTCGCCCACTGAAGGACAAGGGTAGACATAGCTGCTTATATCTAAGCTGAGATAATTGAATCCAAGCAGAACGAGCAGGGTACAGGGGAAATGAAATACTGCAACTTCGTGTTTGCCAGAGCAACGCCAGATGATTTCACTGGTTACTTGAAAAGGTACAAGTTAATGATCACCTACATGACGGAAATATATTAAGAGCAGGGGTGGCAGCGCAATCCTGGCCTCTTCGAAATACGGGTGGAGGTGTTTTTGAAAACAAGGAACAAATAGCCTAGTGAGAAAAATAAAAATCAGTTGAGTCATTAACCTGTTTAAATGACTATTTGCTGTTATTCGCATTGCTTCCATAAGCAGAGCTGCTGCAAGGTGAGGGATGAAAGTTAATTGTATCTTTCAGCCCCAGCCCTGGCATGAAGTTTCCTTCCTGATAGAGCTCACAGCGGGAGACAGCGTTAATGTCACATTCTGAAGTTACACAAAGCCGATCCATCGGTTTTCTTTTTTCCTGCCTCTGTCCGATTCTGAAGGAACGATTAGAGACTGTAGATCCCCCTATATCCTTGCAGCAGGGGGTTGCCTTCATCATGGCTCTTATCACAATTATTGTCACAAGTCTCAAGTTACTATCGGAGTCCCACAGTCTTATGCACGATGAAGGGAGAGACGACTCCGCGTGTGCGTGTGATGGGAACGGGCTGAGGGACGCTGCTCTTGTGCAGCATCTCAGGAAAGCTGCAAATGGGCTAGTCTGTATGCACCAACCAATTTCTTCTGCCTTCGGTCAGGTACCCTTGTGATGGCGCTAGAGAACTCGCTCCAGGGCACTGGGCAAAAGTAAGCTCCTTGGGAAGGTGCAATTGGATCGGCTTCACTGGGGTTGTACCTGCTCGCACTGGTGCTAACTCAGTGCTCCCAGGTTTAAATGATTATCCGTGTTGAGGAGAGGCTGAATTTCAGGATCAGTTTGAATCTGAGGCTGTACAAAATTTCCCCTTCAGCCAAAGATGCCCTCTCACCCCAAATTATTTACATTAACTTAGCTGTGCAGTCATCTTAACAGTGAACGTACTAAACACAAGCAAATTCGTATTCCTCAGTTATTTTGTTAAACTAATTATCTGCACCTGGCTCTTTCTTAAAATAGTACCTACATAATGATTTTCTTTTTCTTATGCACAGTAGGATGAAATAGTTTGAATTGCGTGAAATAAATGTATGGCCATAAAATGTAATAATCCATTACCAAACACTTTCATTTTTCATTTTATTACCATGTTCAAATAATTATTGACTTTTTTGCTAACCTGAACAAATAGATACTCATTGAATTATCGTATTCCATTTTTATTATGATTAAAAAAATGAAGAAGGCTAAATCATCTTCCTTATACTGTACTTGCATTAAATATTGCAGCTACAGAAGATTGAAGATGCAACCAGAAATCCTATTGTAGATACCAGTGCTTTATGAACTATCGTAGTTACCAATGTGCAATTCCAGTTTCGGGGATCATATACTACGATTGTTCAATGAAAAGACTACTATAAACGTGTGCTTCTTTTGGAGATATCCCCAGAAGCATGAGGATTTGTCTGAGCACCACAGACCAAACACTTTCTACTTACATACTACATAACTATGGCTCTGTGATCAATGTATACATCAAAGTGAGTTTCTTTCATATAATTGTCTCCTTTATCTCTTCTGTTTTTTCCATTCTATTAGATGGTAGCATGTCCTTTCAACTTCAGAGTATAAAAAGAAAGTGCTGTTTCTAAGTCGCTCCGTGGTGTCTTGGCCACCAGAGATCATAATACATTAAAAATGACATAAATTGGTTTAGTGCTAGTTGCTATCAGATTATACAGGAATTAAAATAGAAATAGCTCTATATATCAGACCAAATATCTACCTAGCTCAAAATCTGACAATATCCAATAACAGGTAATTGGAAAAAAGAACAGGACGACTTTATAATAGCATTCCAATCAACATACCCTCCCAAATTATGAAAAACCACATTTTTTTAAATTCAATATTCTCTCTAGAAACGTATTTGTAATTGTCAGTGGGACCAAACCTAAATGCATAGAAAAATATGATACTGATTGGAAGGGCCTTCTTGAGTCATGTCTAGTCTCCTGCTTCTACACATTGAGGAAACTCCATTTTAAAAACTGATAGATCTTCTTCCATTTAATTTCTAGCTTTTGAAATAATCCAAAAAAAAAAAAAAAGCCCCTAACATTCAACCTAAGTGTATTCATAGTCATCTTTCAGCTATTTGTTTTTTCACTAATACTAATCTTCATCTATAAAAGCGGAGTTCTCATCTGATCTTTACCCTTACTATCCCTGTTCAGCTTCTGTCTTGCTAGCCAGATAAGTCGCCTTATTTCAATCTACTCTAACAAGATGGGCTTTTCATTCCTCCGACTTTCTGCTCCTATCTTTCCTGAACAGGGATATACAGACAGTCCCAGCAGGTCTTATCAGTTCTTTGTACAAAGGAAGTAGCACTTTCCTATTTCATCGGCAAGTCCACACTTGAACTGAGGATCAACGCGACATGAGATGAATTGCTTCGTTGAAATAGGGTAAAAATCCTCTCTGTCAAAGTTAATTAAAAAATAACTAGTATCCGTAATAATACACGTGCACATTGTTCAAACTAGCTGGAGTTCCAGACATAAAACTAACAACAAAAGAATCGGCGTCAAACTGAGGACAGGTGCCCAACATATTATGCTGCTATAGGGATCTATTTCTAGTCCTGTGTCATCAATTATCTTAATTAATTTGTTAACAGAAGTGTAAATACTTTAACAAAATTTTTGAATGGCAGTAAATTAGGAGCTGTTGACAGTATCAGTGAGAGCTGAAAAAGAAAGAAGGTAATATGGATAAGTTAAATTACAGGCAAGGAATACGGAGAAAAAGTTAACAGATAGGTGAACTAGAAAGAAGAGGAAATATAAAAGTAAAAAACTGTAATGCAGTGTTTCATAATTGAATAGAAAAGTTCTCTACCCATCTGTAGTTGTAATAATCAAATCAAACCTGCAATAAAAACTCTAAGTACTGTAATATCTTCCAGTATACAAATATGTTTTATTTTATTAATGAAGTTGGAACAATCCTTTTACTAGACCCTGCCTGAGTACCTATAAGCCTATAGAAACAAGATCCTGCTTGTACAGCAGGTCCTGAACTCATACCTAAAGAGACATAGAGATTCTTCAAGAAGAAAAAAAATTACCATTACACTAAACTTTGAAACTAAGACACTCTCCTAAAAGCTGGGGCTTAAATGAAACTATGGCTTCCCATATTATGATTAAAGATTCTCCTGTTTGGGCAGCAATAGAGATAAACATGGGATTTGATAAGGAGAAGAAGGACCTATTCAGAGGACCTTCAGGGAAGGAGGCAAGCCACCAGGTCCCAGGGATAGAAATATCTTTTCTAGTAGAAGCTACCACATCTTCACCATTTAGCATTACTAAGGAGGAAGAGTTTCTTTACATGCAGTTGAAAGATAATTTAAAAAGTATCAACTCTGCCCATGCAGTTTATTAAAAAAAAAAAAAAAAGACATATTTATATAGCCCCTATATCATTTCACCCATTTTCAGCAGCATTACTAGGATGCTAGAATTTAGACCACAGCAAACTACTTTTGAAAAGTCTGAGGTGTTACCTAAAGGTGTTAACCCCTAGAAATACTCTACTTTCATTGAATAGAGTAACTAGCTTATTACATCAAACTACATTAACATTATTGGAAAAAGTTAGGTGAGAAGTCTAGCCTATTTCTCTTATCAATAGCCTTAAATGTGACTTCAGATTAACATCCCCTTAGCTTAAGCCTTGATAAGCCCCAGAGCCCTAGCTCTGATGAGCTTGCTTCTCCTATTGGGCTTTATTTTACGAGGTAACCAGGAAATCAAGGACCAGTTTATATAGCTGCTACAAACCACCTGTTAGGTGTTGGCTGCAGCAGTCCATTTGATCGTGGTACCTGCCAGGGAGATAAGGACTCCAGCCACCAACTGCCTTTCCCTGCCCCCCTTTTTTTAACTTCTTTGCAAAATAGGCTGAACAGTATCTATGTTTCATTTATTTCTTTTTCTATGTCTTTAGGAGTCTGGCTCTCCAACTTAGTGGAGCTTCTGCTAGAGACCGATCTAATGAAAAGTGGGACTACGTAGCCAGGGAGCTCTTGGTTACTGCCTTCTAGATTTTCTTCACAACACTATATATAACATCAGTTGATCAAAATAATTGTATGGTTTTTGCAATCACTAATATCTTAAAGAACAGCTGGAAGGATGAATCTACCTACAAGAAATAGAGGTAGTGAGGTTATAGAGAAAATTTAAAAGAATAAGGACAGATTAGAACACCATAATTAGGTTCAGCGTGTCTTTCAAACCCATTAAATTATCTATGTCCTTAAAATAGCCCTTTCTCTGCTTTTAAAAAAAGAAGAAATAATCTGAGTACTCTTTATCTTCTTTGTTTTATCACCCATTGCTGACAGGAATCATAAAATCACTGAGCTGATAGAGGTAGCAGAGCAGTGCTTGCCTATCACTCAAAATTAATGCTAATACCACTTTAATGCAATTAATTACTTATCATTTTGCTACAGTATTAATTAGAGGCTTTCTATCAAAATATGTCAAACTTGAAAAAAGAAGTGAAGGGAAGCTATCTTCCCTTGAGAAGAAATTATGGCCTCATTTAAAGGAATAGGAGTTTTGTTGCTCTTGTCCGTTGCATTAGGATTGTGCACATTCTGAATTTTCATGTGATCATCACGTATTCAAAATAAAATTGATATTTGCTTTACATACGACTTATTTTAGGAAGGTAAGTGACTTGCATGAATGATGGACAGAAATGTTTTACAGACTGAGTAAATGAACAAAGAGAATACCTTAAAATATTAGAAAAAGATTTAAGAGAGATTAAAGACCTTTTTCGTTCTAAAAACTGCAAACAGATGTCTTTCAATACCAAGGGCTTTAGTGGCAGGGTTACTACATATTCCCTTCTCTCAGGTGAGGTGCAAGGTTTTCTTAGACGTTCCCAGTATTTCTGATTTCAGACTTAGTAATAAGTAAGTATCAAGTACTTTTCTTACCTAGAGTTATCCTCTTCTTCTTAATGGAAAATGTTACTTCTGTTACTCTTAACCTACTAATTAAAAACCTTATATTTAAACCATTGCTTACATTTGAAAGACTGTACAAAATGATTAGTTCAGAACTCTGATTTAGACTGATTAGACTGAGGATTTGTCTTTCCTTGGACATTTAAGAACTGCTTTTTCAGATTCCTTTATATTTAAAAGATCTAGATCCTCCTACATTGCTGTTTTTGCCTGTTCAACGCTTTCTCGGTAGATTAAATTTTAGAAGCAAAGATCTCTCTTTGAGATGTATTTGCATATTAATATCAGTTGAGAAACACTAGTCTGTTAGCTGTCAGTTTTGGTCCATTAGCCGTGTTATGCCTTATCTGCTGTAGGTAGATTAATGCTTCATACATTATTAAAAAGTTAATATTGCTTAAAAAATAGAAGTTTTGTTTCCTGACCCAACATACTTTCTAAACACATCTTTTTGCCTTTAAATCAACAAACCAGTTTCCATGGCTTGAATCTGAAAGTTTGAAATGGAAAAAATGACTGAACATATATTAGAAAAATTGCTAAAGGCCCCTTGAGAAAAGCAAATGTTTCAACCCATTTTAGAATGCTGAAGGCTTAACCAAAAATGTTTTCATCATCTCTTATCTTAATATTTTGAGGCCTGGAAGTGGAGAACTGAAATAACTGAGTGTTGTGATGAATGCTTCAAAACTTTCCTCATCTTTCTAGAAGGCAGCATCCTTTCAGAATATAAAGAAGGATTTTGACAACCATAATGACAAAAACATAGCCTTATTTTCATGGTATTGGCCATTGATTCTTTTGTGACTGACTTAAATTTGTTACTCATTTCTTATTTCACATGAAATATAGTGCAAAGGCGTATAGATGTGATGTATTCACTAGAAATCTTCTGACATATGTATGTCATTAAATTAAAATGTGGCACTTTGGCATTTGTAAATCATTTTAGTTCTAATGTAAATACAGATCACTCATTCGTGGAAGGTCTGTTGGACAACCATAGCCATTACTCTTAATATTTATCAGGCCATAACTCAAAATGTTTGTGGTGTCAGATCTCTTGATCTGAGCTATGCATTCTGCAGTTCCCACAGTTGTGAAGCAGTTAATGACTTGTTGAATCAGTTACGGTATCGTTTAGATACTTCAGGCAAAACAGCTGTACTTAAGTATACACTGACTAGTTTTCATCATTTCGACTGATTAGTTGGCCTATCTGTCTTCTGAAACTGGACGTTGCCTGTCTTCAACCTACTGAAGCTATAGCCCTGGTTATATTTAAAAAGTAACAGGTGTTCACTATGTGATATTAAAATTTCCTGATTTGTCAGCTAAACTAGGTTGAATTCAAAATTCAGGCTCCACCCTCCTGAGTGGCGTATATGTAGATTTTACCCTTATCTAATCAGCTACATTTTGAACAAGCTTTCTAGGTGCTGAGGCATGTATAACTAGCTACTTAAGCTCTAGGGCATAGAGAAGACGGAGGCAGACTCCTCTCAGAGGTGCACACTGGAAGAGTGGGAGGCAATGGATTCAAATTAGAACAATGGAAACTTCAGTTTAATATAAGGGGAAAAATGTTTACCCTGAGAATGGTTAAATATTAGAACAGGAGCCCACAGAAGCTGTGGGATCTCCATCCTTGAAGATGTTCAAAATCTGATGGGAAAAGACCCTGAGCACATAATAATGAGACTGACCCTGAACTATAATAATGAAAACATGGCCTTGTTTTATTCGCGCACACTTAGCGCAGGTAGTTGCACTGGATGACCTCTGGAAGTCTCTCCAAAGGTTATATGAATCTATGGGACATCTCTGTACCGGTGACTGCCGGAGGCATAGAAGGCATACCAGAGAAACCATCACGCCAGACAGGCCGTGTTCATGTACTTTTCCCCAAAACATTTCCTGATGGCTGCTTCAGAAGGAAGATTATTTTGGCTTGACCCTTATGTCTTTATTTATCTGTCTCTTCTAACCTTTTATCTAATAAATTTCAGGTTTACTTCTCATACATGCCTGTACTTTTTCCTTTGATTTTTATTTCCGTACTTCCTGATATATACTTAAAAATAAATTATTCAAGAGTGAGGAGCTGTAGCTTAAATTCAAAGCCGTGTTGCAAAAAAGCTAGCGATGAATCCATTTTGTGACAAAACAAGAAACCACACTGACTTCAATTGCTTTAATTTTGAGGTACTCCTCGGAGCTTCTTTTTAGTGTATCTAAATAGGTTTAAATCTGTGGCACTTAATATCAATTTTGTAAGTACCTCTGTTCATCGTATGCTGTAAGAATAAAAAGAGATACACTCTGAAAGCTCAAGGGACTTCAAAGTCATGCCTGACTAAACAATGGAACTTTCTTACTTATTTTCGTTGGTGTATCTGGAGTCTTCCCACTGCAATCAATGCAGTTATAGCTATGAAAAAAATTAAAAGTGATTCCACCTAGATTGTTTCAGTCCATTATGATTCAGAAAACCTAAAGCAGTTACATACTTAACTGGGGGGGGGGGGGGGGAAGGGAAGGGAAAGGAAGGGAAGAAAGTAGGAGCAGATTGCACCACTTTCTGAGTGACAGCCAAGTGAATAAAGAGTTTACTCAGGGAACATAGAATATGTATATTAAACTCTCTCAGCTTGTTAAGAAAAAAATTCAAAGGCTAAGAAAATACCTTTGATGTGTGGATATTTGTAAGTCTCTTGAACCATTGTAAAGAGAAGCACGGAAAAATCATAGGGCAGGAAGAAAAGCTTGAGGAATATCTAGCTCTGTAATTCCACGAACAGAGCACCGTTCTAAGGTAAGAAAATTCTGAGTTCTGGTTCATGGTCCCAAAATGATGCAATTCGTCTTATAATTCTAATTAAAAAAAATCATAAGCAATGTGTAGAACAGAAACCAGAGCTTCATACTCTGAATCATATAAAAGGACTGATCAAAATGTAGATTCTGGTTATATTTCATCTGCAATTCTCGTGTGGTGCTAGAAGTGAGGATTCCCTAGCTCCTTGCAGCAATAAATAATAACAGATTTATAGGCTGTTTCTGTTTCACAGTATGTAACTATTTACAGTGCTAATGCATCTCTTCTTCTTTCGCACTTGCACTCATATTTCTACCTTTTCCTACATTTTTACTGGGTATTAGCAGGTCTCATTAAAAATGGTAGGAGATTAACAGAGCAACATAGTGCTATAATGCACTAAATAGTTTATTATTACCTAGGGGAAGCATGCATTGATTTCAGTTTGCACATTTTTTTCCAGATGTTATAATAATTATTAAGACTGTTCACAGAACACACTGGTTTTTAATAAACTGCTCTAGGTTTTGCAGCTAATTGTTATAGAGACATATGCATTCACTGAGATACCTAATAACTTGGGTGGAGAATGAAACATTACAGGCCAGCTCCTTAACAGTGCCTAATGCCTACTAAAATCAGCGGGTGTCAGGAACTTGAACACTTTTATAAATGTAATGTTCTTTGGCAACATGCAGTAATAACCACTGACCAGGGACTACACATAACTGGGTAAACTTTCATTTACTCCCTGTTCCAGCACAACCTGACAGTCCCCTTCCATCACCTCCACAAACCGAGCAAAACTAATTTTGTGTTTTGATGTTCTCAAATATGTTACATGGTGAGCATTATCACACTTGATTTTTTAAGCAAAGGGGAAACAATTGGGAAATTATGACTCCCCAAGCTAGCTCTGGGCTGCTGGGTTGTGGACTCTCAGTGAGTCAGCAGTGCAACACATTGTGGAAAGGCACATGCAGTGACGCTTTGCAGTCCAAGCACCTGTTGTCCATAGCTGTTGACCTTCTGGTAGGCAACTAGAACCATGCATTTCCACCACACATGCAATGTAGTGTGTCCTTTTGCGTAATTTTTCCAGGAGGCTTCACTGAGCCGTGAGCTGACCTCTCATCACAGTTTAAGACTGAATTGACAGTTCTGAGAGTAAACGGACTCAGATGTCAAAACACTTTATTCACGGACATATATGCATTTTTTGTGAATTGTACAACTTTCCCATTCTGCAGAAGAGACAATGCAGTCTAGAAGAGGTTGCGTGGGCCAACATACCGGCGCCAACCGGGCAGTGCATCATTTACACACAGGGCCCTGACGTCCCCCTGGGGTCTCTTTCTCTTCAGTTCTCCTCTTGAGTCACCCAGTCTCTCCCTCAGGCTTCTCCTGGATCCTTCTCACAGGACTGAACAGCAGCTTGTCGTAATACTGATTTTTGCGTTCTGGTCCTTTCTGAGAGGGAGAAAAGGTTTTCTGACTACACTTTGAATGGCCCCTGTCACACTGTGCCGTAATATTAAGGCTCTAAACACAGCCTTGCATCAAAACCTTTACACAGCATCATTAACATATGCTCTGACACCACAGTGTAGCTAGTTGTAGTGAAGCTGATAAGGTGACTTCCCCCTTCTCGCTGTGAACAAAGGGCACCCAACAGCATAGGCACACTCTTAGATGCATGAAATCAGTAAACAATTTGGCAGATAATCCTCTAATGTCCTTTCCAGACATGAATCAGTTTTTCACCACAGCAGCAGCTTCAGCTGTTTTTAATATTTCAGTATAGAATGGTATCAGAAACAATCGGTTACTGATGAAGACAATACTTTTAAGAAGTGGCAAAGTGGAAGGGAAATAAGTGATATTGTTGGGTATTCTCAGCCATGTTCTTCTGGATAGTGTTTTTTACAGGGCAGTGGGAAGTGCTTGGATACATCCATTTCCATCCTAATGGACTCTAGTGAGCTATGAGAGAAGTTCAGCTTTGAACAGTGGTCCTTCAGATAGAAATGGAGATCAATACAGAAAATGGAGCAGAGAGCTTCAAAGAGTGCTTGTTTTGGAGGCTGAGGACCAACACTGGAGGGAATAGAGGAGCTGTTCTGTTTGAGGGGGAGAGAAACCTCTTCCAGGTGCAGGAGGCAGTAGAGGAAGCACCATTCTGCTGAAAAATGGGATGCCCTGGGGGTATGAGCATGCTATCCTTGTAACCACGATTCCCTGCTTTGTTTTCCACTCCCCTGAGTGGCAAGTGCATTAAGAAGCAGCAAGAGGTTCAGATGCTTCTAGTGGTGTGGGGACGCTGCTCTGGTAGACCAGGGGCAAGACCATGTTATTTCCTGTGAACCAGTTCCATGCTGTGCACAGACAAAATGAAGAAGCAGTCTGGAATACTTTGCTCTAAGGGTTGTGCAGCTCAACCAGGTTGCCATCCTGGCTGTTATCAGCTGTCGGGGTTCTTATGTGTAAGCTTACCTGCAGCCCCAGATATGGCTGGTCAGGCAGCTTTCAACTGAATGTTGAATGTGTTTTATCTCTTCATACAGCACACCCCCAACAACCCTCTCTCCTTTCCCATCTGCATTCCAGGGAGAGGCAGCCTGAGATTACCAATGTGTTCCTCCTCCAAACTCTACCTGTTCTCAAACTACTGCTCCTTTTTTAATTAACAAATTTAATTAAAGATTTAATTAAAATCTTCCTGGTTAAAACACAATACTAATGGTCCTGTGGAGACCAGCAGGGAAAGACCATGTATCTGTGTTATTAAACCATGAACAGACGGAGCTCTTTTCTGTAGGAGAGGAAAAAAGGTTATAGGGGATGCAGGAATGGCATTCTGCATCGGTACCTGTACTGGACCGTGCAGGCACAGAACGTTGCGTATGTTGATTTTGCTGGTCCTACATACAAAGGGGATAATAGTCCTTTGTGTAGAGGTGTGTAAACATAGCAGTTGCTATACAGAAAGTAGCTTCTGCAAATCATAGTTTCAACTCCAATGCTTCGATTAGCGCTACCATGCTATATTCCAAGCATAAGATGTTGTTTACCCTGCTCCATAAAAACTTTTAAATAAAGCCATCTGACAAATCATCTGACAATCACGTCATTAAGCAGCCTGAGCTAGTCAAAACCTTTGGTATACTGAAGGACTGTTTCACCAGGGTGGGAAAGAAGTACCCCTGATAGGACAGTGACCAGCCATAGAACATCTCCATACTGTAAATGGTCTTTATAGGGCTGCTCCACTGTCGGATGTTCTGGAGAGGAAGAAGGGGTGCCAGGGGCCAAGGTATTATTCAGTTTCTTCTGTGGAAAGACCCCTCAAACTTTTGTCATGAAGCTCCAGGTGAGTAGATTGAGTTCTCCAAGTCCAAAATCTTCTTTAGATCTCTCACAGGGCACATATTGCTACGTGTTGCTGAAGGATCCCTTACTAATTTCTGTCTTCAGGAACGCAGCCTTCATCTTGTTAAGTATGATGCAGCAACAGTCTCTGTACCTTTCATTAAAGTACCTGCTCTAATTCAATTTCAAAATACTGCCAAGGAGTTGTTCTAGGTCCTCCTCCCCTACAAGTTAGCAAACAAGACTGTCTTCAAGATTGTTCAGGTGGCACTCCTAAAATATCTGTCTCCCTCTTTTTTTGTTGATTATGGTTATGGAAAGTCAAACAGAATCAATCTAGAATCAAGTAAAAAAGTTTTACGGTACTCAGAATGTTGAAAGAGTTTCTAAATTTCAAGGGAAAGCCTTTACAATAGATATCCACTATGATCTGTAAGAGCTGAAAAAAAGACCCAGAAAACAAAGGAAGTAACATAAGCATAGTTACATTCTTGGTCTTTGTTAAATTTTGAGAAATCTGGTGGGAAGAAAGGACCCATAGATTTTTCCAGAATCCTATACCTGTATATATGCTCCCAGACAGTGCTGAAGAACCTCCTCTCCGTACTGCATGACACCGCAGCGAGCAATTTCCAGCTTGGTTTCAATAGGAGAGAAACAGTTGGGTATAGCAGCAGTGTGCATAATTGCTCTGGACAGCACATCAAATGTGGTCATAGATAGGGTTACACACCTGAAAAGGACATATGCTCCAGGCTAAACTGCAAATGTAGGCACGTCTGTTATGCACTACCTCCTTCTGAGGGTAAGTCTGCAGCTCCGTCATACATCTATAGGACATTCAAGTTCTAGGGTATGACAATGAGTAATGAGGCAAAAGGCATACAAAACCAGTGCAGTATTGAATACTAACTATCTCGATATTGTTGGTAAATGCTTGAAGATCTAACATGGAGCTTTTCTTTTCCTGGAGTAAGAACATAACTGTTTTCTGTGGATTCTCTATCGTGCGTGACGGTTGAGCCTGTGCTGCAGCTGCTACTCAAGTGTTTTCCATAAAATGTGGACAATGCTGTCTTTGGAATTTCCACTGCCTATCAAATATTACTTGTCAAAAGTGGAGGAAATACCTAGAGTGCAATGCAAGTGAGTAATCACACACATGCAGCAGGATTAGAGATTTATTTTACTAAGACTTCAAGCTACCTCAAAATGTTTATAGGCAGAAGGACTCAGATTTACTGAGCTAGATAAAAATGCAATTTAGAGTGTGTGGATCACCTGAGTATCAAAATTCCACTGATTTTTTAGTGTTTGCCACCTAACCTTCATGGATGCTTTCATAAGCACTAGACGATTGTTTGGATTTTTTGAGCTCCTAAATACATATGTACACTTTGCCTAGAAGACCCATAATGAGACATAATTATTATATAATGCTATCTTAATTTAAGCAGTCTCTATCTTCGCATTTTATTCGCTTTTCAGAAAGTTATGCATCTCTACCATGCCAGCCTCACACTATCTTTCCTTCAGCCCCCATCCTCCCAAACGGAGCAGTGAACCTTTTTGACCTGTAAGTTAGAGCACTGCAATTGTATTTATGCTGAGCGGATGAGCTCCAAGTAAGTGTACATCAGAAAAAGTGGAAAAAAAGTCTCCACTGTGCTGTTATTTTTACTCGCATAAATGGTAGGAGTGTGTGCAGGAGGGAAGAAGGAATGCACAATAAAAAAAATAGCAATGGATCGTTCTGGGCCCCTGTTCTGTAAGTTGCTGAAGAACTGTATTCCCCATTAATGTTAATGTGAGGAGAGAGAATGTTTTGCACTTTGCAGGATGTAATGGTTAATCACCAGGTGTAGCCCAAGGAGACTACTTTAGATTTACAAATCCTCCTCCCTGATCAAATTTTGTTGTTCTGAATCTTTCCACTGCTTTCATTTTGAATTTCATCAGTCACAGTGCAAAACTTACAGGTCCACAGATGTTCTGGAATCCAAAAATTAGATAAAAGAACCAGAATTAAGTTTTCAAATTCTCATTTGTTATGTAATAGTTCAGAGAAGTTCAATAACTTTTTTTGCTGTTTTTACTCACTTTTCAAAATAGTCAAAAATTAAGGTAACATTGCAACAGTGTCACAAACTTTAATGAAAAAATTCCACTTTTGACTGTGTCCGTAAACATGTGGCTGCATTTTCAAAATGCTGAGCAGTCAGCAGCTCAAGCTGGCTTCGTAAGCCCTGCGGGACTGTATTTTCTTTCACAGAAGTTTTGTCAAAAGTAGCTTTATGGAGTTAAACAGCAGAAGACCACAAATGCCATAAATCACAGAAAGCAGCAGTGTGTAGACGTTATATGGGGAATAAATTAAGGCATTCAGTCGTAAAGGCAATAACTTATGGAGAGAGAAATTAAGAAACAGTCAATAGGTTTTAAAATGAGATGAGGAGAAAAGAGGAAGTCAATGAGGCGGGATGCTCAATGGAGCCTCTTTTAGGTGTTGAGAGCTGAGGAGAAGACTTCTACATCAATAGCCTGCAGAAGGATAAAAAGACCATTGTTAAACAAGGAGAATAAAGGGAAAGGAGAAGAAAGAGAAACAAAGTCAGAGCTGTTATGTTTCTTGGATCTCTTAAAACTTTTTAGGGTCAGAGCTGTTGACTGTACTTGTCTTCAGGTATATTTACAAAATCTGATGCAGATACATTGAGTAAGTTTGCTCTGTAGTGATATTTGGTTTATTTAGAGTTAATTGATGTACTATGAGCAATTTACCTGTTTTAGTATGCCTCTGCCTGGACTAGCTTATTATATTGATTTACAAAATGCCTCTGAATGTGACAAAAATTCGATATAATTAAGAGGAGTAAAAGGAAAAGAATGTAAAGTTTTCTACAGTGTGGTGCTGTGATCTTACCGAACGGGAAGAAACCCACAGGAGAAAATATACAACAGTTCAAAAGATCAGGACAAGCTGTTCCTCATCTAAGTTTTTCATGTTCTAATCTGAAAAAATTTGTAGTGATACACTTTGTGTTTTATTTCCAGTCTGGAGCGAACCTCTCCCTGTCAACATATTTCATTACAGAGAAGAACATGTTTAGTGGTTAATAGAGTTATGTTATGCCATATATTGACAAAAGACTAGGTAAGCTGATTATTCAGATAAGATTTCTTTGGAGGGCTGCATGATCCTCCTGTAATGGGGTTCTGAGAGGTTTCTTTTCCATTTCTTTTTCCTTTGTGATACTTTAGGCGAATTGGTTGGTTAATCAGACTTTTCTGATTTTTTTTCCTGAAAAATAATTTACCACAATTGCCTACCTGAAGGCATTCTTTTGAAAATATATATAGAAATGTTCAGATAATACATTAAAGAGGATCAAATAGGACCAAAAATGAATTCAACTCTGTTCTAGCAGTGCAGGTGTGAAATAGTATCACTAAGTTTGCTGACGTTATTGTGGATTTAGAGTAACTTGCTGTCTTTCACATCTTCTTCTGACACATTCCATAATGGACTCCTCTGATTTAATGTACTATTTTTATCATTATATTTATCATTTGTGGGTGACTCCCTGCTGCAGGGGACAGAGGCACCTATCTGCCGACCTGATCTCTTGTCCAGAGAGGTTTGCTGCCTGCCAGGGGCTCGAATAAGAGATGTCGTGGAAAGACTGCCAAGGCTTGTCCACGCGTCGGACTACTACCCTCTGCTGATCTTCCATGTGGGTGCTAACGACACGAAAGGCAAATTGGAAACCATCCAACAGGACTTCAGAGCTCTGGGAATGGTGGTGAAGGGTGTGGGAGCCCAGGTTGTTTTCTCCTCAATCTTGCCTGTGAGGGGAAAGGACAGGAGGAGGAGTAGACAAATTTTCCAAGTTAACAGCTGGCTGCGCTGCTGGTGTTGGCAACAGGGCTTTGGTTTCTATGACCATGGGACCCTGTTTGAAGATCAACAGCTGATGGGGAGAGATGGGATCCACCTTACCAAGCGGGGCACGCGTGTCTTTGCCAACAGGTTGGCCAGACTGGTAAGGAGGGCTTTAAACTAGGCAAGATGGGGAAAGGGGAGTGGTATAGTGGCAGGGGAGTCAGTAAAACACCGCTCAAGTCAGGATGCCTCCAGCGGGTGCATACAACCAGGGGAGACAGCATGGGACATGGCTATGGAGGATCCTCTTGCACCTCTTCTGGGAAGCCTGCGTGCTTGACTGGCTCTCTGAAATGCCTGTATACCAATGCACGCAGCATGGGGAATAAGCAGGAAGAGTTAGAGATCTGTGTGCAGTCGCAGGGCCATGATCTCATTGCAGTGACAGAGACATGGTGGGATAGTTCACATGACTGGGATGCTGTCGTGGATGGCTATGTGCTTTTTAGGAAAGACAGGCCAGGAAGGCGAGGTGGTGGAGTTGCTCTTTATGTGAGGGAACAACTAGAATGTGTGGAGCTCTGCCTCGGGGTGGATGAAGAGCAAGTTGAGAGCCTATGGGTAAGGATTAAAGGGCAGGGTAACATGGGTGACACTGTTGTGGGGGTCTACTACAGGCCACCTGACCAGGAGGAAGTCATCGATGAGGCCTTCTACAGACAGCTGGAAGTAGCCTCCCGATCACAGGCCCTGGTTCTCATGGGAGACTTCAACCACCCTGACATCTGTTGGCAAGACAGCACAGCTCGGTACAAACAGTCAAAGAGGTTCCTGCAAAGCATTGATGATAATTTCTTGACCCAGGTGGTGGAGACGCCAACGAGGAGAGGTGCAATGCTAGACCTTGTACTAACGAACAAAGAAGGTCTAGTTGGAGATGTGAAGGTTGGAGGCAGCCTTGGCTGCAGTGACCATGAGATGGTGGAGTTCAGGATCCTACGAGGAGGGAGCAGGGCAATGAGTAGGATTGCAACGCTGGACTTCAGGAGAGCTGACTTTGGCCTCTTGAGGGACCTACTTAGGGGAATCTCCTGGGGTAGGGCCCTAGAAGGAAGAGGGGTCCAAGAAAGCTGGTTACTATTCAAGCGTCACTTCCTCCAGGCTCAGGATCAGTGCATCCCTCTGAGGAAGAAGTCCAGCAAAGCGGGCAGGAGACCTGCATGGATGAGCAAGGAACTCCTGGCAAAGCTCCAGCAGAAGAAGCAAGTACACAGAATGTGGAAAAGGGGACAGGCCACTTGGGAGGAATACAGGGACGTTGTCAGAGCGTGCAGGGATGCGACAAGGAAGACTAAGGCCCAGTTGGAATTAAATCTGGCAAGGGATGTCAAGGACAACAAGAAGGCCTTCTTCAAATACATCAATAGCAAAAGGAAGACTAGGGAAAACGTGGGCCCGCTGCTGAATGGGGGGGGTGCCCTGGTGACAAAGGATACAGAGAAGGCAGAGTTATTGAATGCCTTCTTTGCTTCCGTCTTCACTGCTAAGGCCAGTCCTGAGGAATTCCAGACCTTGGAGGCAAGAGAGGAAGGCTGGAGAAAGGAAGACTCTCCCTTGGTGGAGGAGGATCAGGTTAGAGATCTTTTGTCCAAACTTGACATCAATAAATCCATGGGCCCCGATGGGATGCACCCACGAGTGCTGAGGGAGCTGGCGGATGTTATCGCTAGGCCACTCTCCATCATCTTTGAAAGGTCCTGGAGATCAGGAGAGGTGCCTGAGGACTGGAAGAAAGCCAATGTCACCCCACTCTTCAAAAAGGGCAAGAAGGAGGAGCCAGGAAACTACAGGCCTGTCAGCCTCACCTCCATCCCTGGAAAGGTGATGGAACAGCTCCTCCTGGAGGTCATCACTAAGCATCTGGAGGACAAGAAGGTGATCAGGAGTAGTCAGCATGGATTCACCAAAGGGAAATCATGCTTGACCAATCTGATAGCCTTCTATGACGGAATGACTGGCTGGGTAGATGAGGGCAGAGCAGTGGATGTTGTCTACCTGGACTTCAGCAAGGCTTTTGACACTGTCTCCCATCACATCCTCCTAGGTAAGCTCAGGAAGTGTGGGCTAGATGAGTGGATGGTGAGGTGGCTTGAGAACTGGCTGGATGGCCGAGCTCAGAGGGTTGTGGTGAATGGCGCAGAGTCAAGTTGGAGGCCTGTGGCTAGTGGTGTCCCCCAGGGGTCAGTCCTGGGTCCAGTCTTGTTCAATATACTCATCAGTGACCTGGAGGAAGGGACAGAGTGCACCCTCAGCAAGTTTGCTGATGATACTAAACTGGGGGGAGAGGCTAACACACCAGAAGACTGTGCTGCCATTCAGAGGGACCTGGACAGGCTGGAGAGGTGGACAGAGAGGAACCTCCTGAAGTTCAACAAAGGCAAGTGCAAGGTCCTGCACCTAGGCAGGAATAATCCCATGCACCAGTACAGGCTGGGGGTTGACCTGTTGGAAAGTAGCTCTGCCGAGAAGGACCTGGGAGTGCTGGTGGACAACAAGTTAAACATGAGCCAGCAGTGTGCCCTTGTGGCCAAGAAGGCCAATGGTCTCCTGGGGTGCATTAGGCAGAGTGTTGCCAGCAGGTGGAGGGAGGTGATCCTGCCCCTCTCCTCAGCCCTGGGGAGGCCTCACCTGGAGTACTGTGTCCAGTTCTGGGCTCCCCAGGACAAGAGAGACATGGCACTGCTGGAGAGAGTCCAGCGGAGGGCTACCAAGATGATTAGAGGGCTGGAGCACCTCTCCTCTGAAGAAAGACTGCAAGAGCTGGGCCTGTTCAGCCTGGAGAAGAGAAGATTGAGAGGCGATCTCATCAACGTGTACAAGTATCTGAAGGGGGAGTGTCAAGAGGATGAGGCCAGCCTCTTCTCCGTGGTGCCCAGCAACAGGACAAGAGGCAACGGGCAGAAACTGAACCACAGGCAGTTCCATCTGAAGCTGAGAAAAAACTTCTTGACTGTGAGGGTGACTGAGCATTGGAACAGGTTGCCCAGAGAGGTGGTGGAGTCTCCTTCGCTGGAGATCTTCAAAACCCGTCTGGATGTGATCCTGGGCAATATGCTCTAGAGGTCCCTGCTTGAGCAGGGAGGTTGGACTAGATGATCTCCAGAGGTCCCTTCCAACCTAAACGATTCTGTGATTCTGTGATTATTTTTCATTAAAAGACAATGTGTATCACTTTGACAGAATTAGTGAATTAACCATTCAAGACAAGAGTAATGTCTGGGTTATGAAGAATCAACTAATTGCCTATTAAAAATCATGCATTACACCTAAAAGACACAATGACACCAGCAACCAAATTACAGACAACCCATTTACAAGTGCATGTTGATTTAATTAGGAAATTAGCTGATTTTTTTTTAATACTTGTTTCTTAATTAAAGTGTTCACGGTGTTTGAGTGCTTATTAAGTCCATTCGGAATGGATGCACTAGCCATATTTTGGAATATGTTTAAAATTGTCCGAAGACATTCCCCCAACCCATACTTTCATTCATATTCATAACATAAATATTATAGAAATTTCACTCATTTATTTCAAACTCCTATTTCAATAAAAAGGAAATTTAAGTTAAGGGTGCATGTCTTCAACAATGAGATATGGAGAAAGAAGAAAAAAGATCCTTCCAGGCAATTGTTTTACGATAAGCCATGCGTATCATCACTTGGCAGAGGTGAAATCTGAACGCATTTTCAGGTGAGCAGTATTTCCACTCTTTCACAGTTTCATGGTTTAACACAGCTAGGGCCCCTTGTGCTGATTTGATCTGACTTCCTATATTATGCTGAATATAGAAGTTCCCTTAGTTAACTCTTTTTTGAATCAGAATAATATTTAGCCAAATACCCAATTTTGAGTTTAAAATCATGGCTAAGACTACAGAAAAAGTGTAAGGGATATACAGCCACAGATGTGTCTACTTTTGCATGCTTTTAATGTCAAGGTTCTAGTAAAAAATAAATTTTGTGCCAGGTTTTGTCACCTTGGCTCCTCTCAAAATCCACGCTTACTAAGTGAGAATAGCTGTTACAGTCAAAATTAGGTAATATAGTCTCCAAAAATGACTGACAACATCTCTTTAGCACTCTTAAACATCCTAAGATGTACCTCGAACACTGACTTTTGAGATATATATGTGCAACAAAAATGCGTCTACTAGGAAGACACAACAAGATGCAAGTACACCATCTCTGACTTTTGCTTCCTAATAGATGAAAACCTGTATCCTGAACTTCTTTGTGCTGATAGCTACGTACAGTACATAGTTAAGACAAATTCCTAATTATAAAATTATTTTCTTCATTTAGGGTTGCAATCAGGTCAAATTTTTGTTTATTAGGCCAATAGTGACTGAAATAAAGCTTTAGTGATAAATTACTGGTATTACACTGTGATAATGATAAAGTAAATTATTTTAGAAAACTAATTTAATATTTTAATAGTAACATAACTGAGATTTATATGAACAATTTTTACACTCTTGACTAGTAACCCTTTTATTGATGAGTTAATGGCCAGCTAGATAAATTAAGCTCTGTCAGCTTCACCCACTGCCTTATAACAACTCACATTGGTCATTAACTGGTTGATTGGTAAAGTGTTTTATTATTGCTTTGGAAATATTACCTAAAATGAAGCACAGTAATTTCTGATCCTTTATCATTTTTATTTTGATGGCTTGACTTTTTTTAATCAAAAAAATGTGATGTGCATTGAGAACCCAAAATCTAAGCAGTTAGCGTGATTTAAAGTGAAACCATCACAGATACTTTTCAAATACAGACATTTGCACTTGAAATAGTAGTCCATTTAGGCCCTGTAAAAACATCGGAGACTATAGAGAGATTAAAACTGTTTTTAAGAGTGCCACATGCACTCAGCTGCAGAAATACTGGATAAGTATTTCTGACTTTGATAAGGCAGAGATTCTATGCAATATTCTCTAATTAAGCTGTATGAAATTTTTTGTCTTAGCATTCACATAAGTTCAGATTTTTTTTATTAACCTCAGTACAAAATGTGCTTATTGGTAGCTGAGATACATGACTGGTGTGTGAGGTGACTGTTACCTCCTCAAATATTTGATTTTTAAAAGTCATATTTTACTTTCTCTGGGTGTTCCCACACACACACACACACAATACAGCTAAATTCATGAATCAGAACAGATTTTTGTTCTTTTAATTAAGTGAATAACTCAAAGGGAGCAACATACGCTTCTAATTAAAGAGAACTGCACTATTTTAATAAGGCATTATATTTTAATGTTTTGTCAACATCTTTTTTAAACTTACGCTTTTGTAAGGATTGTTAGCTTCTCATTTTTTGCATTCCAAAACCAATTACTGTTTTGATTCCTAATTATTTAAAGCAATTTCTGCTGGGTTGTTTCGTCGTGAAGGTCAACAGTCACAAGATCTTGTTGCAGTTGGTTAACACAGAATCAGGTGCAGAGGGTTATGAGAAACAATGAGAACTTTGAATTTCCTAGTGAATAACTTACAATAGTGTAAAAGACCAATAGCGACAATGTAGCTACTCAGAAAAATTGGATATTTTTTCCTCTGTATGATATAGATATTTCCTTATGAAACATAATGAAAAAAACATGAAAAATAATATAAGACTGTAAATAGATTTAACCAGCTTCAGTTTTCCTTTCCCACTCACAAACTTTTGTATATGTGATCTTTCTTGCAGGATTCGGAAGGATCACTGCAGAACTCACAAAGTTGTGGCTGTATAAATTTTACCCTCCCTTATGAATTAAATTATGCCTCTCCTTAATGAAATATTTTTCCAGGTATTGCATGGGGTGATTTACAACTCTTTATAAAGAACTCCAGAGCTCTCATCGCCACTCTGTTTGATCACCTTAATACAAGCCTTCATACATCCATTCCCAATACAATTCATGCTAACCACAACTGAGTGTAGGTGATGGGCTGATAAAGCATAGGGTGCAACCATTAGGAATTAATTTTTGCTTTATCAGGACTCTGACAGGAGAATAATGGGTTCCTCCAGTTTCTCATCATGTCAATTTGTGTTCAATCTCTTGAAAAGACTTCTAGCATGAACGTGCATCCATAAAAGATCAGATTTAGTTTTTCAAAAGTTCTCAAAAATGTGAGATTAGATTGCTCTCTGAGTATGCATGCAAGGAAAAATTAGCTGCTCAAATGTCCTGGGGTAAGAATATACGGACAAATGGAATTAATTAAATTTCCTGTGTTCCAACTTGAATCCTCTGCCTCCCGTCCTTCTACTGTAAACTCAGCTCTCTCAGCCGTTCCCCATACAGCATACCCCAACCCTCACCATTCTGTTGGCCCTCTGCCGGACTTGCTCTAGTATGTATCTATGTATTTCTCGTATTTAGGGAGCCCAAAACTGGGCACACTACTCCAGATGCTGTCTTGCAAGTGCCAAATAGAAGAGAAGAATCACCTTCCTCAGCCAGCTGGCTATGCTTTTGCTAATGCAGCTCTGTGTTTGATTGATTTCCTTTGCTAAAAGGGCATGCTGCTGACTTCCATGCAACTTGTTGGCCACCAGGCCCCTTAGGTCCTTTTCTGCAAAGGTATTTTCTACCCAGTTGGCCCCCAGCTTGTCCTGTTGCAGAGGGTTAGTCCATCCCAGTTGCAGGACTCTTCATTTGCCTTTGTTGAATATCATGAAGTTCCTATCAGGCTGTCAAAATCTTTCTGAAGAGCAGCCTTGCCCTCCAGAGCAGTGGCCACTCCCTTCGATTACTGTCACTGCAAGCTTGCACTCTGTCTCATGATCCATATCGTCAATAAATATTAAACAGTATTAGCCCTGTTATTGATCTCTGAGCTAGAACACTGGCAGGTGGCTGCCTGGACTCTATACTAATCAACCCTTTTGACCCTGCAGTCCAGCCAATTTTCCATTCAGCTTATCATCCACTTATCCAGTCTGCATCTTCCCAAGTTGGCTATAAGAATACCCAGAAGGTCTGTGTCAAAGGCCTTGTCAAAGTCAAGATATACAATATCCACTGCTCCCTCCTTGACCCACACAGCCAGTCACCTCATCATAGAAGGCAATCAGGTTGCTCAGGCATGATTTGCCTGTCACATCCGTGCTGGCTGTTCCTTAACACCTTCTTATCCTTCATGTGCTTGGAAATGGCTTCCAGAAGGACTTTTGTGATAACTTTCCTAGATTCTGAGGTGAGGGCATCCAGCCTGCAGATCTCCAGACTGACCTTTTTGCTCTTCTCGAAGAAGTGTCTCATCTGCCTTTGTCCAGTCGTTAGGGACCTCCTCTGATTGCTATGAGCTTTCAAAGATTATCATCTTTGAGAGCAACCTCACAACATCAGCCAGCTCCCTCTGCACTCTCAGATGCATCCCATCTGATCCCAGTTCGTCCAAATGGCTTAAATCTTCTCCAACTTTATTTTTCCCTACTGTAGGCGATGTTTCACTCCCACAGACTCTGCTCAGGCACCTGGGAGCCCAGATCTTGTCAGTGAAAACTGAAGCAAAAAAAGCATTGAGTAGCTTGGCCTTTTCCGTGCCTTGCTTTCTAGGTTTCTCGCCCCTTTGAGCAGTGGGCTGACATTTTACTTAGCCTTAGTGGTGCTCAGTGAGAGGATGAGAGGCAAGGGGCACACACCGAAATACAGGAAATTCCATTTAAACATAAGAAATAGTTTTTAACGAGAGGATAGTCAGACACAGAAACAGGTTGCCCAGAGAGGGTATGGCATCTCCGTCTTTGGACATATTTAGAACCTGAATGGACAGAAGGCCGAGCAACCTTGTTTATGTGACCTTGCATAGAGCAGGGGAATTGGACTAGATGATCTCCAGAGATGCCTTCCAACTCAGCCATTCTCTTATTCTGTGATTTCTTTGGCCATCAGTGTACTTCTAGAAAGCCTTCTTGTTGCCCTTCACATCCCTCACTACTTTCGTCTTCAGGTGAGCTCCAGCTTTCCAAACTCCATCCCTGCACTCTTGGTCAATGTCTCTATACCCCTTCTGCATAGCCAATCCTTGCTTCTACATTCTGCATGCTTCCTTTTTGCATCTTAGATCAGGCAGATGTTCCTTGTTTGGCCGTGCTAGCTTCTGCCATGCTTACCCGACATTTTTCTAAACATTGGAATAGGCCATCCTTGTGCTTCAAGGAGGTTGCAATTGAAGATCCTTCACAAAGGAAGTGCAAGAGCCTTCCACACCATGTTATCCCCTGGATATTTCCTTATGTCTTTCCCTCTTTTCAGCCTTCTTTCTCCTCTTACCAGTGGTGCCTGCATGGGAAAGCAGCAGTCTTGACAGTCTATCTACAACATTCTGGATCCAAGTCCCCAACAAGCAAGAAACTTTGCAAAATATCAAGTCAGATTGGCAGATGGAGACCTCTGCTCCCCACAGGAGAGAGTCTCTGATAACTATCGCCATCCTTTTGTTCTTTTTGCAGACACTTGGTTCAGCCTCTGCAGATGACAGAAGGTCGTCTTCCTCGTCTGTTCCCAGGGCACTCTACCCATTTTGTAACTACAGAACTACACATTAAGTTGTTTTGTTCCTGCAAGTAACAAGTTTTCAGCTGTCTCATCATAGGAATCTCCATTCATTGCTGTTTTGAGGGCAGCGTCTAGTTGTCCCCGCCTTGCTTGCAACACATGGCTCTGGTTGTTGACTCTATATTATCTCTGCTAAGACTGTTATCTCCTGTTCATCCTCCCTAATGGTGCACAGTCTTCTCAATGCCTCTGACAGCTCTTTTACCTGGCAACTCAGCACCTCAAGGAGAGCACACCTCCCACACATAAGACCACCACCATCTCCAGCCTCAGGGAGGGGCACGAGCCAGAGACCTGGATGGCAGCATCCTCCCTCGGGAGCTCGATCTGGCTGAAGGCATCTGATGTGCCCAAGGATAGTTGCTCCAGCTGGTGCTGGAGCATGGTGGTCTATCACCACCATGACTGCACAGGCTTGAGCAGAGATTCATGGAGTTAAGTGGATTCCTTTCCCTTAACTCTGCCTGTCTATGCTAGTTTATTTTATTTAGTTTCCTTAAACAAGCCACAGGCGTGCACATCACTGGTCATTTCTCTCTTGGCTCAATGTCCAAAGAGGTTATTAAATTATAAGCTCAGACTAGATGGCTTAGCGATAACTGAAGCTGGTGAAGATAAGTCCATCTTGTATTGAACCTCAGTAACCCCAGCATAGTCTAAGCCTTGCTTCTGAAGAGGTCCCCAGGAGAGTTTACAACAAGAGAGAATACAAATACACTATACCAAGAGATAATATTTTTTTTTTAATTCAGGCTGCTAGGGTTAATGAAAGAGACCCTTAGAAATCTACATGGCCTACTAAGAGAGAGAGATAGGGAATATCTTTATATTTAGGTATGCTCTGGCATACTCTCTTCTCTTTTTTTTTTTTTTCCTACACTCATTAACTTGGAAAAATTGTATTCAGTGCTAGCTGACCCACGGAGCACATTTGTATTTGCTCAGGCAGCAAAAATGTAGACAAGAAAATGTCTTTTTCAGCAACATAAAGACAGATGAGGCATACGAGGAGAGCCTTTAGAATAATAATTATAGAACTAACTTAATTAGTCTCTGCTTCAATCAAAAGACAGTGTGATAGCACCAGCAAGTTGTTTTATGTCCATAGAGAATGAAATATCAAAATATATACAGAGACTTCTCTAGGGTGTTCTATTACGTTCATGGCCTTTGGAACAGAGCAGAATCTCTCTAGCTGGATGAAGTAGAAAATTATGGCCAAATGTAAGATTTTTATGAAGCAGTTCAGAGGTGGAGCAGAGGCAGAAAAAAAGGCACTGAAATGTGGTGAAACACAAAATCAAGAAAAGGTACCATGTTGTTTCTACTGTAGTACGACTTAGATTGGCACAGGCTCTCTGTTGCATGAAGTGTTTTCCAAGCCCTGAGTTAACCCTCCTCACAATACAACCGGACAAGGTAAAGAAGGAGGAGAGTAGGAAATAATATCCTTATCTTACAGGTAGAGAAATGAGGCTTAGACAAATTAAACAGCTTCTCCAAGTGACTCAAACTGTGAAAGCTGCTGACTGACAGTCAAATCTCTCACCTTATAATTCATTAAAAGGGGAAGTAAATGTGGGACAGATATAATTTAAACGAGTGTGCAAAGGTAGTTGGAAAACTTCAGAGAAATGCAGGCAAACATTCACAGCTGGCCACATAAATGTGACTACTGATCCACTCACACTGGTCTCAGAAGGTTCCTAGAAGCTACAGGATTTTTCCCACCTTTCTCTGCATGATCAGGGTTGTCACTGAAATTATTTTAGCCTTTCTCTGTCTGGTCAGGAAACAGAATATCTATAGCTGCTTTGTGAATTATGAGAAGAATATTAACCCCCATGCATTCTGGGTATCTCATTGCAAAACTCCGAAATATAAAGGGACACAGCGTACCAGTGATCCCGTACTTGGCAATGACAATGCTTTTTCTCTCTGTCCCAGCCTAACAAAGACAAAGGCTGATGTTCAGCGGAAAACCATTACATGGTATTTCACTGTCTTTGTATGAAATGTCAGCAGAGCAGACTGAGGTATCTGTTACATTAATGGACCAAAATATGCTCAGCAAGGAGGAAGAGCAGTGAGCCAAGGATTCGAAGTGGCAACACTGCGTGACAATGAAACCTTATCCTTGCGAGGCCCCTGTTCATCTGAAAGAATATGCATCTGCAGAAAATATAATGTAGGCTCACCAGTAACTTTAGATGATCATACGGACAGTAAAACCATCAATTTGGATTAAAAAAAAAAAACCTTTTAATTTCTTGATTAGGCTTTGCTATGCCTTTCTATTGTCTTTTATTTTCCTTTACTTTCTATGCCATTTCTGGAATGCTCTCAAAGAGAAAAAAAAGGTAAAATATTTCTTTTTAGAAATATTTTAATATAGTTATTTTCTTCCTGAGAACCACTATGTTTTTTTTTTCCTTGTCAACGTGATAAGTTCCACCCACGAACAGCTTATACGGGAATGAACTTAAAAGCATGTGGTATTTTCTTCTATTCTTGCATTACGGAAGAGTGAAAATGGGAGCAGAAAGGAGAAATATTACATCATAAAGTAGTCTTAACCGATGATTCACTCATTAATGGGATTATCTTTCTTTAAAAAATGAATGAAAACTAAACAAAACCATACGTAACAGCAGCAGTATTAGAAAAGTGTCTGTGAAAACAGGTGAAAAATGATAAATAATGTATTTTTTGACATACTTCAAGAATCAATGATTTGCAAGAAAGGTCAAGAGAGAGTGTGATAAAACAGGTCTCTCCTCTCTCTCAAGTGCACACACACACAAACACACACACATACGCACACCCCACAGTTAACAGACATAGCCACAAGGAGGTAAAAGAGTGTGGAAGGAAAAAAATATATTTAAATTTCAGTTTGATGGTTTGCATCTTTTTTTTAAAGAAAACATAGGGAAAGAAAAACCATCAGGTGATGTTATGTTCATATATTTGTTTCCATATTCCTTATCCCCTTCTCAAGAGCAATGGGAAAAGTGACCTTTTCAGTGAAAGGAACTGGTTAAAATATGTATAAACACATGCACATCCACACTTAAATTCCTTTCATCACAAGTTAGAAAAATAAATATTTGCTATTTTTTAAATTAGGAAAATTATATGTTTAATTATGATGAAGGATTTTTTTATTTTTTTATTTTTGCTTTAAATAGATACATTGTGATCTGCTGTAGGAAGTAATTTTTCTACCTAGAGGGCTTCATGTTGGCATGCTGGTGAATACTGAAGGGTAGAAGAACTGTTCCCTGGAGGATGTCCCCTGTTCTCTGAGAAACATGAATGTATCCCATCAGTGTCCTTTGAGGTGAATGGTGTTTCCTGTCATAGCTATTCACCTTTTCTTAGGTGAATAAAGGATTTGAAGGTTATGTCTTATTTTCTCTCTACACTTTGCTGCTTGATGAATTGATAAAAAAAATCTCACCTTAATACATTGACTTTTTAGGACTTCTGGTATATAAATTTCTTTTCTCTGACCTCATTAGGACCAGCTGCAAATAAGTTCACATATAGAGGCACATAGCAGATGTTACTTCGATATTACCAATGAAATCAACTGAATCATCCATGCCAGTAGGATTCTTTGCTCCAGATTTGCAGCTGGATCAATGGAGAAAATTCATCTCCAATGGATACTCTAATCAATGGAGGTGTCTGAGGAATTAATGTAGCTCGATATATTTAGCATGTTAATTAGGAGACATCTTAGTTTTGCACTTAATTAGTAATTTCAGAATAGCTGCTACCTCAATATTTCATGAGGCCATAAATCGATGTAGTTTGCTTGTTGCCATTTAAATTAATTTTCTAAAAAAATATTACTTAGCATCAATAAAGATACGTTTTGTAATCAAAAATAAATGGTATGTGAAAGTGATTTAAGAGCTTGCTATTGGGTGGAGCTATGAGCAAGCGACAAGTAAACTCAGAATGCCCAAGTAGTGAAGTATTGAATGGAATCAGACTGAAGATTTCTTAAGTTTTGGGCACTTTTTAATTATTGAAAGTGAGGATTTTATGGGAAAATGCTTCCCTTTTTGTTTGTTTTTCCATGAATTTCTCAATATGAAAGAATCTAAGTGAAGAATGTAAAGGTCTCAGATTTTCTACATGAAGAGAAGAAAAGATAGTTTTCTTGTTGAATGTAACTTTACTAAGTTATTGAAATAGATTGTGATTTTGAAATCTATTTTAAAAAAAACTACTTATAGTTTTTTTTTTTCTTTTAAATGCTTACTTATAGAAACTTAGAGTCCTTAAGTCCCTGCAACAAAAAGGTAATGGACAGACAGAAAAAATATTCAAGTCAAAGATACCTTTATTTGGTAATACACTTTCTTCTTCATAAAGAATTGCATTTTACCTAATTGCAGGCACTTTCCCATGTCCATTGCGTCAGTGTTCTCTGTCTGCAGTGGACCTTTTTGCACCTCACAAGTGCTACTTGTTCTTAAGCTTGCTCTTTCTGCTTCCAGTCTTACTTTTTATCATTTACATTGACAGTTTGGCTCGGCCATGGGCACAAGAGCTCAGGATACCATCCTTACCTCTCAGCCCTCAGTTCATTGCTTTGTATGTTCAATTATACTACAGCTAACTTCTTGGGAAGTGCACGGATTACACTACAGATGAGTCATTCCTGTCCAGGGGCACAGCAGTCACTGTGAATAAAATCTCTTTTTTGGTACACGACTGGCTGTTCATTTTCTTGAGTCCCAAGTTGGATTGGAACAACACACAAAAAACCTCACTATGAACAGAATTTCCCATATAAGGGGAAGGTGACATTTTCATTCGTTAGAGTTATTTCTCAAACTAAGCTAAATAATACTAGACAGCAAGGGAGCTGCTCTTTCTCTGCCTGCTTTACTCTTATTAAACACATGCTATATTTACAGACTGTATCTTTAAGTTGCTGGGAACACATTATCATTACATGCCCAAAGTTGCCAATATGGAAAATATTAATTGCTCTTTTAGCTTCATGTAAAGTATTTCAACAAGTGTAATGAGATATGAGTTCATTGTTAATTTAAATAGAATTAAGAACAAGGAAATTATACTGTTATCATCTCTCAGAGTATCTGTGAATGAAAAGTAAATGAAATAGATACTACTCTGGAATACCCAAGAGATTCCATTAGCTAAGAGATGCCTTTGTTTTCTCATGATATATTTAGTGTACAATTACAGGTTTAATGTGTTAAATTTTGCAGTACGTAATTGAGAAACGGCTTCACACGTGTTAAGTTCAGTCCCTGTTTAGGACTTGGAGGCACAGCAATTTAGTTGACTATAGCTGAAGATTTTGTTTATAAACTCAATTAGACACTTTCATTCCCAAAGCTGTGCAATAGATCCCTTGCACATACATGCTAGTCTCAAATAATGTCCAGATGAATCTTAATAAAACTGTAGACAGGAAATTTGATGCAAAATGAGCTTAAACGTACATACTGAAATTCTTAAAATAACACTTCTACATTTTCCTTCAGTTTTGTGTATCTGTTTATGGATTTATTTAACTGTTTGGCATTTGAACTGTAGAATAATATTTTAAAAATAATAACAAAAATTTTCTTCTATCCAACAAGCTAATTTTTAGCTTTTTTAAGTCTACCAATATTAGTGAAAAACAAGAAATGCAAAAATCCACATATTCTCACAAATAGTTTTTTCTTTTCTTATTGAAATATCAGTAGAAACAAATAAACCTGAAAGACCTTCCTTCCTACTATCCCCAATGGACAAGAGGTACTCCATACTGAATATCATTGTGCATGACACTCGAATATACCTAAGAAATGTATAAGAAATCTGTGTAAAACCTCAAGCGATTCAAACAAACAGCTTTTCTGAAAAGGTATGCCCTGTAAGGTATTTTATCCCAGCTGGATAAGACATTATTTTTTTTTGGAATTTTGCCATCACTCCTATTTTGTATTAATTTCTGCAATGGAATCTATCAATTAATAGATGAAAAACTACTTTACTGCCAGGAATGCTCTCTTTCCTGGCGTCCGTAGGAATGCTTTAAGTGGAGTTAGAAACTTATTCAGCAACAACGTAGGTGGACTGCAACATTATTATACTCTTGTGAGTACAATTGCATAATGAATCTTCCTTCAATAAACAGAACAAGGCTCTTAAACTACAATGTCCTGATTTATTTGAGGCTGGAAAACATGATGTACTTAGCAGATAGCACTCTAATGCAGTCCTCTATATCACAAACATTGACAGCCATGCAGTCTTTATATCTATTTTTATATTTCAGCTTGCTTGATGTATAGAATATAAACAGGTGTACAGAGCATGTTCTGCCAGTGTTTTGCTCCATTCAAAGGTTTAAGCATCCACTTGTTCACTTTTAATCATATATAAGACCAAATATTTCCTGGTTATAAGACTAGTCAAGAAAGTAGGTCAAGATCAGACAATAAGCAGTGAGCTTTGGATTATGATGATGTTTACAGCTGGCCTGATATTTGAGTAGTAGACAATAACAAAGTTGTAACTTCTCTCTCTATGTAGGTTGTTATGTTTTATACCATCTGTCTTTCTAAGCCCTTTATGCACGCTAGGATCTAATTAAACATAAGATTGGACTCCATGCGGTGGTAATTTTTTAAGCATTCAGTGTCTAGCAATATCCAAGCAATAACATACAGAAATTTGTAGTGACACCAAACGTAAGACCAAAACATAAAGAATGATTGTTTCTTTTGGCTACTCGATCCTCTACCAGGAATATTAATGGTGACAGTGACTTTTTTTGTCTTAAATGATTAATTGTTATAAATTCAGATCATAAAACATAGAGCTTGGAAGTTATCTGTAGAAGGTAATTCCAAGTTCACCACTCCCAAGATACACCTGATCAGCATCTTCTGCACAAGATACATTTTATCAGAAAATTCCAGCTAATTGAGGGATCTTGCTGTAAATGCCACCAAGGGAAGGAGGCACCGCTTAGACCTCCTATATACTCTTTCCAACTCTACAATTGGATCAGTGTGACTCTGGAGATAAATTAAAATATCAGCTTTTGTCAGCGTTCTAGTAACTAACTTTCCAGAACTCAGGACACCTATCTGATTCAAGGCACAACTGAGGTGCACAGTCTCCTGCACTGTGACCATCAGGTAAAGACCATAGAGATCCCTGCTTAAGGAGGAAATGCTACCTAACTGACTTGAATATATCGTAGGAAAAACAAAAACCACATCTGGGCTTTTTATAACACAAAAGGACACAAAAGAGACATTTTTAAAACACTAAACTGGCAGTTTGTGATTATGGCTTAGTTACTATGCATAAGGCTGCACTGAGGTGTGCATGATTTTGCATTGGCTCTCTCTCGTGGGGCAAATATTGCTTAGGGATGTTGTTGGAGTGGATATCACCTCAGAGAATGAAATCAAATGGCATGCGAAGAAGATCAGAAGAATTGTTATAGAACAGAGCAGGGCATGAATATATACTTTCCTGTAAGTTTTTCAAGCTTCTAACCATTTCAAGCCCCTATTACGATCCTGCCTTACCAGCTCTGTTTTTCGTTTTTTCTTTTTTTCTTTTTTTCAGTGTGTGCATGTGTGCGTGTGAGAAACGGACTGTTTTTGCACAAGGGGGTAGAAAACCCTTAAATCAAAGTACAAAAACATTTACACACGGATAGGGGTGGGAGGAATGGATCTGGGAGCAAATATTTTCAGAAAGATCAGATTTCAAGAATTTCAGATATTTCCTTTTTTAGATATGGTTACACCGATATAGCTCAGGTATTAGCTAGAGTATATTATAGGCAGTGTGGGATGGAGAAATGTCTGCAGGGTACATCCACCACTATCTAGTAGCAAGTAGAAATACTGAATATAACTTTAAAGCTATTTTTAAAGAAGCAGAATGAAGGTGGCTACAGTGAACAAAAGAGAAGAGAACAAAAGAGAACAATAGAGAAATAAACAAGTAAAGACAAAGTATGTAGGAGAGCCTCCACTTTCCTCTATCACAGCATATTTCAGCTGCGCCCTCAGGTGCTCAGCACCAGTTCTGCAACAACATATGGAGGGGAATAAGGTCCCTTCTTAGCATGAATGGGGCAGTAACTTCATTATTTTCATTGTTTTATACCTACTCAGATAATGTGGTAACCAATAACAGGCCAGCTGTAACTTAGGATGAAATGTGGACAGAACAGAGTTCATGTAGGTAATAATTGTATCTAATAGATATGCGATCACACCTGAATTTGTGCAAAACATGTTGGATCTGAAGAAGTCTGAGTTACCCAGGTAAATATGTATTAGGCAAGAAGCTTTTCAACCTGACTACACTGTAAAGGTCATATACTTTGCACATGTGAGAACTCCAAAAAGCCTCAAAAAGCAGTGAACAATTTCTCTTTTCACAGAATTATAGATTTTCATACTCTTTCAAGTGAACTCCACTCAAAATACTGGCTTTCGATCTGGGTATAGCTTCCGTAGCATTGCTTCTGTTGTTTGGTTACCATCTGAACAATTGCTCTATTTCAAATTTTAGCACTTGTCATCCATCTACATTTAGGCTGCGTGCCTGCTCCCTCCTGTTCTGCAATAATGCATGTGCGGTGCGCAGCTCTACGAGTTTGTAGGAGGTTTGTGCTAAAAGCTTTTCAAGCTTTTCCTTTCAGCTTAGCAGTCTGTGAACTTCCTCCCACAGCTCAACTGAAGAATTTGATTTCTCCATTGAGCTGACAGAAGCATATTGATGGTTTTCTGTGTATACTGTTTCTCTCTCCCTTTGAAGAAAAGATTGAAGTTGAGGGAAATAGCTGGTGATGCTTTGTCTAATGCTAACTCCTTCTTGGATCACCTTCTCAGCTGTAAATTGTAGATAGGCAAATGATTACTGCAGCAGATGCAACTTCTGACGTCAGTGCTATTTCTAGCCCACTTAGTGGAATAATCCATCAGAGTGAGAGCATAACGACAGGCAAGTGATGCATGAACAAACAGCCTGTATGATGTCAATCAAGCTTTTCCTGTGTTGCATCAGGTAAAGGTTTCTGTGGCAATGCTTGAGTCACTTCTGTCTTTTCATTAGGCTGGTGAGCAGTAAGGGCCTCTTGAGTAGTTTCAACTAGTCTCTGGTCCCAGCTATCTTCATGGATCTTACACTTCATTCTGACAGTTTCTTGATATGCATCTTGAGACAGGCCTATATACCTGGCCGGCAGTTTCTCTAAAATAAAGAGTCAAAGGGTGTCTTGTATGACATATCTGTCATGTAGAAAAAAGTTTATTTTGTAGTCTAAAACTTGCCTGAAATGCTAGAGTGAGATTTTTGGAATCTTTGGGTCAAGCTTTTTCAGGGAGCCATATGTGGATTTGAATTGCTTTTTAAAATTAGATGTGCTAAATAAGCAGCTTTAACTTGTTCTCCTATTACTCTAGAGACTGGTGCACCTTGCAGTTGCTTCTACGTCAGCTGCTGTTTGGATGCTTGGTAAAGTAAGAGATTTCATATTTTCAGCTTCTGGTTTCTACCTCATATATAGAAATTACACTGATTTAACTGATCACTAGGCAATTTAATTTTGTTCATGTAAGTCCTCTGTTGTTCCCAATGTCATAAAAAAGTTTTACACAGCTGAGGATTCCATGAAGCAAAACAGTAAATAGTTAGGTACGGAAGCAACGTTAGGAGTAAACTTTCTATATGGTGGCACAGAGCTGAGACAGATAGTGACGCTTGTAATCTTTCACCGAGGTGTCATTGACTGAATCAGACTTCAGTCTAGACAGAAAGCATGGGCCCAAGAAAAGACAGCTCAGTGTTGAAATGCTATTTTAACAAGGTTAATTTCAATACTTTTTTGATGGGTTGCAGTATGCGATGTTCACGTCTTGAATGTGTTTCCAGAGCATTTAAAATGCAAAAATATCATTAGGCAGGATGGTCTAGTTTGGAGAAAAAAAATATCATTTTTTTGAAAAGAATCAGGTACTAATTCAAGTCTGTACAGTGTATATTTGAAACAGAAAAGTCCACAGTGTGAAAGAAATGCTTGGAGGTCTTTGATGACATCATGTGTTGTTATATATTGACAAATATCTGAAGATCAATACTAGAAAACATTTAGTTTTCACCATTAAATTCCTCAATATGTGGGAGTAGGTGATTGCCAATTATTATATTTTTCTTTGATCTCTTTAAATTAGTACAAAGATGGGTGTGCAAATGACATCTGTTTGTAGTGTGGATTTCTACTGCTAACACAATGAAGTTCCTCTAGATTGCCTTTATTATTAATGCATATTAATATAGATATTTCTAATGCAGGATTCATCTCATCCCAAAGTCAGTATCCAAGATGGATCAGATGAGATGTCTGCAAAGTCACCATATCTATTAGTTGTTTATGAAAGAAACCCAGGGTGACTAGTTTGGATGCAGACATATCTACATTGCAAATATTTGAAATAAGAGAAAGTAAATCTTATCTTTCCAGCTGTCTTTGTGGCAACTAGCAGAAAGCCATGTTTTTCCACACTGGCATTAGATTTTCAAGTTCTGGTTACTCAGGATCTCTCACTGAAAATAGCTGGTGGTTTACACTAGCAGAAAATTTAAGTTGCTAACACAGGATTTCCACATACCTAAGTGTTCCCCTGGTACTGTATTGTTTGTAATAGCGGTGAGCTGGTAAGCTATTTGAATGTCCTGTTCAGCAAGCAGATCTCTGCCTGGCACAGGGATAGGCTATGCACCATACAGACTTCAGCAGGTGTAACAGTCATACTTTAGTACGTGCAACCAGACATAAAAGTTGGATTCTGTATGTAGCTCACTGCATAAGCAGTGAGCAAACGTAATTTGGCATTTTTCTGTTCAAATTGATCTATTTTTTACTACATAAGAAATAAGTAGAAATTAAATATACTGTCAAGAATAAGCCAGGAGGTAATAACTTCTTGGACTTAACCCACGGGTAACTCTTAGCCGTGCTGTCCATAATAACCATTGCAACTTAAAATATTCACTTTGTCAACCTATTAATGTTTAATGTATGATCCACAACATTTCCAAACTTTCAACTGGTGGTTAGATCATCTCACATAACGTGAGGCACCCAGCTGAGGTGCGAGTGCAGTTTCCTTATTCTTTCTCTGTATCTAGTAGAAAGAGAGAGAAAATATGGAATGGAAATGAGATGGAAATTCATCTCTTACTCAGAAGTGCCTCCTTCTCACTTTCATCCTCTCTGTTGATTATAAAAGGAGTTTATAAGAACTGTGTTCCTTATTGCAGTTTATCAGCTAAGTTTACAGGTTTGTGGGATGTGTCGAGGCTGATATAGTTTGAATTTTCTCCTTCATTCAGAACCTTTGACACACAACAACAGAGAAGAGATAAAGTAGTTACCTTCAGGATCATATATTTCACTATAAACACGGTAAATCATAGCAACCATTTACAATATGCCTTCTTGCTGTCTGTTCGTTATGAGAGTCTCGGTCACCTCTTTGCAATAAAGAAATAGTTTGAATATTATCCACCCTGACGTTTAGCTGGACTGAGTCCTGCACTTTGACCGTAGAATCCAAATGTTTGATGGCAGTTATAAGAAGGCAAAAAAATGTCTTAGCAAATGACATTTTTATTAATTCTTTGCAATAGAAATTTTGAGCACTGTCTACCAAACACTCACAGACGCTTTCATGGCATAGTGAAGGAGGAAACTGGAACTCTGACTGTGTTTCAGGCTCCTAGGAAGGAGCACTCTTACATCCAAAAAGAAAAAGTAAAAACTTACTAGTACTGATTGTCAAGCACTTGGTACTCAGCATTACTTATTCTTTTGGTTGGTGACCATAAATAATAGAGAAGTCTACACTCATGCCTGAAACATTTTGTTTTAATCTGCCAGAAGTAGGAACATCTCCTGATCTTTTCATCATTCTTTCACCAGCCTCACCCAAAGGAGCCTCCAGACATTGTGCGCTGAAGATGCAAACTACTCTTGTGGTTCCCTGCCGATCCCATGGCTGCGTGGATACTTGCCTGCTGGGGTGCCCTGCAGCACACAGCAAGTTTCTGGTCGCTCTATCATCTGTACTGGCCCCTACCTGCTGGATTGTACTGTGCCTTATTTTGGGGCACATGCCTGCATTTCCTTTGTATGAACATGGGCAAAGGGAACAGTTTGCGCCCAGCACTTCCCCAGGGTGGAGCTGGGATGCAGATAAGATGTATACTGAAAACAGAAAATGCAGAATCAGTCGATTGCCCCTTATTTAGGCATTAGTTTTGTGATGCCAGATGGAGTCGGTAACTCTTCTGCAGTTATATGCTGTTTTCTATAATGTCTATAGATGTCAGTTATCCTTAATCAATGCCACATCACTCATCATAGGAATTCATATTGTTTAGACAGCCCTGGTCAGATTACTGTCATTGTGCTGTCAGTTTTGAACATACATGCCTAGGAAAAAAAAAGAGCAGAGAAATTTTGTACAGTTGTGCTTTAATTGGTACAACTTTAAGCACTGAAATACAAGGAAAGCAGCTGAGTTAAAACTGCTGGGAAATGCTGAAGTGATGAACAACTTGCAGCTCTCACAGATGCCCTCTCGTAATGCTTCTCCTCCCAGTTGCGTGTTGTGGAGAGTAGGTGAACCTCTGGGCGTTCAGCAGACATCTAGTGCACAGCTCTGTCAGGACCCAGGAGCAATATCTTCTCAAGTAAATTCAGTCTGCCCTGGGATGTTCCCTGGCATAGTGTCAGCCAGAGTGGATTGGCCTCAAACCACATTTGTAACCCCCCTCAGTCTTCAAAAGAGGGTGGCTGCTGGCAGATATCCACTTGGGAATGGTTCCTGACTTGTCCAAAGTCCTATATTTACTAGGAAATTATTTAGGAGCATGTTAGTCAACACAGGACAAAATTTTGCTTGGGACTGCGCTAAGATTTTTTTAATAGTATAGATGAATGCCCCAGACACTATTTAAAATATTAGTGCAGGCCTATCTGGTCAGCTCTGTACATATCCAGCAGCAGATATGAGTGTTCTCACAGCCAATGCCTGAAGGCCTTTCAGCATTTTTTAATGTGCTAGCATATTAAACTCTTTGTTGATCATAACTTTTCCCCTTGATCCCTCTGCATTCATAAAAAGGAAATTATAATGTTCCCTTTTCTCTGATTATGCAGTCTTTTGGACAGAGACTTGAAAGTCTGCAGGTAGGAAATTCCTGGTCCTGGATTTGGCCTTTATCTCATATTTCTATTACATAAATATTGAGTTATATCCCCTTCCCGTAAAATCTTCAGAGTTACAGAGTTAAAAAAAAAGGTTCCATGCCATGAAAACTATGAATTTCAATTTTTCAACTTTATAAGAACTGAGAATCTAGAGAATACTGCATTTGATTAAGCTAAATTTTAAGCATTTATTTGACTTTGTTCATTTCTTTTCCTTTTACCTTTTACTTTCCTATTTCTAAACTTTGAATCTTGAATGTATTTTAAAGTATTAAAATGGAACATTTGAACAACTTCTGAATATTCTTTTTCAAAAGAGAATTAAATGGGTATTTAGAATTAAATGCAACACATCTTTCTATGATCAACAGATAGTAACAAACACACAAGGAATGAGAACATTTTTGGCTGCAGAGTCCTCTGTGAAATCTTTTCACAGCCCCTGATGAATATTCATGTTAGTTAATTTTTTTGTTGTTTTGCTTTTTGGAAAAACAAGGGCTTGTTACTATGAAAACTTGCATTTAATTTATATAAATGCAGATTTTTTTCTTTATGCTTCCTCAATGCATTCGGTGTCACACCTGCTAGACACTGAAGTGAGTGGGCATTGGTTGTCTATAGAGAAAACAATCTTTCTGTAAGACAGTGAGTTCTTTCTGCCTAAATCTTCCTTAATCTGCCCTAATACTAGTTAGTGCACGAGTCTGGAACTCCTTCCCACAAAACAGATCGATGAAAAGGTAGTCACAACCTCTGCTTCATTGCTACATTTTCTTTGGGTTCTGCAAAACACTACCTTTTAGTAGCATGTTCTCAGTTTCAGTGCTTCTGATATCTTGTGAGATAAAAATATTACATAAGAAATATAATAGCACTTATACAAGCGCAAGCGGTCTGAAAATGTCAGCAAACTGCAAGTGAGTTTCCATGTGAATAGTCTGGAAAAAAAACTCAAGAAAGATCTTTACATTACATGAGCCATTTAATTATGTTGTTCATTGACTTTAAATGGATTACTGCCATGATGTGGTAAATAGAAACTGCATAAAGCACTTATATTTTATTTAAATGTCAGTTACTTAATTTACTTTCTCATTATGCATCAAAGTAATGATCATCCTGTTTATTAGTGTTAAATATTTCATGGACTTCACAACATTGTATAACTTACTATAAATGAATAGAGGTCATTACCTCACCCATTTTGTAAGATTGTATCAGTAGCATACACATGGATAGAAAGCAGGAGAAAAGCTGTCATTGGAAAAAAAGATGCTTGGATGGTGTAATCTCTTTGAGGAATCAGTGTGTTATATCTCAGTTGTCTAATAAAAAATAAGTGCTAAAATAAAACAGGAATTGTGCCATAATTATTATGAGCTACATTTGTAACAACTTGCATCTGGAAATATCCTAAAGCAATTTACAAATGGATTTGCAACCTGTATGCAGAATAAAGAAACCATTACAATCACTAGTAAAATACAGATAACTGCATGATGAAATGTGATTGCAGTTTAACAGAACAGACCAACATTATGCAGCAGTTTAGGAAAACACATTGGCCTACAATTGAATATATGATGAAAATAGACCCAGAATTTAAAAAATTCAGATCAAATTTAAATTAAGACTGAAAAAAAAATCAGCAAGGATAGTACTGTGTAGGTACTATGTCCAGTTAAAGGCACAAATATCAGACCTTGTCAAAATTTGCTCCGGTTTTCATGAAATTCTCACTTTCAAATACAGACCTTTACATAAGACATTTGGGACACACTACTGAATTGTCAAGAGTTAGATTTTCCAAATCAGTTCTTGTAATTACTCCAAGCTGGAATTTCAAATAAAAGATGAAAAAATACTTTCATTAACTGTTGATTATCTCTCCTTGAAGAACAAAGCAAATCAAAACTCCACTCTAGACACAAACACCAGGCATGACCCTACTCACCTCTTTCCCTAGTGCGATAATCAGACCTTGAACGCTCTCACGGAGCACTTGCTTGAGTAGTAATAGTCACTAGCACTGCAGTAGCAGAGTACATTTTTCATGGAATTGATTTAAACAAGTCTTACTGACAGTAATGGATATTTTAATCCCATGAATTAGTATATGGTACTGAAGTATGTACCCTGATTCCCGAGGACGCCTTGCTTGAGTGCACTAGAGAATGCATTTGCCAATACACTGCAAGCACTCAAACTGGGAAAGATCTCATAGGTCATTGTCATGGTTCACACGGGGATGACGGGCACACCAGTTGAAAAGCATTCTTAATTTAATTGCTTTATTCAAATTGAACACGTGAACCAGGTTAGTTTAGGTCATGGTAACGGTTCTTAACTTATATGCATGGGTTTACAATAATGTTTTAACAATGACAACTAATAATAAGAATTAACAATACACTTAGCATAGTATAACATAAGAACTTATTTACAGATGTTTACAAGAAGCTTCTATAGTTATACAGAACAGAAGCACAAACATACAGAATAGATGGATGGCGTAACCTGATAATAATATAGTCAACACATCAGGTATAACAAAGGACAGGGAGGGGGTTAGAGTGTCTCAAAGGGATACCTGGACGGACATACCATCCAGTCCCACCGAGCCACACCAATGAGCACGCTGGGGCTATATACCTGGCCACACTGGAGGGGTGTGCCAGCTCTCGGCATACACCAAAGGCAACTCGCGTCCACGTGGAACAACGACTAGAAGGATCCTGGGTACACTAGGACCTGGCGTCCCGAGCCTAGGAGCAGGGCAGGTCTTCAAGAGGCCCCACTCCTTCGCTTTGGTGGTGGCCGGCCACTTTGGCTTTGGACGATCTGGTGGGGTCTTCAACCAGAGAGAGAGCCTTGATCAAGGCTGCTGGGCTTCTTCTAGCCTCAGAAAAGGCCGCTGAGCTTCTTCGCTCTGGGTGTGTCAATCTTCGTGATTTCAGCCCATCTTCCGCCGCCGAACTGCTAACGCATTAGACACTATTGCTTTTATGCCCATGACCCCTTGTACACGCAGGCTTCAACTGTACTCGTGGTTGGTCCCGTTTTGAATCCTGGCTCTAATTAGATTAGTTTTGATCCTTTATTTGAATATTCTGGAACCTTCTTGTAATTGACAGCAGCAGCTGCCACCAGCATGTGAAATTTTTCCACCTATGCTTTTACATCAGTGTGATGGGAAGCCTGCCTAGCTTGACTGGGTTTATATGGAGGTCGCCTATATATTCCTATGCAAGATTCAAAACCTTATTATTTTAAACCACAGCAGTCATTGAATCTAATCTCTTATTATTGCATGATATCTCAGAGAATATCTTTTTCATAAGGTATTTTAAAAGTAGGCATTTTCTGAATAATTAGTTTTGATTTTTGCCTCCATCATTTCATCCATTCATACAGGGAAGTTAAGATCGTGGAGGAACAGGAACAAACAATAAGCTCTCAAACCCTGTGGTTTCAATTTATATCTGTGAAAATCAGATAAAAATTGGGGATGACACCCAAATATGACATCTCACTTGTTATGCCTTACAGAGATTACTTTCAATTTACATACAAATAACTTCTATGTCTGATGACACATCTGCTGGCTTCCTAGAAAGAGGGAGAAAGGGCAGAGGCCAAGAGTAATATCGCACTGACCATTGCCATAGAGAGAAGGGAACATACATAGCATCCTTTTTCACAAGATGTGAGTTGAACTCACCAAGACAAGATAGTACCTCCGGAAGCCCCCTCTCCTCAACTGTTCACTTTTTTCCCATTCTTTCACCGTCATGAGTAATAATCACATTATTTGCTGCCTCTTCACTCAGTTTCACATCATCTTTATCCACCTCCTCCTTTTCTCCAAACTGTGGTAAATATGAAAACTGGGAACTAACGATAGCCTCTCAAATTAATAATGACAGCTTCAAAAAGCTTTTGAAAAGCTTTATCAAATAGATAAAGACTATTTCTACAGAATTCCTTAACAGAGCAGCAGTGAAAGGAGAGCACTCTGAAGGAGTATTAAGTGAACAAGCGCAAAAACAAATTGGCTCGCGAATTACCTGAGTGATTTGTTTTTCTTTTTTTTTTTTCCCCCTAAAGTCCTAGAGGTGGAGGACAAAATTTGAAAAACAGGAGGACCACTCAGTATCATTCAAAACAGTCACTGAGGTCTCAGTCACTGTATGTCTGCAGGATGTGTACAAAGCACAAGGAGAGAGCACCATACCACACCCAATATACTGCATTTGTAGCTCTCTGTGCAACACAAGGACGTGCTTCCAGGTAGTCACTGTAACATAACACTGGATAGAGGTTTAAAACTTTGATTGCATCTAAGGCAATCAAGCCAAGTATGGTATAGCTGATGGAAAAAAAAAAGAAAAATAAAAAGAAATGACTTCTAATATCTACATTACATGATAACCATTTTTTCCATGGAAATACATGTGTAACCGAGAATTTGCAAATGTATGCAGAAATCTGTGTAGCCCACTGTGGGTTATGCGGTATGGATTATGGTGTGCAGTATGTAACTTTATTTGTACTCTGATTCTTTTCTAAAACCGTTTTACTGATAAGATTTTCAGATATAGTCACCTCTAATACAAATCTATTGAATAATAAGGTAAAGTGGCAAACATCTTCAATAGGCTTTTTACCTTCTCCTAGTTCTGAAAATTACATTTCTGTTTAATTTTCAAAACAGTTTCTCTCTCTCTCACACACACACACACACACAAAATTTATTTCTATTTTAAATGTGTTAATCTTTTATATAAAACCCCAAGCTGAGATCAGGGTTCAATCTTTAAGCATTGCCCTTGACGTAAGGATGCAGCGGTGCTGTTTAACCTTTGTGTCTGTGATTCTTCTGGACAGTGCTGTAGTCAATGGTGTAAACATCTGATGTGTTTTAGATGTCTTCTGTAGGAGGAGATGAGATGAATCATACTTTAGACTATAAAGGGAGTCTGGATGACTGTCTCAGGGTTCGATGCGCGTACTGCTGTCATGGAAGTTAGCCACCTGTGAATATACTCGATTTCACACACACATGTCATTTCACACACTGTGATCTCCGTGCCGCTGCACAGCCAGAGAAGCACAGCTAGCTCTTCTCAGATTATTTGGAACATGAGTTTCATGGGCTACTTGAACTGTACTTGCTGCATAGAATTTGTTCCTTATCTGTAAAATAGGGGCAATTTCATCTCCTTAGATAGCAGTTCTTTTCCTATACGCCGAGGTCACTGGTACTTTTTGAAATACTATTAACTATAGATTATGCAATGCAACAAAATAAAATACCAAAGAATTTAATAGATATTTTAAATTCCCAGTATGACAATACTCTCCTATCAGCTAAAGTAGATGATTTTTATTGCATGCACTACTGACCTTATCCATATTTTAGGTCTCGTCATCCCTAATAAACTAAACTAATGGATTTTACCGGAATGCATCTTCTGCTAACCCTGTTCTTCAAACAGCTTAAGATAGGCCTTACCCTAGGAAGGTTTCCCAGGTACTTTAAGTTATCTTCCTTGAAATTCAGTAGCAAGAAAATTTTGCTTAGCTTGAATCTAGCGGCTTGAAAATGCTGGTAATTTCACACAAGAAGACTTTGCAGCTCAGTGTTTAAATGTCATTGGACATTTCTAGCTGTCACTGATGTGTTTTTCACTGATGTGTTCAGTGCACTGGAATATCAGTGCCTAGCAAAACAATTAAGGCTAACAAACGGGATCAGAAACACATGTTCTGTGGACACAGAATATTCATGGTTGTCTGCTTTATGTCACTTTCTAATTGTAAGGTAAAGACAAGTCTGTGAAAGATAAAGGTAACAACAATGACAAGAAAGGCTATTAAAGAAAAGAGATTTTATTGGGTTCAGATATAACCGGAACAATTACAGGTTATAAATAGCACAGAGTTATACTTTGACACTGGTAAAAAAGCAAACAAATCACATATGTTTCCCCTTCATTCAAGACGTATTAAATGGCTAACTACAAGAGGTGCATAAAATAAGCATACCTGTTAAAAATAGAAACAGAGCAGTCAGCTATTGCCCGTTTCCAAGAAGGCAGACACCTGGCTTCTCCTGCCTCGGTAAGCACGTTCTAGCTAGCAGTTATGAATGAGTGTTTGCAACCACCTGCTGTAAACAGCCTGGGATAAATTAACTCTTAATTGATTTTCCCTTACACTCTAATATTAGAAAAAAGACAAAATAACTTTTACCTGACTAACTAGAGTGTTTCTTCTTTTCAAGTTTACTTTTAGTCTGAAACCGTTACTAATCTAAAAGCGCATATTTTCTATCTTTGCAGTTTCTTTTGATGTAGTTATTTCTTTCCCGAAGAAGTAATCGCAAATTATGTAGACATGAACAGAAAAGACGGCATTCACTTTGGAAAATGACCTCTTGCAATTAGTCACTACCTGCATTTTAAAAGATACAGAGCTGCTGACTTTAGAAACAGAAGAGGAATTCAGCCCGCTGGGGTATAAGCAAGTTCTTTCTGGTTGTTTGTTTGGCCTTTATCCAGAGCTCGCAAAGCTGAACGTGTATTACACATTCACGTTTTTGCACACCACTGTGGAAGACTGTCTCTTTTACTTTTTCACAGGACTTAAGGACTATCAGCAAAGGCAGTTCATTCCACTGCTGGATCACATCCGCTTGATGCTGGCCAGATGCCTCTTCATTGTCATCTGAAACTTTTTCTTCTCACATTTCACAGCATGTGTTTCAGAGTCTGATTTGCAATGCAGAGGAGAAAGCTGGCTGTCACAGACGGCCTCCCAGGAGATGGCCCGCTTGTTCTTGAAAGGAATGGCTGAAGTTTTTACATACTCCATGGACTGATGAAGTTCACTCAAAGGGCTGGATGAGCTTCTTAAAAGAGATGTGGTCTTCTTCTTTTGGGATAAGAGGATTTTAAGCTCTTCAGAGTCATGCTGGAAAAAGAGAGACTCTTTCCTTCTGGTGTTGGGACTCTCACCTAATGCAAGAAACCCATAGGGGGTGGTGATTTTGGAGAGGTGGGGCAAAGAGAGGGCAGCTCTGGTTGCTGGGTCAGAGTGATCTGCAGCTCTCTGCAGGTCTCCAGAGAAAATCATTCGGTCTGTAAAGCACAGAGTTTCTCTTCTGCGCAGTTTCTCTCCTTTGCACACTGTGTCTTTCCTGATGTAGGATTCAGATTTGCTTCTAGCTGTTTTACGCTTTTGAATGACTTCATCAGAGTCTCTTCCCTCTGGAGGATTCTCTACAGTGTCTTCCTCTGGTTCTGGTTGAAAGGAAATATGCTCTATGTCCAGAGAAGGGATGAAAAATTTAGGGATGCGATCAGGCGTCATGACAATGTTGAAAATATCTTTGTTTTTCTGAGCTACTTTATCTTCAGGAGGTGGCTTGCTGATTTTGAAACTTGTCCAAGTTAGTAGGCTTTCTATAGCACTTTTCATGGAGAGCTGGGATGCTCCAGGTACCATTATTTCAGCCGACAGTGCTTTTTAAAAAAAAAAAAAACACAATGCTCTCTGCTGATTGAATTCTCACAGCACTGATTGCAGACGGGGGACTCATTCCTGCTTATAAAACAAAGCAAATGACGTCATCTGATAGCTAGATGTCATTGGCATGGTAACCAAAGATAAGAAGGCTTTTACACTCCTACTTATATACTTACAGTCTGATTCATGCTGCACCATTACCTTAAACAAGCTTAAACATTTGATTTAATTATTTTTAAATGCCAGGCTTTGTGCTAGCACCTTAGGCACTTTCAGAAAAATAATGGCTACAGAAATACCTGTAACTTTTAGACTGTTTGGGTTGTGCTATTTAATGATATTGCACAAAGCATAACTAAGCTTTTTCTATTTCGGGAACGGCTGGGATACTGCGTGAAAGATGGGTAAACAGGTGTAACAAACATACTGCGCTTATGATATTTTAGTTTAGCTTTCAGCAGATCCTACTATTTTGTATAATTCATCTTAAAGATCATGAGAGGAAGGAATAGTAAATGAACGCTCAAACAATTATTGGACGAGGATATACAGAATTGCATCCCAAGGGATCTCAAATTACTTTACTTTTGACTGATGCTGTATGGAGGTAGCCTGCCATAAGGAAAAAAATGGGTAGCTCTTTAGAGAATACTCAGATATGAGTAGATACCTGTGCTTAAAGTGATGGAGCATTTACTAAGGTACTTACTGCAACTTGCAGTAGCTATATTAGTTTCTGCTAGTACTTGGATAGCTTTGTAGACTTCTGGTGAGAACTTCCTGCCAGTGCAGTGATCCTCTGTCACTGATGCAATTAAAAGCCAGCCCTAATAGCAGCAGGGCTGAGCAGTGTGGGGCTGGGTTCTCATTAGTATCAGACCATACAGCCCTTTTTCCAACTACATTGTAATATCCCTTCTTGCATGCTATTCATCTCCTTCCCTTCTCCTTCCCTACTTCTGTGCAGGTCACTCTTCCCCTCTATTCTGTCTCATCTTGTATGTGTGATTCGTAGGAAAGGTTTGGAGAGTAATCTAAAGAGAGGGATGAACATAGTTTTTTGGCTTTCATCTCTGCAGAATGAAAAGATCTGGGTTCATTTCTTGCTTATGATCCTAAGAAAGCATAGTAGTTTTGGTGATACCATGGGATCCCATGCTACTGAGCACTCTGAAAGCACACAGCAAGCTTCCCTGCATTACAGTGTAAAGTCCACAAAGTGTGCTTTGCATTTCATTTGATTTTATTTTTTACAGTCTCATTTTACTCTGTGTTTTGGGGCTAAAAGTTCAGTCCTCATGATCCAACCACATATGGAGGCTAGTCAGGAAGGTTTTGACTTTCTCTGTTCAGTTCTCTATTTACTTCCCTCCGACATTAGCTACAGGTTTCAGGTGCAGTTTGGTATCGGTTACATATCAAACCTCAGCACAGTGTCTCTCATTCTTGCTGTCTTACAGATAGAAGCCGACAGTGGAAATATTTTCTTGCCATTCAGAGGCAGATATAAACCCTGTCTATCACAGTACTGTGATCTTTCTAAGGGTGTAGTTCTTATCTAGGGAAGACTAATCTCCACAAACATAAGCTGTCCTAGAGGCACATATTAACTGCAGTTCTGGTAGAAATAAAAAAAAAAAAAAAACATATGTAATTGGTTTAGCCTTGCTTGTTTTTGACTTGGAGAAGTCAGCAATATCCAACTAATAGAGCAGTAATTACAAAAGCAAAGTGTCTTGAAATCATCCAAATTGGGGAACTTTCAGTTTTGTTCTGATTCTTTATAGAAAATAAAAATGGGGAGAAGATAACATTAATTATTGGGATGAAATTCTCTCAGGGCACTGCCCTTTCTCCTGCCCTTGGTGATTTGCATAGCATGATTACTTTCCTAGCTGGAAAATCTTCTAAAAAATACAGTCTTCCTAACTACATTACATCAGAGATAGGGAAAATTCATGAATTTGCAAGCCCTTTAAGAACTCTGCAATGTGAAGCTTGCTGATCTCTGATATCACTCTTCACAAATTTTAGAAGATACATATTAGAAATGAAGAATATGACATTACTGTCACGAGGTTTCCACGTTGTCCTTTTCACCTTAACATATTCTATCTCCATTTGCAATTAAATATATTGTAATTCCCTCCCTTGCTATCTTATCTGTAAACTATATTTCTGATAAAACTTCAGATCTTCAAGGGAAATAGAAGTCAGTGTAGTTTAACGTCCCCCATAGTAGAGTATAGAATTTAGTTCACTATTCTTTTGGCAGTGTTTGATCCAGGATAAACCTAACTTCTAAATTTGATTTAACAGGCTAATAAAAAAGGTACAGTAGAGAAGTTATTTTAAGCCAAAAAGGAAGAATGAATGGCTGGATTTGTTTAAGGAACAAATTAAAATCCTGTTTCTTCCAGTCGTCTTAGATCACAGTCATGCAGTTTGCAGTCAGAAAAATAGCACCTTTGAATAATTGTTCTCATATTCCCTAGGGAACAGGTATTACTGTTATGCAGAAGAACAATTTTGAGAGCAGTAATCTGTTTGGACTACCCACTCCCATGAGGCTGGCACAGCTTTCTCCAAGGCTTTATAAGCCAACAAAGCCAAAACCATTTGGAAAAAACAGTATAAAAATTGGCTTTATCTTACGAGTCAGAACAAGGAGGTCCTGCTAGGATATGCTAGGTCCCGCATGTCTAGCACCAAGATTTATTTTTTGGTTTGTACACCTTGACTTAGGAGGTGGGATTCAAGGTTTGACTTCTCTCTCAATTTTTTCCTCAGTCAGGAAGCTTGTTTCCCAAAGACATCCAGACATGATTTCTATTTTCCTTATCATTTTTAAGTACAACAGTCTAAATTTTGATACCAAATATATATATGTAAATATAAGTCTATGGATACACACACACTTTGGTGTATATATTTATTTATATGCATATATAAGCAATCTAGTAGCTCTTTCCTGGTCGAGAATAACCCAGATACCCACTCCAGCATAAGTTCTGAAACAGCAAATATTGAAGCAGACATTCCTACACCAAATATTTCTCTGGAGGATATTGAAATTAGAGTTTATGGCCTAACAATCCAGAATAAATTTGGTTTCAGCTTCGCCATTTTACACAGCAATGTAGTTTAACATTTAGTTTTAATTCTCTATTATTTCTCTTTGATCTCTGAAAAATGTTCAGACGTCCTCTCTTTCCTTCAGGCAATATAGAGCTTTAAAAACAACTGCTGTCAGTAGAAAGTCTCAATGACTTTACTAAGCTTTAAATCAAGATCATAATATATAAAATGAGCAGTGTGAAACGAGAAACACGGTCGCGTTCTGAGGAGAAGCTTCAGGTATAAATATTTCAGATTCTGTTTGTATTATAAACTTCACACGATCCATTCTCCAAATAAAACATTTCCTGCTCCTCCTTTCCATTACAGTGTTTCCTAACAACACAACTTATCTTTTTTTTCTTCTCTCCAGCTGGAGTCAATGCAGCTTTTCAATGATTTCTTTACCCAGGCTAAAAAGCAAAAAAAGAAGTTTGGATGCTTTGTACAATATTTTCTCTAAAGAGATCAACTATTAAAATCTAATTTTGTAGGCTTTCTGTAGAATAAGAGTGTCACCTCTGCAAATTGGACACAGCCAGAAAATGGTTCTACCTCTCACCTTTCCTGTAGAGAGTACATATTTCTGGTGTGTATGAATATACAAATGCTTAGCACTTGCACTGAGCTTTTCGTCTTTGACGCACATCGGGAACATTAACTAATTAATCTGCACAACACCCCCGAGGGGTAAGTATTATCCCTGTGATGTTTGCTATGCACACAGTAAAGAGCGAAGAGTAAAAATTGCTAGTGTTCATGCCGGAGAAAAAAAAAAATCTAGCACTGAAGAAACAGCACTTTTCTGGTGTGCCAAATTAACTCATTTCAGGGAACTTTTAACTTTGACTGGCCTTCCATTTCTCTTTGGTTCATAAATGCTTTTTGTTCCCATGCATACCTTAAAGAAAAGTGCAGCAATTTAGGCTTATATTTTTCACTAGCTGCAGCAGGGAAGCAGAATATGCAGTAAACCCTGGTAAGCGTTTTCTGTTGTGTACAGGACACTGGAGCTGTGAGCAGCTGGGATGCTGCTTTTCTTCCTTTAATACTAATGCATGTGCTCCTTCGGAGGGCATTCCCATATTTCAGGATGTTGGCATTTTTCAGACTCTTTCAGTTTGTTACTATTCATTCCAGTCCTTCATATGACCATGTCTGGGTGACCACAGCAATCCAGCCATAACGTTCAGTCTTGTTTGCATCATGATCAAGTGAGTGTAACAGTATTTATCAGATAGCTCTTGCTTTGCCTAGTAAGACTTCAGGCCTTTGACTTCAGCTAGCGCACCTCTTCTTTGTTGTATATTTTCAGTCTGGATTCATTCATCTACCTTCAGGAGCTTGACTGAGGTATCTAAGCTATTATCTTGGCAGTTTGGGATTTAGCATTGCTATCACCTTTGAAAGCAGTTCCCTTTTTCTACTGACTCTAGAGTTTGTGTGTGACAAGCCTCCCCCCTTGAGAGACATGGTTAAGCATCAAAGTAGGCTGGGATGAATCAGGGCCTTTAACTGAAATCTGCAGGTCATCCATTGCATTTGCATACATCTCACAGCTTCCTACTGAAAATGGACTTCATCCAAGCTGAGGTTACTTGTTACTATAAATGTTACATAGGAATATAAATATTGCATAAGAAGTTCAGAAATATTCCATATGAAAATTTTATTAAACTCTAACTATACAATTGTAATCAAAAGCTGTCAGCTGAACTAGTGTCACTGAACTAGTACTTACTGCCTGACAGAAATGCAGTGTAGAGAAAAACTACTGTACCCTGGTCCGTGTTTACAACACCCAGAAGAAATCGGCTTACAGCAATTTTTCACAGCAGGTTTGTGTAACCTTGGTCCTGAGATTATACAGAGTATCAGTGGATAGTGATGCAAATAAGTTAGATGCATATATTTTCTAGTGGGGGAATCTGAAAACTACAGAAAACATAAACTTAAATTTACGGGTGAAATTCGGGGCTTCTATAATTGAAAATCTTGACTCGTGCCTTGTGCTATTACAACAGTAAACACCACCAGCATGTCAGCATGTATAGCAAAGTTTTAGGTCTGCTGTTTGAGAGAGAACAGCTCTAACAGTATGGAAACATAAGCGTCTGACCAAGCACTCAGATTAAGTGCTACAGAAGTTTTTTCCACCTGTAGTTAAATTTAATAGCACAGCCTAACTCAAGCAAAGAAGCCTGAAGTTGTGCAAAGGTGCTATTGTGACAGCCTTTGCTTTGGTTGCTCTCAGTCATTTTCAGTCCTTTCCAATTGCCTATTTAATAACAAGGAGACAGCAGACAGTAGCATTCCTAAATTATTCATTTCAGCCCTACAAAGTGACTCCCAAGATTTCATTGCTCCTGTTCCGTGGTGTTAATAATTCAGAGCTGCTAGAGAAGCAAAGCTTGCCAGTTTAGTGCTTATCTTTCGTTTCCTTAACAACGTTACACTTTTCCTTCTTGTCCTGATAGCCCATATGATCTGAACATCAGCTTTCTTGCGCACTCACCTATGCTGGAATAGTCTGCAATTGACAGAGAGGAATTTAACTGTTCCCTTAAAGCCTTTGGGATTCAGCTGCCACAGTGCTCTACTGTTTTCAGATATCTTGGAAAATAAATACATACTACCCTCTGGTGTTTTCCGTTTGTAAATATTGTTACGGTATCCACCCTTACACCAAAAAAGGTGAGAGATCCACATATTGCTAAAGATCATTGATTTTCATTTGGTCTCGGAATAGTTAAAAGCAAAGACACATAAAAGGAAAACCTGAGCTGCAGTCTACTGAATACAAAGCCTCTCAAACTCATGTAAAAAAAAAAAAAAAACCCTAAATGAGATCATATTTCTAACCCTGCTTTTAAATGTTCTGTATGAATAATATATTAATATGACCTGCTTCAATACATATTGTTGTATTTTCATTGGTCATGTATATTAAAGGAATATCCTATATGCACGTATTCTTTGATTTGTCATGTGCAACATACATCGTAGTCTAATGCACTATTAAAAAACCAAACCTCGGTTCCCTTAACACCCCGCATATAACATTTACATGAATTATAGAGGGTGCAGTCATTCAAGCAGTGGCTAATGAAGGCCTAGATAATAAAACCTGTATGTAAAACCACGCCCTGATGCATTCCTGTATACAGAATGTTTTTTACAGCTAAATGCATATACACAGATGTATATACATTTAGAATATACGTTCATGTTTACGTGGTGAAATTTTTTGGAGTCGCTACCCAGACAGTCCTGAACATATAAGTCTCCAGAGTGGAGTGAGATCCGCTACTGAGACCACTCAGCCCCGCTTCCCTCACACAGTTACCCCCAGGTCAGCAACATGCAGCTGAGGTAGAAAATATCTTTTCAGAATAAATTTAAAGTCTTGCATTAAAAACACTGAGTGATGGAAACATGTCTTATATTCCCCTGTAAACAGTTCCAGTTTCAACTGCCCTCGTGATGAAGAAGATGTTTTTTTTTTCCTTTTTGAATGGTGTGGTCTTTGACTTCCAGCTTCTGAACTGTCCTTTTATGTGAGCATAATCATCAATAAAGACTCCCATCTTCATGACAATCTTGTCATTTGTCATATTAGACATTTAACAGAGTTAACGTGTGACTTTGATTTTTGATCATCGCACTAGGCTCACAGGGGGCGACAAATGAAATGAGGAATGTAAAATAAAACTAATTATGGCAGTCTTTCTTGCCTGGGATAGAGTGTGATCAATATGTCAAAAATCTCTCGAGTGTACAATTTTCCTTTGTTCCGGTAGAAAATTTGGACATTGTATTTCACTGATATGAATTTACTGTTTTTAGCCCAGGAAGACAGAGAAGCTGAGCTCCATTTTCAACATACCTGACATGAAACATTGAAAATTCAGTCAGATTCCTTAGAAAGTCTTACGATTACTTTGAAAAATGATAAGATTTAAACAATAGGTGTAATAAGCTAAGCTTTGTTTAGGTACACCTCTGTTTCCTGGCTTTTTTCTAGCTTTGTTATGCACTCAAGAGAGTGGAAAAATCCGTATTTGTAAATGCCATTTAAAAATTAGCAAGCTGAATCTTGATTCTGATTTTGTTTAAAGAAAAAAAACATGGAATGTCGTAAAACAGAGTAGAACTAGCAATATGAGACCATTTTGCAAGCTATCTCATCGAGGCTGGTATTGACGACAGATAGTTTCAAAACAGCTTGAATCCACAGAAAAAGAAACATAATAAAATAACAGAGCCTTACCTGCCCTCCACCAGCAACTGAGATTATTTTTCTAACCTCTAATTTTAAAAGGTTTGCATATATAAAAATATTTCTAAAATCAGATGAGTTAAACATAGACTGTAGTTTTTCTCACTGACTATATACACAGAACTGCTTACATATAGTATATTTAAAATATTGACAAGGTGAGGTACTGTCTTACCTGAAGATAAGTGCCAAAGATAGGCAACGGGAATCATCATTTTTTGTTCTCCGTTGAAGCACTTTAGTGACTATTTCAGACCGAAAAATACATTTTGTATAGCTAAAATGAGATGAGATGACTGTCATCCCATATGATTTGCCAAAGGTCACACGCCAGAAGCCTGTGACAAAGAAAGGATTGGGTCTTTCCAGCTCTCTTCCTCTCATCCTTCCAGCTCACATCAATACCAATCATACCTTTTGTCTGGTAAACACTTACTAAAGAGCTGACCGCCAAGTTAGATTTGACATAGAGTCACTTAGAATACAAATTTTGACAAGATGAAGAAAAAGGACCTGAAGGGAGGTAAATCCAGCTCCTAGCTTTAAGCTACAGCTGTTCAGTCAATCTCATTTAAGCACAATCTTCTCCCTCAGCTGTGTATCTAGTATCATTCCTATAATACATGCTGCCTACGCTGCCCGAGTGCTTGCTCAAAGTCATGGAGCACATTCCCCGCAAGCTTAATCAGTAGGACTCTGCTGATATCGGTGGGGCTGTGGCACTCTGTAGCTGAGGGTTTTTTTGTTCTAATGTCAGAGTACACATCTCTAAGCAGCATATTGCAAATTGGAAGTTCATCTGTTGCCTTTCCTTTTTAAAATCACTGTCATGTCTGGTTATTACATTTTATGATGTACATCATCAGCTGTGTTTTGAAGATTCTAGCAGTATGCACAAAGAAGGGGATTTCCACTTTTTCTCTGAATTTCTTTGCCGCCTTCCTAGGTTATCTTTCTGGTAAAATCTTTGGGGTATATTATCAAAGAGCCTTGCAGGGTACAAGACATTTCGCTCCTGGAGCTAATGGGAGCTATGTGACTAAGTCCCCAGGTGACATGGGAACTGCAGCTGTTAATATGTCTCACATTCATTTAGTTCTTTGAAAATGGATCTGTTTCTTCCACAGGACCCAAACAGAGTGTGAAGAGTCCGGTAATGCACCCACCCTCCTTCAAAGTGGGAGGACCAAATTCTGAGTGAACTGTCTAGAACATAAAAACACAGTGTCGTTCGTATGAGGTGTTTGGTCAGGGCAGTGACCTTAAATTAGTTGGAAAGCTCAGGCGATTCAGCAGCACAAGTTTTTACTTTGTCATAGCCTTAATTTCATTATTATTCAGAACTCACTAGCAGTGAGCATTACCTTCACCAGCTATCTCCATACAGACTTCTCTGGTGTACCACCAACAATGTCCACCTTCCTTCATGGCTTTTAGCTTTGTGACAGTTTTGGATTTGTGGGCAAATTAACTGGAAGAAGCTTTAAAATTACCACTTTAAACTTGCCAATAAAAGACATGAAGACACTTTGAAACTTCGTGATACCTATTTCTACCTAGACTTCCCAAAGAAAAATCCTGCCTGCAGAAGGCTGAAAGCATTCACCTGCAAATTTTCAGAGCAACGTAAAGGAAACCCTGAGGAAGCTCTTCCATTCCTCTCCTTATCTTATCTCTTGCTGCTTTGAAAAAAGAAGTGACGAACTACTTCCAGTCCTCTGCTGCCTTATTGTAAGGCCCCAAACAACAAGCTGCCCCAAGAACTCTGTACTGCTCTGCACAGCTTTTACAGTGTTTTGGTACAGAAACAAGAACAAAGAAACACCAAATCTTCCGATTAAAGAGCTGCAAGCTTTCCCTTGAAAAATATTTAGCAGAAAGCATATACAGTAGAAGGCACTCCTGCCTGCAAGAGAGCACCTCAGATTGAACCATTCTTCCCCCAGCCTGTGCTGCACCTAGCTCATGCTTCATAAATATTTTCCTGCCTTCAGGCTTAGCTACACAGGCCAGCAAGTGGAGCATTCAGGTGTCCAGCAATTCCTTGAACAAAGTAATTCCCTTGCTTTCTGCTCATAAATGAAACTGGTCGCAAACTGTGTCTTAGGCTAGGGGAACATATAGCCCCATTTACTTAGCCCCATTTACTTCCAGACACTGAAATCAAAAATAAACCCTGTGTGGATAAAGTTTTATTCCTCTTCTCATAACCAAAATAAACATTGACTAGGTTTTACTACATTACAGCCTCCGCAACAATAGTAACAATGTAAGCTGGTGGTTTCGTTAAGGCTATTATAATAAAAAGAAATCAACTATTTATGAGATTGAAGAGATTGAAAAAGGGGAAGTGTCTGGGTTCCTCTTTTACTACCAGGTTTGATGGTGATCATTGAGATTTGAAAAGAAATAGAGCACACTGGAGGTGACTATTTGGTGCTGGCAGAGCTCCCACATTTAGATATTGTCAGACCACATCCAAGAGAGAGTTTTAGACCATGGAAAAGTGCAGATGGTGACAAGAAGGTTAATACAGAATGAGGTGTGATAAAGTAAGTCAAGTTGCGGTTGAGACCAACAATATTTTACAAGTGAGGAAGCATAATTCTCTAATATTATAATTAACCTGTGGAACTCCCTACCACAAAGTAGAAGGAGGATTAATTATATCCAAACAGTAATAGTGCCTGCAATTTCACAGAAGAACAAACGCACAGTTAAAAATCACAAATAGGTTGAACTGCTCAGTAGTCACTAGGTGGGATATTGAAGGAATTTCTCTCTTAATACAACAGAAACAACTGGCTAGATGTTAATATGAGAAAGGCTGTTGTAAAGAACTAAACAAAGGCAAAGAAATTTATGTGATCCTTCTTATAGCAAGACAAACGACTTCTGAATAGCTTTGTAGACCTCACTGAAATGGTTTAGCTTTGCAGAAGCGCAGGTCAAATTTAGGTCTAGGAACTTTGCTTGCGGTAATTAAGCCATAGTCTACATATGCTGATACAAACTACACTGTATGGGGACTGCATCCCAATAACAAGAAAAATAAAGACAAATAAATTAGATTTTTTTTTTAATTTATAACGCTGGAATGTTTGTTAGAATTAATTTTGATTAACAGTAATGTAAACAATTATGCTGCAGTAATAACATAGCTATGGTTATATGCTAAAAAGTGCTAGAATAAATATTAAAAAATAGATTTTAATTGCTCATAAGAATCACATTCTAATGCATAAAACAGAAGTGCTTAGAAAATTAGTATGCAAAGTAAATAGAATAAGGTAGCTTTTTTTTTTTTTTTTCTGGAATTTTCCCCAGTTTGGACAAAGAATCATCCCGTTCCTGCAAGCCTATGCTAAAAGTAAAAGTTGCTATAATCATAGCACTGTAACTTTGTCTCTTGATCTCTCCTTAGTGAAGCCTAAGAATTTATCACGTCAATGTGAATGATCACACTAGCAAAGGTAAGAAGTGTTAATTAGACCCTATCTAATCTGCTGATCTAGAGCAGATTGTTTTAGAAAAATACCTGATTGCCATTTAAGGATTCCAAACAATGAAGAATTTACTGAGGTGTTTGACATGAAAAATTAGCTAGGTCCTTTACAGGAAGACACGGCAAGGGCAAGGAACAAATACTGTGCTCTGTAGCACAGCCTGATGTTCACATAATACAAAGCAGATGTTTTCATGAGACATGGCGAATGCTATATTTCATAATTTTGAAACCAGTTATTTCTCATGAAAGTGGCTTTGTGAAAAAAAAAAAAAGGAGAAGTAAAAAAAAAGGAAAGTGTCTCAGTTTACAGCTTTAGTAGAAAAAGTGGAACTTTAGGAAAGGTGACATATCTGCCTTCCTGTTTCTTTCCAAAAACTACCATCAGCACTGTTTTCTGCATACACTGCCGTACAGCAATACCAGCTTGCGTCTTTGGATGGCAGCAGCATTCTAAAGACATGATTCCTCCCGAAACGCCCTGTGTGCCTTGCCCTAACGCCACCAGCCCTGATGCTGATCTCAAGGCTAAGCTGCAAGTCCGGAACTGATTCAGTTGACCTTTACCGAGTTATTTAGGAGGCATGGGAGGGACGCGTAGACCATGCTACACGAGACTCAGTCAGATTGGAATCAGTTCTTACACAGCCAGTTCTGCTCCCAAAGCAGAAGAGAATGGTGTAGTGATTATCTGGGGTGTCAACAGGCCAAATGGATTAGGCCAAAAGCAATCTGAGCACTGAGCACTGACACAGGTTGCCCAGAAAGTTTGTGCAGTCTCCTTCGCTGGAGCTACTCAAAACCCACCTGGATGTGATCCTGGGCAATATGCTCTAGAGGACCCTGCTTGAGCAGAGGGGTTGGACTAGATGATCTCCAGAGGTCCCTTCCAACCTCAACCATTCTGTGATTCTGTGATTCTGTGATTCTGTAATCAAAAGGTTCTTGCCAGTTTCTGTTCTACATCTGGTATTAAATAAATGTTAAAGATGAAAAAATTTTTAAAAGTACTAAAAATTATTTAATAATATTACTGTTATAATAATATAATATAATAATATCACTATTAATAATAATATTGAAAATGTTACCAAAAAGATGTTTTGCATAGCTGTTTTTTTTTTTTTCCCCCCTTGCTCATAGATCTGGTTTCTTAGCTTGTATGTCCCTGCTAAAATTACCATATTTCCTCCATTGCCGCTTCACTTCCTACTTGGGGTGTAGCAAGATCAGAGGTTTAAAAGGCCTCTTCAAAATTAGTACTGACCTGACTCTGCTAGGAAAATAATAGCAAGCTTTTAAGATTTTTCAAGTAAACCTTGAAGAGATTTGTCCACTTGTGTTTGAACCCCTGGGGGCTACAAGCTAGCTGCGGATCTGATAAAGAGCTCATTGTACAATAAGCTCTAATAAAATAGGCTTATCCCAGCAGCGAGAAAATCTCAGGGTAAAAACAAAGTTTGAGAGACCTCTTTGCTTCAAATAAACATAGGTATATATGTAATTTAATGTTTAATTGGAACTTTTATGAGAGGTACATGATAGCAGTGGTCCAAAAGTCTACATTTCCAATAGCTATTTTCTGAAGAAAGTATTGCAATGTATCACTTTTATGTAGCCAGAGTGTGTAACGTCTCGTTATGGCAGAATGGAGTTTTGCTTTCATACATTTTTAAAGGAGCTTACAGTAAACATAAAGAAAGCACAATAATATTTGTATTGGGTCTCTAAATCAAAACAAGTTCATAAAATTAACCCAGTTCTCCTCAGCCTTTAAATCTCTCCAGCCTCTGAGCTATAGCATCAAGGCAGATAAATGTGGATGCCGAGCCACTTGAACAAATCCAAGCGAGCAATTTATTTCAGTTAGCTTAGTCCTTCTCAGCTAAACAACTGCAAACAGTAACTATATTCCAGTATAGGTTGATTTGATCATAGAAGCACGTATGGTGTAATCTGTAATAGGACTTATTTTGATTCCTTGTACCTATGAATAAAATCACAGGCACTGAGACCAGAATTCCCTTCTCTAGGTTAATACTGATCAAAAGCAAGAAGGTCAAGATTTTAGTCTTTTAAACTCTCAGCAAAGTAGGCTAGGTGTATCTGAAAGAAAAGTTTCCCCTCTGATTCAGTCTAATATCGTCTAGAAACGATGGAACTAACAGCAAGAAGGGTGCTATTAGGAAAGGGAGACAAATGCTGTTTCGAATGATGATGAAGTATGATTGTGAAACTTCTACTCACACGCAATTAAAGTTGGCTACAGATTTCAGTGGTTTCATGATGCAAGACAGCTCTCATTTCCTCACCCAAGAGAATACAAGCAAGGACAATAAATACATTTGTATTTCAGACCACTGAGTTATAGTAATTTCCCAGTTGCCATGGTGAAGAATCAATGACCTAAGTAGATGAACAAGAGGTTTTAGGCAACAACTCTCAAATGAAAAAGTTGAAAAGGGTGCCAATGGTGTTAACAGGAATGTTTATATTCCACTATTCATCACCAAAACCAGAATGATTTCATAGGAAGTCAATATTTTCCTGAAAAATTAATTTTTTTTAGATTAAATTCTGCAGAAGAGACTTGTTTGTCCTTTGAACTTTCTTTCCAAGAGGACTGGTAACCTACCCTTTTTGAAGCATTTAAAATGCAGTGTGTTCCATGGCTTTTGTAAGCTTAAACTGCTCATTAGACTGGCATGTTGAGGAGGCATCAGGGTAGGATTCAGAGCTAGACTAGGAGCTAAATGTAGCTGCCTTCTTGAGAGTCAGTCTTAGCTCCTACTCAGTCAGTGGAGAAATAGTCAGCACACAAATAAGTGTAGGTGTCATAATTCTGAGATGAATCTCATCCACCAGCGCTTGATTCAGCTGCCCATGCATAGGCATCTTAGTGTGCTTTGAGAATAACGTATCCCAGTAAATTTCCTGCTACTGCTCCGGAAGGGAATAGGCTTCCTCCAGGTTCTGTGTTAGATATCTCAGTTCTATGCGAATATTTTAGATCCCCTGAAGAATTCCGAAAATCTCTAGAAGCCTCTTCTTGGCCAGGTAGATAGAGGCTCCACTGCCTACAGCCCATGGCAAGCGGAGATGGGATGTGGAAGTAATTACCATTGGCCATGCTTGTTTCCAGTGTGCTCAGTGGGGGTCCGCTCACTTGGACTGACTGGAATCACTTGTAGATGAGATTCCAGAAAGAGGATCCAGTCTAGGCCGTCAGACGCCTAACTGCTTTGCCACCACACCTCTCCTACCACACATAAAAAACTGACAGTTAGTTTATACACATGTGAAAGAGAAATAGTGCAAATCTGACACTTTTCACATGCACACACATATCACATAATACTTTTAGTTATAGAGACCCCTTTTTGCTCAATTTTGTTGTTGCATTGTCAAATTTTGCTGTTTTTGCAAGAGTGGGTGTTTGTTGCCCTGCGTGTTTTTTTCAAAATGTCATGCGAAAGGCCTAACAACAAATTAAGCTGACAGCAAAAGAGTGTAACTCAGTCTATACAAAGGGTTGGCAAACATGTAAAGGGAACAACCTGAAAAAATAGCGTTCTGAGAATATGTTATGCTCTTTGGGAAAAATCCATAGCCTTTCCAGTTCCTCTAAGCAGTAAGGCAGTGTGTGGCTCTATGCAGTTTTCAGTTATAATAAGGTTTAACTTGTTGTGGTACGTAGCATATATTTTTCCCTACAGAGAAACAAGTATTAATTTGACAACATCCATGCAAATAAAAATATTTCCCGCTCTTAAAAATCTTCTTAAAATGTTTCATTTACACATATCCATTTAGCAGGATAGCCTACACAATCATTTAACAGGTCAAAGTTAAGGTGGTTAAGGTCTAATGAGACAGCAGTACTTCTGCACTGCATAAGTGTAAATGGGTGTGCTGAAAGGGGGAGCATTAAATTATGCCCTTAACAATTCATAACACTCTATAACTTAAACATACCTTGCAACATCCTGATGTTAGAAATGGATAATAATTAGGGCTACCTCATTGAATTTAATTGTAAATAACAGAGCTTCTCTTTGCTGAATTCAGCCACAAGAGGGAGAGGTGCTCACAAAATAAACCATCAGGTTGACAATATAAATTTCAGGTACTTAAAATAAAAATTGTGATTGATAGGCTTACTTATAGGGCACTGGTGCTGTCTGGGAAGATTATCTGTTTTTTTTAAATGAAACATTTTTGCTCTGCAGAGTAATAGAGAATTTAAACCAGCCTATGAGGAGAATATTATATATCATCCTAACTTGCTGTGTCCCTCTGCAGAATGAAGTACTTCTTCTGAGGGCATGACAATTGCACACTCACAGGGTGCAGGATTTAGCTTGATGTCCTACCAGCAATGTTGTGGATTATGCTGCAAGAAACACAACAGTAAACCAATTTCTTCTTCTCTCTCTTCCTCTGGGAAATACAGAAGGGGCAGCACAATGCTTAAAAGAACTGAACAAAAACTTTAATTGACTCTATCTTGGAAAGTAAAGGGATTTACTTTCACTTAAATATATGTACACTTAAATCACCAGACAGTGGCAGTAAATAGGAATTGGAATAAAATACTTTAGAACTGATAGGTTTGTACTGAGGTAGAAGTCTAGATAATGTTTCCAAAATAAGAAACTACTAATTTCTTTTGCCCAACATAGATGAAAGAATATAAGGAATTTGTGAGAAGATTCTTTAAATGCTTTCATCTATGTGGCAGTGGATTATGACCAAACTCACATTACCCTTCCATTTTAAAGCACTTTTATTCACATTTATTCAGTTATGCCCCCTGCATCAAGATTCCCACACGTCTATAAATCAAAGGTAATCTTTTTCTCAGCTTTGGAGGGTACTGGATTCAGAATCAAAATATAGATATTAATTATTATTCTTTATTGTTAATTCTGTATGGTAGGAGCACTCAGAAGGCATCCTGTTATGGGCTAAGGACAGTGCAAATATAAAAAGGGAACACTGTTCAACCTAAAGAGCTTACAGGGTCAAACTGCACCGTGGTTATTTGCAAATGTGTCTTGTTACAGTCAATGTGAATTGTAGAGAGTTATAAATCAACGTGTTAAGAATAGAAACAAACTTTTATATTCTTACCAGCCAGTAAGAGTAGCAGAAATATCAGCTGTTGTAGCAGTGGTTGTAATAACCATACTACAAGAAATATATTTCAAGAATATATGGTATTGAGCTATTTTGTAAAGCTATTTTGTAAAGCCAACACAAATGTCTTCTTGTCATATGTATGTTGCAACCTCTATGACAGGAGCTGATCCTTTTCCTATAATTCTGTTTTTTTGGCCCTAGGTGGTAATGCGCAAAACTCAAGGAAGCAGGTATGTGGACAGGGAGCCACTCCATGAAAATTATTTCTAGCAGCCTATCATTCCTGTTTTCATTCCATGTACCCACCCTTCTGCTTCTTGCAACTTTTTTTGTTTTTTTTTTTTTGGTGAGGTGAGGTTCATTCAGTCATATATCTTGTCTGGAAATAGTTGCATATTATATGATGCTCACTGGTTGACTGGTCAGTGGTGAGAATTTAAGTGTCTGCAGCAGCAGTGGCCTCAGATGAGGAGCATTTAGTTTGAGAACAAAATATCTGCATTAAGTGCTCTCTTTCCAGGAAACTCTTAAGTAATCATGTTTTTTAGGCATAGAAGGAGAGATCTGGACTGATTTCTGTCTTCTCTCAAACCACAGGTGGAGTAATGTGTAGTGGCAGGAAGGATGTTGTCCAGCTTCACTGGTCCTTCTCTGATGTAGTCCCAAGAGAGTGTACTGGGAGCTGGACAAGAAAACTTTCTGATTCAGCTCCTTATATACTGATATAATAAACACTTGACTCACTGTGTGACTCCCTTCATGTTCTCTAGGTATAGCAACCCCAGTTTGCATGGACACTGATGCTTCCTTATGGAAGTAGTCATCACCATTTTCTTAACTTTAGAATGCTTTTTCTTCTTCCTACTAAAACCATTTTTAGCTGGTGCTTTGTTAAATGATTTATTTCTGTTCTTTTGAAAATAAACCCTTGAGTAACTCTCAAGCACATTGTCAAATTCTTGACTACTGCTCCCTGGCTGTATTTTCCTCATTTTCAAATAAACATCCTATTTCTGTCATTTGCTGTTTTCCTCATAGCTTGTTATGCAAACATCAGGCTAAGCCTTTGTTTCCTTTGCTCTAATATGAGTTTCTGTAGTAACACTTTTCCATAATTGGCAACAAAACTTCAATAAACCTCAACTCAAAGTCTATTCTTCCATCTCCAACCAGTTCAAACAATCTTCAGTTTACTAAAATCTGTCTGTTTTTAAATGAAATCAGCTGACAATACCAAATGGGTATTGACATTCTTGTAAAAATATGAATCACTTGAAATTCTATGTACTTTTATGTCTATTCACTAAAGAAATACAGAGAGTCCAAGACTTCCAGTCATTTCAAATTATTCTTATAATTACCATTGAATGCCGAATTTTAAATGTCTATGCATAGTCCATAATAATACTGGAAGAGTACTGATGAGTTCTGGTGAGCAAGAATGCAAGAATTGACCAAATGCAGTGAAGCTCCTCTTTTCAAAGCCTTATTAATGAATTCAGAAAATTGTCTAGTAGCAATGTATTTAGGTCTTATCAAAATAGAGAAATAATGTATTCCTTTTTTCACAGAATCACCGAATGGCAGGAGTTGGAAGGGACCTCTGGAGATCATCCAGCCCAATCTCCCTGCTCAAGCAGGGTCACCTAGAGCAGCTTGCCCAGGACCATGTCCAGACAGCTTTTGATTATCTCCCAGGACAGATATTCTGCAGCCTCTCTGGCCAACCTGTTCTAGTGCTCAGTCACTCCCACAGTAAAAAAGCTTTTTCTTATATTCAGACAGAACTTCCTGTGTTTATGTTTGTTCCTGTTGCCTCATGTCCTACCACTGGGCACTGCTGAGAAGAGTCTGGCTCTGCCTTCTTTACACCCTCTCTTCAGATGTTGAAACACACTGATAAGATCCCCCCTCGGTCTTCTCTTCTCCCTACTAAACAATCCCAGCTCTCTCAGCCTTTCCTCATATGAGAGATGTTCCAGTGCCTTAACCATCGGAGTAGCCCTTCACTGGACTCGTCCTGGCTGGTCCCTATCTGTCTTGTACTGGGCAGCGCAGACCTGGACATAGCGGTCCAGGTGTGGCCTCACCAGCGCTGAGTAGAGGGCAAGGATCACCTCCCTCGGCCTGCTGCCAATGCGCTGCCTAATGCAGCCCAGGATGGCGTTGGCTGCCTTTGCTGCCAGGGCACGCTGGTAGCTCATAGTCAACTTGCTGTCTACCAGGTCTACAAGGTCCTTCTCTGCAAAGCTGCTTTCCAGCAGGTCGGCCCCCAGCCTGAACTGGTGCATGGAGTTATTCCTGCTCAGGTGGAATTCCACCTCACTGTCTGCTCATCTAGCCTGTACTTCATCAGCTTGCCTATTGAGGGTATTATAGAAGACAAAGCCTTTCTGGCTCTGCTTGCTGAAGTCAAGGTAGAGAACACCCGCTGCTCTCCCCTCATCTACCCAGCCAGCCATTCCACCGTAGAAGACTGTCAGATTGGTCAAGCCTAATTTCCCCTTTGTGAAGCCACGCTGACTACTCCTGATCACCTTCTTGTCCTTCGTGCGCCTGGAAATGGTATCCCAGATTAGTTGTTCCATCCCCTTCCCAGGGACTGAGGTGAGGCTGACTGGCCTGTAATTCCCTGCGTCCTCCTTCTGGCCCCCTTTGAAGACTGGAGTGACATTTGCTTTCTTCCAGTCCTCAGGCACCTCTCCCAATTTCCGTGACCTTTCCAAGATGATTGAGAATGGGCTTATGATGACATTGGCCAGCTCCCTTAGTACTCGTGGTAACATCTCACCAGGGCCAACGGACTTGCGTGTGTCCAGTTTGCTTAAGTGTTCCCTAATCTCATCCTCCTGCACCAACGGAAAGTCGTTCTTGCTCCAGACTGTACCCCTGGTCTCTGGGGCCTGGGGTTCCTGAAGGCCGGTCTTACCGGGAAAGACTGAGGCAAGGAAGGCTTTCAGTACCTCAGCCTTCTCTGTGTCCTTTGTCATCAGGGCTCCTGCTCCATTCAGCAGCAGGACCACGTTTTCCCTTGTCTTCCTTCTGCTGTGAATGCACGAATAGAAGGCCTTCTCGTTGGCCTTGACATCCCTCACTGCATTAAACTCCAGAAGGGCTTTGGCTTTCCTAGCCCCATTACTGCGTGCTCGGACAGTGTGCCTGAGTTCCTCCCGGTTTGCCTGTCCCTGCTTCCACTTTCTGTATGCTTCCTTTTGATATTTGAATGTTGCCAGGAGTTCCTTGTTCATCCATGCAGCCCTCCTGCCCCCTTTGCTCAACTTCCCACTCATTAGGGTAGACCATTCTTGAGCTTGGAGGAAGTGATCCTTGAATATGAACCAGTTTTCTTGGACTCCTTTCCCTCCAGGGCCCCAACCTGTGGGATTCTTCCAAGCAGATTCCCGGAGAGGCCAGAGTCTGTTCTCCTGAAGCCCAGGGCTGTGATCCGACTTTTTGCCCTGCTCCCTCCTCTCAGGATCCTGAATTCCACCATCTCGTGGTCGCTGCATTCAAGGCTGCCCCAACTTTCACATCTGCAACCAGCCCTTTCTTGTTTGTAAGTGCCTCTTCTCATCAATTCCTCAATCGTCTGTTAGGAAGTTGTCTTCAGTACACTCCAGAAATGTCCCTGATTGCTTATGCCCTGCTGTGTTGTCCCTCCAGCAGCTATCATGATGGTTAACGTCCCCCATATGGACCAGGGTCTGTAAATGAGAAGCTACTTCTAGCTGTCTGTAGAAGGCCTCATCTACTTCTTCCTGATCAAGTGGTATAGAGAACACCCAGTACAATGTCACCCATATCGATGTGCCCCTTTATCCTTACCCATAAGCTCTCAGTCAGGTCATTGTGCACCCCTAGGCAGAACTCCATACATTCTTGCAGCTCTCTCACATAAAGAGTGATTCCCCCTCCTCATCTTCCTTGCCTGTCCTTCCTAAAGAGCCTGTATCCATTCATTGTAACACTCCAGTCATTGGAGCTATCCCATCATGTCTCCGCAATGGCAATGAGATCACAGCCCTGCAACTGCACGCAGATCTTTAATTCATCCTGTTTATCCCCCAAGCTGTATGCATCAGTGTACAAGCACTTCAGAGAGGCACCTGAACAGGTTGATTTCCTTTAAAGGGTATTAGAGGTTTCCCCACAGTGCTGTCATGTAGGCGCTACTTTGCCTACACGAAAATGTTTGAGGTACCCCAATTAAGCCCTTTTTTGCTGATTGCATGTTCCCTTTTGCTCACATCACCCCAGGGCCTTTGCTTATCAACACTATTCCTTGCTCACTCACATGGCTGATGGTAACCCTCTCCCTCCTCGTTCTTCTTAGTTTAAAGCCCTTCTCATCAGATTGGCCAGTCTGTTGGCAGAGCTGCTTTTGCTTCACTTGGTGAGGTGGATCTGGTAGGATCGAGGAGAAAACCACTTGTGCACCCATGCCTCGACCATCACCCCCAGAGTCACGTTTGATATTTTCCAAGTTGCTCCTGGCAGTATCATTGGTGCCTGCATGGAAGAGCAGGAGGGGGTAATAGTCTGAGGGCCGGACAAGCCTCAGCAGTCTCTCTATCACATTCCAGATCTGAGCCCCAGATCTGAGCAGCAAGTGTCTCTAGATGACAGGTCAGGTCTGCAGATGGGTGCCTCCATCCTCTGCAGCAGAGTCTCCCACTACTTTTTTGTTTAACTAGAGCAGGCTTCTTAGGTAGAGTTTAAACTTCTTTTTTTATCAGCTGTACATCTAGAGCATCTCTCAATTCTACTTTCATCAAATCAATTTTTATTACTAGCATTTCACTTCTAATTCAGATTCTATAAACACATACTTGTCTTTACACACATACATATAAAAACATGAAACAAGTGAGAAAGTACCTAATATGATTGTTTAGACTGGAAGTTCTCATAAAGCTAAATACATGGTGAGTTACTGGTAACCAATGGGATTTATTCAGTTAGATCAGATATAAAATATAACTAGATTTTAAATCAGCCAAGAGGACTGTGTTCTTTGTGTGAGTATGTGTGCGTGTGTCTCTGTATGTGTATGTTTACTTTAAATTAGATTTAAATTAATATTAAGGAATTTTATAGTAAGATTTTTTATAATTTTCTAATATGAAAAAGATAAATTTAGTAAAAGTAAAATAAAAAAAAAACATCTTTGACTTTTCCTTATTAAAAATCAAGTCAAGAGGGGAAAAACTCTTCAATTCATTCATTGAATTTTTGGAGAAGGAAATGCATTTTAGACAATTCTTCATTTTATTCCAGTGAATCAAACTGCAGAAATTTACACTGTAGTGGAAAAGAGGAAGAGGCATATAAAAGGATAAAGTAGGATGGAATACATTCACTGAATTCAACGTCATGTAAAATCTCCCATAGCACCTCCATTTGCTTATATTATCATTTATGCTACACTTGTGGAATGCAGAATTAATCTAGTCTATGACTGTGGCCAAGCAGATTCTGCTTTCCCATGAATAGTAGAAGCTGAAAGGTCATATCATATGTTGTCTTGCCATAGATTTTACTCATTGCTTCCAGATATCATGTAGAACTCTGCTCTGATGTTAATTCAGACACCCTTATGAAGATTGCATACAGTTTCCTTGAGGACAAAAAAAAATTATTAAAAACAGGTAAAAGGAGCATCAAGTTGTAAAATGTCCTCTTTCAAGCAATGTGTCTTATCTCTGCCAAATTTAAAGGTCTAGCTCCAAAAAGGCAAAACAGAGATAAGGGGCAGCAGAAAAAGAATTCTCTGTAAAAGAATAATGCTGCACTGCAGGAAATTAAATAGATGGTGGAAAATCATGAGGCAGTGTTGGCCTGAAGGAGACTGTAACTGGATGTTTCACATTTAAAATAGAGATTTAGTTCTTAATGCCTATGCATGTGCAACTATGTTGTTTAGAATTATTTTTAATTCATTTTTTATGTTTGAGCACTTGTGTCAAAAGCATATCATACTTTGAAATAAAATACCTACTTGAAGTAAATTTCAGCTTTACTATTTGCATAATGGCTAGTTTAAACATTTTAGTACGGTATAGAAATCAACCTGTCAAGTGAGAGAAACAATGGCATGCAGGTTGTATAAAACAATGAACACAGAGTGAAGGGGAAAGTAAAGATACTGAAATTTTTCATACAAATTAATATTTAATAAGCTACTTATATTGAATATGAATGAGTTGCAAAGTTTGCAATTTGCAAACTAACTTTTGTTTTCCAGATGAGGAAATAAAAATTTCCTCATTGCTCATTGTATGGAGACATAATGTCATGGAAGAAAAAGAACAAGCTTAATAAGAGCAAAATGATATCTATATCTTTAGCACACTAGTTTTTGTCAAAATACTCATATTCCTATATTTTCTTTGTTATAGGTTATGTGTAAGTCTTAAGGAAACTATTGCTGAAAGAGGAGTATGATTGTAATTGCTATATTTGGTCCTATTGTGCTTGTTATAAGAGCTTTGAAAGACTTATATATATAATTGCTGTTGGTAAATCATATTGGTATAACCAGAGAGCAGTTATAGAATTGCAAAGTATTATTATTATTATCACATTAACATGCACATTAAAGGCATGTGAAATCAAATTGTAATTCGATATCAAGTTTCCTAACACATGAGCAAATCAATTCAACTTTTGCTCTTGCAGTTTATGGGGAGAGCAAAAATGCACAATTACATGGTTGGTGAAACTTTATGTTGCATATTCAGTTATGAAACCCTATCTCATATGGAGTGGAACAGGGGTTACAATTCGTTCACCTACTCTACTGACTGAAAAATGGATTTGGCACCCCAGTTTGTGAGAAAGAGCTCTAATCTATGCTTATTTCAAATAGACTACACAACTGTTACCATCTTACCAGCTCTGCATTATTTGCCATAACCAGTTGTGGAAACAGTCTGTAATATCTTATTTAACTGTGGCTAGTTATAAATAATTTTTCAAAGAATGATAGAGTTTGAGTTGAGTGCCATATGATGAAAATAGAAAAAATTAAGTGTTTTCCAGAACCTGGGTCTAACTTTCTGAATTTTTCTGTCATTGGTCTTGAAAGAACGAACTCCTTTCAGGTATCCTGCCTTTGGCCAGATTAGACTAACCGCAACAGCAATATTTCAGCACATCTCTGTTTGTGTCCATCAGGAGTTGAAGTCAATACAGTCAAATACACATGTGACATCAGTGCTTGAAGCACAGAATTGATTGGTATCATAGGTCTCTCCAATGGCTTCCTCTTCCCTAAGGCAAGATCAGCTCTTTCGATGTCCTTTTTGATGGAAGGCCTCACCTGGAGTACTGTGTCCAGTTCTGGGCTCCCCAGTCCAAGAGAGACATGGCACTCCTGGAGAGAGTCCAGCGGAGGGCTACCAAGATGATTAGAGGGCTGGAGCATCTCTCCTATGAAGAAAGACTGCAAGAGCTGGGCCTGTTCAGCCTGGAGAAGAGAAGATTGAGAGGGGATCTCATCAACGTGTACAAGTATCTGAAGGGGGAGTGTCAAGAGGATGAGAACAGCCTCTTCTCCGTGGTGCCCAGCAACAGGACAAGAGGCAATGGGCAGAAACTGAACCACAGGAAGTTCCATCTGAACCTGAGAAAAAACTTCTTCACTGTGAGGGTGACAGAGCATTGGAACAGGTTGCCCAGAGGGGTGGTGGAGTCTCCTTCGCTGGAGATATTCAAAACCCGTCTGGATGTGATCCTGGGCAATATGCTCTAGGTGACCCTGCTTGAGCAGGGAGGTTGGACGAGATGATCTCCAGAGGTCCCTTCCAACCTAAACGATTCTGTGATTCTGTGATTCTGTGAAGTTTGTCTAATTTGCTCTTAAAGACCTCTGATGCTGGAGGCACCATGACCCTCTTGTGCAATCTATTTCAATACTTCATGATCTTTCTGATTAAAAAAGTTATACTTAATATCTAATCAGAAGCATCCTTGCTGTAATTTAAATAAGTCTGCTACTACTTCTCTCCATCAGGGATACTCTGCACTCTAGAGCTTTTTCTACAGAACTGCTGTCTTAGTCATGAGTCCTCTCTCTAGTGTATGCAGAGATGTTTCCCGCATTATTGGCATTTCTCTGCACCACTCTTTATTGAACAGTATCTGATTTTTTGCCTCAGTTTGATAGCTGAATTCTGATATTGTCCTCCAATATACAAGCTTTTTAGCTCAGTGTGATCTTTAATTTTAATATGCAAATTCTATTAGATCCTTCAGATATTTAGTCATTCTGGACCAGGAAAGACTCTTACAGAGATTCTCTGAAGTAATCTGTACTGCTTTGACTTGCTTGTTTTTGACAAATTCATGATGCATGCTGATCATATTCCTTTAGGTATTTATACACCATTAGTTATGTGTTCCAAATTTTGAAATCAGGCTGACTGATCCATAATGTCCCAGCTTATTCTTTTCTTCTTAGCAATACACATAGGAAAAGACATATATTTATATCTCCACACATTCTCAAACCTAATGACCCACAAATTTCTTAGATACTAGCAAATCTGAATACATTTGACCAGACTGAGTCAAATTCCAGACTGAGGAAAATTTTTCCAGACTGAGGAAAATTTTTTAATTTTCCAGGTATTTGTTTGTCTTATCCTACCTCATGTTCAGATGAAATCTTTGCCAGCAGGTCTGAAGGATTAAAATCTTCTATTGCACTAAGTTTTTGGATGCATGTGCAACTTGCCTGCCAAAAAATTCTGGATTGTCCTCATTTACTAATCAAATAGTGCTCAGCATGAAAACATCTGTGTACACCCTCCCTTTCAATCATTAGCAGTAAACATTCAGCAGGTCTATCTCCAGCTATAGGATGAACCTTGGGAAAAAGACATCTGTTACTGATACCTAAAGCAATATTTTTAATAACAGGACCCAAGTCAGTGGATCTGGTGGGTCTGCCCCCTTGAGACGAGCACGCCAAAAAGTGCCCCCCTATATCTAAAGCTAAATTTTAGCGTGATAGATAAGAGCAACAGGTTTCAAATAGGGAAACTCAGATATGCTGTATAAGGTAAAATAAAGCTAAAATCCCCATTATGCTTACTGAGTTGTTGCTAGGTGGAATTCTTCCTGTTACCTTACTCTCAGTCCACGTACTTGCAATGACTTTCAGAGTTACAACTAACTACAGACTTTCTCTATACAATGTATTCTTTCCGCAGGTGCTGTGCTGATGACTGGCTGCGTTTCTCTCTCACCCTGGATCATCTTCAGCCTGCATAGTCTAGAAGGTGATCCCAATATGGAGAGTTTCTGTTTTCCTAGACTCAGCTGTTCTCTGGAATCTTCTCTCCTTCCAAAATTATCTCTCTGATCACCAGATGCAGCAGCGAAGGGTAAGGCTAATGCTCACTGCCTTTCTAGCAAAACAGAATATACAGTAACCCTGGCCAACAAAGCTCAAGCCTCAGCCTTGATCCAAGATCAGGATTTTAAGGAGAACATCAGTTATATTTCTAACTTTATTATTTTCTCTTCTAAAGACTCATTGTCACTTTTGAGCTGGGTTTGAGCTAATGTCACTGAATTATAGAAAGGTTGATTGAATGGTATTTCTGGGGGCCATCCAGTCTAATCTCTCACTTGAAGCAGGACTATCACCAGCACTAGATGAGGTCAGGTCAGTCTTTGTTTAGTTGCCTTGGAAACCTTCAAGGATGTAAATTCCGTAGACTCTCTGGGAAACCTGTTTCAGTGCCGCACCATGAGCTGCTACTGAAGATGATTTTCCTCATGTCGAGTCTGAACCTTCCAACCCAGAGTTTATTGCCATTTGATGTAGTTTTACTGTTTGTCACAAGGCAGAAAAGTTTGGCTCCGTTGTCTTTATAACTGCCTTTCAAGCAGCTGTAGGCTACTACTAGATGCCTATTAGTTGTATCTTTCCTAGACTAAGTAAGGTCAGCTCCCTCAGCTTCTGCTCATAGATGATGTTCTTCAATCACCGCCTGACCAGCTTGGTAGCTCTTTGCTGTATTTTCTCCACTTTTTCAATATCCTTATTGAACTGTTTTATCTCCAGTGCTAAATAGGAGGTGATAATAACTTCTCTTGACCCATTGGCTGCGCTTCTAAAGCAGCCAATTTGCCTTATTCACAATGAGAACATATTGTTGGTTTATCTGTGACTTGGCATCTACTGTCAACTCAGGTCCTTTTCAGAAGAGTTACCAGTTTCTGTACCGATGTGTAGACTTATTCTGTCCTGGGACAGACCGTTGTGCTTTTCCTTGTTGAACTTCAAGGGTTTCTGTCGGCCTAATCTTCAATTTTAGTAAGGCCTCACTGAACTAAAGGTGTATCATTTGGTGTATCTGGTATCTCCCTCTCTATTTAAAATTGTCTAGAAGTCTAGTGCAGGTTCATTCTTTCTCATCATCCAGGTTGTTGATGAAAATATTGGATGATATTGATCTCAGCATCAATCCCTAGTATACTCATTTCTAACCAACAGCTCAATATCTTCTCTGGCCCAGGAAAGCCCACACAGATAAGCTACAACAGCTTATAGTTAGAAGGATGGATGAGCAATCTTTCTGCAAAATCATAGATGCAGATTCTGGGTAATCAACAGTATTTGTGGGCCTTCGGTGAGCTGCATCTCTGCATTTCTTTTGTGGCCCCTGCACACCAGTTGTCATGTTCTCCACCTTTCATCCTATTTTCAGTCCTCTTCTCATTGATGATCAGTCTGGGGAGATGGTAGTTGGACATTTTAGCCTGCTTCAGAAATGTTTCAATAGCTTCCTAGGTTTGGACTCCTTCGACTTCTGGTAAGAAGTCAAGCTCAGTCACACAAATTCTACTAGTATGTCACATTCATTTATTCAATCATTGTTCTTAATACAGTCACCAACTTCCACCATTTTTGATGTCTTCCTATACACATTCATTATGACTTTGGAATGGTTAACTTTTTGCTCTCTCATTGGTACTTGATCCACAAGTGTACCAAGGGCAATATTCCTGGGTTTGATCTCAAATCTTGTCTGCCTAAAGGTGGAACATTATCATGCTAAAATACCAGTCCAATTTCCTCGCTGCAGAGTAACCAGCTCTTTCTTTATTACTGGAGTTACTAACAGTCACTCAAGACAGTATGGACCAGACCACTCTATGCTGCGGGAAGAAAGGAAGAGCTTAGATATGTGGGCAGAAGGCAGGTAAGCACATTGGTTTCAAACCAGAGAAAAAAATCCTAGTTCATTTTTATTTACTAGTATGGATATAGCCAAAGAAAGATGATTGCTGAAATATCTTTGTTGAATACACAGGCAATTGGGGATTAGCATACATTAAATCACTTTGAATGAAAATAAACATTTCCAGGCCAAATTCTCACAATCCAAATGTGCTTCTGTCAATCTACTGATTTTTAAAGTAAGTCAGGCATTAAAATTACTTCAATATTAGCTGCAAAATTCTGGAGTCATTTACTGTTACTCCTTTTTGGATGCACATAAAGCAATTATTTAGGAAATTTCCTACATGTGCTTAGACAAATACACTAAAAACAACAAGCATGACCCAGTGAAACTGCTCAGCATACATAAAATGATAAAAATAATAACTGAGCAATACACATTGGTGGTTTATAGTCATCCTTTTTGGGTATGATGCAAGACTACCCAAAGGTAGAACTGAACTGCCAGTAATTATCAAGCCACAATGTGCCAAGGACTCTTATGTCATTGCAATCACAAATTCAAATCTTAAGAAAACCGGGCATCCTTTTATGGTAGCATCTTTGAAATAATGAGTCCCTTTATGGGCAAACTAATACTCCTAGCTGGTGGTTAAATACTGAAATATATCACTGACTAAAGATTTAAGGGAAGGGATTTTTTATTTTTCTTCTCTATAAAATCATGTTTCTGTGAAGTTAATAAGGACAACATTCAAAGACAATGACAACATTGTTAGTGTAGTCACTGGTACAGACACACACAATTGGACAAGATAATGTGGAATCAAAAGAATAATTTGTTTACTAAGTTCTGTATTGAGAATAAAGAAAATAAAGAGAATAAAAAAAATCCAAACATAACAACTCTTGACCTCACAGTACAGGGCTCAGTTAAGCCATCTGTTTCAATCTGAATTTATTTGTCTTATTTTTAAAGAAAAAAATATGAAATGTTATGCTTCAGAAGCAATGAGATAAAAAAAAATTCTGAAATTTATATAAGGTCATTGTGTAAACTGATGGTCAGCTGACTGATAAACTATCATATTAAATTCCAAAATAGATACAGAAAGTGAATAGCTGATGATACACATCATCATGATACAAATTATTACAAAGTTTAGCAATACTTGCTGGATAAAAATGTTCAATTCATTTCATCACTCGAAAATAAGAGCTTTAGAAAAAAGCTAAATTTTAAACTTAATTCAAAACTGATTTTATATAAAACCTTTAACTAATTTTTTATTTAATCTTAATCGGTTTGCCAGTTTTTTATATGATACAACATACATTAAGGTGATGATACTTTTAAAATGCTTCATTTAATAAATAAAGGAGGAAAGGAAGATGATGTAACCTCAGTAGAGCTGGGGAATATGAAGATATGTGGGAAAAAATTACATTACTTAAGTTAACTTTTATATTAATACTGTTAAATTGGCAGCAATCCGTGTTCAGCCCTGTTGTTTGATTTAAAAGTGATTTATTTTGTTAATCTGTTTCTAATTGGAGCAAGATAAACAAATAAAAATCTGATTGTGCCAAAATGAATGAAAGGATTTGAATTAATACAGCTATATTGGTTTATAATCGGACCCTAGATTACATTGCTGCAAATTTCCTGTGTAAAGGAGCTCTGTTTATGGATTTGTGGAAAGTATGATGTACAGGCTGCATTATTTCTGCTGTAGCGATATGAGGTCTTTTAACAACCTGATTTATGTTTATCTTATAAGATTTGTGCTCTACTGAAATCATCTGAGGAAAGCACGCAGGGCTTTTCACAGGACGAGGGAGTATTACTAACCTCTAAAAATCCAACATCTATTCCAACAGAATGCAAAGAAACTCCTTTTTACAGGAGGCCACCAAATCTGGGAGAAGGCAAATGACTTTCAAAAAAAAAAAATGCCCCTGTTCAGACAAAAGTTCTATCATAACCTGACCAAGTTTATTAGGTAACTAATAAACACAGTCTCTGTAGTAGATATAGAGTGCTTGAAGCCCTCCAGCCGATTTTAAAGTACAGCTCAACTTCAGAAAATCCTTCAATTTTATTATGTTTTGTAACTACTATGATATTTTTATTACAGAGAAGTGAACTTAACACTCATGAAAGGTGTCAGATTGACAGTACTGGAAATGAGAAACCTTCAGTTTAATCCAGAAACGAGTTAGAGCGAAGCAAGAGGCAAAAGCAATACTGTCTTCTCAGACAGATCTGTCACTGCTTCTTACTCTTGTCTCTAAAGGGGTCACTTCTGTGCTGGGAGAATCTCCCCACCATTGCTTTGAGTGACTACCACCATGGACTGAATTTCTTTGGATTTAGCAGTTCTGAGGAGAACGGTCATGTACGTTCAGTTTTTAGTCTCTCTTTAAAAACAACCAAACCTAAAATATGAGGGAAGTTGCATATATTTACTGAACTTTGTCCAGACTTTTTGAATCCACAGATTCATGGCTGTTATAATCCACTGAGGCCACTGCCCAAATCAATGGAAAAATACTGATATCCTCTCTTGAATCATTATGCTCTGTTATTATCACTCCTTCTTAGAAAGAGTGGAAAGAAGATGATTTCAGAGGTAGAAAATAAAAATCAGTAGACCATTAACTAGATAAAGTGAGAAAAATTTATAAAGGACCCATAGCAGAGAAGCGTAAAATAATTAAGATTGGAAAAACACATTATTAGAAATTTCATAACCTTCTGTTTACAATTAACCCATCAGCTTTAGTACCTTTGTCTAAGAATGCAAATAACATACTAGGCTAACCTCAGAAGTGGTATTTAAGGACCACTTATACAGAGCATGAGCAACCATGGAAAAGGTAAGAGCGGTGCGTTTATTTTCAACACTCCGTGATACTAGTGAACGATGAGTCAGAGTTTACAGAATTTAATTGGTTAACATTAGACTGACAATCTAAAATATAGTATAAGTTTTACCACCTTTCCCATGTATTTAAATTGGTGTTTGAATTTGTCCCAGTGAGATTATTCATGTAAGGAAGAATCTGGTTATGAGAAACAAAACCGTGTCAACAAATTACCATAGATTTCAAAGATGGAAAATAGGTCTCTTGCAGATGTAGCTCTTGGGTATGCCTTGGTGAAGAAGAAACTTCCCACGATGCCAGATGTACTGCAATGTAAGCAGGCTGGAAATCAATTATGAGAGACTGCAAATTACCTGCATTGCTTATCACACATGCAAATTTTATCTCCAGAAGGTATTACATTATCTCTCAGATTAGATGTTTACACCAGTAAATATGACACCAACAAAAACTTCTGCATTAATCCCTCTGTAGAGATACCATGACAGGCAATAGAGCTGGAGAGAGAAATCTCAGTGGCTTAAAAATTAAAAAAAAAAAAAAAATCATATTCAGTAACGGAATTTAAATAAATAAAGCACTGTGTAAAGACTCTATTGTGATTAGATGATATATCGTTTCTGTGCTTTAATCTGTGTACTGTAGTATTCCTTTAATGTGTTTGGGGTATTTTTTCTTCCCCTCAGCTGCTTAAATTCCACCTGATTCTTTTCATATTAGGGCCTCAAAGCATAAATGTTAGATCACACCACCTCTGTTGTGCAGGGAAATATGAGTCATATCAGAATTGTTACTTGCCAAAGCACCAGACTCCTTTTCATCCAATAGTCTGAGCTGCAGGGTATACGACGATGGTGTTGGTAGAATTGCGTGACCTTTAAGTTGCAATAGTTTTGCAATAAGCTACCAGCAGCTCACAGGACTGCAGACTCCTATAAATGTTACTCTTTATATGAATATATATACATATATAATAAATCATTAAATAAATAGGGAATTATTAATTTAGGTGAGCTACCTGGAATACAAGTTCTGTGTCGCTTTTTTTGGAGTGATGTAGCAGTAATCTTACTGTATAAGTCACCTTACAATTTGCACTACAACACCTGTTTCAAATGATTCATTCTGAAGTATTCTAGGGACTTCATATTTTATTTAAATTCTATGTCACGCTTTAGATAAGATATGGAGGGCAGGTGCAGAGAAGAGCCTTTAGATGGCCATATGGAAATATGTATATACGCAGCTGCAAAAAGAAATACAAATGATATGGGCTGTCTGGGGCTCAGAACAAACGAGAGTCTAGGGAACAGAGCAATGCAGGTAACTGATACCATAAAGCAGGCATCTCTCAATACATGATGAGCATTTGTATATCCTTGCATTGGACATACAGCTGAACATAATTTTTCAGAAACAAAGAGAGACCATAACATTAAATTTGTTGGGAGCAGACAGACAGCAATACAGGACTGCTTGGGAGTGCTAACAGAAGAATGCACTTCTCAAGTATATGTATAGTTTAATACCACTAAAATTATTAGAGAATTAGGAAGCTGTGTTAAGTGGCAGTGCCATAAAATAGAACAAAGAAGAAGCACAAGACAGTGATGCATATTAACAGCATCTCATAGCGATGCAGAAGGGTGAGCACCACGCAGTGCTTCCCGGTTAACCAGGCAGGTAACAGGTGAAGATAGACTAGCTGTAATCTTTGTTTTCAATCCAAGCTTTTTCATTTTGGCTAATTACTGCTTCAGCTATTATCTGCAATGATAGTCAGAATGTAGACTGTATATGCTTTGGATAATCAAATGAAAGCATTTTTATCAGTGTTTCTCTGTATTATGATCTTAGAATGGTGCAATTCTAGAAACATGTTTAGCACAGCAGTAAAATGCAATATTTAATTTACTGCCCTTGTGAGGCCAGCTGCCAAACGCAATTCTTTCTCCCAGTTACAACCACTCTAACACTACTGGAGCAGCAGGAGTTATGGTCTTGGAAACAAATCTTTAACATTTCCTCTCAGTGAACGATGGCACCTTGCTGTTTCAATGACGTGAGCATCATCTTTGAGTGCAACATGGAGCACAGGTCAGTAAAATGTTATCTGTTCTCCAAACCCGACACACAAGCAAATGGACCAGATCTGAAACTGCTGTCACTTGTGCTTCCTTCAGTGAAAAAATATTTCAGTGAAGCTACAAAATTTTTAAAATATCTGAAGATCAAGTTTCATCTACTGATAGAACCTGTGAAAGGTACCTTCATTTTTATTTAGTACAGGCCAGAAGAAAGCTTATTCATAATCTCTTCCAAGTTTTAGAGGCTATAATCTTAAGTAAAGCTGAACATGTAGGTGATTTTTATCTCCTATATTCAGTTAGTTAAACATGGTTCGTAAACCGTCATAATTAATATTAAATCACCATAAAAAATCTCTGTAACATTATATTAACCTTTGAGTTTACATTTTTCCTTTTATGTCAGATTTGGTAAATCATGCAAGGGGACTAATAGATGTGATTTAACTGTAGACAAACAGCAATATGCAAAGTACAACAGGAAGTATAATTTGTGTTATATGATTCAGAAAAAAAGACAGCATTACAAGCAAAATGCAGTCGCTAAAGGCATGCTGAGTTTAAGATGCATATTAAGCTTCTTATAGCATGCTATTTCTGTGATGTTCAAATATCAGAACGCTTTGATGAATTCTAGTCCAATTTAAAGCAAAACCCTCAACATTTAAGTATGAATCATTTCATCTGACTTTCTGTATGACTCTGACCTATTCATTCTGTGTTGATCACATTATCCTTCATCACTGATCACTGATAATCATTGATCTTCATTATCCTTCAAAATGGAAATTAGTCACAACTTTTAAAGCAAAATTCTCCACTTGTTCCTTCTAACCACTCTTTCTTGCTATGGCTCTGACTAAGCTAAAGGCTTGTTACACAGTATGCTGTCTTGACAGGCTTACAAACTGTCACCTTATTTTGATAAACTAGATAGATAGCTAAACTCTTAAGTTTTTAATAGTAAGGCACATTCTGTAGATCTCAAAGTGGTTTGTTCCTTTTTTATTCCATTGCCAATTTATAACTTCCTTCCTAAGGTATAGGTACAAGAACTTCATGCAATATTCCGTTTTCTGTTTCAATAATACCACACGCTGGGGTAAACTAATTACCAGCTCTCCGCTTATTACTCCAGCCAGTTATTGTTGGCTCTCATTGCCAAACGCCTGCAGGTGGAGCTCACGAGTTACTTGGCTTGCATTTCTTGCTGTTAGAAATGGAAGCCTTTTTAAGAGTTTTCTAAGTGGTGAATGCACTTGATTAACTAACTCTGTTCATTCTGTTGTCTAGCCTGCTCCTTATTTACCGTTCCACGTTAACTAGGATTATTTTTTCTGCAGCAAATTCATTTTGAGCAATGAACATGAAATAAATAGATTAAATGTTGGCCCATCCAGCGGTGATTTTCCATTAGCAAATACTTAAAATTGGTTGATTAGCAAATTCACAAGCCATTTAGCATGTAGCCTATAGACATTTATAATTTTTTTTAAATCACCTTCTCATCTAATGCAAGTCAAATGCCATACTAAAGTCTACGTATATTACATATACAGTTACCTTTATAAACCAAATTTGTTATCTTATCAAATAATGAAATCTAAACTGTTTGACAAAACCTATTTTCTATAAAATCGCATTGACTGGCATGAATTATAGTCCCCTGTTCTTGATTCTCTATTAATGGAAAAACCTATTGATTTTCCATTATTTTGTCTGAATTTGACGTCTGGGTAACTGGCCTATAATTACTAGAACTATTCAGCTTATCCTTTATGAATATCAGTACCACAGTAGCACTCTTTCAGAACTCTAGGTTTTCCTATAATTCGAAGATTTCTTAAAAGTGACCATTTATTCCTCAGTCACTTACTCAAATATTCCTGGATGCACTTTATCTTAGTATGCAAAGTTTAAATGTTTTTATTTCACATAAATGAGAAGTCTAATAATCCATCCCATGTGATACAGGCATCTCATTCTCTGTAATGGTGAGGCTGAGCAAACTGATGTTTGTTTTGTCATTTCTTTGCATTTGTTATATTTTGATTTTACATTTTTGGTTGCCATCTCCTATCACAACAGGATCAGGATGGTGCTGTAACAAGGGGGATCTTTTTTCTTGACAATGGACTCCTTTTTTTTCGGCCAGTTAAAAAACTCTTTCTAGGGAACTAACACTTTCATTTGTATTTTTCTTTCGATGACTTTTCTTGCCATCATTTTCATATGAAAATGTCATGTTTATGTCTATGTGTAAGTTCATTCAGTGATAAATAATATCCTAAACACAAAGTCCTCATTGTCCAGTGGAATATTCTGATATCTGAGTATTTTTGCCGAGTCTAGCAAATACTAAATTGGGAGGTGACATTTTTGTGAACAACTTGAGTTTGTTATTTTTTTCTCTCATCATTGGCCATTGGTGTTATATTCTTCATGGAGAGTGAAACTATTTATGCAAGTAATTAGGCGGTAGTAATAGACATCATGATGCTACCAGACTTAGGAAGCGGAGGAGTGGAGACTGTGTGACTTGTAACTGTTTCTCCCATTTCTGTATAATTTTAGTCAGAACATGTGCAAATGAGGAAACACAGAAGTAAAACTTCAACACATTAGATCCCATCTAAATCCAGAAACTATGAAAGCACAGTTCATCTCTAAAAGCTCTTGCAATTGTCATCTCCCTCTCTTGAAAGAAGGATAATTTATCTCATGTTTGTTAAATGGAAACAGTACGTAAACATGCAGTTACCATAACAACTACATCACAAATTCATACCCTGATTTACCCTAGCAAGTTGCTTATTAGCTGTCTTTTGTTCTAGTAGACTGGGGATTATCACTGTATTGTAAAGTGCCTGGAATGTGCAGTTATTCACAAACTATGCATGAGTATATGCAAGGACAATGTTTCAGCATATGAGAGAAGACAGGCAAGACCCTTTCTCCACTCTCCTCCACTGTTTTCTACAAATATGACTTGTTGTCTCACCATTTCCAGCCCATCCTCCTTTTGTCATGTCAATCCCTTGCCATGTTAGAATACATTAGCAAAGTTACATTTTTTAATGTGCTGTTTGACTACCGGTTTGTTGTACTCATATAACATTTGCTTTAGCTGTTTGACTGAATTTTCTGTTACAAAGTTTGGTTTTCTGCACCACCTTCCTGCAAGAACTCTGTATTTCTGCATAGCCGAGTTGCAGGACCTCACTTTAGCCAGGCCTTCCCAATCATATCCTCCTCTCTGCTACATGTTGTCTCCTTCATATTGCACTCTCCATTTTCTCCTCTCAGACCTTATTAGTGTCCTTTCCATCAGCCTAAGTCATGGGGTTTTATGTACAAGAAAGGATAGCTGACTTGTGCAGAGGGAAGGCGTCTTGGTAGGGGGAGGGATTTTAACAGGGAACTTTTGAAGGATGCTATCACATTCCCCTGTAAAACGTCTTGTTTCATGCATTTGCAGTTTATGACAGCAATTGTAGCAGCCCTGGCCTTTATCTTCCTCTGTGATTCTGTTCCAGATGCAGCCCATCCTGGTGGACTGCAGATCAGGCTCAGCAGCTGCATCTGCCACAGGGAGTGGCTCTGCTAGTGTAGTGGAGCCAAATGTTTGAGGCTAAAGGCAGGAATTAGTAGTACACATGGGTCTTGAGAAGCCTCATTTATTTGGCTTTCTCAGCTCATCCTAGAAAGATATTTTTTGGATGCTCTTATTTTCAAGATTTGAGTTGACCTACTAGTCTATAAGAGTGTAGGGAGAACAGTTTAGACTTCTTCCCTATCCCCAGAGGAGATCTTTTCAGATCTCGACTCACCTGGGGTAATTGGTTTGGTAACAGACACTCTAAAGAGCAGTATCACTCACTCTAGATTCAAGCATGTTGAGCAGAGAAAAAAAAAAAAAATACAGAACAGAAAGCCCTGCCAAAATCTGTTTTCACTCATTCTGTAATCCAAACCCAAATGCCATTCCCAGTGTCCAACTCTGTCTCTCTTCCTTGTATCCGCTCTCCCCGCACCGTATGACGGTCCTTCACCTTTGCCGCTGTACTTGACTCTTCACAGCCCACCCTCTCATCTTCCACTATTCGGTTTGCCATCCTTCTCTCAAGCATTCTCACTTGAATTCATTCTTGTCTTTTAATACTCTGATTGTCTTCTGATCTGCTGGTGTGCTCAGATTACAATTCCCCAAAACAGTAGCCCTCTGACAAAGATATATTGTAGCATGCTGCTTGGAAAAACAAGCAAATTGTACCACATTTCAAGAGCAAAATGTGACCCAGCTTCAGCTAAGCATCGAAGGCAGAGAGCCACTATATATACCCTCTTCTGCCTACCTTAGATAGAAACTAATATAAAAGTCTCTACCTACACACTCCTTGTATACAACCCAAGTCTTTTTTATATCTTTATATTTTGATTTCCCCCAAAGGATAGGAAGTATATACAAAAGATGTAATAAATATTGAGCAGTATGAAAATTTGAAGCATGATTCAGAGTTGGGCAAACAGAGAAAATTAGAATCTGTCATCTTTTTCAGATACTGTTTTTCTGGGGGAGGATAAAATCTCGAATACTATCCCTAGAATACTAGAATACTTTCTGTACTCTGACCCCTTTTCCCTGGCATTTCAAACAACCATTTTATTTTTGGTGTATTTAGTAGAAAGAAGTTCTTAGTCTCCACTATTGTTACTTGTTGGAATCATCCTTGTTTGCCCAAGATCACTAGTCACCTCACAACCATAAATTTTCCAGGATAGGAATTCTTTCAGCACAAGATCAAAAATAGAAGATTTACCTATCTTTTTTTTTTTTTTTTTTTTTTTTTTGCAAAACTGATATTGTTATGATATGGATCAGATCAGTAACGAAATTTTTATATGGTATTATAATGTTGTAGAGTGTGGACAACCAATATCGTAAGCCCCCTAATTGTTCAGTTCAGGCTGCTGCAAATGTTGAACTGTTAAACCCTTAATGGAATTACACTAGCTCACCTGTGAAAGACATATAAGGAGCCTCAGTTATGTCAGTTATGTGATTAACTGTTCCACCTACTTCCACCGATGAGAAATGGGAAACCTTCTTCCCCGCAACCTTTTCTGTTAGTACTAGTGCTTGTCCTGGCACCCTTGCCCATTACAGAATGAGCCAGAGTGGCACAGCTTACATTCATATGGCTAAACTCTCCTTTGCAACCACTCTATCCCCAAAATAGAGGTGCTTTATCCATGATACTTGCTGGGAAAAGTCCATGTATTTTTTTGTTTGCAAACTGTGCTTGAGCACTGGCTTAGAGAGTGCTAGCTGGCACGGGCTAAAACCATACCAGCGTGGTGGCTCTGTTTAGTTTATGTTAACTGCAGCATAAACAGAGGATCCATGGGTATAGAGACATTTTTATTTGGAAAAATAAATATTAAAGAGACTTCACTGAAGAAAATAGGAAGCATGTTATCCGCCACTCAAATAAGTCTCAGTCAAATGCACTGCCCTTATTTGGTGGGATCAGAAGGGTCTTCACGCTTTTTGAAAGTGCCTAGCATTTTCAGGAAATGTTAACCAGATCTGTGTAAGTCAGTCTTCCCTCTTCTTCCCACATTTAACACAGACTTTTCTTTCTGAGAGCTACAAATGTATATGACTTTTATCCAACATAGAGGATGTTTTTCTTTCTCCCTGTTCAGTCTGAGCACCCTTGAAAGGTAATTTTGAAAAGCTTCTTGAGTACCTTTACTGCTTTGCAGAGTGTGCTTTACTGGTTTTCCTTAGCAGTTGAACTCCAGCAAAACATATAGTTTTGGTCACTTTTTCTTTTTTTTTTAGCCTGCTTTTTCATTTCCAGATCCTTTCATATTGCCATGATTTGACAATAGGCAATTATTTTATTTGTTTGGCATGCATATAACCTGCAAGCAGCAGCTTTGCATCTAATAAATGATTCTATCAAAGAAAGATTTGGACAAAACAGACTTTTCTGATGATATTCATTGCCTCTAAAAAAGAATTATACAACTAACAGACATTTATTCCAGATCTAACTACCTATTCATGCAGTTCAACAGACTGTCAGATTAACTGTAATGGTGCCTTCTGGTGACTTTGAACAATGCAGCAGCCTGTATCCTCTCAATTTTTTTTTGCTTGTTTCTGTTTGAGTGGAGGTGAGGGGTTGCACTTGAAAGCAAAATAGACGCCTTTCCCTGATACGGACATATAAATTCAGTCCAGTCCAGCTCCCCAAAATAAGCTTTAATACTCCCTGAAACTCTAAACCTCTGACTACTCAAGTAGAAAAGCAAGCAGAAAAGTACCTTATTTAAAGATATATATAGCTGAACACTGTGTACACTCTGGAATAATATGTACTGATGTTACCTATTATGCTTTTTAAGCACAAGAGTACTTAACTTCATAAAAGTTTTAGACAGAAAAGAAAATCTTGACTGTCATTAAAAGATTTTAAAGCAAAAAATGACTACGCAGACAAAGAAAAGGTTATACAACCCTCTACAGAATAACAAGAAAGAGTACAGAATAACAGAAAAGCAGTGAAGTGAGCAACAAACACAATCAACCCAACTATTCCCTGGGTTATCCCAATATGAACAGCTAGCCCTCTGGCTTCTAATAGTTACATTGCATATCATTTGGAAGTAGCCTTTCTTCCTTAGCAGACAGCAGAGAAAGTGAGAGCAAAGTCCTATATGCCATATAATTCCTCAGAATAAGTGGTTAATAGTACAACAGAAAATCTTATGTTCTGTATATAATCAAAATGAGAACAGCTTGTTAGCTCAACAGGATACGAGTTTCACAAAAGAGAAGATCACAAAAAATTTAGGAGCTGAAGCTCCTGAAGACTTTAATTGAGATTTAGTATCAAAGTAAAGCTGTGTATAGTTTATCAACGAAAATATGTCTTTATTAACATGTACATTCAGATTAACTGAAATAATTTGTGAATTCGTGACAATCCCAGCTAATTGTTTGAAACAGAGGAAGAAAAAAGACAGTTCTTCAGTGATATTTCCTAAGGGAAAAAAAAAATCTTTTTGTCAACTTATAATAACGTATACCACGAATGTAACTCATATTTGAATTAACTAAACCCTCAATGATTTTTTGGGACAATAATTCTAATCCTTTTCCTACTGTGTATGTTTGTTTTTCTGCAATTGTTTTCGCTTTCTAACTGAAGAGTGTTGGAAACTTGGGATTTGATTTCAAAACTTTTTTTCTGACTGTTTTATTTCCTTTTTATTTTTAAGTTCCATTTTTGATCTCTCTCTCTCTCTCTCTCTCTTTTTTTTTTTTTTTTACTTCATAGCATTTAACTGAACCAGATAGTCACATAAACGTCTTTTTTTATCTTACCTAATGCAAAAGCTGGTAACATTTTCCGTTTAGGGGCTTACTGCACACTTTTTTCATCTTCTAGTGTATTTGTGAAAATAAACATGAATTTAAAATCAAAATGAAATAGGTATCTACTTCTTGGTCTTAAGTAAAAATATGTAGCTCAATTAAAAGTCAGTCATCACATCAGTGATGTAAATCAGCATTGTTTCATTAACATCGGTGGAGCTCTGCTGATTCCAAGGGAACAATGCTGATTAACTGCAAACGGGACTCCTCCGGCATTTAGTTTCCAAATACAAAAGAGTGATGGGCTCTTGTAGGAGGAGATAGTTCCCTGCCTGCTGCAGATATGGAGTCTTATACATACATAAAACATAAAAACACACATCAGTGTGCCAACAGGTTTTTAATTATTTATCACACTCAGAACAGAGTGTGATAACATTCCTGGAGTCGCTCTTTCATTTGTTAGAGCAGGTTTGCTTAATGAATGTTCAGCGTTTGTTTGCTAAGCATGAATGTAAAACGGAGCAAAATAAGATCCTTGTCAAGGACCATTTAAATGGTAATGCCAGCATTACAAAAGGTGATCGTCCCTTGTAAACGATTTATTTTCACTTTCTCTATGTAGTCTACTTGCAAAACTGACTGATTTAGCATCTGCTATTTTGGACTAGCCAGCATTTTTCCAAATGGCAATATACAATAGAAGTTATACATGTTAAAGGTGTGCTTGCACTCGGGTGTGCATGTAGGGAGGCATTATTCTATAATTTAGGGGCTCTGAGGAGCTTTTATCTCCTCCCATTTGGGGAAGATGACTTCAAGCAAAAATGTTTTTGCATATATTGTATAGGACTCAGAATTTTCAAGCCCCAGAAAACTTTTATAGGGTTCTCAGTAAACTATGTAGAGGCTAATTTCTCATGACACTGAAAGTCTGTGCCATTAATTGGAGTTACAGGAGATAGTACCTTCTGAAAATTAGATCTATAACATTTTGCTGTTCAGTACAGACACAATGAGAACCAAAATCCATGTGTGTCTATTGCCTACTTAGACTATAAAACTACATCAGCAAAAGAGTTAAAACTTCAGCTACATTTTAGGTGTCTAAATATAAAAATTACCTTATTAAATTCATGTTCAGCTGCAATACCATGGCACCCAAGGGTAAAACTTTATAGATACCTGTTTTGGCCATCAAATTTCCAATGCCCTTCAGCCATTGGGTCCCTTAGCTGTTCACAACTGTGCACGGTTGTGCCAAATGAAATAGTAGTTTATATTAACAGGTTCTCTGAAATGATCCAGGCGAAAATCATCTTTTCTTGGGGAGAGGGGAGATGGGATATGAAATAATCCTTCTTAAGCAATGATTGTCACTTATACCAGAGTATCATGAAACTACCCCCTGATTAACTCCTAACACAGCTCAGTTCCTGCTGCTGGGCACATGAGTAATCTCTTAAAGGTGTGTGTGTGGCTGAATGGATGAGAAGGTTCAGAAATCCAATCTAACCAAAAGCTAACTCTAATACAGAGCAATTAATTTTTGGCTGGATTGAGCCTCCGCATCAACTCAGTAAGCCAGAGATTTTCCAGGGATCACAGAGGAATAAGACTGAATATCCAGCCAGGATCGGCCAAAGGCACATCACTGGGGTGGATACACACCCTAAAACGTAATAGCACCAGCTTCGCTGTGCATGCTAGCCTCGGCCTACCGAGCCAGGGTCAAAGCTCTCCTGCAATCTCGGAATAGCCTTACAAACGGAATATCCTTGCCAGAGCCTCATGCGCTACAAAAGTGCAGCTGCCCACTACTAATTAGAGCAACTTCATGAACCTTAGAATCTGTTTGCTAACGTGTTCTTACACAATTTTTATAACCAGGCTTTCTCTTTCTTTCTGCCTTTTAGTGACCTTATTAATGTTTTTCACATGCAACATGTTCTCGTTGTCATCCTCTACATTTTCTTCTATGAATTGTCCTGCACTTGATTTTTTTTTTCCCTTTTTTTAAAAGGAAAGTGAAATATGCAATTCTGAAAAAAAATGAGCTAGAGAAGCGTACTTGACTTCCTGAAGAACAAATGAATTATTGATTTGTTGAATATACCTTGAATTATTCCCTCCAGTGAAAACTTTTCTGCTGTTCCCCTATGGTAAAAGACTTTTTGTGATGGAGGACTGGATTTTGTAACCAGCGTCGCTGTATTAGACCTTTCAGGCATCTCTTTCTCTTCTGAGTCCAGACCAGGGGCTTGCTAGAAAAAAAACAGAGACCTAGACTCAAGTCTGTGGTTTCAGGGAAGCTAGTAGAAAGTATAAACAATAAACTTGATGTACTGCTGGCCACCCATATGTCAGAAGAGAAATGCTTCAGTTTGCAGAAGTTAGAGAGAAATTTTAGTGAACATATTGGCCAAAAACTAAAAATAAATAAGTAAATAAATAAAAGTTAAAAATATGGTATGATCAAAATTGCAGACTTCTGTGACTGAAGTTGCTGATCCAAACTGTACACTTGAAGTCACAGGAATGAAGTTACTGCTCATAGATGAAGTGTGAGAAGTCACTCTCTGCATGATCAGGTTCCAGCATAGCGTTTCTATCTACACGACTAATACTGGAACCTTTTGTAAGCAGATAAAATATATCTTGTGGCATTACTGGAAGGATCTGCCAACAGCAGAGGGGATTGAGTGAATTTCAGTGAGTTTGCTTGCATCTTTGTATGCAGAGTGGTCTTCCGGTTCAGCTGTCCCCTCAGAGTGTTGCTGCCTTGACCTCTGTGGAGAACGAAATAAAAGGTTCCAGCACTGCTGGTGGGTACATGTTCCTGTTTGGGGTCCTTTTAAATTAAGCCAAAAGCTAGCTAAAGCAACATCCAAAGTAACTGAAATCTATCTGCATAAGCTTGAAGAGTGTTGCCACTGATAGGACAATATGACTCAAAAGGTTGTATTTTAAATACTCTGTACCTGGTGCCCTATTGCAGTCAGCTGCTATGCCAACAAATCTCAGTCACCTCACTCAATATTTTTCAAATATTTGTTTTGTTACAAATATTATTTTACAATCACATATGTCTGAAGTCCTCAATATCTAAAGAGAGAAATCAAAGTGCTTATAGAAGGCACTTGAAGGGCGTATAGGCACATTAAACCCTATTTCAGAATACCACGACTTGCTTCAAGTCCTCTGTATGGGTGATTTTTGCTCTTCCAAAACGGCATAAGATCCAGAAGCAAACATTCACTCAGTGTTAAATTCCCCTGCAAGGGGCATCCAGTAAAACAAACTGACTTTAAGTTTTTCGGGAGAGGAAGTCTGTCTGTTTATTAAGTATAAGCCTTGAAAAGAGAGAAAGAAAATATTACTATAAACAATAAATAATGTTTCATTTACATAAATTCAGTATTTTACTACTTTCTCTGTTAGTCTTTTAAAGTCTGATAGTTATTTAAGCAGCTAAGTCATTTAGTTCAGGCTCCAAAGGCCCATGTATTTTTTCCCCCCATTTTAAAGGTTCTAGGGTTAAAATCAGATGATCATCTAGTCTACCAAAGGAAGCGGTGAGGATATGAGGTAGGGATTTAGGGTATCTAATTGTTGTTCCCTGATTAAGCACAGGATTTTTGGGTGCTAATGGTCAAACTGCATACCTGTGATTCCTCTCATTTAATTTTATCTGTCGGAAAGGGAGATGTTCAATTTAAATTAGTAATCTTCAAAGTTCCCAGCACAGTAAATAGAGAGAGTGATTCCAGAATCTTCTGGAAGTATTTCTCCAGTTACTAGACAGATGGCTTAGGCAAGGTACCTAACTTCAGACGTCAAAAGTCTGGTGAAATGATCCCTCATCTTCCATGCCCTATTTTAGAGTTTAATGCCTTTCTGGGCCAGAGGGTACTAAAACCTATGCCTAAATAAAGATCTAAGGTGTAGTCACCCACATCCACCAAAAATGGTGTTTTTCAAACAAGTCCTTTCAGCTCCGTATTATTTCTTGGTCAGAAATTTGTTTCCTTTATTTTCCGTCTTCATTTTTCCCTCTGGCATTTTACTACTGCTCATAGTTCTGCCCACACTTCTATGCTAGTCAGACTAATGGCTTGAGGTTCACTTAATAAAATAAGGTTCATTAAATAGATCCGTTTTGTCTTCTCTGCTCTGTAGATATGTGATGTAACCTGGAGCTTCCAATTAGAACTTCCAACAAGACCTTTTAACATAAAACCTGTTCTGAGGGGCTGAAACAAGAAAATTCTTAAAAACAGGATAAAACTTCTGCTGCACTGAGAGACAGCTCAGTCTACCCTAGGATAGTTTTAAATTAGAGGTACGTTTTGAATATGGGATATTTGCTGTTCCCAGAGCTCCGTTTTGAGTTAATGTTGATTCTCAGTGTCCTTAATGCTTTATCCCCCTTTTTAACTACTGCGCCTCCTTTGCTGATTGCAGTTGTCCTCCTTTCCCTTGGCATTTGATCATTCTCCTTCAGTGAGTACGGTGAGACTCTGTACTTCAAAGCTGTTATTAAATTTATGGGTGTCCCAAGTACAAACAAAGTCACTGACTCTTCCTTCCAACCACTAGATGACCAGTGCCGCTACATTGTTTTGTCTATAGTTGCCTTTCCCTTTAACTGTGTTTTCAAGTTAACTTTACTCCTAAGTTCAGGTTTCTTTCTAGAGGTTAATCTTCATGAAGTGTGTTCCTATATTGTGTTTGAACGCTGAAAAAGGTCCATAATAACTCCTTTCTCTTCTCCCTTGTTAAGGATATCCAAGTACTGACTGTCAGTATCAAATGAAAACCCCAGCAGTAGTGAAACTTGCACTGAGGTACAGTAATGCCGTTCAGAGCACAAGAGGAAACACGATGCCCGGGAACAACACAATTTTGTCACATTTTGCCGTTCTAGTATTTCTGCGTATCAGGGTTGCTGCTACAGTGTGGTGCCTGGAAACATAATTCAGCTGGAGTGGAATGGGATGTTGGCCTCATGGAAAATGCAAATTGCTGAGTGACTGGCAACTTTTGCAGGAGGTGCATATTGAGAATCTCTCTATCTGCTAAGATTATGCTGCAGCTCTCTTTCCTCCCCTGGAAGCTTTTACATTTCCAGTAGCTGCACATATTACATGCTTTCTAACTTTTTCAGAGCATAAATGGCATTGCATGTAAATATTGTTCCCAAATTTTCCTCTTTCACCACATTCCAGAGTCATGACTCTATTCCTATTTCCAATTTTGGATTATAAACTTAGAAATGGATGAATTCTATATATTTGAGCATCTTTTTTCTCTCTACTTTTATGCAGCCTTCCACTGATCTGTGATGTACACTTGTCTGTATTTGCCTTACGCAGTTACAGGAGAAACAGAATGGATCTTAATTTATTATCCAGTTCATCAGTTTTCTGCAAAAGTAAGTTCAACTGTATATGTGTTATTCTTGGTTGCTTTTCATGTAATCTATTTTCAGAGGTCCCTAGTGAGGAAGGTATCATAATCTCTGCCAAGTTTCAAAAATATTACCTCATTATGATGCCTGACACCATGAATAAATAATTTCTTTCCTTTTTGTGGCACCCTCTCCACATATTTGAAGGTTTTTATCAGTTCTTTCTGCTGTTAGTCTTCCAGAAAAACAACTGTAAGTGGTTCAGTCTTTTCTCCTAGTATATGTCTTGTGAAACTGTGGTTGTTTTCCTCTTGACTCTCTTCAGTTGTCCAATATTTCTTTTGAAATTCCGTGTCCCAAACTGGATGTGTTTGCCCTGCCTTCTTGCTGTTTCTGTCTTTTTTCCTAATCTTGGATATCTCTGTGGTAAACCATGCTGGGTCTGAAGCTGAAAAGCTGTTTGCTGAAGTTGTCTGTTCTCTGATCTTTACAATGGTAAAGACTGCTCATACACCTTTGAATTTTCATTTTCTTTTATGATGGTTGATTAGTAGTTCAGATTTGCACTTCCTTGAGCAAGTAGTTCTTGAGATTACTTTCCCCTCTTCAAATAGAACATTTCTTCTTATTTAAGCAACTTGAAAGATTTTTTAGAATTAATTTGGAGCTCAAAACAACAATATTGAACATTTAACCAAGTCAGAGTATAGAAGCTAACATTACATTTTAAATAGAACCTTGGAAATATTGTTTTCAAGAAATGTTATATTTTGGATAGATTTACCTCAGATATTCAACATATTAAATGAAATGATGTTCACAGAAGTAGAATTTCTGGCTAGGAGTCGCTCAGTTTCAATTTGACATTTCTGGCTCAAGGGTACCTTTCTTGGACATTTATGATTGCCGCACGCTCAGTAGAGTTAATTTTAAAGTCTACTTCTAGCATAAATCTAAGAATGATTTATCTGGGTGACGGTTTCTGGGTAATATGTCCAGTGGTGATAATGTATTAGAGTATTACAGATAGTTCTGGAGAAACTCAACACATTGTTATGGAAGTATGCTGAGTGAGGAGTTAGGTAAGCAAAAGTACAAGAGAAGAAAGGATTTGGGAGGAAGAAAGGGAGTTGCAGTCTCATATTGGAGGAAGGGATGGGGATAGGGAAAGGTGAGACAGGGAAGTGTGGTACTGAGTTCTAAAGCACTGTAGTAACATTAATATGCATCTGTCACTGTGTGCATGATCCTAGTTGCTTTCATCTCTTGTATGAACCATGATTTGGGGAATTTCTGCCTTCTTTAAAGGTATCTAATTTCACTAGTTCCCCTGTTCCTATCACAGTAAATAATTCAGGCTGGCTTCGCGGCATCTTTCATCTCTGAAAGGAATCTGAGTCCTCCTGCATCTCCAGATACCATCTCATGCAGAGAGGAGAAAACTCATTTCTTTGGATTGAAACTTCACGTATCAAGCATCTGCTGTTCGGATTGCAGCAAAGAGTTAAGACAGCATATGCAAGGTGCATATCACAGGAACAGGAGCATTGATTCCTCAGAGGGAGCAATGATGGAACCACCTCAGGTGACTGAAGCAGTTCACGCATTTGAGAGCTGGTCTTTCAGACTAAATTCATCTCCATGTAGTTTTCTCATTCAGCTGAGAACATTTCATGGAGACAAATTGACCACTTCACACTTCCATGAACCTTCTAAACTACAGACAGATGTGGGGAGCCTTATGCTTTCATCCTTTCTTTTAAAAGTCCCTTTTCCAATACTGGCAATGTCACTGGGGCAAAAGCCGTGTTTTGTGATTAATTTTATGTAGTACTACATGGAGAATCAGACTTGATGTAGTTAAGCTTAGTCATCCAGACTGACTGGATTGTCTTAAGATTTATTTCATCTGGTAAGAGTGTAGGCAGATTTAACAACCTGATTTAGGATCAGGGCTCCTGAAGCACAGTCCTCCTCAAAGTGAAAGATATATACAGTATACTGTATGTATATTTATTTTATATATATACACATATGAATTCATGGATATACATGGATATACATAATACAGGCTTTTAAATATGTGTGTCTGTGCATATATAAACTAATTAATAAACCCTGATGTTTTTATTCTTCTTTTATTCCCCATACTCTTTTTAATACTCTGGCTACATCCTCCTCACTACACCCCAATTCACATCATCCTTTAAGGAGCTAGTTTGGAAACACATTTCAAAATGTATTTTAGCTAAAGGCTAATGGCACTGATGATAAAGAAGAAAGTCTAACCAAACAGTTCTGTTGTGTTCCAGGTAGTTCAAGGAGACATGTCATTAGGGCTTCACTCTGCAGCACGTATTTGAATTCTACTCTTTTCACATCTCTCAGAGGAAAAAGAAAAAAATTCAAGAGAGAACAACCATAGGTGTATTGCTAAAATGTGCTCTGTACTTGTTTCTGAAAATATAGCTGAAGAACAATGGAGAATGAAGAAAAGAAATTAGGGGAATTAATTAAATTGAGGGGAATTAAGACTATGCTAGTGTATGGGTTGTTTACAGAAAGGACACTAAATAGAAATGGCTGTGAATGAATGTTAAGTGGAAGGAAGTGGAATGAATGAGAACAGATAGTTATGGAAGATAGATAATAGATTACATGTCATGGGTCACAGAAAGTTAGGGAAGCTTGCCAGCACCACAGTTTTCCCTTCCATTTTTGGGATGTTCAGCAAGGTAAGAATGTCGTATAGCTGGATGGGGAGAGCATCTAGAACATCACAAAGGAGTTCCAAAACTCCAAAAGTGGGTTCCATATCCTTAGCATCTCCAATCAATGGGCAGTAAGCTCTTGGGCCAAGTCTGATTTTCAAGCAGATGTGAAGATCCCAATAAATACAACTGTTGAGCATGCACATACAGAAAGTACCATCTTCATGAACTCAGGAAGGAATGGGCAAAGCTTTTGGTGAACTAGCTGACTGTATAAGAGTAATCAAGAAAAGAGAGACAAAAGTTAAGTACGCCTAATGAAATCTGGTTTAAATTTACAGCTGGTGTGGCACAGTTCATGATAAAAAAATGAGCCTGGGAATGTGGAATCTGGTGAGCTGAACCTGCCTTTTAGAGGATTTGTTTACTTGAGATGCACTTTTTGCTTATATCCTAATAGGAGAAGAAGCTGGTTTCAATTATTCAGAGTAGTGTAAGCTGGCCACAGCAAAAATGATCATCTGACCCAGAAGGATTATTAAATAAAAGAATGCTTCCAATAAAATGCATTGTATTAATTATGCACAACATTTTATCATGGACTACTTCTGGTAAGTGCATTTTCTAAATTAAGGCATTTAGCAGCATTCAGAAAATAATCTGCCTATTCTAGAAAAATCTAATTAATCAAAACTTTCCTATGTGGAAGCAGCTTTAATTTATTGCTTAAAATATAAGTTTTATTTAGTGCATGTTGCATAATGGATCCAGTGGCTTACTCATACCAGTGCAGGAAATAAATTATAGCACGATATGACATCATTCACTAATAACATCTTGCAGGAAGGAATCTGAAGCTATGTTAACTTTCACTGACTAAGAGATTTTTTTTTACTTTGTTATAAATTGTTTGATACATATTTTTGGGAATGGTATAAGCTGAAATGCGATCCCTGCACCGAGTATGGGCAACTCAGTCGTTCTACACCTTTAAAACAAAAGAAGATTCACACAAACTACATTTCCCAGCACGCGTGTTATCATCTTTTGCTCTCAGTCAGGTATAACTGCTGTCCTTCTCTCCTCTCACCCCAGAAACGTTGGCTACTTATGTGCAACCCTTCTTTTCTCCCTGGAGCTCTCGTATAAATACGTAACAGGGAGCAGCGTGAAGCACAGGAATGCTCAGTTAGGAAGATGTCTTACATTTTAGAGAAGCAGCGTGGTTTGGTAGTTGTGAGTTTAGGCTATTAGGGTGTTTTTACTAAATACTGCAAAGAAGAATGTTTGTCCAAAAGTCTGTCTGATTGTCCATCATTTTTTTAACTTTTCTCTAAAATCTGCGCATCTTCAACATCTTGAAGATACCCACTTGTCAATTTTCCTGGACCACATCCTCATCTGGCATACCACTGCTTTATCACCAAAATCAACAGAGCTGCATCTCTCTGTGTTGGCTGAAGTGTGATTCTTCCCTTTTTCTCCTTTCTCTGTGAATCACTACAATATAAGCCAAATCTTGTCCTGGTTCGTTCCCCGTACAGAGGCTCATCAGACCTTAACTTTATGGAGACTGTTTAATGCACAGCAACGTTGAAACTTGTCTCCCCGCTACAGTGTAAAGAACCCCACTGATGATGTAATTGCCCCCCCCTAGACAGGATCTCTAGACTGTGCAATTTTTCTTCTGAATGATGTGACAAGGGTAATTTCAATTCCCCGACCGCTACCACCATGTGAGTGGAAAACAGCTCTCTCTCTCAGAAGGAAAATAGTTGTCCCATTTATATTTTCATTGGAAAAGCAAAGCAACAAAAAGACTATGATTTCAGCATGAACAGTACACCTTGTGAGCCAGACTAATACTTTTTCTTAGTTCTGACTACAAGTCAGAGTCAGTCTCTGAGTCATGATTCCTTACCTGTTTCTGTCTTGTTTACTGGTGAAGATAATCCTATTCTGCTGCTTGCTTTCTCCGCAACCCTACCCAAAATTCAAAAACCACAGAAATAAGACTCTGCTGTCTTTACCTTTCCTTTCTATCTTCATGATAGAAAGGAAAGATAGATTTGTTTACAAGGCAAAGTAATAGAAAGTTATAGCTTCTTAAAGCCTGACCTCTGAGCCAGTTTTAAGGGAGATTAAGAAGGGCAATAAGTAGGGCTAGCAGAGGTGGGAGTCCAGTATGCATGACAGAGAAGAAATAGCCCTCGTCTAAGCCTTATCCAGGGTTTTCACTAGTTTTATCACCCACTTCAATCCCTTGACTAGACTCTCAAGATAATTCTTGTGTAATGAAAATACTTATATGATGAGTGTTTCTCTGTAATGCAGACTGGTTATGGTTGGAACCTCTACTGTCCTTGAAAGACGGAGCATATTTTTATAAAATATTTCTTTGCATTGTGGAAAACCAGATCATTCACTATCTGGTTCTGATTTGCTTCTAATGTGTTTTTTTTGTTTGTTTTTTTTTTTTTGACCTGTGGTCCATGAATCTTTGAGATCCACTTCTGAGAGTTCCATAAAAGGTAAGAAAGAAAAGCCAGCTCTTTGTCAAGCAGCTAATCACTATCAAGGGGTCTGTGCCACCCCAGTAATATTCTGAGGTTGACAAGCCCTTAAAAATAGTTGATAGCCACTTCTCTAAAGTATTAGTTTCTGATGAATTATATCCATATTTAATGATTTGAAATTTTGTGGTTCCATGACATTTTCAAAAAAATGTGGCATTTTTTTCAGGTTATTCATTGGTAAGAGGCAATGTGACCCCATGACTCACAGCAAATTTGTCTGTGACTGTAGTGCTTCATTCCTTTGAGAGGTTCTCTTTGTTTTCAGAAAGTATAGAACTGAACTAGGTTCTCTTTCTTTTCAGAAAGTATAGAATTGAACTCCTGTTTCTTAAAAATATTAGTAACTCTTAGTTTGCAGTATTTGGCACGTTTCATTTAAAAGTTCATCTCTGGCTTTTGCCAAAACAACTTTTTAGTTTTTCCTGATCTTGAGACTTGAATACTAATATATAATTTACGTTTCAGCATTCACAAGACCTAGCATACATGAAAACAGAGAAGTATTTACTTAGGAATAATTTTCTGATTCTGATTATATTAAGAAAACAGCTGACCAACCATACCCCTATGCAGCATCTGTTCCACACATAGATGTACAAGCCTAGCAGGACATATAAAAGGACAGACTGCTTCCAAAGGGTTGTTTAGAAACCAAAAACCAAATTCGTACATTGCAAGGAATCAATCAGTGCAGCATCACTTAGGTTCCAAAGGAGATTCTGAGTAAGGGCTAGGCTATGAAATTATTCCTGCCACCAGATGCTGTTTGTCTGCTTCTGTGCTCTAATTGCTATCAATAATTAAACACAGGTCTCTGATTCGTATGCACAGAGGCAGAGATTCTTAAATTAAACATTTTAAAGTCATTATAGTACATTTTATATGTTCAGCTAAACACTGCACTCAGGCTGATTATGATTAAATATACTGATACTAAATTACATATTGATTCCATAAATATCAGTGGATACCCAGAACAAATAACAAGATTCCTGGTAAATAGAAGGAACATTTTAATTTCAGATGACTAACAGAGATCAGCTTATATTTATTTATATATGTTATATTATGTTGCTGGTACATTGTGCAAGAGTCAGAATCTCCCAGGTGACTTGCAGAAAACAGAAAATAATTTCCATCTATTTGAAAAACAACAAGCACAGACAATTTGTGAAACTCAAGTTTGTGTGATAACCACTTGAAAAGTCAAGTTTGAATGCAAGTGAAGTTTGTACTTGCTTATCAGTCTGTGACAGAAATGGTCTTTTCCAAAACTGTGTCTCCAAAATGATCTTCAATCTCCTTAAAAGAATACAGTCTGCAGTACGTCTGGAGAAAAAATGGTCTATACTCCTTTGAAACTACCTGCATTTACCTTTTGGCAGGCTCTACAGTCTAATGACATTATTTGCTTATGATAATTGCTATTAGTCATGTTACTGTCCTGCAGAAAGGTTTGGCAGACTTTCAGTGAGAGGTATGATGATGAGCCATCTCTGCTGATTCACTCTTTCTACTATAGCCAGAGAGGTTAGTACAGTATGACCCCTAATATCAGATTTGCAGTGTGTAGATTCTTTGCAGTTTACTGTTGCTCTTCACACTTTCTTCATCTGCTGGTCTCCGACCTTTGGGACTGTTCTCCTTTGTTCCCAGAATCCCATGGATTGCTTTCTGTGATTTCTGCTCAGTATGAGAAGGGTTCAAACCACTTAGACAAGACTTGGCTAGGGTGGGTTCGAGTGTCAGAGCACAATCTAAGGTAAATTCTCATTTGAATTTTGCAGGTACAAGTGAGTTCCATTTGCAGCTGTATCAACTCCCTTTGTTTTCTATGATGAGGCACCACTGGACTACTCGAGGAAGATACTAATCAGAGGAATAGACACTTTGTTGGAGAAAGGTTACTGAGAGACAATGAGGATGGTTAGACTTTGAGAGGGCCCATTGTTTCTGCAAAGCAGTTCCTGATTTTGTAGAGGTTTCACTACTGTGGACTGCGGGATGGATGTCAATAGGTGACTTTCTTTCTTTGGCACCGGCAAGAGAACTTTATAAAAATTATCTCATAAAGGTTCCTTCCTTAGCTTACACTCTCAGTCATTTAGGCTCTCTTCCATAAGCTCTCCAAAGGAAAGGGAAAATTCCATCTTCTGACGAATGAGTTCAGATCCTAATACCAATGCAAATCAGCAGTTGTTTCTACAATTAACTACATTTCTGAAAGGAGCTGTTGTTGCTCATGATATGAGATAATTTAACTTTACTGTTTAACATGATATGGGTACTTAAACGTAAGTGTTCAATGTCATTTTAGATGCACTAGAGTTTTATTTGCACGCCTTCAGCTGCACTCCAAAAGAGTAGGGATCTCTCCTAGGTCCTGTGTCATATCTACAAGACCATATCCTTGTCTTAGGTATTCTAGACTGTCTCAAAATGGCACGTGTGTTTGAACAGGGTGATTCATTCTTAGCTTGTCAGTTCTAGTTCATCTCTTGCTAGCTGAATCCTGTAAGGGTTAATGTTCATGAGTCATTTGGAACAATAAAGTGCCCAAAGTGTAGCATGTGCCATACCATATTTAACAAGACTAGAAATCTTCACCTAGTTGTGGTGCACTTTTATATTATCATCTTAGACACTTTTAGAGGAAGAACATGCAAAATATGAAGAAATATGGACAAAATCCTAAGAGTCACAAGAAGATTTCCAAATAGCTTTAAAGTTGCCACCTCAGATCACTGTAAGGTAGTGCTTACCTTAAAGGTAAGATGTATTAAATGTTGCAATGCTTCCTAAATACTAGATTTAGTACTCTGTTACTTTTGGCTCTGCCATCCAAAAAACCCTTTAAAATTGCCTTCTAGATTTCCTAACAAGCTGATATTTTTGGTTAGAACAGCTAAGCAACCTGTTATGAAGTTCAACTGTCATTATTTTAAGACCTTGTTTACAGCTACTACTGCTGACAACTTTAAAAGCCCATAACTCTGTGGACTGAAAAACTTTCTGTACATGGAGTGTACATCTAGCCAGGCTATACTAAAGTAGGTTGAAAAATTCTTACCAAAACAGCTCAGATATCCCCTATACTAGGTAAGCTGGAGAAATAGATATTCTGTTTTGTCTGTACCTCCTCACCATCAGTTAAATCCCTAAAAATGAAACCATTCTTTGCACAGCTGTGTGTTCTAATAAACATCATGCATTTGGCAGGGGTGTAGCCTTAGCGACAAATTTGTCTGAGCAACCTTAATTCAGTCCCTTCGTGTCAATTACTTGCTGATAGGATTATATGCCATGGGTTCCCTATCTATTTTTAGCGAAGTGATGTACTTTAAAGATGTATCAGGCTCATGGAATAAAGCAGACTGTTTCTTGTAGGACGCTAGCTCAATTTTGAATGGACTGAAAGGTGAATAGTGAGCAAAATTGGGGACTGGAAAGTAAAAAATAGTCATCGGAGATCACCAGAACCTAATGAAGTCCTGTTTGCAGTGAATTGGTGATTAACTGCCTTTTCAACTATATTAATTTAAAGTTGGAAAGTGAGCTCATCCCTTCTCACATGTCAAAAATTGACAGAAGAGAGAACATGAATGCTTCAGTTACTTCAAGACTATATTGCATACTGTTAGTGGCCAAAGAATCTGCATAGGAGAGAAGTCCTGTATGAGACGTAAATTTCTTGATGTGTAACAAGGCACAAAATCTGTTTCCTTCCTCCTCCCATGTTCAGGACATCCATAGCAGTAGTAGATAGGTGAATTTTGTAATTTTGGAAAGGAGCTGAATTTACTATCCAGCTTCTTTCCTCACTGAGGCCTTCACTTAATCTTTTACCTCTGTCTGGCCACTCATTTTCAACAGTCTTCTAGAACAAGGTCTGTACAAGTTAAAAGGCATGGTTGTCTATTAAAGATTTCATTTTACCAAGGCTAGGCAGCACTTTGATCCCCTTCTCCCTTCAAGGCCTTCCTCTCTCCTTTGTACCGTATGTTTCCTATATGGCAAAGACTGTCCATTTCTCCATACACCATTGCTGCCAATTTTCCATGTTTCTATTTATCTTTGGCCTGCCTATTGGGCAAGAGGCAACACACACAGTTCTCTGAATGTGATCACTGGTCCTTGCTACTTCTCCCAGCTTTTGCCACATCCTACAACTGACCAAACTGTAACCACAGTCCCAGTCCTCTGTGCCTCTCATGCTCCTGTCATACTTTTCCACCCCTATGGACTACAGTTCATTCCATCCTCAACCAGTTACTACTGATGTGCTGACTGGAGTTAGCAGCATCTGAGCAGCTGAATTGGCTAGGCAAAATGTGTTACTTCTTAGCAGCTGCACGTAGTCCTCAGGCTGTATTTTTGTACAACTGTATTGTGAGCACTTTAATATCGTTCAGATTTCTACTTCTCTGTCCAGTTTGGCTGATATTTGTCAAAGGGATCAAAAGTTATTGGGAGAAAGAGGACCGATGGAAAGGTGCCGTCACAGAGATAGAAATAATGTGATCATATCAGGTTTGTCCCCTTAGGAAATCAGACAAAATGTGGGACGCTTTCAGTATGAAGAAAGTTGATTGCTGCCCTGGAGAATTTGCCACAGCATTCTTATGTGATGCTGAGTACATCACTTCAGTCATCTGAGTATGACGTGAAGCCTTCAAATCTGAAATGCAGTGCAGCTGAGCTATGACAACTACAGCTGCAGTAACTAGGGGTTGTACTTTAAAAACACATCAACTACTACATAATGGTAAGAACTCTGAAAACATAGGTCCTAAGGGATTCATTTGGGACACACTGAATAAGGGCAGACTTGTGACCTGAATCTTTCTGGCAGACGTTTAACAAAATATTTGGGTTCCTGAAGTAGGATTTGGATGAGAGCTAGAAGCCCAGGTTCAGGAAGGCAATTTTGAAAAACCATCCTTACCTTAACTACTTGCTACCTGAGAGAAATTCAGGTCTTTAGTTAGATATTAAGAATTTGGGGGTTCTGATCATATATATGTTTTTTTCATTCTTAGTGGTTGCTTAAGGCAGAATATATATTCAGTCTTTGAAGAAAATTGTTCTCTAGAACAAGAATTCTCCAGCATAGTTTGCTGGTGGTACGAGCACTGGTGGTAGTAGTGTCACAGTCTCTCACAATGGTAGCAGCAGTAGAAGCAGCAGCAAGAGCAGGAGGCTTTGGCTGTCTGCTGGACTAAAACTCCTAATTATATCCTCCCAGCTTTCGCCACTTCCTACAACTGACCAAATTATAACCACAGTCCCAGTCCTCTGTGCCTCTCATGCTCCTGTCATACTTTTCACCCCTATGAACTACAGTTCATTCCATCCTCAACCAGTTACTACTGATGAGCTGACTGGAGGTAACAGTCCATGGGCATATGCTTACACTGAAATTATTCAGAGGAGACTTTTTTTTACCAGTTTCCTCTAGATGAACATACAGTACTTGCTCTGGTCGTGTCTCTCATCTAAAGAAGAATGTACGTTAGGCCCTGTCTTAGGTCTTGAGAATCTTGCTGCCTTTCTTCATTTATTGAACATTTCTTGATTGCTGTTGGAAAGAGGTGAGAAGATAGCTAAGGGAAAGCCACCAATTATTAGCAGCAAGGAATGGTTGTCGTGTGTCTTATCTTGTGTCTTATCTTAGAGGAGCATTGAGAAAATAAGTGATGTTAGAGAAGTAGCAGGATACTGTAATAATGAGTGTCATAGCAAATGCTTCAAGCAAATTAATCATTTTTTTTAGGACAAGGTTTGATTAGCATGCAGTAAGATAGACCTGGGGCTATGCATGGAACAATGAGCAAAAAACAAGAATGAACCACTGTTCATTAAACGAATACTATACAGTCTGAACAAGCCAAAGATCCTGTGCAAAAAAGCAGTTTGTGACTGATATAATTAAATATCATGTCGTAAGGTGTATAAATATACAGAAGACGAATAAAATAAGGTGCATAGCCAACCTGAGTTCTAGTGTGCCTAAATTTTGAGTGCATAAGTTTCCAAGACTTGCTGATAGTCTTTAGTGTAGTTATTGTTTAAGTTCCAAAAAGGATATTAATGTGTTTTCTTACTAGCTTCAGTGAACATACTATCTCATTCTAAGAAGCCATATGAAAGAGATTCACAGAAAATATTGAATATTTTGCATTCTTATAGTGTAACCGGAAAATTTAAAAGTTACTACTTGGACTGATATCTTGAACATAGCAAAGTTAAGGAAAATTCAAATCTCCCTACCCAGGAGGTATAGTAAGGGTCAGAGATGGAAGGTGGATGGCGCACTCAGTTATTGGACATGGTTTGAAAACTTATTGGAGGATATTTTCTGTCTGCTACTTACAAAAATGGAGGAAAATAAAAAAAAAAAGTAGTGTGTGTAAACTTATTAGACCTGCATGACAAGAATTCTTTTGATTATTTTCTGCTATTTCTCATTATATTAAAAAAATGCACAATTTCCATTTTATAACAATATGCTTTCCACATCTGAGATTATTACCTTCTTGCCTCAAAATCCTGTGGGAGAACATAGAAAAATTTTGCTTTTCCTGTTCAATAATTCAAATATTGTCTTGGCTTTAATATAAAAGGGCTAGACTCTTCTTTCCTTTCCTTTCCTTTTTTTTCTCTTCTCTTCTCTTCTCTTCTCTTCTCTTCTCTTCTCTTCTCTTCTCTTCTCTTCTTTTTCTTTCTTCTCTTTTTTTTTTTTTTTACATTATGGTGGTTGGCTTCTTTAAATTTATCTATATGAGCAGAGCACTGCATCAAGAGCTCTTCATGTGCTGAAGAATTAGAATCTCTAACAAAACCAGCTCCTGAGAAGTGATGCATACATTAAGAAGAAAATCAGTGGAGCAGAACTGTAGTGTTAGTTTTCCCTTTTGACTCGTCAGCCACTGCTTGCATCACTACATTATTAATTTTTTAATCCTTGCTGTCCTACAGAGTAGAGCAACCTCTTTTCCTCCCTTCTTTCATTCTCTCTCCTTCCTTGTGCTCTGCTTTTGAATTAAGTTCCAATAGAAATTTGCCCAGATTCAGGCTCCGGACTGCATCCAAACTACATTTCAGAAAGTTTTGCAGAATTAATCAAGGGGAAATCTTCATTTCCACATATTGCTGGTTAGTATGTATGTGAATCATTTTGATGCATCAATGTGCAGGAAGTTCATCAATAAATTATAGTAGGAGGAAATGGTCATAAAAGTAAGGGGGAGGGGAAATTACCTAGTTTCTAACAGCACTGAAGAATGGAACTCTACATCGTTTGGCAGATTAATATGGAAAAAAACCCAAGAGCTCCATACCAATGTCTTAAAGATATCTTCTTTGCTCTTCATAGTACTGATGTAGGAATAATTTGGCTCAGAATTCCTAGTGCTATATTTAGTTAAATGAAAGTACTTCTCATAAATGCTTTTAACTGGATGGAATGTTTGTTTTTCATCTACACTTTCCATCTACTTCTTTGCTTTCTCCAGAAGCTCCACTCTGTCTTCAAAAATGTAGATTTCACTGACAGTGGATTTCAATTTTTTACTTGGTGCATTTCTCTTCTCCAAATAGCATATGCTATCTTGGGGATACATCACTCAGACTAGATTGCTGCATGTAAGAGTGCAAGATTAGGCTTTCAATGAATTTTGGGAGTACTTCGTCTTAAAGAACTAAGCTCCATTCACTGTAGCATTAATTTGCATGCTTGACTTAAGGCATGTTAGCCTTAAGGACTACAGTCAGAGCTTTCACATGCGATAGAGACATCAGCTTACTGTAGAATATTTGGGATCAAGTAGCTACTTTCAGACGAGGATTTTTACAATTATTTTCCTTTAAAAAAATCCTCTTTACCTCTTTGGAATCTCTTCTCTCCTTTCCTTTCTCACTGGCTTGGTACTCCATTTTCCTAAGGCTTGCATGTATCTCTGTGGATGTATGTGCATATCTTAACAGTAAATGTTGCAGTATTTTTGCAGTTAAACTCTACACGGGTTAATACCCTTCCTTAACTGCACCACTTGATCCCAAAAGTCCAGACTAAGGGCAGTCTCAAGGTAGAATGTATCTTACAACATATTAGTTGCCCTTGGTAAATCCCTCGATAGCACATAGGCTTTTGTCTGAGCTTCAGAGAATTGCTCCACTGCTGGAGCCTCAAAATCTTGAACCTCCTGCTGGAAGTAGGCACTTGTACATGTAATATTAAGCTGCCATAGATACCATACTAAAACACTGTTTAGAAGAAAGACAGGAAGGCAGGCTTCCATCCTTAGTGGATTGCTATAACCACTACACTGGGGACTCAGATTGCATACCTATTTTCTGACTCAGTATATCGTTAATTATCCCATGCCCGTTGAACAAATGTTAGTAGGACTGAGAGGTCCATTTCTTCCTTCAAAGTACTTTATAGAATGATAGTTAGGATAGTCCTGTAAGAAATAAGAGCACAGGAAACATTTGAAGCTGGGTTATGAATTTTCTGGTGGAATGCTCTACCCTCAGGCATCGTAAAAGGAATTAAGACTAAAGAAGATAAAGAAATGAACCAGGTACTTTACTTTACACATCAAGGCAAGTATTCTTGAGTATGGCCAGAAACTTTAATTTTTTTCAAACCACTCCTTTTTATTGTTGTTTTAAGGTTTCTTAAGGTGCTCCTAATCTTAAATATGAGTTGAGCTGTGATTTCAAGGTTTTATTTTTAAATTAAAGCTCATAAAACTGGAGCTAGGTGGGGTTTAAGCACCTAAATCCCTATTTTGACATAGTCCTTAGCCCTTATCTTTATTAATTAAATAATAATGAAAGTCTATCCTTTAATTAAGGTTGGGATTTCTAAAGCAATCTGAATGAATTAGGTACCAAATTCAAATTAATTTGAGCCTTCTAATACCATAATACTGCTCTAAATTCTCAATCTGATTCCTTATTGGTACCTTTTTCATCATTTCTGCTATAAATAAAAAAGAGATTCCTGACATAAATAAGGTTTTGATTGTGTTTTCTATTTTCAGTATTGTAAGTATCTAAACCTACAGCTGAAGAAGGAATAAAGATGTCTGTTCCTCAGTAGGCAGAGGCCAACAAGATGAACGGGTGTTCCATCTCCTAGGGTATCTATAGTCCTAGCTGAAATCATAATAGGCTATTTTGGCTCACCTGGGTTGCAAAGTCAGAAAAATATATATAGACAGAGTAATTCTACTAGCTCACAGACACTTCCAACAACGAACTGTAGCATATCAAATCAGTAGAATCTAGCTATTATCAAAATAAATGTGTCATCTGAAAGGACAAATTGCCTGGAAACAAATTATCTTAAAAAAGGAGAAAAAGTAAGAAATGACATAGGAATTATGAGGAGCTGCTAGCTCCAAACTCAACTGCTCCTTGATATCTTATTACTTAAATGCAACTGTAACCCCCAGTGAGGTGATCTTCAGACATTTTAGAAAGACATGCCGGTACACAAAGCCTGAAATCACTCTGGAGCCTTTACTGCAAAAATCTAATTGCAAGTTGTCTAGAAACTAGGATGAAGGAAGTCATTTCAGTAGTTTAACTTTGATGTTTATATTGAGGAAGCAGTCATTGAATGTTGGATTGATAACAACGTTCTTCGAAGAATGAGAAAAATCTCTGACCTTTTGACCTTTCTGAGTTTTGGACAGCTTGCATAGTGTTTTGCTAAGTACACAATGGTATGCATTTTGTTTTCCTGTTTTCACTATAAGACCACCCTGCAACTTCACATAGTAGATGAAGAGAAAGAAGAAGAAAAGTCCTGACTTGTGCAATCTCATCAAGACACTGATTTAACAGGTACTGAGAAGAAAAAATATTTGCTTTTCTGTTTTATATGTAAGTAATTGTAACATTAACTTTAGACACCTCACCTAGCCTTAGGAATGGAGTTCAGCCTTCAGACTAACATGTCAAACATCAGGTGCCTATATGTGCAACAGATGTCTAAGTTCCCACTATAGAAAATGAATATCTGGTCAGTATAGCCAGTGGAGTCAAGAGAGAGATTCAGCTCACTCTAAAGCAAATCCCTGCTCCGGTTGTGTACAGGTCTCCTGTTCATCCTCTCTTCTATCCATTAGTCCTGTGTGGAAGGTAAAGGTTTTTCAATGACTCTAGATGCATGTTCGGGGCAATTCAATGAAATATCAGGGTAAAAGGAATTTATCCCTCTATTTATATGCCTGAAATTAGATATCTACATGTTGTGTGGTGCATGTCAAAACCTGCGAGATAGACATGTAGGGATGCTACCCCTTTTGCCTTGAGTAATTGCAAATTGAGGCAGAACTAGCTGAAGTGGAAGTTAAGCAGGGCATTAACTACCTTAATCTCTTTGTAGCTATAACCTGAAGTTTGATTTTCAAGCGGTGAGTGCTCTAAATTTCCCAAAAACGGGGGCCTTAAACCTGTGTTCTTGCTAAGGTTTTATTTTGCAACCATGGCTGGAGGGCTTCATTTTCAGAGGTGTTGAATAGTATCAGTTAATGTCGGTAGTTTGGCACCTGGCAACTATAGAACCCCAAATTAGATGCTATTTTTGAAAACGTGAAATACTGTTTTTAAGCTCTAGGGAAACATTTCACAGAGAAGGAAAAGGGCTGTTTCCCCAGCTTCATCTCATACATATAAATCACTAAGTTTTATTTTTAAAGGTTTAATTGACTTTTCAAAAAAGTCTTGTTTAGAATAACTTTTTTTTCTTCTTTTTTAAAGGCGTTGGGTTAAGTTTTCTTCACAGATAGACAGGCTTTTGAATCTGAAAAATGATGACAGTTCACTTGCAGGTGAAGGACCGTCTTTTCCAGCCCCTTATACTTATTTGAGGTCTATCTGCTTTGGGAAGTGTATGGACTCTGTTGCTTAGCAACCACCCTCCCTTTTCTCTGAGTAGCGGGAGGGTGCCCTGGCATGCATGTGTATTGGTAATCTGGATTTTAGACCACAGAAGGCCTTGTGATACTGTCAACTATATTATACATATATTTTGTAGACCATCAGTCCGTTTCAATTCAGAACAGGCAAGATGTCAGCCAGCTCCTTCTCATGTTCTATCTCTGAGGTGAAAGGATTTGAGATGATTTTATTTTATTTGCTAGGAAAATTAAGGGAGTATTCTCTGAGCAGTGAGTTCTTAGTCCAAGTTTTTGCCGAAGAGTCTTGTGTAAATTGTGTGAAGCTTTGTTGAAATATCCAGGATGCTTCCTTAGGCCAGAGAGAAATGCTAAGAATGTGTAACCACAAAGAGGAAGAGTCATTTTAGGGGGTGGGAATGAACTGAAATATAGTCATTTAATAGGTTAAGAAACACACAGGGTCCACATGATGATTTTTTCCCTGTGGCCTCTTGTTAGAAGTGTAATGTAGAAGCAGTGAGTTGGCTATGTATATTTGTATTTCTGCGGGCTACATGTGTGTACGCTAGTCCGTTGAGGCTGATAGGTCCAAGCTGTACACTAGATGGTGCTTGCACAACACAGGGAGCAAACAGTGCGTCTGTCTCAGGATGTGTCAGCATGTCAATGCTCCTCCTTTCCTGGAGTATTTTCTGTGATGTGCACTGTGTTCCATTAAGTGGAGTCATTTAATTAAACATAGGAGGTTCACGAGTGATGTAAAAGAAGTTATTTGCTATTTCGCTGATTAGCGCAACAAAGAGATAAAATCATTCATTTGCATTCCTCAATATATGCTTTCATGTGCTTATGCATACACACAATTTTGCAGCTCCAAGTTTCTAAAGTCAGGGAGCGCATATCATGAAACCTCTTCTATAGTACTTTTAAGAGCTACACATGTGCAGAGCTGAGATGAAAGGAAGGACTCTGCTGTATGTTTGTACAGCACCTAGCACAATGAATTTCTCAACTAGTGTCTAAAATGAACAGAAATTTTAGAAATAAAAAAAAAAAACAAACATTTTTTCCAGTTTCACTAGCATTGTTACAGGAAAAAAAGAGCCTGAATGCTGAAGGAAATTATTTCTAGGCACGACATAAAGATATGCAAATTGTGCAAGAGCTTTTTATGTTATGTGTTCTTGGGACTTCTGAGAAACTAGAGGGAAGAAAATCTGAAGCAATCATTGTTATATTTCCACATGCTCCATAAATTTCATAATTATCAACAAAGAATCTCCTGGATTTTATTCAAAACAAAACAAAATAGAAAGCTCCGCAACCTATTGAAAATGGTTCAAATGCCAACATATATAGGCTCACCACAGCGTACCAGTAAAATATTCTCCTTTTTTTTTTTTTTAATGGAAACCTCAGCCAGGATACACTACCAGCATATAAAATACACTAATTCCTGGTCCATTGTGTTTGAAATCCAGATACAGTAACAGTTTACAATAGTTTAGACACCCCCGTTACAGCTGTTTAATTCAAAATTTATTTAAGGATCTTGTATATTGCAGTCATGTCCAGAGGCTTGAATACCTGAAAGGCTGTCTAAAATCAAATGTAATTACTTTCCATTGATGCACATTCTGAGCAAGGCTGGATTTTGGACAGAGAAAGGGAAATGCATTGCAGGGCTGGGGGGAGAGGGGACTGACAGAAGGAAAGAGAGAAAAGTTGAGCCAGATTCATCTAGATTGGTGCCAATATGTAAACCCAAGCATCCCAACCCAAACTGTGCTGCCAAAACACATACAAGAACCAAATAATAGTTTCTGTAGGCTTTTAATACCTGACTTCATTAGAATCCAGGTGTTTGTAAGAGGAGCAGTGGTGGCAAGGTATTCTCTGTTATATGGGATGGGATGCAAGCAGGAGCAGGGTAATGGATATGGCTGTTCACAGAAGAGTTGTGCATGTGCATACCAAGACCAAGCTGTTGAAGGTGTAACAGGAACAGATAAATAGAACCAGTTGTAGTCAATAGGTTTTCAACCCTCCAGACTAGCCAGACATTTTATTCAGCATTGTTTAGACACGAATTTGTCATGATTCCTTGACCTTCTCCTTTTTATTTTTGCTAAAATCCAAGAAGTTTTATTGGCTTCACTACGAAGTGAGAGCACATTTGAAAGGGGGCCAGGACATACTAGCTTCCAAGTGGCCCATGCATGGAGTAGGGTCATGCCAGACTATGCATGTATCTGGATTTTGTTATTTAGAAACAACACCTGTTTCCCATTTATGCAGAAGAATTAGCAGTTGGGCTCCGAACTTGGCTGCTAAGATTCCTTCTGAATCCAGAAGGAGTCAGATGCCAGGTGCTGGCTTTTGCAGCTCTGCTGCTCCAGGAGTTAGCTTGGGGTTTTATATGTTTTAGCAGTTCTAGTTAAAGGCAGCACTGCTTTCTTGTTCTGTTTCTCCCAGCCTCCTGCCTGCCCTGCCCCCTTCTTTCCCCCTCCCCCCTACTCCGAGTTCTCAGTTTAGACTGGGAGACAGACATGCAAACCTGGTAGGATCCAGAAGGATCCACGCAGATTCAGCTCTTCCCCAGACCAGTAGGAAAGATAAGAGGAGAAGAGAGAAAAAATTTGCAAAGCAAGGGCTGAAGAGGTTTTTGAAGGGGGGGAGGCAGGCAGGGAGGAGGGGAGGAGGGACAGGGAGAAGACACGTCAGGAGTTTTCATGAGTCAAATCCAATAAGTGAATCACGTCAGTCATAGGAGAAACGTGTGCCTTGCAGTTGGAGCCGAGGTGTCTGGACCATCCGAGTTGGCATCTCCTTCACATCATTGTAGCCTGGCCAACTGATAGATAAATAAACAATTAAATAAATCCTGCCCCAGCGAAACAGACACACCCGTGTATTACACAAGATGCACTGAGTCAGAGACATTAGCATTCCCCTGTCTGTGTCCGATGGAGGGTGGTAGCTCGTATCCTGCAGCAGGGCAGTTAAAATAATCGATGAGTGTGTGTTCAATCTCCAGAAACAGGGAGGGAGGGGTATGTGAGGGAAGAGGGAGGGTGTGGTGGTTGGGGAGCTGGGGGATGGGAGGTGGGAAAGGTGCTGATTTCAGCCCTGTAGCGTCAGGATTGCGTCAATTTGGGTTTCAACCACGTCTTCAGTCTCGGAGCGCAGCTTCTCAGAAGAGCCAAAACAGGAAGGGGGTTGCAAATCAGTGTGCAAAGGGGAGGACCGAAGCTTCCCCTCCCCCCCTCTCCTCCAGCCCCCTCGTAGCCTCCTCCTCCACCTTCCCCACCGCTCGTGTCTCCAGGTTTTGTTTTGCTTTCTTTCTTTTATTAAAAAAAAAAAAAAAACACGCTGGAAAAGACGGTTATCCGGGCGCTGTGCGAGCGAAGAGCCGAGGAACGGCCGGACAGCGCTTTCAGCACCGCGAGCAGGGCGCTCGGCACCCCGGGCAGCGTCTCCCCCATCCCGCGCAGCGGCTCCAGCACCCCGGACAGCGGCTCCAGCACCCCGGACAGCGGCTCCAGCACCCCGGACAGCGCACGCCAACAACATGGCTCCGATCGCGGCCAGCCACCAGCAGTTCGGTAAGCGCGTCCCGGCCCCGACTCACCGCCCGCGGGGCGCGGGGCTGCTGCCCCTCCCCAGGCGAACTGCCCGCACGCAGCCTCTGCTGAGCCACCCCAGCGCCTCCCAGCACCTAGCGTGTTTGGAGGAGCCGCATTTCTCCCAGTTCTCTTCGATCCTAGAAGTTGTGTGAATTTGCTTTCTTCCCCTTCTCTCTCTTTTTCTCTCCTTCGCCCTTACCCCTACCCGCCCTGTAACACAGTGGGAGAGATGCAAAGGTCTGTGTGGGTGCGTTTCTGGACGAAGAAGGTTTGGCGTTGTTTTCTCCGTCTCCGATTAAAGTAACGTGGCTTCAGAGTTAAAATGATGCAAACGTTTCCCAAGTCACAGAGAAAATCTTTGTTCAAGTCATTCTTGGAATAATTGTCATTCCTTTTTTCTTATTGTAGAGAAGACTTGTGAACTGTAAGTCAAAGTGAAAGGTAGCCTTGTAAAGGACCTTGCTAGGAATATGAAAATACAGGATCCCACTCTTTTTAGCTAAATAGTTGCATTTGATGAATCTAGGGTCATTGAAAATAGCAATGATAACAATGAACTTTTCAGTTGTGTCATTTCTACCCACTGGATGTAGATGATACAGGAAGTTTCAAACTGAGTTATTTATGTGTATTTCTGAAATATATATATAAATAGCTTTACTCAGAAAAACAGTGAGTAGAAATGTTTCTGCACTCTGCTTTACAGATATTGACTCTAGCCAAGATTTTGTTTGCTTCAGCAGTGTTTTAATTCAAGCATCATTCCACTGACCTAAGTGAAGTGACTCCAGACTTACATCACGTAACTGAAACAATAATTTACCCGAGGATCGATGGATAGTGTTTCCTATTAATACACTACCTTGAATGACTAACCAGTTAGTTTACCTTATGACAATAGCAAGAAATTCAGGTTGCAACATAATCAGTTGTAAATGTGAAATAATTTGAGTTGCCATTTCATCTTCTTCCCTACCCCACCCACTTCATGTTTCTAACTACATTTGTGACATCATGTTCATCTAATTACTTATTTAAAGATAATTAACACTGTAAATACTAAATCGATCCCACAACTCCTTTCAGTAGCTGAAGAATTAAAATATAGCATCATTTCCATTACTACAAAAAGTTGAAATTTTATCTCATTGAATAGTATTGAAAATGTGCAAATCATACTTAAAAGCTGTTTAAAGTATTCTGACTGATTTTCAATTACTTCTTGTTTTCTACATTTATACCATGTACACTTAAATTTCAGCCCAGGGAATTCATGAAACTCAGAGCCACGTGCTTAACTTAAAAAAAAAAAAATACTTTTTGGTTATGCATACAATTTTCAATCATTTCACTGAGTTCTTACAGTTAAGTATATAGAATGATACAGCTCACAGGCAAAGGGAGAGTGACATGATTACTGTTAGATGAAATTAACAGGCAGGCCTGATCCTTTATGTGCTGGAACCTTATGTCCTAATTTGATTTGATTACACACACACACACACACACACACACATATGTGTGTGTGTGTATAAATATATATATTTAATCATCTCACTAAAAAGCAAAGGTATGGTGGCAGCACGTCCATCTGCTTAGCTTTTACCTGGATGAAACTGACTTAGTCATACATAGAGGGGGATAATTCTGTTATTCTCATCCAGAAAGATCTGCTAATTATTTGCCGGAGAACCAGAACTGCTACACAATTGCCTCTATGCATAAATAATATCATACCATTAATATTCTGCTAGTCTTCCACTGGTGCAGGGAATAAGGATTTAGCTCTGATTGTTACATTGTGGGAGGTTTAAACTCACTTAGTAATATTACTTATGGGCAAAATTGGATTTCCAATTAGTTGAGCTCATTTACCCCTTCAATGCATGGTTGTGAAGGGCTAATGATACTCTCTGTGTAACTATTGTATCAACATAATAACTGAGGTTGTAACACTTGTACTGCTTTCTCTTTATGCAGCTTTCAAGTATAGGATTCATGGTAACATAGAACAAAAATATTTTCTAATGTTTTTCTTATATACTCCTAAAATGTAGTGACCCTTCCTATAAACTCCCCACAGCTTTGATTTATGGTTTCTTAGATTCAAAGCTTAGTAGGTATCAGTGGTTAAGAGTTTTTTCAGCTTTAGACTCACATGTGACTGCCCAATGTAACACCCATCTGGAAAAGACACTTAGTATATCATTATTCCAAATTTTCTTTATACGCTCCCTCCTGCAAACTATTGAAAATCCCATTAAAACTGTTGAGTGTTATAACCTCCTGTTAAACACTATTCTTTCATGAGATACCTCCAGGCAATTATAGGATCAGACCATAAAAAATGAGTTAATTGAGTGTACAAAGTGTTCTAGGAAGCAGTGTGAAAAGTAAATGATGGATCTATAAGAAATGCGTATTTCAGAATCTGTTTTATCTAACCAATAAGGCTCCATAAACTCAAAGCTAAAGCCTTCTGATGAAGCTGGCATTACTCACTCAAACAAAATTGTTCCATATGAAGTCAGAAACTACACATACAGGGATGAGTGATTTTTGAGCAATTACTAATAGTTATTACTATTAGGACAGAAGTAGTATGATCTTTCCAATCACACTGTGTGTGGAAAAGTACTAATATAAGTGTGCCTTAGTATGGAAGTGCATGTTTATGCCTGCAGGTGGCGAGCAATATGTACAATGCAAAGCACTTCAGTCTGCCAACCCTGCTGCTATTACTATCTCATATCAGTTTGTTTTATTAAATTATTAATTTATTAAATATCACATGGAGTCCAAGGCACTGCTACTTATGTGTTTGTTGCTATTTATTTAATTTGCAGATGAAATTCCTACTGTGGTTGGGATCTTTAGTGCATTTGGCCTTGTCTTCTCTGTCTCCCTTTTCGCTTGGATCTGCTGCCAGCGTAAATCTTCCAAATCCAATAAGACCCCTCCATATAAGTTTGTCCATGTTCTGAAGGGGGTTGACATTTACCCTGAAAATCTCAACAGTAAGAAGAAGTTTGGAGCAGATGATAAAAGTGAAGCAAAGAACAAATCAGTGATGCCAAAGAATTCTCTCCATCTTGACCTGGAGAAGAGAGATCTAAATGGCAACTTCCCCAAAACAACCTCAAAAATCCAGAACCCTCCAGAACTTGAAAACTTATCTCCAAAACACTTTGCAGAAAGAAAGAAAGATTCTATTTCCCCTGATAGCTTAAAATCCACCACATCCCTATCATCTGAAGAAAAACAAGACAAACTAGGAACTCTCTTTTTCTCCTTAGAGTACAACTTTGAGAAAAAGGCATTTGTAGTGAATATCAAAGAAGCACGTGGGCTACCAGCAATGGATGAACAGTCAATGACTTCTGATCCTTACATTAAAATGACAATCCTGCCTGAGAAGAAGCACAAGGTGAAAACCAGAGTGCTGAGAAAAACCTTAGATCCAGCTTTTGATGAGACCTTCACATTTTATGGGATCCCCTATAGCCAAATCCAAGATTTAACACTTCACTTTATGATCTTGAGCTTTGACAGGTTTTCCAGAGATGATGTCATTGGAGAAGTCCTCATTCCCCTCGCAGGAATTGAATTGTCAGAAGGAAGGATGCTAATGGACAGAGAGATCATCAAAAGAAATGTTAGGGTAACATGTTTTTATTTAATCTTTTAAAGTACTGTGATAGTTTTAGCTATCATTTTTGTGCAATACTGCCTGAATCTTGGAAAGAAAAGGGAATAAGTTCATCATAAGAATGATTAGATACTCTCATAATGGCAGTATAAGGAAGCAATTACATAAATGTAATAAAAGAACATTACAGTGAGCATACTACAAGAAATCGTTAATGTCCTAAACTCCAGTTCCTTGCTCAGCTCGTCCAGTAAGTTTGAGTGGACCCATTTACATGAGGTCAAGAGGCCTCAATCCACATTAATTTGCTTTAAAAGGAAAGAATGCAAAGATTTGTATATTATTCCCCTTTCCTCCCTCCCCTTTTCTATTTGAAATCGCTCTTTCTCAAAGGTTATTGAAGTCAATATAAACCTTTCGCTTTAACTCCATGGATTTTGTAGCAGGTTCTTAAAGAATACAGGTGTTCTTTAGTTATGGTATAAGAACCTATTGGAAACTGTTCTGTTGGTATAGTAGACTGTTTCGTTCTGTGCTGTTACTGCCTCTCTCTCAAGAATTGTGATACAGGCTGCAGCTCTAGTACCGCTAGTAGGATATGGGAGAAGCCAAAGCCTCACTGAAGTCAGTGGCAAAACATATTGATTTCACTGGGCTAAAATAATTCCTATAATTTTATCTGGTTCCAGAAAGTGAAGATCATTTACAACACTCACAGCTGAACTACATAAATGCACACGCATCACACACACGTCTCTTAATCTCTCCTAAGGAAGTGGAATGTGTATTGACTTTCAATTTGTCGTTTTCAAAGACCAAGCATGCTGCCAAATCAAATAAATGTCTGCCAGACAACATACCTATAACTAATATTGGTATTTTGCAATTCTGCTGCTCCTGTATTACAACTATAACTATGTCACCGATATCTTGTTGATATCTTTTTGGGTTTTCTGGTATATAAAGTATTGCTTGCTTGCTTCTCCTGCCTTCTTCCTTTTTGTGAAATAAGTTTATTAGTCCTGTAAATTCAAATCTAATAATTACACACACTCATCTTTATTCCATCCTTTAAAGGCTGTTAAGGATGAGACTTCAGTAACAGTTTGAATCCTTGCTGGTTTTAAAGATTTTATTAAAGATTATTGTGAATTCTCTCTACTCAACTTTTTAATGTCTTTCACAGAATTTAGTTTTGCTTAAGATCTTTTCCTTTCACTGAGATTGTTTCCCAAGATCTAGGATCTCTTTTTTCATCTCTGAAACTAATGATGTTATAGCAAATCATATTTTGACTTTATTTATTTATTTATTTATTTTTACTCAGTCTACTAGCAAACCATGAGAAGGGTTATGTAACTACAGCAGAGAGAAATATATCTACATGTAAAGCAGCATAGTTCCATAAATTAAATCCTTGTACACCCGCTCAGGATATACAGTTATCTGACATTTACAAAATCTTATTCTTAATTCGAGTTTCAAGCTTCATCAAGATAATTGCTCATAAAGATTCTTCTTTCTTTTTTTTTCTTTCACTTCCTCAGAAATCATCTGGACGTGGAGAATTACTGATATCTCTCTGCTATCAGTCTACAACAAACACACTAACTGTGGTTGTTTTAAAAGCCAGGCATCTACCTAAATCTGATGTGTCAGGATTATCAGGTAATGGTGTTACTAATGAATGTGCCCTTAGAAAGAAAAAAAAAAAAACAGACCAGAGAGGGCTGAAATGTGGCATTTCAAAGATTTAAAATAGCCTAAAAATGCAAGAATGATGTCTCTATTATTTGCAGTCTATTCATTTTATTCACATCTAAGTCAACGCTTTATTTACCAGGGTATATATTTTACAGATTTGACCTCCAATCACAGGGTAAAAAATTCATGGCATCTGTTAGCAGTGGAAACCACTGAATTTTGTCACTGTCTTGAATAGACCCCATCTGCCATAAGTATGGGATGTTGTTTCCGGTTACTAAAAGCTTTTATTTATGACAAAAATTCAGTTTATTATTACTGGAAGGCATTATTATTACTGTCCTGAGTTTGGCCCACTGAACAGCAACATTTATTTGGCAGCGTTAAAAGGTGAACTATTCCAGTGCTGGAAGCAAGCTGTAATATGATACTGGTGCTTTATCATGAACGGTGTTTGTGGTGCATTACGGAGGGGCAGTTTTTGCACTCTCTTCTCCTGGTCTTGTGCCACGTCGCATTCAGAGGAACTTCGTTCGAAGTCAATACTAGAATAGCATTTAAGTGCACATTAACGTTTAGCTAGATAACATAATAACAGAATAAAATTTAAAATACAATATATTAACCACCTGAGAATAAAACAAATGCACCAGAAAAGAACAGTACCTAACACAGGACTATGCAGACAGTAGTAAATGTGCGTATCCACTGAATCATAATTGCTACAGCCAATAATACAGCTTTCCTGCCTCTTATACCAAGTGAAACTGCAGTTTATCTAGAATGCTAACCAATCATGGATCTGATACAACAAAGTTGGAGATAACTCCCATTTACATGGTGGAGCTTCACTGAATTCCTCCTTCTGATCCTAGTTTTATTCTTATATCACAAGGAGAAAGAAGATAAATGGAGCCCAAAAGTTTACTGCATTATAAGTGAGCATACATCCTTTCAATTCCTTCCAATGGTCAAGCCCAAAGTAATAGCAGACCGTGGCAATTTCATAAAGACAGCATGATAGCAAGCTGATCTCAACAGCCCAAGTCTGGCTGAGGTCCACCGTGGCGAGAAAATAGTTTGCTTTTAAAACAAAGGCCCTCCTAATCTCAGCAGCTACCTGAACCCTATAACAAACCCAAACCACACACGTGCTTGACATACTCTCTTGTGAGTAAAGTTATAAATTCTGCTTGCTCTTTTTGCTTCCTTCAGTCCAACCTTGTTAACCATAATAGGAATGTGACTTTCCCTTCAGCCCCAAATACATCTTGCACAAGGAAGAGGATGAAATGGCAGTCCTACGCTTGAGGGACCCTGTGTGGTCAGTTAAATAATCGCTTAACTGAATCTTCTTTGGAAGATAGGAGCTTTTCCACTCCAAGGCTGTTCCAATTACCACTTTTACATCAACAAAACTTCACTGGTTTCATTGATCATTGGTTTCAAGGCATCCTAACAGACCTAAAAAAATCAAGAGGAACATCCTAGCTTTATCTAGTACATGGTCAAAAGTAACAGTCAGAAATGGTCATTTAGATAGAAATGAACAACAGCATGTATCCACTGATACGTATTGATTTTGATACTTTTAATGCTCATGTGGCATGCATTCATTCCAAGGTAACAAACACTTTAATTACATAAATATCATATTTAAAAAGTATTTTTATAGCAAGTATAGAGTACAGGAGTGAAGATATATTCTATTATACCTTACTCCTTTCAAATTTTTGCTAGTCCAAGGAAACAAAAAACCTTTTTATTATCTAACCATTTCGGCTGGATAACTTTGGTACAGTGTTTTAAAATAGGATCCGGTTTTAATTTCACTCTTTTTTCTTTAATACTCAACTATACCCCAATATTATTAATTAGCTGATTGTTTGCATGGAATATCTCATTTGACTGACTTCAGTAGAGAGGGGTTTGCATTGCACCTTTGGACCATAAGAATTTGGAAACAGGTCCACATTGGCACTGAAATAAGTGCCGATGTACTTGAAAGGGATGATTTTCAAAGTGTTCTCTAGCCTAATAACAATTTCTCTGAAGTAAAAAGTACAGCCATCACTGAAGATAATTGAGAAGGAGTCTTGCAAAAGTAAAAAAAAATTGAGAAGCACGAACACTCAAAGTTGATTAACACAGCTGAAAAATATGGACTTTTCCCTTCTCTTCCCCACTTCGATAGTACAGCACAGTCATACAGTCAGGTAGATATCATATCTACAAGCATAGCCCTACATTTAAAGTTCAATGTTACATTTGCTCAATAAAAATTAGTGTGAACAATTTAATCAAATTAATTGACTTTGGTAGAACAGCAACAGAAATGAATAGCATCCGTTCATCCATCCTCTCAGCATGGGACTATTCTCTCCTTTCCTAGGCTTTTCTTTGCATGAGTCTTATTAACCCTAATGATTATTCCTTACTTGTAGAATAAGTGTGAAAATTAGATTTCTATTACACATAAATATGCAACTATACATATTTGACATAGTCCGTTAGAATAAGGTCTACTTTCAGACCATCTTCATATGCAGTGATGACGTAATCATTCAGGTTAATGGACTAGCAGGGAGGATTAATGTCATCCTGAAGTAGACACCTGCATTTGATCAGATGAATTATGTTCTAAACTTCACTGGTTATATTGATTACATTTTTGGTGACTATAAAAGGATTTAAAGGGACTGACTGAGATGTAACCACCAGTGTTAGATGAGATGAATCATCTTTTATAACTTGAAACAACTCCTCATTGTGATGTAATTAGGCTGGTATATTAGGAAGTTATCATTAACTAGATTGATGAATTTCTGAAGCACAGTATTCACCAGCTGATGCATGTTCTTTTTCCTGTCATTGCAGATCCTTATGTCAAAGTGAACCTGTACCACGCTAAGAAAAGAATTTCTAAAAAGAAAACCCACGTGAAGAAATGCACCCCCAATGCAGTGTTCAATGAATTGTTTGTCTTTGACATTCCTTGTGAGGGCCTTGATGATATCAGCATTGAATTTTTGGTTTTAGATTCAGATAGGGGGTCAAGGAATGAGGTCATTGGCCGGTTAACCTTGGGATCTTCAGCAGAAGGAACAGGTGGAGAACACTGGAAGGAAATTTGTGAATATCCTAGGAGACAAATTGCCAAATGGCATATGTTGTGTGATGGTTAGCAGCTTAGAGAGGGGTTGGAACTTAAAAACCTATATATATTTCCATAAGCAAGGAGCAGTTTCCTTTCTTTGCTATGTATAATTACAGGCTTGTAACTACAAGACTTTTTCTTTTTGGATAAAGACTGGATTGAATTATCAGAACAGAAGGTAGCTAAATTTTCATATTAAAAAATGAATTTCCATTTCATTAGACTTTAATATAATTTGAATAGACATTCTCATTCTTCTGGAGTTTACACAGCCCTAAACTTCTGAAGCAGTGTAAACTTCAGTAAGAACAGCCTATCTTTTATGAATAAGTCACTGGAAACCTTATTAGTACTGTTATACAGAAGAAGATAGATAACCTCATTAATATATATTGCTAGATCTAAGGAAAAAAAAGTGGTTTATTAGGGGAAGGGACCAACTCAATAAAAGCCATCAGGAATGAGGGTAAGCAGGAGAGCATTCCTTCTGCCTTCTGTCAGAAACCTTCTCTTATGAAAATTCAATCACTATTTGTAAGTTTTGGTTACTTATACTTCGATCATCCCAAAGACTGAAAAGATTTTCAGTGATTTGCTTTACATATCAAACCATGTGCAACTAGTTGTTCTATGTGTGGAAATACTGTATAATTATTTACACCTGGATTTTTTAATATGTATGTATATAACATGGAGTTTTATTACAGTGACTGAAGTAGATACATTCTAAAAATCAGTGAGCAAGTTAATATGCATTGTTTTGTCAAAGGGCTCCTTTAAGGGTTACTGCATATGATACAGTATGGTTAGAATTTGGGATTTAAGTATGGCTTGCCTTTTTTCCTCTGGAAAAGGTGAAACTTTTAGTATTTCTGGTCAAGAGAAAACATTTATATTGAGATGAAGAAACATACATAAGACTACAGTCAATGGTCTTTCACCAATTACATTTTAAGCAGTTTCGTAATATTTAAAGGAAAGCTGTTCCTCCTTGTCTTACCATATTCTGCTGTTTACCTTCCTGAACTGTGAATAGTCTCACTACATTCAATAACACTACTCCCAACATACGGAGTTTAATGCATTTCTAAACTTTTGCAGGATAGGAACCCAAGCTCACATTATAATTCACGCAATATTATGTTAGACAAACTACTTGAAAAATACATTTCACTTAGATCATTTACATTAATGTCTGTTACTAATTGTACTGAAAATTGGTGGTAATAGGGGAAAATAACATCATGATTTCATGTTAATGTGACATACGTATGTATTAACTTTCTTAAACTGTGCCAGGTTGGGGAAGTATAAAGTGTAACATGCACAAGTATAGAAACAAAACATTTAAGCCTGTAAAATTTACTCTTGGTTACACCAGATGATACATTTTTAGGCTGCCAGAACTATAGCACAACTAAAAGCAGATTACTTCCTGAAGTTTGTACACTGATTTCTGATACAGAACTGTTTGCAAATATTAGTCCTATGTCCTTTTCAATTAGAATTTATATAAAGAAGACTTTAAAGATGTTAGCGGTGGAAATAACAAAGATTTTAAAAATGCAAAAACACTCTTCTGTATGTTTGCATGTGTTTTTTGCATTTGTAATACCACTGACGTGAATGAGACTATCTGAGAATTAAGGGATTGCTCAATGTGAATGAAGGTAACGGAATAGGAATACCTGTAAAAGAAAGAAATTGGATATTAAATTAGTCAGTCTCATTAAACAGCACATCCAGGTCTTATTGGAAACTGTTGGAGCTTTCTTGTTGACTTTATCTGTTCTCATAGGGCCAAATCATGTTTGCAGTAAAGGACACTGGAATATGAAATATGCAAGTATAGCACTGTAAGAATTCTATTGAAGCTCTTTCAGGTTTTGTGTCGGTAATTTCTCCAGTTTTTGAGAATGTGTTTGATATAACAGTGTTTATAAAGTTCTGTAAAAATACATTTTCAAAATAACATAAACATGCTTTTTATGATAATGCTCAATGTAAAAAAAAAAAAAAAAGCATATTGTATGTATAAAGGAGAAGAATCTTTCTTGCTTATTTCTTTAAAATGCTGATTAACTGCTTAAGGGCTAGATTTTGCCAGTCTCATTCAAGTAGATCTAATTCAAAGCTATGAAGTTAAAGGAAAGACAACCATAGGCTTCAATGGATCTTGAAGTGCAATCAGAATAAAACCTTTCATGTGAATCAACCCAGCAATATCAAGGGGACCATGGATAAGGGAAGGTACTGTCGATATAACAGAGACTGGGAGAATTTAAGCCAGTACCATAAGAAGGGCAGCATTGTTACAAGAAAGAACTCATAAGCAAGTGATTGCATCAAAGGGAGTGGGATAGCTTGTACTTTAAAAAATTGAGGTTTTATATATTGGCCCGTAAGCAATACATTATCTCTAAAAAATAGATGACAGAAGTCATCTGTCTTCACTGGACACAAATTCTTATATCTAGCAGAAAAAAAAAAAAAAAAAGGTGTTTTGAATTAATCACGGGCTATGACCATCTTTCATTTTGCCATCCAACAAGATGTTGTCAAAAATTTTTTCAAGTGTCTATAGCAGCCTGACAGTTAATATTTCTACCAGCTAAATGGCAGTTGTTTGTTGGGATGGGGGGTAGGAAGGGGAGAGGGAAACAAAGAAATTTGTATTAAATTGAAAAAATTGTAAATAGAATTTTGTTTTTACTTTAAAACAATGTTTAGCTTGGAAAGTGGAGTAAAGAAGACTTGCAACACATCTGTAAACCAGACAAGGCAGGAGTGGATGTAGACCTGTCCCCATATGAGAAATTCTGCTGTTTTATAGAGTATTCAATTCTCATTGTGAATATCTTGATCTCTGTTAAGGATACTGTACTGTATTAAACATGTAAAAAATAATGTTCGTCTAAGTAGCTTACAAAAATATTAACTCCCTGTATGGGAGACTATCCGTGTTCGGAGATCTGTTGTAACTAACCTGATTTGTTATGATGTTGTAACTTAATAGAAGCTATTTGAGAGGAAGCATGGTGTACGAGGTTTTGTAAGTTTTTTGTGCTGGTTCTGTATGTTGTGCCATGTGTGTAAGACAAGAATAAACTGCTGCTTTTGTTCATCCCATCCCAAAATAATTATCCCACCAATGTATCTTTTCCAGATACTTCTGTTGCTGTTTGTGTTCATTGTCTGCTCTTTCATGCTTCTATCAAAAAACATTTTACCTTACAAAATCTTCCTGTCCTCACAGAGGTGGATTTGACTTGTTTTGCCAAATATTGTTTGGACCTATCATATGTTCTTTATTCCTAGCTTCTTGCTGCATACTTACCTTTGCTTTGAATTGTACTATACACTCAGGCCAAAACCTGAGACATGTATTAGACCCACATTTTAAAATATGAGCCCTACATGGGCTTTACAGGGACCACCGATACACAGAAATAAACGAGAATGAATTCTAGCATATTATGTGGAAGAAATGAACAGCAAGTCACATTACTGTTGGAATCCAGGTGACATTCCCCATTTGTTTGCCAGAAATAAAAAATATTCCTTGGACAATCACAGTTGTAACACTCATACCTCCTTTGATAGCCATGTCAAGCCACATCTGCAGCTGTTTGCCACAGATGACCAAGAGCAGTCGCAGAATGTGGAAGCATTATGCTACTGGCATTCATTCTGTGATGCCAGAACACTGTCCTCAGGGAACCTATACCTGCATCACAGCAGATGCTCTTCCTTACTGAAGGGATAAATTGCTACTACTGATTAGAAGGAGGCAAGTCTGGAAATTAAGGTATGGAAAGCATTCCTTCAAATGCTATATCCAAATACTTGGTAACTTTGTTACTGTCATCTCTAAGGCTATTAGGATACTTTACCAGCACAAAATCTAAAGGTAGGGAAGGGAAGAAGGCAGTTGCAGGTCAATACACATTATCATTCAGTGACTCCCACTGTGAGCCTACAGCTCATTACCTAGAAAGGGATATTATTCCCTGATCCTTGCCTCAGAAATTGATGTATAAAAACTGTGACAGGATCCACTGGCCAAATGCATGATACTGAACATCTTGCATGGCTATAGGCTGTTATATTCTCCCTGCCAAACGTCCTGTCCCCAAGGCATAGTTATCAAGTGTGAAAGAGCACTCATTTCCATTCTATGCAGGCACCTCTTTATTCTTCCCTGTGTTGTACAGCTCTTCTCAAACAACGGTAATTCATATGGGTCACATTTCAGACCCTCCTCTTCAGTACAGAGATCAAGAGTGCCTTCAGTTTTTTTACTATAATGCAGTTGATTCTCAGGGGCAGCCTCAAGGCTACTATCCCAACTTTTTGTATCTCAACTTGCTGCAACAAACAACTCCTGTGAGGCCTCAAGAAGATCCTTGCAGATGCCCTCCTCTGCAGTTGACCCGATTCCTGAAGTATAATGCCATTCTCCAAGTCTCTTGTGTTTATACAGCATCAAGAATAGTAACATGCTGCACACACAGTAATAACACACAACCACGGATGACTGCAAACAGGATGACTGCAAACAATAATTCTTTTCTTCAAACAAGATTCAAGTATATTCCATATAAGCTGCCACCTTCTTATCTGTTTTCTCTGCTTCAGGAAGTCTCAGTGAAGGTGCTGAACAAGTCATGGTGCTCTTATAGCTGCCATGACTGCAAGTAGGGCTTATTTGCATTGCTTTGCTGATGAGTGAGCAATGACCTTTATTCAAAAAGTTTTACCCAGTTTTCCCCAGCTTTTCCATAATACCTTCTGCGTTCCAGCAGTAGGTAGCTGTTGCAACATCATTTTGGGCCTAGAGGCTTCAAGGCAGCTTGGGACTACTGATTACAGGTGCATCATCAGTGTCTTCTAGTTTAGCAGCAAGAAGTAAAGACAAGAAAAGGAGGAGTAGGAGGAGTTAATCTCGTATGTGAAAACAATAGTGTTGATATTACGTGTTTAAAGTATTTTCTATATGACAAGAGAATAAAGCGTACTTGCACATACTTGCACAGAAAACACAGATCAGGCATGCTATCTGTTTCTACAGTGTAGCTGATAAATGGTGTGAGGTTTCCTTCATCCAGGAGTGGACCAATAGAGGGTACTTTCACAAATCTGGAATGCACTGGAGTTCCTGAGGAATAACAAGTCTGCCTATATCCTCTGTCATCAGCAGGCCATCACCTGATAGCTATAGAATAGAGGGTCCTAGTCCAGAAAAGCCTTGGAAGATGTCGACACAAGATGGTATTTTGTATATCTACACCTGAGGTAGTCATCATAGGCTTCATTTACAATCACGGGAGAGCTATAAACACTTCAGATCTACTCAGGACTTTTTTAGGAAAGGAAGAGCCATGTTCTATAAGTGTCAGTTCTCCGCACTGACAGTGAAAGCAGCCTAGGATGACCAGTTCATATGGAGAAGTCAACTACACTGACATCTAAAGTTGGATTAGTTAAAGTTCACCTGTCATCTTGGGAAGAACCATACTCTAACTGTCTCTCTTCACTGAGCAGAGAGAAGTATGGGAAGTTACATTATGTTAGAAGCTTGACTTTTAGATAGCTAAAATTAGGAGAATTAAAGTCTACCCTAATATATCTCCATAGCACCACTGGACAAGATAGGATTGTGCCTGTTTATACCAAATGAGGATGTGACTTTCAGTAACTATAATTACATCTGTGCTTCCTCCCATCACATCTTAATGCAAACTGGGCACAAATTTGCATGATAACTTCTCTCTAGGAGTATGAAAAGTCCTTCAAGCTTTAATACACTTTGTCTGAAAATATCCCTAAAACTTATTTCTACCTTTCAGAAGCATTATTTCCCAAATCACATCACAGTTTACCCATATTCTGTGTATTCTAAGTGAAACCCACGCATTTTAAACTTGCCATAGATCATTTTTATTCCAAAAATCTGTTGCAGACATTGTCCTTTTCAGTATCACCACTCAACATTTGTATTCTCTTTGGTAGTGATTTTAAATGAAAGTCATTACTGTTTAAGAAACAGAGTCATTGACAACTGTATTCATACCACCAAGAAAAGTTAGAGTCATAGAATCATAGTTTAGGTTGGAAGGAACATCCACAGGCCTTCTAGTCCTAACCCCTGCTCAGAAAAGGTCTAATTAGATCAGGTTGCTCGGGGTCATGTCCACATGAGTCTTGAACACCTCTAAGGCCAGAGGTTCCACAAGCTCTCCAGGTAACTTGCTCCAGTATTTAACTACCCTCTTTTTTTTTTTTTCCCTAATATCTAATCATAATTCCCCATGTTCCTGTTGGAGCTCAATTAGGAGTTCCATGTTCACCCACGCTAGCCAGGTGGCACACTTGCTCGACTCTCTGCACATTGTAATGGACTGGTGTTCTGAAGAGGCTGTGCTGGAAGGTTAGCCACCACCACCTCTCTTGGGCCCCTTTGCCTTCCAGGGGAGCTTCTTACAGGATACTGCCAAACAGGTCCTGAACAGGCCAAAATTTGCTCCTCTGAAGACCAGAGATGTAATTCTGCTCTTTATCTTGCTTCTTCCTCTCACTGTTTGAAACTACACTCTCATGGTCACTGCAGCCAAAGCTGTTCTTGACCTTTGCATCATTCAACAGTTCTTCCTTGTTGTAATAGGTCCAACAGAGCAACTCCTCTAGTTTGTTCATCAATCACCTGGCTCAAGAAATTGTCTTCAATGCATTTCAGAACTCTCCTGGACTGCTTGTTCCCTGTCATATTGTCCTTCCAGTAGATACTGGGGTGTTTGTCATGAGTCAGCCTTGAGTACCAGGGCCTGTGACTGTGAGGCTTTCTCCAGCTGCCTAAAGGCTCCATTTGCCACCTCTTCTTGATCAGGTCTGTAGCAGATGCTTACTAAAACTTCACTTCTGCTGGTCTGTCCTCTAATCCTCACCCACAAGTTCTCAGCTACTTCATCATCTGCCCCAACATAAAGCTCCATGCATTCATGCCACTCCTTTATATGGAACACAACACCTCCTCCATGCTTGTTCACTCATTTTTTCTAAAGACTATTGCAGTCATGAGGTCTGTGCCACCATTCCTCTGTAATCTCAATGAGGTCATAGCGCTGGAACTGTGCATAGACTTCTAACTCTTTCTGCTTGTTGCCTGTACTACATGCACTGGTGTACAGGCATTTGAGATGGGCCTAAGTCACGCTGCTTTTAAAGACGAAGTGTGACAGCTCCCCTCCCCACTCCCCGTTGGCACTCTGTCAGGGTTGAGGCCGCCTTGTGCCACAGGCATTAGCGCTAGCAGGTGTCAGCAGCTGTGTCCTTCTGTGTGCTGAGACCACTGGTGTGCAATCTCCAAGCAGCACCACCCAGTATTGCAGAGAAGAGCCAGGCCTCTCAGCCCTGCTGCGCTAACTGCTGCAACAACTGCTATGTCCCTATCTGCTGCTGTGTGTTTAACCTTCCAAAGTAAGCGGTCAGCCATTACCAGCAGCAGCCGAAATCCAAAGGCACCAGCAGAAGCTCCCAGGACTGGGAGCAGAGCCCAGAACTGCTGCACATGCTGGGAGCACTGACTGTGAGCAGCAGCCCCAGCACCGGCCTGGCACCCTGCCCTACAAACCACCACCTGACCAAGTCACTGTTTGAACTGCCCCGCCAACAGCCGCAGGCCCCATTTGAACTGCCCCGCCAACAGCCGCAGCCCCCATTTGAGCTGCCCCGCCAACGGCCCCAGCCCCCGTTTGAACTGCCCCATCGATGCTGAGCAGCGCCCCCACAGCCACGGAGAGCCGCAGCCCAGCATGGCCGGGCTCCCCCACCACCGGCCCCGCTCGAGCTCCGAATCCGCTTCTTTTCAAAGAGCAGAGGGTGATCCAGTCTTCACTCTTCGGCTCCAAGAGGATCTGCCATTATGAATGATTCTAAGAGTAAGATGTTCTGAGGCTGTTAAAGATTGGGCCTGACTGGGGGGGAAAAAAAAAAGAAAAAGAAAAAAACCCATCATTTTCTTTTTTCCCTGAAGAAGGAAGTTTCATTCACAATAATAACAGATAAACGCCATATTACTGCAAACAGCTTCACTTGGGCTACAGTTGCACAAAGGACCAAGGTGCTACTCACATGTAGCAGTTCTAAGTCATAGCATTTTGGATTATGGGTTATTCAGTGAAAATAAATTAGAATAGGGTGTTTGCAATATAAGTTAATATTGCAAAAAGGGATATTGCATATCCTTGTCTTCCTTCTGCATGAAATATTGCATTATTACAGGCTATGGTTCCAATGGGGCTGGGAGGAAGGAAGAAAAAAAACCCCAAATCCACCCACTCACTCATGCAGAAAGTCAAAATGCCACAAAAAAGCATGTTAGACGTTTTCTTCTGAAATCGCTAGAGGGGAAGCATCATTTTAAAGCAACATTAATATTGTGACTCGTACAGTTGTTTAACCAGCTAAGGGTACTGTATAGTGACTGCAAGATTTAATTTAGTCTTGAAGACAATCACAGAGATAGCCACGTAAAATATTTACAGCATCTGTCAGAGAGAATACATGACTCTGAAAACACAACTGGTTTTAAGGAAAGAAGTATTTCACAATATCGATAGCAATATTGATTACATTTCAGTAATACCTTCCAAATGAGATTGCCTTTAGGATGGTGTGAATGAAAATTCCTGGTTGGACATTAATAGATGGACAAGGAAGCCTGTATGTCGCATCTGAGGTGCCTGTGTACATCTGTTTGTAGGACAAATAGCATTCTACCCTCTATTCTCTTTTCAGTAGCACAGGATAAAGCTTAACAACATCAGTAGCAGCTACTAACTTTTCTTATGAATTATTTTCACCATTCTCCAGGGTTGTAATGCTGCTCTGGGGACTACATTTTCCTCAGATAAATCCCTTAGAGCTGTAGGTTGCAATGGATATATATGGATAAGAAAATAGATGTGAACCACAAATAGGCATATAACAATAGAGAATTATCCCAGGCTAAAAGTCAGAAGTGATATTAAGCAGCAGTGAAAGTTATAGATAAGTAAATCAGTGTGAGGAGAGAGCATACCAGTAAAACGTTGTTAGCAGAGAAAAGGAAGTAGAAGTGTCAGGCTTCCTCAAAATAACCTAAAAACAGTTTGCCTCTGATATGCTTTGGTTGTCCCCCCACCATTCACTTAGTGCAAACAATACACCCCTGTTTTAGCCTGCTGTAATTCACCTCAGTTAATAGGGATTCATTTTATCATTCAAGAAATGTCACTATGACTGGTTCTGAATTTTCTTTAAAAAATGGCTACAGCAGTTAAATATTGTATGTCTTCATAAGGAAAAAGTTGCCCAAGGAACCGCCAAGGCTTCACTATTACGAAATGGTTGGGAAGAGTCTGATGCCGTTGGGCCTGGACTGACATGGTGATACCAGGATGCTCTGTCTATCTCAGATGTTCCCTTACACCTATTTTGCTTCCCCTCCCTGGTCCTCCTGACCAGGGAAGCATACCTGGGTATGATCAGAACAATGAGTGTGGTTTATTGCCTTGCTTCAGGCTTTGCAATTAAGCACAGAGCTGTTTGGCAGGTACATACGCACACGTGGCAGCCTGGGTTACACTGTTTGCATACCTTATTCTCCTTTTTCCTTTTTCTAAACCTGTTTCTCATTTTTGGTGCCTTGATACCTCCCTTTCTCTGACCTAGTCTCCACTCAAATAAACAGCCCACTTTTGTTTTTTCCCCACTAGTCCTAGTTTTGCTACATCCATATCCAAATTCAGTATTTCTGAGAGTGTTACCTAGGTAACACTTAGGTTATGATATTACTCATATCTTTTCTTGGGCACTGTTGGCATTGCAGGACTTGACTCCCTCCTCAAAGGTCTCCAGTCCTTCCCTCCAATTGCCTGTGAAGATCAGCCATTCCTGACCCAACTCCCTCATAACCACTTGTTTAAAAAATAAAAAATAAAAAATTGAGCCATCCCTCACAGCAGAATCTGTATTTTTCTCAGTTTCTTACATTATTATCTGTCTCATCCAGCAGTTTCTCACATCATAATGAGTAGTTTTCCTGTTAAGTTAACTACACTCGCATGAGGGCCTAGTCACTGGCTTAGTCATTTGGCTGCAACCCTGACAGTAACTAGCTTATATTCCTCATGTGCTAATCCATTCGTAGAAGAGTTCCACAGTACTGGAGCAAGGCAAGGCAAGCAAGCCCAGAAATGGCAGCTGGAGATAGTCCAGATGATCAGGCAAGTCCATGGTAATGAAGCAAGGCCAATTCAATCCAGGACCACAAGTCAGGATCAAGTCCAGTGACACTAACAAGTATCACACGCAGTTCAGTGATCAGCAGGCAAATAAATAGTGATGAAGCAGGTCCAAGGTCAAGCTGGGAACTCAGTCCACAGATCAGGGACAGGATCAGAGCCAGTGATGATAACTGGGGTGAGACACAGTTCAGTGATTGCCAGCATTGTCCACAGTGACAAGGCAGGTCCAAAGTCAAGCCAGGAAGTCAATCTTCAGGTCAGGGTCTGGATCAACATGGTCCATGGCCAGGTAAGGGTATGGCTATGATAGAGCTGCAAACAGGTATACCTATAACATTGCTCAAGCAGGGACCAGAGATCCAGGCCAGAGCTTGAATGGTGCCTCTGGGCCCATGGGCAGAGGGTGTAGGTGGGGGTCCCAGGTGAGGCTGGTTATAGCCATTAAGGCTGGTTAGTGTCCTCAGGGCTCTGAGAGGTACCTTGGCATTTACATAAAGCTACAGTATGTCTTAACCTAACATCTCATTTAAATGGCTAAAACTGTATATCTCTTATCCTAAACTTACTATCCTTATCTGATCCTTGTTGAATTCCATTTATTACTATGCTCCTAGTTTTGAGGGAACTCTGATCTCTGTTACCTGAAGAAAACGGTTCAGTTCACACTAAAGTCAAAATAAGATGTCCTTTCTTAGACTACTTAGTTAAGAACAGAACATAAAATAAGATGATATTGATGTTTGTTCAGCAGTCTTTAGAAGCCAGAATAACAAAAGCAACAATGTGATCTTATAGTTTCCACATTATAAAACTGAATGCCTTATCTTCTAAAGTTAGTGGAGATGTAAAGAAGTTAGTATAAACGACTAAGTGTGAATTGACAGGAAATAAGTCTCCCGGCTCAAGAAAAGTATTGACCCCAAGTATCTCTGGTATTTTAATCTTGGTTATATCTATGCATGCTGCTGAGCTGTTTTTTATTCTTTTTGCTGACAATAAAGGACTATTTTCATAAAGAGGGGTGGGTCACTCTGCTGTCCGTCTGAAGAAGGTGTCAATGCTACATCTCAAAATCAGCATAAACCTTAAGGAAAGAACACTTGCAAAACTATATGTAGATGAGTAGGGCTAAGAATTGCCATGAAAGTAATCAGATCAGAACTTGTGTTTGCCCGGTATTTTTTGCCCTCTCAAATGGTAATTTGCAACATGGAAATATAAAAGAATTGTGATGCACAGAGCTAAGAAACATCTGCAAAATGATGTTACTGTCAGCCAACATCAATTACTGCGATTAAAATTTTATATAAAGATAACGTCTGTCTTAGAATCCCCTTGCTGATATCTTTGTCATGTATTCATGGCACTAGAAAATATCATTCGTCCACAAGCACTTAACTGAATTTGCCCTTTACCTAAATCTAAAATACATAGCACCTATACGAAGCAGACAATGCTTGATATGAGTCCCATCTGAAATGTGGTCCATAAAATTGATATGAAATAGAAACGAAGGCATCGTAACTAAAATATTTGCAATAAGTCATTTAGGCCTATAATACTATTTTTCCTTTATTTTTTTTTCCTTGTACTTGTGTATTAAAAAAATGCCCAAACTGGCTTATAGTAATGAATGCATGAGAGAATTATGGTAGGGTATATAGTATTCATGTCATTTTTATTCTGTGCAATAAATTTTAAATGAAATATATGTTATCTGAATTGGTAACTGCTATCTGAGCTGAAAACAAACATGTTCTCCTATAATCTTCATGGTATTATCCCATTGTGCTTCATACCCATCATTTTATCCTCCTTTTTAACCAAAAGCTACTAAAAATTATATTTCACACAGCCTCTTCTGCAACCACATTGAATGCTTTAATTCCTAATTCTTGCTTGCATAAGAATGCAGGAGTTGCTTTAAAACTAGGAAACTTGATGAAAGGTAGCTCCTTCTAAAGTAGTCATGTATATGTCAGATTGCACATGGCGGGCCATTAACCTCTGTCTATTGCAGTGAGCCCATTGCAGAGTGATCCAGTATCTTACCTGGCTGCAGGGATACAATGCTCCTATCTGGGTTCATCACTTGTGCTTACATAGTATCACTCATACTCAAGTCAGACCAAACATTCAGCTAGTTTAACAAATTCCAGAAGTGGGTCCTTAGGGAAAGAAAGTATGAGATGGGGCTGTCCAGATCAAACACTTTCATTAGTATAGAAACACAAATACTAATGACGAAGTGGACATACTTCCCGCTAGCGGTTCTTTCTCCTTCAGGAAAATGTGTAAAAATTGTTTTTCACTCACTCAGGTATCAAATGACTACATGGTTTCAATAATAAGAGCTAGAAGGAGCAAAACAGCATGCCATTATGACGATGAAGATTAAGTATCTTCTCTGACAAATGGGACGCTGCAGTAGTATCAAGTAACAGGGAACATGTCCAGCAGACATGACAGAGGAGGTCTATGCTGTTAACTCCATATCTTCTACAGAGCTTTGGAGCTCTTCTGCGTTGAGAGATTTGCCAGCAAGCTCCGTCTGATGCGTGAAGTCAGAGAAGGGGAGAGATTTTTGCTCAGCATTATGCTGGAAAGCAGGGCCCTACTGAATGGGTTTTATTTGAAAAGCTGAATTATACCGGAATCTACATTTGGAGCTAGCCAAAAAAAATAATAATGAAATTATATCAGGAAAAAAGCTGTTCTGGAGAAACATAATTTATTCTAGTGGCTTTTTCAGAAATCAAAAGAAATAACTTTTTTAAAATTTTCTCCTTGTTAGTAATGTTGAAACTCTTTGCTTTGTCAAGGTCAGCATCATTTGTTTGAGAAAGTATTGGTATTTGACTCCAGCTTTATTGTTTTAGTTCATATAGTGAGTTTTTATAACATTTTCAGTATTATATTTATACACTTCATATCATTTTGAAATTATATAAACAAGTTGTTTCAATGCTTGTGAATAAAATGACTTGTCTCAGTCATGGGGCAGAGGCAAAGAAGTTTTGAGAATTTGGTTTGTGTTCCAGTTTAAAAGCATAACAATTTTGGAATACTGTTTGTTCTTGTAAAACAAAAGTTCTATTTTCTGACCAGCTTTATTGCTAGGAATCATGTTCTCTAGCTTTAAGATGCATAAGTGAGACAGATCAATCTCAACCTATACCCAATTTATATTCCCTTCTAGTCTTCTACTACTGGCTATATAGATGTGGATGAGCCTGGAGGAACATTCTAGCTCCAGAGCTTTTGTGAGAGCATTTCTCTGTGTTAATACACTGGGATCTAGAAAGTGAGAGAACAATATCCAAATTAAATGCCTTCTACTTTCCTGTAGGTAAATATAACAGGAAAATATAATTTTGGGGGTAAACTCAAGTTTTTAAGGGGATTACAAGCCCATTCCTCTATGGACTACTCTTTTGACGGTTGTGTTACCTAGGGGCAACACAGAGAACTCTTGCAGAGTTCAGGACTGGAACACTGATATTTATTTGCGTCTCTGAATACAAGGTTGTTTCGCTGTTGTGGTTAAGCATCCTAATTTTTCTCATATCGCAGTTTCCCCTTATGGAGAAATGCAAGTGAGACATTAGGTATTCTGAAGAATTTTCAAGGATTCCTGAATTCGGGCCCTTGACTCTTTGCAGCCCAGTGGCTTAACAAAGAGACATTGTTCTCTCTGTCAAGCGCTGCAACACAGTAATGAAGATAGTACTTAGCACCTTAAGTAGTGTAAGAAAGGACTTGACATGATATTGTCAAGAAACTTTCCTCCATCTAAGAAAGCAGTAAGACACGCAGATCTGTAGCAGTGTGTCATGAAGTAGATGAATAGAAGACAACAGAGCTATGTCAGATGGATATCTGAAAACATTACTTCAGGTTTTTCAGGTGGTACTCTTGGATTGTCAGGAGTATTCTACACTTTTTTAAGACTCCGAAATGAAAGATCATTGTTTGGTTACTCAGTCTTGGGCTTTCACAATGTACTGTATGCCATAAACACGCTGCCAGAAAGAAACATTTCTTACAGAGGGCTATGCGGTACTTCCAATGAAACACTAGATTCTAAAATTGCTGCATCAATGTTTTTGGTGTCGATACAATATACAAAACTTCGTCACTGACTCAGTATAATACAAGGAGTAAAATGCAGACAGTCTTGGTTGCCACGCTTATGGATTTGATAACGTGAGCTGAATAGAAGGAAGGAATTGCACTGCAGAGCAAAATAAGCAGCATAATGGTTTGTCTTGATCTCTCCGCCTGTCATAGTTTCAAGCTTTATTAGCCCTGATTCAGTGAAAGGCAGCATCCTTCAAGTTAACCACAGATGTATAGACTCTGTTTTGCCTTAAAATCATCAGGACAGATCCTTGGAAAAAATAGCACATTAGGTAATTGTTAACTTGAAAGTTGTTTGAAATTAAAGACAAAAGCTGTGGGAAACCTTCAATTCTTTCATGAGCTCTAAAAGGGAAAACATTCATGATCCTGCTACATTTACCCTGCCCTTCCCTGCATCTCCTTATCACTTAAACACTAGTACAGTATTAAAATGAACTTAAAAACTTCTGAACTTCCTCTGCTGGCTCTCTGCCTGAATTTATAAGAGTCTCTGTACATTTGAAGTGTTCCCAGTAATCACATGAGACTAAGCAATGCCAATTTGGAAATGAAGTTCTCTTTACAAGCTAATTCATTCTCTACCCCCTGCTTAGACAAGGAAAGCTATAACCCAGCCACACATACCAGATAGAATAGTTTAGACTAGGTGTCTACTTAAGGCATTAGAAGAAAAAGACAAAATCTGGTTCACTTTTATGTCTTGGATGAGTCATCTTGCTCATTTGCTGGACAGATATCCTACTGAGTCCCATTGAGTATGGGAAATAACACATGATATTTTAATTAAATAGAAAACCGCATTTTTCTGGCTTTACAAAATAGCTATTGATAATATTTAACAAAAAGTATTACTTTTACTTTCTAGAATAATGTATTTGAAAGGCAATTAGGGACAATATTAAAAACAACACTTGGATTATGATGATAAGACAGCATTGCAAGTTACATTGTTTTTCAGAACAATTCAATTTTTTTTACCTCAGAAATGAGGGCATAAACTAGAAAAGTAGCTCCATTTAGCCTGATGTTCTGACAAAAGAGGTGACTGAAAAGATAAAAATGATATTTGAAACAACTGTCATCACAGCTACATGAATCCTTCATACGGAAATCAAGTCATGTAATTGTTAGTTAATTCAGTAGAAAGATGGGAATGATAGCATTGATTTTTGCAAAACATATAATCAATATAATAAAGGAATATTGTAGAAGATCTGTAGAAGTGCGAGAATTTGCATCTTAAAATGAGTAGAGGGGTGAATGATACTAAAAATGCTAACTATTTTTTTGTAACAGCTATATCCCTATCAGAATATATTTGGATCAAAGCTGTTGCAGAATATTGTTAAGTACCTGATTTACAGCTTTTTTTTACCTCCTCTAGTGAGTGTGTGATCTGGATCTTGCATAGTATTCCTGTTACCTAGAACACTCATGTAAGGTCATGCTTAATGAGCTGGATTAATTTCTCATAGAGGAAGTGAAACAGTAGTCAAGAGTGAAACAATACCTTTGATGTCCTTGGACTTTTTTTCCAGTGGGATTGTAGAGAGAATCAGTATCTAATGTTAGATGATAACAATATCAAGGATAATATAATAAAGGAAGCTAATAACTAATCTTTTAATGAAAAAAACAAATCTCACTGTTTTGATGACTTCCTCCAAAGTATACAAGTCAATGCTTTTTCAAGTCAACTGGGACCACCTTTTATGCCAGTGCTTGTAGGAACTGGGAGACGCAATGTGAAGAAAAGCCTCCTTTTGCATTCTAGATGTACACAGAGGAGAGGAGAATACTGCCTCAGGGACAGTTGAGAGTTATGAAGCTATCTGCCTTTAATCAGCTAAAAAAAGAAGTTGGCCATACACAGAAGAACAAAACAGGCTGCACTGTCTGTGACTTGATCTATCATGAGCAGAGCTTCTTTCTACGAGTGTAATTGGGATCCTAATGAACAAAACATAGTTTAAACCTTCCTCTGATATAAGTATCTGTTATGTTTTCCATTGGACAGGGCAGGTCTGTACTGCTAACCTTCAGTTGCTCCTCTCCCAGACTGCACAAGCTAGATGAAATAATAGTGAAGAATTCAGCAGAGGCTGGAGATTTTTAAGATTTTAAGGAGGGATATTTAGGACCAAATAATAAGAAAAAAAAAAGTTTTCTAAAACATTCTCCCAATGTCTGCCAGTCAGGATACAGACAGAGAAAGTAAATTGTATAAATATGATAAAGTGATACAAAATTATATGAGACTTTTCTGCTATGGACAGAGTCATTGAGCTTTCAATTTACATTCCGCATTTGTGATAAACAAAATACAGGCAGCAGACTGAACAAGTAGGAGAAGCCATATAGGGTATGATAGTCTGTGATGGGAGATGGTATTCAGTGACCCTGGAAGAGCCTTCCAGCCTTAAGTTCCAAAGATCAAAGGAGATGTAATTAAATGTAATTTGGCTAGAGAAACTACTCTCTAAAATGACATAGAAAAGTCATTAGTGCTTGAAGTTTCTGTTAATACTACAAATGCACTGGCAGTAAAAGACATGTCAGTAATAAAATCATGAAATTTGAATTTGCTGAACTTATATAAATCCATTAAAAACAGTGAGTTCATAGTGGCTTTATGGTAGCAGCAATTTGATATGCAAAAACTTACTATAGGAGATGACAGCCAAGAAGGATTTATGTAACTAAATTAGGAATCTAAGTCTTAACTTTACCTACAGGTCTAACTTTAAAAAAATCCATGCCTGTATCATTCCATTGCTAGTAATCACTAGACCGTAACAAAAGATAGAAACATGAGGGTAATCTGAGAAAAAGCTCAATAGTGATTAAACATCCCATTATCTTATATTCTGGGGTTAAAAAACTACCAATAACAAGGAGGCAGTTCTCACGAGCTAACTGAAACAAATAGAATAATTTTGCATCTTTTTAAGGGCAGAGAGGAGTTTCAAGGTTGCAAAGGGTATAAAGATAATATTTTATCTCTTAATTAATATAGTAAGACTAAAATTTTTGGTTTTAACCCTCACAGAGCCATAAAGTTCTTCTGTGTAACAGCCAAACAAATCATTGGAACTGGAAAGAGCAGCTATGTTTGTGTTAAGCTGAACTAAACCATATAAGGGCTTAAATTGTGCCTGGCATTAAACTAACACATTATAGCTAATGTGTTTGGCCTAATGCCATCCTCTCTACTTGTATAGATTAACAAAAGCAAAAGGCGTTTCAGTAGAGGATTTTTGAATTGTTTTAATGTTTGCAAATAAAGAATTTTGCTGAAAGCTACAGTCCTAGATCACTGATGGGGAAAAAGGGGTAAGCAAATGTGTCCCTTGTAGCTAAACGCTGTGCTGTTACCATATGAGTTCTCAATAATTCCACTGTAACCTTCTGAATAAGTAAAATGCTACAAATCTTGTGATGTGAATGGGACGCTCTTTCTTTGTTGCTGTTCTCAGCTAGCTTGCTTATTGACTTAACATCAGGAAAGTGATGCAGAATTTTTCAGTGCATTGGCTCAGATATTGCCTAGGTAATGTAGTATTATTTATCTGCTTCAGATAATCTGCCCAGCTGCATTAAAGTTTGTGAAAGTGTGTCTTACTGTGAGCTAAATTGCACAGTATCAGTACACCTTTGGAGGAAACAGTGGGTTAGAGCTTCCAGCAGTTTCCTAGTCAGATTCTTGTCTTCACTATAAAAATAATCGATAGACTAATCTCTCTCGGTCCAATCATACCTCGTTTTTTAATAGAGACAAAGTACATCTGATTATTTCTTTGTGGTACTCAATTCCCTTCAATTCTCCTGTCATCTAAGTGTAGACCGATTTTTTCGGTTGAGACAGTAAAAGAAAGTTGAATCTTCACTGAGTAGTTCTCTTAAAGAAACTCCCACTGCAGCCTCATCTACCTCATTGCAATAATCCATTTTGTTTACCAGGAAGACATTTAGTGTTCAAAAAGCAGCTGTGGAATTCTTGCATCTTCTGTACAAGGAAGCAGGTCATAATCTTCTTTTTTTCCTCTTTGTCTCACATCAGCTACAAGAGGAACCCATATAGGGAAAACGTCTCCATTTCCCTCATTTCCCTGCTGTGCTTAAGGATAAAAGATCAACATTCACAGTTTTAAACTCTCCTGCCTCCTCTGTTATTCCCTATCATGCAAAAATAGCCAGTTCACTAAATCTCATCTCTTGCTAATGGACAAGAATTTATATTGAAACTTAACTTTTCTCACTGAATGCTTTTAGAACTTTTTTTTTTTTTTTTTAAGGTCAGGAAGAGCATTCTACACAGAAAAAGCAATGATAAGTATACCATTAGTGAACAGGTCTTTAATGGTTTGGAAATCATCTGAGTTTTCTGTGAAATCTAATGTTCCCTACAGAACAATTAGTTGTGCTGCAAACCTAATTGTTTCATTTGGTGCAGCTTTTCAGTGCATTCTGAAATACACTCTTTTGGAAAAGCATTTAAATATATCAGATCCAGATCTGTCCTATCTTTCTTTTTTATCACTGAATCCAATAAAGAAGTAATGAAAAAAATTATGGGAATATCTTATAGCTTTGAAAGGATCCTATTGTCTAGACACTATATAAAATTTGTTAGAAGCAGAGACTGTCCTGAAAAACCTATTGTTTAGCAGTCAAAGGAACGAAATTCACAAAGAGATGACTGAGAGCCACTCACTGATCATAAAATATAGGTTTTAACAGATAAAATCAGATGCCAAATATACCAGTTCAATGATTTTCAATATGTAGCTGTAGGTCTTAGGGGACAATGGACAATGTCAAATATGAAAGATAGGTAAGTATAGCAAGTTTGTTTCCTAAAAATCTTAAAATTACTTTACAGCATTTGCATCTGTTCTGAAAAGTTTTTTTAACTTCAGTTCTTCAGCTGCAGTTGAAGAAGGGGTGAATATTTTGATTGTAGCCTTTCATCTTAAGCTCTTTCAACAGAATTCTAAGCTGATTAGGCCTAAAACCAAATGAATTCTTGTTATGTGTCACACTCTTTAAGAGCTGATTTTCAATACTTAGGATGGGATCCTCCTCAGAGATTCCGTTTAGATGTTTCCATATGTTCCAAGTGTCTAAGCTGCTATGAGATCTATTCAGTGTGGTTGGTTGAGTCTGCAGAACTACAGGGCTTCTGAAATGTAGCTGTTGCTTCAAAATGAGCTGAATAACTCTGGAGAACTCTGGAGCTGACAGTACCTGAGATCTACTCCCAAACTAGGTTACATGGCTAATTCTTACTGATTTTTTAGTTGCAACTTTTCAGTTTCATTTGTCTTGGGGTTCACTTGAGGCCATCATATTGATCTTTATGCTTACTGTGACTGCATCCCTCAACACACCAAACACTTGTAAAGATTTGACATGCCTAACTGCTGTTGAGGTGAAACTACTCATCCAATCTTCCTTTGTAAGCAACAGAGAAACATATCAAGTTTATCTCAGAAACGTGCTTTAAGATAACATAAATCTACTTTGATGTCCCTCTTACTTTTGACTCTAAAAAAGCATAGACTGCTGCCATACACTAGGCAGTGAAGTTCAGGTGAGATGAATGCCAGCCCCAACCACTTTTTTTCCCCCTTAGAGAAAGAAACAGATTTGTGGGATGAAAATCATATTGAAAATATGGCTTTGGTCTTAGTTGCCCAAGAGAGGTATTCATGATAAGTTTTACGACATGAGGGAAAAAAATCACACACCCAGCCATTTAGCTCTTTCTGAATATGCAGTAATTCAAGGGTCTCCTGATATAAAATCATATTGCTATAAAAATTATGTGACATAAAAGTATAAATTGCAAGTATATCATTGATATTACATTGCTTTAGATATAATTCAAATCTATTCATATGTTCAGGTGGTTTTGGTCTTGTTTTGATTTTCTAGGTGAAATTTTAAACCTCTGCTAATTGTCTATGTGATCTTAGCATCTGTGGTAACTCTTTAAAAGAAAGAAACACAAGTCATCTTTTTTTTTTTTTTTTTTTTTTTTTTTCCCACTTAGGCATTATAGCTGGAGAGTGAGCAACAGCTATACTTACAGACTGTGAATGTTTCCATTACAGCTTGGTCTACTCAGTTGCTCATAACTTTCTGAAACTTGTAGGCTTCAGGCTACAATTTTATAGTCTTGGTATGGACCTTGATGCTTCTACTTAAAGCTGAACATAGCAAACTAAAGTCTTTTCTCACTCACCAAACTTAGACATTAAGCAGATCCCCAGCATATTGTGGACATGTTCATAGCTAGGAGGAGGGTTAAGTTAATGGGTGGCCTAAGACATCTTTGTCATTCCTCATCCTCCAATTACTGGTGTCCGTTGTTTTACCTGTGCATACATATCACACATCAGATACAGCCATGTAGCTACAGACAATAGTGACACGCAAGAGGATTAGATTCTTTTGTTCAGAAAACAATGGATTTCCTCAACTGAATTAAATGATTCCTACTAGCTGAGGTCTTTTTTGGAGAAGTCAGTGCTCTTGCATGTTGTGGTACCAATGTTCATAACATGGGAATGGCAATATACAGAGCTGTTGCAGCATTTGTCAGAGTGGAAATGAGGACAAAAGTGACCCAATGGATAAAACACTTTCTCAGGAACATCTAATGCTCTTTCATCACAACTTTGCTGATAGCTCATTTCCAAATCTGAGTTTAAGAATCTGAAACTACAGAATCAGGAGATATATTGTGCTATCGGGAATCGTCTAGGCTGGTTACCTCCTTGTACTATTTGCACTTCTGTTTTTCATCCAGCTTGCTCTGCAGTGAGATGAAAGTGGAAAGGGAGGTGATGTAGAAGGAATTGACCTGGGGGTACTGAGTAAAGTGGGAATCATGGAAGTTTCTTACGGGTGACTGACCCAGTGATCACTTACCAACCACACAGGGTCAAGATTTCTGGGCAAGCTCTGAGATACCTTCCATATTAGGTAAACTTCAGTGGCCCTCACAAAATCAGTTGAACTAATCTTTTTACAAAAAGATCCATTTCTTTTCACCTTCCTTTGGGATTTGAAGACAGTGTTCCCTTTGAAGGGAGGTTAGAGTATAAGAAGTTTTAAACAGATAATTGCAACTGAAATGATGGAAGTAATATAAACCTACAGCCTCAAACTTTATTTTGCCTCTACCAGACTTAGTGTATGCTTGATAGCTTCTCAGATTCTTTTTCATAGTGTGTATATATCTATTTATCATGCCTAAAATAGACTATGTCAGGTCATTACCCCTTAAAGAGGTATATTGGCACTTTCCTATGGAATTGAAATACACTGTTTTCATAAAAGCACTTTTTTCCCCTCTTATATGGGGATTTATAAGCTGTATACCTGAACTGAAAGAGAGATTCTTTAGTGAAGCAGCTATAACAATCTGAAATCTGATGACACACCTGGTAACCTGCTGAGATATATCAGTGTACTTATATACACTGATTAGAAACAACAACTTAAATTTCCTTAGTAGGTCGTTATTAGTGATCATTTTAATATAAGAATGTTTACAAAGCTAATGAAGAACAGGAAGGATGATTGAACATGAGAATGTGTAAGAACAGGATGGAAGACCTACTAAAGGTTGTCTTGTCAAATGAACTACATAGAATGACACTGGGCTTTCAGTGAAACAATAAAGCAATAGATCTATCCCTCTCTCTCCAAGGGTCTGATCCCACAAGGAAAGCTAGATTACAAAATTCATATAATGGTAGGAAAGTAAGTATAACCTTCATCTATCCTTTAAATGCTGTTAGAATTTGGGCAAATTCTTTTTATGTTAAGCTGAGCTCCTACTTCCTTTCTGTAGAAAATTAGCTCAGCAGATTCTCAGTCACCAAAATGCCATGATCTAAAGACAGAAATGGATTTGTGATTCCTTTCTAATGGCAGAGTTTAAGGACGTGGAATACCTAGTGACAGATGCAATATGAAAATAATCAGCTTTCAGTCAGTGGCAATGATCTTACAGCAGGCATCTGTTATTCAATAGCAAATGTTTAGAATAAAAATTTTATTAATGCTAAAAGAAAAAAAGAATAAAGCAATAAATAGCTTGTCAGAAACTCCATAGCAAGTTTGATTAGGGTTACACTATTATAAACATACTCTAGAGACAGAGAATAATATTTGGGATTTGTTATGTCCAAGACTGGAGCATATTGCTACGCCTGTTGCTTTCTTTTTTCTTTCTTTTTTCATAAATGCTCCATAAGAGGAAATAAATTATTTATGAAAATATAGACTTGAAATGGTAACCTGCAACTTCAGCAGAGTCTTAAAAATAAGCTGTTTCACCAACAACAAGCTCTTGTTTCACTGAAATTCACAAAGTTTTTCTATTGAATTATAAATGCCAACAAATTTACAACAGAGAATTGTAAATGCCCCTGTATCTACCAATAGCTAGTGCTGTGGGTTCAGCAGAGGCTGTAATAATAAGCACAACAGAAGTACTGATGATATAGAATTGGATATCTACAGGACATGATTTTTTCCGTAAGATTCCAGGACAGTCATCTTAACCTACAATAATAATGAGTTTTAGAGTACATGAAAAAAACGGGAGAGCAGAGCAGAAAAGAAGTTAGATTCTGCAGTATAGCTCTCTAAGTTTGCAACACATTTTTTGAAGAATAATTTCTTTACAACTAGAAGGGAAGAATTAAGACCTGATTTGAAAGAGATAATGAGACAAATATGTTGTACAGTCTCTGGACTATCTTTCATTGACTGTTTGCCCAAGTAGCTAGCATGGAAAGAATGAGTGTGTAGGGATCAGCTGATTGCATTCCTTAATCTTACAACAATATGAAATAATAGTGACAATAATGATAAATAATGAGTGAGCTAATCAAAAGATAAGTTAGTGCCCCCCTCTCTTACTTCTCTTTTAATCTCTTTAGAAGTGTTAATTCAGGCATAGCTTTCTACTTATTGTGGTCCCAGAACACAGGAAGGCCTCTTTTCTATGCACTGGAGAGACTGACCACATATAAATACTAAGATATATATTAGAAGAACGTATAAGTCTTATTCATTAAAATACCCTGCCTGGAAAACCCCACTGAACTCCTTTGTAGAACTGAGATCAGATATTCTCACATAGATTTTTCTAAAGAATGCACTGTATTTATATATTAGATTCAAATGTTACTGGCCTAAAAATATGGTGCTTTTAACTGAGCTTTTTTTAAGAAAGAAAGTTTTAAAAAAAAAAAAAAAAACTTCACACAGGAACATTTATCATAATAAAGTATAAACACTATTAGAGAGTTTGTTCTTCTTATTAACTTTAGCTTGTGTCAGCAAAAATTATGCTATGAAAAATTGTATTGAAAATTCTCTCGTGATTCTGTCTTTACTCCAGACAAGAACAGTAGTTAGGCTCAGACTCAGTAGTCCTGTTTTGGCTATAAAATTAAACAAAAAGGAGAATAGAAAAGGAAAATTGGGCTCTCTAACAGCATCAATAAAGTTCCTTGCATAAAAACTATTCAAACCTAACTTTACTTCAGACAAGAACACAATTGCTCTCACTGTATCTGCATTACCGTTCAAACCATTTCACTGTTCTTTCACTTTTTCTTTATTTTTTTACTCTGCTAATTTTTTTAGACTATAGCAATTGTGTTCTAGTTGAGGGTGTTTGGATGACATGCAGGAAAGACATGTCCCAGAGCATTTTGTAACAAAACACATTAGTACATCATTCTGTTCCTTATTTCAGATGATGAGTTGCCTGAAGGAGGATAAATGGCTCATAAAGTTCTCAATGGCCTAAAAGCAGGACCATCTGCTGAAGTCATCAGTGACTCTGTGGCTGAGCTTAGCAGCTGGGAAGACTTCAACTCATCAGCTCTTCTTTAATCAGGTAGGCATCTCTGAAGTCAATGAGAATTACCATAACAGATTCTTGAAGAGCTGAGACAATGATAACAGCATTCCCGTTTGAGATGACATCCATATTTTAACTCATTTCCATACACAGATTTTTAGTTGTTCGGGTTCCTGGTACTCTTATGCTAAAACTGCTCCACAGCTGTTCATATTGCTCAGAGAGATCTGTCAGAGTAATAAAAAGTGATAAAGGTCCATAGGAGCCTTAGTTCTGAGACCACTGGTAAATTTGAATATTCAGATTCAGGTATGTGTTTCTGATTAATTACTGCTGGTGATCTTCCTTGTGCTTAGGAAGAGCTAAAATGAAAAGCCAGAGGCTAAGGAAAAGAGCTGTCTTGTTGGAAGAGAAGGAGAATGTGATTTTCATGGCCCCAGATAAGATCAGGAGGTTCAGGTTTCTGTTTCTACGAGTGCCGTAAAAATAGTATCATTTAAGACTAGATTCATGTTTTTTAAGTTGCATTACAGACCTGAAGCTGTCTCCATGCCTTTTATACAATTGATAGGAAAGTTCTGTGAATTAGGCTGCACCAAACCATAATGGATGCTGAGTGTGAGCTGTTTCACCTATTCACTAAGTGTGGGCTGTTTCACCTACTCACTCAGGAAACAGTGGGGATAGGAGTATGTCTTAAATCAACACGCATTCTCTGAGAGACAGATAAATTACTCTAAACTGTAATGACATCTCCTCAAGATGCAGGAACCTGATTCATTACTTTTGAAAACTTATATCAGAGAAGTGGGGGAACAAGAGGGAGGCTCATCATTCCTGCAAAAGATCTCAAATTCTCTTTTCACTAGCTTTAGAGAGTAAACTATTCATTTAAATTGTTTAAAAAAAATCCTCTCCTTTGTCTGAAAGGGTTCCAACATCCAACTCTTATCTTCCAAACTTCAGTGTTGGATAAAAGTATAAACCACAACTGTTGTTGAATAATACATTTTCTCCATGTATTTGCCACGAATTTTTATGACTTGCTAAAGCATACAGCAAATCAGTTAAGGTTCTTAGTTTATCTCTGTACTACCTATATCTCTTTTGCATGGTAGCCATTCTGCACAAATCCCCGTCAAAGAATTGGGACTGAAGTTTCAAAGGAGTCCTTAAGATGCAAAATTATAATACCCTCATGCACTGATAAAATAGTTCTATTCACATAAGTGAAAGATTTTGATATAAATCTTAGGACACAAAGTGCTTCTGAAAATTGAAATCAGTTTGATTTTTATAACATAAAAATTCACAACATATTAATGGGAAATGTCAAATCTGATATGCTAAGGAAGGTTAAATCCTTAGAAACATTCTTTTGCAATAAAAAAAAAAAGTTGAGACAGTAAATTTACTTGCATTTTGAGACACTATTAAGAAATAAATGATATTTTCATATATGTTCATTGTACTGCTTGTGTAGACTACGGTTCTCTTCTGAGGACCAACTCCAAGTCAGCCAAAATCAAAGGGGAACTATCCGCTAATTATGAAGGATTTCAGTGAAGCTGGTTACCTTCTTTGCATTTATCTGCTTGGTATGCTTTGGTTTAGCTTTGAAAGGATCATAATATTAAGAAATATAGGCGTATCTAATCTTTTTTTTTTTCTTTATTGGGCTTCAACATCCCTAACGCACTAGTAAATCCTAGGATATTATAGTAAATCTTGTGTAGCTTGGTATTTTGTTCATGGAGTTCCACTGCTTGAGATAAAGATATTCTTGTGGATCACAACAGCATTTTATTTCCTATTATTATTTCAAGGTACATTTATACCCCTTCTACTTGCAAAGAAGAACTTGAGAAACATCTCAAGTACACTCTCTCCTGTTTAAGACCCAAGGGAAAAAAATACCCAGTCCCAAATGCTTCATTAAAAATGATCTCAAGAGTTCAAGTAGGCTGGAATTACGACTTTAAAATCTTTCATTTGTCAATGCTAGATAAATATCTCCAAAACTAGAAGGGGTTGTATTTAGGTGCTTTTTGAAATATGAGAGGGATTTGATTTTCTGGAGGGTCTTAGCTTACTTTGTATATTAAATTGTATTATCACAGTGAGAGGGTTTGCATAAGTTATTTTGAGGGTGTACAGATACCCTTTCTTAGCTTTTCCATGAAACTAACTAACTAATTATAACAAACGTCTGTTAGTGAGCAAAAAGTCAGTGATCTGTTCAGCAGTAACAATTATGTTAGAAACCACTGCATGCTGCAAGCCCATCTTGTGGGATTTCTTGGCTTGAAATAGCCATCCCTCACAGAGCGAGACTGGGAAGTCACAAAACAACTTACAGATAGTGAACAGGTCTTGGTCGCCCAACTGGTAGGCATATCCTGGGAAATAAAGTGAGTTACAGAGAACCTGAGTTTGCAGTATTATGCTTTTTAATCTTTTCATTTTCGTTTCTGCTGAGAAACTTCTTAGAATATAATTGGTCAGTGCTTTCTGTTGATTGCTAAAGTTCTGTGATTGTTTAGCGGGAACAAGCCTTGAGGCAAAAACCCGTGAAGAGTTGGAAGCCCATTCTTTTTTCTAGCTGTAATAGCTATTACCAAACATAAACTTTATTGGGAGGGTGAACCTACTGTACTCTGCATCTATCGAGGTGAGTATTTTAAATAAAGGGTTGAGTCATTGATAATGTCAGCTTTCTTCCTCCTCTCACTTAGCAAGAGTCAGGACTACTGAAGCACAATTCAAAATATTGCTCAGTATCTTCTTTCCATGTGGAAGTATTTCCCTTCCATGTGGACCGGCTCCTATTAAAGATTCGATGGGCATTTAATGTAGCCTTTTGATGCAAAATGCAGTGCATCCGGAGGACGACTCTGGTTCTAGGCAATCTCCTGTTAAGGACATGCCAAACTCTGGCCCGGGAACAAGAAAAATGACAGGGGAGGGGAAAGAAAGTTTGAGGTTTCCATAGCTCATGTTGATATAGGTGCACACCCTATCATTGTAATAGGGAAGTGCTCCACAGTGTGCTAGTGTAGAGGTCACTCCTTATATTAAAACCACAGCTCATTGCACAGTGTAGCAGCTCATATCTACTACTGAGTTTTAAGCTGTCCATGCAACTACCTAAGGCATTTTCCTTCAGAGATAAGTCAATCCGCTGTAACCAGCACAGCCACAGAGAAGCAGCTGATCAGTAGTGACTTGTTTATCTGACACACACATCAGTACTTTACACCCACTGATTGCCAACTTCTATGGCTAAGCAGTCACTGCTGATCAGCAGGGACTGCAACACTGTAGGGCTAAGCAATAATTGCACTTTTGTATTATAACTTCAGTGGGAGAATGGTAGGAATTAGTCAGAAGAATCCTGTTTAATACCCTTGCATTGCTTAAAGTGTTATTGACATCAGTATTCCTTTGGCTTCTTCCTATTTAGTACTCTCTACACTATTTGGCAGACCCTCAAATCACTCTTTTCTTCCTCTAACACAGTACCCCTTCCTCCCCAAGACCTATTTCCTCTTCTGACTTCAGTAACCCAAGCTTTCTTCTCCTCATTTTCAGCTATAAAAGAATGAATAATGAAGAATTCCCAAGAATTGCTCTCTATAGTTTTCCTGTCAAGTGGCGAATCAAAAAGTCAGACTCTCCTCTTATTCAGTCAGTGCTCTGTGGTCCCAGTCCCTGCTGAACGGCTGTGCAACTGGTAGCCCTGATATATGTGACCCTTGGCTGGTAAATGTTTGACCAAGATGGGGAAGTGAAGATAGAGCTAGGATCTGCCCAGTTTGGCACGCCAAATATATTATCTGGTGGACGAAGTTAGGCTACACTGCTAAACTGGCCTGTTAAAATGACTTCCATATAGAGAGCATTGAATCATCCCAGAGTGATCTCAGTGGTTGCCTAGAAGACCAGCTAGCATGTCAGGGACCATCAGAATATAACGACCTAAGGAAGGAAACTGTAATCCTGGCCCATAGTACTTCAGAAATCTCAAGAATGACTTTATGTCTGTTGCAGTTGAAAGGCTGTTCTAAAGCTGAGAAAATATTGCAAATCTTTCTGAGGCCATCCGTGTGCTTGAGGCAAGGCACTTCAGGGTGATTCTAGATCTGGCAAAGCAGTTTCTCTGGGAACTGAACTTTTTGTTACTAGGTCCAGATAGAAATACTAAATGAGTGCTTCGGGGGGAGGAAGGAGGGGAGGGAAAGAGCTTTTTGAAGTCATGCTTCTGTGTGTAGGAAACTCTTGCTCCTCAGGAAAAAAAGGTGACCATAAATATTAGGGCAGTTAGAGTTGCCTGGGTGTGAGCTGGGGCATGAAGCTTTTCATTGGCTGTCTTAAAGGTGATGTAAAGAGGAAGAAAAAGAAAACACTCCCTGTTGCACAGTTTGGAGGACAGCCTAGGAACTCAAGAGATTCTAACTCAATAATAGTTCAAGAATTTATTTGCTGTGACTGTTTTTTTTTTTATTTATTTTTTTTATTTTTTAATTCAAGATGTTCCAGAGCTGCTTGTTGGTTTAGGTGAATAAGCTGGGTTTGTTTATATGATTTGGGTCCATTCCAAATGACTAAGCTCTGTAGCTGTTTGAGATGAGTAATACTCTGTGCTGCTACAGTTTTGAAGAGCCAGCTCCACATAAAAAAGGAAGAAATCAATATTATTACATGAATTGGAAAAGGCATTGTTTTTTCTGTATTGCAGAAGAGGATGTCAGTGTAATTTCATAAAGTGGGACCATATCTTGAGTTACCAAGCTGGGTGCTTGCTTGTTTTTAATAGCTTTTTTCATCCTTCTTCCTAGCAACCAAAAACCACAGTATTATCAGGCTAAGTGAAGTAGCATCTACTCAATAAGAATTAATCACTTTTTGCAATACAGAAACATGTTTTCTGAAATCTCTGCCTCTTAGGGCCACTTATACCCACATAGCCACCTACAAGCCTCGAGGCACAAACTGGCAAGGATGAGGCTGTTTTGATTTTAAGTATTCTATTTTAAAATAAAGCTTTTGGATATGATTCTGATGCATATTGCTATAAAACTGGAGTAAGTACAAAATAAAGCTGGTGCAAAATAAGAGCAGATTATCAACTCTTTTTACAGTTCTATGATTTTTTCCCCCAAGCTGTATGCATTTCTTCTTCCTTGATATTTTTCTCTCTTTCCTGCCTTCTTGCCTTCAGCATCATTTTCTCTTGAAGTCTAGGCACTTAAGAAAATACTAGCTTGCTGCATTACACGCCAGGATGCGATGGCAGCAAATGCTGTCTCTGCATTTTCTTTCATAATACCAATTTAAAATACCTCTGAAAATAATAATAGCAGCAGCCATGTTTTCATATACTGCACTAGAGTGGAGCTGTTTTAGTTGTATTCTGAAACTTAAGGATTTATCATTCCTAGATAAATTGAGTCTTATCTAGTATAGTGAACATATGAATTTACAAATGGAAATATTGTCCATTCAGTGTTAATATCAAAGGGACAGCTTGCCCTTGCGTCTTCAGATAAATGCTATCACACCAGGAACTGTTTGCTGCTTTTGATGACTTTTATACAGGTTATCTGTTAATAAAAAAATTCTCAATTATTCTGTAGAGTACAGACCAGGAGTCTCCAACTTTATGGAAGGGCTGTGGTGAGCTGTCACATTGTACAATGTGTTCCTATCAGGCCAAGAAACAAGGATGCTTCAGGTAGTTATAGGTGCTTCCCATTACAGATTTTCTATGAAGCTTAGTACCTAGACTTTTGGAGAGGACTTTACCTTTTAAACATCATAATCTATGCTGAATGGACTGTGGAACTTGGTTCCTCTTTTGAAAAAAGTTAACTTTCAATAGAGGATCAGCCATTGCTCAGCAGACTTACTAGGTTTTGTTTTCTTTCTGCCTCTGTCATTGCAAGAAATGTTATGCTTCAATCTCCAGGATAAGACAAGCTCTAACTTCAGCCATGCAATATCAGAGACTAGAACTGAACGTATCATTTTTATGCCCTTTTATTCAGTGGAAAAAATGAATACAGCTATCAAAAGTTCTCAGCTGTAATTTAAAGTTTCAGGTTTTAAGATGGAAGAAGTGTTCACACTGGGATCATCTAAAAGCTAAAAAGTACAGCTGCCATACAAAATAAACAGAAAAACAAAAACCACTTTCTATCCCTCTTACACACAATTGTCTGCCATTGATGCAGGGAATACTCTCATACTGCCATGCTCAAATCTGGGTAATCTGGGAGACATTTGGGGAGCTATTTCTGAACTCGTGGTTCAGAAGGGAATCTCAGAGGAGAAAAGGTGCAGAGAAACGGATCTTTCAAATCAAAAGGAAGAAGCTGTAGTTCTGAGACCAGAAAGCACCCACAAGTCTTATTTTACAGATGATTGTACTACTTTGGACATGTCACATTGTGTTCTATCAAACATGCTTCTCCATGTGAAAAGTAACGATGTGACTAATGCCAAAAGATGTGTTAGATCATAACATGATGTGTCAGAAGAAACACTTCCAAAATATCTTCAAAAAATGATGGCTCTCTTTAACCCATCCCTTTCCTTGCAACAGTTTAGTGCACCACCTCTCTTTTCAGCAATTTATGTTCTGCATTAGTTATGGGTGAATTCTAAGGAATTATACGTATATTATCATAGGTTGTGATAATAGTTCATCCTGTCAAGAATATATGGCAAAGTTTTCTATTTTCACTTCTGGATTTCAGTGCAACAGTGCCACTGACAGGATTCATATCTGAGTCTTCTGCCAATGAATAACAGCTTCAGGGTAGGAAAAAAGCCATAAACAGGGAAGCATTCAGAGTATGGAGAGCCAAGAAGTTGATCTTTGTTTATGTTACCAATAAGATTAGCATTTCAAAAATGCTTCTGTGGACACAGAATTTAAATATAACTGTAGAACAAACCAATTTAAAAGGATTTAAATGCTTTGAGTTTCTGTGCTGATAAGTCACTGGTGCAGTTTAAATGATAGCAAAGGGTATGGTAATGAAACAGATAAAAACAATCATTATGGAAACCCCTGTACCTGAATGGAACCACAACACAGAGCAAAATGAGAACTGAGGAAAAAACTTAAGGAGCTTGTGAATTTTGGAGCTGCCTGCTTGAAGTTTGGCAGCAGAAAATAAGCAGAGTAGTGTCAGCCAAGACATAGATAGTGGCACTATATAAAATAGGAAGAGTTGTCTTAGAAGTTTATAACACTGAAGGTAGCCAGTTATATAAAACTTAGAATGCACTAGAGGATTCATAGGCATTTTAAACTGCAGTCCAGAAACACCCACATTACTTCCTGAGTGGGTTTGTGCGAGATAGAAAAGAGGGCTCAATAGGCTGTAGGAAAAAGGTATAGGTGTTGTGTGATGACAGTGATAGCTTCAACTGATAGACATAGAGAAAAGATTGAGGACTGAAGAAGATATTGGATATACAAGCAACCAGGCTGCAACCACAATTGCCCAAGTTCTTGCCTTTTCTCACAGATATAGAAGTCCACTGAACCAGCGGAGCCAGGTCTGTTCTACTACTCATAAATAAGAAAGAATTAATTGAGGATGTGATAGTCAATGACAACTTTGTCTACAATGACCAAGGCAGAGAAGAGCTTAAAAACTTGAGAGAAGTGAGGAAGATGAGTAGTTGACTAAGGACCCAGGAATTTAGGGAAGCAGACTTCAACTTGCTAAGTGAACTGGTAGATAGGTGTCTTAGGGAAGCTGATCTGAAGGACAGCAAGACCCAGAAGAGTTGGCTGATTGTCAAGGACAATTATTTCAAAGCCCAAGAACTATCCATCTTGATCTGCAGGTAAACAGGCTGACAAGAAGCCAGCTTTTCCGAACAGGGAATTCTGGACTGAGCTCAAACACAAAAAAGCATCAGGGAAGTGGAAGCAGGGATGGGCAACCAAAGGGGAATGCATAAGCATCGTCCAGATATGCAGGGATGGAATTGAGGAAGACCAAAGCTTGGTGGGAGTTGAAATGGGAGAAGTATATGAAGGGCAAAAAAAGAAGGGCTTCTACATGCGTGTTGGCAGCAAAAGGAGGACCAAGGGTTCAGTGCTGAATGCGGCAGTGTGATTTAGTGAGGAAGGACATTGCTGAGGTACTCAGTGTCTTCTTTACCTCAATCCTGTCAGCATGGTCTGCTCTTACACTTCCCAGGTCTATTTGTATAGTTGCAAAATTAAGGGGAGAGAAATACTACCCACAGTAGAGGAGGATCAAGATAACTTAGTTAACCTGGACAAACATAAGTCCTTAAGACCAGATAGGATGTGTCGAGGGAGCTGCCTTATGTCACTGTTAGGCTATTCTCGGTCATCCGGAAGAGTTATGGTAACTGAGGGAGGTCCATGGTGATGGAAAAAGGCACCCATATCCCAAAAAGGCAAGAAGAAGGATGCAGACACCTAGAGACTGGTTAGTCTCACCTCTGTCCCTTGGAGCAATTTTCCAGCCCATTGCCAGGCACACAAAGGACGAGCAAGTGACTCAGAACAGCCAGCATGATTTAGTATTAAATTATGCTAGACCTAGCTGATTGCCTTTTGTTTTGAAGAGACTGGCTCTGTGGACAAGAGGTGAAAGAGCCTTGGCATTACCAAGGCTTCTGGCATTCTCCTATGGAATCTCTCTAGTTAAGCTGAGGAGATGTAGACTGGATGGAGAACTACAAGATGATAGACGAAAAACTGGCTGGACTGTCAGCCTTACAGGACTATTACCAGTGGTTCAAAATGACTAAACGCTAAACTACTCATTTATAAGTGGCCATTCCTCAGGATCAGTACTACGACAGATGCTGTTTAAGGTCTATCGCCTGCATGGTAAGGATGGAATATGCCCGCAGCAGGTTTACAAATGACACCAAATTGGAGGATATATTTTTGATATATTGAAGGGTAGGGCTACCAGTCAAAGAGACTTCAGCAAGCTGGAGGAGAGGGCCCAGAGCAATCTCATGAATTTCAGTAAAATCAAATGTGAAGTCCTGCACCAGGGACAGAAACAGCCCCATGCACTGAGAAAAGCTCGGGGCTGACTCACCAGAAGGTAGCCTCGTATCTCCTTACATCTTGATGCAAGTCTTAACAACAGGCAAAAAGAAGAAGAAGGACAGAAGAAGAGGCAGCTAATCTTTTTGTAAAAAAAAAAAAAAAAAAGGAGGGGATCAATAGTCGAGACTATTTTTGTTGGTCAAAATGACAGGCAGATTTCTCTTATATTCACTGATGTTTCTAAGATTGCAGAGTACTGGCCTGACAGGGAATCCTTGGCTCTCAGCTACTACTATTCTAAGGAAGGATACCGTGTATTTCCAAATTATTTGTCATCCAAAAGCATATATGTGACAAAGTGATTCCTGAAAAAGTTTGCAGCTCTAGAGAGTTTAGCAAATTTGCAGTTATTTGTTGCTCCAGTGGTTGATGCCAGGAGTAGTTTAGTGTAACAGCCAGAATTTTGTAATCCTTAACAGGGTTGTTAGCCATGTGAGCAAAGAGTAGTCTATTCATAAGCATTGGCAATAAAGGCTAGAAAAGGATTGTTTCTAGGATTTAAGTTACTGGCAAAATCCTTAGCTGTTAGAGCTCTAATTGTGTTATCAGTATGAAGCATATTTTACTTTCAGTTTATAAATAACACAAGAAGTCGTTTAAACCATTGTAAGAAAGCATTGCAAGACTCTGTAAGCTGAAACCTTGATTTTTTTTAAATCCGCTATTGTATTAACAGTTACAGTATGAATCTTGCCTCTATCACTAAGGCAGTAGAGTCCTATAAATATTTTAACAGGTATTTCTGTTCTAGTATTTTGAGAAATTACTTACTGAATGCTTAAAATGACCATGCTGGGAGTTCATCACACTCAATATAGTGATTTGAATCACAAGAAGAGGAAACAATAAAATTTTGATAGAGTTTCCTGAGAGATGGTGATACAGCTTTAACCTGTTTTTCACTCTGGTTTACTACAGGGCTACACAGCAAATAAATGGTTATCAGAATATTATGCATAGGAGTATAATGTGAAAGGCATTATAAGCCTCAAAGGGTCTGATGAGAACTGTATGGAACTCATAGCTTCTCATAACTGAGTGCTCCCTAACATGATAATTGGACATGGTAGATTATTTTAATACAGATTTTTTTGTCAAATTTCCTTTTTTAATTAAAGAAAAAATTCATCTTATTTTTATTTAACAATTGAAAATTAAGAAGTTCCTCCCATCTCATGGTATTTTCTTAGGTGTCAGTATTTACTGGGGGGGGGGGGGGGGAGGGAAATAAAAGCTCTTTTGGCTTCACCTAATAACAAAGCCAAACAGAAAGAGTTGATAGTTATAAGTGGCTTTCTACCACGTGCTTTCAAATCATACAAATTATTCATTGTACAATGAATAGAACAGGTAAAGAACAATTCCGCTGTTCTCCCTATATTTTTCTCAGCATTCTGTTTTCTATCACTGCATCTTTTTTCCTTACTTCTCCGAAATTATCTTCAAGGAACCTCTAGTGCTCCTCTGGCCCTTTTGTCCAAATTAACATTCTTGTAGGAATAGAATTCTGTATGAATGCTAATAAGGTCCTCATTTTTATACTTCAACAACATTACATGACCTTGAGCACAACCGCATTATCATGTCAATATGATAGCATAAGACTGAGCCTTAACATTCCAGGTAGTCATATAACAAACATCAAATGATTCTGGGCTTGATTAAAGGTCAAATATATATTTGAAAAAGGCCATGATTTTTGTTTTGTGTATGTGACATCTAATAGCGCTACATTTACTATTGGAGAGATGAAGCAGTGAGATTAAGATGCAGGAAGTTTGTGACAGGACTGGACAGTCTGAGTGCCAGATCACTTTAAACATTCTTCAGTAAATGCCATTAAATGCTATTCACTCTGCTCATATTGCACACTCACAGATATCTCAGCATCAGCTGGACATTTCTCTAATTTTAAATATTCACAAGGACTACTAAAGTACCAAAAAACTAATATCCTTTTGTGCAGTTTAATTGTGTCTTACACTTAAATTACACAGTAGTAAAGAATTGTTACCATAGTTATCCTTAGGGGACGATAGGAAATTAAAGAGTTAAAACTATGAAAGAGAGAAAGTTATTAGGCATGGTAGAACTCTATGCGCAGAGGGGATGGTCTTTCTCAGAATTAGTTAAAACAGCAAAGACAGAAAAGAAGTACCTGGAAGAGCAATGGAGCAAAATGATTATTTGACCTGCATATTGTCGCAAAAACCACAGTGTACTTTCAAAAGTAAAGAGAAAACCAAACTGTACTTGCCTTTGACATTAGACATTATCATAGGAAAATCCTTCAGTATGTTGATGTGACTAACTTGGAAGCCAGCAGAAAAAAGTGATTACTTTTGATGGATATATCATCTCATATGATCACATCATCATATCATCTCTGTTCAGTTTTGAAGTTGTTTTTTCTAAATCAAATATTCAGGTGTACTTAGAAGAAAGATATCTTTCACCCTTTAAATAACTAATTTGGTTAAAACCCAAATTTTAATTGAAAAAAATCCCATAAGTTTTGAAGAAAAGCTAATTCTCACTTTGGTCCATATGTTCCCATACTTAGGCTGTAAGTTGCAATAAATGTTACTGCTTGCTAATGTGTTACTCCTTTTTTAGGTAAACATAACTAAAATGTTAGATGATTTGACCCTGTCTTTCCAAAAGGTGGTGGTTTTGCTTAGGCACAAATGGTGCTTAAGATACATTAAGAGACATTAGATGGTGACACATGTTATATATTATTGTCAGGTATGTTTCACATATCTAGTTAATATATAAGGAACATTCTCAAAATTAGAACTGTAATAGGGAAAGAAGGATGGCAAATATTAAGTAGGTTTCAATAGACAATAACAACTGCTAGAATAAAGCATGAGTTAAATTTCTTCTTGCATCTTGACAAGGGTAGTTCATTACTGATCGCACACTTCTAGGAAAAACTATTCAAAACAGTTTTGTAGCATATATATCATTTACAATGGCCAGTAAAACAGGAGGGTTAAATACGTAGAAGTAAAAAACAAATTTGACTCGTTGAAAATTAATTTTTTAGTATTGTTATATGACAAGGAAATAATATGGATTCATTCTCAAGAGTTCAGGTTTAATTGTCGGCGGAAAATCAATGAATCCTCTAGAGCAGTAGCAACTCCAAATTGGCAGTATTTTACAGAACCCAAGATAAAATGGAGAAATGGAGTTTTCAGTTGTATTCCAGGACCTAAATGCAAGGTATAATGTTTTTTGTGCTTAGTTTTACCCATACTGTACAGGATCTGACTGACACGATGCAGAGAAGATGTAAGTTGCACAGTCAGATAAACTGGAGAAAATATTTTGTAAAAAAGTATGTTTAAGAACCAGTGAAAAAATGCCAATGACATTGTTTCTTTTCAAAATACTGTAAGACCTATCCCTGCTTTCTTAAAATAATCCTTTTAAAATAAACCACAGAACAAACCAACAATGTCCTATTCTGTGAAAATGTTTAGTGCAAAGTACACTACAATAAACATAGGAGGCAGTTATTACAGTTCAGTAAAGATAGAGTGAGTCTACCACCAAAAGAAGGAAGAGATCAATCTATGTTTGAGAGAAAAAGCTGACAAGTAAAGGAAGTAGCATTTTTAATGTAGAAAAAGGTAGACATTCCATGATTTGCTATGAACCACTGAACAGCAGATTAATCTATGTCCATCTATCAGGAAGACTGATGGTTCTCTGTTACTCGTTAATACCAGATCCTTTTTCATTCAGAGAGTTGTCTTTGTGATACACATTTTATGGCTCTACAACTTTCCAAGGTTACTCTATTTATGGTAGATAATAATTTGCCAATGTTACTTCTGTTACTTGAAATAACCATCATTCTACCCTAAAATCACAAATTAATAGCCATCAGTATCTACTAGGTATACTTCTAATCAATAGAAATAGAGTGGTAGGAGGGCATTCTTACAAAGGTAACCTTCATTTTCCTGATTTGGTCTTGTTAGATTGACCCAACTGGAAAATATGAAGGTGAAGAAAATGCTTAACAGAGAAACTATTTGTAATTTATCTGCAGAAGTTAAATAGAAAACAAAAGGTAACAAAAACAACAATAACAAACCTTGCTTCTTTTGGCTGTTGTATTCAGCCTGTAACAATATGGCCTGCATTTTTGTCATCACCCATCCTCACTGTTACATGTTGTAGCTTGATCTGATTTTGGGAGTTACCTGATCATGAACCACTGAAGTCAGTTAAAGTTCATCCAGTAACCTCACCTAGTTTCTCATGTAGAAAGATGAGAAGATCATCTGAAAAAGAAATCTTGATAGCAGTGCTGGTCAAAGCTTACAGTGGTCTTCCTCTGTTTCTGGGATCAACTTTAAATAATCCACAGAAGATCAAGGACTTTGGAGACTGGAAGACAACCATTTTCAGCAGTTGTCAAAAGCCACCTGTCTGCCTTTATAGCTTAACCTAGTTAAACTCATTTTCCTCAGAAGTCCTTTATCTTTCAATTTATTTCCATTGAAGCTATGCCAGAACCCACAGCAAACAGCTTTTCTACTGCAATACCATAACTTAGTTCAGCATTCAGATTATTTATTTATTTATTTATAGCCAGATGATGATAATTGTATTTGAGGTTCAAGTAGTAGCAGTAGCTGTTTTTGCATCTCACTGTGAGTGGATTTTTAAATCTAGGATAAAATTATTTTGTGGCTAGGACTACTGTTTACACGACTTAAATCCAGATATTACTTTCTCTCTCTGCATTCAGTGTGATTATTAAAGGAAAAATTCTTAAAATACTAAATTCATATTAGATATTAGTTAATCATGTTCGGTAGGAGTGCAACTTGTCAAAACAGTATCTTTTTATATCACAGAATCACAGAATCGTTTAGGTTGGAAGGGACCTCTGGAGATCATCTCGTCCAACCTCCCTGCTCACCTAGAGCATATTGCCCAGGATCACATCCAGACGGGTTTTGAATATCTCCAGCGAAGGAGACTCCACCACCTCTCTGGGCAACCTGTTCCAATGCTCTGTCACCCTCACAGTCAAGAAGTTTTTTCTCAGCTTCAGATGGAACTGCCTGTGGTTCAGTTTCTGCCCGTTGCCTCTTGTCCTGTTGCTGGGCACCACGGAGAAGAGGCTGGCCTCATCCTCTTGACACTCCCCCTTCAGATACTTGTACACGTTGATGAGATCCCCTCTCAATCTTCTCTTCTCCAGGCTGAACAGGCCCAGCTCTTGCAGTCTTTCTTCATAGGAGAGGTGCTCCAGCCCTCTAATCATCTTGGTAGCCCTCCGCTGGACTCTCTCCAGGAGTGCCACGTCTCTCTTGTCCTGGGGAGCCCAGAACTGGACACAGTACTCCAGGGGAGGACTCACCAGGGCTGAGTAGAGGGGCAGGATCACCTCCCTCCACCTGCTGGCAACACTCTGCCTAATGCACCCCAGGATCCCATTGGCCTTCTTGGCCACAAGGGCACACTGCTGGCTCATGTTTAACTTGTTGTCCACCAGCACTCCCAGGTCCTTCTCGGCAGAGCTACTTTCCAACAGGTCAACCCCCAGCCTGTACTGGTGCATGGGATTATTCCTGCCTAGGTGCAGGACCTTGCACTTGCCTTTGTTGAACTTCATGAGGTTCCTCTCCACCCACCTCTCCATATGAGTCTTATGAGCATATTTCAAGTTTCAGCTAACTTCTGAACCAGAAGTTTTTCACAACGTGGAGTGGGGGTTGATTATCTGTGTTCAATCAATATAATGTACCTTCTAATTACAAAATATAGCACAAAAGTGCTATGCGCCTGGATCAATTTTGTAAAAGTTAATACAGTTATGTGATTCATCGGTGGTCCTCTGAAGTAAAATAAGACCTTTCCCCTACCCCCAGTTTGCACCAGTAGTATTGTTAAGGTTTTGATACTAAGTCCACTTTGAATAGAAGTTTTAACACCTGTTTTTGTAAATCTTATTGAAGTTTGGAAACCTCTCCCCCCACAAGTATGGAATGAGTATATAGATAGTAGAGCATACGTTACTTATAGTGGTTTGATGAAAAATTAATTCAAGGAAAATACTGCAAGTTTAAAGTCATGCTTTTGGCATTTTTTGTTTTGATAATCTTGCTTTTTGCCTGACTTTTATATAGTTTTTAGAAATTAAAAATGCTGTGATCTGCTCTTTGACTATCCTGTTATGCTTAGAATAACTTTACATACCAGTCTTGTTTGCCAGTGTTATTAATAATGCACATCAGCACTTTGTAAGGCTTTTGCTTCCATCTCCAACAGGTACCAACAGCAATGTATACTTCAGCTTTGTCAAATATGTATTTCAAAGCAAAGCTAAATGATGACCTCAGTAATAAAAAGCTAAAAAAAAAGGCTTCTGGATGTCTACTGTGTAATAGCAGAAGTCATATAATATTGTTATAAAGGTGTTAACTAAGGCTGAATGCACGGCTTTGGGGCATATTTTGCTTCTCAGTTCAGCTGGCTAATGTTCATTGCTGTTTGTATTTTTATAGAAAAAAATAACTTCAGCCAATCAGAAAATGTTTACAGTTATAAACAAAATTCAGCTATTTGCACATAAGTACTTTCTTTTCAATGATACCTTTTATTTTATTTGTGGATTTAGCCACCAAACTAAAAAAAAATCAATTGTTCACACAGACCTATTTCTTGGTATTTCTCAGAGGCAGATATATTAACCTAACAAAGTACTGGAATCCATTGTAATCTTTTCCAAATTTGTATTTCAATGACCAGTACCTTTGTGTTTAATATAAATTTGCCTATGATTGAATAAGACTTTCCCTCAGTGTTACAATTTTCAGTGTTGTAATATCTGGGATGGATGGACTATGTTTTGTCTGCAGCATTCACTGCTGTTAGAGTAAGTCCCTTCTTTGCTATTTATGTATAGAATTGCTCTCTTGTCAGTTTGCATCATTATTAGCATTTCTGCGGCGAGGATACCTGTGCAATAAGGATGCTTCCCCAAAATACTAAAGTCACAGCTATGAAGATCTTTCTTAATCCAGAACCTACCAAGTTTCAGAGTTATTTTATGAACTGAACATAGGTGAAACAGAGTTTTTTTGTGATCCAGCATGGGATATAGCTTATCTAGAGAAGCTTATAAACAAGAAATAAGCATAAGGTTATTCATTTCAAACTATAGCAATTCTTACACAGTCGAAAGGAGATAGGATGTTTTCTGTCTGCTGTCCAGAATGAACTGAAACCGCCTGGGGTTTCCTAAGTGCAGTTTACAGATGGTTCAGAACTGAGGTTCAACAAATACAGGTGCTTCTGCTAAGCAAAGGTTATCTTGCCTAAGCTCATCTCTTCAGAGCAAAGGAGGTTATAGGCATTTTTAAGAAAATCTATAGCAAGCTAAAGTCCATGAGGGATCATAGCTTTAATTCTAAGCAGCTGGGTAGTATGAAAAATCTATTTGTTTTAACAAAGGACAGAAAAATATGCTAATACTCCAGGATAAGGTTTGACATGGGGGGCTGAAACCCTACAGCAGTTTATAAGCCAAGCCTGCAAAAAAATCAATGACTTAGGCCTAAGTGTTCAAATCAGTGTATATAGGTCTTAGTCATATGAATCCTAACAGAGTCAATAGGATTTCCATATATCCCCAAACCATGCTTTGAAAATGCACTTCTTATCCAGAGCCTTCTGAAGCTGATGGAAAATAAAAAATCCCCTTTATTTCACTGGGGCCTGAGTAGGGCCCTTCTGAGAAGCATATCTTTTCTGGGCAGCATCCCTGCAAAATCCATTACAAGACAGCCACACAGATATTTTAATAGGGAAAGAAAGATTAGACTGTTTAAAAGCAAAAGTGACAGGTGCTCTTCCTTGACATACGAGAAAGGATTCTGTTAATCAAAGTGTTTCCTAGGCTTGTACAAAAGTAATAACAGGTATTCAAGGGTAACAAATGCGGTACACAGGACAACTAAATTCTACAGACTAAACATTGGGTAATAAGAAACTTCTATATTTTCCATTATACAGCCGGAAAGGGAATGAATGATACATATTTATGAGGATGTGGAATTCCTATTTGAATAAGAGAAATTCTGTTTTCGATTCTGAGAGTCAATGTTTTTTTTTTATTGCTGTTGTTCAAGGAAAAAAAAAATCTTTGTACATTTTTAAAACTGTTCTTCACTTCTCTTTTCCATAACAAAAACTTGCACAGAAATACTGTGTTCTTGTAAATGTTTGATGGGTTCTGATTCTTACTACAGTATATCAATACTTTTACCATTCATAGGAGGATTTGTTGGGGGGGGGGGGAGGTTAGTAGTAAGACAGTGATAAAGATATCTCTATAACCATTGTCCACAGAAGTTCATGGCAAAGGAGCTGCCGTACCTGTATGGTTGTCCCATATTACGATTGCATCCAGCACCACTTTTGTAGCTTTGTGAATGGTAATTCAGTATTTTAAAAAGTCAGCTGCACCACCACTGAACCCTTGAACATCTAACAGTACATTTGGCTGGTATGTTTTTCATTGATCAGTTATTGCCTTGTTAATGACACCAGGTCTGTTTGACAAATTAAATGTAAGGTCATTGGTACATAAATAGAGCTCATGCTTTTTTTCCCCAGCATTTGTAACCCTTACAAATTTATTCCTTCTCATTGAAACAGCCAGAGGCTCAACTGAAATAGCAAAAAGCAATTTAAAAGAGAAGGACATTCCCAGTGAGTGCCTGGGGTTAACAATGAATGAATTTGCAGATAAGATTAAGAATTAACCACTGCAGATGTATTGGACACCATATGCAAAAGCTACATTCAGAGACGTGGGGAAAGCATTCAAAAATGTCTGAGAATCTTAAAATGAGACATAAGGGCATGTTTTCTTTTATTAAATGCAAACATCTACATATGAGTTATGTATGGTCTCCTTTTACAGTCTAAAATTAGATAAAAGGAATTCTGTCTTACGTTCCTATTTCCAAAATTGTGTTTCAGGGTACTAGCATGCAAGCAGCAACCTGCTGCACCTGAAAACACTAGGCAGCACCTTAAAACCTGCCCTGGGACCAGAACAGAGCACAGTCCTCTTTCCCTTCATGTGTCTTAAGCACTGGAAAAACAACTCTTTTCTCTCTCTATCCATCACATATATTGCACAGCTGCACTTCTGTGGGGGGAGTGGGCTCCTTCTCAAACTCTCATACTAGTCTATACCTTTGGGGATCAGATTGAATCCTCTCAGATTTAGGAAGACTCCAAGAGCTCAAGACTCCCAGTTCCTAGGCCAACAGCAGTTCTAGATTCTGTCATAGAATACAAAAATACAGAATACAAAAATACAAAAATATAAGAACCCACAGTGTCCTCTATTAATTTCCACCACTACTATCTCTGTTTCCTTTGTTTTTGCTGGAAGGAGAGTCTGTGAAATTAAATGTCTTGCCCCTGAAAGAAATTAGGCTCCTAAATCTGTGCATTTATTGCTTATAATGGAAGCTGCCATGAAGAAAATAAGCTTGTTTGTCATGAACTGTAAGATCTTGTGGTAACGGTTTACAAGTGCACAGTCAAGATTCTGCTAGGGTTTTAATTTGTATTAATTAGGGTTATGTATTTACAGGAGAATCAAAAGATCCATTCCCACTAACATTTAGTACCAGTCACGTCTCCTAGGCAATAACTGTCATTACTTGCTTTGTGTGCGTACTGTACTTTTTTTGTTATGTAATATTTTTCTTCATTTGTACCTTTTGAATATAAGCCCCTCTACAATTCTCATAGTAAACTCCCCGCTTCCCCCATACAAGGTATAATATTTCATTCTTACAACTGTTGTCTTTCTACATTCAACGCTTCCTGCAGATATACTTCTACAAGGAAATAAATCAAGTGTATATTAATAATAAAAATAATTCCCTCTTGTGGATTCTACAAAGCGTTTTGTTTTCCATTGCTTTCATTTAGCTCTTTGGGTGAATAGTCTGAAGATACTAAAATATCTTGTGTAGCTCTGAATGGAATATTTTGCAGTGATCATTTCCCTGTCTCCATTCTTTACCATATGCAATTCTTTAAACATAAAGTTACAGCTAAAATTTTCACTTTGAGGGATGTGGAGGAATATGCCTGCAACTTTTTTTCAGCTAATTTGCATCTTTGTTTTAGACATGATGGAATAAACAGTCATTGAGAAAGGGCACAAATGGAATAGGTACAAACTGGCTCAGCTAAGACAAAGTGAAGTATTTAAATGAATAGGAGAAAATAAACAAAAAGCTGATATCTTGCTGTATATCTGAAATCACCTATACCAAAGACGATGTAAAGACACATAATAAAAGGAAATCATGTGACAAGAGGAAATCACATCCTGAGAAAGGCAAAAGTCAACATCTGGAGAGAAAAACTCAAGAGTACTACATTCAGACAGTTAGGTGTGAAACCCCGGAAGGGCATAGTAAGAGCATGTAAGTGGAACTGAGAACAAGAAGATGGGAGGTACCTCTCCTGTGAGTCTTTCTGCATATTCTAGTAACTTCAAATTGTGGTGACTGGACAGTGTGGACAGCCAGGCAAGAAGGTGATATACCAAGATACTAGTTCGGTAACTGAGCTAATTTGGCTCTGAGGAGGAGATGGGAGAAGAGCATATCATGTTTCTGTTATTTGCTCAGAGCTGTAGTAAGAATTTATGGCCTAAGCATCTGCTGAACTGCATGTTGGCTTTCTGTTGTTTTTGTCTGATGCAAATAAAAAATGATTCATCGGAAGAACTGGAAGGCACGAGGGTGAACACTGACCCAGACTTTCAATGGCAACTAATAATTTGGGATGTCATGATTTTTGATGTTCTGAGCTTGAGCTGAGACCTGAATTGAGAAGCTTCCTGTACCAACACCATAAACAGTTAGATGAGGAATAGTCTGTCCCTGAACTCTTTATTCCCTTTATTTTTGCCATTATGTTTAATGAAAGGAAGGAATGCAACTTTCTGAGAATTCACTTTCTTATGTGACTACAGAGACTCAAGAGTCATTTGATGCCTGTTTTCTTTGTGATGGAAGGAATGCTTGCTTTCAGCTGGTTAAATGGAATCCATTTATTCTGCTTGAATGCCAGTCACTGAAGGATTTTTGTTACAAGTGTACATCACATTTTATGCCTTCTGTCATCATGTTATTTAATGCACATTCTCTACGCAGGGAAATAATGATGCTGAAAGTGATGTCCAGCTTATCACATTAGCATCATTCATATCCATGTCACCAGTGATAATAAAAACCCAGACTTCCTGACAATTCTAAGTTATCATTGGGGAGGGGGGAATGAGGAGAAGGAAGCCTAGTACAGAGATCACTTAAGGAGTGCAGTATCATTATGATTATCTGAAATGGTTATAGTGATTGTAAATGTGATTTTTGATGCAATGCAGGTGGAAAGGCACGTGTTTGTAGCTATATCTATGTAAACCCAGTAGAATATCATGCCAGAAGTGGTGATGAATCCCACAAAAGTTAAGGAAATGTCCTGTGTAAATAAAGTCTAATTGCTAGGTAAAGTTTTGGAGGTCGGCTGAAATGAGGATGAATTCTGTGCGATTTACATGCTCCCAAGGTTAGGTGGCAGCTGGCTGAAATATTTTCCTGTTCTGGGGTCTGCCAGTTCCCAGTAAAGTACTACAACTTCTAATATTAATAACAATAAATGAATTCTTCAGAAACCATGAGCTGGCTTCCGCAATCCAGGGCGCACCCTTAGTCAAGTGACCCAAGAACTAGGTTGGATCTGTATTCATGCAATTTTGCCCTATCGATTATATTTTTCTGCATAGTGGCAAGGTTGCACTACAGCAAGTGGAATCTGTCCTGACTCATATTCAATGGGTTAATATGTTTCTCTGGAAGATGTGAGTTGTATGATTAAGTTCCTAACTGCTGAGCTGCTGAGCTGGAATACACTTCTCGTTCTTTTCTCTCGCACTCTTCATGGTGCAGAATGCTGGCATTATTAAATAGAAGTGCCCCATACCTCTCTTTTCCCTGAACTGCTTATGGACTGGAAGTAAAGGGCTTCTAGTATGTCATGGAAAATGTGATTTCAAAGAGGTTCAGAGCTACAATGGAAAAAAAGGAGGCTCTGTTTTTCAACAAAACCAGTTGAAGCTGTAATGGCATTTTTCAAAGAAATCACTTCTAATGCATCTTAGGCCCACTCTAAGCATGCTGCCTGAACGGAGATACTGAAGAGACATATCTAGAATGAAACAAACATGTAGAGTTTTCAAGTTGCCTTATCATCCAGACTACAGTGCTTCTGGCCTTGATTAACACTTGGGGAAACTTCTAAACAGGCCAGGAAAGCAACTAGTTTCCAGTGGCCCTGGGACTAGGTCGCGTTGATTACTGATTTTCTTACCTATATGTATGGCATTTAGGTGGTCTAGATTTTTAGCTATATTATAAATACTTTCATTCTTCCTTTCTCTCTTTTTCTCTCTTTCTCTCCCTTTCCCTCTCCTTTTCACTCTCTCTTTCTCTGTGTCTGTTTTCTCTTTAATGAGCCAAAATGCCAATATTCTTTCCAGCTAAAGTTGGAACTGAGGTGTTTCTGAAATCTTAATCAGAGGGACTGTTACCATTCCCACTGCAGCAAGCTAAGAAACACCAGCGCTAACTGTAGCATTACTTTACCCTAGTGTTTCTTCTGCAGATAGCTCCCCAAATCATTTGCAAATTCTGTTTAGCATTACTAGTACTGTTCAGTTGATTAACAGACATAAATATAGACTTGTATTCTCAACCAGGGTGGCAGTGAAACATTACAGGAGTGTTGCTATAGGGCACTCATTTCGACCTTCAAGGGATGTTATTTAAAATCAGAGTTTGTCATGCATTATGTTAGGCCATGTGTTCTGACTGCTCTGTGGATACTGTTCAGCACTGGTGCATAGCCTCCAGTGTCAGATGTAAAATGAAACGCCAGTTTGAAATCTATACCTGTCACGTTTTCATGTTTTTGGATCCCTGAGCATTCAGATAATTCCAGGGACACCTGTTTGCTAGAAATCCTTAAAAACAGCTTCAGACTTTGAATGTACTAGATAGATAGGCTTATGATTTAGGAACATGGCTGCCTGTCCTTCTGAGGAGTTTTTAAGTACTTGAAGTAAATATGCTATAAATTTGGAACTAATTGTTCGTGGACACTAAGATATATTTTCTTGAGGAGAACATAACTGTGAAATGTTAATATTTTCCTCTTGTAATAATCAGTGGCATGTACTGTTATGACTGGTCTTATCCTAGAACAAGATTAAAGGAAAATGATGGTGAAAGCGGCTTCATACTACCTTAAAACTCCTCTAGACTCCCCAGAGCTTTTCTGAGTGGTTTCCTGGGGTAGACTTTTCTGTGATTTCACAGAATCACAGAATGGTTGAGGTTGGAAGGGACCTCTGGAGATCATCTAGTCCAATCTCCCTGCTCAAGCTAGGTCACCTAGAGCATATTGCCCAGGATCACATCCAGACGGGTTTTGAATATCTCCAGCGAAGGAGACTCCACCACCTCTCTGGGCAACCTGTTCCAATGCTCTGTCACCCTCACAGGAAAGAAGCTTTTCCTCATGTTCAGATGGAACTGCCTGTGGTTCAGTTTGTGCCCGTTGCCTCTTGTCCTGTCGCTGGGCACCACGGAGAAGAGTCTGGCCCCATCCTCTCGACACCCTCCCTTCAAATACTTGTACACATTGATCAGATCGCCTCTCAGTCTTCTCTTCTCCAGATTGAACAGGCCCAGCTCTTGCAGCCTTTCTTCACAGGAGAGATGCTCCAGTCCCCTCATCTTCTTTGTAACCCTCTGCTGGACTCTCTCCAGGAGTGCCACGTCTCTCTTGTCCTGGGGAGCCCAGAACTGGACACAGGACTCCAGGGGAGGCCTCCCCAGGGCTGAGGAAAGGGGCAGGATCACCTCCCTCCACCTGCTGGCAACACTGCCTAATGCACCCCAGGATCCCATTGGCCCTCCTGGCCACAAGGGCACATTGCTGGCTCATGGTTAACTTGCTGTCCACCAGCACTCCCAGGTCCTTCTGTGCAGAACTACTTTCCACCAGGTCAACCCCCAGGCTGTACTGCTGCCTGGGGTTATTCCTCCCTAGTTGCAGGACCCTGTTTTACTAACATATACTACTCCTCAGGGACTTCTGGCACACTATCAAGCAGCCAGAAATCAAGAAAAGGGTTAAGAAAAACCTGTGTGATTTTCCACATCCTAGAGACCAAAATTCTGTAGGAATTACTACAGTACTCTCGGTACCAATTTGTTTCCATTGGTTTTGTCCCAAAGCACATTATAATTGCCTTTACTGAAATAGGCCATGATATATTTTTAGGAAGTGGAAAGGTGCTCTCCCTTTCAGCTTGACAAGGAAAATGGGACACCTAGTGCTACAGTTTTTTTAGAAGCAAAATGTAAGCAATAATGCTTTTCCTTTTCATTTGATGGTATCAGATACGTCGTAGCTTTCTGCTGCCCTTTCTGCAGGAAAAGATTTTTTTTTTCAACTCTGTGTTTCATGCCAATATTACATACAAAGATATTTTCAAATTACTCTATTTTTCCTGTTTCTGAAGAATATTAAAAATTTTTTATTTCCTGCAGATGGAATTAAATGTATAGCCTTTTCAATACTTCATAAAACACTTTTAAAGCTATATTGGATCTAAACCTATCCAGATCCAGTTTTATCTCATCACTTTTTCCATCTTAGTTGAATATCTGCTTCTGCTAGTTCTTTGAAATGTATGAACTAATTTCATGATACAAAGTTTGTGGTGAGGAAAAAAAAATTATTAGGTAATTACCTTAGCAATATTCACGACATTTTCCTGTCCTTCCCCACTCTTTTTGCTTCTGACTGCTCTGCTTGCTTACTGTCTGCTGAAGTCATACTACGGCAGTAACCCTCGTAGCAAGCATGTAGCCCAGGAGAGGAGATCTGTAGAGTGAAGCACCTGATGCTAAGGACCTAAAATCCCCACTGTACGTACTTCAGGGGAAGATGCTTCAGACTGGATGTATTCTGATCCTGCAGAATGATTTGCCCCAAGTGCCTGCAGTGCATCTGCACATCTTCATTGTTTAATGTAACACAAAATCATCTGCACACTCCTAGATTGCACCACGATAGGATCCTATGCCTGGTTAGTGATGGCAGTCAGATGATTTACTTCAAAAGCACCCTCCTAGTCCAAACTAACGTGCTAATACAGATTAACCTTTAAAGTCATTCACAGTTGGACACCATAAAGTCCATGATATAAAGATTAGTTCAGGTGGAATCAGAACCAGTGCAGTACCATGTTTATCACTGACTTCATGGTAAGCATGGTAAGCAAAGTCAAGATCAGACTATAAAAATCCCAAGCATGTCTCCCGAGTTTGTCTGTTGTGTTCTACTAACGTTTTTTAACCTATCCTTGGTGACAAGGACAGCAAAAGCAGGAGGCAAAGTTTTTCCAGAGGAAACTATTACAGAAGAAGCTTAAAAGCAAAATACAAACACTTCACAATGCTTAAAAGTGTAAGCCAAAATAGAATAATCATGTAAGCACTATATGGTAAATTCAGATGTGCTTCTTGTCCATTTTCTGACCATTAATATCATTGGAAAAAGTCAATTTCATGAGGCTCTGCAGTATGCTTGTTGTCAAAACTGGGTGGCATAATGTTTATGAAGGCATATCTTCATTGTACAGATTAGTGATTGGATCTCATCAAAACCTGTCTCTTGTGCCGATCACAGCTGTTGTTGGTTTTATAGAGGAAATAGTGCAGATCTTATGACCTTATCAGCTTACTGGAGATTAACCTGCCTGCCTGGCTTCAGTCTATCATTTAGGATGACTTATTAATTAGATTTTTTTTTTAATAAGGCAATATGTAAGGACCTGATCCTACAAACACCTACTGCAGTAATTAGCATTAATTCTTGCAGTTAATAAATGAATCATGCTAATGAAAGTGTGCAGAATCATACCAGCGGGAGGCCTGGCACTTTGTTTCTCTAGAAGGTTCAGTTTGACAAGTAAAACAGTTACTTCTTGTTCTCTATAAAGTCTTTTCTGTTAAGCAGTTTATTCGAATATTGAGATCAGGAACTGCTTTTGCTTTGGGTTAATAAAGCCCTGAATGTTGATCTGAAGCACAATACCTTTGAGCTTGCTCCAGAATCTGGGATACTGGAAGCCTAGCAATGTCATAATATGCTGTACTAAAGCAACATACCTGCAAGGACCTGGGAGGATGTGAAACTGAGAAGTAAACAATGTGCCCCTTTTGACAGCAAAATGGGGAAGGAGGATGGAGGCCAGAGCAAAAGACTTAAAAATATCCTTGATAATTTGAAAGAAGTTTTCTAGGTTGAGCCTTTGAGCCTCTTTACCCTTCTCTCCATTCCAAAGAAACTCAAGGATCAAAAAAGAGAAACCCAGGGCAGCAAGATGCTAGTAACAAAGTCTCATTCAAACCTGACCGCCCTAAATACAGACTTGCTTTAGTTTGCATTTAAAAAAAAAAAAAAAAAAAAAAAAAAAAGACTTCTGAGAGGTGATCATTCTTAAATGTATAAAGATTTCTAGAAAACCGCTGTCTAGCTTTAGTACTTACCTAGAGGACCCGTAATCCTCATTTTTCCCCCGTGGGGATATGTAAATATGCACACACAGACACACACACAATAATTCTGTTGAAGAGTACACTGAGACACCATCAATGCAAAAGTCTCTTGTGATTATGAATGATTTTGAGGAAAGCAATGTGATGCTGTCAATGATTATCCTGGAGGATATTAGTTTATCAGACAGACCTCTATTACTATTCATGAATTTTAGGGAGAGCAATTAGAGTCCAGATAGTTTGAAGAACTGCATGACTCAGACCACGTCTATTTTACTCAGTCTGGGGTGCTTCTTTCCTCACATAAACCAAAGCCAAAGCCCAGGAAAAAAAGAGAGCTTTTTTTTTAATTAATTGCTGAAATTTAGGTACATTGATCTAATCCTGTCCAAAGACTTGAGGAGGCAACAGCCAACAGGCAAATTAGTTATACTTCTAATACAGGGTTCAGTGAATCCTATGCTAACAAATAACAGGGTAGTAGATTAAATAAAGATATAATTTCAGGCATGAATAGGATAAGTTGCTGTGATTAGCACACCATGAAGATATATGAAAGAAATTTTATAATGATTATGCAAAATTTTCACAGCAAATATAAATATTTTAAAGAAGAAAAGGTTAATACCTGAAGATTCGCACATGAATGAAAAAAGCAAGCAAGTCACAAGGAACTGCCCATACTGTCAGTGGTTTAAGAAAGAAAATAGAAGTCCATTTAAAAAATAAAATGTGATTAGAACTTGTATTTGACATTGTGTTTGGTACAACAGGATGCAAGGCAATCACTGTGTTGTAAAGTGCATTGGTAAACAAACTGTGATTAATTGGAAAAGCTTTGACAGTATCAGTCTTAATTGTCTGCCTTTAATTTGAGGTTTCCAAAGATTCAGAACTCTAGAAAATCAGATCTCCTTCAGTTCCAATGGGCTGTCAATTAAATTTGACTGATTACACTCACCCTTATCCTATAAGGATAATCCACAATTAATTGGTATACTGTGCAAATTGCAGCACGACAAGAATAGTTTACAGACTTAGGCAAATGTATGGTAATGTGCACTCTTGCTCTCCAGACACCTGAATCTCAATTTTCCCAATGTCCTTCCAATGTCAGACTTTGTGATTTTTATGGGACTCATTGTAGTGTATTTCTGTTGCAATTGGAGGATTCTTCAGTGTAGTTCATGGCCTGTACCTGCCAGATTAATCACTATTACATATATATGAGAAGAAAAAGGAATGCAGGCTGACAAATTCAGTATTCCAGATTTGCTTTGGGAAGGTTTTCTTTGGGATTCTGGGCCATTAGGAAAAGAGCTTTCTCAGGAAGACTTTCTGCACTCTGTCTGCATGCAAGCTTGGCCTTTAAGCTTGTTTCATCTAAAATAAAGTTATGTAGCACCTGATTATATGAAAAGTATTTATAGAAAGATTTAAATCAAGTAACCCTGTCTTTTGTGCATAGAAATGAACACTATAGTTGAGCACAAATAGAAATTATCTAGGAGGTATAATAGAATTATCTAGGAGATTGAACATTCAACATTCAGCAGGTGTAAGCAACATTCTCCAATAGTATTAAACAAAGATCCTGTGGAGCTAAGTATAGACTCTACATAACCTGCATCAGAGAAGTATTTCTTAGGATTTTCTGTAGACATCAATGAAAAACATGGAATATGTTGGAGAGAAAAGATTGTTACAAAATAAGACAAAAATTATGACTATTCTGTTTTGCAAAAATGAACAAAAAGACAAAGCTTGTGTTGAGAAAATTTTAATGATGATTCTGCAATACTATGAGTATAGATAGACACAGCACCAAAAATCCTAATCAAACTTACTTTAACTCATTAGTGGATTAAGGAAATAGAGTTATTGTCAGTGATGCTTTCTGCAGGACCAATTACATTTACATTACTAATCAGTGAATGAAAAAGATGTCAAAGATAATTAAGGAATTACTAAGCTATATCACTAGTTATGTAGCAATTACCATAACTGTTAAATATGGCAAAGAAATAATCTGTTACCTACAAGTGTATTTACAGTATTTCAAATCCGTCTTTACAGTCAATGAATCCTTATCATGATATTTTGCTTTCCCTTTGTATTTCTATTGTGCTAACACTTAATTTTTTCTGAGTCCGTATTTCACAGTAAGTGATATTTAATAGAAGGATTTATCTGTATTTAATGAGGTGCATGATAAATCTAGACACCGTTTACTCCAGGCAAACTGGGAACTAGACTGCCTTCTAAAAGTGCAGAATGTCTATTCCTTTATGTAAGAAAGTAAGACATAGCTATGCTCTTTATCTTAAAAGAGAGGCTGATTTAATAAAGAATGAGAATGTTCTCTTTCAGGGTAGAGGATAATCTCTTTTCAGGGCAATCAAAAGGAGTGATGTGTTAACAGAGCTATCAGCTTAGTCATAAAAGTGGTTACCTTCTTGACTTCTCTCTAAAAAAAGGAAGAAAAAAAGAAAGGAAAGTGGAGAAAACGTTCCATTTTGAATTTACACAATTTTAGAAATTCTCCTGCTGAAGCTTTTTGGAGAATGAGGAGTTTAAAGGTTGCAGAGAATAATTATGGTAGAGAAGCAATAGTTATATGAATAGTTGCATGAAATATAGTTAAATGAATAGTTATATTAATAATTATATGAAAGCTTCTCCTCCAGTGGTTAAGATGCCAAAAGACACTATTTGAGTGGGCAGTATTGATCTAAGACTAGGCCTTTAGATAATAGCATCAGTTATTGTATTGTTGTTGAGGTACTTAGTATATTATTTACCAAAACAGTAAGCAATGTGGTTATAAAATAGTTACTGCTCAAGGAAGAAGAAAGTTTTGATACACATTTAAGCAAAACGATGCAGGAAGAGAAGGTATAGTAGAAGAGAAAAGGCAGTTCATTCTAATACTATTAGAATGTACAGGTCTTTGAAGTCGTTTAAGTGTAAATGCAAGTACAAACACGAGGAGCTGAAAGATCTTTCCTCAGAAAAAGATGTTTGGATTGATTTGAAACACACCTTAAATTGCAATTAAAACCACAGGGATGGAAAGGGTACCTTGAAAAATAGCCTAAATAAGAATTAGGGTTAGATTTTCAAATTAAATTTTGTAAGCTTCTTGCCCAAAGATTGAAGGGATATACATACAAAGTAGAAGTGCAACACTGTGCATGTAGATAAGCAAATTATATATTTATAAGATGAGGATACTACCACAATTGCCCTGAGACAGTGCTGAGCTAATGAAGGATTCTTGAAATCCAGTCAAGCCCCTGGAAAAGGTGTCTTTCATCTGCAGTGTGTTAGGTACTTGGCTGGATTCCAGTATTCAAGAATCCTTTACAGTCTATAGACTGTAATAGAAAGAACATTAAATTCCTCTGATCTCTTTGTTAGCCTTTGTCCAACATGATGTTTGTGTGCTCCTTCCCATTAAGGATCCATTATTGTCTCAGCCTTTTCCTTTTGTTATACTGTCATGGTATCTGTACAACAAACTGTTGCAGCAAAATTAAGGAGAATACTTTTTTCCGTTTAGCCCTCTTGCATGAATAACTGTGGCTATGTCTTCCAGGCATATGACCATGCCTGCAGACAGCAAAATGTATTGCAAACTGTTTCAGGGGCACAAAGAAAAGTCACTATTTCTCTCTGAATCTGAGTCCAGAGCAGGGGCTCTGATCCTCAAGGCTTTTGTATCAGAACTCTAGACTTGTTCATGTGGAAATAAAAAGCATCTGGGCCTTGAGACCCAACCAGATGTGGCTCCCATTCAAGATTTCTTCATGGGAAAATCAAGCAGGACGTTTGTCCTTACTACTTTGTTCTCACAGGCAGCAAACAAAATGGCTTCCAAATATTAACATTCTCACCTCTTCAAGTCCTGCACCAGCATAGCCAGTAAGAAAAAAATACAACTTAATATTAGTTGAATACAGAAATAATGCCTAGAGATAATGTTGTAGGGTAACTTTTAAAGTTTTGTTTTAAAATATTCCTTTTTATGTTAGACCCTGCATATATGTGTCATTAGATATATGTTTTAACATACGTGTATATACATTTATTTACAATTTTCAAAAACATCATAAGGAAAATGTGTCATTTGTGGACATGATGAGGTGGAAGTTGGAAGGCAGAAGTGTTTGTTAACATTAGAATGTCACCTGTCACCAAGATGAATTTAATACATAAGATATATTTATTTTATACACAACATATGATTCTTCATCTCAAGGTGCGAGCTCAGTTGCTTAACAGAATTCTTGTATACCTCTAGCCATGAGACTTCTCCATCACTTAATAAAGATGAATCAGGAAAGTACCACCAATGGATAAGATATATTTTCTTTCTTAAAGTGACTGTATATCTAAATAGCTATAGCTGAATTACTAACAGCTTCTGTGAAATGCCAGTTTCTTTAGAATTAGACTGGGTACTTCTGAAAAAGTGACATAGGTTAACTTTGATAAACTCAAAGAAGCAGTGGGACTTAATTTTCAATGTAAAATTAGGTTCTCTTAGCAACTTGTCTATCTGGAAATTTCTACTTGATTATATCATTTTAAAGTTAAAGTAAGACAAACTTAAGGGTTTCAGCTTTCATCAAACCCTCTTAGTCCATTTACAGACTTTGTTATCTGTGGCATTTTGAGATTTTCCTCAATATAGAATTTATGAAAAATATGTTTTCCTTGTCTAAAGAAATCTATTCTCCTACGAGAAGAAAATATTTTATTATGCAGTCTTTGCTAAAAGTGCTTCACTGAGATATGAAAGATTTTATCTAGCTAGCCACTCTTTACTGTCTTATTTCTTTTTAAAAATAACGTCACAAATAGCTGCTGTTCTTTGATTGTCATTTTCCCAAGCTTTGGTAATGACGTGAAGCAGTGATAAGTCAAAATTTTTTTCCCTTCCCTTCAGGCTATATTTTTACTAATATAATAATACCGCTGAACACTTAATTTAATTATTGTCTTTGCCAAGCAAAGAAAGATTTGTATTTCTGCGTACCCAAAGAACATACTTTAATGATCTCAGTGTGCTAGTGATAGCTGCAAGGAAGTCATTAGTTTGGGAATTTAACCCCTCAATCTGTTCAGTTTTCTAATTTTCAGACCTAATTCATTTCTTTATCCCTCTTCCTCCACATTGCAAAGAGCTTTCTTTTCCTAATAGAGCAATGAAAACCACACCAATACTTAGAGTGTGACAGGAATTTTAGCAGTCTCACAGAATCACAGAGTAGCTGAGGTTAGAAAAGACCTTTGGAGATCATCTAGCCAACCCCCGTGCTCAAGCAGGGTCACCTAGAGCAGCTTGCCCAGGACCATGTCCAGACAGCTTTTGATTATCTCCCAGGACAGATATTCTGCAGCCTCTCTGGCCAACCTGTTCTAGTGCTCAGTCACTCCCACAGTAAAAAAGCTTTTTCTTATATTCAGACAGAACTTCCTGTGTTTATGTTTGTTCCTGTTGCCTCATGTCCTACCACTGGGCACTGCTGAGAAGAGTCTGGCTCTGCCTTCTTTACACCCTCTCTTCAGATGTTGAAACACACTGATAAGATCCCCCCTCGGTCTTCTCTTCTCCCTACTAAACAATCCCAGCTCTCTCAGCCTTTCCTCATATGAGAGATGTTCCAGTGCCTTAACCATCGGAGTAGCCCTTCACTGGACTCGTCCTGGCTGGTCCCTATCTGTCTTGTACTGGGCAGCGCAGACCTGGACATAGCGGTCCAGGTGTGGCCTCACCAGCGCTGAGTAGAGGGCAAGGATCACCTCCCTCGGCCTGCTGCCAATGCGCTGCCTAATGCAGCCCAGGATGGCGTTGGCTGCCTTTGCTGCCAGGGCACGCTGGTAGCTCATAGTCAACTTGCTGTCTACCAGGTCTACAAGGTCCTTCTCTGCAAAGCTGCTTTCCAGCAGGTCGGCCCCCAGCCTGAACTGGTGCATGGTTATTCCTGCTCAGGTGGAATTCCACCTCACTGTCTGCTCATCTAGCCTGTACTTCATCAGCTTGCCTATTGAGGGTATTATAGAAGACAAAGCCTTTCTGGCTCTGCTTGCTGAAGTCAAGGTAGAGAACACCCGCTGCTCTCCCCTCATCTACCCAGCCAGCCATTCCACCGTAGAAGACTGTCAGATTGGTCAAGCCTAATTTCCCCTTTGTGAAGCCACGCTGACTACTCCTGATCACCTTCTTGTCCTTCGTGCGCCTGGAAATGGTATCCCAGATTAGTTGTTCCATCCCCTTCCCAGGGACTGAGGTGAGGCTGACTGGCCTGTAATTCCCTGCGTCCTCCTTCTGGCCCCCTTTGAAGACTGGAGCGACATTTGCTTTCTTCCAGTCCTCAGGCACCTCTCCCAATTTCCGTGACCTTTCCAAGATGATTGAGAATGGGCTTATGATGACATTGGCCAGCTCCCTTAGTACTCGTGGTTACATCTCACCAGGGCCAACGGACTTGCGTGTGTCCAGTTTGCTTAAGTGTTCCCTAATCTCATCCTCCTGCACCAACGGAAAGTCGTTCTTGCTCCAGACTGTACCCCTGGTCTCTGGGGCCTGGGGTTCCTGAAGGCCGGTCTTACCGGGAAAGACTGAGGCAAGGAAGGCTTTCAGTACCTCAGCCTTCTCTGTGTCCTTTGTCATCAGGGCTCCTGCTCCATTCAGCAGCAGGACCACGTTTTCCCTTGTCTTCCTTCTGCTGTGAATGCACGAATAGAAGGCCTTCTCGTTGGCCTTGACATCCCTCACTGCATTAAACTCCAGAAGGGCTTTGGCTTTCCTGGCCCCATTACTGCGTGCTCGGACAGTGTGCCTGAGTTCCTCCCGGTTTGCCTGTCCCTGCTTCCACTTTCTGTATGCTTCCTTTTGATATTTGAATGTTGCCAGGAGTTCCTTGTTCATCCATGCAGCCCTCCTGCCCCCTTTGCTCAACTTCCCACTCATTAGGGTAGACCATTCTTGAGCTTGGAGGAAGTGATCCTTGAATATGAACCAGTTTTCTTGGACTCCTTTCCCTCCAGGGCCCCAACCTGTGGGATTCTTCCAAGCAGATTCCCGGAGAGGCCAGAGTCTGTTCTCCTGAAGCCCAGAGCTGTGATCCGACTTTTTGCCCTGCTCCCTCCTCTCAGGATCCTGAATTCCACCATCTCGTGGTCGCTGCATTCAAGGCTGCCCCAACTTTCACATCTGCAACCAGCCCTTTCTTGTTTGTAAATACGGGGTCCAGCAGAGCACCTCTGCTTGTTGGCTCCTCTATCATCTGTATCAGGAAAAATCAAACTGTGAATGGCTAGTATGCAGTACATACCCTTGTGATTTATGATAGAGTGTTGTGCTTTTCTTCTCCTCAGAGAAGGGGCATATAAATCCATTTTTACAAGCAGGAGAACTAACACAGAAATTTTACCATTATAAGGTGGTGGAAAACCTACAAGAAACTGACCTGAAAATTTGGAAATAGAAGATGAATTGGTCACTTATTATACAATCTTGTCTTTGCACAAATCTTAACTTAATTTGACTTCAGTAAGGGATACTACGTATTTCTAATGCAAAGAATTGGGTTTCTGATTTTGCACCTGTTTTCTGAATGAGATTTTGTGCTTAAGCTGAGCTTTCTAATGTTAAACAGTTTGTGATATAATGAAGCCTACAGTGAAGGGCTTGTTCACTCGTGGTTAATTAACAACATAAAATTATTGCACTGCTTTGCTTTTCATGGTATACACAGGTTAGATTAGCTCTTTTCCTAACATATGAGCCTATCAATCTTGCAACAGCTTGTAAGAGTAATATTTTTAAACTGATTAACATAGTGACTACTGACAGACTGCAGTGTCTAGTGTCTTTGTTAGTAGGTTTTGAATCTCAGTGAAAGTCACAACTCTAGTATTTCTTATCTTTCACAGTATAACTCCATAAGAAGTTTTCAAATAAATGGATTTACAAACTTACATAGCTCATAATTCACTTGGTAGAAGTAAGAATTCACCTCAGATTTGTAAAATGTAGTTATATTTTTCATGCAAGATTCCTACTGTTTTCACCATTATTTTTCCATGTGAATTCAGTCCATTTAAGTAGATTGAAAACTATCAAAATAGATAGGATCATCAGAATTCCAGAACTGAATATTGAGAAAAACTTTCAGTGAAAAGAGGATTGCACGGCTACTTCTGAAAATAAGTTTATCTGTATTCATTTTTGTGTCATTTCTTATAACCGATGGTTCAGCCCATTAGGTAACTGAATCCAAGCCTCAGTTAATCTGAACTCCCTAAATCTTCCTTTATTCAACATAGAAAACAGGATCTGCAGTGGCAGATTTAGCTAACCAAAAGTCTGAAATTTTGGGAGTTACTTTCCATTGATATTTTAATGGAACTGGACTCTATTTTTCTCATTGTCAGTAAAGTTATTCAGCTTAATTATGCACTTAATGGATTATTATTAATTGCAACAGATTTCGAGAACTGCACAAGTACTTCTGTTCAACCAGCATAATATCCATAAGCAGTCTGATTTTTAGTTTAGACTCATCAGTGATCCTGGGAAAATGTATGACAGAAAAATTCAAATTCATCTATTTGGTAGTTCCCGAATGAAGTGATGGTACTTGCTATAGGATTAATACCTAGGGACAGCAAAGGAGATTAATACTTAGGGACAGCAAAGGAAAAAGCATCTGAATGAATAATAGCAGATCACAGTCAAGATTACATTGTAGGTCTATTGCATTTTGGGTTTTGTTTATTCATTTTCTTTCCTCCCAAAGATGTACCGTTTGACATCTCTAGGCTGTGGTTCATTGGTATCATCCACATACTTGAAATTAAACATATTCCTAATTAAAAGAGAATTTTAAACCTGGAAAGCCAGGTGAATAATAAACAACTCTTTGAGAGTGCGCAAAATTAAAGCATTAATTCCCTTCTTTGCATCCAATGTCCAGAACTCAATATTAAACTGGGAAATTGTGGAAACATTAAATGAGAACAGCTGCCCACACTTCTGGCACTGGAATATCATCATCAGTATCTCATGAGATGCTTTAACAAGACAGTGGTGTAATTTTAGACTTTGAAAGCATTTTTAAAAAGTAAGCTTAATTAAAAATTACCTTTTCCAAATTCTGGGAAAATGGATGCACATTAAACAAGTAATGCTCTTGAAAACTGTTATTCTGCTTATATCAACTAAGTCTATATAATTTGTAGCTCCAAACAGCATATATTCATGTCTTTTGAATGAGTTCTTGGTATGATGTCCAAGTGAGGAGAAAAGTGCTGTAGACTACTATGACAATATGCTGTCTTTTTGACAATGTCCTGGTGCAATTTATGGATGGAAACACCAGCAAATTTTCTGGCAGTTATGAGTTCAAGTGGATAGAAAACACATACATGAGAACTGAATTGTGAATTAGTATAGAGAAAGGAGAACAACGGGAAAGTTATAATGGTATGTGATTTAATCTAAATACACACTGGAGAGATATACAAGCTCTGTCCATTCTATAGGTGAGCCATATGGAATAGCTCAAGGCTGAGAAAGGCAATTGTGAACTAATTAAGATCTATAGCCATGATGCAATTGTAGAAAGTAAAAAGAAAATCTCAAGCCTGTCTGCCACTGTTCTTGGATAGATGTCTATAGAAGAATTTGCATATAAATAGATACATATATAGAGAGATTGTGGTGTTTTATGATATATCTCTGGTGTGAAGAAGCAGTGATGGCCAACTAAAAATCTAACGATGACTACAGTATAAACCATATGACAAAGATTAAGGAAACTTTTTTTTCTTTTTAAGTGCAGAGACTCAAGGGATGCAGGCATTACCATGATCCATAAACTCCCTCAAGGTGACAATCAAAATGAAAGAATCTTCTCTTTTCAGAAACCAATATGACAGGGATGACTTGAAGAAAGAACAGAGTAGCAAAAAGCTAAAAGCAGGAAACTGGCATAATCCCAGTGGACTGTGGCGTGCCACTGAGAGCATTCGAGAGCAGATTAGACAATTCTGAAAATCTGACATCTTTCATTTTTGATTGCTTATGTTTATTGTAATTATTCTAAGCTTGAAATGTACTAGTAGCAGTAAATCCATTTTCCTTAAGACTTGAAACAAGGATGTGGCCAGATTTAGGAAGCACACATCAAAATGGTTACGCCATGGAGAGTCTTTGAGAACACAACAAAAATGAGAGGTTAATAAATGACCTATGAAGGAGAATTGACAGACTTGCATTTCTGGTGAAAACGAGTAGGCATGAATGAATAAAAAGAGACTGGAAGGCATGGGAGAACAACATCCACTGTTGTTCTCTATATTCATTATGTTCATTTGCATTCACTAGTTCACTATTTGAATATGTCTTCAGTGTGTTTGTTCACTGTGCTTTTTCATAATAACTGTAGCAGATAGGATGAGCAGTGACAGTCTTATTGTGTAGTACAGGATATTTGGGTTTCAGAGAACTTTCTAATAGGGTAGTGAGGCAATTCATCTCAGATTTTTAAAAAAATCTGTGTAGTTTCTCTTTCTGGAAGACTTTAAGGTTAAATAAGTATTTTTCTAATTATTAAGGTGGATTTCTGGGGTGAGACAGAGATAAGCAAGATGACTTGCTCCGAGCTCATGTAACCCTGTTTTTGTAGCATTTCATATTCTACTTGTGCTTATCATTTTCTTTTTTATCAGAGTGACAGGAATGAATGGATTTACAATAAACACATATTCATGCTCACAAAGATCATATTTACATGAAATTAAAACTCTAAGATCTTGAAGATTTGCACATTCTGAATATCAGTGTTGCATTTAAAAATATAGAAGTCTTATCTATGAATGTAATTAAAATTCAACAGAAATCCATAACTGACTTGCAATCATTAGTACTTCTTGACGTTAAGATCATAAATCATTTTTGAAACCTTATTGGAAACCTAGAGAAAATAGCTTTCTCCATTGACATACTCTAGGATGTGACCTTCAGTGTTTCTGTTCAAGAAGTTAAAGAGCAGTCACTTGGAGGAACTCTTTGAAGTTATACTACTTGAGTTTTCTCAAAAATATGATGAACTGCCCCTATTTCTAAAACCTAAGCACAAATATTAGTTGCACTGTTTGACCTGGGATAAACAAGGAGAAGGTGTTGCTCTGAACTCATAGACGAACCTCCCCTCCTTGACTATAAGACTGGAAGTGCAATGTTTTTCTGTTCTGTTACTTGGTGGACTCTGAGGTCATTTCACATTTGCTATTAGTAGTTAGAGTTATGTCTTTTCTCCTTTCATTTGCTCTCGCCACTCCACATGCTAATAAAGCTTAGATTAAAATGCATTGAAGCAAAGGTGGGGAACAATATGTTGTCTGACGCTAGGGGTAGAAATAAGAACTTCAGAACAAAAGGCGTATGTCTTAACAGCTTGAGCAAAAGAGCCACTTTCAAGGTGGGAGGTTGTCAAGAGTCCCATCAAGTATAGTGAGGAATCTGTGACACAGTGACTCATTCTACAGGTGAGCAATTTGGAGAACAGAAAAATGATAGGGAATACCTAAGGAAGTCTGAATGTCTGTGACTGATGCGTGGTTGAGCCACTGGGTATTTGTAGCAGGAATCTGAATTACAAAAATGCAGAACTTCTCCTATAGTGTGTTAGGGGTCCCTTAGCAATATAATTCAGAGGTGCTCAGCATATTTAAGAATGAATATGTTAAATCTGGTAATGTAAAATTTAAGCTTAAAATTTTTGAAGTCCCCTAGCAATTGCTCTGTCATTCTGGCTTCACTGAGAACTGATCAAGGTAGGTCAGTGTGCCAAATGCAGCATTTCTCAAGAGTAAATTTCATCAGTGCTCCAGTGCTGTGCAGTAATTTCTGCATTAGCACTCTTTCTTGTCGTAGCAGCACTTTAGCAATTCAGCAAGGTGGGCTTATTTGCCTTTTTATAAAGGATGCTTTTTACATTTCCTCTCTGCTGTGTCTAGTATGTGAACATAAGGGACAAAAGAGTGGTCAGTGTTTCCATAATGGAATGGCCCCCAGTGGGCTCATGCATATTCACTTATTATTAAATGGTTCAGATGCCTTTAAACCCTTCACTTACTGGAGCACAAATCAGTCAAGATTTGCATTTTGCTTGCTATTCAAGTTTTTAAACTCATGAGCTCTCTACTTAATGAGAAGAATATTTATCCAGGTTAACTGATAAAATCTCCTTAACATAAAGTTTTCTGGGAAACAATTTTAGAGCATTTACATGTTGTATTAACATCTCATTATTTTATTCAGCACCTCCAGAGCAAATGGGGATGCAGGATGAATGGAATGTGTTTTCTGATGGTATTCTCTCCAGAAAATGCTCCTTTACTTCTTTTCTCACGTACCTATCTATATGTTGTCTTCTGCTTAAGACTTAGGCCTGCCTAAAGCTCTGAGCATCTATTTCTAGATATCTAAGATATATTCCAATATTAACAGTCACGGTATGAATTCAAACAAAGCATTGCCAGATTTTGAATACTGAATGCTTTCAGTGAACTCTTTAAAAAAAAATAAATTATTTTGAATAGCAAATTAAAAAAATAGAAAAAAAACCCAGAAAATTGACTATATGCTCATAAACCATATGTAAACAGCAATAGAGTCCAAATTTCTTAAATAATGATTCATTACAGATTAAAACCCCAAGGTTATTTCCCACCTTTGTAGCTGCTCTTATTTGTCTGAGGACAGTTTTCTATGGATTTACATCGTGTTAAATGCATCCTTGAAACAAGGAAAGAAAGACAGAAGTAAAAAAGAGGGCTGGAATTTGTTGCGGAATGAACCACCCATTGTAAAAGCTCTAGTATCTCAGGATCTACTGTTGGATTTTATTATATTGTTTGCTCCTATAAATGCTTCCGTAAAGCATTTGCACTGGTGATTTTTTTCCTATCGTGTAAGAGTTTCAGGATGAGTCATTTCAAATCATCTCAGTATTAATTTTTTTGGCAGCAAACTGAAAGCAAAACCTTGTATTTTTCTGCTTAGATGGGAGAAAGAGCACTAATTGATGTTACCATAAACGGGAATGAAGCTAAAATACTCATCCTCCACTACAAGAATGAATGAAATGAGGACAAACAAGCTGTTTGTGAATAGGAAGTTATGATGACAAGCAGTTAGAACAAATTCTGCATTTTGATGGGAATGCAGGGTCTCCTTTTTAGGCTCAGGACAAGTCCCTGTGAAAGTGGGATAGTTGGGAGCATGTGTTTTTCCAAATGGTTATATTATGAATTATTTAACTGTTTAAATTTAATAAATATGAATATTTATCTTAAAAAAGAAAGATATTTAAATGATTAATCTTCAAATTATAGATAAAAATATTTAATTCCACTCTTCTGGTCATAAAAATGCTGTCTTCATTTTTCTAGATTAGCTTGAAAGACAAGGAAATGGCTTTCTACTTACTTCGCTCTTATTATTCTCCTTGCTCTAAAATAGTTCTCTTTCGTAGCCTCTTCCATTTCCACATATTCCTTCCCACTTTCCAGCTCCAAACAAACAAGCAAAAAAATTGTCTTGATCACTTTTCTCTGGCAAACATTAATAGCAGGAAAAAAATTGATTTTAATCTATTATATCTACACCATTACCAACAATATTTTTTGGAACCTTTTACTTAGGCTGTCTTTTGAGTAACCCACACAACCACCCACTTTCGTGACTTCTGATGATGTCAGCCAAGAGTTATTGCCAGCTTTTGGAATAAAAGCTCCTGAGGAGGAGGTTGCCATGTTGATGGGAGATCACCAGGAAAACCCTTTCTCCAAGGAATAATTTTAGGTAGCATTATTAATTTAATCTAATATGTCAATACTGAGGACTTGATGGTGATTTTAATGAAAATGAGTTTCTAATTACAACAGGGATTTACTGACCTACCTGACTCTTACTGCTAGAGTTCAATACTTAGGCATGACATTATTACATTCAGAATTTCCTATTTAAGTCCCATTTCATTCTCTGAAGACTAAATCCTCCTAAATCCTAAGGGTCACCTGCAGGTAACAATACAGGCACCCAATCGTGACAGTAAAAAGCTCAACAGAGCATGGTTATTACAGAAATCCTGAAGGTCAACAGCAGTAGATTCTTACTCTGGGGAAGTACCCAGAATACGATCACTCACCCTCTGCCCTCTTTCACTCTACAGCCCAAGGGTGAACAGACTGTGGTACTTCTCTTCAGTGTTTTCCCCAGATCTGTTGGTGTGAGGCTTAGGCACTTGTGCAAGAGACAGTGACTGTATATTGAGCAATCCATTTAACAATGGATTTTTTTTTGTTTTTCTGTATTTAAATTCTTCTTGATTGTAAGTTAATTTCTAGCGTCCAAAATATCAAGTGGCAAGGAGTTCCTAAAGTCAACCATGGTTCTTATAAGAAGTACTTTGTCTGATTTTGAACCAGCATCTGTCTATTTTATCTGATGTTTCCTAATCTTTTATTAACAGAAGAAATAAGTATTCATGTTCTGTTTAGTTTCTCCATTCCTATTATAATTTTATAAACATACCTATATATCTCTTCTCTTTAATCATATATTTTCCTAGTCCAATGAACTGCTGTTTTTCATACGGTTACCCTTCTATAGCTTTTCCTACCTTTCTTATTTTCTTTAAATCCTCTCCTTAATAAGGCTATGATTTTAGTTTAGTTTCTTTCACTTTCTGCTTTGAAATATGCATTCCTATGTAATGCCATATGTTTACACTCCGTGAAATAATTGGAGAGGTAGAAAGATGACAATCGTCAGAAGTGTACAGCTCCTGCTTCCACTTCCCTGTCTCCCTAATGGTTACGTATGTGTTGTGAAAGCCCTGCACTTTTCAAAGGAGAGCAAGCTTTTGCTTTCTGCCACTTTTGCAGTAGATGCTTTTTGGTCTGCAAAAATATTGAATAACAGTTAATGCTGAACAAGTATCTTTTTAATTATCACATTCCTTAAAGATTCTGCCTCTGGTAAAGGAATTCTTAAAAAAATCAATGAAGAGCTATGATCTTTTGTTGTAAATTTTCACTGGATAATTCTTATGGATTTTCATACTGAATGTTGCTCACAAACTTTTTGCTTTATTCATTTGTTATTTATTTAGGCTGACCAAGTTGGCTAGATAAGTCACTTAATATTGTTATGGAACATTTACGATGAAACATTTTTTCTTCTCTGGTTACCCTAATATTTTCTAGATGGATTAGTCTTTTCCCCTCTCTTCACATCCAATCCCCCTCTGAAATTCCCTAAGAAAAAAAAAAAATTCTAAAATACTTGGCTTATTTCTGTGAATAATTGGTACAAACTGCCCTAAAAGAGAATTGATTTGGGGGCAAGCCTAACCTCAGAAAACTTCTCTACTTGGCAATCAGCTTCAGGAAAGAAGGAAAGACTTTTTACAGTTATTTCTGTTTTGCTTATAATTGTATTAAATGTAAATCTAACAAACTTGATGAACATAGGATAAATAGCTCCAAGGTGGCAAGGAGGTTATCTGGTAATGTTTTATTATTGTTTAAAATTCAAGCAAATGCTACATGGAATAACATGCATCATAATTAAGAAATGTGATCTATTTTCTTTTTCCGAAGGCTCTGCTCAATTTGATTCAAATGACACTGCAACACCCAGAGGTACCAGGGCTCCTGAGCCTCACAAAACTGCTTCTGTCCAGGAAGAGAAACACAGAGAATGATACAGAGCTGGGAGGGGGCAGAGAAAGATTTTTATTGGAAGCTGTTAAAGTGGTTGCTATGAGACCTTTTCCAGCTAACACAGGCACAGCAGCGAGTGTGAGGCTGATAATTCGTACCTCTTATATTATACCTTTCCTGTACGCTTTTTTTTTTTTTAAACATAGCTTTTATAGTTGTTTAAGACCAGAGCAAGCACCTGTCAGTTGCTTTTTTCTTCCCTTCTGCTCTCTTCTATTGCCTCGTGCAAGATGGAGCTAGAAAATGAAATGATCAGCTCCTCCAGCAATTCTTCAGCAGGCTCCAGAGAGTACAAGGTGGTGATGCTAGGAGCAGGAGGAGTTGGCAAAAGCGGTAAGTTTCAGCAACAACATTTTGGGGCAGAAAGGGTGAACTGGGAGAGTAAAGTTCAAAGAACAGGAATGGTTTTGTGAGGGCTCTGTTTGCTGCACATGGCTTGGATAAGAGTCTATAACTGGTGACTGGGGCAATGAGTCAGCTTAATTTGTTACAGAGTGAAATATTAAGCCTTAAGTATTATAAGCCTTTTTTATTGCATTTTTTTTTGCAAAACCAACCTTAGCTCTGTTGGCTATGAGGAAAGAGTAGTCGACTTGCTGCTGTTAGTGTAATGCTTGGTTTGGCCAGCAGTCATGTCACTGTAACACTTTGTAAGGGGTGATGGTTTGCTGGATAGTGTGAATATAACTTGTTGGCCTGCCAGTCCTGCCCAGAGAGAGATGAAACTAACTGCAAAGTCAGCTCTGCAGTGCAAAGTGAGGAGGATGCCTGCCGTGGTTATGTTTTCTTCTCCACATCTTTTGTTGACTTTTTTGCTGAGTGTCAGTATAGCTCAGCTGATGTTAGTCTCCCCTGCTGTCTGGACAGTTATAGCATGCATATCTGAGTTTCACCTCAGGCAATAAGGTAGATTTGCAGCATATTTTAATATCACTGTTCAGTGCTGCCAAGATACACTATTGTCTGACAATGGTATCTCTTCAGAGGAGTTATTATTTTCTCTGGACAATGTTTTCTTTTTTCCAGATACGATCACCTTTTGATTTATTCTCTGTGACACTAGCATTCCTTGTTCTCAAAAAGTCTTTGCTGAGCATGCAGTGTCTGTCTCAGTAGCCAGTATATTGAGCTGGCCATGCAACAAACCTGTAATTACATCTTCTGGAAATTAAAAAAAAAAAAAAAAAAAAAAGAAAGAAAGAAAAAGAAGAAAAGAAGGTAGTATAATACATCAACCTAGATTCCACACAAGTTTCAGGTCAGGCAGGATAAATTAACTGTAACACTAAACTAGGGTAATTGCTCAAACAAATTTTGTTACCTATTCAAACAACAAGACCAGGTATAGGTGCAAAATTCTAGCTGTTGGGAGTAGATATAATTTCCTCTAAATATTCATAATCTCTATTTTCTTGTTATGTTCAGCTTCAGGTTCAGGGTCTTTCAGTGAAAGCTATTTCCTCTCAGTATTATCTTACCAAGCAAACAATACTTGAACAGATGTTATTCTATGATCACTGTATAGAATGAGGGAGAAGAAAATATTGGTTAACTCAGAGTAACTTTCTGCAATTTCAAATTAACTTATCCATGGTAAAGCAGATATCCAGGATGTGTCAGCTGGAACTTTCAGCAAAATGTCACTTATCTTGCTTTTTTTTTTTTTTCCTGAGTGCATCCAAAAGATGGCAGCAATTTTTTCCAAACATATTCTTGTAAGAAATATATCATTTTGAAGACTCATTCAATGAAAAAAAAAAGACGACACTACAAACTATGCTATACTCACAGTATAATTATATAATTGAATCACGAGGCACACATTTTGTGTACACACTGGAGAAACTTTAGCATTTCTGTTTAAGAGTTTTAAAGCACAAATGAAGTTTATTCAAATCTCCTTGGTCAGAAAAGTAGCTGATCATTCCATTTGAATAAAACCTTCAAAGCTGTGGATTATGCAATGCAATGCACCTCTCCAAAGCTGAGAAAGACCAGGTGATTGTTCAAGAATACCTGAGTATCTATGTGGTCTGGAGAAACAAAATGGCATGATGTGAGTAGTTGTAACATGCAGTGAGATTAAAGAAAAGCTTCTGTGATAAACTATGTGAAAAAAAAATGCAATCGAGTAACAAGAGACTGGAAGAAATGGCATCATCTACTGACTGTGAGCTTCCAATGTGCTTTGGGCTTGAAATATTTCAGTAGAATGCTAAAATAGTCCAAATGATAGAATTTCAATAGGAAAAAGGAAGAATTAGTGTCATTTTATAAATCATAAATTCGTTTTGACTGTTGTTTAGGCAGGGGTAATTTAAACTAGATTAAAAGCAGAAAAAGTCCTAGATGACTACTGTCCTTTTCCAAGATTCTTGGATTCTAAGTTTCTCCTTGCCCCTAATGATCAAGATTCACTCTGTCCAGGAAATTACAAGTCTAACCATAAAAACAAGGTCAGGGTAGAATAGGGATGAGAGATAAAAAATAGTTTAATTTTCAACACGGAGTTTGCAGGATGATATATTGATAATACCCTGGCTTTCTTCTCCTTCCTTCTCCCTCCTCCCTCCCTTTCTCTAAAGCAGGAAAAAAAGTAATAACAGCTGGAGGTGAGTTGCTGAGTGGGAAGCTTCTTTTGGATGAAAGCCTTTCAGGTCCTCCTTTTGCTCAGTATTAAATAATTCATGTTTGGGAAGAATTTTCCTTAAGAATCAAGCAGTAGAATTGTTGGAAGATTTAGCCTGAATGCAGTTCATTTCTTGGGATCCCCTTGGCAATTTATTCTTCTATTTCTTACTCTCTTCTGCTCGCTCCCTGTGGCAGTTTCTACTGTATGTCTTGAGGTCTTTGTACTGAAAACTGCGCACTCATTTTAACAGAGCTAAGGGTGGTGATCGTATATAAAGAGTGTGGAGAGGAGGGAATAAGAAAAGGAAAATCAAGAATGAAAGTTCTTGTGACCTTGATATTTATTAAATATTTGCTTTGGGTTTCAGACTTGTTCCTTGTGTTCTGTATTCCAAGATGACAGATAACCCAGGAGGACGCTCAGTCTCATGTTATTTGGGCTATTCAGTGTAGTAAAGTTTCACAAGAATTGATAATCAGAAGATACACTGAGAACATCCACATCTGATACCCACCACACTCAGAATACTCAGAATAATGATGTATAAACTGCTAATGGTTTAAGAATTGTGGCTTAAAGGTCCTCCTATTTCAAACTTAGTTCCAGAAGAAAAACTTTGCCTCTTATTTTACAGAAGAGAAAAAAAGTGTGCTTCTGAACAAACAGGTAATAGTGATGTTTAATTAAAATGTACAAAGCTATATGGCTGGGGAAGTGATTTCTGTATCTCGTAATTATAGATTATAGATTCCCTAGAATGAGTTATCCCTTCAAAGAGTTCTGAAAATAGAATTATTTTCGTTTTCAGAGCAATATGCTAATTTATTACTTTGTGTGGGCTGTGGCAGACATCAAGCACTTTGCCATAGCTTTGATGCAAGATAAGACCAAAATAAGGATCTAACCAGGAATAGAAATAAAATAAAATAAAATAAAATAAAATAAAATAAAATAAAATAAACAAAGCAAACACTGAAGTCCACTTGGAACAAAAAGTAAATTTTCTACTAACTTTCATTTGGTTATAATCAAATTATAATCCATACTAAAATTGCACATCTATAATACTGTACTTATACATATCTTTAATCTGAAAAAAAAAAAGGAGAGATTTTGACATTAGATCTTCTCTATTTTGTTGACAAATCTCAGGTCAGTTCAATACTCTTCAGACATACCCTAAATTGACTGGCAAGGTATAAACCCTAACAGTCTTTGTGGTTTTGAAACAGGTTTTGCTTATAAGTACCTTCAGATCTCTGGAGATTGAACCTAGTATTTTCATCATCTCTAGGCAAATAATGCAGCACAAACTACTGAGCTTGGCTATGTTTTTCAATGTTACAAAAAGAAACACAAAATAGTCTCTAAATCCTGAGGCCGTTCATTGCTGGCTTATATTTAGCAACACTAATTACACTAATAACAATAATTAATTACAACACACTCTGCAAAACAGAGCAATAATTACCTGAGGAGGTTGTACAGTGACTACCAAAAAGAAAAAAAAACAAATTGATGTTCCTGGACACGTGAATAAAATGGAAAATCTCTGTCTCAGGAGGAACTGTTATTACCAAGGTACCATCCTTCAAGTACACATCAGATTGCTTCATAAACTAACTGTACTTTCTTCTACTTTCCTGAATGAAAATGATGTTCTATTTTATTTCTAATGCTATTTAAAGTTGATTCACTTATGGGTAAAGAGATCTATTGTTACTCCTGAGAACTGGAATTAGATATTTATCCATAGAACAGGTAGAGGACAGATGCAAAATGAACTTCATGCTACCTGTCCTAAGAAAGTTGCATTTCAGATGAGAAAGGATTTATTAAAAAATTCAAAAAAATAACCATTTTTTGTTTCTAGAAAATTATTTTTTACTTTAGAGAAAATGTACCTTTTCACAGGATTTATTTCTCAAATTGATTGCCAGTTTATTTGTTGCCACTTAAAAGATTTGAAGGGTTTGTCAAACAATTATCCTACAGATTTTTAAGCATTTTTTTTTTAGTTTTAATATAAATCTAACAGTTTAGTTTTAATATAAAATCTAATTTTAGATATATTTTCAGAGGATTCAATTTAAAAGAAAAAGGGAAAGGGAAAGGACAAGGAATTAAGAAAATGATTCTCCCACGGGTATTTGAGGAAGTGGGCAAAGAAATATATTTCTCAAGCTGATCTGAATAGAGATGGCTTGCTTCCTCCATTCATTTCCTTCATATTTTTGCTCTTGTTGCAAAAATGCCCTATTTTATGAGTGGCTCATCTCATTAATTTCAGGATCTTGTGTACAAATTGGTACCAAATGTAAGAAAACAGCAATCTTTTTTGAATTGCAGGAACTTATGTACTAAAAATTGGGTTAATCCTTAGTTTTCTTTTGTTTACATGATCAATTGCCTTTTTTTTTTTTTTTGTACTGGTTCTGCTTATTCTGTATAAATAGAGCACATCCAGTGTCTATCAGTTTCAAGTATGTCCTCATATTAAGAGTCCCAAGTAAATAGAGAGAGCAAAGTTAGTTCTTACACCATGGAGAGCATCCTGGAGAAGTGGCCCAGTCTGTTTGTTCCTCCTTTGGAGATAAGATAGCGTATGATCCGGGCTATACTGGAAAAGGAGGAAGAGCAGAGCTAGAGATTCCTCTTACCTTGAAAGGACCATTTGGGTCTGTTGCTCTCAGTCTTCTACCATGGCAAAACTCAGCATTCTAGAACAAACTTCATAAATTGATCAAAGAGTTTCTCTCTCTTTGTTTTTTTTCTTGTCTCCCCTACCACTTAGAACACAAAGCTATGCCACAGCTTCACTGCTTTAGTTAAATCTTTCCTTGTGCAATTTCTGTCTAATATTAGTGTATAGATAATGTATTGTACTTATACTAGTTTTATCTGTTCATGTGAGCATAAATGATTGTGGATCTCTCATCACGTGCTTCAGGAACCATAAGACATAGCACAATAACTTCCATGTTAAATTAATATCTATTTTTCAGGTATGCTGGATCACAATGATCTTTGATGCACTTAAGGAACATATTGATTGATGCTATTCAAAGTACATATGATATAAAATGTACTCAGAATAATATTACGGTTGTGATAAATCTTTCATGTGATGAATTTGAGGCTGTTCTGTCCTGCACAGACCAGCGTGCAGGGTCACTCACACTTTTTAGCCAGTTTTGCATTAGTATATTAACAATTTTGGCAATGACTGACTTTTCTAAGTGGAAAGCAACTGCCTGTCTATGGATGCTTTTGTGAAAAACACAAATTCTTGCTTATCACAAAATCCTTTGTCTTCTGTCTTTTCCCCAGCCAGCACATTCTCCTTTGCTTACCTGCTGGGGGAACATATTGGCATCATAGTCATGAAATATCAACTAACTTCAGCTTAGACTGTAACTGAACTGTGACTTTACCAGCTTTGGATTGAAGCAATTCCTTTAAGCTTTATAATAAACCATGAGAAGTCTAATTGCAATGATTACAGTGTGATGTTACTATTCAGCTTCCTCAATTGCTTTTGACATCCTCCATGAGCTGACTCAACTCACCATCCCGTGAGAAAATTCCTTCTCCCCTAAAGAAGAGGAAAGTTTTCTTCTGGGTTCTACTGAAAGGATATGAAACACATCAGAGCCAGCATATGCCAGGGGAGGTTGGAGAAGGGAGATCAAACGTTATTTACATCATTTAGTGGACGTGAGATTTTAGGATTGGTTCAGCTGTATTTGGAGCTGCAGTTTTAATCGTGGTCAGGAACAGCCATGCAATATCCCTGCTGAGCTACTGATATCAGATAGCAAGGGACTGGGAACACAGAATTTCTTAGGGGATATTTCTGTGATTAATAAATGCATCCCACTGAAGAGAAAAGTTTGTTCCCTCTTCATCCTCTATCTGAAAAGGGTAATTTGAATTTTTAAGGCCAAATAGAAATTAAGATCCTAGAAATTACAGGGAAATAATTAAGTAAAATATACTCATATTCAAATGATGAAAAAGGAATTAAAAATTGGGCAGGAAGAAAAGAAAGCATCTGTTTGTTGACCAAGGAAAAACTTTCCTGTTTAGTAATGGTTTTGAAAGCATAAGGATATATAACAGTTAAGTTGATATGTTAATTCCCTTGGTCATAATACTGACCTTAGCCTGTGTTCAGCTGTGACCTGATGTGGAAGTTTCAATGCAAGGCTGAGAAGGGAAAAGAGGACATAGAATAATGCTAGCAATGATACAACCTAAAAGACAGACTACTTCTTGACAGTTTTGTATCCATGCAGAAAATGTCCTGCCTGAGCAGTATCAGTTTTGTAGCTAAGTCCCTTGTGGCTGGGATGATGTAAGCTGGGAATTACAGTCACTGTAATGAAGAGTTACAAATTTTGTAATGAGAGTGATGGTGGAGTAGGCTGTATTTTCTCCACGAATAAAAGGATTGTACAGAAGGCCCACTGAAGCCAGACAACCTCATCCTTCGGTACGTACAACTTACAGAGTTTTTCTCGTAAACTGGGCTAGGCACTGGCAAATTTACAGATGTGGAGTACTGATATATCTGTGATCTTTGATAGCAAACTGTTCTGATTTTTCAATTACCTTCATAGATAGGATATTGCATTTATTTCAAGCTTGATTTTGGGTAATTTTAACTTCTAGCCATTTTAGCTTATCATTCCTTTGTTAACAAGATTGAAAAGCAACCTCTTCTCTTACTTTTCTGTCTGTCAGTACCAGTAGGCAATGATCAGGTCACCCCTTGGCCTTCTCTTCAATAGACTGAGCGTCTGAAACATCATTTGACACAGCTTATTTTCCTGCTGAGACCATTTTGTAAGCTTAATTTGAGTGCCGTATCATTTCCACATCAAATTCTAAATGTGAATTCCAAAAACTGACATGCTGTCTATTAGTGATCTTACTAGAATCAGGATCGCTTGCTGGTTTCTACTTATGTAGTCCTTTTTTGTTCTTCTAGGAATAACATGGGCTCTTTTTGTTCAAGTGTAATTCATAGCAATCACATAAATATAACCCAAATAACCCTTCAGTCTTTTACTCTTTCCTCCAGTGCATTTCCCCCATCTATATTGCCACTTCTCTGGTGGTGATAACCTGAATTCTGCATTTCCATATGCATTATTATGTTTTGGAAGTATTTTGCTACGTTGTGACCATTGAAGCAGATGATTCAAATCATTCTGTACATCTCCAATATTCCTTGTTTGTCTTTAGTGTGTTAGTTATCCACTTGGCAGGATTAAACACATTCCTTATTCGTTAATTTTCTTGACTATGGGCAAACCTAGTGGTCAGAATTATTTGCCCTGGGCAAATAAGCTAAAGATGTTGTAATTATTTTGGCAGTTCATGTAATCCAATGACCAGTGGGGTGGAGGATTCATTTACAGCTCTTACATTTAGTAGGGTAGTTTCTGCATATGAGTACCAGCTGGTTACTGAGAATATCTGCAGTTCTAGTTCCTTCAATACCAGAATCAGTCTGATAAATAGGAAAAAACTCAGAGAAGACCAACAGAGATGATTAAAGGATTGCAGAATGTGATTTATGATGACAAATGACTATGACTGTATTCAAATAGCTCTGTTAGCCGGTCGACCTTGTTCTTGTATTGGGTAGCTTGCGCGTGTTAAAGTGGCTTAATGTAAATGGGACTGGATGCAGCTGTAATGTGAATGGTTGATCTATTCAACTTCTGCCACCATAGAATCTGGATGATGAATAAGGCTAGCAAGTGGGCTGGTCCATGTCTGTGCCACTTCAGCAAATCAAATCCTGAATGCCAAAGATCAGCAAAACAGTGCCAATATGGGACAGGGAAAGGCATGATATATGAAGGTTATAAATACCAAGAAGATCTTTTGGCAGGAATTTGAGGAGGAAAGAGACCAAAATTACTGGTGGAGAGTAATGAATTAAGTGATAAAATTAAACTTTAAATATATAGTTGTCGTACAATTACATATGTAGAATATATGTAATTATTTACATATTTATAAGTATTAGATATACTGTGGAATTAGAATGTAGAATTCCTACACTTAGATACGCATGGGATCTTCAGGCACTTACTTCCTTTGGTTACTAAGAGCAGTATGTGTCCTTAAACATTTGCTTAAAAGGACGATGGAGTAGACTGTGGAATAGTCTTTGAAGGGAAGAGGATGGTGACAGTTGTTTTAGTTTAATTATTATATACTAAATTAAGGCAGAACAATACATTCTAGAGATTGACCATGATGGGCAACTACATCTGAGCAAAGACATGTTTACAATCTTCAATATCTCTTATAGAGGAGAAGGAATGCTGTCATCCTTCAAAATCAGGAAACGTATTAAAAAATGTCAGGACTTGGCTGAGCCATCTTCACTAAGCTACTATGACTAAGCTACTGTTATTAGTAGTAGCACTACTAAAGCTACTAGTATGTGTGACTAGCATCTTACTTTATTTTCAAACTGCTTAAGAGACATCCTAAAGCTGCTCTCAAGGCTAGACTTGTTTATTGTGCACAGAAAAAGTCATTAATGTTACCTCACACAGAGATGAAATGCATCCTTTAGAATACAAGGGCTCCTGAAAAAAATAGAAACAAACTGAGGCAGCACCCAAATAGTCAAGACCACCTAAATTACCTATTGGGTAGTGGTACAGATGGAAAGAAGACAGATTTTTTAGCTCACCGCTAGCTAAAACTAATGACCAGGAGCCTATTCTCTGCTTGTGTTGTTCTGTTGTTGGAACTGGGATTCACTGATGCAAAATCTCCATTTAAATCTCTTCTGTTTGAACTGTGATGTCAAGTGATTATAACACATGGAAGGTTATAGCAATGAATCTGCTTTTCATGCCCAGATTTATTCCAGGAGGGTTTCACTTATACAGAGAGCATTTCAGTAAGAATTATACTGCGCTGCTTTTCTCATTCATACTGATTGCTATTAAGAGATAGGAAACCTTTTAGGCTGTTCCCTGACAACAGGAATTGAACTATCAAGGATCCTCTCAGCTTCAACCAAACACAAAACTGCCATTTGAAACACCCAGATCCAGGTCTCAAATAAGGGAACAAGCACTGTTTCATGACAATGACTGGGCATTGTTGTTATCTTTCCTGTAAACAATCTGTTGAGGCAGCCACAGGAACTGTGTTTCCATTCCAAGCCATCCCTGCTGCTGAGCTGAGCCATCTGCAGCATTCGTCACATGCTATGAGATGAAATCCATTAGGGATACTCTTTAAAGTACAATTAGGAAAGTGTTTTTTTTTTTTTTTTTACTGTTGCTGCTTTCATCTCTTCTCCTTCAGTGTTTTCCATTTAATATCCCATCATCTCTGCACTAATCCTTTTCCACTTTTAATTTGTTCTTTGACTTTAATTAGTCTACCTTTATGCCTGCCAGCCTTTCTGATTTTTAACTTTCAAATATAAAGAGAAGCAAGAAGACTCATCATACTCACACAGCTCCACTGACAGATATTAAAAGTTATTAGAGCACAGTACAGGGTTTCAGTTTCTCAGGTCTTTCTGTCTTGGGAAGACACTTTGCTATAAGCTAAAGCCATTTGCTAACACATTACCCACTCACAAATCCGATCCTACTAGAGACTAAAATGGCTAAAACCATTTCATTTCAAGTTGTCAGGAAAATACCCAAAAGAAGGGGAGAAAAGAAAATCGAATTTGTGTAAAAGAATATTTTAGGAGTTGCTAAGTTGGGCTATTGTGATGCTGGCTTCCGAAAGATGTATGAGTTCAAGTCTATTACCTATTGTAAAGCAGTGCGTTCTCTAGCTTTTCGCTTACTTATTAAAAAGGAGAAAAAGTTGGATCCACAAATATTTTTAAATTTTAAACAATGACTCTCATAATGTTTTGCTCAATAAAAGCTATGATCAAACAGCTGCGAGACTGATGCCCCTGGTTTTACCCTAGCTTACATTGACTACAGTTATGAGAAAAGCTGTCATTTAACTTCTTTCCTTGCAATATGTTTGAAATGCTGTGGAGTTTTGTAATTCTGCCTTGTCCATTTGCAGAGTGTAAAATAAAGGAAACCTAGCTGAAATTCATATTCTCTATCAGATCTTGTGATTCCTTCCTTTAAGAGCTTTTCATCACTAGCCTACCAGTCAGATAACAGCTCATTCTGTCATACTGAACTGCTGCCTGCTGATCAGGATCTGCAACATCTTCATAGAAACTTCTGTTTAGAAGTCTGAAAAGTATGCACCGTTGTTTCAGATTTCTATGCAGAGTGTTCAAGACTAGAAGTAAATATTGTCAAATCCTTTATTGTTTTAAGTCACTAAAGTAGTTTCTTAAATCATGCAGAATGTGAGGCAGGATCTAAAGTTTCCCCTTTCCTTCTCTTTTATTTTAAACTATCTTAAATAGAAATGATGTTCCTTTCTCTCTCAGCTTGACTAGAAACTAATCATTAGGCATTTTCTGTGCAGTAAAATAATCATATTTGAGTCTGTTGGTGAGGTGGGCATTTGTTCATTCACATACAAGGCCCAAGAGTCTGCCAGAGGTCTGCTTCTTACAACATCTAATGTAGATTGCTTCTCCGTACAGCCAAAGAATGTGTTCCTGTGCTTTATGAGGTCTCCTTGCAGTTGTAGTTCTACTCTAGATACATTTTCCTTCTGTACTGGGAATAGAGGAGAAGAAAGAGCAACCTATCTTAATAATCAGGTGGTCCCATGAGCTGCAGAAGCTTATTTTCCTATGACTTTCTTTCATTTACGGTAGTTGCCTTTGTTAATTTTACGGTTTCTAATAATAGCTATGAATTTGCACCATAATCTCTGTTTCTCAGTGGGAACTCTCTTTACTGATCTGTTTTTATGAAAGTTGAGTCAAAGTACCATTTTTGAAATCTCTTCTGTATAAAATTTGACCGAGATTTTAAAAAGTTATTAGTTGTCTGACATAACAACAAGCAATACATTCACATAAATCTCCACTCTTCAGAAAACGGGCTCAAAACGGCAGTCAGCTGGGATATTCAAGGGTGGAAGAGTGGATGGAAAAAAAAAAGAAAATAGAAGATACAAAAGAAAAGCTCAGCAGTGGGAAGAGGGAATGGAGCAGAAGTGAACAGCTGAGAATAGAGAAAAAGAACTTAGGAAAAAGGGTAGAGGAAAAAGGTTAAGAGAACGCTGGACAAAGGTGACTAAAAATGGTAAAGGAGTAATGGGATAGAAGAAGAGAGGGAGTAATTATCCTATAAAGAGTATTGATTTCAGGTTTTCTCTTTTCATTGTGCTTGTCCCGTTAGATGCTGCTTGCCCACTGTTACACCCCAACATCTCCTGCAGGTACTGGTGGCCAAAGAGTATACAGGGGTCATGCTAGTGCATTTCTCTCCTGCTGCTGTGACTTCTTATCCTATGTTTCTCATCCACTGATTTTCCAGGGTAGGAAGCCGGAGAGGCATCAGCACAACTCTTCCTGTCACGGCCCTTTCTTTCCAACCCTTCAGGTGCTGTGAAACAGCTTGCCACAGGTATAAGCAAGGCTACATGGATACGGGATGCTAAAGCAGTGCTTCTCCTATGTGTAGTTATTACGAGCCGCAGAACTGAGAGGAGTTTGTGGGCCCCAACCCTAGCAATATCCATCATCCTCTGAAACCAGTGGGAGGCTCAGCATTTGCCACTCTTCTCTGTCCTTTGAAGAATTAAATCCTTCTGCACCCCAGACCCACAGACAAAATAACGAATCACAGTGGTAATGGAAATACATGTCACTCCATACTGGGAAATAAAAATAGGGTCTGTTTTTCCCCAAACTGGGAAAAATGTCAAGATACCAAGGAAAAATGCATGTATTTCTCAATGTATTTTCTCTTAGTGACTCAGTTGTTATGTTCACTCTCATTCCCTTAGCTTTTGTTTGACTTCACACTTGTCTGTGAACAAACAACTACCTCCCTTGTATTCAAATGTGGACAAATGGCTGTAGGAGGAGGAAGCAAAACAAAGTGCCAGTGACTATAAACATTTCTAAATACATATTTCTCTGAAACATATTTAAATAAGATTTATTTAAGGGTGAAATTAACGCACATTTTCAGTTTTTAATGTAAAGAAAGTTATTAGCCACTGACATGTTATTCAAGGAAGAACTGCAGAAAGCTCTGCCAAACCCAGTGAGATAACCACTTTCTACTGATTGACAGTGACAGTATATTTAAAAACAGAATTATTTGGTGGTTGAAAGCTTTCATTCCTCAATGTCATCTGCCTAAAAAGAACTATGGATCAATCTACTTTGTTAAGCTATGTTGTTTGTTTCTAAAGCGTCACTGTCCCTGTTGGATGAGTATTAGTATTTTAAGTTTCAAATATTAAAGTGATTTGGGTTGTTGAGGTGCTTTAGGGTGGCATACCCTCAAAGTGGATAACAGGCTTCCGAATTAAGGTTTTTTTTTTTTTTTTGTCCTGTAAGCAGCAAAAAATGTAGAAATTGGAATTGTTATTCCAAGGAATTTTTAACTATTCCTTTTCTGACTTTGAGTGTCTCTAATGAAATTGATACAAATTGTAGGCAGTGAATACTTTATAGTATTGGAACTCTTGGCAAAATCTTTTGCACCACTGATGTTAACCCATCCATGACAAATAGCAGAACTTGGAGTGGAAACACGTTAGATGATAGGCTATAGTGGATGAGATCACTCAGATAATGACCGAGGTATGTAGAACACTGAACAACCTGCATTATGATGAACATTCCCAAGAGTATCAAAGGCTTCCCTGGCTCACAGATCAAGTTCAATGCAATGGAAAAATACCCTGAATAATTATTTTCATGTTTAGTGCATAACCTGTTGATAAAAAATCATTAAAGGGTTCATGGTAGAACTATTCACGCTTGCTTCTGAGTTCAAATTCCTTCCTTCCTCCCTCCCACTTTTCTCCTTTTTTTTTCCTGTAGATTCTCAGTTTAAGCATATGGTAGAATTTATGAGGGATGTGGTAAATGTAAAACACCACCTGTTTATTGTTAGTCCAGTGTGTGAAGTCCATGCTATTTTTCATAATCCTTTTTATCTTCCTCATAAACTTACTTTAAGTGTATTGCCTGTTAATAAAATGTTTTATCAGGAATATGGCAGTGCTGAAGAGCTTAGACTGACACACTGTTGTGAAATAATTTTTCTGTTCTCACTTTAAATTTTTCATATAATTTATTCCTATATTTATTTTAATTTCAGGACATTTAGCACAGTGTTAAAAATTTACCTATCAATCAGCTGAGCCTTCTGTCTTCAGAGCCATTTCTAGTTAAACTGATAACCAAATACATATTTGTTTATGTTAGCATTAGAAAACCAAGATAGGAGGGGCCTTATTTGTTCCATCAGTGTCTTCTCTGTCATATCTGTTCAGCTCAGTGATTATTGCCAGTATTGTGGAGTTTATAAGAGCTGAAATGCAATTTGTGTTCGGTGCTGCCTCATATACGACAAAGAAAACTGGCAGCTTAATGCAAACTCTTAGCTTGACCTTAGCGGTAGAGCAGAAAGAGCACGGGTCTTTTTTCTAATTGTAAGACTTCCATCTAGATTAACACATCTTAATGGAGAAGCCATTCATACAGGAATGGATGGGGAGGGGAGATAAACTGGGAAAAATCATGCAGTGGAGGAAAGAAATATGCATTTGTTTCTAACCATCTCTTTGAAATGACCGTAGACTACCTTGACCCCTATTTTCCGTCCTACCATCTCAAATACTGGAGTTAAAATAGTTAAGGCAATACGTGATTAAATGGGGTGGAGCAGAGAGCAGGGAAGAGGTAGGAATTGCACCAATAATTTTTGTAGGACTGGGACAAGTATCAAATAATCCTGAGTCCAGCAGATGTTATAACAGGATTTGAAGGACAAAGAACCTCAGAAGTATATGTAGTTTGATACATTCTGGAAGGGAATACTTGACATGATAAATGCCACTCTGGGTTACAAAAAGTTTAGAACATAAGTCTTTGGGTAAGCAGTTTGTTTATAGTCTCATAGAGGCTGAAGGGAGATTTAATTACTATTTGTGGTTTGTGTCTGCAACACCATGTTTATATCATGTTTTAGCTGCATGGTGGTACTGCCACGTTCTAGTGTTTTGTTGAGTTACCGCTGGGGGCCACAAAGCCAGTGGAGGCCTTCATCTTTTTCTTTCTAGTTTCTTTTTGTTAATTAATTTGGCTGATGAAAAGCTATCCATTGTTACTTTGCTTCCTCACTTTTCTTATCTTAAGTATCTGAGGTGTAATCTAACTACAGATGGATGTTTCAGGGCCCAAAGGCACTTCTACATGCACCTTGAACATATAGAATTTACAGTTTACTGTAGGCCATCTCTGCAGTGCACACACAATAGGTTAGACATATCTGAAAAGTGCCAGTCAAGCTGTCTCACATGTTTCTGGGGAGTACCAGGACTGAATCCAGCTGAGTTGTAAGGTTGGCACTGGCAATTCTTGAAGGTGTTCTCACTCAAGAGGAAGTTTATGACATGCTACTTCTTTACAGTTGAACAGAGGAATGCCATATTTATAGCATTGTTGAATCAGTATAGGCAAAAGATGGGTCAATATCCCTACCGTTCACTGCCACTGCTGAAGTACCTATAGTTCTAAGGAGATTTAAATTTTGAACTGTCTTTCCTGTAAGGGATCTTGTAAAGCCCATGCTGCTGGCCAGCACCAGTCAGTACTGCAGACTTCTGCATCACAACTTCAGTTCTCAGTCTCAGAGATCTCCCCACAGCACAGTATTTGGAAGGTGCTCTGGGAAGACAAACACCTTTTGAAGTCAAAGACTATTTAGTTCAGCTGAATAGTTCTGTTACAGCTCAGTAACTCTGAGCCAATATCAACCATGTGCAGAAATCAGCCACAGCGGAACATACCTGAGACAACAGAGGGGGGTCAGCATCAGTCTGTAAAGCTATTTCAGTGCCATACAGGATAGATGCTAGTAGCAGTAGTCTGATAATGCAACAGTGCTACCTCCACATGCAGCTGTAATCGTCTCTGATATGGGCTGGTATTATCAATGCCCAGGTGGTATTTCCAGATAATACTGTAACCTAGTAGATGTTTCAGTTCATACTTATTTTTAAAATCTCTGTATATATGTTTATTAGTTTTTGGACATTGAGAAGACACACAAAGTTTAGGTAAACTAATGTTTCCCTGGTAGCCATAAGTCTAAGGCTGAAATTTAATTTTCAGGTTTTGAATACACAAATAATTACCTTGTCATTTACTTACAAACAAAAAAAAAAATTGAATTTGCCCTAGCTGCATTTATATGTAACAATCAAATTTATTGGTAATATTGTGTAGCAGCTAGTGCACATGCTGGAAGAAATCTGAAAGATATTACTAGCATAATACATGATTAAATGTAAATATAAAGGCCTTTCTGGTCTAAGCATTCTATTCCCTCACAATGGAATATGGGGCCACTCTGCCACTGATTATCTAATACCAAAAACTTGCATTAGAACACAAAGTCTGAGCTCTTTTTTATAATTTTCACATCTTATACTATTTTTTGTGGTCCAGTGTATAAGGGAAATGAGAATCAGGAATCAGAGTGCTGGTGCTTCTGCACATGTCTGTGAGGGAATCACCTCATCTCACTGCTTCTGTTTCTCATCCCTAAAATGAAAACAAAGATATTTGCCTTCCTTTGCAGTAAGCGTTTTGGCATTCAAATGGAGAATACTCTTTTAAAGCTATTTAATATTATACCTTAATAGATACTCAACCCCCAAAGGTTTGAGTGCAGCATAGTTCACAGAATCACAGAATCACAGAATGGTTGAGGTTGGAAGGGACCTCTGGAGATCATCTAGTCCAACCTCCCTGTTCAAGCAGGGTCACCTAGAGCATATTGCCCAGGGTCACATCCAGACGGCTTTTGAATATCTCCAGGGAAGGAGACTCCACCACCTCTCTGGGCAACCTGTTCCAATGCTCTGTCACCCTCACAGTCAAGAAGTTTTTTCTCAGCTTCAGATGGAACTGCCTGTGGTTCAGTTTCTGCCCATTGCCTCTTGTCCTGTTGCTGGGCACCACGGAGAAGAGGCTGGCCTCATCCTCTTGACACTCCCCCTTCAGATACTTGTACACGTTGATGAGATCCCCTCTCAATCTTCTCTTCTCCAGGCTGAACAGGCCCAGCTCTTGCAGTCTTTCTTCCTAGGAGAGATGCTCCAGCCCTCTAATCATCTTGGTAGCCCTCCGCTGGACTCTCTCCAGGAGTGCCACGTCTCTCTTGTCCTGGGGAGCCCAGAACTGGACACAGTACTCCAGGTGAGGCCTCCCCAGGGCTGAGTAGAGGGGCAGGATCACCTCCCTCGACCTGCTGGCAACACTCTGCCTAATGCACCCCAGGAGACCATTGGCCTTCTTGGCCACAAGGGCACGTTGCTGCCTCGTGGTTATCTTGTCCACCAGCACTCCCAGGTCCTTCTCGGCAGAGCTACTTTCCAGCAGGTCAACCCCCAGCCTGTACTGATGCCTGGGGTTATTCCTCCCTAGGTGCAGTTCCCTGCACTTGCCTTTGTTGAACGTCAGGAGGTTCCTCTCTGCCCAACTCTCCAGCCTGTCCAGGTCTCTCTGAATGGCAGCACAGCCTTCTTTGAACTTTATCCAGCAATTTATTTAGAGTTCATACTATCTCAATAATATTCTAAGCAGGAAGATAAGTTCTATAAAGATGTCACAACTAGATCTAATGATTAAAGGAAAGAGAATCTATAATATGTTCTGGTAAACTAAGCAATCAGTGAAATCACTGTGTATCTCCTCAAACAGAAGAGGGACTATGAATCCCTACTTGCTCCAGCTATTGAATTTGTGAGGAAACATGGGCAGCTTTCTCTTGGCCATATTTTAGGTGGGGCCCAATATTTTTCCTGTTCAGTGAGAATTTTTCGCAAATTGGAACTCTGAAAGATAAAATGATAGTTTATTTTAAACTTTGGTAGGCTTAAATGTGAAAGACCTAGCCAGCCCTGGGAATTCTCAGAAACGGGAGACGTTGTGGGGATAAATTTAGGTACAATCGTCTTGCTTAATTTTAGCTTCTGAAAATGTTACCTGAGTCTAGAGGTGTAGGATCCTGCTATAGTAAGCAGAAAGAGATAAACAATGCTGGAGTACATATTGCTGTTTTTTTTTTTTTTGTTTGTTTGTTTTTCTGAAAGACACCTAGATGCCTGGCTGCATTTGATATCCTTGCAGTTAGTTGGTGAAGGATAGGTGAGAATAACCAGAATTCAGATTTCGGTAGGATAAGCAGTAATTGATGTGGAGAGTTTTTAAAGGTGATAAATTGTGAACTTCCGTACTAGTTCATGTTACTGCAGAATTTATGAATAATTGCTCTTTTGATATAGAATGTATATGATCATTCCATTTAAATTTGATCTGAAGATATTTTTTCTCTATTAAAACTATCTATAAGGTATTTCTAACTTCCTTGAGTTCTGATGATAATAAAACAGGTAATATTTCAAACTATTATTTCAGAAGATGAGGGCAAATTGTATTTGGCACTTTTTTCTTCAGAAAAAGTAAATACTGACTGTATGTGATGCAACATGCTACTTAAGAGGACAAGGGAGTGGTAAAAATGATACAAAACTTTCATTCTCCTTTCTAGGAGTCTTATTTCTGGGAGGGGGAATATGAACCTAAATGAATTCTGCATGCCTCTTCTGGGAAGTAACAGCAGTTTCATTTCAGAGTCTATCATCCATACTAAGTCACTTGTCTAAATGTTTAATACTCCCCTTTAACAGAAAATGTGTAGCCAGTGCAGGGATTACTGTTGCAGGTGTCTTCCTCAGGCCTTAATCCACTGCAAATGTGAGACTATTTCCGTCCCCGGTCTAAACAGCTTGTTTATTTCAGCTAAAGCAAACTCATGAATTTAGCTTTGGAATACCCTAGTTTAATACCAGTAGTGGTCAATACAGTAGCTTTCACACGCTCAAGACGTGAAGCCTCCTTTTGTATGCCTATTGTTTCACTTTTCTTAATGCAGATTTGATTTCTGACATTTTTATTTTCAATGAAGAAAACAGTAAGCAATTACTGTTTTCCTGGAATCTTTATTTTTTCATCCTTTTTCCAACTGAAACAATTTAGCTTCTACATATGGTACACTTGTGAATCAGTTGTTAATTATAGAGCTCTAATCTTATCTGCTCTTAGTACCTTAAATTTTTGTAGAGTACTTTGCAAAGTGCTTTACAAAGTTGCTTTTATTGCAAATTTGTTTAAGGATCGCCTAAGTGAGAAGCACCATCACAGACTACATGTCCAGAAGAAATATTTCAAATCACATGGTATCTATTTTTTCTAGAAATGTAGGTAGCATTGAAGATAACTGAAAGGATGCAGGACTTTGCTTGCATTTGGGCAAAGAATTCTTATCAGATAAATACTTGATATTCATAGTTTTGCTGAAGCATGTGAAGTCAGCAGCTTCAAAATGGTGTCATCGTATTTAGAAAGTTTGGTGAAAGATGAGTCAGTGCTTCATGGAGCAGACACCTCTTCTGACATCGGCATCACTTTGACTCCGGTGCTTCTCACTTTCACTGGCACTTGTTCCTGATTGATCTCTTGTTCTGTGCCACTTGATTCGTCGCGGTCAGTGAGCCAAGGGCATGAAAAATGCATCCCATGTCAACAAATGGTTTATAGTTTATGATATTTCTTTCCCTTTGGATTCAAGTCAATTACTTTCTCCAGAGAGCAGAAAATACATACATGTATAACAATTCTGGTATTTCTGCAGAGACAGCAAGTATAATTCCATGACTCCATTCTCCCACATAAAAGTACAGATAATGTGTTACAGAGCTGAATTACCTAAATAATGACAAAAAGTAATTGGCCTGAGGGAGAGGGCTTGCACAAAGGATACATTCTGCCCTGATGCTAAGTATCACTTAATACTAAGTACTAAATTTCCAGAAAGAGCTATAGACCTGTACACTGAACAACAATTTGCTTTTTAAGGAAACTTCCTGTTTTAAACCATTTAACTAACTTAGATAAATTCCAGCCTGTGTTGATGTCTTATACCTTTATTTATTATGATACCTACTCATCATCAGTATTAAAATTTGACCTTCTTCAAGCAGGTTGGTTCACTTCTGTGTAAACATGCAGTTAAGACCCAGTTTCCTCACCAGAATTTTCAACTAAAACAGCTGCAGTGTTATGAGCGTAGATACTTTTGAGAACCGCAGATGAGAACTTTACAAACGGCCAAAGAAATGAATGTATAGCTCCCAAGTCACAGGACAGAGTCTTAACTCCAAGGTCACCTTTTCTTTTTTAGAATAGGAGTCCAGTTTGCACATCATCAAGCCTAGAAATGATGATATTTGATTGATGCTGTCTGATGCATTTATGTTATCTCCTATAAGACAAAATGGCATGTGAAACAATCAGAGAGACAAATGAAGTGAGAACTTTGCATAACAAAGTTATGCAAAAGATGATATGTAATTTAAAATGTCTAGTGGCTGACTACAGTAACTGAGTTGAACAAATTACTTTCCTGAAAAAAAGTGGTGGAGTCATCTGGTGCATTATGAGTAAATAAATAGTGCACATGTGTCAAGCCTGAACATGTGGTGCATATCTGTGGTAAGGGAGCCCAATCCATGCACCTGCTCGCTCCTAGACTCTGTCTACTCCTCTTTTTTGTCAAGACTTCTTTCCGCCTCAAAATATTCTCGTTAAACAGATAAATCTTATCAGATTTTTTTCAACTGTGCAAGGAAGAAGCATTTTCTCTTTGTATTTCAAAAGTTGTACTGTATTATGATGCTGGTGTCAGTATGCAATATAGGATAGCTCATGTCATGTTCTTTTACCTCATACTTTTTACCTCATACTGCATCTCTAATGCTTTGTAAGAAGTAACATCCTTTGCTTATTTTCTTCACATATATTTTTTGCAGAACTGCACATGTTTTTCATTCACAAATATCAAATTTTCTGTAAGTCCTATGAGAATCATTTCTTGGAAAACAGCTGATCTGTACATGTGCCTTGCTTATGTTCAGGAAGGAGGAAGTGATGTTCTTAATGTGGCAACTCCAGAACTGGCAGGAATTTATGCAGTTCCATTAGTGACGCTACTTATCAATTCCAATTCTAGCTGACCAGTGCTATAATCAGCATGAGCAGTATCTCAGTAAAATTTACAGACTTTAGATTATCTTGTTCAGGAAGCTATATTTAGTTAATCTGGATGTATATGGATACTTCACCAGGAGGGTGGATTTTCGAAAGCAGATGGATATGATGTCATCGTGGTCACATTCTTCTATATGACTGGCTCCAAAAAGAAATATCCTTAACTATACCAGCAAAATGGGCCATGTATATTCAGATTCACCACTGACCTATGTTTGAAGATCTAGCCAAATAAATATGTTTCATCTATTTGAATTCTCAAAGATAGATCAGTACTGTCAATATATTTCGTCTTACTTTCCTGTTCTTCATCATCTCCAATGATACCTTTTCCTCATTCATTTCCTGGTACATTAGTACAGGCAGTTCCATGCCCAACAGTCAATCAATTGACAAGCCAGTCAATATCAAGATGTTCTCATCCATATTTTTTGTCTTCACTTTATAGCATCCAGGCACCATAGTCAACTTGTTCAGGAAAACATCATGCCTTTGGAGACTCCCTCAAAAAGAGTGTTTTAAAATTGACATTCAAAACAATTTGGGATCTTCCTATAGTGTCACTAATTCAGTTTCCATTCCTCCACTAGACCCCATCTCAAAAATAAATAACTAATTAAAAAGACATGGATTTAAGGAGCAATTATGGCTCAATTTGTTTTCCTACTTTTGGACAAATGATAGGGATTTCACTTACTTGCTTTCTATATCTTATTCTGGCTAACAATATCAGCCCCTGCCATTCGGTGTATAACCAGAGCTCAAGAAGGAACAGGGAAAAGTTGAGGCCCTCTGAGCTGGAAATAGTATTGAGAAGAAGGGTATCAGTATTTCTTTTTGCCCCTTGTCACTGGATAAAGCTACTTAGCGAAAAGATGACCTGAATGAGATCAGGTGTGCATGTTATTAAACATGGTCTTCTAAAAGACTCCAGAGAAGAGTGATGCAAGCCACCTAGCCTTTGCAAGCCTCCAGAATCAAAGCACATGAATTCTGCTCTAAAACCTATTCAATTGCTACAGCTAAAAACATGTGGAAAACATTAGAGTCAAGAAGGTCGTTTTATGAGACAGAGAACGCTACCCTCAATCTCTTGAAATATATAAAAATAAACTAAAAACCAATCTCTGGTAAATGGTGTACACTTCAAAACTGTTGCACAGTTTTGTTTGAAAAATAGGTCTTCGCAAAAATCAATTCAGTAATTGCAAAATGCATAAAAATACATTTGTGCACCTGTCTTATTATCCACTTGAGAATATCAGACTTTCTGAGGAAGAGAAAAAAGAAACAAACTTTGAGGGCAATTATTTTAAAGTAATAATGTAAAGAATCAATAATATGACATTCAGTGTTAAAAAATAAATTGAAAAGGAGACTGTTATTCTGAATATCCAGTGAACTGCCAGATCAGTCTGACTGATTGTTTGAGATGGTTGGTTGCCCTTTCTGCTACATAAAGTTATGGCTATCATGTCAATCTTATCCAAAGCCAGCTGAAGTTAGTGGTAATATTCATATGGACCTCCCTAGATCGTTAACCAAGCCCTAATGTCCGCCTTCTTCATATTTAGCTGTGCCACAAATTTTATTAATCTATAGATCTATCAATTAGTCATAATAAGTCCTCAGTTCTATTGGTTTTTTTTAGTTTACAGTGATAAAAATATGGCAGAAATATTACTGGATTTTGTTATTGTCTTTTGTATGATGGAGTCAGATAGGAAATGAGTTTCAGGTTTATGTGAAGTTCAGTGGTTTTCAAAAGACTCATTTCTCTTTTCTTTCTTTATGAGTCGTACAGCAATGTCGAAGAAACTCAGCTTGGTACTTCTAGTCTTTAAAGTTTACCTGAAAGTGAAGTAAAATTTTTCCAGCTTTCAAATACAATAACAGAGGAAAATTACTATTCAGTCACTGAGAATTCTTCTTTTAAAGAATGATATGATAAGGTCCATTTAATACTTTAGGTTTTAGGTCCTAATTCAGAAGTCTTTTCCTATTTAGGAACAGATTGACATGTGAGCTAAATTTAGACATTTTCTGGTGGCTAGAGATGGGGTTTATAAAATCCTTGAACAGGGGTGTTGTGCCCATACTCAAAACCTGAGAATCAGTGGAAACATCCCTATGGACATCAATAGACTTTGGATAATGTCTTACTGTTGGACATTATCTTATACTCTTAGAGTAGATATCATACAGGAATACTTATCTGTGTCTCATTAACTGCAGATCCTTTAAATTTTCTGCTAGCACTTTAAAGTATAGTTTCCATAGCCATAAGAGTACACTGTCAGTTCTCTGGAGTTTAGGAGAGATGGTCATACTGAGATCTTAGGCTTTGTGAGAAGTTGAATTGTTTTTCCTTCCCTTTTCCAAGGTTTAGCTTGGGCACTTGACAGTGGGAGAAAAGGGAGTGGCAAACGGAGATATCGGGGTAGGACATTGTTTTGAAGAAATACAGAAGAGCGTAGAACAAAGTTGAGCATCGCAGTAGGTTGAAAAAGCAAGAGCTAGTATTTCTCAATATTCACCCAGCAAATAAATCGCTCCCCTGTAATACTCAGCTATAAGGAGGAGAGGGCAATTGTTCTTGACGTGTCCATTAGGAGCAGAGGATACTACTTCCCGATGTAGATACGACAATATACCGTCCTCTTGAGTTAAGCACTTAAGAGACTTCTGTGCAGGTGCTCTCCTGGGGGAAAGAATGTATAACGTATGTTTAATACTCTTCTCAAGGGTGACAAACTGAAGTAGTAATACTCAAATCAATGGCTATCCTCATATCTCGACAAAACCCTGGAGAGTCAGCTCTGTTATTAACAAATAAAGAAAAGCCAGCAACTTCATAGAGATAAAAATTAAATAGGGATTTAAAGAAGATTTCAATTGACACATTTAATTAAATTCTAATATTTGTTCTCTTTTTTAAATGAGCTTTCCAAAGACTAGCTAGCTTTATGTGTTCATAATAGCGTTTAAACTGTTCTGATATAGTTTGTTGAGCTATTACATTGCCCTGAAAAGGCAGTATTCTTTTTCCTTTGTCTTTTTACACAGATTTTTTTTTAATGAAGAATATAGATGTTTACCAAAGTGTTGGGAAAATGTTTCACCTTAGCAGCATATAAATGTAACACATCATATATGATATCATTCACATTCTGATTTTGGTATGCTAGTAGCTATAGTATAATACAATAATGAGGATTGAAATCAGAGTGAGTACTAAAAACAAAAAGTTGGATAAATTGCGTAGATTTTTTTAAAATAAACAAATGAGAGACCAGTTTACTGAAAGCTTTGTTCTTCTTTCGTATGAACACGTTTTTTTATTAACTTACATTAAAACAGAGAAACAAGGAGACAGACATAAACTGACAACAAAAATGGTAGGGATAAGAAATAACTCATAGAGGATGCTTTCAGTGCGTTTTCTGTTTAAGACACATTTATATTCATTTGTTTACAATCTTTATTAATTGATTCCTATTCATATGTATGGAAACCCAATAAGGAGTGAGGATGAAAAGATTCTACTGAAAGCAAGTAACTCAGCATAGATCACCTCAGTCCCAGTCTACTTCTCTATATATTGGACCATTCTTCAGGAGACAGTTTCAAATGATTTGGTTCTGACATATAACATGTGTAAAGACACCGTCTGAACACTTGATAAAGAATTCACACTCAGAAATATCAGAGTTGTTAGGAGAGTAACAAGATTGTCCTAGCTGAAAAGAGCTGGGTTAATCAGAATTTTGTGAGTTTCAGTAAGTCCCCAGGGAAATGTTTGTTGCATAGTTCTTCAGTGTACACCAAGCATAAATTGTGTCTTCAACCCTTTTTGAAGCAATAAATAGGCACCTAAGTGAAGAACCAACCCCAAGAGACATTTTTCCTCAAGCAGACATAATGCCAACCATTGACTTTTCTACTTAGGGGGTCTGATTCAAGAAATTTGAAATCAGCGAAAAGATTCCCTTGATTTCAAAGGACTTTGCAATTAAGTTTTTTAAAAGGGCAGTGCTACATTCTTACTATTATGGATGTCATGTTTTGGTAAAGCATGACATGTAAAATCCTTCCTGAGTGTGTCCTTTGCTGAGATAGCCTTGGAGGAACATTGAGTCTATGAGTCCCAAAATGACAAAGATACTAATGAATGCCAGTTTCTCAGGTACATCTGAGAAGGTTCAGAAATAGATATATTTGAACAGATATGTTGAAAGCCATTGAGACAGGGTTTTAAAGGCACTACCACTTAAAGCGTCATTCAGGCCTAAACTCTCTGAGAATCAAGCTGATTACGCCTACCTAAGTTTACATTCAGTGGGAGCTCCACAGGAATAAACATCTGAACCTTCATGCTCTTTTAGATGCATGCTGGCTGTTCTGCATGTGAATACATGTTCATATATAGGTTGTACATGAGTATTGGGAACTAGCCATTGGACAAAGAACTAGCCCTAAATTAGAGAAGGGCTTGGGACAGGGCACTAGCCTATCAGTTAAAACGATGAGACAGTCAAAATCTCTCTAAAATCAGCTGAGCATTGAAGCTGAGTAATAATACAACTACATGATTAAAGACAGTTGTCCAACTATGTGTGACAGAAAGCAAAAAGGTTCCTGCTCTAAGGTACTCAACACAATAAGTGGAAATACAGTCAAGGTAGACTTCTGCCTTGCTAAGTTTCATCTCTGTTATTCAGAATATTAAATGAAGGAGTATTTACCAACTGATTTTAGTATAAGTGTTTTATCTTGGATGTTGCAATGTAAAGGAAGCACTAGCTAATCACTGGGGTATTTAATAAGTAGTAACAAGTAAAAAAACAGAATCATATTCTGCTAGGCCACTCTCCATCATCTTTGAAAGGTCCTGGAGATCAGGAGAGGTGCCTGAGGACTGGAAGAAAGCCAATGTCACGCCAGTCTTCAAAAAGGGCAAGAAGGAGGAGCCAGGAAACTACAGGCCTGGCAGCCTCCCCTCCATCCTGGGAAAGGTGATGGAACAGCTCCTCCTGGAGGTCATCACTAAGCATCTGGAGGACAAGACGGTGATCAGGAGTAGTCAGCATGGATTCACCAAAGGGAAATCATACTTGACCAATCTGATAGCCTTCTATGACGGAATGACTGGCTGGGTAGATGAGGGCAGAGCAGTGGATGTTGTCTCCCTGGACTTGAGCAAGGCTTCTGACACTGTCTCCCATCACATCCTCCTAGGTAAGCTCAGGAAGTGTGGGCTAGATGAGTGGACGGTGAGGTGGCTTGAGAAATGGCTGGATGGCCGAGCACAGAGGGTTGTGGTGAATGGCGCAGAGTCAAGTTGGAGGCCTGTGGCTAGTGGTGTCCCCCAGGGGTCAGTCCTGGGTCCAGTCTTGTTCAATGTACTCATCAGTGACCTGGAGGAAGGGACAGAATGCACCCTCAGCAAGTTTGCTGATGATACTAAACTGGGGGGAGAGGCTAACACACCAGAAGACTGTGCTGCCATTCAGAGGGACCTGGACAGGCTGGAGAGGTGGGCGGAGAGGAACCTCATGAAGTTCAACAAAGGCAAGTGCAAGGTCCTGCACCTAGGGAGGAATAATCCCATGCACCAGTACAGGCTGGGGGTTGACCTGGTGGAAAGTAGCTCTGCCGAGAAGGACCTGGGAGTGCTGGTGGACAACAAGTTAAGCATGAGGCAGCAGTGTGCCCTTGTGGCCAAGAAGGCCAATGGTCTCCTGGGGTGCATTAGGCAGAGTGTTGCCAGCAGGTCGAGGGAGGTGATCCTGCCCCTCTACTCAGCCCTGGGGAGGCCTCCCCTGGAGTACTGTGTCCAGTTCTGGGCTCCCCAGGACAAGAGAGACATGGCACTCCTGGAGAGAGTCCAGCGGAGGGCTACCAAGATGATGAGGGGACTGGAGCATCTCTCCTGTGAAGAAAGGCTGCGAGAGCTGGGCCTGTCCAGCCTGCAGAAGAGAAGATTGAGAGGGGATCTCATCAACGTGTACAAGTATCTGAAGGGGGAGTGTCAAGAGGGTGAGGCCAGCCTCTTCTCCGTGGTGCCCAGCAACAGGACAAGAGGCAACGGGCAGAAACTGAACCACAGGCAGTTCCATCTGAAGCTGAGAAAAAACTTCTTGACTGTGAGGGTGACAGAGCATTGGAACAGGTTGCCCAGAGAGGTGGTGGAGTCTCCTTTGCTGGAGATCTTCAAAACCCGTCTGGATGTGACCCTGGGCAATATGCTCTAGGTGACCCTGCTAGAGCAGGGAGGTTGGACTAGATGATCTCCAGAGGTCCCTTCCAACCTAAACGATTCTGTGATTCTGTGATTTCATGTGAATAAAACGGTCAATAATAGCTCTTACTATACTCTCAGGCCCAGCTCATGCTTGTTAGAAATAAATCTGCTCTGGGTGAGCCAGGAGCAATTGTTATTTTCAGCTGATTTTATCCCTCTGTTGGAGTGAATGCCACTTTGTCATTCTGTAGAGAATTAGCAGATGAGAGAGCTTTGATGAACAAGCTAGTGCTAAACCAAAACTACGTTAACTCACAGTGACCAGCCCTTGAAATCAAGGTGAAATAACTTTTCTTTCTTATGGCTTAACCTTTTCTTCCTAATCAGATGTGCTAGGGTTGCCTTCTCTTCCTTTGATTCAAGTTTGTCACAGATCAGAATGATTCCTGTAAAAGTCAAGGATTTGCTAATCGCTTTATGTACAATGCGTTTGTGTTTTTGACAAACATTTTAGTAGTTTGGCGGGAGCTCTAGTCCAGATCTTGATCAGCACTGCTTTAAAACTTGAATTTTTCGTTATGAAAGTAAAAATATTTTTTGTGATATTCGGGAGGTGAGAGGTTGATATTGCGCTTTTCACTGCTTATTACATCTTCTCATTGAAAATTCAGCTTGCTGACAGAGATGTATTAGCGTCTGGCATGGATAACCAGCACAGTGCTCATTAACCCTTTGACTCTAGTAGCTGGGACCTTTTGGCCCAGAGCATAGCCATGGACGGCTCTAAGCTACTTGTGTTTGAAAGTAGCTTTGCAGGCTGTGTTCATTTGGTCCTGAAGACTTCAGTAATGTGTTTTTTGTATACAGAGCTAATGAAACAGTGCCTGTCTGTGCAACTTCTGTGGTCTTCAAGCAACTAAATTATTCATATATCTTTATAACGATACTTTTCTTTTGAAATGTCCTAAGTTAGTGTTTTTTTTTTTTTTTTTTTTTTGGTGAAGATGTACAACAATGAGTATCTTCAACTGGCAACACCAGCTGGTCTTTTTACTTTTTCAGAGTAATTATTTTTCTAATTTTTTTATTCAACTAAACTCAGTATAATGATAAATTAATTATCACAGGAATTATTCTTAAGTTACTGTGTAATAATTGTTAACGGAACACGTCGGTAAAATTCAAGAATAATGCTTGGGAACTAGACTGCCTGATTTGTAATCAGTCATCTGTAAAATAGGGATAATTATACAGTGCCGCACACAAAGGATTTAACACGTAGCAATGAACAGTACTGTGTAAGAGCTAGCTACTGCTGTTAATATGAGTATGGCAAACTGGAATTTTACAGATATGTCTCCGGTAATAAAGATATAGCAGGTGTTTTCATACCAGTAATTGCTAGGTAAATCACAGGTAAATCTGCAGCATTCAATTATGGACTTGTCGGTATCTGTTTCCTCAAATCCTTACTTTTTTTGTTTTGTTTTGTTTTGTTTAATATTTTCCCAGATTCACATGTAATTCTTAGAAGGACTTTTGTTGCTTTCCATAGACAGCGAATTAGGTTCACAGTTATATTTCAGAAATTTTACAATGCTGATTGCTCACTCTTTGTATAATTAAAACCAAACTGAGCTAAACATTTATCTCATGTGCTGTATAAAAATATCCTGCTGAAATGTGAGTAAATTACTTCTAAGAGGGAAGATAATAGAGTAAATCTTCACTGATGCTATTTCCAGGCACATGAAGGATAAGAATAGTCAGCAAGAATTTACCAAGGTCTAATCATTCTTGTTCAACTTAATTGCCTTCTTCATGAGCTGAGTGTCTATGTGGAAGGGAAGAGCAGAGGACCTGATCTACTTGACCAAAGCTTTTTTCGTGATCTCTCAGAGCATCCTTGCACTCAAACTGGTGAAATCTGGACTGAAGGAATGAACTGCAAGGTAACTAAAAAACTAGCTGAACTATCAAACTCAAAGGGTAGTGGTCAATAGTTTGAAATCCAATTGCTGCCTGTTCAAAGTGTCATTCCTCAGAGTTTGATACTGGGAGTAATTCTGCTTAATATCTTCATCGGTAATGCAGATGATGGGATAGAATATACCCTCATCCAGTTCGTGGATGACACCAAATTGGAGGGAGTGGTATCACTGCTGTTCAGAAGGACCGTAGCAAGCTGGAAGAGTGGACTAATAGCATCTTCATGAAATTAACAATGGCAAACCAGAGTTGTGTACCTAGGATGGAAATAGTTCTATGCATTGGGACAGGCTAGGAGCCAACTGACTAGAAATTAGTTTTGCAGGAAAGGAGCTGGGCAATTGTGGCAGACAACAAGTTGAACATGAGTCAGCAGTGCGCTAGCAGGAATGAAGGCTAATTGCATACTGAGTTGCATTAGCAAGGCTTAGGCCAGCAGTTTGAGGGAAGTAAACGTTTTTCTCTATTTGATATTCATGAGGCTGCATCTGAAGCACTCTGTCCAGTTTTAGGCCTCCCTAGTACAGGAGAACAACCTAGACTGAGTCCAGTGGAGGGCCACCAGAATGGTCAGAGACTGATGTAGAAGACTTGTCAGGAGAAACTGAGGGGGCATTGATAGTTTATCTTGAGGATATCAAGGTCAAGAGGGATACAATTACAGTCCTCTACTATTTAAAGAAGGGTTAGAGGGAAGATGGAGTCTTCAAAACTGAACAGAAGGACAAGAAGAAACAATCACAAGTTTTTCAAGGGAATTCCAATCAGGCATATGGAAAAAAAATCTTCACTGTGGTAAAGGATCAGTCCTGAAATGGTTTCCCACAGAGGCTAAGGAATCTGTATTTGTGGAAATTCCTGAGCAATCTTATGTAGCTTTGAAGCCGTCCCTGCTTTGAGCAGGGTATTGCGTGAAAGACCTCCAGAGGGCCTTTCAAATCTAAATTATTTTAGGATTCTACTTTAAATAGTGAAACTTAAGAGCAGCAACCTCTGCTTTAAATGTAAAGGGAGTTTGTTAGCAGTTCTTTTGGATCATCATGCGCAAACATGCAAGAACAGGAAAACTGCTTATTGAAGCAATTTATTCAAGAAGAGGAGGTGAGAGTTTCCTGATGTAAAGAAGAGTCTATAAACTCAAATGTCTCCTTGAACAAAACATTCCACCTCAGGCAGCAGCAAGGTACTGCAAGTAGGAATATACTTTCAATACTTAAGAAAATGTTATCAAGGAGAGGGAGGTGCCTGGCGGGAGAACAAGAAGCAATGTCATAAGTCAAAACAGGGGAAACTCCAACTTATTATAAGGAAAAAAGAAATCGCTATGAAGCCCTGGAACATGCCATCCAAAAAGGCTGTAGAATGTCTATCTGCAGAGGTTTTCCAGACCTGACAGGCCCTGAGCAACCTGGTCTGAATTCAGTATAGAATCTGTTCTGACGAGGAGATCAGACTGGAAGTCCTCCTGTAATGCCTTCCAAACAGAACGAATATATGATTTTGTGATTCTAAATAAACTGTTGGAAGGGAAAGCAGTGTTTATTCAGGACTGTATCTCTGATAGATCATGCCCAAAGACTGATACTGAAACTTCAGGAATCTGGTTTGTCTTTGCTAGCGTGTGTTGTTTTCCGTTTATTCTTCCCCTTGGATATGCCTCCTACAATGAAGAATCTTCATATGCATTGAGAAAGAAAAATGCCACTCTGTTACCTTGAGGGAGACAAAATAAAGTGAAATGTGTGAAAACTTGTCTATGGACATTATGGCTCTCAACAGAAAGGTGTCGCATATCTTCACAGTAAGCTTTTAGGAAGGATTTGGGATTACGGTAGTTTTCAAAATGATCCTTTAAGACATGTGTGTACATTAAACCTGAAATATGTTAAGTTTTTAAAGATAAAATGTAGCTTAAATAACCTCGCTTAGCTGACTTCTTTCTGGAAGATATGTACATGATTAAAATGTTCAGATACTGCAAATAAGCCAAAAATGTCTGTTTTCAGTCATTTAACCTATCACTCTCATAGTCAATTTTTTCATTATCTTCCAAAAAATTGGCCTTTTTTAGTTATCTTATGATGTGTTTCCCAAAATAGAGCTACCTATCCTTCCTAACATTTTGAAGTCTTGACCATCTACAATTATGCAGTAATCTTCAGCTTGTTTAGCTCAGTGGGGCTGAAGATTTTACTTCTTTGATGTTGTCTATCACATCTCATAAAGAAAATGATCATGTAGCTTTTAATAAAGAGATCAAAACCTAGAAGGATCACACAGGAATAATTCGCAAAATTATGAATTATTGTTGTTCTGTAGGTCCATGAGTCTTTCACACCATCTCCCTTTGAGATAATCTAAAGAAGTATGACCAACCCAGACTAATCATATGTGAAGACAGGGACAAACTATAATCATGCAGTGAAGCATACCTCAGCAGAAAATGTAAAGTGGATCAACTTACACAGTACAATTCCTCTTCAAAGCACAAAGTGTTTCTTTTGTCCATGTGGTTGGGGAAAATCATTCATTCATTCTTGGAGGCGGGGAGAGAAGAAACCACAGCTATGTGCAGCGCTCAGCTCATGCGGTTCCTAAGCACAATGCAAGTGCTGCCAAACTAACAGCCAACTACTTTCTCTGCTGTACTCTTTCCCAAAACAGCCAGGTGATTGCTAGCAAATAGTCACCACTGTATATGCTCGTATACATTTTGGACTATGTAACTCTAGTTTATTAATTTTCTTCCACCTCTTTGCTGTTTATACTGCCAGAACTCTGGACTTTCCTCAGGGTAAATGCAAGGAAAGTGGGTTCTAAATCTCTCTGTACCCTCCTTCACATTACCAGCTTTCTCTCTTTAGTGCATAAACAAATCCTCTCTCTACTGTGTGGCTTTTTATTTCATTTCATGCCAAAAGCCTTCAGGCTTTACAGTCTCTTTGTTTGACAAGGAAAGTTCTTACTATATAATGACAAAAAGACTATTTTAAATAATAAAAATCTTTGGTTAGGACTTCTGAGCATCACTGAGAGGAGTGGTGTATTTTGAGAAAAGTCGCTTACCTAAAACATGCCATCTATATTTGCATATGTGAAATTTTCCTTATTTTGCCCTTTCATTGCTTAATTTTTCATCTTTGTCTTTTCCTCAAAATACAGCACACTGTGTTCACTATAATTCAGATAGCCCTGTGATTCAATCACATCAACAACATGCACAATAAAACTTAGAGTCAGACAAATGCTTAGCCATCAGACATGACTTGGTCAACAATTCTATGTATGCCAATCAATTGGATCAATCTCATCATCTGTAAAATGGTTCTGTATATCTTTTCTCCACTGATTGATGTGCCACATAATGACAGAATAATGATGGAGGTCAAAATGAATCAGCATTGGCATAAGTCATCTTGTATTGCTATTTTTAATATTGAGATATTCATCAAAAGACTTACCATATTGTTAGATATTTTATCATTTATTTATCACTAATGTTCTTAAAAACAAAGTTGAATTTGGAACATACTTTCCACAGTAAGGTTTATAGCCATAAGATCTTGCATGAATTTGGGTGTAAAAAACTGATACATATGCACTTCCAGATATATGATATAATATTGTATATGTTGAGAAAATCTGTTATTTCTTCATTGTTTCTGCCTGAAATCTGCTTTATTTCTTACTATGCACTTGTTCTGTGGCATCTTATTCTCACGTTGTGAGCTCCTAGAAGAAGGAAAAGTAGAATTTTTTCTTTATTTTTGAAACTCTAGTCAAGAAGAGTTCAGATTAGGGTCTCATTTCTTTCCTGGAAAGAAGGTGTTATTAATAAATTTAGAAGAGGATTATATGAAGAACACAAACACATGCACACACACATATGAAAATAACGGACAGAGAAAAATACAGATCTCACTGTACTGTTTGTGGGGCCCACTGAAAACCTGTCACTGATATCTATGAGCAAAATCAGATTTCTGCTCTGCGTGTGCCCCGGTCCATCTACTTAACAACATTAGAAGGGCCCAACAACAATATTGCTTGAATTACCGGCAAACAGCAGTCCAGCTGCGTCCAGTGAAATGCTAAGCTGCTCATGGGTATTGATTAGCTAAACTCATCAGGCATACAGAGTTCTGCCTACTCCAGAAAGTAGTTCATACTAATATTAGACTCCACCTCCACATTTAGTGTCTGAATACTCAGGTTCTTTGATAAAGTGGCCCACAAACCAACAACATGACAGGATATGCATGAATATGTAGTGCTGGAGATGCTTTAGTGTGAAAATTATTCTATAAGTATGAAATATTAATCTTATAAGCCTCCGTAATATGATTATATTTCAAAGAAAAACATCTTAAAGTGGCATGCAGACATACAGTTTTCTGAAATCAGTGAATACCTTGTTTTGAAACGTGTTTCAGCATTAAAGTGAGGGTGAATGAACTGAAGTAGGAAAGCAGTCACTCTGAGGATCATGTACCTAACTTCTATAAATGCCTCGAGGAACAGTGCTATCTATTCTGATGATGCCATGTATTCTTGCTAAAATTGTGTCTTGTTATTTAATTCACATGTTATGCTGAATCAAATGGCATCATTTAGTAATGAGAGGTAAGAAAAGATTTGTCATCCACAAAAAAAGGCATATTAGTTGGAAATGTTACAGCAATGGGAAAAGAGTAATGTTTAGAAAGAAAACCTTTCTGATTACCTGATTCACCCTTAAAAGGCTGGACTGTAATTTTCAGTGTATGTGTCCTAAAATTTTGTCTGTTCTGATTTTATTTTCAGTGGTTCAAAACTCTCTTATAAACCTTCCTGTGGGCTGAAATTCTCTGTGCTTCAGAACTGACTCTGCAAAACACTTAAGCATACATTCAATTATAAGTGTATTCCTAAATCCTGCTGAAGTCAGTTTCTTGAATACATGATTGAATATGGCTTCCATAATTAAATCCTTTAGCAGTTTTGCTGAATAATGCCTATTTCAAAGACTCTTTCCAGGATTAGGCCTTGCAAAGATCCAGATTTTTTCCAGAATTCGTCCATTTTTGAATTTGTATTACAAGTTTACCCCAATGTTGCTTTGGACTGGTAATTGAAGAACAAATCATTTAATACTTTCAATAAGATTGTGGCACAATATATATACATATATGTATATATTATTTTATATATAGATAATATGTATTTTTAAAGCTTCATTTTTGTGTTGGCCATCTTGTTACTCATTTGCTCCACCACTGTTCTTTTCAGTTTTAACTGTATTTCTCCTTTCCAGCTTAAACAACTCTGCCAGTGCTAACAATAGTTGTCTCACTATTTTGCAGCAAATATGTGATAGAAATAAAAGGAACAATTTCTCTCCTTACTTAAACACTATACCCTCAGTCATAGTATAGGAACCTAATAAATCTTCTAAATCCATATCAGTGGTCGCATATAGACTTTTTACTACTCTTTCAATTTCCCCTAACAAGAAAAAGTCTCTCTAAAGCTAAATACCTGCATTATGTTTACAAGAAATTGTAGCTCAGGCCTTCCACAATCAAATGTCACATAAATAATATCTAAATAATAGACAAGGTATAACAAGCAGATGGAGGAAAAAGGCAACAGCAAGACTCTACTGTTAAGCATAGGAAGCACTGATGATACTTCAGCGGCTTGTTAGCTTTTGTTGTCGGGTAATTTCTTATACTGATGCTGTGGGAATATTGAAAATGTTAAGAATTCAAAGGAACAGGATGTCTGGCTCTTTGAAAATAATTTTATCCTGTGAGATTCACTTAACTTTAAATGTGTACCATATAGGTGTCTATACCTAAGCGTAACAGCTTTTACTTCCAAAGGAGACAATCGAAATTCTAGGATATGAAGAAAGGCTGCGAGAGCTGGGCCTGTTCGGCCTGGAGAAGAGAAGGCTCAGTGGGGAACTGATCAATGTGTACAAGTATTTGAAGGGAGGGTGTCGAGAGGATGGGGCCAGCCTCTTCTCCGTGGTGCCCAGCGACAGGACAAGAGGCAACGGGCACAAACTGAAACACAGGCAGTTCCATCTGAACCTGAGGAAAAGCTTCTTTAGTGTGAGGGTGACAGAGCACTGGAACAGGTTGCCCAGGGAGGTTGTGGAGTCTCCTTCCCTGGAGATATTCGGAAGCTGCCTGGATGCAATCCTGTGCAATGTGCTCTAGAGGACCTAGCTTGAGCAGGGAGGTTGGACTAGATGATCTCCAGAGGTCCCTTCCAACCTAAACGCTTCTGTGATTCTGTGTGATTCTGTGATTCTGTGTTTCTGTGATATGATCCAGCAGATCTATTTTATCGTTTGTTCAGTGAAAATGAGAGGTATCACATACTGGAAGTGCTTATTTCTTTTGACTGTGTGAAGAGTCCAAATGGCTAGCCTTGGATGCTGTCAAAGGTTAGTCAGATGAATCTTCCCCTTTGTATTGCTCTTGGGAGAAACTCAGAAAGCACTGGTCAAAAACACAACATTATGTGCAGCATGATTTTTACTCTTGGATATATTATTTCAGTAAACATAAATGACTTAAATGTTCTCAAAACTCAGCCTGAAGAGCTAGCACCAATTTCAGACAAAAAGTATCTCAAGAAATAGAAATATGGAGGTAAAGGAAGACTTATCCCAGCTTTGCCAAGAAAACCCAGCAACTACAGAAAAATACCCAACATGTAATAAAATCATAATTAATGTTATATTTTTCATAATGTATTAAATGATTAGTTACAGCTCCTATAAGCTAAGTTCCCATACAAGTTTCCTTTAATAATAAGTTTCCTTTACAGTGCTGTTCCATTTTTAGTTAAGATGAGAAAACTGTCCGATGGCTATAAACTACTGCTCCTTTAAATGAAAAGGCAGCATTTTCAGTTTGTGATGTTTTGCTGTTGATTGGCAGTCTCCTAGTGGGAAAGTATGATGTCAGCTTTGCTTTTATACCTAACTCTAACTGTGGCATCTTCTATTTTGTGACATCTGCAAAGAATATTTTTAGGGTTATTTTCCTGTATATGTCACTGCAGCAGTAATTCTTCAGCAATCACGCTCATTCTAGGTACGTTAAAAGCAGAAATTCACGTATATTTAGTAACAGGCAGTTCATCGCTTTCAGCTCCAGTGTTAACACTGATTTGTCAAGTGAGCACTATGAGAAAACGAACAGGAACCAAAGTGAATATTATGTTCTGAAACCTACAGCAAAGGTTCATAGCTTCTGCTGTGCTAATAAGTCCCTCTCTGAGTAATGTTTTGATAAGCTGTTGTGTATGGCAAAGTTTAGAGAGTTTTCTTTGTCTCTTTTAAGTGTGAGAAAATCTCTTTTGCCCATTGGTCTTGTATTATAAACTCACCAGAGACTGCCAGCATGCTTCCTACAAAATAAAGTTGTTGATGAATAAACTTAATGGTACACAAACTGTGAAATCACTGCACATCTGTCGTTGTTTATAGCGGTTACTACCTTGACACAGTACTCAATGAAAATAAATCTTGTTGACTTAGAAGGCCTATATTATTAACTAGTAACAAGCTACTGTGGCAAGTTCTGTCATAATTTCAGACTGCAAAAATGTACCTTATTCTTTACTTGCTGATGTTTATAGCTCTGTTGGTATGACTGTAATGACCATTAAAACCAGATACAATTACAGATAACCTACCTATATTCTTGCTAGGACTGAAACATAAGTGGTACGCCATTGTTCCAAGGCTAGCAAAATGGTAAAAATGTGTTCAGTTGAAATTCAAGACGTGGCTATCCTGGGACTTTTTTCATTTGTTTTATGAAGCAGTTGGGAAATATGACTTCAAAGGTCCCTCGTAAATGAACAAATGGCAGACTGTGGACTATTCACAGGCTATTTCATGTCAGTAGATGATAATAAAACTGCAGATTTCCTTTCATGTGTATTACAAGAAATTCTGTGTTGAATCCATATATTCTAACCAAAAATACAGACTTTTCTGGATATGTAAATACTGTGAGCACAAGAAGCTTGATGGTGATCTAGTTCACCTGAAATTACAGTATTTTCATTATCCTGCAAGACATATTCTTTAGTTTTCAGTAATCAATATACTTCTCATATAAATTTATATTCTACAATAAGTTAAAATGGAAATTTTACACTTTCCCAGATGATTAAATAAAGTAAAATGTTTCCATTTCATTCATCATAAAATTAAACTAATATTTTTCATAAAATCATATCTTTATCAGAAAATGCAGAAGTAGATGAAACTGCTGGCATGTGAGATGCAGAGTGCCTTTTTAGGGAAAAAAAAAAGTTTCCCATAGAGTGAGTTGTGTTAGCAAACTATAATGGACTTACTGTTATTGCTGTTAGTGTACAATTTGTGTATGTGCTACAGAATCTTAAAGAAAGACATATCTGTCCATGTGTGATGTCTCATCAATCCTATTTTAAGCTCCGCAACCATCTTTATCCCCTTGAAGCAGACAATACGAATGTCTGTAGTAATATCGTATTTGAAGTCAAACAAGTTCTTCTTCTCTTAGTCACATGGTAATGGGCTCCCATTCTGTCCTCTTGTGCTGCTCTGAATACCCTAGCTTATGTCTCTTTTCAATAGCTAGTGGTTCAGATGGGGCATTATGGCAGTGCAAAAATAAATAGTCTGTGCGCCTGGAGTATATACGTATGCATACTCTGTGTGTGTCTCTTTATATATATGCATGTGTGTATGTGTGTGTGTTTATTACCATTTAGGCCATATGTCCTCTTTGGAGCTACCTTTACAAAGGGGCCAGAGCATATGATTAAACTGTCGCTTGTGGAAAGTGCTCTTTTTCACTCTCTGGCTAACATTTCTGTATGCAGTGCAAAATTGGGCCGGTAGAGAAAGTATGATTTGTTGTTCCATGATGCTACTAGCTACTGATTGAGTATTCATTGTTTTAGATTTTTGAAGTATCCATTGCAAATTCAACCATATGATTAATGCTAAAGAACTTCAAATGACAAACAGAATGCCCGTTTTTGTGTACATTTCTTGAATATATAAAAAGGATAGATCCAAGACAAAAAATACTACTTCTATATCACTTACTAATATGCAATGTTCCATACACATAGTTATTTTAACAAAGGTTAAAATAAGTGACATTCAGATATTGTGAAACTGAAACTCAGACTTTTTTCATCATGAAGTTCCATGAGAACTTCTAGCAAGTGTGAAATTATGGTAAGGGATAAGATATTTGAGCTTTCTCCTACTAGGAGTCTTCCGCACATATCCAGACATTTATTTCATGATGCTTCAGTGTTACATTGGTAAAATTAGAATAAAAATAACCATTTTATGGAAGAATTGTGGGACTCTGCTTATTCCCAGGTAAGTGATTGAAACTGAATTTCGTGTTGATGGCTAGGCAAAGCTCGTGTGTGACTTTTTTGAGGATTAAACAAGACTTAAATAATGTTCATGGAATGGTATGTTGAAGGGAAAATGAATTATGGTGAGATCCTTGAATAAAAGGAGTCATAAAATTTTGAAGTAGTTTTATCATGTTTAGAGGAAATCTGGAAAGATTTTTGAGTCATCCATTTGGGTTAAAGTAAGGGTTAGTGTAGAAGACAAAAGAAGATTAATTTTTCTTAATTGTTTTTTAACTCATGAGTCAGTGTGTTTTACTAGGTGTCTTTCTAGGTATCTTCCGCATAGGTCACTTAGAATGAGAGGATGAAGCTTATCACTTGAGCTTAGTCTGTAAATTTTCTCTTCCCTGATGTGGTCCAGCCAGTTATGCTGGACCAGGGGATGGTTCTCAGATATTGGCAGTGCTCTGAGTTTCAGGGGGTTACTGTAAAGTTTCTTCTACTCGGAGAGCCCATGTAAGTAAATTTTCAATACTGAATATATGTCTCTGCATCTGTTCCGGATGTGCAGTTATCTGTTGTAAGTTCTCCAGATAAAACCTGGCAGCTTCAGGCTCACCTTTAGGATATTCATTCTACTTAACTTAGGAAAAAAAAAATGTGTGCGTTCTCAAGCAAATGCACCAAAGCTACTGAAACAAATGTTCACTTCAGGACTGTGGATATAACCCAATGATCACTTTAAGGATTCCTGGTGACTTCAGTGAACATCAGATAGACACCAGAAGAGAAAACCAAAGTTGAAAGTCATTCAGATCTAGGAACTGAACACAGATTTCTATCTAAAGATAGTGACTAGAATTGCCGAATCCCACCTTAAGATAAACATGCATTTCAAAGTGACCTTAAATATTAAAAGAAAGTCAGAGAGAAAAAAAAAAAAACAACATAGGGATATAAGCTAAACTGAATCGTCCATTAAAGTAAGATCTGAACATTTCAGCTGATTATAATAGGTTATATACCATTATAATGGTATAGTTGTTGAATTTTTGATTGTTTTTTGCAGCTAAACTTCAAAAGTCTTGAGATTTTGTCATTACTAAATCAAATGCCGGCTTCAATTGTTGGGCTGCGCATATTAGACTATACTGTGTACAGGTTGGGTTAATTTTACTGTTATTTATATAGGTAGTAAATTTGAGCTGAGCTTCAATTTAAAAACCAGGAACAGTAGCAGCAGATACACCTGTCTAGGTGAATCTCCAGATGGAGCTTTGAATGCAATTGCTCCTACATCCCAATGACCTACAAGTACTTACTAAAGATTTTTGTCAGATCCTCTCCAGCTGAATTCAGAAGTTTTAGCAACACCAATAAGTGCAGAATCTGGCTCTCTCTACCAGAAATCACTCCAAAAATTTGGAGGGTTATTGTCTATCCTGCTGTTAAGGAAACACACCTTTACTTGCAGTCCCTAAATGATTTTGTACCTGGCTAATAGCAACTTCAGCGTTTTTAAAAAATTACCGTGGCTGATAACAAGAAAGTGTGTAGGTCTATTAGGAAAGAAAATCCTGGAGGTAAAGGTGACAGCTTTATGGCACTAGCCCTTGCCTTATTTGCAGTAACTCATTTTGTATATAGTGTTTCATACTGGTGAAGCCAAGGGCTAGAGCTATTTGTGATTTACTTCAACCCATAAGAGGGGTAGTAGTATCCAAGAGGGCAGAAAATAGGTCTGTTGATTAGAACAGTAAATTAGGGAAAGACGGAAAGACAGAGAAGAATAACTGGATTCTGCAGACATGCATAAACATTTCATGTTGTTTGCTATTTGTTACTTGGCTTCCCTATAAACTGTGCTCTAGGAGTCTTTAAACCAATAATAAAGCTTTCTTCCTCCTCACGCTCCCTGGATTATTTATTTCCCTTTGGTTAGTCAGACCTTCTGTTTGTCTAACCTCTGTCATGGAAACAAAAGCAAAGTTGTTTGGTTTAGAGTGCTCAAACTGCCAAGAAGGCAAAACTATCCTCCATGCAGCTGTGCAAGCGCTGGTTTTTGACACCGGGGAAAAGGAGCCCTATATGTGAGGAGATACACTTGTCTTTTTTTATAGCATACTGGATTTAGTTCTTCAAAGTAATACCCTGAAGGACCGTTGGCCTCCACACACCATTTCAAAGCCCATCATATGTTGGTCTTCCTGAGATATAACATGTAGCCTTGATTGGGGATTTTAAGAAATTCTGTTCAGTTTCATGATTTATTGTCTCCAGCTTGTTCATGCTATAGTAAACTAAATAAAAAAGCTGTCAGTTTTATGTTGATCATTTTCTAAGTGCCACTATTTTCAAAGGTTATTTTCTAAGTGTCACCATACAAAACATTTATCAAGATGATTTACACGGCTGGCAGGGTATTTTTAATATTTAGCTCCTCTGAATATTTAGTTTCTCTAAATAGAAATTCTATTAAAAATATAAAATGTAAAAATACTGAAATATATTGAATACATTCTAACATTTATTTTCAAAATATTTAGTTTCTCTGATACTTAGTTTCTCTAAATATTATGATCTATGAAGAACTGTGTCTCATCTGATTTGCTTTGATTTTTCTACTGTGTACCTTTGCTAAGTCAAAGTGCTAATAGAGAAACTCATTGCAGATTGCTGAATTTTGAAAGTTAGCAGATTATTCCAAATCTACCAATTCACATGAACATGTATTTATCTTTAAATACACAAATAGCCTCATTGTGTTAAGAGTGAAGCATGCGCTCCAGTTTTGGTTGGACCACAGCCATCAAAAACAAATGTAATCAAAAGTTGCAATGAAGATGTATCATGAAACATATACATTTTCATGTACATGTGCGATTGACAGCCCCAATTTTGTTTAATTCACTTCTATGTTTACATAATTCTGCTTTCTTGAATTTTTCTGTCTACTATCTGAATATCTTTATCAATTTCAAAAAATTATTGAAACCAATTTTAAATGAACATATTGTTCAAATGTTTGTCAAAAACCTTCTGAAAAGGGAAGGAAGGGGAGAACTATTACTTAAAAATAAGATATATTCACATGCATAGCCACTGGCTTTAGTGGAGTTTTTATTTCACCTAGTATAATTTTCTCTGACAAGGAAAATGTTAAATATAAATGCATATATTTTAAGCATAAACGCAGACCAGTAGTATGAATTAAAAAAAAAAAAAATGTGGCCTTCCTGTAGTATTTAGTTTTCATATAGCTCTTTATATAGTACAACTCAAAAACTAGGTTATAAAGAACAATTTCTGCACCCATTTTACACTTGAGAAAAATGAAGCCTGCAGAAGAAAAGTGAAAATCCCAGAGTGACTCATAGGACCTGTAGCTCCTCAGCTCTTTTGGATGAGCCATCTAATGGGTCAGACCACTCTCATGAGAAACTAGAAGGTGAAGTTTTTTTGTAGATATCTTTTCATTTACTTTTAATTTTTAGCAAATATTAGTCTTAACATATTGCTGCCTCATTGTTAGAAAACTTCTGAGGAAAAAGATGATTTATTGATTAAAAAATGTGACTGAGAATCAAGGTCTCCTGAATTCCATTATCAGCTCTTACTCTGGTTTAGTCATTAAGTGAAATTGACCTATTTGTATGTTGCCAGCAAATAATCTAAACATGACATGAATACAGTTAATTTGCTTGATTTTGACCCATGCATAGGTATTCATTTGAAGATCTTGTATAATTTTCATTCTTTTTTTGTCTTAGTTGACTGTAACTATGGTTGTCTAATTCAGAGGTGTCCTCATGGAGGATAGACCTTTGGTCCAAAGGAACTTCCAGATACAACTCAATAGTTCAAGTATGAAATTTAGCTGCAGCACAGTGGTCCAGCTGTGATCTCTAGTCTAGAAATTGCCTAAACTATTGAACACGAGCAGTAGGAAAGTATGTACTGGAAAAGATCGCTTTACACATGCTATGTTTCTTATACTCTCCTGCTGCTTTCTGTTGGAGATAAGGTGCTGAACTAGACAGATCTTTGGTCTGACCTCCTGTAAAAGCCTTTATGAACTTATCTGAGATGTAGCTGGATAGCAAAGTTCAAAAAGGATTTTAAAACATCCAACAAAAAGTGTTATTATATTTCAGACTTTCCACTTTCTCTCCAGTTCAGCCAAGTTATGGATACTTTCAGTAATGCAACTTCCCACGGATAGCTGTGCAGTAGTCCTGGATGTTTATATGTCTTTCTTTCTTAGCAAGAAAAAATATTTCTCAGTATAAATAGAAATATATATATACAGAAAGAGAGAGAGAGAGAGAGAGATCACTAGTTGATTCTTATTTGTACTAAAACTGGAAAAATAACATTGTGTTTTGTATACATTTCTTCTATTTTTCCCCTTTAGAAAACCATCAGCATATCAAGGTGTGAAGATATATTTGCAGCAAAGGAAAATGTGTGGGTAGTGAATATATGCATTTTTACAATAAAGGCAAAAACCCACAGTCATACATTAACATCATTTAGTGAAATTCCAACCTCAGTGAAGATTTGTTGATAATTTCAAAGAAGTCATGATTTCACCTATTTTAATTTCCTTTGAAATATATTTAATAGTATTTTATTTGACCAGTGCTTTTACTCGAGAACACTGTGGAAGTAAAAATCAAATTAAACACTTTCCATTGATTTCAGTGGATGTTGGTTTGTGTCCTGCAAGAGCTGAATGGAAGGATCGCTCAACAGAGAAGGTCAGAAGCCAGAACATGCCATTTAAAACTAAAATGAAATATGTACTAAGTGAAATACCACACAGGAAAATATTATTTTCACAAAGGAATGGTAGACGTTATTCATCTCTGTGTGCTTAGGTAACTACTGTAGCAAGCTCATATCCTCCTTGAGTCAGGAATAAACGGAAGTGCGAGAAGCACGTTGTACGGGGGGGTGGACTTAGACAGACACTAGTATTAGAATGGTGTTTAGGTTTAGAGAAGTAATGACTTTCTATTTAGATCTTATAGGATAGGCTTAACATCATTTTTTGTATTCTTACTTCATTTTTCTTGCATCCTGTTATTTTCTAGTTATAAATACTTGCCATTGAACCAAAGACTTTGCTGACTAAAGTGCTGATGACGGATGAGTCATTCTGTCACATTTTTACCACTGCAAGTACCTTCCAAAAATGTCCTGATTCTCCTGTTTTACAGTAATTGTTGACTCATTTCTGAATCAGGATAGCATTGTGTCATCAGGCTGTTGGGAATACCCTCTCCTTCACTGAACCCTTAAAAGTCCTCCCAAAGGCTTATTACCATATATAAGGAAACATAGTTCCAATTCCTATAAGCTGAAGCAGTGTGCTTGCTTTGTGTTTTAGGTGGTCATAGGAATACTGGGTTTTGCATAAGTGTCTCTGCTGATCCCTAGTCAGCTTCCAAAGCTGAGAATGCCCAGTGCTGATCTTCAGGGAACTCAGTGATGATGCCGTGGCTCCACTAAGGCCAAATTTCAGTGCAAGAATTACTGCAGGGGTTGGGACAACATAGATCCCAGTTCTGTAATGAAGCAGATGAAATATAGATCCAAACTCTGGTGCAAAATAATTTTTGTTAAGAAGGTCTAATTATAGAATAAACTTCTAGAGTAATCTGGAAAATCCAGAAATGGCTAAATATATCCAGGTCTTTCCTGGCCTGAGTAAGAAAAACTTTCTTTTTAAAAACATCTTTCAATTAAAAAAAAAAAAAAAATTAATCCTCACTCCCATCCCAATATATCCTCTTCCCAATTAAGCTCTAGAAAACTTTAGCAGAATGTTGACCTTATTATGAAGGAAGTTTCTGAGATTCCTTTAATCCATTCTATAGATTTCTTTTTCTTTTCCCCTGCTGTTGCTTTTGCATGGAAGGGTCTAGGGTCACAAAGTACAGCTTCTGCGCATCCATCAGGCTAAGGTGATACATACAGCATAAACCTCTAAGACAGCTAGATCTTCTAATACACCAGAATAGGTGACAAGAACACCAAGGGCAGAAAGTGCATTACAAACTACATGAAAGTAAATTTATCCTAGAAGGGTAAAAGGCTGAGACTCAGCCCGTTCCGGAGAGCCTGAGTATTTCGAAGCTGGTCCATGGGTCATGAGCCATCCCCTTCCAGCTATAGAGAAAGAACACTGTAAACTTCTTCTGTGTTGCTAACCTTAACATTTGCTATTTACACTGAAGGTACAAACCTGAATAGGCTAATGTATATTTTCTCTGTGAAAATACAACCAGCCCTCTAGAACTTTTCTATATGTGTTTTGTAGCTTTCTGACCTTTTCAGCGTCACATTGATACTATAATAAATCACCTCTTTTACTGCCTGGAGTGATACCTTTCACCCCTAAACGTCTTGCAGTTGTCCCCACTGTCAATATATCATCATAATGTAGCATGTACATGTGTAAGGCAGGGTGAATGCCCTTTTGTCAGATATAAACTTCCTGTTGGGAATGTACTATGGGAAGGGTACTATGAATTTTTTTCGTTCCTTTAAATAGAGTGTAGTCTCTTCATCTGCACTGAAAATCTCTACTAGGAACTCATATTTGTAGTATAAGATGTTTGATCTTATGCTGTTTTTTTGGATAGCCTGTTTTTGTCTGGATAGCTTCATACTGAAGGGAGTGGTTAACTCTCTTCTTTCAAATTTTGCAGCTTTTCTAACATGATTTTACATGAACAGTTAAAGAAAGCATTCATAGTGAGATCTTATGCAGCAATCCTATAAAACTTGGAGCTCTGTGGGGAGTACATATTGCAGTCGCTTTGTTTTTTTGCAGATATGGAAACTGAGGCAGAAAGGATATAGTCAAAGGACAAAGAGTTGACAGTGGAACCAAAAACTAGAGACACCTCTTCCCATAGTCACATAATCACATAATCCTTCTTCAGTAGCTTTAGAGTGGCTATAAAGTGTTTCTAAAGTGAAAGTGACAGAAAACCCAGGGCCATTACTATCCTCTGAGATAACTCAGCATTTCCCATTGTTTTGTCTCCAACATGTAAGTTGTCTGCTACATCAAGAAGTTCTGTTCTTTCAGATCAACTTAAGCATCTGAAGGTACTAGGTGACTCTTTACCTTATTCCATATCCTTAAAATGTTGTTAAATCTAATGTGTGGACCTGTAGGATGCTCATTCCAGTGTGTCTACAATTTGCAGAGGTCAGATCGTAACAACTAAATGTGTAGGGTGTCTCAGGTGTCTTGTCTCTGAGCAGTATCCAGAATCCTCTGTGAAACTCACACCAGGAAGAGTCTAATTTCTTACAGAGGAATTAGAAAAGCAGTATTCTGGGCTAGGAGCCACCTGAAGTGAGCACGCAAAGCCTATAGCTGTTCAGAGCTTGCCAATGCAAAACTCTGAGGGCACAGTGTTTCTGGAAAACAGTCTTGTGCTCAGGGTCAGGGAGATTCTGTCCTCTAGGATTTACACTCTCGATCCACCTGCAAGTGACAGATGCTTCTTTCTGAGAAAATAAGCAAGGACTGCTTGTCTATTCTGACCTGCACTTGACACAGGTTTCCACCTTCGTTTAGCTGCTAGCTAGTTCCAGAACTCATGTAGGAAGCATAGTCAGTTCATTCTTCTACCCCAGTGAATCATGCCTCCAGCTCCCTCTCCTCCTGGAGAGTTTCCTAACACCTTCTCACAAATGAGGGGATGGAGACTTGCCACCACCACCACTGGGGACAGGCCATTATGTGGAGCTGAAGCAAACATCAAAGGCAGGATTTTTCTCCTTTACTTACCACAAGTAGATTCTTTCTTCCTCTCTCACCCTACCAATAAGCAGATCCCCATCTCTCTTCCCTGCCACCTCTTTGGCTATGGCAGTACTGAGGGATTTAATAGCTCTCACCTCCTTGCTGCTTCCCTGGCTCCTGGTCTGAAGTGAGCAAGCTCAGCTTCCGATTGCTGTGTTTCTGCTTTCCCAGCTTGGAGCACCTCACTTGGGATGGATGCTCCTCTTGCAATGACCTTACATTAAATCCTACCACTCTGAGAAGATAAATTCAGGATCTACTAGACCAGGGGAGAATGTGAGCATCGGTCAGTTAGTTAGTGCTTAAAGCAAAGGCCCTCAGATAGTGGAATACCTATATTCCACGAGCTGCCCTGAGGGCTGTTTATGTGTTTTACCCGAAGACTCTTTCATATAGCAAAAGTGTAAATCGATAGGCTTTCTGCCTCATGCAATTATGGCTTTGCAGCTGAACTGTATATTTTAATACACGTGTAAGAGTATTAGATAAGACTGATACATCCAGAAGTTGATTTGTAAAGGAAAAAAATGGTCCCAGGCTTTGGAATCTTATTTCTACAGTTTCTTATCAGTATTTTTACTTTTGTGATTTGTCACTTTCCTGGCTTAACTCAGTTCTAGAGCGGTGCTATTAGCAAAACAGAGCTCCTTGTTCCCAATGAAAATAGCTAATTATCACCAACTCAAGACTTTTTCAACTGTTTGATTTGGTTTTTGGAAAACAATTCGTAATTACTTGGGTGGAGCTTGGAGGGGTTGTCTTCGTATAAAAACATAAAGAGCCTCACCCATCCCTAATCTTATGAAAATTCTCCTAATATAATAAAAAAGGCATTAAGAACTCATTTGGGATTAATGATGATGTGCCAGATTTGACTTCATTGTGAAGTGTTGTCTAATTAGGTGAGAGAGAAACATCACTGAGATCTGACAAGGAAATATGTTCACTTCAGTCATGTCTATAGTGCAGAATACTTTTCAGCTCATATAATGCAAATTCTTTGATATTTTTCTTCATTGAGATATTTATAAATTTAAATATATGAATCAGAAATAAAATATTGGGGATAGTGTCCTGAGAATAATCAAATATCTTTGATGAATTTGATTTTATGTAGGGATTTTAGCAGTGTCCTGGTGACAATTCTTTGGCTTTATGACTATCTTCAGAAATATCTTCAGAAGTACTTCTTTCTCTCTTAGGATATTTTCTTTAAATATGATTTAAACACTATTTTTGTCACTGGAAAAATTATCTCTGACTTTAAAAGAATGGATCAGAGGATTTCTGATCTTAAATCTGGAAATGTATCTACAAAATCTGGAAATAAAAAACTAACATTTTAGGCCTTCGCAGAAAATAGGAATTTTGGAAAAAGATAATGAAAGTTATATTTTAAGATTATTAAAGTGATGAAAAAATATATCTAAATCATATATTTATAATATATGTATAAATATAGATAATATTCTATAAAATTTGTAACAGTCAAATCAAGAAGTCAATGCTTTATTTTGAATAATTCTGACACCATCAATCAAAACAATAAGCTTACTGTAACTTGGTTTAGTTTTCTCTCCTGAACTCTATCCAAATAAATTGTGTCTCCATGAAATATTTATATTTCAATGAAAGTTCATTTAGTGGCAGGAAACCTGTTCATTGTTGCAATCATCAATGCCTTTAAGAACACAATTTAACTTTTTGAGAAAGGGACACAGATGGTCATTGTTCAGATCAGCAAGAGCAAATAGGCACCTAAACCCTGTTTAAGTGAAAGGGAATTACATGCTGATACTATCTGAGAATCTGGATGTTATTCTCTGATGTTCATTTTATGGTAAGTGATATTTCCAGAAACCCTAGCATTGGTAAAAAGAAAAATAAAATGAGGACTGTATTTTCACCAAGAATATAACTTGTGGGGGGGGTTAAATCGAAGCGTTGTGTCTTCCTCTTTGAAGTGTCACCAGTTTTCCAGACCATAGCTCTGAAATACAGGAGAGTTGGTACCACATTACAGAACAGCAGCTATGCTCCCACTCGCAAGAAAATGCAGCTGCTGTCACTGCCAATTCATCACTGCTAGACGTATGAGGTATAATTTCACACAGAAGGTATCACAGGAGCTAACCACTAGTTCATGTTAGGAAACCTGCAAACAATGTCAATTTAGCACTACCTGAAACAGCAGTAAACCAAGTCAGAGCATCTCAAGTTATCATTATATAGAAACATGTCAGCAGTTTAAAAAAGGAAGAGAAATATACACAGTTGCTGAGAGGTTTCTTTCCATGGAATGAGATAGCTTTATCCTTTCTTGAAAGTCTCTTTTACAGGAAGCTAATAATACCTGAGACTCTGGTAGCTGCAAGCTAGGGCATGCTTGTATGAAGAGCTAACCTATTTTTTTCTAATATTTTCTGTACTTCCTTTATACATGTAGGAGATTTATCCATTGACTTTAATGGAAGTGTGTCTCTTTGTAACAGTTGAGGATCTACTCTATTGTTCTCTGGAAAAAAAAAAAAGTGAAAATGAAGTATTTCTAGCTTTATTTCTAGCTTGTGTTTTAAAAATCACATTAAACTAGATTCTGGTTTAGAACCTTTTTATGTCATTGCATTTTGGATTGCTTACTAATAGAGGGCTTAAGGTACCATAGGATTTTCCAGCTAAAGTACGGTGGAAGACACATTACATTTTCTCACGGTTTTTAACCTAATAGAAGAGACACAGTGGGAGGACACACTAATAGCATTTCCTAGAAGTAATTTCTGTTTATTAATGCGTCTTGTCAAACCTCATAATCTAAGGAGTGTAGGGAAGGTTCAATATTTTTCTAGGAGACCTTTTTAGGTTCAGGTAAGGGATATGCTATGGAGGAAATGATGCTAAAGTGGTAGCAATCTAGCTTGTCATTATTGTTAATTTATATCACATTATGATGATGTTTGTTACACAGGGAATAAATACAAGTTTTGTCTGCTCCGCTGTATCCTTAAACACTGAACTATATTTTTAACATGACTTTTACAAGGCAGTGCATTCTGCCTAACTATGTTACACAAGAACTGAGTCTAGATGTAGATATTAATGCTAATTGTGAGCTTTTAGTAGAACTATTTTTTCACTAGAAGTTGCTGATTCAGAAGACATGGAACTTTTCTGCAGTAAGAGCGCTTTTACTGAAGATGTCCTGAAAGTTTCTCAAGTTAGGCTGAATTTTTGCTCAGTTTCTCTTTTTCTCCCCTTCAGTCCCTTCTGGAGGAAGCTAAGTAACTATCTTTGTTCCACTGATCACACTTTGAAGGGAAATAGTGAGAACTCATGTCTTTACACCCAATGCTTGTGAGAAAGAGCAGTTTGTGACACACTCTGAGTTTAGTAATTTCTCCTCATTAATTCTAGGTGGCTCCCAAGACAAAATAACTTTTTGTTTGTATATATTTTTATTCTGAGACACTAATAATTCTTAGTTTTTACTCTGGGGGCACATATTGCCACAATACCGAAATTTCTGCATGAATTTCTCATTGCTTTCCTTGTGATGCAAAAGAAAAAAAATATAAAGCTGAAAAGTCTCCAAGGGAAACTGTTCCTTGCTTTACATTATTACCACCAGCTCCACTTCCACATATTTTGATTATAGTCTGCTCTCACTTTACAGTGGAAAAGGGCACAGAACATACATGTGAACAAGACTTCTTGCTCTGCAGTTCAAACAGCAAAACCAGCTCTCCTAAACCAAGCATTATAAATGTTCTTTTTTGGTTTAGTTTTGCTTTTCTCTTGAGACTTATTTTTAACCTAATAATTTTAAGAGTGTTATTCTTTTTTAACAAGGGAGTTAGGGGTCAACTGGGAGCTTCTGGAGGGAGAAGCAAGAAAGTGTGGATACCAGACAGCAAATAGGATGCAATAGAGTGAGTCGAACCGACAGCCACCAGCTTAAGGAGGGGATTCTGTAAGAAGCAAGTAGGAGATGGACGGGCCTGGGAAATAATTTTTTGGAGGCCACAGAAGCCTGTGCAGTGCTTTCTGCAACTCAGAAAGTCACTGGTTAACATTAACCAGGTCAAAGCTGAAGGATCTATCTCTATCAGTTCAATGGACAGGGTCGAGTTTCCTCTTTCTTTTCTGGCTGTTCTAGTAAGTCTGAGTTTTCTCTATTTAAAATTAAGTATCCTGGGTTTTTTCATTGTAAAAACATCTACATTTGACTTAAAATATTTTAAGTTTTCTCTGGAGAGAAAGCTCTAGGCTGCTTCATCTCAAATCAGTGTTTCATCGCAGGTCCCTCAGTGACCAGGGGAATGTACCAGATACAGTTCAAACTGCCATTCTCCTCTGCCTTATTTGTTTTATGTAACCATACAGTTACTGCTAAATACTTGTCTGCAGTTCTGAAGTTAAAAGGACAAGTTATTCCAGTTCCCAATAAATAGTCATAATATGTACCCTAAATGGATTCATTACAGCAAACACCTTTTAACTTTATCTTTTCACTTGTACATGGATAATAAATGGTAAATAAGCACATTTTCTTTTTTATAGCAACAGTAATTGCGTTAGCTTGTGTTTCATTTTTATTTAAAAAAAAGTGCAGCAAATGTGACTTTCTTTGTATCTATTTACCTAAGGTTACCAAATTACAAAGTGTATGTAGAGTCAAACATTTCATAAGGATCAGTGAAAAAGTAAATATCAAGAAGTGAGAGGGTTATCACCTGGAAACAATTTCTAAGAAATCTAATTTCTAGAAAGCTAAAATTGGAAAGTTGCTAGCTAAGTCCTGGGTATACATATGTCCCCATTGCTTAAGTCAGGACATGATTTTTTTTAACATTATGCTGCATCTGTAGATAATGGGATGCAGAACTCACTTGGAGGCAACACTGTGAATTTGGTTGACATCAGTGGAGCAGCAGGAAGCACTTGGTTCTGCAAGGTCTGCTTGTTGTCACTGATGCTAATCTGGTTGTTAGTTGTTGTGCTCTCACCATAAAATGAAATGGTATCAGCTAACTATCTCATGGTGATATCTTGGTTTTCTCTGACCCTCTGCTACCTACTACTCTTTGCTATGGACTTTAGCTTAAGTAACTGTACAAAATATCTGCTACCTTAGCAAAAAACAGTGTAAAAAGTGATGTTACATCAGCAGGCTGGTGTATGCAATAGATTGTTATATAGCAAGCTTCTGTATTTTTGTAGTATACCAAAATGAATTTAGCACAGAGAAATAAAAATTAGCTTGCCTTCATTTCACAGCCAATGATCAATAAATAATATATTATATTCCTGAAAAATTAATAATAATTGCAACTCACAGACTTTGCAGTAGTCCTTCATGAATCTATGCAGTAAAGCTCTCATCCTATTTCTCTTACAGAATTTAACAATGTAAAAATGGTTGTGCTGGGTCAGAACAAAGGTACCTTTAGGCTGCTATACTATCACTAAAACTGGCTGTAGCCCATAGTAGATGTCTTGGGAAGAATATATAAACAAAATAAAATACATTAAAACTTCTCCTTGAGCGTCTTCACATCCTCCAGGACATTGTAGATAAGGGCTGCTGAAACTCGGGGTGAAATCTGGAAGTATATTAGAACCATTTTTTTTTTTTTTTTTGGTTCAGATGACTACTGCTGTCATTTATTTTAAAACGTGCTGTGAGCCAAATGCAACATCTATAGATTAAAAAAAAAAAAAAAGAGAGAGAAAGTATCCTTACCATATATTTAAATTTGATTATTCTCTGTGACTTGGAAAGCCACCATCTGATAGAGATGTCTGCTCTTCTGTATGACTCCATAGTAGGAAAAAAGATACAGTGCAGTACCTCAAAAAATATAACACATTTTCTGTAAAGCAATAAAGGGTGCAGATTATATGGATTTGACTATATCAATTGTTTATGAAGCTCTCTCAGATTCTTTTTTCCCTGTATAAGTATATCATAAACATAAAGTCGTTAAGTTATCCTTGATTATTACAAAGCAATGATTTCCCTTCTCCCTTCTTTAAACTTCTCCCTAAAGGGCAAGAGCCTTTTTACGAACGTTTGAGATCAAAAACACATGGTATCTTAGGAAAGCCACTTCTCATTTCTGTCACTGATTTTAGTTGAAGACCTGGTTAAAGATGCTATATATATATATATGTATATGTATATATATATATGTATATATATACATACATATGTATATATATATGTACATACATGTGTGTATATATGTGTGTATATATATGTATATAAAAAATATCATACATTAAATTAATATTTTCTCACTTGAAACTGAGTACAAAAGTCTCCAAAAGAACCTTCTGTGTCACTGATTCCAGGCATCTTTTAACTTACGAAGCACCTTAAAATCAAATAGCTTTCTTGCCTCTTCCATCCATGCTTGAAGACTATTTCAGAAAACTGCTTATCTGGTGGCTAGAAATCTTTTCTAATTTTTAGTCTTAATTTGTTCGTAGTTAGCTTCTCCCATTTATTTTCACACCAAAATCATCTTTTAACTTTAATTGTTTTTCTTTTTCTTTGTTGTCCTTTGCTACTTGTCCTTACTGTCCTTTACTGTCCTTTACTGTTTCTTATACTTGCAAAAACCGAGCATACATGAAATAATTCTCAGAATAACTATTTAAATTCTTCTTCTTTCTTATTTGTTTCTATTTTTTTTCTAAAATAATTAGCCATTCAGATTTGCTCTGTTAGTACAATTCAACTAGATACGATTTTGAAAAAAGTAGTGTCTTTGCCTCTTGCTGTTCATCATGAATATATTTGCACATTGTTATTACAAAGTCTATTTGATAAGATTCAAGGGGAGAAGAATGACTGCGAATGTTTTACCTGATAAATCAATTTTAAAATTCAGGAGTGAACTCCAAAAGGGTTGCTTATAATGATATTTGTAATTTTTCCAAGCCAATGAAATAGAAGTCAAGGTTTCAATATTCAACTGTGGACATTTGAAGAGATGATAACCTGAGTGTAAGCGGAGTTGGAACCATCAGAAAGATCAGAACTGTTCAAATTATCCAGTGTTTGATAGACAAAACAGTAGCAAGAAAATGTTTGTCTAGTTGCTGAAATAGTCAAACTTTGATATTGTAATATTTTTTACAAATTTAGTTATATGCACATAACTTAATAAAAGAATAAAATCAGACATGTTTAATATGCTCTGGCCATATGTCTAAAAAGTAATTTAATTTTACAAATTGATAGTGGCAAGAATGGCTGAAACTTTTAGCATATTTATAACTTTTTCATTTCTGTGACCAAATCTCTTCCTCTGATGTATACTTCATTATCATGTTCTATTGTTCTGTTTTTAGATTCTGTAGCTTATTTCCTGCCTTCTCAGTAATATCTATATACTTTCTTCTTTTCTCATAAACTTGATGAACTAATCTGAAAGGCTACACATTTTATCATTATGCATTATTTTTAAGCACCGTTCTACACTGGTATCATCAAAACCTCACTGGTTTATGAAAGCTAAGCTAAAGATCCACTGGGATAGTTCATCTACTTAGGAAACTAAAGTGAATCAACTGTATGGAAACAAAAATCTCTAAGTTGCAGCTACTGTGGTCATTTTCTTAGACATTGAGGTTGTGGGATTAAGGATCCTTTTAGGCATGGATTATTCAGGATCATATACAATACCCTGGGGAGAATATGAATATGTGAAAGTTCTTGGCTGAACAAAGAGGCGGAGGAATCTCAAGATGAGATATTCACATTACCGATACTGTTACTGTAAAGGCTATTGTGTATGTTTGCAGCCTACTATGTTGTCCTGAAAAGCAGATATAGGACAACTTTAGAAATTATTGGAACAATTCAAATCTAAGACAAATTAGAAGGACAGCAGGATTCTACTATACCTGCTCTCAGAACTGTGGACATTGAAGCAGCATTTTTCCTGCAAGCCCATGTGTCTTCACAAACATAGATTATGAAAAGCTGATATCCCCCTTTTACATGAACTTAATATTGTTTCACTGGTCAAAAGGACGTTTTAGAATGAATAAGGTAACCTTAGCCTGTTTCTGAGCATAGTATTTCATACTGTGAGGTAAAGAAAGTATTATTATGAAGGGAGTATGAATTATATAGAAATTAGCATTTAAGACTGAGTTTATTATTCATAGAAAATACTTATATTATTCAGTGTCAGCATAGGTATCGCATATACACAGAGTACTTGTAAGTACAATAATGTAGCAGTCAGTGTGAGGCAGTTGGCATTTAATTATGGTTTTTAGTTAACGAACATCAGATAAACTTAATTTGAATCAAGTAAAATGGAAATTTGGGATCTGAGCCTCTCTTTTTAGTTTGAAAACACAAGAGAACTTTAAAGTTACATAGTTTCTGATGCATATCAGGCTTGCATTTATTCATCTGAAGCAATCTGCACTTACTTAGCCACAGAAGGGTATAAAGAAGATGCTATTCATCTGAAACAATGATCCTATTACTTATTGTAGTTTCCATGTGATGTACATGTCCCATTTAAATGGAATGATCTTCACAGTGTTATAAAATATTCATTAAAAATTTCCAAGCAACTTGCAATTCAAAATGTTTCACAATATCTGCTGTAGATTAAAGGGGAGGGGTTTTTTTACAATAAACATTTTTTAACTGACTCCATTTTTACATGTATATGTATTTATTCAAATAGCAATCTTATCCATTTATTCTATTTTAATATACTACCTTGAACCCACATTTTGATACCGTGCTTTGTGTGTGGCATTAATCAAGTTTAAAGGCCCCTCATTTATACATCTATAAAATTTTAGAGCATTGTTAAATATTTGGATTTCGAAGGGAAAATGGTCAGCAACGATGATTTGGATTTGTTAATGGTGGGTGTTAATGTGAATGGAAAAAAAAAAAAGATGGATAAGGAAAAAAAGGAGGGACCAAGGAGAGTATTTTCATAAAGCAGCATGAAATCCTCATATCATTTTGCTATTAGTTTCCAAAATTAATTCATTCTGAAAAATTATTTTGGAGCTGATGTTAATACCACTACAGAAACCAGTGCATTTCAGTTGAGGCAGCTGACTTGCTGGGGAGCCCAGACAGATTTGGTATAAGTAGGTCTAATTCCCTAGGCTCCCTAGGCACAACTGAGTTGTGCGGTTTCATGCTAGCAGCTTTTGGGCCCATTTTGGTCTGGGAAGTGTTCTACCAACTTCTGACCATCATTCACAAACTATGAACTAATTTCTACATTTCTGGCAGCCTAAACTGTGGAATGGCGGGTAAATTTGGACACAAGTGTTGTATATCAGATCAATCTGATGCTTTGAGCCTTTCTTGTCCTCCCTCCTCATGTTATTAGAAGCTAAAATCAAGGTATTCCTTTCCTTTGGGAGGATTGGCCTATTATATCTTCTCTGAAAATGCTTACTGCATTAATGTTCAGTAGGGTTTTACAGAAAATGCTATGGAAGCTGCTACTTTTTATTTTAAAGAACACACAGGGGAAGATGGGTTGCAATTCTCATTATACTCCAGTTTCCTCATTTTACATTATAGTTCAACGATTAAAAAAATCCACTCAGAAAGTGAACTTCTATTCCTTCTATATCAGAAAGCAAAATCATATAACCTGCTTACTGGCAAGGGTACTAATCCCCTGCAAAAGACGACAAGCACAAAGACATAAAAAAAATTCCATACCATGGTGGTTAGGAGGAGGTCCGGGGGTCAAACCCTCTCAAAGGGTTGTTATTCAAGCAGCTGTGAGACAAAATGCATGTAAAATGGAGCTCTATTCACTGTTTTCCCGGCCAGCAAGTTTAGCGCTTCTGTGAAAACCATTCTCAAATTCTATACCTCTCCAGATTCATTTTATACAGAGCCAATTCAGCTCATTCAGAGCTCTGGACTAAGCCTGCAGTCAGACTTATAGAAATCAGTATTATTGCACTTGATATTGTAGGACCTAAATTCCTCCTAAGAGCTGCCTCTACATCACTGTGTGCAGCCTAGGTTGCTGTGCAAGTTTTAATGACGTATATCCCCACACAGTGTCCTGGAAGGCAGAAGTTTTACCAATCCCAATGGCTAACCTTTTACACGTTACAGTAGAAAGTCAGCATGATGCTTCTGAATCATTTCTGTCCTTTTAGATCCTGCGAATTTTATGAGGATATAAATGATGTATTGATTTGGGGCCATCTCAGGAAAGAAGAGGAATGTTTACCATGAGTTCCGCGTCTCTTTTGAGAATTCCAGCTTCAGTTATGAAAACAGATTTTGTGATACAGGCATTGCTCCAAAAGGAAACAGAATCAGATCAGATAGAAAGTGGGTTGTTTTTAAGAGGTTTGGCAAGAATAAGCAGCAGGTAATGAAACAAATTGAATTCATTTGTGGTGCAGGCCCTCTGAAAGCTCAAAATGTGTAGGCATAAACCATATGAACGGCGTCTCTTCTAGCTGCCTCTGTGTCTCAGAACAAACTAGGCAGATCACGTTAGGCATCAGTTTATTCTTCAGAAGCTAAAAACCAGTTATCAGCTGGAGGTGCCTAAAAATCTGGCATGATTACAAAAAAAGCATGTCCTGGAAACAGAAATGTCCAAACATACTCACTGCGCTTAAAAGTAGTGATCTGACAACAGATAATATAGAAAATATCAATGTCACTCCACATAGATTTATTCACCTGTGATATGCATAGGCTGAATGAGGTTTTTTTTACAGTTATCCTCTCTAAGTTACTATGAATTTATAATGCTGCTCTTTAACATTTATATTTGTCTACGCTAAGGATGCAATAATTTATTAACATGGTAATAAATGTTTAATTCTCCTTGTCTGTTTCGTTTTATAAAACTATCTAGTTAACCTCATGATTCTTTAAAATAAAAGGACAAATGCTAAACAAAAAAAGTCATTTTTGTGAATGGATATACTTATGCACAGAATTTTCAAAATGTGGATATTTTTGTTCTTAACTTCTACTATTCAAGGTATTCGAGATATTCAAGATATAAGACAGAATCCTATGTTTAGTTTAATGTGTTAGGACTGATGATAGTTATAATTCAGATGGGATTGGGCTACTTTTTTTTTTTTTTTTAACAAGTGGCCATGTAATATCTCTATTGAAAATTTAATGCTGACATTAAAATAAACCCCATGAGTTATGTTTCCTTAAAAATTAGGAAATTGGCTTAAAATCAAGTGGTATTTTTTAGAATATATGTTAGGTTCTTATTTGACTCCTAGTTTCTGAGCGATTAGGATTCACCCGTTTCACATTTTCAAGTTCTTTTCTTCACAGCTCTTGATGTTAGGGAAATGCTTGTACTTTTCAACTGAGCTGAGGTTAGAATTCAAACACCTGAGGAAAAATGTCACAGACAGCTGAACTTCCCACATTGTTCTACTGATGTAGTGATGCACTACTGTGATCTAAGCAAAGCATTGAATACCTAAGCCTACTTTCTTGGTTATTCAAGGTTCATGAACTTCAGATGGCATTCGGGAACCTTATTGTTGAACACAATATGAATGCTTCTGGCTTTCTACATAAATTGGCATTTCACTTCCAGGGCCCCCCTCGTCCAAATGATGCAAGCAATTTCCCTGCAAGCTGATGTAACTAAATTTCTAAGAGCAGGTAATATTATTTCATAAAGCAGTTTTCCAGAAGAAGCCAAGTTCTATGTGGTTAAGAGAAGTGTTTGTGTGCTGCATCAAGTTTAATGAGTTAGATATTCATAAGATGCATTCAGAAATCAAATCAGGTTCTGTGGTTGGTGTTAATTTGTAATACACCATGGACACCTTTTTATGAGTTAGTCTTCTAAATTAAAGTCTGTTCCGTATTCACCGCAAAGACAGTGCGGACAACTCACTGACTCTATATAATTTTAAATACAAAAAGAAGTTCTGAATCTTGATTTTTTTTATGGTGGTGTATTATATTACTCAGCGTAATAAAGACATGATTCACAATTATGGTTGTTTTGTGGAGATATCAGCTGGAGTACCTAATTAAGGTTAGTTAGGCTCCACTATGATATAACTGGGGAAACAGAAAAATTTTTGGTTTAGTTTAGTTTAGATTTTTCTCTAGACACTCCAGTGAGTTAACAGTTTTTACCAAGTATTAAAAAGATGTAACATTTTAATACAGAAATTGATAAATTAAGTTTTATAACAGAAGAAATTAAGACAAATTACAAATGAAATTTTAATTTTTTGATTTTTCTATTTATCTGTGCTTAGTTATCATTGTAATACAACTGCATTCCTGCAGCTATAGACATGAAACAGACTTTTGACTCACTTTCTAGGCTGGTATTTGGAAGAGTGAATTCTCTGCTTGTATTTTGCTTATTGTTATTTAAAGAAAGTAATACCACTCTTTTTCCTTCCCTTTGTCTTTCTCCTCTCCAGCAATGACAATGCAGTTCATAAGCCATCGGTTCCCTGACTATCATGATCCAACTATAGGTGAGTAAAGATTATTCTGTCCTTCATCCCTTTCAATCTTTCTGCCTATTTGAGATACTCAGGGGTTAGAAGCAAGATTTGTAAACTTTAGATTGAACCTTGCTTGTCTGATGACAATTAAATTGTGTCACGGTCGTACCAGAGTCATTTGCTCCTGAAATGCTTTGTAGAAGATCTCTTTTAACAACAGATTTTTGGCTTCATGCTTTATAACTAATACTGACTGTGTAATTATAGTCACAGAAAAGAAAGCAGAAGTCTCAAAAGATGGAAAAAAGTCTTTCAAGATAATATATTTAAATAAGGTAAAAACTGACCAGTCTGGAAGAGATAGGTAGACTTTTGCTATTTTCATACTGTTTTCTACTTTTAAACTCTTAGTTGATATGTTTTAGAAAAAAATAGGAAGGACTACTGAATTTAATATACTAAAGTTGTGCTCTAGGAACACATACTCCGTTAACTCTATTGGATTTAATGGCATTATAATAATAAATATTTGCATGCATCTGGAATGCACTGAAAATCATCTTTTTCAGATGTCAAACACTGCCTAATGACTATGTTGCTGAAGTACAATGAGAAAGTGAGCTGGAAGAGAAATCTAGGATGAATTCTAATTGACTGAACTGTATTTCTATTTCTAAGTCAATGAGTTCAAAGTGATTGTGGCAAAACTGTATTTCATTTTAAAAAAGTCAAATATTTTTCCCTATTCTAAATGAAGTACAAATTTGGAAGATATTAATAGGGTAAAAAATGAAGAAATTTTAATAGCTTGAGCAGCCCTGGATTTCTCTTGTATTGTATTGAACGTAATCTATTAATAGCCTAACCAACTGCCTTTAAATGTACAGGCATCTGAGTCCTGTAATACTAAGCTAAGGAAGGGGCTTGTTGGGAGTGTCTGGGTGTATGATAGTCTCCATTGCTCTTTAAGAAAGCTAGCTAAGGTGCTTTTCAAGAAGGATTTCTCTTGATTTTCTCTCTGTAACTCAAGAATTCTCAAAAATCATCAGTTTCAGATAAATCCAAAATCGGTTTTCTCATCAAGCTTCTAATGTCCACTGATCATTCTCTTCTTTTTTTCTTTTAACTCCATACTTTTTTATTATTTGGATCATTTACACTGATTGAATTGAAATATTAAAATGTATCAGATAAAGCTAACCAAATGATTTCCAATAAAAATATCATTTCTGTGACCATTAAAGTAAAAAAAAGAAAAGCCCATATAATAAGAAATAAAAAAGAAGGAATATGACTGTATTTTACAGGTCTTGGGATGGTTTGCCAATGACCTGAAAAAAGTAGATGCCGTATGAGATATATCTTGACAAGGGAGGCAGACAAAAGGGGCTTGAAGATTTTAACTATTCACCATTCACTCAAGAAAGATGTGAGTTAATCTTTGCATAGAGTATATAACGTATGTTAGAAGTGTATTTCACCTCTCCAGTCTGAGACAATCATTACCTTGAAAATATCTGTCTAATATTTGTAATTCCTGTCATATAGTTAGCTTCCGCCTTGTGCATGGCAAGAATGGTTGTCAAAAGTCCGTTTTTCTTCGCACATGAGCATCTTTTGGGTGCTACTATAATTACTAATATGAATAACAGTAATAAAAATGTGATTTTACATTTTACTGGATGTTTATTTTATTCATTTAAGGATGAAAACTATTCACACATGTAGGAATTTTATAACCGTTGCAAAAATCATAAAATAAAATTAAATGTATCAACTCTAAAGAAGGCAAAACTACAAGGGCATTACAGCGAATTCATTTGTTGCACTCAGGAAAAAAAACCTAGTCACATGTAATTGGAAAAGAGGAGAAGAGAATTAGTAGTTAGTGACACCATTAAGTTATGTACATACATCCCTTTTCATTATTAACAATCCACCTGCCATCTATATTTATCCATATATTGTATCTTGTCATAATCTTAACTTATTGGTCTCTAGACACTACCACAATATGAATAATAAATAATCATAAAAAGAAAGAAAGCTTATGATGCATTGTAAGTACACAGTACAGGAATGCCTAGAGGACCTAATCAGGATGAAGGTCTCCTTGAGTAAGAGGCAGCTTCTACCCAGTAAAACTGACAGTCTAAATAGGAAAAGAGAGAAGGAGATAGGAAAAAAAGAAGTGAAATTTTGAATTCAAGTTCACATAGCTCGCCAGGGGCAGAGCTGGAAGCAGGACTCTGAGTTTTATCTGTTCAGCACTTCTGTCTCTCAGAACATGCTGAAAACATCCTGAGACAGGCTTATTTTCTATTCATGCTTTAAAATATGTACTGAACAGCAGAGTATAATCGTGTGCTATAAGTATATACGTTTCCTGTTGGATGCATTTCTGGTACGATCGCTCAAAGTTGGATAAAAAAACAAATTGAAGGAATTATTTGTTGTTTTAAATACATTTAAAAATCTCGATACACTGAAAAGGTTTATAGTATTAGAAGTACTATTAATACTTTTGAAATACAGGTCTCAAATCATAGGATTCATCTCAGCACATCGACAAGTAGGCATACAGTAGGTATTTTCCAGATATCTACTAAGATATTACAGTTCTAGAGAATGTTCTGGGGTAGCAGAAAAAACAGTGACCCAGAATTAGTGTATCCAGGGCCAAGGCTATGTTGATAACAGGAGTTACCCGAGGGGAGGTTATTCCTCTAAGGTTTCGAGGAACCTGTCCCCCCAAAAATGTTTTATGCAACAGAAAAGTTATCGTTTTGAGACAGAAGAGTGATCTGTCTAGTTAGAGAGTTGTTTCTCACAGTAAGCCAGCAGCACGTGTTGAGGAAAGAAAATAAAACCAGGTCATGTATGAAATGAACCTTTACGTTTTACATTCTCTCACCTTCCAGCAGAGTGGGAGAGCATAAAAGTGAACACAGCTTTTCAGCTATGTCTGAAATCACTGGTCTCTCTAAAAATCAATATATTGCCTTTCTTCTGTGTCATGCATTTTAGGTCCCTGGTTAATTTCTCAGCAATTTGTATCCTAGTTCTGGAACTCATGAGCTGTCCTGAGCTTTTCTGGACACACCCTCAGATCTTAGTGTACTTCTTTGAAAACAACATTTTCTGCCTACCTGTGGTATTATTTGTCTTGGATGTTTTAAGCCATAGTGCTTTCTGTGAACGTCACTGAGAAGAAGATATCCTATGAAAATAACAAAAATATTATATTATATGACAGAATGATAATCCACAAATTTCAAATATTAACCATCCTGCTAAGTCTACTATGCTGCAGGTAAGCTTTAGGGTAAGGTCTATTGTTTCCTTTGATTTACATGGACATAAGAATCTAATAAATGCCTACATGCTTTTCCTTAATGTTCTGGCACTAGCTGCACAAGTCTCTTTGTTCAGGGATGGTGTGAGAATGCTGTAGCAGTAATCACTGTACTTGTCCATGCAAATTTAGCCTTGATTTAAGTGGGCAGTGCTGACAGAAAGGATATTATACCTCCTTGCACTGTGATGGGGATTTTCCTAGGAGATGTACTAATAGAACTAGGAGGAGGAGACAGGGAGGAAAAGTAATTGGAGGTACCTTTGTAAATAACATTATTGTCTTTCAAATCCCAGAGGCTGATCCCTTTAAAATTTGGAAGAAAGACTTCAATAATTCCCTATGACTACTAAATGACTATAAACATTTAACTTGTTGCTATCCATTTAACTATGTTAGTCATTTAACTTTTCCCTTGTTTTGACCTCTTTTTGGCCTCTTATAGTACCCTGAAAACAGGTATAATTTTCCATGTTATACAGACATCTTTTGGTATATACTAATAAGCCTGTGGTCCTCTCCACCTTAAGCATTGACATGGGAATAGAATAACAATTTCAGCTGTTTTTTCATCTCTAGATTCTTGTGAACTATACTTGCAACTAGCTAAGGAAGATGGAACAATAAACTATTCCCAAAGCGTATGAGGATAGGACTGATATAATTTGGGTGATATTCTAAGTAAAAAGCAAAACTGAACCAGGTTCAGCCCATACGAAAGAGCCAAAAAACCTTCCTGAATGATCTATTTGTGATTATTTGTGATTATAAGAGACACACAGGAAACCTGAAACCAGGAAACTAATAGTTGAAATTGTAATCGGTTTTGCTTGAACTTAAAAATAAATGGCTGCCAAGTGATTTTCATATTTTATTTCATAAAATTCCAAATCTTGTTGATTCTAAACAGTACTTTCTTTTGTTTTGGGGTTTGTTTTTTTTTTTTTTTTTTGGTATAAAGGACAAATTTTATGTCCTTACCTACTCCTGGTTCCATGCAAGCATATGCTAGGGCAATTGACTTCCCTTAGAAGATGTTTTCCTCATTTTAGGAAAGTATACATCATCTGTAAACTGGTAAGATAATGGGCTTTAAGGATAGAGTAAAGATGAGAATATGTTTCTGTGTTTTACCTATTCTAGCATGAGGCTATGATGAAAATTTCTTGCTGTTATTGACCAGAGATACAAACAAGTCATATAAATTTAATATGCTGCTAAATGTTCTTCCCCTTCCCACTTCTGCTTCCCTGCAAACACACCCTGAAGAGCTTATTCTGAACACTGTGCAGTAAGGATCATGCATCATTAAAAATTCGGAGGCATTGTTTTTCCCTTTTTTGTCATAGTCCCTAAGAATATGGATTTCCTTATCTCTCCTTTTCATTATGGTTAGAGATTGTTTTACTTACGCATTAGATTTTTGTTTTTCTACAGTGACTCATATCTCTAGCAATATAGTAGAAATATACGATTAGAATATAATGATTCTTTATGCTTACATTTTTCTGTTATCCACTGACATTTTTGAAATGTTACTGGGGATCTTGCTTATCTCAGATAGCTGCTGCTAATGTGAGATAATGCAGAATATTTATTAAAAGAGTATTTCAATCACTACCTTATATGATATGGTAAGCTCATAGTAGTATCTTTCTTTGTAGTATCTTTCAGATACATACAAACATCTCAAACATGCTAATTTTCATCCTAAAAGAGCCATGAAAATAGATTTAGAGTAATGTTTTTCTCCCACCTGAATTCCAGACTCCTGTGTTTATCATTTATAGAGGGACTAATTATACTTTTGAATGACTAACTGAATGTTGTGATGGACAATCGAACACCAGAGATTTTTAGAGACTAGTGTGAGGTTTTTTCTGAGGGAAGAGGCTGCTATTTGTTCTGTTTTTCTGAGCAGTGCATTTTTCTTGCAATGGGAATTTATTAAGAGAAGTTGTCTGATTAGTGACCATGGCAGAATAAATGATCATAGTAAACGGTCCCTTCTAGTGTATGAAACCTCTCTTTGTCTTAGCCGACTATCATAGTTTGGAAAAGCTTCTAAGATCTTGAGAAACTCAAATTGCTTGACATTTTGTACAAATATAAATAAATATGCATATACTTAAATATACGAATAGATGTTTGTAGATTTGTTTAGAGTATTGAGCAAATCTACTAACAAAGTTACTGAAAAAGTTAAAGGATATTTGAAGTGTTAATTTTGATGTTGTGACTTTGAATTTAATTCCACTTCCAGATAAAGCAGGAATAATTTCTGTATTTTAGGCTTGCTGCAGCCATTCCAGTTCAGACTTTTGAGACAGGGACATATTATTTTTGTAAGTAAATGAGGAGGAAAAGGAGAAAAAATCTTTTAGTATTGGACAGAGCATATGTGGGCAAAATTTCAGAGGTTAGCACTTCATGAAAATGAAATGATTTCAGTGCACATTTAATATTTAATTGCAATCAACAATGGGAACAATTTCCAAGCGGCAGTGAATGTGACCATTTTCTGGAACAAATGGATGAGAGCAATTTACACTCTGTACGTTCTTTGGCAGTATCACAGGGAGTTAATGCAAGTAGAGTGGCACGAAAGGAAGCATGACATAGTGTGGCAAACTGGACAGCCTCCAAGATGCTCATTAGCCATGTGACTAATCTTAAAATGAATACATAATGCAAACGAGATGCGAAAGCAGCTTCCTGTTTTGGTGAGATATCACTGCATGAGATTGTGTCAAATGAGCAGTTGAGGGCATTAAGGCTGTGTCAATGTCATGCTTTAATTGAAATGGGTGTGGGATGGGAGGCACTTTGGCATTAAGCACATGAATTTCCATGAGATTTCCTAATGTAGTAATGCATTCACCAATGCATTAAATAAAACACATTTGAACTCATCTTTAATAAACTGATGGAAACATGTGGGTGAATCTGAGAAAAAAAGATAAAATGTGACTTGAAAATATTCTGAGCTTATATAATACATCCTCAAAATGTCTGTACAAGGAATATCATACTTATTGTCAGGGTACTATAATGGAGAGGACAAAATAATAGGATCAAGATGCCGTTAGTAATGACAGAGTGAAAGAAGACAAAGGTGGAACACATCTACTATATCAGAAGACACCTCTTACCAAAAAAGTACTGTTCAAATTTCTTTTTAGGGTACTTATGAAATTTTTTAGATTATTTCTACTATTATCTAAAACATATGTATGCTTGTATTCCATCCCTAATTTCATTTTCATTCTCATTTTCCCATAAAAGGTAAAATATTTGTGGTAATTGGAACAAGAACTCACACATTCAAACTGGATTTGAAATCAAAAATTATTTTTTGTTTTACAAGTTTCATATAATCTAGAGCTAACCAGTAGTGACTGCTTTTCATTTGTCATTCTCCATACATTTATTAGCCTTATCTGAGACTGGATAAACAACTTTTAAAAATGATCTGCACTTTGTCTTGAGAGTGTCTCCAAGGGTTTTCTGACTTTTTTTTCTAGACTTATTTAAATTACCTATATTTGTGTTCCGTATTTATCATTATATAAAATGGGAAATGGAAACATACATTTGAACCAAATTCTTGAATTTGTGTTGTATTATTAAGTTTTCATTTTTGTATCTGCATCATATGTCTCATTAAGGAATTAATAATGCCTATAGAAAGCACTCTGATTTATATGGAGGAAGATGAGCAAGCAGAGGTTATGTCTACTAGGCTAGGACTGAGCTCCAGATTCAGAGACCTAAATTAAAATGTCTGCATGTGAGCTGTGTATCTAGGATCCTCTTATGTTGGATTTAGGGAGACTTCAGAATGGAAATTGAGGGCTTGACTCAGTTCCCTTATTACAGGCTCCTAGAGCCATTGAAGATTCCCTATGTTATCCTGCCTGGGTTTAAATTCTTGATTCACAAAGCTGTAGGTCTCCCATAGGTCTCATGAACTACCATCTGGCCCCCTGTGGATGTGATATGATATAAGACCTTTGGAGGATGTATGCCCTTCTAATCCAGGAACTAAAAACCAGACAACATACCTTAGAGTATATTAAATAGAAACAGACATCTATATGTGGGCCACTGAATAAAACCTGTATTTCCATTAAGTATAAGAAGATCTTCACAGATCTTGATGGTATCTCTGTGAATGTCCGGAAAGCTGTCTGTCAGTGAAGGGAGGAAAACATAAGATGGGAGGGCCGTGCAGAATCCTTATTATGGTGGGCAAAGAAAGAATCTTGGTATGTGTCTGGCAGCATGGGTGCTCCCATTGGAAGGCTGAAGAAAATCATAAATAGAAAAAAAAAGGAGTAGCATCAAAGAAAGTAGGAATGCAAGAAGCTCGTAAGTTGTTTCATTAGTTTAGACTACAATAAGGCAGTTAAAATGTCAGCCCTCTGCTTAATACTGTGATAATATCGTTCCATAATGAGAAACAAAGTATTTGAAGGAGGGTGGAGACTGGAAAATCCTAGCAGATCTTTCTTTCTGCAGTGAAAACAATTTGTTAGAAAAAAAAAAAAAAAACTCCTATTTCTCTTGGAAATAAATATTTGAAAAGGTGGTAGTTTCACTTTAAAGAACAGATAATGATAATTGGATCATCTCTCAACATATCAGTTTCAGCTGTATGCATTCTTAGTTCAAGGTGATCTTTGATTCCTTCCTCTCTTGAGAACTTCACTGTTTTCTCTGTTAATGAAACAGTCCAGACCCATTCTAAATATATGATGTTACTTAGATACATGATCTATAGCTCTGCTGTTAAACTTTCTTTTCCAGGACTTTTCCTTGATACACCAATTAGTGAAATCTAAACAGCTTGCAGACTTCATGTAAGATATAACCTAAGCAATCAATTATATTTCTGGGTGCTTACCCAAGGTGATTCACATCTAAAATCCTGGGCACACACTTGATGTCTGCTACTTTTTTGTCACATATTTTCTTACAAATGCAACTCATCATACAATTATTTGAGAGCTTTTTACAGCAGGTGACAGCTACTTGTCACTTAGCATTTTCAGAGGCTCAGGAAACAGTGCTTAATCAAGTAATTTTCCTTTGCTAATACCTCAGATATAAACTATAGCAGGCAGGCAAACGCAGTTTGTGTCTCTCTAGTGAAGGCTGGAGTAGCCGGCCCAGAGAGCTGTTCCTGCACCTGTCATTTTCCTGTTATCATTGCACCAATACACCTGCTCAGAGGTGGAAGGTTAATCAGAAATCCTTCGCTAGTATTTAGGCCTGCAGTCTAATCTTGGAAATGCAGTTGCCGGTCTGTGTCCATCACTCACGCCCTCGGAAAGCATAAAGCAGCGGTTGTGCTGGCAGATGCACTTCAGCCGTGGTGGTACCAGGTGGTAGCTTCACATATGAGTGTCTGCAATATGCTGTGACTTCTCAGGCAGGGAAATACTATGTAGAGGAAATGCTATGTAGAGGAGACACAATGTAGAGGTAACTTGTTTCTTTATCCTGAACCATGAACAAGGAAGAACGCATGGGCTATCACATCTTAGGAACAGACTTTGGAAGCTCACAACTGATTTTGATATTACAAGATGAGATGAGCCAAATCTAACAACTCATTCCTGCAGAAAAGGAGGAAGTCCCACCCCCATCTCCCCTTCTCCCAGCCTTATTGGCTTCACTGGACTCCTTTCTGAGCTGATTCAACACTAGTCCGGAAGAAAACTAAGCCACCCCAAAACAAAATAGGCCTACCTGTTTTGTCTACCAGGTTAGAGAGTTGAATCAGTTAGCAAACAGTTCAGTAAGCTGCAGAAGTGGCACAGGAGATGGCATAGAACCATGAACTGGGGGAACATGAGGATAAGTGGACATGAAAGAGGAGAAAAGAGACCTTCTCCTTTTGGGAGAGGTGGCTTGTGAAAACTGAGTCAGTCATCTCACCTAGCTTCTCTCTTAGACACTAGCCTCTGAGACAAAAATCCCTTCCCAAGCTGATCTCTGTTCTCAAAGAGAATAGAGATAATTATCTATGCCAAAAGTACACATGGATTCAAAAACCATTTAGGAAACTGTCTGGAGGAAAAAAGTCCATCAAGACAATTTAAAACAAAGATTCTACTTCTCTCTCAGAAGGGCACTTGAGGTGCAGATACTTGAAAGCTGAGAGAGTATACCAGGGAAGAATCACTACATGGGCTTCCTTGGGCTACTGATCACTTTCCAAAAGAGGAAAATGGATTAGATGAACTGTTGACCTGCTATGATTTTACTCTTTATGTTCTCAGTTAGAGCCTTTACCTGCTGTAAATGATGTTAATTGATACTCTAGCCAGTGAACTGATGTTTCCTTTCTCCCCTGTTTCAAAAAGCAAGCAAGTGGATGAATGACGCTGTATTTCCCAAATACCTCTGTTCAACATCTGCCTGCCATGTCTGAAACAGGAGAGAAAACTCTTTCTGCTGTGTGGGTGCCATGAGAGACATATGCTGCATGGTCGCATGGAAGAAAGCACCCCTACCTCTTAACTATTAATGATTCCTACTTATTATCATCCAATCTCCTTTAACTCTCTTTGGGTTAGAATTAAGAGACATTCCTGCTTTGGCTATCTTCTCTTCTCCAATGAGCAAAGTGTCAGTGGAGGATCAAATTGTGGTATATAGCCACTATATTCCTCCCAGATACAGAATCACAGAATCACAGAATCGTTTAGGTTGGAAGGGACCTCTGGAGATCATCTAGTCCAACCTCCCTGCTCTAGCAGGGTCACCTAGAGCATATTGCCCAGGATCACATCCAGACGGGTTTTGAATATCTCCAGGGAAGGAGACTCCACTACCTCTCTGGGCAACCTGTTCCAATGCCTTCTAGCTTAACAGTGTATCTGCTAAACATAGAAGAAAAATACTCCAGTCCTGTATTTAGCAGTGTTCTGTGATAGACTTTTAAGCACTGGTTAGCCAGATTAAAGTCTAGGGAGGACAAAAAAGACTTTTCTCTTAACTATGACAAAATCAAAGCAATTCTGAGGAATATTCTCTATTACTACTACTACTACTACTACTAGTTAGGGAAACAACTAGATTAGAATCCTTTGATAATGATATCTGTCATATTAAGAATCTAGAAAGAGTTAGTCAAGGATAGAAATCTTTATTCAAAATTTGTTGGCTATTCTACACAAAATAGACTTTTTTTTTTTTTTCCAGGTCAGCTTCGTACAGGAAAAGAAACAGGCTGAAGACCTGTATCTCAGCAACTGATATTTTTGCTTTGACTCAATGGAAAAATTCTTCTCTACCCCCGGTTTGATTCACCAACTCTTTACTTAATAAATCTATTAAACTGGAGTGGGGAGAAGTTTTGGAGAGTACTTCTTCTCACCACAAAAGAGCTTTCTCTTGGAGGTAAACTCTCAAGCCTTCCTTCAGACTTAGACCGATACACAAAACACTGAATGACTGTAGAAAACTGAGACAATAGCTCTTCTTAGGTTTTTGCTGCTGTAGGGCTTTTAGCAGAGTCTGATATACACAATCACAGTGGATCAAGCCACTCATGTAATCTGGGGTATTTAGCTCTTAGTCTATAGCTTGAGTGTGAGCACAATGTCAATCTGACTGATGACCTTAAGGCAGGTGAGTTTGTTTGTTTATGCAGAACTATAATCCACAGTGAAGTCACACTTGGTTCTCTAATTCACAATATAAATGTACAGACATTCTAGATTATGGTTCATCTCATCCCAACATATACATCTTAAATAGGCCAGATGAATACCTTAGGCTATAAAGCTGGGCAGAATCCATCCTATCCTATTCAAAATTATGTGGCAACTGAGGAGAAGATTCAAAGATCCTGTGAACTAGATGACTGAGACTGGAGTGAACACCTAAGTCATTCTATGTCTTTAGCCCTCTGGTTGTTTAAGAGGTATCACAATGCGTATGCAAGCATGACCAATATGATTGGGATCATAAGCTGAATTGAAATGAAACTTGCATCTTCTTAAAGAGCATCACCAGTGGAAAACTAGATTTCTTCTGCCTTGTATATTATGATTTATAAAAAATACCTCCTAAAATGATCTGTGAATTTGGAGGAGATATTCATGGTATGATATCCTAGATAGAGGTGGATGATTTATCTAGCTCTGTTCAAAATTCTTTGTCACAGGACAAATGTCTCCATTAACCTTTCTTTCATAGAAGCCAGCAGCCTTCTACACCCTACTAAATCCAAAGCCCCAACCAAGCTAATAGCCACACAGATGTAGTCAACTTGTTAATTACTCCCCCTGAAATGGCAGGAAGTGAATTCATAGCTGTCAGATTCCCCCACTTTATAGCACAATCACAGACTTGAAAGAGTAGTGAAATTGCTACCTGCTATTCTTGTTCCCCAAGATAAGGATACCGAGACTCCTGTTAATTATCATGTTTTGATTAAACAGGAGTACTTTGTTCACTTTGTTCATATACATCTTTGAAGTAATTGGCATTTTTCTGGAAGCAGAGAAAGTAATGATATGCCTTTATTAAATATTAGTAGCATAATCTATATTGTAAGTGGTTTCTAACAGAAAAGCGAGTGCTACAGCAACAATTTGCCTGAGTTATCTTTAGAATCGATTTGCCAAAATATTAGCATTTGTAAGGAATCATATTTTCTTGTATAGAACTGATTCTGAAAAAAATATTCGTGACCCAAACGAATAGTCTTATTCCTATAGGGAGGACAGTTTATAAGCAACATTTAGCCTGCTTGAAGGATTGTAATACAAGGTCTGATGAAGTGTTGAGTGAGTTTTCTGATACGAGATCTGATGAAGTGTGGAGTGAGTTTTCTGAGCAGTAAGTCATAGCCTTTATAAATATTTATATAAATTTAGTCACTTTGGTGCATGTTTGCAAATTAAAACCATAAATGGGGGCTTTGTTGAAAACAGTATTTACATCAGTACTGGTAGTGACTTCATTGGGCCAAATTATTCAAACAGGTTTTGTCAGTCTTCTAGGCAAATCTCTGCTGTACCTCAGCATCTCTCTCAGAAGTCTGCTGTTATTAATACAGGGTGGCCTACTCCACTTCCAAGGGAATCCTACATTTCACAATATGCTGTTATGTCATAAGGAAATCAAATTCGCCATACGTGTGTCTTTGAGAAAGAAGGAAGGGGATACATTGTTTTCTAGACTTCATCTTAATTATATGAATTGTAATTAGAATTTGACTGCAACTCTTAATGATTTTACTTTTCAAAGGCTTTTTGAACATGTATTTTGCTTTTACTAATAACTGATCGTCGCATCCTGCATTTTATGGCAGGAAAAAAAAAAGAAAACCCTGCAACTGGAAAGCAAAATATTATAAATAGTAAAAAAATATATATATATACTACTAGTATTAAAAAAGCCTATGTATCGTAGCAGAAGTCATCTGTACTGAAAATTTTTTGATCTTCAGTCTGCTCCTGGCCTAAATCTTTTCAGGACTAGGTAAATATTTTTATACATTTTTAGTACTCCACATATGGATTAATTTATTGTATTGCTAGGCCACTCTCGATCGTTTTTGAAAAGGCATGGAGAACAGGAGAGGTGCCTGAGGACTGGAAGAAAGTAAACGTTACCCCAATCTTCAAAAAGGGTGAGGAGGAGCCAGGGAACTACAGGCCAGTCAGCCTCACCTCCATCCCGGGAAAGGTGATGGAACAGCTCATCCTGGAGGCCATCTCAAAGCACGTAGAGGACAAGAAGGTGATCAGAAGTAGTCAGCATGGATTCACCAAAGGGAAATAATGCTTAATCAACCTGATAGCCTTCTGATGGGACAACTGGCTGGGTAGATGAGGGGAGAGCAGTGGATGTTATCTACCTTGACTTCAGCAAGGCTTTTCACACTACCTCTCCCATAACATCCTCATGGGCAAGCGCAGAAAGTGCAGGCTCCAGTGAGTGGACAGTGAGGTGAATTGAGAACTGGCTGAAGGGCAGAGCTCAGAGGGTTGTGATCAGCAGCACAGAGTCTAGTTGGAGGCCTGTAGCTAGCGGTATCTCCCAGGGGTCAGTACTAGGTCCAGTCTTGTTAATCGATGACCTGGATGAAGGGACAGAGTGCACTCACTGCAGGTTCACAGATGATACTAAACTGGGGGGAGTGGCTGACACACCAGAAGGCTGTGCTGCCATTCAGAAGGACCTCGACAGGGTCAAGAAATGCGTAGAGAGGAAACTCATGAAATTCAGCAAAGGCAAGTGCAGGGAACTGCACCTAGGGAGGAATAACCCCAGGCACCAGTACAGGCTGGGGGTTGACCTGCTGGAAAGCAGCTCTGCAGAGAAGGACCTGGGAGTGCTGGTGGACAACAAGTTAAGCATGAGCCAGCAGTGTGCCCTTGTGGCCAGGAGGGCCAATGGTCTCCTGGGGTGCATTAGGCAGAGTGTTGCCAGCAGGTGGAGGGAGGTGATCCTGCCCCTCTCCTCAGCCCTGGGGAGGCCTCCCCTGGAGTACTGTGTCCAGTTCTGGGCTCCCCAGGACAAGAGAGACGTGGCACTCCTGGAGAGAGTCCAGCGGAGGGCTACAAAGAAGATGAGGGGACTGCAGCATCTCTTCTATGAGGAAAGGCTGAGGGAGCCGGATTTGTTTAGCCTGGATCAGGAGGGTTCTGATCAATATATACAAGTATCTGAAGGGGGGGTGTCAAGAGGATGAGGCCAGCCTCTTCTCCGTGGTGCCCAGCGACAGGACAAGAGGCAACGAGCACAAACTGAACCACAGGAAGGTCCATCTGAACATGAGGAAAAACTTCCCTGTGAGGGTGACAGGTTGCCCAGGGAGGTAGTGGAGTCTCCTTCCCTGGAGACATTCAAAACCCACCTGGACGCGGTCCCGTGCAATGTGCTCTAGAGGACCCTGCTTGAGCAGGGAGGTTGGACTAGATGATCTCCAGAGGTCTCTTCCAACCTCAGCCATTCTGTGATTCTATGATTCTGTGATTGTCATCTTACACATTCAGATACTCTCAGACATTTATGCTTCTCTATGTTTGCATATGTAGATGAATACATACATAACTAAACAAACACACATACAGACACACACGTTGTATATAAGCACTATGTAAGCACTATATATATTATATATAAGCACTATAGTAAGGCACCCCCATCAATACTAGTACTCACAGTTAAAGGATTTATTGACTTGTTTCATCAGAATATTTGAGTCTAAATTTAAGTAAAAGAAATATGATTGTTTTATCCTAGGCAATATTGTGAAAGTGTTCACTTTACCAAGGACAAGTAGTAGTGGAAAAGGTGGATCTTGGCATTGGTATTGTAATCAATGATGGGTGGGTTTGGATGGTTTCTGTGCTACCACAAACACACACTGAAAGTGTTATGTTCATATGTACTGTTGTTATAATGTATTTGCACTGTGCAATAACTTTTGAGTCCCCATAACTTTGTGCAAGGTGCTGTACAACTGCAGAAGGTAGCAATCAGTTTGCCTTGCTGGCCACTTAGATCACACATGCTTAACCTTATTTGCCTGAAAGTTGATCTCACCTTGAATTTTCTATTTGACTTTATATTTTGTCTCCTTCTTGATGAGACCTTGTAGATGGAAACTTCTCCTATACAACTTTTTCTGCCATAAATTAACTCTTAATTTTGGTGCTTCTTAAAGGTGACCCAGACCACTGCTGGCTGGAAGTAGAAAGTCATTGCTGTCTCCTTTTCGAACAAGTTTGTTGTCATCAGCCTGATAATAAGGAGCCAGTGGGAGAAGACAAACCAGTTCTGACTTAGATTCCAATTCACTCAGATTTCTGTTCACATACACCTTTTAGAGGACAAATAATGCTTCTTTTTGTGCCTATCACAGACTAAGTGAGATTGAGTTGCTTGTGCTTCCCTTCCTTTTCAGCACAGAATGAAAGAGTACCACAGTAATGAAACTGCAAGCTGACATTGAGGAAGAGATGCTTGCACATATCTATAGACGTGACCACAAAAAAAGGGAAGACAGAAAGCGCAGTGAATAACCCATTTCCCAATTTGGAAGGCACGGAGTGCATTTCAGGTCACTGGCAGAGCTGGAGCATTAGTACCCGATGCTGAAAATCAATCAGGCTCCTGCAGCAGCTGTTTGTTTTCAGTCTTGCCCTGCACTATACACATCTGAAACATTAAGCAGCCCAACAAAAGGGAGAAACTTAATTTCAGAGCAGTTGTTTTAAGACAGATACGTAATGGCATTAACGGGGAAGCACTGCAGTGAGGTGAGAACCAAACAGAATGCCCATTACGCTGACGAAGCTTTTAGTTCTATTATTGAAACCAGACACAGATAGCGTACAGTCAGGAAAGGAGTAAGACCATAGTATGAAAATGAAGACGGCTCAGTTAAAAAGTAATAATAATAAATAGTCAGAATGCATGGGACTCACTAGGCCTAAACGCAAAGCTTTACTGTGCTGCAGTCATTCTTGATGGTTTGTGGGTAATCTAGGTCCTGTTTCTCAAGGTATTTGGGCGCTACTTTTCATTAGCAGTAGCAGGATTAAGGGCATAAGTTTATTGAGAACCTGGGCATAGCCTGACTATGCCTCTGTTCTCCACTGAAGATGTTAGCATTGCTTATTTTAGGAGGTCAAAATTTGCTGAAAAATGAGGTGTTGTGCTCTTCTATTTTCAGACTTACAGAATAGAAATATCCCATGATATTTCTATTTGCATCTTTACTCCTTGAGATCATAAAATATTTTATGAACACTTAAGGTTTCACTTTTAAGTACCACTGGCAATACAGGAACATCTAAAATGGAACACGGTATTTATTTAAGAACATGTCATAATGCTGAACCAGGTCTAAATAAAGGAAATGGAGAATTGAATCCTCAGTTGAGATTAGTAAGGAGAGCTGGAGAACATAGCAGTAATATGCTTTTGAATTTGGCAAGGTCATTTGAAAACAACATTACAGAATCTTTTCTGAAGACATATGTGGCCAAGACCTTGGTTTAATATCTTATCTGAAAATATGTTTATGCTAATTTGAATGCTAAAATGAAAACTGAAACAAAGTGCTGTGTCTCTCATCATGTAACTGTATGTATAATGAATAAATGTATGAATTCCTCTTATGATAAACACTAAACAAAGGAATGGTTTGTTTTCTCTCTTATTATTTTAATTTTCCCAAGGCCTATACTATATTCTTTCTGTAGGAGCAAGCCTAAGAGAGAGGTACTGACTACTTGGAATGCTCCATCAATTTTCTGCTTCTCTTTCATTGAAATGTAGACAGCAGCAGAGATGCCCAAAGTGTATGTGTTTACTGTAGAAACAGCTTCCATCTGTGGGTTTTGGAAGGCAGTAGTCAACTTTTCTGTGTTCTGTAAACCATCAGCAAGATTGTTCTGCCTGGAATGATGTTGGCTATTATAAATCAGGGTGGGCAACTTTTGCTGATAACACAAAACTGAGCAAAATCTGAAAGATCTGACCAAGCTACAAAGATGGCAGTACAGTGGCAAAAGCAGTTCAATACTGAGAAATAAAAAGCAGCGAGTACTGTAAAGGATGTCCTGAAATATTCCTAATTGCTGGTATAATAAAGAATTGTGTAACAATATGCAGAAGTGGAAATAGGAGATTTATTTAAGTATTGTGACTATTAGTCTGTTGTGGTATGTACATTCCTAATGTTGCTACTTGCCTTATTTTTAAGGATAGCCCTATCTATGAGTATTTACAGGGTGTAAGGTAATCAAATATGTCAGTTCTACTGACATAGGCCATTCATTGCTTATCATGTGTGCATAGCTCATAGAAAGGCAACCTCTGCGACTTGGTATCCTTGTCTGCAAAATGCTGATAGCAATGCTTACTCAAATTATAAAACAGGCCACTCCAGGAAGATAATTATATGCAAAGGGAAATCATAAGACCAATATGTTTTGATAGGCAATTCCTATGACATGCAAATTTTTATCTCCTGTCCGTTCACTCTCTTCTTAAAAATTCCTTGCTTTAACTAGAAACAACACTCACTCACCCAGATTTATGATCAGTCCTACGTTCAGAAGCATCTCTAAATTAAAATGCATATGTAGCAGATAATCAAAGCACACTTAGAGCTGTGTCTCCTGCTGTCTCTTTGGCACACAAGGAGAACAGCAAGAGGCAGAACTCCAGGTGTGACTGACTGAGCCTGGACTTCCTTCTGCTGGATTGGCACCTCCTCAGCCAAATAAAACATATTTTGGCTCATCTATATGTGAGAAAATCTGATTGTTTTTAAGTGCAGTTAATTGTCTACAAGATAGAGAAGATGAGAGAATATTAGTTGGAAGAAATATAGGCAAAATTAACTAGTGGAAGAAAGAGGCAACTGACCTATATTTCAGGGACTGGAACATGTCTCTCATGCAGATGAAAAGTCCATTCCAGCTCCCCTTTAAGTTGTACACCATCCAAGTCTATTTGTCTTGAAGCAGTTACCTGCTCGTAGCTGAAAAAGCTGTTTGATATATTTTTTATGAATCTTGCTTCTCCAGTGCTGAGATAATTGGTAGAAGCTTCAGCTTGCATTAATTATTGTTCTTCTGTCTTCAGAATGATATCCTTTAAAAAGGGAAACTGAAAAAAGTGAATGTGTTCATTTTACCGAAAAGACGATTTTTTTTTCATTATTTCATTTTGAAATATAATACTACAAAGGACAGTAGTACAATTAAGAAAATAAGTAAAAAATGCTGCTTGAAAAATACATTTCTTCTTGCTTTAAATGAGATATTCATTAAAGCAGGAAAGAATTAATAATAAAAAAGTATTGGAGCCAGTTGGTTCTAATTGTTGTTTTACCGCTTGGAAAATAGAAGATGTTCAACAATAAATCAAGTCAAATGGTATAATTTTTAAGCTGAAAATTTTACCTATTTTCATTCTAAGTTTTAATATTTTGTAGAAAATGAAATTCTTAAGGAAGCACTTATTTCATATCTATGCGATTATATATCTATATCTGTATTTATATCTATATAAAAGAGAATAACTTCCTATAAAAATTAAGTTTTGTCAGATATTTTAACCACTCAGTTTGGAAGTCAGCTATTTGATATACAGACTGTAATGGTTCAGGAGTTCTATTTCCTTTTTCTCTCTGATATCTACCAAGTGCTCATTTTTGCAGTGTATCTTTGAATTACTGTTTGAATCTGCTGCATTTTAGCTAAAACTATGTCTAGGATCTTATAACTAAATTCACAGGCTAGTAATATTGAATTTAATTTTAAGAAATATAAATGGCTAATTATTATTCTCTTCTCTTTTTTGTGCCTCATCTTAATACTTGCTGAAATTCCAGCCAGAGTTTGGCTTTTTAATACATTTTTAAAAGATCTATCCTTACAGCTGTAGGATGTAAAATCCAGACACACGTGTTGAACAGCTCCACGTTAACTTTACCGAGCGTTATATAAATTAATTAAGTGAAAGCAAATGTAATTAATTCACTCATTGTAAATAGTATAAAAATACCAGAGAACACTTGTAATAATATGAATAATTTTTAAAGAGAGCACATCATACAATAGGCTTGCTAGTGCTCCTGATGTTGATTTTCCTGTTTTGTTTCGTATACATTCACATGGCATTTCACTGGGACATCTTCACATCTGTTCTCTGTCTACCTGTTAACAACATGTTCCTCTCTGATCTTAATTCAGAGTTTATCAGTTCCCTTAGTGTGACCATAACGTGCGCTATGTTGCCTGGACTATAGAAGACTAGCCACATTGTAGTCTGTTTTGAAGTCCTTTGGGAAAGATGTAAAGACTCCATGGTTTCTAATTAGCAGAATTAGAGTTACTGACGAAACAGAAATATGTTGGCTAGGTCCAAGGGATCGAAAGTGCTTGAATCAACATATAGGCATCTCCAGGACGTTCTTGTTTACCACGTTCGTGCCTTTTCCCTATAGTCCAGCTAAGTCAGATAAAGATATTTTTCTAGATAATCCCTTACTCAGCTCTACCTCCATTACTTCCTGAGGTGAAATCTCAGTTTAAAACAGTTAATGGTAGAACAAGGACAGCATCAGGACAGCATTTTACCTCTTAGCTGGTCTTCTAGGTCCATATGGTATGAGATAGAATCAACATTTTCAATTTAGGCATCTTTCTTCTATCTCCTGCATTGGAAATATTAATTTTCCTAGTAGGCCGGGACATCAGCAGATATAGAGTAAGTGGAAGAGTCAGTGCTCTGACACTTTCACTTCCACTTCCACTTCCACTTCCACTTCCACTTCCACTTCCACTCTGATATAGAGTCAGTGCTTCCCAAAAGTCTAAGGCTTGTTGTGTTTGAGTCTAACAAGCTGGTAGGCCATGGCTGGGAGAGCCTTGCAATGATCAGCACTCTCATATAAGGTGTGGGCTGTGAATAATACTTCCCCCGATAAGTCTGAGCATCCTCTTAAGTGATTACCATAAGAAAAGTGAGTGTTCAGTCCCCCATTTCTTTCCCATTCAAATACAGGTTGAGGAGACCCCTGCTTAGCACACCCCATAGCTTTTTTAAATAATCATCTGTCCTGTCCTGCTTTTTGCACATACGCAGACAGAGAATATTACAAATGAAAGTTGTATCTTCTTCCTGTTTCATCTCTACATTTCTTAGAGCAAAGACGAATCCCATAAATAAAAATCTTCTTCCAAACACAACTGCCTAGAAAATCCTTTAACGTAATGTATTTGATCAATGTTCAGTAGAATATGTTTCACCAACAAGAAAAAAAAAAAAATTAGCATATTTAAAGAATGAAAATAGGATCATGATTCTGGCATACCAAAACATAAACTGCTTGGGGGCCAGCATTTTGGCACAAGATAAATGGAAATAGCACATGATTTTGCATGTTCAGTGCTATCTTTGCAAAGGAAAAGGGCTGTAAACACAGTCTTATAGCCTTGCTCCAGCTTTTCGCAGTTAAAACTTTACTGATTCGTATGGCGTGGTATCAGGGTACACCTGGAGTAGCTCAGCAGGGAATTAGACATTTAGATGCCTGCCCATTTACTTACTGAAAGCTAGGACTTATTTTCACAGAGGCCAGTGAATCTTTTGTTTATAACCAACCCTGGACTCCTAATTCATTTCCTTAGCAAATAAGACAGGAATTTTCTAGATTCCAGCTTCGTTTTTGTCCAAGTTCTGTATTTAGTTATGCAAATGTCTCTCTGCAGTAACTCCTTTGAAGCTACTGTATTAAAACTGAAGTGAAGAGAGAAATAGGGCCACAGCACGCTGGCTTTAGGGTATCCAGCTGCAGAGCCAAGAGCGTAAGCTAAATTTATGTGAGTTGTATGTTAACTGTGTATACATGAATGTATTGCAAATAGGCACCCACCTGCCTGTCAAGACATTTAATTATACTTTATAGCGTTAATAATATTTATATGAAGGAAATATCAGCATTTGATTGTGCATATTTTCATGTATTTTGATCTTTGCTTTTGGTTAAAAGGTAACAGTTCTCCTACATGGAACATTGTCTTATCCAAATAGATTGCCTGAACTGTAAATAGCCTAATTCACCATATACAGTCCCTCTTTGGCATTGGTTTTCCTCTCCAGGAACCCCAAGAAAGAGATCCGTTGACTGAAACATATGCTGGTTGGAATGCTCTGGCCCTGCTCAGCAAGACAATGTATCACACATTTAATTAAGCCTCTGGGTCATCCTAATATCAATGGGATTAGGTATTTATTTAAAGCATGGTAGGTGTCAAAGTAGTTTACTGAACTGTGGCCTAAAAGAAATGAGGGATTCATGGAATTTACTGTATGTGATTATATTATTAAAGATAGCCTGCTACTGAGTACGCAGAAGTGGGCAGAGTTAAGGCCATGCAGAATTCTTCGTATCTGAATGCTTTATTTTACCTTCTTTGTAGATGCAAATGTGGTTTTTATGCTTTTATAATGTGTCACGTAATGAAACATATGTATGGACAAGTTTGAATATCCCCATAATGCCTACTACCTGCAGTATAATGCTATCAAGAGCCTAGTCCTGATGGTTCTCTGGCAGTTGGAGTTTACAGGATTGAGCTATCGGATGGGGCCCAGCCATATGCTCATGCTGATTAATGACACTTCTCGGGTGCATTAAATGCACTTGTCTCCTCTTCATGCCTCACTGCACAGCCAAAGTGCAATACCAGTCACCCAGACCATTCAGACTGCTTTGTATTATTGTTTAATTAAACACAGATAATTTCTAGGACAATTCTGAGTATAAGCATGGCCTAGTATCTAAGGTCCATTTAACCTGAGGAAGGAAATACAAATGAGAGGGGAGTGAAATAGAAAGGTGAAGAAAATAGTTTATGTAAATATTATTTCACGTTTTTTGTTTTTCTCCTTCCAAATTTAGTTTGACGAAATCATGAGCTTAGGGAATGGTCCACCAAGCACAGCTTATCCTTTCACTCCCCTCCAGCCCTTATGAGTGTGAGGACACTGATTACAGAATTTATTTAAAAAAAAAATCCATTTGCATACTGTGCAGAGAGGTACCGAGTCCTAATTAATTGTTCTGACAAACTGATGTAGAAGCCCCCCTCAGCCAAAGGGAGATTTTCCCAGTAACTTGGAAAATGTCTAGCTCAGAATAGGAGTATTTACTTGAAAGCCTCTGTGGAAGTGTGACCGCGGTAAGTAAAAACCATCCTGGTGCGTAAACGAATACAGGGCCTCTGAAGCTTTGTGAGTTAAGCAGCACCTATGGTCTGTGCTCTCCTTTTAAACACAGGCACCTTTACTGCTTTAATATTTGGGGCTATGTCATAGAGAAGACTAGATCACTTTCCTTTTGCTTACACTTTTCAGCACTGGTAGGATTTGAAAAGGTGTCTCTTTGACTTGAAAGAAAGCAAAGTTAGGTCAGGCGGGAGAGCTTTAGAACAGCCTACTCCAAACCAGTGAAGCCATTTCATTTTCAACCCTCTGAGTTACTCCTATGCTTAGCAGTACTGCACCGTGTTTTTCAGAGGATGCCTATAAAACTCAAGTCCGAATCGATGATGAACCAGCTTATTTGGACATTCTAGACACTGCTGGACAGGTAAGTAGTTTTCCAATGTAAACCTTTCTACCAGAGATAAAAACAAAGATCTTAACCTCAGATAGGTGGGTCACTGGGCTAGAAACAAGCTTTCCTATTCACACACAAAGGGAGCAGTGGCAGAATAACACTGAAGAGTTAACAAAGGAGAAGATTAAAGGAGCGTTTCATTGGTATAATAGAACTTCAAAATCTGACCAGAAGAGATAGACAAAATTAATTAAGTAGAAGATAAAAATTATTTCTTTTTCTCTTGTAGGCAGAAACATCTGTCACAATCATGGAATGAACGAATGCTACGGTTCACTTATCTCAAATATTTTTTGTTCCTGTTTTTCTATATATTACAGAGATATCTGAGTATACTTATAGATCAAGTATTTTTTTACCATTCTTCTCCTCGTGTTACATTTTATCATCAAATGTTCACCCATAACAAAAGGTCTTACTGCCAAAAGCAACATAGAGTATACATATAGCATGTATATATATGTGTACATGGCTGTCAGTCAACTAAGTACATTTTTCACTGACAGTAAGGCAAAGCAAAAGGTTAAATGCAAGAGTTGCTCTACCTGATTCAATTTATTTTCTATCCGTCTTAAATTTTTTTTATCGTTTAATCAAAACGTTGCAGCAGGTTGATCTTTTTCTAAGGTGTGAGTTGGGCTGTCTTTGAAGGCTTTGATAGTTTCACAAGAAACCACTTTTCACAGTTTATGTGCACCTTGTACAAGAACGAGTCAGTCCAAGTACCATAGGTCCTTAAAAAAAGAAATAAAAATTTCTTTTATTTAAGAAATAAAAGCCTGGAAGCTTTGATCTAGGCTTTCCAAATATCTGAGTGCCCCTAAGCTGGGCACTGCAAATAGTGGAAATGCTGAGAATTGGAACAGCATCAAGTTACATCAGGTCAAATGTAGTTCAGAGGGATTATGGTTTGCATGAGTTTCACTTGTGAATGAAATATAGGCCAATTTCAAAGTGAACTCAACCAAGATTCAGGAATCAAAAGATGAATTATTCTTCCTTGAACAAAAAGTATATAGTCCCAGCAGTTAACCGGGGACTTGCTGCTGAATCTCCTCTGAAAGTGTTTGATTCTCCAGAAATCTAAGATAGATTTCAAGGTAACACTCCAAAGCTTTGAATTTATTTGACCTAGAATTTATTATTGAAACAGGCCCAGAAGTTTCTTATGCATAATAATCCTAGGATAGCTTCAGCCATGATTTGACGGGGGATGGGGAGGAAGGAACACCACAGTTGCTGCTGATTAACATGGCTGAAAATACGTGTACTTTTGATGGAGAAGAGGATCATCTTTGCAGACTCAGGAAATCTGAACCTAACTTCAGCTGTATAATGTCATTAGTATGCACTTACTAGGGGAATTATATCTCTAGCTATTTAGTCTGGTAAAGCCCTGTATGTTTAGGAATCTTCTGTGTTATCCTTTATTATAGTTCACCATCTAAGTCCACTTATTCTACTGCTTAATTCTCTATAGTCCGATTTTGTGGAACTGTTAAAGGGCGAAAAAGTAAAATACATTTTATCCAGAGATCAAGAGTAATGATGAATCATAATTTTTCTACTCAGCTCTTTGCTAATGCAAGAAAAGGAGAGCAAAATGTTCTAGAGGATTTCCTCATCCTCATAGGTGCCTTTCCAATTTACTGGTATTTTATTTCTCTGGAGACTCTGGGAGGGTGTGTGATTTATTCTCTGCAAACTATAGAAACGGCAACTGTACCTTTCATTTCATGTAGCGTACAGAAGATAAAGAGCTCCTTACGTTGTGCTCCCACTCACAGAGCTGTACAGAGATGAACTACCTAATCTCAAATTTGCAACTGTCATACAGATACCATATACACAGAGGAAACAAATCAGCTTCAAATGAAAGCAAAGATGGATAATAAATGAACCAAAAATGGATAATGTGCTCTTATTTTGAACTGGGAAGGTAATGGGTTGAGCTGGAGAAGTAGCATGTTGTAAAAACCAAGAGGAATCATCTTCTCTGCTTTGACTTTTTCCAGGTATTTTTATTACTAGAAACGTTAAAGATTGTACTGTTGAAAAAATATAGAACCAGATGGTCAGAATTTCCTTCTCTTCCAAAAAAGTCAAATCACACCTTCTTTTCATTAGAACTATGATTCTGCCAGCTTCTTTTAAATTGGAAAAAAAATTGAGGTAAATGGCCAACCCCATTGAAAGATTTTTTAGATTCAGATTAGGAAGGGAAAAATATCCCTTTGCACTGACCTTTTGACAAGTAGCTGAAAATAAGCTACTTAAGCTTCCCAGTTTAAGCGAGGTTCTTATTTTGTCAGTCAAGTCAATTAAAAAAAAAACTCTCCTTAGAACACAATACAATTTTTATTTCTGAATTTAAATAACTTCACTTAAACCTTATTTTGAGATTTTCAGGGAGGAATGTATTGCCAATACTATGAATTTGATCAGAACTGACAGCTTTAAAGCAAGTTGAGAAAATCGGAACAATGTATACAGTGAAAGCTGATGATAAGAACAGTTGAGAAAGGCTGGAGAGTTTTAAAGTTTTGCTTCAAAAAGGGACCAAAATGTCTATAATATTAGAGGCCTAGAGCATGTAATGACCACATAATGAAATGTGATGCAGAGATTTTGGCGCAAGCAGAGGCCTGTGCCAGTAGCACCATACTCTGTAGATATATCAGCCTATGACATTGTACAGCAAGGGTATAGCTATACCACTTCAAGCTCCAAGTTGAACTGATACAAGAAAATCTCTGCTTTAAATTTCCCTGTACTTCCAGTTCTGGACTACTATCAAAGAAACTAGTCTCAGAGTATAGGTGTTCTTGGAAGCTCTTCCCAGTTTCCTAGGCACCTATTTTTCAGATTGGCTAAATAGCCTGGATTTAGTTGTTTGTTTTGGCAAATGCTTATTAGGCTTTTTGAATTTGCTGCCTCTCTATCTTCACTATACAACTCTAAAAGAAATTAGGGCCTAATCCAAATCTCATTGAAGTCAACAGCTAAAACAGCCTGTTTCCTTACAGAGGGCTTAACATTACTTTCACTCAAGTTCAAACTGAAAAAAAACCCAAAGCATCATTCTGATGATGGTGTGCTCTGTGATAGCCTCTGTGGATTTCGTGTAAAGTCAGAGATGGTGTTGCAAGTTCTAAATCATCTAGTGGAAATCTCATTTCTCTCTGAGTGTCCTCACAGTCATAAATACTTCATCATCAACTTTGTGTCACGATTTTAATCTCTTTAGAAGATCAAGGAGCAAAAATTCTAATTCTCCCCTATTTGGGAAACACAATAAGTCAACAGAGAGACCAGCTGAGGTTAATATATTTGGTCACTCTTCTATAAAATATGTTCCACCACATATGCTTCTCCCTTCCCTGCTGTGCATATGCACTAACTGAACACTCAAGCACTGACCAGATGTTGTGATTTGTTACTACTTAATATAGTTCTGTTATTGCCAAGTCCAGAGTGGAAAATCCACATCTGATTTTGTATCTGAAACTGGATACAAATCTTCAATATTTTTACTGGTAGATATAGTTTGGAGTGTCAAAAACATAGATGAGATTTCAGAAATACTTTTCTGATTTTCAGCTTTTGGAAATTAAAAAACAGTCAAACAAAGTTAAAAACAAAAAAAATGAATGAACCACAAGAGTTGCTCATCCAGTTATTGATCTTCCACTTCTCCTATACACACATAGACACTGTTGAAAACGACAGATTTCTCCTCACAGGAGGCAGATTGATATTCCATGATTTCCAGATACCTCTTTTCTACATCACTGGTTATCCTCTAATGTTCCTATAATATTTGTTTTTCATTGAAGGTGCAATGCAAGGCATATTCTGAGGTTATCTGTGGCTCATGTAAGTAGCTGTTGCTCACTGAACTCACTAGCACTGTTTTTCACCATCCACTAGGCCTGCCAGGGGAGCCCGTCTGAGCAATTTGTAATCAACTTCAGGCAAAAAAAGTTTACCTTGAAGAATTTCAAGAATTCATATTGGTTTTGTTTTCCAATGGCATAACTGAATCTAGAAGAAGATGTCTATATTTAAGGATCCTATTTGCTGCTAGAAGGTGCTATCCTTGATGCCTTTGGCTCTTCTTTCCATAATTCTTCCCTGAAATCACTTATGTATGACCTGTTCTATCTTCTTCAGGCCAAGATGTATGATTATCTTCTAACTAATGTCTTAAAGTTTGACTTGTTCTTACTTTACACTAAGCAATAAATACAATGAGAAAATCTTGCATTTCTACATCTCTTTTCCTAGAACACTGAGACAAGAATCAAAGTGTAATTTTCACTAAAATGAAAATATCAAGGGAGAAAATGCAAATAGTGGTGCATAAATCTATCAACCTTTTATTGTAATTAAAGGTGGAATTCAGCAGCCTAAACACAGGTATCCAGTTCTACTTCAGAAAGGCTAAGATATCTGAAGATTTGCTTAAGAATTGCTTAAATATGCCAAAGAATCAATGGGAGACTCATGGCCTTCTCAAGAGCCAACTTGAAGCTAGGTGAGATATGCTAGAGAACGTAACATTACGCTAGATCCCCATGTTTAGAGAACAGAATTATTTTCTATTCTGAGGGGTTTTTTTTGATCCTGTAGACTGAAATAGGGCATATGGAATAAACAGCAAAGCTTTAACTGAAATCTGCAAATGCAAACTATTAACTGTAAAGACAGCTCGGAGTGTCTTGTTCAACCTTGTTCTTGAGACATTTCTTGAGTAACTCTCCCTTGAAACACACCTATGTATTTCTCTCTGTACCTTAAGACTTGGTGGGAGAGAGCAGATATTCCGGTGGTTTTCCTTCTTCAATGAGTCACAAACTTCATCTGCTTATACACATAATTGATTTAAACTAGTATAAATTCTATGACTTCCAGAATACCTGTGGGTGAAAATGAAAGGACATTCAGTCCTCCAGTCTTTTATTCTTTGTTCAGTTCCCTTCACAGTTATCATCAGAGACTGACAACCCCCAACTGCTCCAGCCGTGCACAAAAAGCCTCCACACGAAGTCGCAGAAACCTTCTGTTCACTCATTTACACTTTCTCATTTTCTCTTCTAACTTAAAAATATTTTGCTACTTCTGGAACCCAGTTTGAATTCCTCCTTGTGGAACATACACAGCAGTTATCTTTTCTGCTATATTTATAAACTGTTGACTGACACAGGAGGTTTTATTCTTGCCACAGGTTTGCTCCTTATGACTCATTACCCCATCTCCATATTTAGACCTCAAGCCAAACTTTAAAAGAGCATCAGGCAGAATTCCCTTCACTGAAAAACAATCTGAGGTGACCCAATGTGGAAAAGGCAAACTTGTTTTCAGACACAAAGCAGGCAAATATGCAGAAAAAAATGGATTTGTGCACCTGTCAGTGCTAGTACATTTCAAGATTATTACACCAATTTTTGCTTGTTAAAATGTGAGCTTTTTATGATAAACTTAGTGCACCTATATATTTCCCAAGTGTGCATCAGAGACTTGAAAAATTGGTCTTAAAATGTGATGGCATGTCATTTCAGGGAGATTTTCCTTTGTCTGGAGCTGTGTGCACATGAATTCATTTTCAAGCAGACGCTTTCAACCTGACAACAGCAGTGTGCTCTGTAGTGAAATCCATCTCTCAAATTGCTAGCAAATCACAGGACATGTTTATCCTGCCAACCTCCAGGACTATGATTTTTGCCCCCTGCTTCAAGCTTTGAAGAGGAACCATATTAGTCCCAAGAGCCCTTCAGATAAACACACTTTCTCAGACTAAACACCATGGTCTGATGACTCACGCAGGCTGTTATCTGAGATCCTTCTACTTATTATCTAAACATGCCGTTCTGCAATCCTGAATCAATGGAAGTTGAATTTCAGACTAAGCTACTGCAGCTTATCTCAAGGAAATGTAAAAAGCCTTTTTGGCAGTAATTATATCTTAATGGGCCTTTACAGCTTGTACTTTTAAGAGGAAAATAATTTTAGTGCACTTTCTGCTACGTACTATAGTGAGTAAATGAAATCCATTTTATTTTTAAGGCATAGTAGTGGTGAACTAAGTAGCAAGCATTAACATAGAGTACAGGAGAAGAACATTAATTGTATTTTCTTTATATATTTTTGTTTCACAGGCTGGTGATGACATAATCAGAAAGCAAATCATAGCGCTGAAAACTTGGTTAATTGCTTCTCAAGTCAAGCTGTTCCTTATCACTCCCATGACCAAATGATTTGTTCTGGGGAAGGGCAGATTTTGAAGAAACATTTATTTGGCACAGATATTGAGTGAAAAAAAATATTCCAATATATCATAGATTAAATTTCCTTCAAATTTTTGGCAAAATATCCTTTGGCTTCAGTGGGAAAAGATCTAGACATATACTGTGAAAAAGGAGTTTATTAGTTTAGCAAGAATAGGCAAGTAGCAACTAAGATTCCCAATTTCCTGTCCTGTCCCTGTCAATGAATGAATCATGGTGTAATAAAGGATGAATCAGTTAGTATTTCTAGTCCTGCATTATATTATATGTGTTCATGCTGAGAATAGCCCAAAACGTGTTATTTCTTCTTTCTCACTTCAAGGAGGGAGTTACTATACCTTGTAGCTCTCTCTGTTATTTTGGCCTCTACCTGACGTTATTTCCATGTCCCACTTTTCAAGCAGGACTTAAAAACTGTCCCAAACTGTGCTTCAGGATGTATTTCTTCAAGATGACACTTCCTCTGTTCCAAGTCATTTCTTAGTGGCAAGTTCTAATGATCATAAATGAGAGGATGTGCAAGGCTGCCATGGCTTTGTCAAAGTGCCATGCCGTGCCGTGCAGTAAGTGCAGAGGTGTGGGATGCACCTCATATATGTTGATGTATGTTTTGGTAGTCCCAAGAGGGACTACCCTTATCTATCTTAAGGTATTCAAAATGTGGACTTTTATATCTAAACTGGTCATCTAGATTGTTTTTATAAATGGTGAAAAGAAATAGCTATTTTGATCTCATAATTCCTCTCAGTCTAAGATAAATGTTTAAAATAATTCAGACACCTTTCTGGGCTTGTTTCTTTTCATTTACTATGAGGGAGTTGAGGCAACTAAATAAGATATGGACAATTATGTTGTAAATATCTGGAGTTTAGTGAGATGTGTCCTATTATGCTAATATTAAGGTAGGACCATCTCTTAGTGCAGGATAGCTACAGTGCATATGAAGGTACCTTAGGCACATGTTGTGAGCTGCATACAGTTGAGGTGGCACACATTCCCACTATTCCAGCTAGGGCTCTGTCTCCACAAGTCCCCAGAAGGTCACTGAGAGTGGTGTTCTGTTGGACATCTATAGATACCAATCCAGTGACCGTTCTTGTGCACTTAATTCTACTAAGCCAGCTCACTTGTACGGGAAACATTAATGCAAATGCAAAGAAAAAAGAATGGCAGGATCTCCTTTATACTGGAAGAAATCTTTAAGTCATAGGGACACGACAATTCAGGCCTTTTTTGTCACAGAGTCATACTAGATTTTAATACTGTCAGCAGCACAAAATCAATGCAACTGTAACATAACTGTTTTGCATTCATATTGGTGATGATTTATGTAGTCCCCAGGGATCACATTCTTCAGATAAACACTGAGCTAAATTTCAGTGGCATGAATGAGCGCACAATTGATTAAATGCTTCAAAAGTCTAAAAGAAGCCACCACACAGCTTGCTTGCTTCTTTTTTCTTTTCTTTTCTTTTCTTTTCTTTTTTTTTTTTTTTTTTTGATTCTTCATTCAGATTGTATCTCTGGTGATGAGTAGGGCGCAAGGGAAGGGAAAGAAAGTCTCTCTATTGTGAAATTTTTAAGGTAAGCAAACTCGTTATGGAAGTTATCATGAGAGAATACATATGCAAGCCAGCATACCGTTTGCAGTCATTTATCAGTGCAGTGGCATGTCTGACTCCATCACCTCCTGCTTTTACCTCTGCAAGGCTGCACAAGCCTGACTGGGGAAGATGGCAAGTCAGCAATCCCCATGTAAGCTGACAAAAGGTTGATGGGATCCCTGGTGAGCCCTTCCTTGCAGCTGCGGTCATTACCTCTTCACTAGTGGGTTGTTGTCTTTTTTTTCCCCTGCTGTTTACTAAAATGTAATTACCGATCTATTAATTCTTTCCCTTTACCATTTATGATGCATTTGTGATAAAAGGCGAAAATCGGCTTCACTCTTTCTTGCATACCAATGAGGAGGGGGAAAAAGTGTTTTATGGTGCACAGTAAACTAAATACAATTGAGGGTTTTAGAGATAGTTAACAATGAAGATTGCTTCAGTGCGTGCATTTAAGAGAAAATTGCTAAGGTGTTTATCCCCAAGAAAGAAGCCATTAGCATTAATATGAAAGAAAAAGACAGTTCTCTGAGTTAGTGACTGTAGCCCTGACGCATTTTTCCTGGCATTCTGGAAAACCAATATGGTTATTTCATCCATATTTTGGGGTGAATCAAAAGTCAATATCAACTCCCAGGTGATGGACTGTATATTTTCATTACTGGATATGGCAAGCTGTTTGCCACCTTTACAAAAGCAGGATTAATAAAGCTCTGCTCATAGCGCAGGTGCAGCAAACTGGCAAATACATTATCACCTGAGGGCAGGAGGGCAACTAGAGTGGGAACATCAATGAAGAGAAGCTACTTAGAGAGAGCGAGAGAGAGCACCTGAGTACCAGAGCAGGTTATTTAGTAAGTCTTTAGTGGGAAAGAAGGGTTGCTTTGTGATGTTATGTTGCAAAGTTCTGTGTTACTTTATTGGAAAGTTTTTCTGCTTTGTCTTTATTTCTAAACTTATTTTTCCTTTACTTATTTTTTTTTTCTACTGGGCTGATGAAGTTCGATCCTAGCTTATAACCCAGCAAAGGTGTTCCTTTTCTGTGACTAACGGAGCGCTAGCGAACGCAGAGCAGTATACGAACATAGAACAGCAACTGAATACAAGACGTTCTGCTGCTAGCTAATGGAGCTGTGCAATAGTGATCCCTCAGGGCTGAGAGTGCGAAGGGACATCTCTACCTGCCTTATGTAAGACTTAATCCTGAAGGGTCTGTGAATGGGAGCAACACCAGATATGATGGGAAGAAGTATCATAATTAGAAAGAGAAGAGGAACCTGAGTCTTTAAGCCCTTATTTAGAAAAGGATGTGAATTCACAAGTGATAGAAAGAGATTTCTCACAACGATTTAAAGAAGCCAGTATCTAACATCACAGACTCTGGTGGCTTTTAGACAGGAAGAAAATTTATGCTTACCAAGTCAAAGTCTCAGACGCATCTGAATGAAGATGAGGCTAATACCCACATGAATGAACCTGCTATAGTAATTTAGATTAAGAAATAAAAACTTTACAAAATTAATTCAGTCTTTATAGTAACAACTTCAAAGATTTATAATCTCTGAGTACTGAAAAGATGTTAAAGACGCATTAAACAGTGTGGAGGAATACATCTCTTTCTAGGCAAATCCATTAGTCTTCTTCAGAAATAAGCATGAATTGAGGTATAGTGTAATGCCAGCTCCTGTCTGCAACTGAAGACCTTTTAATAGAGGGAGCAGCTTGACCCTGAAGAAGGTAAGTGTGGGAGAAGAATAGGAGAGGGAAACTTAACGAATATTTCAGGCAAAATTCTGCAAAGTTAGGGAAGTAAGACTATGTTTGCACTGCAGGTTCGGACTCAGTCTTGTCTTATTTTTTAATCTGCTGACCATCCATTCAGACTTAGCTTGGAATATCTTCTTTCCCCATAGGCTGGGTCTTGAAATGCTAAAGAGTCTCTTTCATTTGGTCTAGCTGGGTGAGCTTATCTCCTCAGTTTCCAGAGTGTGTACTCACCCAGAGAAAACCCTGGAGACTAGCAGCTAAGAAGTGATGCTACTATTTGTCACAGAACTGAAAATCATACCTACATCTCCCAGCTCAGGTTGCCTGTCATGAATATTCTCCTCCTTCCTGTCTGTTTCCCTCTCCAGAGAAATAAAGTAGATAAAATAGGTGGAGAAGTGGCCAAATAAATAGACACTGCGTTCAGCAGGGTTGATATTGCTTTCATTTGTCCTCCAAATTATGGATTAATTTCAATATCTATCTCAGCTTTTTATTTGTTGTACATTCCCAGAGTTAAGGAGAAGCTACTGATTTTGTGCAATGTGGAGTTCATAATATCTCCTTGGAAGGCTGTCAGATTAAGTTCAGAAAGACATTAGTCTGCTAGGAACAGGGACTGCATCTTTCATGTTATCTTTGTACTGGTCACATCTTCTGTGATGTGCATTTTGTCCCCAGTACAAATTCATAGAAGGAAAGGGATATTGCTGTTTTATAGCAGGATTCCTTCCTGTAATTACAAGGCATGAGAGACTGACTGATCATTAATCAAGGGACTGAGTATAATAATAACATACTTCTACTGCAGGCTTATGGGCTAATTCTCATTTATACTAATCCCATTTTGAACTGTTCCTGGATCATTACTACAGCAGGCAAAAGGAGTCCTGAGAGGGTGTTTGATGTACAGCCAGAAGAGTGTAGAGACTTAGTCCAAGGAAGACTCCAACCCTGCCTTCCAGTATTTAAGTCGGAGCCCTAGCATTTTCTTTAGCCTGTGTCTGAGCTATCCTCAGCTCTCCTTCCTCTCAGTGATGTGGCAGATGGTTTCGGCTGGCACAGGTGGCCTAGTACCACCTGCTGCAAACTTCTTTCTGTACCTTTTGCTGCACAGTCCCTTTTGTTCCTGTTGTTTGCAAAGGATGACTGGGAAATGGAGGGAAGCAAGAAAAGAGAGTGAAGTGATAGGATGCTGATATCATGCAGTGCTTTTTTTGTTTTCTATTCTGCCATCATTGGTAACCTATAGCTGGTGCATGGCAGGGTTGCGCAGGCAAAGGTAGCAGGTTTGCAACTTTGATATCTATTTGTTTTCTCCTAATGTACCTTTTCCCATGCTAAGGAATAGCATCTCCCACTGCTGCTTGCCATGACGGGAAAATCATCCGTTGGATTTAGGTGCTAAGTGCTATTTCCTCCTGACCTTAAGAACTGCACTGGAAACACAACAGCCTTGCAGAGCTAATTTAAAACTTTAAAATGAACAAGAAGAGAAATCTTATTATCCAAACGCACGAGGGATATGACTGAGTGGAGGCTGTGGCCCATATTGTAGGCCTCAGAGTGTCTGTGCTAATTATCTGCAGCTGAGGTAGAGAGGGAGATAAGAGGGAAAGTCATCCCAGATGTCTTAAGGACTTCTCTTAGGCTGGAATGAATCACTTTCTGGAGCTGGTCATCTCTGTTGACTGCAGACAGAAACTTGAAGACTGATACAGAATAAGTGTCTACCTTCTCAGTGGCAGAAATCAGAGGAAACAAGTCCCATCCTTCGTGTCTATATTAGTAGCTGAATGGTGGTGATTCTAAAATATAATATCCATGCAGCTTCCTGTCTGGAAGCTTTCTTATTCTGAACATAACTGCTGCAATTTTCTTGCTGCTTACTTTTGCAAAAAAAAAAAATTAAAAAGCTTCTAAAGGCTACTGGCTTCTATACATAAAAAGATGACAAAAAAAATAGTAAAAAGGCAAATGAGTATCACAACACTTCTCAGTTAATGTTATAATCTTTCCTTAGATAAATCTGCTTCAGAAAGTAAAAGAAAAGGAAACTGTGACAGATGAATGATATATAATTCCAGTGAAGTCAGCTGTGATGTTTATTAACAGAGAATTTGTTAACACAGAGATAAGGCAGGGTTGCACTTTAGCTTTGAAGCATTTGCTGCTAAAAATTAATCTTTGACCATATTGGCAAAATCTTTCCTGAGACTGAAGAAATTTTCAACTTCCTTGTAAACAAATTTCTGAATTAAAAAAAAAAAAAAACAGTAGATCAGTATATTTTAGCATAGTTCTTTTATGATATATGTCTTTCAGTTTGGATTCTCTCACTATTTGAAGGATTTATTTTTCCACGCTAAGTTTCCTGTGTCCTTTTTTGTTCAATTTATCCTTGTTTGTTCATTGTCATAGACGAACAATATCCTGTCTGTTTCCAAGAACACCCCCCTGGTGTTCACTAGAAATGTAAAAAAATCCTTCATAATAAGAATGACCCCTGTGGTAATCAGGGAGACAGCTTTGATTAAGAACATCTGTTAGCAGATTCCCGGTTCTAAAGTCAAGCAGAACATAAGACGAGAAGATATAGAAAGTGGCATTTCTCAAACTGTGAGGATGGCCTCCCTGGGGAGGCTCTGACCTCTTCCAGAGATACATGCCAAGATGGTAAAAAAAGAACAGACATCAAAATGTGTGGAGTGTGTGTGCAGTTTGAAAAACATGACACCTTTGTTTCTGAGGTGCTGCATCTTTACATTTCTGAACACTACACTTCTGAGGAGTGCAGACAAGCACTGCGCTTCTAAGCGCTGCATCACGTTTCCTCCTCAAGCGCACCGCTACCCATGGAAAAGAGAAACATACTGTGACCTCCTATACATTGCCTGTGCCCTTTTTAATTATTATTTCTTCCCTTCTCCCTTTTCTCTCTTATTCTTCAGGTGCTGGCAAGTCTGTCTATTAGCTAATGTGTAAGATTGGGATCTGGGAGACTTGGCTTTAATTCTTCGTTCTACTGGTGTAAAAAGGAGATGTGGAAGAAGCTACGTCATAACAATTGCTATTTTGACCTGAGCAAAAGTTTTTCTAACCCAGCTGTCTCTCTCCAACTTTGCTCAGGAAGCAATGCTTAGCAAACAGTAAAGAACCAGGCGTTCATACAGTGAATGTTCTGAAATACCTTCCTCGGTTCTTTCAGTCAGTAAGACAGGGTTGCCCTGAGCTGAAAGTTGAATCCAGACTGTCTTGTTTGATTAAGACCCATAAGCTAGTCCTTCATAAGGATCCAAGGATCTATGTATCTAACGCTACATAACTTTGCTGCTTAGTGCCTCAGTTTCTTCTCCTAGAGAGATAATGATATTGATCTTATTCAAAAAGGATTCTAAGCAGCAATGGAAAAAGGATAAAAGCCCCATTTATATGAGAACAGTATGAACTTAAAAGCTAATTAAAAAATATGCATCTTGCTCTTTATCAAAAGCAGGATAAAAGAGCATAAATCAGGAGATGAATCAAGATGATAACTGTTTTCTTCTTCACTAAGTTGCTCTTCTAAAATCTAAGATGAAAAGAGGGCATTGACAGGAGATCAACTTAGCTGGACAAGCAGGGACAGGCAGTATTTCTTGGGCATGAACAGATGGGATTAAGAAGGCCAAAGCATTGCTGGAGTTGAAACTTTTGACAAATGTGAAAGGCAACCAAATAGGTTTTCCAAATGTATACTGGTCACTAAAGGAAGAACAGAAAAAACGTGGGCCTGCTGCAGAAAGGCATGGGTAGCCTAATGACAGAAAGGACTAACGCGCTCAGGACCTTCTTTACCCCAGTTTTTACTGGCAGGTTCTGATACTAGGCCTCCCACATCTTCATGCCTAGCGGGAAAATTTGAGGGAGAGATATACAACCCTTGGATGGGGAGAAGGGGAGGGGTCAATTAATTTGGGAGGAAGTTAGTTAAGCTCAGTGAACGAATGTAGTTGGCTGCGATGCATCTGAGCAAGTTGAGGGGGCTGCTCATGGTGAGGCCTATCTTCTTTGAAAGATCAGGTGAGATGCCTGACTGCTGGAAAAAAGGCAAATGTCACATTCATTTAGCAGTGAAATAATCATGAGGAGATTTTCTTGCTAACTTTCCTTAGCAATGCATTGACTTCTGCATTGTCATATGAGGATTAGTTTCAGCTTTTTCTGTAATCAGTTATATTAGAAAAAGAAAAGAAAAATATTATACTGCCTTCTTTCAACTCTGAAAAAAATTTTATTCTGTTTCTATAAAAATTTACTTCTAGTTCTGAAGTATAGCAGTAAGATGATGATTGGTTTCAAAAGGTTTCTTATCACACTTTTCAGTTAAGTCTTAGTCATAATACACAAGAGAATATTATAGATTGATGTCAAGTTGCAAAGTGTTACAAGCATGACAAATCTTCATTTTAATTCTTAGAATTGATTTCATTTTGAGGAGGTGTGATTTCCTCCGGTCTATTTCCTTTGGCATTTACTGAAATGGGAATGTTTCCTTTTTTTTTTTTTTTTTTCCCATTAGTAACAAATGACATCTAGTACCATTCCTGAATAATTAACAAAAAAAGCCACAATAATAGTAGGAAATAGTTGAAGAAGATATTAGTGTGCCAGCTGCACAGATACACAGTTGCTTGTTTTATAAGAGAATCAAGGGAAATACAAAAATGAAAACACTGAACAACTTCCAAAATCTTTGGGTCCATCCCCATCTAGCTCTGAATTTCCAAAAAATCCCAGTGAACATGGATTTATGTTTTGATTCTGTTTACTGTAGAGATACATGTTGGCTGTGAAATGTGGAATAGGACTTAAATCTCTTTAATCAATTTTTAGTTCAATTACATCTTAGTCCTCTAGTTTGTGTGTATAATATACATATATTTTTGCAAGGGTTATATTATGTTTATTGGGAATTGTATTTGTTGTTTTTCTGAATATATGTCATTATGCTAGGGTTCTTGGTAAATAGAAAAAAGGAGCATTTTGGAAATCTAAGAAGGGGCTCAAGATGGGCCCAAAGGTTTTGCAGCTGGTTTTCTTATATTTAGCCTTGACTCTATGATAAGCCATTATGCCAAAGGGAAAAAGCTAATAGGTGAAAATTAAGATCAAAAAATAAGACAGAAAGTGACTAACTGAGTTAACAACAACCAAAAAACAAGTGGGTGTCCCCAGTCTGCTTTGTATATGATAATTAGTGCATGCAAAAATGGATAACTGCAAGCATGACACCAAGGTATTTTGGCTGTTTGGTCTAATACATCAAGTGCAATAACATGTCATAATAAAAAAACTGCAGAAGTAAATTGATTCATATCCGTGCAGTCATAATTATGCCCAGGTATGAACCAGAACACCTACATAGGTGACTCGAACTCAAGAATTGCAGTGCCTAAAAGTGGAGCACTTTGTCCCTTTGGAACGATTCACAATGCATAAAACTAGGAACCCAGAATCCTTTAGCAGTAAAGCAAAGCCATTAAGCATTTCTGAGGAATTATCCTGGGAGTTTGCATGGTGCCGCAAGTCACTTAGAATTAGTGCTTAAACAGGAATATGTGTCTGAATTCCTTCTTTGTTTGCCCTTTAGGGCTATAAATGAATGTCTGAAGTTAAGAGCACTTCCTAGAGGTGGATCATCTCAGTGAGCAGGGCTCATCTTTTGCAAAAGGCTGAGGAAGATAATCATACAATGTTATAGCAGTAGACTTATGAAAGCCCTAACCCAGGAAGAGGGGACATCTGGGCTGTGATTTAAGTTCCAGACCAAAATATCTATTTTTGTGTGTCTTCATGGGAGCTAGAGGCTTGATTTCGTTGTCTAAATGTTCAGCTCAGCCTCAAATACATAACTATTTTTCATCAGTAGAAGCAATCTGTAGTCTGCTAATTGTATTGACTAGTTTTCCATTAAATATAATGGGAACTTAGATAACAACCTACAACTGCGCATAGGCAGCTAAATCAATAAGTCTTAATCTGCAAGCTTAACTTCAGGTGAGGTTTTCATTGTCTCTCCAGCCTGAGGGGATCCTGGCCTTGTTCAGCTCCTACAATAAAAGAGAGAGTCCTTCTAATCAGGCTACGGAATAGTTCTAGGTGAAGGGTGCAAACAGAAAATAAAATCAGGGGGATAGGTGGAGAGAGCAGAGATCTCTGTTCCAGCAGAAAAGCCTGGGATCTGAAAGCAAGAAAAGCTATGTTTCTGTGCTTAGTCATTAACTCTTTCTGCTAATAACTGGTAGACCTTAGGTCTGGTCTCTGATTTGGTGTTGCTTCATTTAATCCAGCCGCTGTGTAATGTAAATGGTAGGCAAATACGTGAGAACAAAGGCAAGCTCTCTATTCATTTTCTTGCCCTAAACAACAGACTGTAGCATCCTTCTTGTAGCATCCTTCTTGTCTGATGTGTTCTGTGTTTCTCCCCACCACCACTGCACTTCTTACACATCCAGTTTCAACAGGACAAGGTACAGCATGGCCTAATCCACACTATTGTGCAGCTCAGTGGTTAATAAACTCTCCTGGGATGCCAGTGGTGTTAGCTTAGACATTTTGAAATTCTGAGTAGGTCTTAAAGCAGAATCTTACCCTTAAATTGCCTATTAGTCTGGTATTTTGGAGCTTAGTCTATGAACTTTTTCCCATAGCAGGTGAAATATTTTGAATGATATATAAGAAACCCCTTGGGTAAAAGATACATCATGAATAAATGATAATGGTCAACAAGAAAGTCTATTCACAGCAAGTGTTATCAATCAACATGAGTGACTATTGACAGAGATTTAAGGCTGAGACTTTTTAAAAGAACATGAGTGATCCATTTCCCTTCAATTTTCAGTAAGAATTGAGGCTATATATATATGTTTATATATTTATAACTTAAACTGTTTTAAAAAATCCTAGGCTAAAATCTCAACAGAGAGAAAATTTCAGGACTTGGTATTGCATGCTGCTGCTCATAGAAGTGGTCCAACGTTGATATGTGTATTCCTTGCTTTATCAGACCTTCCTGCATCTTAATATCTCTAGAGAACTGACTCTGTCAAGAGAATTCTGATTCTGACCGACTGTTGCCATGGTATTGGATTATTCTGGGCTGTGATCAAGAAGAGCAAACAAACTTGAAAAAGGAACTGGCTTTAAAACACATTCTCAACTCACAGTATCTGAGATTAGTTTTTTGAAAAGTAAAGCTTGATTTTTCTAGAATGTGGCATTCTTTAAATACTTTGTAAAAAACGTAATGTTAACCAAAAATGTTGCTCTAAAAATAAATACATAGACAAATAAATAAAAATACAGGAGTAGAAATTTGGGATGATTCTCACTTCATTCAAAATTGTTCATTTCATTTTAATGGTGGTATTCCATACTGAATTGAAAACCCCTGCTTCTCTGCAAACATTTAAAAGACCAGATTCTTTTTACAGATTACATTCCTATTTTTCTAGGCACTGTTCCAAAGCTGGTGGGAGTCAGTGAATGTCTTTTTGATATTACTGGGCTTTTGAATCGAGTGCATAATAAGGAGTTCATACCTGTCTCCCATCCCTAGACAGTAATATAGCTCTTCTTTTGCACTTGTTAGTATCCACTGAATTGAAAGTCATCTGTGTGTACCAGAAGTGCTGTAGAAGGTTCGAGAAATACATGAGACAGCACTTGCTATATGCAGGAACCAGTACAGGAAGTTGGTATTTTTAGAGGACAGAGTTCCCCTGAGGAAGAAAAAGGAGAAAAGGTCCTAAGAGAAATCTTATGGTGCATTATCCAGGAGGATGAGCCCAAAGGATGCACAAGTGTCAACAAGCAATACTTAAAACATTAAAACAAGCAACGTGAAATTATTTGGAGAAAGGGGAAAGTTTTTAGTAATCCACTATTTACAGATAGATAATTTTGTCTGCCAAGTTGCTGTGCATGTTCTTCTTATTCCACAGGCAGAGTTCACAGCCATGAGGGACCAATATATGCGAGGCGGAGAAGGCTTCATTATCTGCTATTCCATCACAGATCGCCAATCTTTTCAAGAAGCTGCTGAGTTTAAGGAACTCATTTATCGTGTTCGGCACACCTATGACATCCCCTTGGTGCTGGTGGGAAACAAAATAGATCTTGAGGAATTCAGACAGGTAAGCAACTTCTCTGCTGTTTCGGGTTCATTTTTCCTTTGCTATCTCAGGGATTTTTGTAGCATATGTTGTATAGTACTACTGTGAATTAGTAGCACGAAATGAAGTTTAATCAAAGAGCAATATACTAGAATCAGTAATAAATAAGGCCTTAGCAGTACATTTCATTCGGATTATACAGATCTTAAGGTAGTCTTGGCCAATCATCCAAATGTTCTTGCTTTTTACCTGTAAATGAATCCCACTATTTTCTTTGGATGTTATTTATCTATTAAGTGTGGAAATAGATTCAGCCAGGATCTTAGTGACAAAAAAAACTGTTTTATTTCAAAATTCCATTACAGTCAGTTTTTTTTTTTTTTTCCATAAATGCACTAGATTCAGTTAAAGTTTTCTCAAGCCATACTGAAACCAATTCTAGTTTAAGAAAAATGAAAGATTATCTTTGCCTGAGAAGCCAGTGGTTGCGTTATTAGAATATTCACGTAAGAAGGGGACACGCAAGACTTAAATTCACTTTGATTTGTATACAAGACTCCAGCTGCCACCATCCATATGGCAATAGATGTCTTTGACTATGAGGGCATTGACTGTGGTTCTCAGAGTTTGAAGTAAACTTTTCTCACCCTTCCCATTACTTCTTCTCTTATTCCTTGTGTGTGTGTATGTATGTGTGCAAGACAGTGAATGAGAAAAAGATCATCTTAGAAATGGCTTAACTGTAAGCTAATATAAGTTGAAAAATGTCCTTAATCTTAAGCAGAAACTTTGAATGGGGGGAAAAAAAGTTTCTACAAGGAAATCTAAGAGGCTTTTTATACACACGAAAGTTGCTTTCAAATGACTGACTTACCTTCTGTTCAGACATATGTAACAGCTTAATAAAGTCGTATTTTTCAGTTCATTAGCATCTGTGCTCGCATGATCTTATCTCCCTTTTACCACTTATCCTGTCACTCTTCTCACCCTTTGTCTTCTTCCTTTTACATTAGGAAAATCCAAGGCAGCGTTAAACCTGAAATAAGTTTTGAAGATCTGATGAAGTATATTTAAAGAATTTTACATCTATTTCCAGACCATTGACTTTCTTCCTAAACGAAACTATGACAAAACCTTAATGATGACAATCCAATTGCAGCTTAACACCTAGCTTGAGATCTTAAAAAACAGCATCATGTACAACATTCAGCACAGTGTGTGTAGCTCCTGAGATACTTTATATACCAGATAGGGGAGGGATGTGAATTCATTTGTTCTGCTGAGAGAACAAAGCATCATACCTGTTACAGAGAGGAACTGAGTATGATTGCTTTATATACTGTTATCAAGTTTCCAGCAACACTGTATTTATATTCATTAAGTGATATGAAGGCTCTCTTTCAGTTTCTTTGACAGTATCATTTTCTGATCTCGTGTTTTATTGGGTGTTTATATTTTAATCACTGTCATTGAAGATAGGCAAAATATGCAGATCTCTGACATAGTCATTTCTCATTAGTCAGTCTTCTGGATTCAAAACTTTTAAGGTTTGGAGACTATATTAAACTTGGATATCCAAATCTCTGTTTACTTCAGCAGACTTAAGATTTAAATCTGAGTGTTTTGGTGTTTGCTTATGCCTGTACTAGGCCAAGAAAAATCTCATATTGAGTCCCGTCTGCTATAAGCCCTGTGAAAGATTGGACTCATCAGTTAAACTTTGAAGTTTTGGAGCCATCTGTTAAAATATTACATCATTGACTTGGGAAAAGCAACAGCTACAACAGCAGTAATCTTGTGTATCTCAGAATAAAAAAGGCTCTATTCACTATCAGTTATCTATCTTATAAAGAATCATTCAAATATTTTGCCCTGTGAGCTTCAGAGGATAGTTGAAACAAAAGCACATGCCTGATGTAAAGGTTTTACATACTCCTTAATGATCTTGTCTAGTATCCCAAGCAGGAAAACTGCTGTGCCTGAATGACTGAATTGAATATCACAAATGACCCTGGCATGGGGAAGCTTTTGAGAAAGATATTAGAAATGATAGCTTTGAGATGTGACAGATGCACATAAAACTGCTATACATTGTTGTCACTAAAGATCCTGCCTAAACATATATGAAGGTAGTTCCAAATCAAGGTGCTGATTAGTTGAAAATCCTTCAATGAGCCAGGAATTAGGTCTTCAGAACCTTTTCTGCCATAACCCTTCTGCAACTATCAACAAATAGTGCAGTGTTAGAACATTTTTCTCAAATAATTTGCAATGCAGGTTTTGAGCTGCGGAACACCCTTACATCAAAGACTAGTAAGGTAGTACAATTCAACTCTGATGATTTGACTAAAGCATTTGAACGTGACTAAGTCCACATAAGCAAGTAATGTGAACCAACAAGAGTCTAGCTGTAGAGTAAAACAGTTTATTCTGAAGACCTGATGTCCATGTTTCAGGACTTTTTTTTTTTTTTCTTCCCACTTTGGACTAGCTCTACTCTAGCACCATTGACTGCATGCTCAGCTGGTTCTGAAGTGTATGAGATATCCTCCTGAAGCATATTTTCCACTTAAGTTTCATCCAGAATGCAGGTCACAATCTCAGCGACCACTCCACAATTCAAAGCAAAGCATAGTAAGTGAAGATGATTAGGAGATTTTCTTCAAAGTGCCCTTCTAACCCAAGCTAAAGCACGAGTGTGTGGGCAGTCATCTCTGTATCTAGGTTTAAGCACACCCTAATGGACTCTGGCAGCATATTATGTCTTGGCTGGGACGTGAATGAGCACTGCATATTTAACAAACAGAGGTGTATTTATACTCAGCTGCTAGGTTAAGCAATACTGAAGTAACTGAGGAAGGGTGAGGATCTTTTCAAGGTCATATACTGTAGTCATGGCTTCATTAATCGTGCTTTAATAGTCAGGAATGAAAGACAGCTGACTCTGGGGTGACAAACAGCAATGAGTTGACAATGTACAGCATCAACATGTCAATGTATGGCTCAAACAAACAGTAAGGTGCACAGATGTATCCAATTAAAACTACTAAGAAATGGTATGTAAGCAGAATGCAATTAACCGGATTGGAATTTGACCAGGGCTAATATTATTGCTTTGTTTAAAGACATTTTTTCCTATGAAATTCATTAAACCTACTGTAATGTTATTCATAGTATTTGGAAACATAACATTAGGTTCAATATTCCCTGACATCATTTTCATTTAATGACAATTCCACAACAATCAGAGAGGCTGTAGGAGCTTGGTCAGACAAAACTCTGGTTTCAAATGCAATCCCCTTCACAATACAATTAATGATGTATGTCGCTTGCCTCAAATCGATCAACAGGACAAGAGTAAAACTAATCTGCAATTAAATTTTTGTGTAAAGAGGACCAAAAAATCCAAAATGATAAGCTTTTTTAAAATAATGTTTTTATTTTCCAGTGGCTTCAGAGAAATTATTGTCCTCATTAAGTATGCCTCTCATTTTCACATAGCTTAAGAAATAAATTTATCTGTATTCCTTCCTACACATTCCATTTCCTCTGAAATAATGCAGCAACTGTGAGGAAAAAAAGAATTCATAGGTTGTTATCTTGATGTGTGTATCCAGTTTGACTGCAAGCTTGCTCGATCCTCCATTCCCCTTCTACCCATACATACTGCGGCTGCATCCAGTCCTTTCTGACCTTGTTCCATTTTGCATTTTAGAAATTCACTGGGGTAGTAAATGGGCATGAATGGCTAAGGCATTCATCTGTGTTCATTCCCTGTGTATTAGTCCTTGCTCTAAGGACCTTTTAAGTAGTTCATGTATTTTATCTCATAGCTGTTTGGTGTAAAACATAGAGCACTACATGCCTGATTAGATACCAATCTAATTTCAGTGTCTTCTTGCATTCGAGTCATTAGATTAACACAGATAGGCTGTATATATGTTTTAAGTGGCATTAAAGTATAAGAAACATTTAGGACCAGCTTATAAAGTGCAATAGATACTTCCACTGCAACTAAGCTTTGTTACTTTAACCTAGGTGAGAATCTGGTTCTTAATGAGGTTTAAAAGCTATATAATGGATAAATATTTAATTTATATAACTAAACATATTATTCTTCAAAAGATGCAATAAACGACTGGTCCCACTTGAACTCATGCTCTGCTAAATCTAAATTTCAATTTTCTGTTGAAAATTAAAAAGAAAAATGTAGCACTGTTGAAGGATTGTTTGGAAAAAATTATCTAGAAGCCTTTGTCATAGTTTTTCATAAGTACTTTTCTTGGACCCCAAAGGAATAAACTGTGGGGTCACTGGAATCTGTAGACAACAGGATGATATCCATCGAGTCTAAGGTTATGAGGGCAGCTCACACGCTTCATTCAGCTCTTGGCCTCTCTGGGAAGGCTGTCATCCAAATTGTTAGTTTTGCCAGTACAGTCTCGGTCCTGAAGAGAAATATGCACTTGTTTACCATTCCACACCTGAGCTGTCGTATTGACTTCTAGCATCTGTCTAAGCAGGACCAGTGCTTTTAAAAGCATTTCCTTCCTTCTCCTTCCCCCCTCCCTCCTTCAGTAGGAACTTAACTTATGAATTCTTTATTTAACAGGGAACTGTGTCTTATTTGGAGTGCTTGTTAATTATAGGAGTTTCATTATATTCTCATTCTAAGATTTTATTAAGACATAATATAATTTTCAAATCAGGATTGCAGTGGCTAAATACATTCTCATGATCTGAACCAGCTGTCCGTAGAAGGTTCTCACTTAGATGAGGTTTTACTCTGGAATTTGTTCAAGAGGGGCTGACTGGTTATCAGATCCTGTCAGTATCAACTTTTAGACTTCTCGTTTTAACAGTTGCTCGATTTTTCATGCTGGCTTCTAAAACCTTGAAATATTTGTTGAGTCTGAACTAGCTAATGTTCCTTTTTTTTTCACTTGTTTTTTTTTTTTTTTCTGTTTTTTTATGCTAATAACTGTTCAGTATATTTCAAATATTGCCGGTCTATACTTTCTGGTGCCTGACTGAGACACTGAAAATACTTACAGAATATTATATTATGTTTTATTTTATTTTATTTTCATTTTCTGGTACCTGACTATGAAACACTGTTTGCTAAACTTTCTTTTCTTTATATTAACCATGTAATTGCAGTATTCTGAATTTCTTACCTTAACATCAGGATGAATTCCTTCACTTTCAGGGTGAAAACTGCTCTCGGATTTATAAGTATCCTTCACCACAAGCAGTTCCATTTTCTCTTGAAGACATTTGGGTGGAAGAGTCTGACTACTAAGGACTCTCACTTTTCATTTGTCAGGCCCATGTGCTGCACAGAGTGAAAGCTTTCATTGTTTCTTCTCAATTTGCTAATTGCAAATCAAAGGATGTGCATTTTCTGTTATTTACTGGCAAAGAATAGTCTACATTTGAGTTGAAGTTTGTCATGTAGAAGTAATGAGACCAAATGAGTTGACCAGATTGCCTGTGTAGTCTATGGAGAAAGACAGGAACTATCACTCATCTTAGACATATACCATAAAATGAGATGAATGTGCCCCTGAAGATGCCTTTTTCGCTGTTGATTGTAGAGGAAGACAGTGACAACTAGGTTCTTTGCCTTTATACAGCAATATTTAGGTGAGAGGAAGCCTGGCAAAATTGTTTGTGATCATCCTTTCACTGAGAATCTTATCTTATTGACTCGTTTTGGTATTGTTGTTGCTGCTATCTACAGACTAGACTTAAAACACACTCAGCTTGCCTTTGATTATTTAATTGGATAGAATCTAATTAATAGTTATTCTTATTAGATGGTGATCCCTTCCAAAGATTAGTGAGCTGTGATCTTACTATATTTCAACTGCATTCAGGCAGTTACCCTAAATAACAATGAATGACCACAAAAAGCCTAGCAGTATCTTTAATGGAAACAACTTAGAGAAGAGTATGGCAGAATAAAGCAAATTCTTCAAAGCTCTTCATGTGATTCATAAGTGTTGGGTTGAATTTTTAGATGAATTCATTCATCCATCTTGATGTTACCTTGACTGTTCATTTTCCATGGACGTTCATGCAGTTCCATTTTGCTAGGATGAATGCATGCTGAAAGTGAATTGCATTTGAAAGGAGCTGCCATCATCACTAACATTCGCTTGCCTACATATTGCCTTTCTCATGTGACATAACATCATATTCTTCCTTTGCTTTTCAAGTTCTGAATAATGTAAGCCATTTTTGCTATTTTGATGGAGCTATGACAGTTGTCTGAACATTTGGAACTAAAACCACTGAAAGTTATCATGATGCTTTATTGTCTTAGAAAACTGTCAAACCTTTGATAATCACTTCTTTACATTACTAAAAATAGGTATCTGGATTCTGTCATGTTCTTGTGGACCTCTAATTTCTATTTATTTTTAATTGATTTGTATTATGTTGAAATTTATTTCATAGCCTTCACTATCCTAAGAAATCTTCCCTATATCATTTACATAAAGTCTTTCAGTATTAAAATTAATTCCCCAAAAGTGTATATGCTTTTCTATGCCAAAGCAATTGTAGGAGTCAATTTGGCAGCTATAGTGTCTTGCAAGGAAATTCTATTATTATTAACTTTCTTTTCTCTAGCAAATATTCATTTATACATAGCTTACCTCCTCATTTATACATAGTTCACCTCTTTGTCATTACAATGCTTCTATATGTCAGAAGGAAATACATGTTCGTATTACCCAGGATGCAGTGAATGCAATCAGACACACAGACGGTTGTAATGAAACTGTTGACTCATTTCTGAATTCATAATTGTGTTAACCTCTAGTGAAACATCCAGTAGGTCCTGTAATCCATTCAGCACAGAGTAGAAGACATTTGAAGGGGGCTAAGATGCCAATAATAAACTGCTCTATAAAAGAAGAAACAAGAGAGAAGCAATAGCTGAGCTACAGAAAAACTTTTATAGCAGGAAGGCTGAGTAGTAGGACTGGATAGCCAAAGATAAAAATCAAGACAGCTAATTGGTTGTAACCAAAGCAGGACACTTTTAGTGAGGGATCTACATTAAGGATGGTGCTGCAAGGTCGGGTATTAAAAACAGCAACACTTTTTATTTTATTTCAGAAGGTTCCCAATACTTCCTACTTCTTTTACTTCATTATCCTCCTCGGAGGTTTTGTCCTCCACGTGTACCACATCCTTACTTTGTGTGACTGTGTTTTGGCTCCTGTGGTAGAACCTTTAGAGGAGAGGTGTGAAGCTGCCTCTCACCGCTTGTCATCTTCATCTAGATTGCACCTCAAGGTGATTTTTGGACTCTTGGACTTGTCTGTTTGGTCTGTGAATATGGAGGTTAATTGTTCTGAAGACTTCAGTGTACTTTAAGTTTACTTTTTTTTTCATTCATTTCAACTCTGCTCGAGGAATCTTTCTTCCTAGCTGGAGTACCTAAGTGCAATTGGAAATCTACCTACATAAGCCTACTGCAAAACAGCCTAGTGTAGGAATTGTTCATAAGTCAGTTCAGGATGCTGTTGGGTACCTCGAGGCTCTCATAGGGAGTGACCACATAAAGTGGTATAACTTGCAAATCCACAGTGGTATCATTTTTTGATGGCTAGTTAGCCTGTACAGATTCCATGTGCTGGAAAGCATAATTTGTGAGGAAGCTAATTATCCCTGAAGGGCTTCCATAGCTCATTTTTCATCAGCACAGACAAGGGGAAGAAGGAAGGAGCTGTCTATGGCTCATACACTGGTTCCTGTCCTGCTCTGGGGACAGTGCTTCATGACTCTGACTGCAAAATTGCATTTTATTCTATTTCAGTTCATTTGCTGCAATCTTCATTATCCCGTCTGTGAATCTTCCTCTTGCACATTGTGCACAGACCAGGCATCAGACTGATCTTGATGCTGAAAGGGAAGAAGCGTGAACATACCACATCAGGCTGTCCTAATTGGGGGACAGTTTTGCCTTTCCACCATCCATGCCTGAAGCAATATGACCTCCCATCTCTCAAGATTTATCCTCTCATTTTCTCCACAGGGGCACATGTATGTGAAATAGAATGGCATACACTGGAAAGGTATCTTTTTAATGCACATGCTGCTATTTTTATATGAGTGAAATCAAGATTTCAGCCTAACTCTCATATATTATTCACTACAGTTCCAGCTCAGGAAACTATTTAGGCATATGCTAATTAAAGTGGGGCTAATGCGTGTTCTTCAAGTTAATCTGTAGTTGAGCAAAGATGTTGTCCTGAAACTGAGACAGTAATGAGCAACTTTGTAAAAATGAAAGTCCCCTTGGTAAAGCAGCAGATTAACATAAGAGACAACATTTACTGAGTGCATTGTTTGTTTTTAAAAATGTGAATTTCTGGTAGCAAAGATAGTTTCCTATGTGTTTTTGCACATAGTAGCTCAAATTACTTAAGAGAAGAAGTTTTGCCAGAATTTAATTACAGCTCATCATGGTGTCGCGAATAATAAGAACATCACCTAGCATTTAAAGAAAAGAAGATTAGTAAGTTTAATAATCTTACTTTTTTAAAGACTTGTTTATATCCTTGTCTTATTGACTTTCTTTTTTCAGATAAATTGGGAAGTTAAAGATTTGTTTTTAACCAAGTCTAACAACTTGGCTAAGAATAGCTGCATGTTAACTTCACGCAGTGATGTTGTTTAAGCTGTGCAGTCACGATAGGCAAATAAAAGAACAACCCCAAAACCCTTTCTCAAACAAACAAATCTGAAAAAGAAAAGGAAGGGGAAAATGTCTATCTAATCTGTCTATCTATTTCTATCCATTCCATATCACATGAGAAACATCCAATCTCTCAGCCATATTCTCTCAGAATTTTACAGTACAGAATCTATGTGCACTATTAGCTTCTAAATCTCTGCCTAGTTTGATATGACACAGCTAATTCAAGAAGATCGAGGAAATTGCCTTTGATAAAGCGACATTAAAAACATGTTACTACAGTTGCAACCCAAGATGTCAAATGTCTATAAAATGTCAGCATTCAGGTTTCTGTGTTAAAGTATTTAACAGCATTAAGCATGCAGTACATATTGATCAGAAGCCCAGACCCAGTCTGATAGTTAGAGTATCTAATATGTTGTTTATCTGAAATTAATTACCGAGACATCCATTTAGAGCACAGCACAGGTTTTGTGCCTTGAAAAAGGAATGGGACGCAGTGTGATAAAGGTAGTTATTGCGGCATGATTTGTTTTAATATATGCTGCCAGAGAACGAGTAAAGCCATTCAGATAAAACGTTTCATTCCTCGCATGCCCAGGGGAGGAGTGAGGTGGCACAAATGTGCAGCCAATCTGATTTTTGAATTCAACCCTGCTGTTGCAAGGCTTGTGCTATGGTTTCCCATAGTATCCTTGTAGCCAGATCAGGAAGGTATGGCCTGTATGGGTTGACTACAAGATCAGTGGGAAATTAGTAGGACCACCAGGCTCACAGAGTACCAGTTAGCAGTTTAGTTTTCAGCTGGTGACAGATTGCGAGTGATGTTTCTCAGAGGTCATTACAGGGGTTGATAATGTTTAATATCTTGATTAAATGGATGATGTGACAGTGTGTATCCTCCATCAAATTCCTGTTATTTCAAAGAGGAAAAAGGACGGGGAACCTTTGTGTCATTACTGCGTTTGTATCATCTGTCACTCAGGGAATAGTTTCTCTCTCTGTTTCCATTTCTATCTCATTTTGCCACGCACTACAATCCAAAAGATTAAAAAGGAGAAAAATAATATGTCTTGTCAATTATTTTAATTGCCTGCTACTAACACTGTCAGAAATGTGTGGGTTTTTATAAGCGCTCGTGTGTATGTGTTATATGTGTATGTGTTATAATCTAGCATCAACAATGTACTCAGTATAGGACATGCGCCAGCACCACAGGGCACCCTTTGGGTGTTCCTGTCATATATAGTTGGTTACCGAAATTTTGAATTTGTTTTACCTCTCCTCTGAGGTAGTGGGGAATACAGTGTCTTTACAGCAAATAACATTTGTCATTACTGAAACCATGGAACAATTCTTCTATTCCTTTCCAGCTGTGACTGATATGATATATTTTTTTTCATTATTATTAAAAAGGTAGTATTTACCTTTTTTTCCTATTCAAATCTCCAGCCCCCAATTTCTTAGAAGTTCTGAAACTTCAGGCAGAATTTCAGACATAGTGGTGGATGCAAAGATCTTTCCTGAGCTCCTGAATAGTTGCTATATAAGACTTTAGAAGTATCTAATGCTACCATCATTCTGAATTTTGACACAAAGAGCATTTCACTAACACGTCTACTATCTTTCCTCTTACTAGGATTTCACAAACTATTTGATAAACATTTGAGCCTTTGAGGAAGAGGAAGCTAAAGGCTGGCAGGGCTTATGGGCCTCAACTAATTATTTGCTGCTATTCCTATCTAGAAGCATGTATTTCAGTCTTTTGTATTGTATTGGATGCAAAGCGCTGCCAGAGAAGTGTGCATAAGATTAATTCCTTGATGAAAAGTGTCCGTGCAACTTTTCACAAATCCAGTGAAGTCAATTGGATTCTTTCCTTTGACCTCAGTGGCATCTGGAGTATGAAGCCATGTTTGGACAGGACAGTGATAAAAATGCAATTGTACTTGGTTCTAAAAATCTTTCCTGACAATTTTAGCAAGGGGGGGGAGTGGGAATTAACATTTATAAGAACTGAATTTCTGTCTAGACCAAAGCTCTTTATAGCTGAGGTGCAATTAGTTTTTTAGAAAAAATGGAGAAGCTTACATTTTCTATACCATAGTTACATGGATAGAAGTGTGTTTCATTCTCCAGAGCTGTCAATCTAACAGAATTCATTTTGCTTACATTTACCACCAAAGAAAAAAATAATCCATAGCACAGAAAAATGATTATATTTTTATCCTGATTGCCTCACAATTTCAATATGGAGTATCCATAAAAGAAAAAAATAATTGCTTTTTATGGAGTACATGTAAAATAGCCATAAGGGAAAGAGAAGATAATTAATATAAATTTTCATTAAAAAAAAATATAGGATAATTCTGATAGGGATTTTTTTATTCCCCTTTGCACACTTAAATTAAGGGCTTAATAGTATGCTAAACTTATACAGCAATATAGAAGTCTTCTTTATTTATTAATTAGCAAGTTCCTTAATCTTGTGAATAGAGCGTCTGCTTTTCTCATGAAGTGTGTTTCATTAAAGAAAAATAGGATTTGGATGGCTATTTTCCTTCAGAAAGGTAAAAGAGAAGCACTAGAAAGCTTCATAGTATTGACATTTCTGGCAGAAAATAGTTGTAAATAGATGCTGATATTAAGAGAAAATTAACACACAGTAATAATAACAATATATAATACATGAAATTAACTAGTAAGCTATTACTAAGAAACTCCTCAATGCCATTAAAATTAAAATTTAAATGATTAAGATTAAAATAATTAAAATGATTAAAATTAAAATGATTAAGGTTGCTTCAATATATGGTTTTATTTTTCTGGAGAGTGATTGAAAATAGATTGATAATTTAGGATATTTTCATTTTTCTACACTGATAAGAGTATCAACCGCAGCTATATCATGTCTGTCTTTCCCTGAGTATGATTCGCATTGAAATTCTTTCTGAGACCTAAATAAAGTCGATGAGGCTTTAAAAAAACCTAAGTTTTACTGTGAATAACTAAAAAATAATTGAATAAGGCCTGCCATTTGTTAATAAATGTCAAGACATTATCAGTGTAACTCCATCTAGCCATAGATATTCCTGTCTTAAATATATCTGTTAGTAATTTGGACAATATGGGTATATTTAACTATTTTACCTAAGTTAGTAAAAATGAGAGTTGACTGAGATGAGATATAAAAGTAATTCTTAATATATTTAAAGGCTAGATGATAAGATGAAAGATTAAATTCAGTGCTGAAGATTGGAAGGTAGTAAAGTGAGAGCCATGGCCATAAATAGGTAGCAAGGATCTGTAAAAAAAAAAAAAAAAAAAATATCACCATTGAAGAAGGAGATCTTAATATTATTGTAGAGACATTGAGGAAGCTATTAGCTCAATGCTTTGCAGGAGTCGAGAAAGAAAACTGAAATATTAGCAGAGGAATAAAAAACAGGAGAACATAGCAACACGTCATTAAGCATTGCTTAAATACTGGGAGGTGCAGGAGTGTGCATTCAAAAGTATAAAAGTAGGTAGACAAACATAATCGGGGGTACTGAACAGCTTCCATATGTGGTTATTTCAAATAAATTGTGAAGTCTTTTGCTGGATCAAACAGGTAATTCTGCCAGTCATCAAAGGGATATTAAAGAAAAACAAGAAATCTCTAGCTCAGGAAGTGCCTAAGCCTTAGATTCCCAGAAGCTGCAAGGATATACCAGGAGAACTGTTCTCGATGCTTGGCCCAGAAGTATAGGCCTATCCCTAAGCAAGTTGGGGCTGTGGGCTGATCTAGCGCGGCTGCTCTTCTGCCCTAGCGTATGTATAGCGTATGTAGCACTAGGTGTGATTGGGCAAACACAGGTCTTAGGAAAACATTCATTTGCATTAACATTTATGTTTGCAAACACTTCTATGTTACACATGCTGGTGTACAACAATATCAGCGTGTTAAGATAAAATAATCATTGTACTTATATTATGATCGTTATATGATTACTATATAATCGTTGTTGTTATATGGTAGTCACTGTTAATGATGCGTGTCACTTGTTTTCCCCCCAGACCCTCTATTTTTAGTTCTTTTATTTTTATTTTTTTTAGATATATTGTTTTCCAAGAAAATGTTAGCTTAAAGCAAAAATTACTGGATAAAGCTGTTCAGTCTGTGATATATAGCAGTCCAGAACAGATGACGGCCAGAGTCCCTTCCTTTCCAAAGTCTATGCATCTTTTAATATTGTTTTATTTCCTCTTTGAATGCAGTGATACTCCTAACAGTAGTCCCATTTACTAGAATAGTTTCCGGAAGGGAACACCAAAGAATCATCACATACTGACAGCTACTTCATTTCAAACTAGAGGTTTCGAGAAACTTTTCTTACGTGTGTGATTATGTTCTCTAATTCAATATACATATTAAATATGCACGTAGTACGAGAGTCGCAAGAGAATCAGGAACTGTGTCAGAGATAGAGCCCAGGAATGCTGATTTCTAATCATCAGATCAAGACACCAAATAATATTGTCTCCCTTGTGCATGATTATATACTTTGTGTCATTTCACAGCAGAAAATAACAAGTAGTAAGGGGTGGAGAGATTCACTGATGCATCTGTGGAGGCAGGCTCCCAAGCCTAAGGCTGACATTGCCTTTCAGAATAATTTTGGCTGTGAGTGTTTGCAAAACAGATGTCAAGCTGGGGAAAAAACTGATCAGCAGTGCCACTAATTTGATGTCCTCAATGCTTCACTAGCTGGATGATTTCCCACTCTGGACTACTGGCCCATTAAACCTGTCTTTTATTGCATAGCCGTAAACTCGAATGACAGAAAATAAATAATGAAGACTAATCAAATAGAAGGCAAAGGATCTATGTGACCCCATTTGTCTAAGATAGTGAGGAATGAACTGGGATCCAAGGGCTGGTATAGGGAAACATGAAAAGTGTTTGTTTTCTGTAGGACAAAATGAAAATCTTTATAGCAATGTGGGAAAAACACTAGATTCATAGACAGAACTATTATCTCAATTATCTGACATACCAGGAAGGAAAAATTAAGCATATTGCCTCTGCTGTCAGATTTACATTCACCTTTTTCCCAACAAGAAGACCCTTGATTAGATTGCCCGTGAAACTCAATGCTTAGTGATGGGGCCTTCCTGAAAGATTAGATCTGTGTTTACTTTAAGTAAAAATCCTTGAGTTTTGTTGCATACTGAGAGCTAATTGAACTTTCTGAGCCAACATTATTGAACTGAAAACCTTGCAAGTTTAAGCCTACACTCCCCAGAATTTGAAATACGTGCCTGTCATGTACAGCTAGAAATAGCGATGAGCAATTTCTTGATACGCTTTTGTCTTTCCTTTTAGTAAGCTCTACGGTCTCTATTTTTAATATTGCTGCTTCGTAGAGGGCCTTTTCCAACGACAATGACATTCATGTAGACTTTTCCTCTGGCTTCAGTACACTTTAATATGTAGCCTCAGTAAGTCAGAAATTATTCCAGTTGTTTGCTACAACACTACTGCTCCTTCAGTCATGTGCTGAAGAAAAAGGAACAAGGTCAGCAGAACTGAATCATCAGTAAAGTATTGCAGAGTGAGCTACATGTAGTTATAAAATTAAAAAAAAAATAAAAAAAAGTCATTTCATTTCCTTGCAGCTGTATCTTTGACTACAGAGTACTGTTAGGGACAATTGTCAACTGCTATTTCCTTCTCATTTCCAAAAGCTGCAAACAATGTCACTGCATTCAGTTTTTCCGGAAAATCCTATATGATTTCGGTCATTGTATTATTCTGGTGTGAAATGCTGCAATTTTAAAAGCAGGGTACTTTTGCTGAATGAAAGTTAATATTAGTCAAAGTTTAGAAGCTCATTCTACTCTGTCAGTCTATCTACTTATCTCTCCATGCTGTTTTATTTTCCTATTATTTACCAATCTGTAAACTTTTTATCTGATAAACTCCAAATATGTATTGCAGCTTTTATTTGCTTATTCAAATCTAATACGATTTTCTAAGGTTGCTAGTCATACTAAATGGAAATATTCACAAGATGTACTTTCATGTACTATAATGCACTATATCTCACTGTTTTTCATGTTATAGCCTCTCTTGAACTAAGCTGGAAATCTGGTCAAGATTCATGACTTGGGCCTTAAAAATAAGTCTTATCTAGTGTTGTTGAATTTTAATGAGCTCTGATTTTAGTGCCATTACTGAAACTGTGCACTCTTAGATTAGAATCTGACTTTTGTAAAGTGTTTTTGTGGTATCTGTAGCAGAATAGTCTTCCAGTCAATGTAAATGAGGTATTTATGATAATATAAGTGTTTTATAATCTTATCTCCTTCTCCAAAAATCTGAAGGAAGGCTTTTGAAAGAACTAATATTTTGGATCGCTTGTGGGAATTGCACATAGCAGTCTTGTTTCTGAATCTCATACATTTTGGAAAAAACTCAGGAATCTACCAAGTCAGTTCAACAAAAATAAGTTCCTTTCAATGTTCACCATTCATACAACTCCAGATTACTAAGATAGCCTTACCTCAAGCACTAAGTACCAATGGCACATTAATCAAGGTTTTCCTGAATGGCTTTCTTGATTTTAGACTCTTAGCTTGTGCCTAAATGGTAAGGCAGATAACTCAAACAGACATTTAGTGAGAAATTGAGGTATCAGACCAAAATGTGCCTTTAGAACCAAATCGGAAGATATCAGCAATAACTAAAACATGGGCTTTTTGATTGCTTGTTTTGGAGTTTGTAACCCAGCTTCTGCTCACATCCTATTTTAGACAGGCACATGGGTAGGGTGGCTTTTTCCTTGACTGATCCACAAACTTTGTTCTTGTGTCCTACACTCTCATAAATTTCACTAAGAATCAGTAAATAGCTGTGGGTGGTTCACTGGGGAAGATGCACTTAAAAGCCTTCAACAACAGTGGAGCATTAATGTGGAAACTGATTAAACTTGTCTTTAATTTCTATTGATAAGTTTCTATTTCTTCATTTTATTTTTCCTTTTAATTCTTCTACTTTAAACTTTCTCTTGTATTTGCTTCACAGAAGCATCATTAACAGGCAAAGCCTGGAAAAAAATCTGGTGATTTCTTTTTAATAGAAAAGAAGATTAATTTGTTGTGCTGAACACAAAATAACATTTTAATGATAATTAGAGGTCTATAAATAGATTTTAATAAGAAAGAATAATGTACTTTTGATAACCATTATACCAAGATATTGAGGACAAACTACTAATACATTAGCATCACTGGTTTTATGAACTCATTTTATTTTTCAATTCCTGCTGTCATACAATACAGCATCTCTGAATGTTGCAGAAGCATACAGAAATATATTCTTCTACCCAGAACTGATTAGGAATATTCAGTGAAAAATGTCTAGACAATTATGTAAATTGTTACGATTCTTGGAAAGCAGAGGCTAACTAAGCATCTAAGTTTTACTGTGCTATTTTTATTATTATTATTTCACCTTTAATGGAGGCTATTTTGTGTGTGGGTGAACCAGAAGATTATGTTTTTTAGCTAGCAAGGATGTTAACATAATTTTTGGTGCACTGCGTTAATAAAACAAGTGCAATGAGCCATAGTGATGTGCAATATCAGGTCAATGTGAGAATTAAGCTGCAAGTAATTATAATACTAAGACTGGTTGTATTCTAATTATCCTATGGCTAATAGTACAAAGATGATTGGCTGAAACCAAAATTATTTGGGCTGGAGTAGTTTTCATATAGATGAATATTATCTGCTACATTGTCATTGCACTTCTGTGAAATAGTACGGTCACTTATTTTTCAGTAAAAGAGCAAACCCTTCAGAGAAGTACTTATTTCTTGCTTCTAAATCAAAATGCAATATATTACTAGATTGTAAGAAGCAATGATACAAACTCCCTGCATTTATTGTAGATTTTACGGTAGAAGTAATGTGAAGAAAATTTGTATTCCACGTATCTCAGAATGCAAGAACAAGACTGAAAAAATGATCCCTGTGGATCTAGTAATTACCACAGAGAATCACTGGATGGATATAGTTATATTCTGAACACAAATTGGATGGCACTCTTGAGCGCAAACTTACTTCATGCACAAGCTGTTTGAATGCAAGCTTATTCTCAGCTGGGAACTTCAGGAAAATGTCAGGGCATACTGAAGAATAGTGGGGGAAGAGTTGGGGTTTGCTACCCCTAGCACATCCCCACCTGCAATATAGAGGGATCCTCAGCAGTATACCTTCATTAGGTAGGGTTCACTTCATCTAACCTAAGATAACTACAGTTCAGCTGCCTAAATCTGATCTGGTCATCCATTGGTCTGTTGTTAAAGAGATACTTTGCAGATGTTTTGTGAGATGAGATAATCACCTATCCTATTTTAGAATCTTTTCTAGAGATGTAGTAAATAACAGTCTGACACTGACTATTTCTTCCTGCTGATTATAAAAGGTGCATGACTGGTTCAGACTTAGAGGCCTTTAGACACTTCAGACACTTACAGTTGCATCTTATATAATATATCTTCCTGCAGGAATATCACATGATTGAGAGAAGGTAGCAGGACCAGCCACTTGATGCGTCACTTGTATGCCAAATTCACGTGTCAGAAAACTCAAAGGTATTAATTAGTAGAAGTCTTCTTCATACTGCTCTCTAGATGAGAACATCTGAACTACACCTAGCCACAGGTGCCCTGCACTTGATATCCAGAAATACAGAACATAGGCCACAAAGTAGACTTTGTTCTCTTTTTGGCATATAATTTTGGAACTAGAAGAAATACAGGCAATGAAATGGATAATAAATTAAATAAATTAAATTAAATATATGTATATGTATAACAAATATATCTTGAGGGAGATTAACTTGGGGTGGGGGGAATGTCTGACTTTTGAAAGTGCTATATAACCTAAGAGTTATACAGGTTTAGTAACCAAACCAGTAGGGCTAGGTAAAAATTTTGCCAAGGAAATAGTCTTTCAGAATCATTTTTGCAGAAGTCCCTGCTCCATCCTTTGTAGCAACTGATAGACCATCTTCATATTTAAATTGTTGCTTTAATGCAGTATGTAAATTTCTGTTTCATAGATCATCTTCACAACAAATAATATTCTCAGTTTTTATCAACAGTAGAATTTTCAGCAAATTTATCCCTCTCTCTCATTGTAATTTATCAATGAACAAGCTTCTCCTTGCATGAATCTCTCTATTATTCAAAATCTCCATAAAGATAAGAATGCAGTTTATTTTAGAGATTGTTCATCAATTTTCCTTCAAGACTGTTGCAAAGAATACTAACTCATCATAATTTGCAATTCATGCTGCCTAATGGATTGCATCACTCACAAGTTTCTGGTTCTGCTCCTTGTTTATTTTCCCATTAAGAGACATATAAGCAGGAGCCGAGGCAGAAGCAGACAAGCATGTTCCTGCTGCTGGGATCTAGGGACATACTATGCTACTCGGTTCCTGTCTCATTTTAAGAAGCCTCGCTATGGAGGTTACCAGCCAATTTCCCCTGTCTTCTAAGCTGACGAGTATCCACATAATAAATTTTCTAAAAGCAAGGAATGTATTCACCCATGAACAAATTTTTGTTATTGAAGTAAATGAAAGATCGTTATGTACATCAGTGATTCCTGTTTAAAAAACAGCACTGGGCAAGTTACTAGCTCAACTGCCAGAGAGCAGGAGGGGCTGGCTGCTCTGTAAGGGCAGGGGAGCCAGGAGATGAGCGTGATAACAAGGCCATTAGAGGCAGTGGCCTCACCGACACAGTGCAGTCCCACAGCACCCAAGAGAGGTGAGCAGAGCAGATCCCATGACAGATCAGAACCAGGGCAGTCTGAGAGTCCAAATCTGCCAACAGGTCTGTGGTGAAGGCGCAAGTCTGAGGTCAAGCCAGGAAGGCGAGTCAATAAGTCAAGGTGAGGACCAAATCCAGTAACAGTAACCAGGGTCAGCCACAGTCCGGAGATCCTCAGACAAGTCCATAGGGATGAAGCAGGTCAAATCAGCAATTCAAGTCTGCAGGTCAGGGTCTGGATCAACAGGGTACACAGCCAGGCATGACCATGGCTGCCACCCTGCTGCAAGGCATGTCAGGCAGGGCTATCAGAGCTTTCTGGAAGAGCGCTCTTCAAGGCCAGATGCATATGCCATTTTCTAAACTGGCCCTGCATCCAGCAACCAAACAGCCAGCAAGGATGGGGGGTGTACTCAGGGTCCTAAGCGCAACATGACAGAATTCAGTGATGATATTTCAGATTCACTCTGGCATAGATGAGAGCAGTAATCAATGTATTAATGCTACTAAACTTAGTGGAGACAAAATCACTCTGTAATTTGCATGTTCACACACATAAAGAAGAATAAGATCAGGCTTGCTCTATCTTCTAATAGTACACTGTAGTTTCGTCAGCATTTAAAATGCATCTTTTGTAAGATATGTGAAATGATCTAATAGGAAACCTGAGAAAGATTAAACCAAAGAGACTTGCTCTTCTAGAGAAACTAAATGTGAATTGTTCCCTTAGCTTGCATCATGTCATGGGTAAGACCAGATTCCAGAAAGGAATGTGCCAATCCCAACTTTCTGATCATTTTTTAGTGTTCTCCAGTTCTTTGAAGAATATAAAATTAGTGTACGTTATCTTAGCATCTTAGCATTAATTTAAGAGAACTTCTAATATACAAGTATTGGAGGTGAGGCGAACCCTCAGAGCACTTCATAACCATCAGGATCTCAGTTGGGTTTCATAAGGGTTAGTGAAGCTTGGAAGAGGATCTTAATCATCTGAAGTCAGATCATCTTTCTTTCCTCTATTCTCAAGCATATTTAATGTAATAGAACGTAAACAGTCCAAGTAGTACATTATGACCATAACAAGCAGCCATTTAGACTGTGTGCTTGGGGCATTTGGTTGAATGCTAACCAGATCTGTGTAAAATGTATTTGTTCTATGGTTTCACTTTCCACATTTGTAGTGTCTAGGATTATTTCCCTTTTTAATGGTCATATTTACGTATGCTTGAATGAAAATCTTTGCAAAGAAGTTATAATTTCTGTTGTATATGGTGGGAGGTATATTTTAATTACATATACCTATGAAGTGAACTAAGTATCCTGGCAAATACTAAGAGAGAGATAGGCATAGTTTTGCTTATTTGTCTCTGGAACTACAAAAAAAATCTAGAAGGATTTTTTCTTTTCTTTTCTTTACTTTCTTCTTCTTCTTTTTTTTTTTTCTACCTTTGTAATCACAGTTCTGTCTTATTGATTAGCGCAATGCAGACAGCATCAATACTTTTTTTTTTAAACAGTTATTGAGATTTTCTGTCTCTCTGGCTTAATAATGTCAATTCTTTTTTTTTTTTTTTTTTTTTAAGATAGTAGAAATGGAATTTGGAAACATATCTAAACTGATAACTAATAATTCTGGCTACACCTTTCCATTGTATTGCCACTATCTTAAAAGAGAGAACCCATTAGACCTTTAGGCACATTCTATTTAAAATAGGCTCACAAGAGGATTTTTTCTACAAGAAGGGTCAATTTCATATCATTTCAAAAAAGAAAACAGAACAAGCAAAAAGTAAGATAAATTCTGAAATCCATACTACATGTTAAGGGCTTTTCACCCAGGTAAAACTAGCACTTTGTCATACACAATTCAATTCACGTTAGTGTAATTAATATTATAGAGCTCCCATAAAGAAATTAGTAGAAAAGAGTCATTTGGTTTTATTACAGTTACAGGAGACCATCAGACCTCTCTTCTCTTGAATGATAACAAATAAACAGGACTTATCTAAATGTGCAGTTTCCAAGTGACCCAGCTTACTTTCACTGCAAGATAGCTAGACAAAAGGTCTTGACTGGAAGTTGTACATTTTCATCAATATGACACGATGACATGATGTCCTGCTCTGTTAACATCTCTAGTTAGCTTCCAAGTGAATCTTCTATTCCCTCACTACATGCATCTGGATGAAGCTGAAGTCTACCTAAGTAGACATATCCCCTAAATTCTGCTCATAGGATCAGATCTTAAACTGGCATCCATTAGCATCATTTAGGACTGGGACTCATCCTCTCCTATTTAGGTTTGTAAACCTAAAATGTAGAATTCTGGAGCATGATGAATGACATCCTCAATGGGATCTCTGAAAGAACCACATTTGAGAATGTTGCTTTCTTTTCACTGACAAAGGAAAAATAGACTCAGGATGACTAGCTCAGATGTAAGATTATTATGGCTTATAGCAGTTGAAAATCTCATCTATCTATCTTGACTATTCTTAAAAGCTAGGTTATGTCCTTATAAAACCCCAGTGAAAATGAAATTCATAGCAGCCCATCTGTCAGAGTTTACAGGTAGAAAGTATTATTTTCTTCCTTGTGTTTTTATATTTGTATTTTTGGATTGTATGTATGTGTAGTGTGTTTATATAAAGCAGTTGTAAGCACACAGCACAATTGGTGTTTAATCAAGGGCATCCATAATAGACAGAGATGAATTAGGGAGACTCTAAATGGTGTACAGAAACCATCTGTTAAATAGGATCAGAAATAATAACTTGGTAAAGTGGAAATCTTTGTAGCTGCATTCCTACTATGTGTGCTTATGTTATGATATGTTATGTTATGATATGGATAATAGCAATAATAATAGTGTATATTTGTATCAAGTCTAACATTTGGGAATCAGAAGAATTTCAAAAATATAGTGAAAATTTTCAAAAACCCAGTTATAAAAGCTGAATAATAGAACTAGGAAAACTTGTGCATCAAGTAGAAGAAACGTTAGATTTATCTCTTAATTTTTAAAGCAATCCTTGAACCTTCTGAGGTTTGCATGGACTTCTAATATGACAAAGTTTTAGCCAGTGAAAACCTCCCTTCAAAGCAACAGAGTTTTCTCTTCTTTGAATGATTTGTGATGTTGTTGTGCAAGTAATGATTATTTTTCTTTATTTACTGGAACAAGGTGAATAAATGCTTTAGAGTGACCTTAAATGAATGCATTTTTAAAGATTAGATTCAGCCAAAAGTGTATATCAAATGAGACATTCTGACGAAAATGAAAATTGTCTTTTACAAAATTTGCAACTATGGAGATATCAGTGGTGTTTCAACCTCCCCTTTCCTGCTGGTAGTCCTTGTAGGATCCCTATATGAAATAAGGATGACTTGTATTCAGATGCTTTCTTTGCTCAGTTCAGAGAAAGACCTCCAGATCTCACACTTTCCACAGGGGCAAAATGATGACAGTTTTCTTCTGTTACTACAATATATTCTGAGCCTTGGATGAGGCTCAGAACAGCTATATCTGAAGCAATATAAATTCTTAAATTATCGTTAAGAAATGGATTATTCCGTAGTAAGTACTAGACATGAGGGATGCTCAGGTTTGGCCTAATTCTACTCCAATCTGTACTGGCTGGAGTTTATGTACTAAGTCATATTTAATTTCATTCCATTCAAGTGTATATTTATATGACTGTCACTGGTACATTGTCTGAGTAGTTTCCTGGAGTGCTATAAGCAAAATGTTCACCATCTGTCACATGTGGCTCATTCTCACCATAGGAGAAGTGATATATGATCAGCTAATTGTTTTGTTTTGGCAAAGTTTTGTTTTATTTGATTCTTTTAATACATTCTGCTATATATTTATATTAGAAAAAGTAATTTTCTGTAGAAGCATCTTAATCTTGGAACAAGAGATTTCTGTCAGTCTTAGATCCTAAAAATATTTGTTCCTAGAGTTAGTTTTAAGAAAAATCCCTATTGCTTCTGAGAAGCAAAGATATGAACCGGAGCCCTTATTCAGGAATTTCAGATAATATTTCAGGTATTCTAAATCTAGGCCCCTAAACACCTTGGAGATAATACCAGAGATGATTGTGAACTCCTCGGATAAGCTGATGCCATGTGCTGGGAACCAGATCTAATGTAATCCTTATACAAGAAAGTTGTGCAATACATTCCATACTGATCAGAGCATAATGACAGATGACTTCACGCCAAAGTTTATTACATGCTAAGGGTGAAGCGGGAACATGAATTTCAGCTACAGAAACCTGTCTGTCCCTTTACAAAACTGACTTCTCCAGCGATCAGTGTGTGTGGTCAATCAGAAATCACATAGATTTGTTTAACAGGTAGTCTGATCAGTCAATGTGTGAGATGGGTTATCAAGTCTTTGAATGGCAGCTGTTACTGTTAATTGTACACTCAGTGGGTGATCAGTTAGCTCTTGGGTAGATTGAACCTTGGATATTCTTGAAAACCTAATTAGGTGAATGGTAAGAAATGAGATGCCTGTCTACAGCAATGAAAAACTAATATAAGCATACTGCTTCTGGATCTGTGCTATTTCTGCAAGGCTTTGCCCCCGACATATAGATTTACCAGTTTTTTGAAAATTACCTCAACTTTATTTTCTGAGTGAGCTACATAATAATCCTAGTTGGCTAAAAGATGTGGGAAAAGCTTGGAATTTCTTCAAGTTAGATGTTAAAAAATGAGTAAGAGGGTGGGGATGGGTCAGAGGCAGAGACACTACTCCTAAATAAAAACTAATTCAGAAATGAGAATCTATTCAGGAATCAGTAAGAGGCTAAGAAACAAATAAATAGAGGGAGAACTGCCAAAAGTCCTATTTTTTTAGATCTTGAAAAAAGAAATCAAAGTCAACAGTAAAAAATACTCATCCAAGACAAAGGGAGAGAGAATGTGAAAGGAAGAAGTTAGATCAGTCATTCAGAGGCTGTGACTGACATAAAACACTCCAAAATTAAACTAATACCTTATTTATGTTTTCAATGAGATTGTGTTGAAAATGAGAAATGGCAACATGTGTGTAGGAAGTGATAGAGAGAAAGTGAAAATTGCCACAGTCAGGGTGGAAATTTACCTTAAAAGTTTAATATACTTAAGTCAGAAGTGTTGAGTAAGGTACATGTTAGAATTCTGAATGAAACGGAGGATGGAATTGCAAGTTTAGTTTAAGAGGCTTTCAGTAAATACATTAAAATATAGGTTTATTGTAAGACCAAAGGATAACAAACATGGTGTCTGTACTTAAGGAAAAAGAGACAAGGGAGAAAACTCTATATGCTTACAAGAGTCTGCCTTCAATTAGTATATATAGCAAAGAAGAACATTTTGAAAGTGTGATTCACAAAATGTATTTACTACAGCTACATTGTTTGAGCATCTAGAAAGCATAGTTGCCTTCAAAAATATTTTTTGCTTTGTAAAACAAATTGTAGTAGGTATTCTATATATTAAAGAAATATATCTTTTCTCTATTTCCTTTTTTTACGTTTTTTGCAAAAACCTCAATTAAATTACAATATTAAACTGGTTGCACCAGGAATCCATTAAAGATTTAGTTACCTTCTGTGGTGGACATTAAGAAGCTATTACTCAAATTCTATTTAAGCAGTTAAAGGGAATTAAAATGTATAGGAAAGATCATTACATATCATGAGCTAATTTTCTAGTGAAAGCTTAGTAAGTGATAGATTAGTTAAACCTCTCAAAGATTTTAGTTTTCTGCTCAATAATTCAAGATGAGACTGGGGTTATGTTGATTTATAATTTGTTACCGTCAGTTTTTTCCCAGGCAGAGTAGTAGTACAGTGTCTGGCCTCATTTTATGTTTTCTTTGAAGTTGTGTTCTTCACACATGAATTTGAAAGAAAAAAATAACTGATCTCCAAAGTTGACCCTGCTCCACGAATAATTGAGTTTTCTGCTCAAATCACCTAAGACAGGGAAAAGAGTTTTTTTTTCCCTCCTGGTTGTTGCAGGATCTTCATTTTGCAAACATCTGTGACTAGTTTTGTTTCACAGTGAGCAATTATTTTATAGTTCTCAATAGTCTGTTTTTTTTTTTTTCATTTGAATTTTTTTAATAGAACAGGTGGGCATCCACCTTTCGCATAAAACATTTCTGGTTGGACCCAAATGTGGGAAGTGAAAAAACTATATTTCAGTCTCTCCTTAGTCTTGTGAGTTTTTATTGACAGTTCTCCAGTTTTAGGAAAGTTTACTGATATCTGATAAAGCTGGGTCTGTCACAGTCTCAAATACAAAATTTGTGAATGCATAAAAAGTACAGAAATAGGAACTATGTAGAGTCGTGATTAAATTTTCAGTAGTGAATTATCTGTGCTGGTATGTAGGCTGTGTTATTTCATTATTCCTATTATTTCTGTGACACATGTAATTATATACACCTCTGAGTTTTTTTGTTTGTGCGCCCACAGTTTGCATAACAAGGGCTTTCCTCCAAGACTACTGGGAGATCAAGACCATATTATATGGGTCTAGAAAAGTAATTTCCTTATATTTGCATTACAGTTTTGATTTCACAAATAAATAGAATCTCATGATGTTCTAAGGGTTGTTAATATATTCACCCCTCAGCTGGATACTTTCTGTTTTTAAATATCAAGTATAATTCTATTTCTTATCAATCAAACATATAGGTAGGGTTTCATTTTTAAGGATTTTTTTTTTCTTTCCTCATAGAAATCCCGTGCAGTCAGCTCTTAAAGTTATCACATCTCTCAAAAGAACACATTTTTAAAAAATACTAACGTTCGGTTAGGTAGTCTTACTTAATAAGATTATCTGCTTCAGGTGATCACTGTGAATATTGTTTGTTCCAATCATTATTACCTTCCCGAATGCACTGAGTAGGTCACGCTGTACACTGAAACACAGGGAAGAGAGCTGTAGCAGTGCTCAAATTCGAGCTGGCACATCCATGGACTCAGTGAAACACTGCGCTGACATAGTCCATTTGGGTTTTGCAAGTCGTATTGCTCAATTAGCAATGAATGAGTTGACTCAGTCAGGCAGAGACCATGGTCATGCAAGCCCACTGCTTCTTGTTTTTGTGATCGAGTAGTCACTACTTTCTGTGATTCTTTGTGTGGGGTAGATCTTTCCTTTCTATGCTATTAACAGCCAAGGCTGATTGTATTACTGTGTAAGAGTAACTAAGTTAGCACGTTACCGTCTCTCTCAGGTCTATATCCTTTTCCATGTCTTACTCATTTCACAATCCATTTTTGCTTCATTGATTACTATGTTACAGGGCTCCAGGGTTAATGGAAGATAACTGTACATAAAAACAAATGGCTAATTAAGAAGTCAGTTCAAGGAGCTTACCAGTGTTAGCATACAGCTAGTGTTTTTCAGAATAACTCATTATAAGTGTAAGTGTATCTTTTGAGCAACTTTGTCTAGAGTTGTTCACGTGTTCCAGACTTATATGGTGCCTCCTATGGAGTCAAGGGAAAGAGGAAGTGCATCTATGGAAAGGTGTGAAAGCACGCCCTCCTAGGGCCTCAATATTTATTGACAATCTTCTGTCTGCTGATCCAGAGGATACCTTCTGGCCTGTTCTCACTCTTTATCATATGTAGACAACTTACTAGCCCTGTAGAAGACTTACTAGGGCAGCAAAAAACCCCAAGACTCTGCATTCCCTGATCCTCAGAAAACAGGCAGAAAACACATTTCTACTACCGTATTTTCTAAATAGCATTCTGCAGAATGGCTGGAGAGTTATCCTTCCAGATGATAATATAGGCTAGTTATTCCAAAAACTTCAGTGAGATTCCAGCTACTCTTCGATTTGAAAAAAGAATAATGGTAAAGAACACAAAAAATGTGAAATAAAGAGATTTTCCTTCTCTTAGGAATATAATCAGAGCATACACAATGCAAAAGAAATTCCAATTACTGCATCAATGATAAGAGTAGAAAGGCTTGAATAATTAAATGATTATTGTGTATAGGAGTTTCAATGGGATTTGTAATTCACAAAACTTTTTCAATTATTTAGATTCATAAGGAGGAAAAAGGGAAAATTGAAAAGCAAACTGAAAAACCCATTAACCACTCCTGTTAGCCATGCACCTATACAGGCACGTGGCTGGATCCCTTTGTAACTGCACGTGTTTTAAGACAAAGGGCATCTGCAGAGAATGGCTGCCAGAAAAACACAGTAGGGCTGGGAAGAAACATGGTCTATTCATGTGACAGAGGCCAGGGAATTAGTCAAAAGCTCAGAGATCATTTTAAAAGCTATCTAACCCTGTAACAAATGTTCCCTTGTTTGCTAATAGTTCCTCTGGGACCTAGTCCTGCCAATATGTTTATTTGCTAGTTTGCTGCCTATTGCAATGATCAGGTATGGTCAGAATATTTCTGCTTGACTGGATATTTTTACATTAACTGTGATGTCAATGAAATTTTTTAAGTGTTCATTTCCTCTCAGAATATTGATATTTTATTGAAAAATCATACACCAAAATTTGAAAAGAATTCCATTTATATTACTTTGATAAAAAGTTGGATTTTCTGTGAAAAGCTATTACAAAAAAAAAAAAAAGAGAGAATTTATTTGGAAACAAAGCCATATATTCTGACCAGCTATAGTTATGACTGAATCTTATAATTTCAGGCAGTGTAGATATTATGAACCTGACAGAAAGCTCATCAAAGTAAACAGAAAGACTTCCACTGACTTTCATCATACCCTGCGTCTTGGTAGCAAACAGCTTCACAGTCAAGCTCAGATATGTTGTAGCAATCAATTAACTATACCATATTCATATTTGTTGTCTGGCTAATCTATGAAACCTATATTGATTAGCTGGTGGATAGATTTCTGCCATCCCAGGTTTAGACTGCAATATCCCTCTCTAGGGCTTTAGTATATGTATATATATATATATATATATATATATTTTTTTTTTTAATAATACATTTTTGCTCGTCAACCCTTGCAGTAGCTCGGAACATTTCCTCTGACATCAGTGGACATGAGGATGAGATCTCATATATTTTGATATGCTTATAGCTGTATATGCCATAGTAGGTATGATACCTGGGTCTGTATGGAACTGTGGCAACAGAGAAAGAGGGGGTAAAAAAGAAAGGGGGAAATTGTATACGAGAATATTAAAAAGAATTCGCAAGGGGGAAGGTCCAATTAACAAAATTAGAATAGGACAGTTTGAGTTTGTGCAAGTCTATAATCCTATGAGGAAAAAAAAAATTGACAATACTTTATTAAGCAATATGATTATTAAAACTCTGATGGAGAGTCCTTTGCCTCATAGAAATCGTCCCTGAAAGTGTACTTGTTCTCATAGAATCTAAAAGGGCGGAAACTCATAAACAAAGAGATTGGTAAACAGCAAAGTTATAAAAGCCTGTCACTACCTCAGCAGAGAGAGAAAAACTGTGACCTGAGGCAGCAACACGAAAAGTCGCTGGTCATGTTATACTGACACAAAAAACAAGGGGCCTGGTTCTTTCCTCAAAATGACTTGGGAGTACATCCACTGGCTTTAGTGGGGCTACTACTGACTGAGGGCAGTTAAAGAGAGAGGAGAATCAGGTGCTAGTATTTCATCCATCAGGCTTGTCAATCTGAAAACTTTCACCATCACTTAATTTTTAAAAAGTGCAAAAATAAACGGCTCTTTTAAAAGATTAAAATGAGCTGCTGACAGTGCCTAAAGTCTCTTACCAAAGTTTTGTCTTAAATCTTTATAAAGTAGAAAAATAGAACCATCTATTTTGTAGCTTTACAAAATGAGCGCTTGGATGATTGAGTTTTATTATGACTTGAGTTTGCTTCCTTCAGTTATAACACTAATTACGATCTGGAGAGGGACATTGGTTAGATAATGCCACCCAAGCACCAAATCTTAATGATGCAGAACGGGAGCCTCAGAGCTAAATTATGTTTTCAAAAATCTCTATGCTCACAAGGCCTGTAAATCCCTACCCATCAATCCCATCTTTTTCAGGTTGTTGCCAGAAATGGTTTTGCTTCATTATTGTAATATAGAAGGAAAGAAGAGAAAGGAAAACAAAGGGAAGTAGCCTTGCTATGCGTACAGGAAGAGATACTAGAAGGGACCATAGATAATTGCTTCTTTCCCCTTCTCTCACAACTTAAGAAGTACATACAATAATTATTTATTTCACCACAGGAAAACAGCTTAATAAGGATTGAAATAGCTTACATAGCTTAGCATATTGTGTGCGTGCTAAAGGCCTAGAGTAATAAAAACTCTGGGCTTGGGTTGGGGCCAGTAGATGCTATTGCAATGCTGTTTCACTAATAAATGTTGGACTGATTGGCTTGTTTCCAGTTCTCTCATTTATCATAGCTTTATTTCCTTCTAGATGCTTTTAATTCAGTTGATTTTGTGAAAACATGATTAGAGACTTCTCAGTCAACTGAATGGATGTGTACACACTAAGTAAGAATGCCCAGTTCTTGAGTTGTACGCCGCAGCTGCAAAACCAGTCAGACTTCTAGGGGAAAGCAGGAGGGAAGATCTAGCAAAGAACGCAGGGTATCTTTCAAAAAATGCTGAAGGTGGAGGCATAGAACTCATATAGAATAAATATGTTCTTTCCTCTTCTCCTACTGGGAACAATTTCTTTTTTCTTCAGAGTGAAAGGTTATAATAGTCTACATGGTTTTGCTTTGAAATGCAAAATGAAGGAGCCTTGCTCTATGCAAAAGCCTCGGTAGAAGTGTGCTCTGCTTCTCGTTGGTATTTTTTTTTTAGAGTGATTGATATTTATACATTTCACCATCACATCTTATGCAGCTAGAGAGGATTGCGTTACAAAATAAAAGTACAAAATTAAAATTACAGTTATAGTTTGTCAAATGACAGAGCCAAGTTCGTTATAATTTAATAGCATATCTTTTTTCCCTTTACTATGAGTTAAAGAATCCATGAAGTTGTAGGTGAATGTATTTCCAAATGGCAATTAATTTCTTAAATTGGAGGAAGGATAAATTTTAGCTCATGCCTGTGTATTTCATATTAATTAATAAATAAACACTAATTAATTAATAAATACAAAAATTTCTAAACAAGAGGAAAAAAATACCACATGAATTCATCTATCATCTAAAATTGAACCTTAAAAGAAAACTATTTTCAAAGAATCCATTGTCTATTTGAAAAAGCAGAACATCAGTTTTGTTGACATAAAAGGGATCTATTCTTGATTTGATAGTAGTTTGAATGACAGTATAAATGAAAATGAAGAGATGAAAAATGTTTTAGATGTATGGTTACACTTTTTAGTTAATATAGCTTGGAAAGTTGCCTGAAGAGGAATATATACAAATTAATGTTAAGCATACATATAATTTAAAATATAGAGATATGTGATTTTAAATGAATTCCTTCTTCATGTAATGTATTTTTTAAGCACTGGTAGAAAAATTCAAAAAAAAAAAAAGTCATAACAAGGATATTGTATATATCTCTACATGGTGTAATAGAGAGATCCCAGAGCTAACATAAAATAAGCAGAATTGTGGAAATGAGAAATACAGAGATAATTTGGAGGCCAGAAATGATTTAGTTGCTTCTGGAAGGCACTGTTCAAAGTGCTGATCTGTCTTGCTTAATTAGGCGCTGCTCAGAATCTTGTTGATACGGCCGTACTGTTTCCAGCTCGGGAACGAACTCTTAGGACGGGCGTTTTTGCATTGCAGAGTATGTGTCTTTACCGCATCCTAAGCAGTGTTAGCCGCTGTAGAGAAAAGGGGCACTCCTCCCCGCTACCGAGTCAAGATAATGTGGCCTTTGAGGCAGCCCGTGCTCGTCCAGCCTTCTGTCTCTGACAGTGCCCAAAAGCAGAGCTTAAGGAGGCGGAGAAAATAGATGGTGACCTTTCTTCAGGACACTCACCAAGCCCTCAGCATTTTCTGGCCCAAAAGCTTCTTGAGCCAGAGGTGGAGTTTTTTTTTTTTTTTTTTTTTTAAATTATTATATATTTACTGATCCTTAGTGATCTTTTTTCTTAGGAATTCACCCAATCTCTTTTTAGGCTAATGTAAAGTTTTTAACATTTGAGCTTCAATTCTGCCACAGAATTGTAACTTATGAAAAGAAGTATCTTGTTTTTATTTGTTTTTTTTTTTCTGTTTGTTTGTCTTTTGAACTTGACAGTTTCATTTTTGTTTTAGTTCTCATATTAGGAAAGTGAAGATTCATTCTCCATTCATTTTGTTCCTTCCACCCACATTTTTAGAAATCTCTAGCATATTGCGCTAATAGTGCCAAAGCACTAACAGTGCTGACATGAGATAAGCTTGCTTGTGCAAACAAGAAACACAAAGATGGTTTGGATCCCAGAAGCAGTGTCATTGCCTCAGCAAAGGATCAGACTCCTCAGGAATGTTGATGCATCTCTTTTTAGGGCAAGTTAAGAAGTATGAAAAAATATGCATTCTAAGTTTCTCAGAAACAGAAGACATGGCAAAAATATAGCCTAGTTGAGAAGCTAAATAATTAACGTATGGAATGTAAGGTTATAAATTCAAGGTAGTTAGCTGTATCTATCTGGAAGAAGTGCTTGATAAAGAAAAAAATAAAGTAGTTTCCGGTAGATTATGCCAAGAAAAATCTAGTAAGAAATGTAAAATGTCATTGAAGAATATTCTGTCTCAGTGTTCTGTTTCAGCATCAAGAAAAACAGAAATTAAAAATAATATATTACTTTCTGTTACAGAAATGTGATGAAGTGTAAGTAATAGCTGAAATATTAACAGCGGGCCTCCCTCGGGGCAGCATATCATAAGAGTTCTTTTCTCTTCGGAATACTCCAGTCGTTCTAATTCCTCTTCTTTTCTCAGCTTCCTTTTTCACATCAGTGCTTTCATTCATCTTCTTTCCTCCGAATTGTCTATTTCCAAGCTAATTTCTCCACGGTTTCCAAAATCTCCATTATATGTCCCTTCAGCATTCTTCAGCATTCTCGTTAGCAAATTTTGATCTCTTTAGTCTTCTCCTTATTCCCACTTTGTCATTTTTTTTTTCCTATTCTTTATTCTGTCTTGCTCCCTCTGGCATCTTTCTTTCCTCTTCTGTTTTCCTTTTGTCCATCCTTTTTCCCAGCTAAGGAGGCTCCTATTAAACTCGACAGTGAAGGGGAGAGGGGTTTGCTTTGATCCTGTGAGAACTCCAAGTCTCTGGAGAGTGGAAATCTTTTTGCTCTGGTTTTACTTCAGAAATTTCTTATACATGTCGCAGTAGATACCAAATCACTTCTATTTCCTTCTGAAAAGGGGCTAGCAGGGGAATGGATGTTGCTACTGACACCGTACAAGAGAACAGAATGACGTATATTGTGAGGGAAAATCATTCTCAGTGTAAGAGGATCTAACTTGCATTCAAAATAATAGGATACTAGTCTTTTTACTTGAAAGGTCATTTTAACTCAAATCTCTAAACAAACTTTTCCGTATAAGAACATGATGCTTTCATTCTAATCCTCCAAGAAGATCGAAATGTTATCAGTTACTTATTTTATTGGTGTTTTAATGCAATACATGTCACAAAAGGTTACCTTTTCATTTCATATTGTTCTCCATTTTATGTCATGCTCCATCACATAATGTGCTGTCAACAGACATCGTAACAAAAGATAGGCTGATACGGTGTGACAAGATGGGCAGAGGTCACTTTGATTCTACGCAATGCATTTTTTCAGAATGTGTCAGTGATGCCACAATCTTAATATTTTTAACCTATCTGCTTTCATATTATTTTATATAGTTAAGCCATCCCTCCACCCCCATAATTTGGTGATACACCCTGTACTACTCTACCCTATTCCCCTGAGATGTCTAAGGTAGTTAGGCCTCTCATTTACAAGGATCCAGGTGCATAAATCCCTGTAGTCATTTCAGACCCCTCATCGGAGTCTTTGAATACTTAACATAGCAGAATTTTCAGAATTGGCCTTATTTCAACAGTACCTTTCTTTTGCTTCTTGCAAATATACAGAGAATTTGCCTTGCTCATGTTTGCACTGATTTGCTGCAGACTCTTGGATTGTGGCACCACCTTTTTGATGATGGGACTAGTTAATTCCCTTTACTTTCTTATTACCTTGCAGTTCATCATGAGGTGTGATCATGTATTCTGTACCTATAGTGTTTCTAGCAAAGGGGGAGGAGTTATCTGCTTATGGCAGTTGTGCAGATCTAGGATTAAGAAGTTAAAAATTATAAAAGAAAAAGAAGTCAGGTTTCTAAAGCAGGGAATAGCTATTAGATAGTAGTGGTTCAGCTATCCAGCTGAATTCACTGGCAGCCTGGATTGCTATACTATTCCATCAAAACAGGCACGAGATAGCTGGACATTTTCAAATGTTTCTTTGCTTTTATTCATCTATAATTATTCCTCCCTAGTCAGGCTGCTAGAGAGGTATGTTAGAGGAAAGGAGGTAAATAAAATTGAGAATCACCACTTAAGAATATAGCCAAGGAGAAACATCATTTTTCAGCCATGTGATCGTTACAAGAATGAGTTAATTCCGGGCTAGTTTTCCTCTTTCTAGTTACAATCTATGTCAAGTGAATAGATGAATTTGTCCCATTTTCACTTCTCATTACAAGGTTTGTCATGAAAAGTGAGTTATCACGGGATTTTATTGCCAGATATATTTGGTGAATTATGACAGTGTGCTGAGGACATTTAACCTCTTTCAATATAGTGTTCCTTGACTGACTGACTATTCCTGAGCATGGAAGGTGGTACACATGAATTCACTGCACTATTTCTTTTCATAGTGCAAAGAAAGTCAAAAATGGCTCTTTTCAACAGAGCAAGAAACAAAGTTGGATCATATTTAAGTGCACATTATTGTGATCAAGCGATGTTGTCCCTATGCAGAAGTCTTGTGAAATGAAAGAAAGATAAGCTAATACTCCAAGCTCTAGTTGCAAGAAGTCCTTAGCATACTCAGAACATTTGCACTGTAAAAGTAATTGCTCTCACCTTGCTACAGTTCTGACCTCCAGGATGTTGTTTCTCTGCAAGACATTTGATGCTTTGCCTCTGTATTGAAAATGTTAAAAAGGACAGAAGGTATTGTTGCTGGGGAGAAGCGCTGGTGTTTCCTGATTTTCTGTTAAGGTCATATGTCAAGAGAACCATTACCTTCTACTTTTCTGCTACCACCAGAACGCTTCCAAAAACATTATCCAATTACAGTAACTATGAAGGAAGAGCAGCAGAAAGCAGATGGGACATTTTAACAGTTCGTTTGTATTGCTTCTGCCCCTATCTTTCATCTACAGCTAGGCCGATTATATTGAATTGTGGGAGAATGAGGAAGGGATATTTGACTTTGCATTATAAATGTTCAAGGAGCACCTCACACATTACAGATAATCACCATATTACAGACAATCCTTTCTCTCTGGTACGACTAGTAATGATAATATCAGCCATTACATTAAGTCTATCAACTTAAAATAAAAATAAGCCATATATATCTATTATATGTTGCTAACAATCAAGTTACAGAACAGAAGGGAAGAATGCAGTTCCAATATAAATGAAGGCACTGCAAAGCTGCACAGCCACAGAAATGTAGTGGGAGCACACTGCACTAGCTAGAGCCAACAAAGGAGCTCAAAGCTGCCTAGGCTCCTCAGCAAACATCTGGAACTTTGCTATTTTTATATCATCTGCCAATGCATGGGGGAGGATAGGTAACATCATCTTAACACAGCTTTGCAAGTCAACAAGTAAGACATGCATCCGCTTCTGGTGTCATGGAGAAACTGCAAGAGATCAGAGCTTCTGCACAACCATGTGAAGTGTACGTGTGAAGTGCAGAGTGAAGGCAAAATATATACAATAGTGGACCCCATGGTTTAATCTAATACTAGGGAACGGACAGAGGACTTCAGAGCTGAAACAGGAGCTTCCACAGTGAAAGGCAAAGAACACAGCTATATCAAGGAAAAAAATGGCTTGTGGCCTATTCTCTGGCCCTGAGGCCAACGGTAATGGCTCACGCAGATATGTCCCTGTTACTCTATAAGAAGTGGTTTACCTGAACATTGGACAGGTCCTCTCCATCAGCAGAACTGTGTTAGTGTGCTGGAGAAAGCTTACAGATGCTAGAAGGACTGTTTACCTTTGGGATAACTTGGGAAAGCAAAGAGGAATATTTCTTAAAGGGTCAAAAGTCCTTTCAAGGGCTACTTGAAAGACATAAAATGCATATGTTACTCTCACACAGACCTTTGCTAGTTTTTATCTGGAGAAAGTAGAATGGATGGATCATTTGCTTGGATGTTTCTACTTTCGCAAAAACTATCTGAAGCTGCTCATGGGAGCAGTCCCACTAGCTTGGTAGAAGTAAATTCTACTTTATTAAGTAAAAGTCACAGAACTGAGGTCCATAAAGTGTAGTCAATCAGTATCACAAAGATGGTTGTTGCAAGGAGAAGGACCAGTAATCAGACATGCAGCCCTACATAAGAGAGAGCATCATAATCTCTTTAATCAAACCTAAACAAGTGAATAGCATGTGCAGAAAGTTTAATGGATTTTAATCAAAAGCCACAATCATCTAAATCTAATGTTATAAAGATATTATCAGTCCCCTACAATACTGCCTGCCAATTGTTCCTTGTGTGGAGATATAAACAAATCATGTGTAAAGGCTATTAGCACATTTATCATGGAATGAGAAGGTCTAAAACCAGATTTATGTCTAGTCAAAACATTATTCCTTACAATACAATCCATTAACTGTGCATAAACATGTTCAAGCAATTTAGATAATGTGGGTAATGGTGGAGTAGACGGTATCACTACCCCAGGATAAAATGATTCAGAGGCTGGTGTCGTTCTGAGCGTCATGTCCAGATGTAAACTGACTATTTGTAATAGCAAATTAATCATGGGAAGGGGAAAGGACGGAGGGACAGCCATCACAGGTAGAGTCATGTTCTAAATTCCAAATTTATCCATGCTGACCAAACTGTCTTACCGTTTAGAGCAAAATGAGCAGAAAAAGATGGGAGGAGAAGAGTAACTTTGCTTTGTTTCATTCAGTGCTGGAACACTGTAATCCTTATTCCATAGCACCTACTCATGCAACTAATTCTGATGAAGTTCTTGGAACCACGCTGGTGCATCAACGTTCAGCTTTTTGAACAAAGAATATGTAGTGTGGCCGTAGACTGGCATCGCTAAATAATCAGAGTAAAATTCTCTGGGCGTCCGGGAGATGAGATCTAAAAGCAGTGTTAGCAACTGTGTTAGAATTTGATTTGTATGAGTATTTGTGGTAAGATTAGCAGTAATGTTAGAATAGGTATAAGAAAAATGACTTTTTGAGGTGTTCAGGAAGTTGCACATTCCCTTGATTTAAAGCAGTGCATGTGATTTGAAATCATCTGAACTCCTTTCAAGACGTGCACATGAACTGGTCTTAGCAATAACTATCAGATGGAGGGCCGTATTTCCAGAATGGTAAGCCTATTGTCTTTCTCTTTGGGGGGAGGGACTTCCTAATCCAATTTTAAATTACTAAAATCGTAATCCTTTTACATATTTTCTTTTTAGATTATATTTTTCTTTCTAACTGACTACACTGTTAGGAGTTCCAGGCTAGGATCACAAGAATAGCTAAACATTTCCTATATAAAAATTCAGGTGCTGTCTGTACAAACTATGTCCCAGGGATTATTTTATCAATACTCTCTGACTGCAGAAGGAGGATTACGTATGTGTGAAGCTGCAGTAAACGTGTTTTATATTATACAGCTGACTGGCTGCTCTTTGTCAGTGGTGAGTGTTAATACTACAGTAGACTGAAAAAATTACAAATCATAAACATTTGTTGAACTATAAGATACAAATATTAATGACCACTCATGATTGATTTTCTGGTACTGTTCAGAGAAAAATAATAAATTATTTTTTCTGTTAGGTCTTCATCAAGGGCGTGATTCAAGATTCCTTGGGCTTAGTGTACGAATTGCTTCCTCCCCTCTACCAGATATTTCACTATACTTTGGTTTAGATCTGTGAAATTTTGTGTCCATCATCAACAGAAGGTTCAATCATTCAGCATAACCTTTGAAGCTTAGGGTCTTGCCTGTCTGTTTTCTGTTGTCCTGCCAAAGTAGCAATACTTGGATTTGATTCTGACCTCATATAGCTAAATGGGGCATGTTTATTTTTAACAGTACCATGCCTGATTTGTAGGGGTTATTCAGGAACGTGGCCATTCATACATCAACAAAATGGAGCTACACTGAACCTAATCATGAAGCAGCCATGTTGTAACCAGACCATTCAACTCAGTTGCATAGGAAGGATTTTGAAAGGAATAATGGTCTAGTATATCATGGAAATTGCTCAAATCCCAAACTTTGGTGAATCCTGATTCATATATGGGCTTTCAAAGAAGTCAAAAGTAATGTGTCTTCCCCAGCTTCTTGGATGATTATATACCAGACTGTAATGTTTATTGATCATCGTTCTTTTATCACTTTCCATTGACCATTTGTGTCCGTAGTTATGCATAAGGAGTATTGATTGTGTAGTAATTACCCTCTAATGGAGGTCAGGTAAGGTCACTGGTACAAACTTGCCCTTCTTGATTTTTGTTAATTTAGTTTATTGGGATTTTTTTCTCATTTTCAGTTTTGGAATTGATTTCCTTTTTGTGCCTTTTTATATGCCATGCAATATTTAAGTTGTTTACAAGCTGTGCAGAACTTTCAGATTTATCAGTTGTCTGAGGAATATTTATTCCTATTGTTACTATGTGCTAGTCTGCAAGAATATGATATACATTTTTCTGTGTAAAATCTACAGTGAAAATAATTAGTATAAAAAATGCAGCATCCTGAGAAAGACTGTTTTTATTCTTTTGCCTTTGGGACGCTGATGGACTGTAGCTTAGACTGGAACTCCTCTTTGGAATGCAAAATGAATTTACCTTCTTGTAGAAGCTACTTAAGTGTAAGTAGGATAGAAGCACATTTTAAAACATTGGTCAGAAGTTTAATTCTGATTTTAAAGTCACAGTAGCTGAGCCAGCACAGAGAGTGGGAGTACTAATTTACCACTGAAGTGTAGGTCCACAATGAGTTATTGTTCTCTGCAAGCAAAGAAGGAGAGATGAAACTGTGAGATAGGGCTATTGTTTGTCATGCTTGTCTGTTATGTTTTAAATTGAATCTTGAATTCTTCCAGGCAGAGGTCATATCTTCCAATGCACTTCAAAAGAACCTAGCACAATAGGGATCTGATCCTCATTTAGGTTGTCTTCAGGATGTCATAAACACAGAAGTAATAATAAGCAGTAACAGAGTTGATTCAGTCATCAAATAGCAACAAATCTGGGTTACATTCAAGCAGTCAATTTTAGAGGAAAAAACACACTGTTGGGAGCAAAGTTTATTATCTAAAATTTTGCTTTTTTGAATACTTTTGTGTTTAAGTCAATTTTTATGCCCACACATACACAGCAAGCTTTTATTGGTTTCATGCTTTATGGCACATATATATCTGAAGTATCCCAAAGCTGCTTGAATGTCCTCAAAATGCTTTTTTGCATAAAAAATATGATACTTTTTTTCTTCTCTGGATTACTTTTTGTCTAATAGTAAGCTGTGAATATGTTCACATGAATTCTGAAACAAATGGGATGCTAACTATCCACTTCTCCAGGCAATTCATAGTGATCCTGTTGGTAATTTGACGAGACACTAAGCAGTTTGAACATGTTTTTGGGAACACAGAATCCATGTCTGCAAGTTAGAAGGCATACATTTAAAATTATCCATTGTATAAGATATCAGTCTGGCACATAGAGAAAAATGAAGCAAATCATTTTTTCAGGATGCATCCTTTGATCTAAGATGCAATTAGAGATGCAAAGTCTTGCAGAAAAGTTTGAGATGCAAATAAAGATGCAAAGTGGAGATGCATCAGTAGAGATGCAAAGTTTGAATAAAATGTGTTCAAACATATTAGACATTTGAGTCTTTGCTAAAAGTAGAATGAGTTTCAGAAAGTGCTTCTTCGTTTCGGCTTTGCAGACTTCACAGCTACTGGCGTTACTACTTCAGCTTTGGAAGTCTTGAATTCCCAATGGCTGTTGTTCACACTGACCTTTACATTGGCTCATTGTCCATAGTTGACATGGGTCAGGCAGACAAAAGCTGCTTTCATCTTGTCAGTCAAACTGAGTTCTTCCTAATTTGTTCTTTAAGGCCATGTCATACCTTTTGTGAATCTTTTGGACATGACAAATCATATAAGAATGCATTTCTTGAGAAGGCCAGCATATCTCTTATAAAAGCTATGAAAACCACTTCAGGTATTTATTGCTGAGACTATGTACAAAACAAAGTAAAACAAATCATGATTCATTTTTTAAACTGTTTACTAGCACAGAGGATCACATAGCTCATTGTAGCCCTAAGATAAAACTACCATTCATTTTGCCCTATGCATGTATCTTAAGATACAGTTTTGCCGTGATACAGCTATGCATGAAGGGCCATGACATGATCCCCTGAGAGAATAGCTGGACAGCCAGATACAGACAGCTGATTTTAGCTCATAAAGCACAACCAAATTCCTCTAGAGAAAGCACATTAACTTGAAACTTTGCCCAAAGCTACATGGTTTCCAGACCAGAGCTGATTTGTGCCTTGCTATTTACAAAAAAAAAAAAAAAAAAAAAAAGAATTACTGTCTGACTCTTTTCATTAGCTATTTGAATATGCCTTGTCTGTTGTTACATAACAGTCTTCAGCAAAAAGAAATCAAAAATGCCTATGGGATATTTTGCAGATAATAAAACAATTCCTGACGTCAAATGCGTGGGCCAGAGGTAGCATTGTTTGTTGTGTGGTGACAGAATCAGACTGTTACATTTTGCATAATAGTGAGATGCTGCTACTTAAGTTTAGTTCCTGCATTTGATTAGCTCTAATGAAAGTGATAATATTAGTCCTAGAGGAAAAAAAAAAAAAAAAACACTCTGAAGGAAGAAACTTTAGAATCTTAAGTAAAAGAAAACTAGAAATAGGGAAGAGATGAGTAAGTAAGTGCTTGGTGTCAGAGAGCTACTCTATAGAAGGAAATACAATAAATCAGATTTTATTACATTGAAAATGTCTTTCAGTTATTGTGCTTATATATGATGTCAGCTGATGTCCTGGTGTAACAATTTTGGAAAGGAGCTGAGAATCAGCAAATGTGGCTGAGGTCAGCAGTTAGGAACTTCTCTTAGGATTAGGACCGAGCTACAAAGTGGAATGTGTCTTGGCTCTCTAAGTGGTTTTGAAAAGATCAGCCTATGCTGCTGACTAATTCTGTAAATTTCCAGAGTGATTTATCAGTCTCATTGCATTGTCTTTCATTAGTAAATTGTTGTACACTTTTCTCATATTAAGGAAGTAATTTTAAAATGCTCAGGGTGAGATTCATCCCACTTTGGTAACAAAGTCTAAACATAAATTTCTAAACTAATTTGTTTTTGTGAGCCCTTTCTGTAATCAATAGAGAAAAACACCTTCAGAGAGCAATTCAACCCCTGCAAAAGAAGAAAATCAAAGTATGTTGTGTGCTTGGCCAAGGAGTATCCATCTTTTCTCTTGAGTATAAAAGGAACCAGCTGACAACCAGCTGAGCATTGATTCCTAAATTCCAGGTGGCTAGAGTTGAGAGACATTATCCAATTTGTGATATAATTTCAAAATTTTCGCTTCACCCCTTTTTTTTTTCAGATGAACTGATTCAACCGCTCTGACCCTTTCACTTTGTCTCCAGCTGCAATTGTTAAATGGACCCCTGTTCATTTTATGATCTTCTACCAGATTATCTTGACCACACTTCCAAAACTCTAGATTTTACTTAGGAAAAATATCTATTCAGCCTTAACTATGAGTTTGATAGAGTTAAGCAGTGAAGAGTTTGATAACTCCTTGGCGAAAATGACCATTGATTTTGAGAACCGTCCAAAATGAAGGATCAAACCCTATACTGGGTCCCCTAAGTTCTGCTCAGCTGAAAAGCATATTAAATTTTGCCTAGTCTCACCCCATAATTCTTTTTCTACTTGCATTTACTGATGGAATAAGGACAGATAGAGGACTCTTACCTGACCAGCTCATTCAGCAATATTAAGTGAACTTTGTTTTATGTTCAAACAGTTTAGCAATGATGCCTTTTATATGACTAATTTATGTCAAATATGTCAAGACTGTTTTTTCAGATGCACTGCATCCACTATGGCATCAGCTAGCTGCTGCTCAATACAGAGGTGCATATCTAAGTGGACGAAGTAGTAAACATATCTATTAGGCCTTAGGGTTTCACTAGAAGCAAAGAAATGGCAGCACCCCAATGTACAAAGTGGATTTTCTTGAGAACTTGTTGTAATTTTTTGTCTTTCACCATTCCTTATTGTAACTTTATTTTATGGTACAGTAAAATTCAGCTCATAAATTTGCTCTCTTTCAGAAAGTGGAAGAGACAGCGTAGTGAAAATTTGGAATGTGTCATGAAAAGAGCACGTTCCAATTTGTTAAATGGCATTTATAGCGATGTGGTCATTGTCATGAAGTCTGGGCCTATATTCTAATGACTCAACTGTAAATTATATTACCTGGACCATGATTGCTTTAGTAGGCATCGTTAATATTTGCAGGAACACTGAAGTGACCTAAATGCTTAAACACCATTTGCAAAAAATTGTCATACAACAAGATTCAAGCTTCGAGAAGGCAGGCTTTTCAAAGAGTATTAGGTATTTTAAAATACCTAAAAAATCATGTGCAAGCAGATTTTTTTAAAAAAATCTGATCATGTTAGATGCTTAATTCACACTGAGATGCCTATCTCACTCATCCACAATGACAGGAGCATTTCCGTAAGACCCAGGAAACAAGAAACACAGGCGAAGAAGAAGTAGTTTATTCTTTCTTAGCTATTCACATGCCTTTATCAAACAGTGGAGGATTTTATTGTCAGTGTAATGCTAGATATCAAAACATGTAATAAAACCGTGCCATCAAAAACAGCCTGAGGAACGCTAGGTCAGTGTTTAGTACAATGCCTCTGAGACTTCCCTGATGTTTAAAGTACTGTGCCGTTCCTCACAATCCTCTGCTCTTCTAACTGGTTCTTTTCTACTGAACATAACTTGAATAACTTCAGCATTGGCTTCAAATTATGCCTTTGCTCTTCAGACCAATGTATTCAGTAAATGTGACATTAAAATAAGCTACCTCTCTTCAACACTGAATAAAACATTTCTCCTCAATACGGCTTTGACTGTTACAACAACATATTGAACAGAACACCTGAATGTAGAGTATGCATTACCCACTGTCACCTTCTGTAGGAGTCATCGAGGTTGGAAAGGTTTCGGAAGCAAAGGATTAAAATGAGACAGACATTGTCATGTGCTTGTGAGCTGCGTTAGGTGTTATTGATCTTTATGACCCATCTTAGATGCAGATACTAAATTAGAATCCTGATGTTCTGAAGCTGGTAATTTTTCACCTTTGACGGTCTGTCAGGGAAAAAAATCCTCCAAGAGAATAGGAATTCCTGCTTTCTTTTGAAGTAGGTTCCTATCATGTTAAATATTTTCATTAATTTGCTTTAGAAACAAGAGTCACATACAGATCCACAAAGGTAAAGGTATGTCAAAAATTTTCATGTACTGGCCTTTCAGTCTTGGTAAAGTTTTCTGAATCGATGAAAGGTTAGTTTTGTTTGGTTGTTTGCTTTTCTTTAGTAAGTGGCATCAAGAAAATTAAACTGTTAAGAATACATTGTTTTCTTAGTTTTTGAAAATTGCTTGACAGTAGAAGGAAGAGATCCACTCGTGGAAATATACTTCTTGAATATTTTGACCCAGTTCTTCATTTGGCTTGAAGACTTTTCATTCTTCCTATATATATGTTTCTACCAAGTTCCACATGGCTGTCACTTAGGTAAATCACAGAATCACAGAATCGTTTAGGTTGGAAGGGACCTCTGGAGATCATCTAGTCCAACCTCCCTGCTCAAGCAGGGACCTCTAGAGCATATTGCCCAGGAATACATCCAGACGGGTTTTGAATATCTCCAGGGAAGGAGACCGCACCACCTCTCTGGGCAACCTGTTCCAATGCTCTGTCACCCTCACAGGAAAGAAGTTTTTCCTCAGCTTCAGATGGAACTTCCTGTGGTTCAGTTTCTGCCCATTGCCTCTTGCCCTGTTGCTGGGCACCATGGAGAAGAGACTGGCCTCATCCTCTTGACACTCCCCCTTCAGATACTTGTACACGTTGATGAGATCCCCTCTCAATCTTCTCTTCTCCAGGCTGAACAGGCCCAGCTCTTGCAGTCTTTCTTCATAGGAGAGATGCTCCAGCCCTCTAATCATCTTGGTAGCCCTCCACTGGACTCTCTCCAGGAGTGCCACGTCTCTCTTGTACTGGGGAGCCCAGAATTGGACACAGTACTCCAGGTGAGGCCTCTCCAGGGCTGAGTAAGAGGGGCAGGATCACCTCCCTCGACCTGCTGGCAACACTCTGCCTAATGCACCCCAGGAGACCATTGGCCTTCTTGGCCACAAGGGCACACTGCTGCCTCATGCTTAACTTGTTGTCCACCAGCACTCCCAGGTCCTTCTTGGCAGAGCTACTTTCCACCAGGTCAACCCCCAGCCTGTACTGGTGCGTGGGGTTATTCCTGCCTAGGTGCAGGACCTTGCACTTGCCTTTGTTGAACTTCATGAGGTTCCTCTCCGCCCACCTCTCCAGCCTGTCCAGGTCCCTCTGAATGGCAGCACAGTCTTCTGGTGTGTTAGCCTCTCCCCCCAGTTTAGTATCATCAGCAAACTTGCTGAGGGTGCACTCTGTCCCTTCCTCCAGGTCATTGAGGAATATATTGAACAAGACTGGACCCAGGACTGACCCCTGGGGGACACCACTAGCCACAGGCCTCCAACTTGACTCTGCGCCATTCACCACAACCCTCTGAGCTCGGCCATCCAGCCAGTTCTCAAGCCACCTCACCGTCCACTCATCTAGCCCACACTTCCTGAGCTTACCTAGGAGGATGTGATGGGAGACAGTGTCAAAAGCCTTGCTGAAGTCCAGGGAGACAACATCCACTGCTCTGCCCTCATCTACCCAGCCAGTCATTCCGTCATAGAAGGCTATCAGATTGGTCAAGCATGATTTCCCTTTGGTGAATCCATGCTGACTACTCCTGATCACCTTCTTGTCCTCCAGATGCTTAGTGATGACCTCCAGGAGGAGCTGTTCCATCACGTTTCCAGGGATGGAGGTGAGGCTGATAGACCTGTAGTTTCCTGGCTCCTCCTTCTTGCCCTTTTTGAAGAGTGGGGTGACATTGGATTTCTTCCAGTCCTCAGGCACCTCTCCTGATCTCCAGGACCTTTCCAAGATGATGGAGAGTGGCCTAGCGATAACATCCGCCAGCTCCCTCAGCACTCGTGGGTGCATCCCATCGGGGCCCATGGATTTATGGATGTCAAGTTTGGACAAAAGATCTCTAACCTGATCCTCCTCAACCAAGGGAGTCTTCCTTTCTCCAGCCTTCCTCTCTTGCCTCCAAGGTCTGGAATTCCTCAGGACTGGCCTTAGCAGTGAAGACGGAAGCAAAGAAGGCATTCAATAACTCTGCCTTCTCTGTATCCTTTGTCACCAGGGCACCCGCCCCATTCAGCAGCGGGCCCACGTTTTCCCTAGTCTTCCTTTTGCTTTTGATGTATTTGAAGAAGGCCTTCTTGTTGTCCTTGACATCCCTTGCTAGATTTAATTCCAACTGGGCCTTAGTCTTCCTTGTCGCATCCCTGCACGCTCTGACAACGTCCCTGTATTCCTCCCAAGTGGCCTGTCCCCTTTTCCACATTCTGTACACTTCCTTCTTCTGCTGGAGTTTTGCCAGGAGTTCCTTGCTCATCCATGCAGGTCTCCTGCCCGCTTTGCTGGACTTCTTCCTCAGAGGGATGCACTGATCCTGAGCCTGGAGGAAGTGACGCTTGAATATTAACCAGCTTTCTTGGACCCCTCTTCCTTCTAGGGCCCTACCCCATGAGATTCCTCCAAGTAGGTCCCTCAAGAGGCCAAAGTCAGCTCTCCTGAAGTCCAGCGTTGCAATCCTACTCATTGCCCTGCTCCCTTCTCGTAGGATTAAATAGCTGCTTGATATCAATATCTATACACTGGACATTTACCAAGAAACATGTAGGAGAGAAAATAAAAGAAAATCTTAAGACTAGTCTCAATATTTTACTGATTCTGTAGTTTTGGTTCTAGGACTGTCAGTCTGACTGATTTCTACAATTTTTTTTTAGAGAAAATATGAAATAAGAAATGTAGTATAATTACTTAAACCCAAAGTTTGATTAGAAATGTTATTATCTCCTATTCTTTCCCCATTCCTGTAAAAATCTCTGGAGAAAAAAAAAAAAGGAAAAACAATTGGACTGCCTGAAAGATTAAAAAGTTTTGGCAAAAAATAAAAGACAAAATATTTTTCCTTTTGCAGGAAAATACTCCTTGTTTGATGGTAAAGGATCATGCTTCTAACCTTGTGGGAGGAGACTCTAATCAGGCAATGTGTCCCATTATGATAGTCACTGAGAAATAGTAGGAATTTCTTTTGTTCCTTTGTAGCGTAAAGGAAATAGAGCTCATTTATTCTTTTCCCAGATAGCAAAACAACTCATACGAGGAAAAGGCAGGAAATAAGTTTCAAACTGGTCTGTAACTCCCCTATTCAATGTAGAGAATTTGAGTGGCTACGAGGCTATGTAAGAAAGGTAAAGCAATTTAGTATTGTTGTAGATGAGCAGAAAATTACAACCCCTGAAAGCAAAGAAGAAATAGGAAAGATGTTATGATTTAGATATGTTATAGTACTTCTTAGGGCTACTTCTGGCTAGATGCTCCTCATACATCACCCCTTGCTCGTGGCTATATATGAAGTCAAAACAAGAAGATACTGTAAATTCATGGGGAGAAATCCTAGCCCCATTGAAGTCAGTGAAAAGAGTCCCACTGGCTTAAATTGAACCAATATTTCACACCTGGCATTTGCACAGTGTGATGGGAGGTATCTGTTCCAAATATTTCATGCACTTAAAATAGCACAGACAGCATGGTGAAGCAAAGGTGTGCCTTATTCATAAAAATGGCAACGTTGCAGTTATGTGACGTTCTAAAGGATTTTTTTTTTCAAATTTTTTCTTTGTGTAGCTTTCCCACTTATTAAAAAAAAAGAAAAAAGATTTAAAGTAGCATTAGCAAGAGGTTAGCCTCAGAAGGTAATTTAATATGAATATCATTATTAAAATCCCACTGCTTCAAATGGACTTTTTCAGATTAATAAATCTGCTGAGATATAAAATTATCTGATTTATAACTATGTATTAGTAGATCTGAAATGTCAGTTATTATCTCCTTGCTTAATGCTTAGGTTATTATATAATTTTATGCAGCTTCTAGAATAGGTTCAAAAGGAAAAGAAGTAAGAACTTTCTGGCTACCATTGCAATTAGTTTTCCAGTCCAGAGAATAACACTCAAGGTTATGTTTTCTCTGATTAACATAATCTGAAATAAGATATCATAGTGTTAGTAATTGGCATGGTAAATAGTTTCATTTATAAGCGTCATTTCTTGTTTAATGGAAGCCCATATACTGGAAACATCAGAAATAATTTAGAATGCAAAGACTTTGTTTCAGCAGGAGTCTTAGTCATTGTGATGCAAATTCTATTAATAAATAATTTGAAGGCAATCTATTGTATATAAAAGTACACAAAGATCCTAATCCTAAAAGTCATATAATAGGTAAAACTGCTTCATGGATAAGAACAAAACCTGGACCTGATGCTGGGCAGTGAGAACAAAGTCACTGACAGTGCAGTTTTTTTGGTAGTGACGGATCATGGGGTTAGTGACTGCTAGAAATGTAGTCCTCCTCATAGAGCATGGAAACCAGGAGCCTGCTTCTTATTGCTAGAAATCCATTCACACTGGGAATAAGCAGATAGACCTCTGTGCTGGTTAATTCATAGTCTACAAAATTTGGCAACTGACTTTGCTGGAGCGCTGGATTTATCCTGTTCTTGACATAACCCTTTCTTTTAGTCCTCATTTCCTTTAGAGAAAATATTCTCCTTCAGTACCTGTCCTGGTTTGCTCTAAATTTAGAACACAGAGAATACAGCCCTTGTGTAGAAAGTGTATTAACTCCTGATGGGATTTCAATGTGCAAATTTATTACATAAGCAGAAAGTGATTCTACAGACAATGATTATGTTCTTCACTGAAAACTACTTTTTCCCATACCAATACTACTAAGGTTTCTACATCCAGATCAAGAGAGACGAGCATCACAGAGGGAATGTGGCTTTTTTATTATATATTCCATGAAGAGTCAGAATACTTCCTGAAATGTGATTTGTGAAACCCTTCGCATACACACACACACATGCACGCATGTATGTATTTCACCAATATATTGAGAAATAAGGTTACCTTTAAGGATTTTAATTTCATAGATAATAGCAAACGAAAGAAAAATAGGACAATAAAATGAGCCTTAGCCCTCTCCCTGTAAGAAAAGAGCAAGTATACTGGTATTGCAGTTAGCAAAATCAGCTGTGAGACTAGCAGGGAATCACATTTAGCTGAGAAGCCAGCATCTGGCAATGAATGATATAAAAAGCCTAACTCTCGCTTTACCTTGTGTCAGTTGCTTTTTTTGGTAACTGCATGATATTAGCACAGTTAGAAAAACATAAAACTCAGTATTTGTTATAAGTAAGTCTCTCTCTCTTCCCTGCACATCTCTGGTGTCAAACTATGCAGAAGCTTTTCTGCAGTGCTAAGGCCAAGAACAACAGCCAGCTTTGCCCCCATTCAAGCTCCAGTTTAGACCAGTTGTTTCCTTGTTTTTACAAATTGTCTCTGAATCACCTTTTTGTAGAAAATGATTCAGATTGCTACACTCAAGTTCTCTGACTGACCGTCTGGAGGAGCCTCAGTCTTTCCACTGGCTTAGGAGGTCACTGAGCCTTTGTCTTAAATGCCTAAAGTCAATACATATGCTTATGTATCTATATACTCCTTTGAGTCTTCCCACACTTCCTTTGTAGTCAATGAAGAGAAATAACTGTAGATTTCATGTTATCCTAAGTTAATTGCGATGCTTAAGGTGAAATGGAAGTAACTGCGGTCTTCCTCAGGAAAAATTCTCATTGCCTCAAGAAGGAGAACCAACAGACTCAGGGTTCAGGCTAAATGTCAGGCCGTCAGAAGCATTCTGCCCAAGCATGGTTAATTTTACATCTTCAGCAACAACGCTAGTGAAAAACTCTCTTCTAATCACTTCTCCAACTCATTTCACAGATATGGCTAGAGCTATCTGTGTTCTAATTATATCACATCCTCCTTATATTAATGATCTGCTAGGCTCCAAGAATATTTGAGGATTTGTTCTATCCTCTCCCAGAATGCTGTTATTCCATCTGCAGCAGGCACTCTGTGCCACATCTGAACCTCTGATTTTCAGAGCAGTGACACTTTCTCACATAGCAAAAAGCAAGAGTTACTGAAAGTGATTTGATTTTTATCTTTTACTTCACTATAGCCTATCAAGTAATTTTTAAATTCTTCTTTTCAAAGTTTTAATTTAACAGTGAGTCTCATATCTAAACAGAAAATTTGGATTAGGATAAGAAAACCTCAAAACCTTCCACTCCTCATTCTCAAATGTAGCAAACTTCAAAATACTCAAGGCTTCTCCCCATGTAAGGATGCTATTTACTAGAGAAAGGGCAGCATTTAGGATTGCAAAATATATACATATATACACATACATATATACACATACATATACATATGTACATACACACACACACACACATATATATGTGTGTATTTCTTGGTATGCTAGGACTGAATCATTAGTAGTACATCTGGAAAATGCACAAGAAAACCAGTGATGACTATGATTCCACCCCATTTTTCAAACCAGCAAAGCTTGTGTCATCTGGATAAAGCATTTACACTTTTCAGTAGAGATCTAAAATCACACCTAGGCAAAATCTGAAGCAAGGTTAAATGGGTGCTAATATTGCAATTGGACAAGAGATTCGTGTTATTCTTCCCTAAAAAGCAGATGAAATTTAATTCCTCACATAAAGCTAGTTCTGTGGTTTCCTGGTTCCTGTGGGCTGCACTAGCAGATGGTATCAGCAGCATCCCTTCAGCTTTGGCTAAGAGTCAGCTTTTCATTTCAATTTGTCTCTTTTTAATTTCAACCATGGGCACTATATACAGTAACTGCTCAAGTTATTCAAATAATTATTGCAAAATACCATTTGTGGTGAAATTTAATGTCTATTTACTGAACAGCAATTTGCAGATAACTTTTTTTAACTCTGCATCCAGGTACAGATACAGAAACAACTCAAATGAACATCCTTCATAAGCTACCCAAGGCAGATCCATGCAGTACCACAGAGCATTCCTCCTTCCTAATGTTTTGGATATCTTTGGCAGTGATGCCTTTCAAGTGCCTTTCCTTATTAGGAATGGGCCTGACTTGGCAACGCTTAGATCCTTGTCTGAGCTTGGAACTGAGGAAGAAAAGTTCACTGCTGGATTTGTATTTTCTTATCAATAGAGACGATTCTCCAGGAGAGCTATGTCTCCCTCCTACAGCCTGGCTTCCCCACAGCCTGGCCCGGTTTTTCCTTAATCCCTGAGACCAGTCTGGGCTTTCCTCAAAGCAGAGGTATACGTCTGTCAAGGGTGCCAGCGAATCTTGCAGGCACCTTCCCCTTCTTAGCTCACTTGCTGTTGAGTGAGGGCAGATAGAGGAATCAAAATGAGCGGAATGAAATTTTCCTGGATGGATTTTCTTTCTTCGTACAAAATAAAAGTCATTGTCAGTAGCCTCTCTCTCTGCTTTTAATGGGCAATGGGAAGGAGCATCAAAGGACTAGAGATGACAGAGGAGAATATCTTTCTTCTCTTCCTCTCTACTAGCTAGAGAATCTCTTTCTATGCATCCTCACATATGGTAGGGAGGTAATACTACAGGAAGACTGATTGTACTGCTGTACAGGCATTATTAATATAAAGCTCAGTATAATTAGTAAGAATCTGGAAGATCTAGCTAAGAAAGTATTTCTGAATTCTGTAATAAGATTGTGCAGATAGATGGGCACAATTGAAGTATGTTCTTTGTAAGATTCTTTGGATTATATATGTAAAATCGTACATAATAGCTCGTTAGAGATTAGGAAAGGGGAACAAAGCTACAGAGATACGGCATATAAGCAGTAACTTAACGATATCAATTTATGTCTTTGACTTATTTTCTTGGTCACATGTTGAGGTTCTTAATCTTATTCTGCAGCAACTGAATTCAGTCTCGCTGTTACTTTTACTGATAGGATTATAATCTGTTATAGTTATTTTTAAAATGATTTATGTACAAATAATGCATGTTATTAGCAAATGAAAAGGTCTGATATTTGACAGAAAAATAGTCTATTTGCTATAGAAAAAATTCCTAATTTTAGATGATAAATATTTTTTTTAACTCTTTTTCATTAGGACAGTAACAGTGCATTAATAAAATTCTGCCTCTAGACTTGCGATAAACATAGTGCCATGTAAACCTTTCATCCTGAAATTGCAAAGAGTATGCATTATCTCACTGGTTTTAAATTGCATTAAAATGTCCAGTGAGATTAATAATGTGTTCCTTCCTAAAATAATGGCAAGAACTGAGTTCTGTATGGCTGTCTTTGTGTACATTCCCTAGGGTACGCCATAGGAACTTTTAGGAAACAGAAGATGCTCACTGAGAAAAAAAACCTTACAACTTTCTCTTATTAATTTTTATGTTCTTGGGAACGTAACACTGCCCTTGTCTTGGTGACCTTCATCAAGTATTTACCAAATGTGTGCTTCCACGTCATCTTGGTGTGTGACTGATGAAACATTAAAATGCTGTCAACAGTGGTATATTTATAAGTTTGACTACAAATTCATCACATTCCCTAGAAATGTTGCCACTGTACACTAGACCATTCGTATGAAGGAAAAAGAGGAGAAAAGTCCCTCCCGTGTTCTCTGGGTAGGTATTCTGTGTTGTTAAGGCCTAATTTCACAAGTACCACGTCTCCTATGCAGCCGCGAAAATATCAGAGGTGGCTGGGGGGAAAAAGGGACATGGGATGGGTTGGACAACTGCACTATATGATTACTGAATGAGCTGGCAGATAGCACTTGCTTTAGTGCTTTGATGATGAGGGGCAGCTGAAAGCATCTCCTTAATATTAAGTCAGTGTTTATCTGCTTTGCTGAATCAGAACTATGGTTATTAACCATATTCCTATTAAGAGGATAAGGAAGGAGAATTGTTTAGGTAGGTGCAAGGACAGCTGATGATTGGTAATGATTAGCTGTGGTGATAACCAGCTTAAAGCATGCAGATAGATAAGGATAAAGAGGTTTAGTAAGTGGGAGGATGAAGCTGAGAAAAAGACAGATTGAATAGCATGAATAAAGTTCCTAACATTAAAGTCTATTGGTATATGAAATTATCTGCCATGGGAAATGATAGATATTCTGTTTTTGAATCAGTGCACACTAGACACGATAAGGTATTCATAAACAGACAATAATAGAAAAAAAAAATCCTGTGCTTACAAGCAGAAAGACAAAACAGCCTTAACAAGGCTTTCCAATTTTGTAATTTCCTTGTTACTATTTACATGACTTAGTGGCAGATACTGCAGAGCAGTCTGTCTGTCTGAGATTTTTAATAGGTTGTTTTAATAAGCCTTTTCGTGATTTGTGTTTCTGATACGAACAGCAATTACCCAGCCAAGTAATGAGAATCTAATGAACATGTCTTTCCTAGATTACAATAGAAGTTCATCAGAGAAACCTGATAGTATTGTAAAACTAAAATCTGTTTTTTTTCTGTCACAACACATCGGATTGCTCTACTAAATACTTAAATATATGTACGTCTATATACCTGAAAAATATTTATTATTTTCATTTACTACCCTCACAGAGTATTATAGGTTTGTTATAGAACAGAAAATTAACCTAAATTCTGCTTAGTCTGATCCAAATCTATACATCAATATATTTGTTTTGACTGCAGGGTTCATGTGGAAGTGTCTCTCTCCTGTATACTGAAGGTAATTTTGCTTAGTGGAAGTAAAGGTCAGTAGGGTTGTGGTCAGTGGTGCGGAGTCAAGTTGGAGGCCTGTGGCTAGTGGTGTCCCCCAGGGGTCAGTCCTGGGTCCAGTCTTGTTCAATATATTCTTCAATGACCTGGAGGAAGGGACAGAGTGCACCCTCAGCAAGTTGGCTGATGATACTAAACTGGGGGGAGAGGCTAACACACCAGAAGACTGTGCTGCCCTTCAGAGGGACCTGGACAGGCTGGAGAGGTGGGCGGAGAGGAACCTCCTGAAGTTCAACAAAGGCAAGTGCAGGATCCTGCACCTGGGGAGGAACAACTCCATGCAGCAGGACAGGCTGGGGGTTGACCTGTTGGAAAGTAGTTCTGCACAGAAGGACCTGGGAGTGCTGGTGGACAACAAGTTAAGCATGAGGCAGCAGTGTGCCCTTGTGGCCAAGAAGGCCAATGGTCTCCTGGGGTGCATTAGGCAGTGTTGCCAGCAGGTGGAGGGAGGTGATCCTGCCCCTCTTACTCAGCCCTGGGGAGGCCTCACCTGGAGTACTGTGTCCAATTCTGGGCTCCCCAGGACAAGAGAGACATGGCACTCCTGGAGAGAGTCCAGCGGAGGGCTACCAAGATGATTAGAGGGCTGGAGCATCTCTCCTAGGAAGAAAGACTGCAAGAGCTGGGCCTGTTCAGCCTGGAGAAGAGAAGATTGAGAGGGGATCTCATCAACGTGTACAAGTATCTGAAGGGGGAGTGTCAAGAGGATGAGGCCAGCCTCTTCTCCGTGGTGCCCAGCAACAGGACAAGAGGCAATGGGCAGAAACTGAAACACAGGCAGTTCCATCTGAACCTGAGAAAAAACTTCTTTCCTGTGAGGGTGACAGAGCATTGGAACAGGTTGCCCGGAGAGGTGGTGGAGTCTCCTTTGCTGGAGATCTTCAAAACCCGTCTGGATGTGATCCTGGGCAATATGCTCTAGGTGACCCTGCTTGAACAGGGAGGTTGGACTAGATGATCTCCTGAGGTCCCTTCCAACCTCAACCATTCTGTGATTCTGTGAAGGTATTCTAGTGCACTAGTACTCTAGCCCAGTCTATGACTGAATTTCTACTCCATTCTGTGATTCTGTAAAGGCACAAGCGAGGAGGGGGAAATTTCTTCTGGGATCCCTGTACCAAGGAGATCCTCTTTATTGTGCATTTCAGCAGACATACACCATGGATCCATTCTTATAGGATTATTACCATTTCATTTTTGTCTGTTCTAATGTATTCTCCAGGACAGGGTCAAAAACCAAAAATTCTCCTTTGGATCCTGAAAATGCAAGTTTAGATGCATCCTTGCTACCTACTTCTAGCTGGCATTTTTTTGCTGCTGAGGAGAGCTCAAATGGAGGCACAGTACACTTGTCCTCTTGAACTGCCCTATGGTGTGGTGATCAGGGATTGTAAGAGATGTGAATATGAACCCCTGAAGTTGAGGAGAAACTTGAACCTACAACTTAAACTTAAGCATTTGAACCTCAATTTAAAGGTGAAAGTTTTGTGAAACAGTAAATAATGATGAGAATAGTTTTTTTTTGTTTGTTTGTTTGTTTTTAATCTAGACTCTTTGGAGAATAGCCTTATTCAGACATCATGAGTTTGCATTTAAACACAAACTTATGGAGGACCTACCTACAAAAGAAGACTTGAGGGGAAAATTTTCTAGAAAAACATTTCTGGAAAGAAAAAGGAACCTAAAGAAGCATATAGACTTCAATTCTGAGAACAATGCAGTGCATAAGAGACTGGTAGTGTGCAAATAAAGATGTAGAAAGGAGAAGTGGGGCGATGATTTACCTCTGCTTATAACAGATATGATCAATAGTCCTGACCCACTGGGCTACGTATCAAAATTTCTATATGACAAAGTATAACAAATCATGTACCATATACCTTCGAGGGACAGGAGGCTGTGGTGAATTTATAAAGTAGTTTACTGGCAAGAAGGGAGCAGTGCTACACATCCTTTTATTGACGTAGACACATCCTAGAAATGCATATTTGTGTCTCTTAGTAGACAGGGAGTCTTGTAGGACTAGTTCTGGTGTGGAGATCACCATTAGAGAGATTAACATGTAATGAGAAGAATCCCATGACAAATGACTCAAAATTTGCCATGGTAAGAAAACTTAATTTAAGACAAAAGTTTACATTTTATCGGGCAAATAATACATGCTCTGGGTACGCAGCAACCTCCTAACTTCAGCTGCTTAAGGTGAGTATTGCTAGTCATGCAACAAAATAATACTGTGAATTGTTTTACTAGGATCAAATTTAAAAGTGTTTTTAGTCATTTTGATAAGATTCCATTTTTTTGACAGATTATTTACTAATTTACTCATTTGTTTGTTTATTTTAGTATGTCCTTTTCTCTCACAATATGTCCTATGAAAATGGAGAGAAAACAGAGGAGAGAAGGTTGATGCTGTTAATTGAAAGTAGTTTTTTCTTCACCATATCTACATGTTCCCTAAACAGATTATCTTTACATCAAATTACTTAGTAGCAATGTGGTCATAATTTAAGACTGTATCAGTCATAAGAACTGCTCACATTAGATGTTGCTTTGAGCTCCAAGTTCATACATTCCTGTGGCTTTGAGGTCATAAATTGTTAATGAGGGGTATGCTTGCATGTAAAAAAGAAAAAAAAAATTAAATATTAAATCCTAATGAAATGGGAATTTTAATTTTATTTTCTCACACCTAGTCAATGGAAACTTCAGAAAAACATGTACTACTAACTCTCCTGACATCGCTGAAAGAAAAAAATGACCTGTACCTTGTCTCTACCAAGATTCAATGTTAAAATTAATGGTTCAGCCAAACTACTTTGAATGAGGGGAAATGCAAACAGCAACAGTAAAAACTCACTTTCCCTCAACCCCACAAAAAGACCTTAGAACCAGAATCCTAGCCCAAGGGCCCCAAAACTTCTCCTTCTGGAACTCAGCTTCCTTCTCTGTGAATTACGATTTACACTCTCTGAATTCAAAGTAAGTAATTGCTGAGATAAACAATTCAGGAACAAACCTTACCTTGCAAATTGATGGCTCCAGATTGCTGGTGAACAATGACAAATGATGACTCTGCTCAGGATGTGTTTGCAAACAGCAAAGTAGGAGAAGGGCTACATGCATCAGACACTTAAATTGCACTGAATAATGTGACTGGTTGTAGTCAGTAGTGAGTAGAAAACATTAGAAAAAGGAATTAGTGGTCTCACAGAGCGTAAAGAATGGGATAGAATATAAGAGAAAGAAGGGCTATAAAGCTTGGGAGTGAATGTGGGGAAAGAAAAGTTTAAAACATACGGAAGAATAAAAAGAGCAGCAGGAAAGAGACAAGAAATGGGAGAGACATGGGTGACGGAAGGGTAGTAACCACTATTAATTTTGATAAGAAGTCACTGGGGCTGTATCTTCACTGCATGAAATTGCAGTGATCACTGAACTAGCAACAAAAAGAAGTGCAAATGCACCTTGGGACTTGAAATTCACTTTTGCAACCATACCATTTATGTTTGTAGCCTCCATTACCAAGCTTCATATCCCAGGCATAGTAAAGGTGAAAAATGCCATGGGCGTCTCCCCTGTGAATGTACGACCACAAATGCCACCATAGTGCCAAATTGACCAGTGATACCAACAGTATAAAACTCTCAGCTGAACAGAAAATAAAGAGGGAGGGAATTCATAAGCAAAAAATATAATTCAACAACTAAGTATTTTCCTCTTTGAAAGTATACTTTATTGACTAAAACACATACTGACATTTTTATAAAAGGGGAAAATGTTCTTCTAATTTATTTGACAATTAAATACATTTTTTCACAGAGTTCTAAACAGTTGACAGACTAATCATTGTTTTTTTTTTTTTCCTATATGTAACTCATGCAGTACTAGGTACTTCATAAATACTTTTACAATTATAGTTTGAAAAATTAAAATTTGAAACCATTCTTGTAATGTTGTGACAGTTTTGCTTTGCTTCATGGAGAACGAATGAAGAGAAAAGTTGTGTTCCTAGTGAACAGTGCTGCAGAGTGCTGAGCTAATGTAAATCCCTCATTTATGCAAAATAAAGGGGGAAGAGAGATTTAGAGAGAAAGCTCAAAAGTGATACATAAGAGAAAACAGGTTTCGAAATTGACCTGAGTAGGATAAATGGTGGCATTACTCACACAAAGCACACAGGGAAATGGATTATCTAAGAGAAAAGCAATAACACAGAAGATATTCTTATTTAATAAACTTTCTCTGCTCATCTCAGTATTTTTCCATTCAATGATAACAATGAAAAGAACAAGGTAGCCTATGCAGTAGATCTTCAAAAATGTCAGTGTCTTGTTTACACTTAGTACAGCATTTTCTTAATTTCATTTCTTCATTTTTCTATTTCGTTCTATTTCGTTCACACTTAAAGTGTGAGTTCTTGGGGGCAGGGGCCATCCGTTCACTTTGTATGTATGGTGGTTTGCATAGGTAGAAAACTTGGTCACATTGTGGAACTGGACATTGCTATTAACTGTTATCTTACACGTTGTCAATAATCACATTCACACAAGATCTTTGAAATGGAAATATTTAATTTGAGAGGCAAAGTTTTTTGGGATATTCTTGTCCTGTTACCTGAATTGATGTCACCAGGATTTTCTCTGAGATGTTGTATGTGTGTTGCTGAAAATCAAGATATAGTTCTTCAGCTCTGTTACCTCGTGTAATGTCTGCATTTGGACCACTGCTGTGTTTTACTCACTGTTTATATCTGAATCATTGCTTTGTTTTATGCAGGCAAATTAAACTGAATATGTCCAAGCCATACATCCCAATAATCTCTGTAGAAATGAACCGAGATGCATGATACTCCACTACTGCAATAAATTAACAAGATTAATGGGAGATTTCATCTTACGTTGTGAACCTAAAAACATCTCTCTCTCTGTTCACACTAGATTAATTTTGTTCTTTGCAAGTGGCCCACTCCTAATTTTACATTCTACGCAGATTATGAATAATGTCAGAGACAGTAAATTTCTGATGCAGTGCTTTAATGGGATGTTCTTTATGATCCTTGCCCTCTGGGAGTTTATTTTCTAGTCTACCTCAGGACCTGAAGGGCTATCTTTATCCAAATATGTACTGTGTAAGCCTATTGGTCTCTAGTTCTGCATATACTTACCCTTTGTGTTCAGATTTCAAAGCAGATTTACATGGTGGAAAAAAAAAAACAAAAAAAAACCCAACAGCAAAACAAAACAAAAAACTCAGAATATGAGAACCACTATAGTCTAAGAGTCTTGAATCTCGTTGCTCACTCTGCCACCGTAGATAAATCATTTAAGCCTTGTATGTCCAATTATAGTTGAAGCAAGTTGTACTCAGCAAGTTGGAATAAAGATGCTATGCAAGACTTTGTCCTTTGGGAAATTACCTTTGGGACAACTTACTACTTTAGGTATGTAGAATTTACTTTTCTAAACAGAGTAGTATAATGAAATACTAGAAAATATTTTTGAATGTGTGGTTAATTTAATAAGAAGTAATTTTATTTTATTCATAGAATTGCTGAATCATAGAATCACTGAATAACAGAACAGTTGAGGTTGGAAGGGACCTCTGGAGATCATCAAGTCCAACCACTCTGCTCAAAGCAGGGTCAGCCAGAGCAAGTTGTTCAGAGCCACATCCAGTCCAGTTTTGAATATCTCCAAGGATAGAAACTCCACAACTTCTCTGGGCATCTTATTCCGGTATTTGACCGTCCTCACTGTCAGAATGCTTTAGCCTATGCTTAAGTGGAACTTATTCAGATTCAGGTATGTAAGTAGTAAGTTCAGATGGAGATACAGGTAGGAGAAAGGTAATTTTACAATGATCAGTGAATTTTTTTGAGAACAACCTTTATAATCTTCCTTCATCCCTCCAGATGATATCATAATTTCAGTCTACTTTAGTTTAGAATGATATTGCAAAGATGATGGAATAAAAAATATTTTTTGTTTACAAAACCCATGCCAAATCTTTACCGTAATAAGTATGCAGAAACTCAATCAAATTTATGTACTACACATGCTTTTACTACAACACAACCCATGCCTTGAAGAACTTGAAAATTAATAGCACTTCTGATGTACACCAAACTATGCATGAATGTGGTACAAGCATAAATATGAGCAGATTTATAGATGGACTCTAACCACAAATGGACAAGAAAGACACATTATTCCCGTTGTATAGATGTAGAACAGAGGTGCAGAGGGGCACTATAAAAGTTTATCACATCCCACAGTCATCAGTAGAACAGATCTCGAAGCTCGAGTCAAGTTTAATACCTGTTTCATTTAGTAGATTCTCCAGTAAAATGGAGAAGAAAGGACATTTGTAATAAACTTCCAGGCTAGTATATGCTGATCCAGGTCAAGACTGTTGCGTATATTATTTTAATTTCTCCCATTACTTAGTTCTCCCCTGCAAGTATATTAGATTTTTCACATAGGTATATTCTGTCTTCTTTTCCCTATAGAGTAGATGTTAGATGAAGTATAGTGAGTGACAGTAATAAATGGAAGGGAAGGACTGGAGCTGCAAAGGCAAAGAAAGTCACATGGCTACATAGGTTATCATATGAATTTCTTGACTGATTAGATATCTAGACATTAAAAATATTACAGAGTATAGAATCTCCCTATCTGTATTCTTTTAAAGAGCTTTTGTCTTCTCTTCTCTTCACTTCCTTTTCCATTTGATTAGACTGAAAAACAAATTACTATTATATAAAACTCAAATCAGATGTCAATGCAAAGGTTTCCTCATGTTGCATAAAGATCCTAATTGACAAATGTTTTCCAGAAATCAGATAGGAAACCTAAAAGTCCCTTTCTGAGATAATGATATTAGAAATTTATAGCCACTCATCTCCAATCTAGAAGAAGATATTTTTATTTAGGTCATGCAATTTTTATTGATGACTCAAAATTTCTGTTTTTACTGCTTTATATATCACTTGTAAATGAAATGCAAATACCTACTCCCAAGTTTTCCAGCAATGTTGTAACAGAATTAGAGATAGGCCTTAGGGGCTGACATTTTCATACAAATGAAGGTTAAGAAACTCATCTGGAACCACTTTAAATCCATCATCATTCATTTCCCAAAGTCCATAGAACAGCATCAGTATGTACTGTCTGATATTTGGGATTAACAGCAACTATTCAAAGGATAAATAACATATGGGTCCAATTTTCACAGCATAGTCTCATCATCGTGGCTATATTCATCTGTGTTCATAAAGATGTAAATAAAAAATGAGAAGTCCTCTGTCTTCAGCCTCGATCTGGTCATCCAATGTTTTAGATAATTGAAATATCATACATAGTTTAGGATGAAGTCATTCTGGCTTCCTCAGTACTAAAGAGGAAGCTTTGGTCCTCCAAAGAGCAACTCACATTCTAGGTGTACTGACTGTTACCTGTTTGTTAACTGTACAGGGAGCAAGAGATGATTATGCCATGGAGAGAGTTAAGTGCTTAAATTTCATGGGAAGAAACCAGACCTTTGTATTCATTATGTATTCTGAATCAAGAATGTTCTCAATTTTGGGTCCCTAGTTGAATATTGCTTACCTCAAAAAAATACAGATCTGAGGTTCATTCTGTGGCCAGCTCTAAAGTACCCAAAAAAAAAAAAAAAAAAAAAAAAAAAACCTCGCATATGTAAGATGGAAATATGGACGTTCAAACCTAAAATGAAAATGAGATCTTCAGAAAGAAAGAAAGGAAAAGGAAAATAATGTAATGTAACAATGTAAAATCAATTAAAATTAAAACACTTAAGTACCAGCTTGCGTATTCGTAAGGTAGAAGAGGGGTTTTTGTTTGTTTTGTTCTTTACTCTCTAGATATTTTTTACTCAACATATTAAATTACAAGTAGGCAAAGCTATATGAACTCTCATATTCGGACAAAGCTATAGCGATTCTTGTGCTGAGTTTCTCTTCTTTCTGCTGTATTGCAATCTGGAAGACTATGGATAGTACTTTATTAGTTCACTGTTATCCTGCAAATAAGAGAATTTGGTGTTACATCCCAGACTGCTCCCAAGTCTCTAGTAAGATTCTAATTTCACTGTTGCCCCTTTGGGGGACACAGTTTTCTTGTAAGGGTGGATTGTCAGGCTTGGAAGGAAGGCCTGGAAGCGCTTTGGGGAACTCAGCTTATCTTCAATCTAGTTGGAAAATTACCATCCCAAAGGATAGAAGAGAAGTCTTTTTTCATATCCACGTTCAATAACATAGAACCAATGAAAAGGTAGAAACCAGAACCTCCAGCATTCCGGTGAACTCCAAGTTGAATTATATTTAGTTAATTGTTCACAACTTTTCATTACCTTGCTTTCCATTTGTTCTTCCTTTCTCTCCCCTCCCTCCCCAAAAGAGAAATGCTTATAGAAGTATGTGTGTGTATGCATGCCTGTTTGAAAAATGCCAGCAGATTGCATTTTTAATAAAGATAGGTTTACAGAATTCTTAGAATATATCACAAGTTGTTATTTAAATAACCTTTTTAAGACTTCCAATATCCGTATCATTTTCTAGATAATCTAAAGGAGAGCCTAAATCTACATCTGTTTTGACATCCCTCATATATTTCATTTATTTTAATGCTTTTCTTCACTATTTCTCATTATTTACTTAATAAAAAATGTTGTATAATTTGGTTATGTTTCCAGAATAAGATTCTCACTCTGGCTTGCTGTATATCTTAGAGAAACTAATGTAACATAAAAGTAGGGATGGACAGTTTAAAACTCCTGTAATCTGGGGAGAAGCAAATCCTTTTTTTCTGATGTTGAAGAAAATAGCTTTAATATTCCTTCCCAAACATCTTGCAAACCCTGAGGGACTGGGTAAGCATCACTAAGAGTGCACTGTCATCTGAGGCAGTTTGGTGGCATCCAGGGCAGGCTGGCGTAGCTTCTGCATATTAGAGAGGCATTCAGAAATGTTCATGTTACAAAGGTATTTGCTACATCCAGCACAATCCTCCCCCAGCCACCTCCTATCTAGGTTTCTCTCTCTGCCTAACTTGTCGTAGATACCTAGCACAGCATTTTCATGCCAAGTTGGACATTAAACTCATTCAACTTGAACTTGAGCTTTAAGCTGGTATTTATCCATCCACATTCATTTTTATCTGTAACAAGCAAAGCACCTCCTGAATCACGATATCACTGCAGTATATATCTTCCTAGGAGAAACTGTCAAGGTGCTGTATTTTCACAACATATCATTTGTAAATTGCTTGACAGTTATTTCTCCCATTATTATTTATCATGTTTTACTCCTCATAATGTTGAAAAAGGAGTTTCTTTTCTGGTTAACAAGGTATAATAACAAGATGTCTCTTGATAAATGGCAGGATATGAATCAGGGTATATCGCACATTGTGAAACATTTTCCCATAATAAAAGTGCAACAAATAATAATTCTATCAGCTTTATTGGATATTGGTTTTCACTAGAGTTGTTCAGACTCATACGTTAAATGGATCTCTTAAAGCAGCCATCAAATCCAGTAGAGTTGTAAAACGCACATCCCTAAGCCTTCAGCACCTGCTTTTACATGAGAGGGTGAGTATAAGACAGAAGCACATTGTAAGAAGGCCGTCTCAAGCAGGGGAAACAGCTGCTACAGCGTGCCAGAGGAGTGAAGGAAAGTGCTGTAGACTTGAGGCAAGGCTGTGACTTTTAAGTGCCTTTGTACTTACCCAAGAAATAAAAATTTCTTTTGCAGAACAAAGTCCACAGAAGTACCTACTTCTAAGTTCACAGAAGTGAACAGGAAATGGTGGATTGTACCTCGTTTGTACTGCCTCCCTGCTTTGGACTACAGTAAATGAGTAATAACAGTAATAGTAATTATAATAGTAATAACAATAGTAGCAGGTGTCTTGGCAGGGGTGAAGTTCTTTTGGGAACTGCTCTGAGAAAATTGCAGTGAACCTGTACGTGAATATCAATCCAATTTGAACGTCACCACCTGCCTTCCCAGAACCTAGAGCTCTCCCCTGTCCTCTGTTCCCTGACAGCGGTCCTGAGCAACAAGCACAGGAACGAATTAAAAAAAAAGCAATCCAAATATCTTCCATAACAAGCCAGGCCATTCCACAGCACACATCACACAGGCGCGAATTCATTCCTCTTGTAATTACGTAATTGAGGCTGGGAAGCACTCTTTTTCTCAGCCCCCTCATCATCCAGGAAGGCATGTCTGCAGGGTGGTCTACCTCTGTGTCTACTAACCATAGGGAGATCCTAGAGTGAGAAGGTCTATACCATAGTTATCTCCATTTGGAGCGAAGTTTGAGTGGCACCACTTTGCCAAGGACACCTTGTCACGGATATAAATAAGGATGTGGAGACTGGGCCAAAATCTCCTCTGACATTTATGGCTAGGGCCAAGAAATGGGCTCAAGTATCAAGTCCATAAATGCCTGTGCTGCTTGATAGTTAGCATGCTCCCTGAGAAGGTTTGGTGCACAAGAAGTAGATCTCAGGCACAAGTGTTCATAGCACACATTCATAAATTAACTTAACGGGAAGTGGGAGAGGCAATGTAATCCACAAGGAGTCAGGAAAACTACTGTTTATTCTCAGCTCTCTTTGAGATCTCTTCTGTGAGTTAAGCAAGACACTTCACCTCTTTGTGTCTTTTTGCAGCTCACCTCTCTTTTCTGTGGTCTCTGTGGTCTGAGTCCACCAATCTCCAGGCTATGTCTGATTACGGAGTATTAAATCCAGCCCAACATTGGCTAGAGTCTCTAGACGCTACTGTAATAAAACATTACCCATTTTCAAATTCTGCTTTGCTTTAGGATTCCGCTGCCTTCAGCTCCAATTTTCCAATACTATTATCTCCCTGTTTTTTTGATTCCTAGAACAGCTTCTGTATCATCTTGCTATTGAACTAGAATGGGTCAAAAAATGTGGAGTTTTTTTTTTTTTTTCATCTCATAAAATATATATCATCCCAGAGCTGAGGCCTGCAGGACAAACATTACTATAAGAGACTTAAAGAGCTCAATCTGTTTGCCTTATTAAAAAGAAGATTGAGAGGTGACTTGATTGCAGAGCTTAAAAACCCCAGGGGGAACAGAGATGAGGGCAACAGCAGCACTAATGTTTACTGTATCCAACACAGAAACAAGCAGCAACGGCTGGGAGCTACATTCAATTATAGTTAAAGCACATTCCTATTCGAAAGGAGGCTCAGCATTTTCAGCAGTGCTTCATCACTGCAATATGGTGCCACAGAAGCAGAGCTTCTCCCTTTCTTATTTGCCTTCCCACGAAAACTAGGTAACTTCCTTTGCTGATACTTTTTACTATGAGGTACGGAGATAAGTAGAGAAACCACATGAAATGCTGTAGTCTATAGTATTCTGGAGGAGATAGATTGGTTGAGCTAATTATCCCTTAAAATACATAAATCTGTAAAATGGAATTAACTCTTCTACCCAAAAGGGTGTTCTATGTATTATGAGTGTGTTCAAGACTGGTTATGAGAAAAATGTCAAAGTAGATTGTATGTTTATTGGTACCTTTATATCTTCATCTCTGAATAGAGGTAACCATTATAAATAAATAGGTGCAATCTGGGGCTTAATGAGTCCAAAACTGTGAAAGGTGTGCCAATGAAAAGAGCTAATTCTTGGTATTATTATTGTTATTACTGCAAGCACAGAGGCAGAGGTAAAAATTCACCAGGTTGCCTTTGTGGGAGAGAGAGGCTTTTGCTTTGATAGAAGTCTGAAAAAGTAGATCTACAGATTGTGAAGAAATTTACTTGGACTAGTTATATAAAATGGATGATTGCGAATTTCTTTCGGTGACAAAGAAGGATCTTGCTTTATATAAGCACAGTGGTACATAAAACACCTTTTGATGACTGCTCTATCTGATAACCACAATTACTTACAATAGGAGATGGAAGGTGACATGTTTCGACATTAGCAGAACTCACCAGCCCCAAAAATGATCTACTTTATCTTGGAAATACAAACCCGTTTCTTCAATATATTCTTTTTTTCTTTTCTTGTGCTCCATACCTCTATATATTTGAAAAGATAGGGGTGGGGAGAACTAGGCAAATCAAAATTCTCTACAGTAGAGTGCACCGCAGAGACAGCACAAAATAAAAAGAAAATGAGGTAAAGATGAAATCTTTTCTGGTAAAAGACTTGAGATAATACTGTTACCTAATTACCTCTATCATTTTTAATTGTTTGGAACACGCATGACACCACATGGAACTGGCCAGATATGAGTGAGTGTCTTTTTCACCTTTGTTTGGTTGATTAGGTTTTCTTTGGGTGACTGATGACTGTCATTGATTTCAAAGTGACTCTGATGATGATATATGTGTGATATGTGGCTTGATTTTCAAAAGCACTTCTTATTGGCCTGGCTCTAACTCTTACAGGTCAATAATGCAGTTCCAGAGGGAGTAGAGCAAAATCACTGATGAGTAAATGAAAGAAAAAAGCAGTAGATTTTGGGTGATTTTTTTTTTTTTTGTGGAATATTTTAAGAAGCATCTGCTATTCAAAAAAAAATATAGAACCTATAGAACCTGACTTTTGAAAATTAGGATCTGACAGTGATTCTCCAGTCATATGCCAAACAACGTAGATACCCAAAATAGTCAATTTTGAAACTATCAACAAAATACGAAGAGAAAAAGAAGAGGAAGATACATGCTCAAAATGTATGTTAAATTTTATTTTAATAGTGAGTGGACATTGTGGTGATACTCCTCGCAGAGCTGAATTCATCTTACATAACTTTTAAGTGAAAGTACATTATTCACAAGCCATTTTATTCTGAAGGATGGCTGGACTTGATAATTATCTTAACAACCTGCTAGTTTCTAGCACAAAATGAAAGAAATTATATTACTGAGACTCTATGAGGCAGACTGGTCAGTCGATACAATTACGAATCTCTGAGCACCATGGAAGAGCATCATATAGTGAGGAAGGCCAAACATTATATTGCCTGGTAATTACTTACTCCTTTTTTAAATTTACCTTTCAGAAGATATGAGTAAATTTAGGCCTCATAGAAGTAGTGAAGCTCACTGAAACCTCTGTAATCAGGAGCAGTTTGGAGAACGAGAAATGCTGTGAAAACTTCCCAGTATGTAGCCTTGCCAGTACAATTCAGTCCTGACCTTAGTATAATGTCTAGCTTCTTCCCAGCAAAAACTGCCGAGTCTGTCAATGTGTGATGGTTTCATGGTGCAGTCTTTGACGAGATGCCAAGGTTATTCCTGTACGTCACCTATGTGAAACTAGGTTTGCATGACAAGAAAATACTCCAAGAGGCCACTTAGTGCGTGGTAGGATAGACAGGATATCAAAATAAATGGGGGCTGTATGCTTAACTCTACCAGTGAACAGGTATGACATTATATTATGCTTTTATGTGGCGTAAGGTTACAATCCCAGCTGGAATATTCAATTTAATACAACATATTAATTATAGTAAAGGTGACATTATGGATGGAAAAAAGTTTGTATTTCCTCCAATCTATTCCTCGTTATCTAAATATGCTTTTATACTTACCTGTAGAGTTGGCACATATTATGAGACTATATCATACAGCAGATTGATATAACGCTTATCTGATACTGGCAGAAAACTGTGAGCTAAAAAGGAGACGTGGTATATAGCTTATTAGATGTGGTATACAGAAGTGTTATAGAATAAAAAAGTTACAAATTTACTCACAAATTCTTGTGTCTTTTCCAACATATCCTGTACATCCTTAAATATACAGTTCTTTTTAAGTTCTCTTTAACTTAAAAAAAAGAGTTTTACCAATTATGTATCTCATCTCTTAAAAAAAGCAAAATATAGCCTAGTAGTGGCCCAATTAGGCCTGATACTCTGACATAACGTAGATGAATAATATCCTTAAATGACTTACTTAAATAATAACTGTTGCATTTATGTGTTGTTTTTTTCAGCCATTTCTTATTTTAGTTGTTGTATAACGGAATTCAGCGTGCTCTCTTGCGAATGACATTACAACTGTGTTGCCATAGGCAAGCAAACAAGATACAGATGCTTAAGGGAGGTAAAAAAATAAACACTAATATTTTACTGATGTTAAAAAAAAATGTCAGGGCAGGAGCTATGTTCAGTGCTTCTTCTGTGTTAAAAGAGTAGTTCTCCTATATATGGGACAGTTGCAGTTTTAAAACACATAGATTTTATTTTTGCGTGTTTTAGTGTTAGGGAATGTGACAAAGTAGCTTCTGACAGATTGCCTTGAGCATATATCTGATCTTTCCAACTGCTGCCTCTGTGGTTCACTGAGAGGAGATCAGAAGGCCTGAGGTTGGCAGGTGGCAACGCAAAGCAAACAAACGAAAGGGTTGTCTTTCACAGCTTTTTTTTCTTTTTTTTTTTTTCCCCCTCCTTATCTCTGGCTTCCAACAGTTTGGCCTGTACAAATCCCCATCTGCTCTATCCCCATCTCCAAAAAATGGCACTTAGAAGCAAGTCTGTGCAGCTGATTCATATAGAAACCTCAAGGCAATGGATTATTAGAATTACAACTGTGCTACCTACCAGCACAGGTCATGAACCGGCACCCCCCACTGTGCGAGGAGCTGTACAAAAGACCATTTGCAGAGTGGGGTATCTGGAGACACAGCTTCATGGCTCATTTCCATGGAACATTTAGTGTCTGTCAACTCAGTATTTTCAGAGAGAAAGGAATGCCACTAGACTATTTTCAATTCACTGTACTCGTGAAGTCATAATCACACATTAATAAAAATAGGAACAATCATCCAACATTTCATAAATCAGCTTTTTTCCACTATATTCTGTATAAACCATAACAGATGGGTTAGCTGAGATGGGCCAACAGAGATGTGTGATTTACTGGCAAAAAAATTGTGACAGCTGGATTACACACATATCCACACACACATACTTAAATTTAATAACACTTTAGAAAGGAAGAGTTTGATTCTGACCTAACCAGTTGGAACCGGATCTACTCCTTACGAATTTTACATATTACCCCTCTATTTGCTGATCTTTAACATTTTCATTAATGATCTAGGCATAAAAATGCAGGAGTGTACTAACAACATTTGCTGATAACACAAAGTGGGAGCATTTTCTATCCAGAAGAGACAGAATTATTGTAGAGGAAAAGCTGTGTGACCCAGAGGAGTGATTGAAGTGGAATTAAATGTAATTGTAAAAAGTGCAAGGCATGCCCTTAAGGACTAATAGCAAGACTGTTTGCTACAACACAGCAGCTGGAAGGCAGGAGGGAAAGTCTTGGATATATCCACCACTTACAGGGTGATAATAAACCATGGAATTCGTGCAATTCTCCCCAAGGAAATGTCATTTCAAGAAATATTTGGAGTGATATCCACAACAGAGACATGGAAGCATCGAAGGCATTATAGAAGATACAGGTGAAATCTCAACTAAGGTTAGTCGTGGTTACTTATGCATGATGATGACAAAGTCAAATTGGAAGAGATGCTGAAAATGTATATCAGGGTAGTCCCACCACAGGAGATTAATAAGAGTTTGTTTTATTTACCCAAAGTAAATGAAAGTAAAGTGATAAAAGCACCGTATATATATCGATAAGAAAAGGCAAAGGAATATAAATAATTGTGAGGAAGAGTGTTTTAACATAAAAAACAGTGAGAGGGCACCATTAAATTTTGTCTGGAAGTTAGGAGATGGTTCCCGATTGTCACAGCATGTGACAGCTGTTCCAGGACAGCCTTTTAGCAGCAATGAAGTGGGGCACAAGCTTCTCATCTCTTCTATTTTCGAATGGAGTTACCTAATATGAAGGATTGAAATGATGACAAGGATCACTTCAAGATCTGTGTCATTCTTGTGAACATTCTCCACAGGTGCTAGGATACCTATTTCTTTAGAGTGTGTGAGTAATTAAGTAAGTTCATTAAGTTAGAATCAAAGCAATTGCTCCTAATCAACTTCAAGTTTGCAGCTTCCGATTTAGATCCAAAGAACGAACTGTATAGTTTAGAGCTTTTCCACTTTTTTTTTTCAGTTATGTCAGTTGATTTAACAGATAAAGTATTGCATCTTCATTGTTTTCTCCATTATATTAATGAGTGTTAAAGTTCTAAACATAGTTTCTCATAAGCCAATGACCACCATTTCTAATCGGTCAAAAAAATGACTCAAGTTCTATGAATAGGATGACTTTTAAAAGCCTGAGGTTTTTATCATCAGTAATTAATTTTTGTTCTTTATTTTTACTCATCTTGTACTTCTGTTTTGCCTTCGAATTTCTTTAGACTTTGGGATAAACTTCTATAACATCTGAAAATATTGCTCTAGAACGACAAAGCTACAAACTTTTAATTAGCAAAGAGGGAGAGAAGGAGGTAGACGGAGATGCCATACTTGGCATATTTCACTTCACTTCTTGTACTAGGGAACCAAAATATCTATACGTTCCACAAAGTTAATGTTTTATCTGCGGCTATGTGTCGTTCCAGTTGCAACTTTTCAAACCCGTCCATTTGCTCCTACAAAAAGCCAGGGACACTTAAGCAGAGAGAGTGTCGCTGTGAAATACCTCATGTTCTCCTGTTAGTGCACTCAACCTGCTAACACCCAGCTCAGCTCACTTCTGGTTTGGCTGTTCCTGAGAAAGTTGAAAGGGCAGAGAGCATTACCTAAGACAAGAAAACTATTACAGCTGACAGGCAAAGTTAAACATTTGTATTGTCTATGAGCAACCCTATTGATTTCACAGGACTACATGACTTATAAAGGCACAGAACAGTACTAACAGAACAGAAAGTGAAGTAACATCGGACGCTGAATCCCTGGAAGACAAAAGAAATTGAGAGCTGTTAAATCCTAGTGTGGATGAGCTATAGTGTAATTTCCATTTAAGCTATTTACTCATCCCGTAGGTATAGCTTTTCTGCAGCCTGCAGTGTGCCCCGCCATCAGATTACGGAGTGCAAAGTTCAGCACATGTTCCAGAATGAAAGCCCTATTGAATACTGGATATAGATCAAAACACTTTATCTTTCACTGGAGACATCAAAGAAATGAAACCATTGCTGTAAATGTCAAATCTACATAGGAAAGCAATAGCAAACCACCTTTTTCATACATAGGTTTCTGCGTCCAGAGCTGCATAAGAAAAGGTACTGTCATTCTGGATTAAAAACAAATATGTTTTTGGATCATTTTAAGCCATCTGTGGTCTAAGCTGTTCCCTTCCTTCACTGACTCCCCTCCCTTTTATTTTTTATTTTGTATACTCAGACATACCACCTGTTCAGAGATGGATGACTGCTTGTTACTAAACTGTTTCTTTAGAGCCTGAACTGGGACATAATAAGAATGTTTCTATTTAGCACAGTAATTTTGGCTTATTTGTTTAACCTTGCCCATATGGCAAGAGAATTGGATACTTTTATTTTTTTGTTGTTGTTGTCTCAGGCCGTGAGGCTTTGTTTTACCTTCCTTGATAACATGTGATCTACCTTGGATTTGTTTTTCTTTTCAATAAAATATCAATTGGGACAAGAAAAAAGGTTGGAAGGATCTAATCAAACTATTAAAAAATAAGAGATTAATAAAAAAATGAAAAAAAAAAAAAAAAAACAAAGCACAAAGCCACCTGGTGGAAAATTTAAATTGTTACCCAAAATCTGTAACTATGAAAAACTTCCATTCCCACTGGTAGTTTTTATCTTTATTTAGGTGAGATAGGACAATCAACTCTTATGGTTGTCTCAACTCAGCAATTACATCTACACATAATTATTCCTTAAGCAACCTTGAATGACAGCTTCAGTGAGGCTGAAGTGAAAGGGCCTCAGAGAATGAGTACACACTCAAGTTCCTGGATAGGACTGTACAGCCTATGCTCATCTCTGTATATTTAAACATCAATACTTGAGCTAGCTAGTTTAAAACTAAATCAGTATGTCCATATATGTTTTCAGTGCCTCTTGCCCTGCGAACATAGTGGATATATTTATTAAGCAAATCCTCCTGGAGGCCATGTATGGGCACATAAAGGACAAGGAGGTGCCTGGGAACAGCTGACAAGGACATATCCTGTCTGACCAAACTGACTGTTTTCTGTGAGGAGATGACTGACTGTGGATGAGTGCAGTGAAGTGGACACACTTTACCTTAACAGGACTTTCAACATAGTCTCTCATAGCATCCTTGTAGCCAAACAGGTGAGATCTGCTTTGGATAGGAGGACTACAAGGTGGATGGAGAATTAGCTGGACCACCAGACTCAGAAGGCTGCAATGAGCAGTATAGACTCCAACTGGCAGCAAATTACTGGTAGCTTTCCCCTGGGGTTGATACTGAGGCAACATTGTTAATATCTTTATTAATAACCTGCTCGATGGGGCAGTCAGTACTCTCATCATGTTCATGAATGATACCAAACTGAGTGGTTGGTTGGTACACTGGAAGAAAGGGTATACACTGAGGGGGGACATTGTTTGGCTGGATAAATGGTCTGTCAGGAATATCATGAAGTTCAACAAAAGCAAATGCTAAACCTGCATCTGGGAAAGATAACCTCATGCAACCATACCAGTTGGGCACTACTGGAGAGAAAGCAGCTTTGCAGAAAAGGACCTGGGTATCCCTGTGGATAAAGAGCTGACCATGAGCCAGCAATGCGCTCTTGCAGTGAAAAAGGCCAACTGCACCCAGGCTGTGTTAGTAAGAGTGTAGCCAGCAGTTCCAGGGAAGTGACACCTCCCTTCTATTCAGCGCTTGCAGGACCACACCTGGATTACCCTGTCTATTTAGGGTTCCCAAGTACAAGAAATACCTTGACATACTGGAGTGAATCTCCAGTAGACAGAAGTCTACCAAGTTGGTCGGAGGGCTGGAGCAGAAAACGTGCAAGGGGAGGTTGAGAGAGCTGGGTTTATTCAGCCAGAGGAAAGGGGATCATCTTACTGTCTTCAGCCATCTAATAGGCAGAGTGAAGACAAAGCCAGATTCTTCTGAGATGCACAGTGAAAGGATGAGATGCAAAAGACAAGCTGGAACAGAGGAAAATCTGATTACCTGCGAGGTGTTGTTTTTTCATCATGAACGTGGTCAAACACTGCAACAATGGCTGAGAGACGCTGTAGGAGTTCCATCCTTGGAGATGTTCAAAACATGACTGATCTCGACTGCTCAAGACCCTGAGCAATCTGGTCTAGTTGGACCTGCTTTGAGCAGGAGTTTGGATTAACTGACATCTAGAGGTCTCTTCCAGCCAAATTGTGTTATCATTCTCTGATTTCCTTACACAAGATAATTTTTTTGAACAGTTTACGTGTTGTCAAACACAGTAACTGTCTCTTCTTTGTGGAATGGTATTCACGTTATTTTCTCTCTGAGCTTAACTCGCATATATCATACCTACCTCTTATTAATATTCCTTACACAGAGGATAACAAAACTTTACCACAGGCAATTGTCACTTTCTAAACCATTTAATAACACCCATTTTATTTCTAAGGGTAAAAAAATAACGGGATGATAACATGTCCTGAATTGCTAGTGACAGCAACTGTTAAGGCTTCAAGCAGTTACTGCTTTCCCCCAGCTGTTGCTTTAGTACCAGAGATTGTATTCCTCTAAACTTAGACTTATGTACCTATTTTGAAAAAACAGCCGTTAGGAAAGTGTAAGCAAACTTCCTCAGTGAAGTCAAATGAAGTATTGGGTGCCTGTGTTGTGCTGTTATACCTGTGTGACTGAGAAAAGGTGTTATATTTTCGCTCTGCCTGTAGTCTGAACCATGACTGTGCTCATCCAAGCATGCACGGCGATCTCCTAACGGTTCTAGATGTACCTGCCAGCTGCCCTGACTACCAGTGATTAGATATTGTTAACATCAGCCAGACTAGGTTACTCCTGAAAAGCTTTATCTTTCTTTCTTCCCCATCCCCAGTATAATTTCTGTTAATTTCCACCTTAGTATTATTTGCGTATTAATCTTAAATTGTTATCTGTTTTCTGTCTTTTATCTTCCATCTTTTCTGTCCGGGAGGAAAGAGAAGCAGCAGCTTACCTGGTTTGCCGTACTCCATGTTATGACCCATCACTCTTCCTCTCTGGTTTTCTGGAAAGTCTTCAGAAGAGGCAGGGGGGCAGTCTGGCTGTGGTGCCTGCAGTACACGCACTGTCTCTTTTCAGTGCTTTTCAATGCCTTTTCCAGAGTCTGGGTAGACTTCAGGTTTGAGCTAGCCAGCTGACTAAAACACAGGAAATAAATAAATGTCAGAAAACAGCTGTAACCCGCAGAGGAGCTGATGCTGAATGCCTCCTGATATCAAAGGGACTTTTTAGAGCAGTGTTCTGTCAGCATCGCCATCCAAACTTCGCTGTAAGGCCAACCTTTTCTGCCAGGTGTATTGGAGAGGCTTGTAAGCAGCATTTGTAAGCAAGCGCACGTGTGTGTGTATGTGCATGTTCACGCATGCCTCCAGGTAAATTGTGCTACATCTCTGTCAGCGGAGGAATAAAAAGCCTGTTACACTGGATAAGAATATCAGTTAATCAGCTGTGATTGTGATTGGGGCTCCCAAGGTGTGTTCAGAGAGTGTCTTTTATACGTACATACACATAAAAATATGTGCATAGCTGGATGGATACATCATGGATAGAGGAGGTTAAACAGATACTTCTCGCATGGACTTTCTGCCATTCTGGTTTTCAAGAGTCTATTTTTCTCATTATGCTCCCCAGCTAGCATAATACATACATGATCTGTGCTTCCTCCTCCTCACTGTGCTTCCACCTTCACTCCTCTACTTCTCTTTTCTTGTCCCTCCACTGTTTCATTTTCTCTGTGGCAATAAACATGAACTACTTGGGCTAGCATCCCTGATGACCTTTTAGGTTTCTTAGTCCAAAATTAAGATTCTAGGGGAAAAAAAGCCTGATTAATCCTAGGCAATCATCACTCCTCAAGTATCTGTTAGAAAAGTCTCTCAGATGTCTTGGGGATATACTCAAGGAAGTTTGGGGCTATATTCAATAGAGTCAAGATTCTGCCAGCTGTTAGCTGTTTCCCCCCCACCCAATCCCATACTTTAAAGTTTGGTCTTCCAAGTAAACATCGACTCACAGAGGCAGCAAATACAGAAGGGATTTCCAAAAACACTGCCTGCCCAATGGGGAGCTTGCCAAGAGGACAAGCTAACCACAGAGAGAGATGAACAAGTTGGCACGGTAACTACCCAAGCGTGTTCCTAGCCTGCAGGAAAAGTGAGGTAATTTTGAGATGGGTTAGCAGGCAGTATGAGAGCTTGTTATGTTTAATTAGTTAAATGTATTCTTACAGCTCTTCCTACCCACTAGCCATTTAAGATTTTTAATTTTACTCCTTCAGCACATTGATTTCTCGTTGCTCTACCCTTCATATGCAGTTCTTCACACTCAGTATTTTGTTACGCGTCCTCCACGCTGGCAGATCACATCTTCCTGGGGCCATGAGTGCTGCTAAGTAGATGCCCTTCATGCAGCTGTCATGTCCATTTTAGGGTTCCTATGTCATGGGACTCTCTCTTTTCCAATATTCCTGTGACCAGGAAAGGCCCTTTGCTCACCCATGAGCTCTCCTTTCAGCATATGAGAAAGGAGCTAAGTAGCAGCACATCAGTGAAGCTCCGGTCCATTCACATTCTGCAAAAGTGTAATATTTTGCCTGTACTGATACTGACACTGACATGGGGAAGAGCATTGTCATTAGTTTAGTAAAGTTTCTATATAAGTGTTCTCCTTAAAAAGATGGTCTGACAAACCTCAATAAACTCCAGAATTACTGAAACCTCAAAATTAAATTACATATTTCAGGAAAAAACAACAACAAGAACAACAAAAACTTGTTTCCTGAAACAGCCTCCCCCTATCATTGCATTGAATAACTTTCACTTTGAAAAGCAACCCAAGTAGCAGGTGAACAGATGAAACATTGCTCTATAACTAGTGCATAATGGCAGTTTGATACCTCATACATTTGCAATGCTTTCTTACTTCAGCAAATTACTTCTACCAAAAAAAAAAAAAAAAAAAAAAAAGATTGTTCCATTGCCATCCAAATCTTTATAAATCCATTATGAATTCCTTCCCTATCTCCTTTCTGTAGAATATCCACTTCAGCAGACTAGATAGAATCCCCAAATCACAGCAGATGAGAATTGCATGGAGATGGAGGGGGAAGGGAGAGATTTGTTGTGAATTTCTTTTCGTTGCCAGGAACTTAGCATAATGTTCTCTGTCTGCTTGGAAGCTGTATCTGGGAGTATGTTTAGACATGATAACTGTACACCAGAATATTATGTGTATTGCACTCCACATAGTGTGAAGCAATATGTGGTGTCAGGACACACAACACTATCTGCTGCATTTGGAACAGACATTTTTCTGACCCTTTTATTCCAATGTTGGAAACCACATTCAACAAGATATTTAAGCATAAAGAGAACTTTCAGCACTTAGGTAGTTCCACTCATCTAATCATATGTCTTAAAACGACACATTTAACTGAACACACGGTTTGGATACATTAGCTCAAAAAAAAGATTATACAAATTCAAGGGTGTGAATCACTTTTTTTTTTTTTTTTTTCCATTTACAATTCTCCTTTGTGGTTGCATGTATAAAACACACAAATAAAGATGTGTGTTTCCTCTACCTTTCCTTCATCTTCTGTTTGGGTCTCCAGACTTTATTCTCATTTTTGTCAAGTTTTGAGAGTCACGTTCCCCGGTCTTCAGTAGACAGCTACTGAAAGTAGCATGCTGAAACCAGCATCCTGCTGTACGTTCCTCACTGACTTCTGCTGTGTTTTGTTATTTTGCCATGTCAATGGAGTGCTCTCTAAACAAATATGACTGCTGGAGGCAGTATTTATCCTGTCTTCAAAGTAGTACTAATATAATGACAGAGAGATTTTTATAGGATATTATGTTTTTATAGAGATTTGTTCTGTAGTCAGTCTGCTTAGCATCTCCATCATAATCAAGAACTGAATTCAAATAATTAGTGAAACCTGAATATCCAACACATACATGAAAATGGCCTACATAGTCTATAGTTAGATAAAAATATTGGGAGCTGGCTATGCTGGATTGAAAGTTACTTTGTGCTCCTAAAGCACTAGACTAGTGTCTTCAGTGTTATAATAAGTAAGAGTTCAACATTTCTAACTTACCATTTGTTTAAAAAAAAAGTCTGAAAGGTCTAAATAGGCAATGTTTGTAGTTTCTTTTACATGAAAATCTTTTGATAACCATCTGCTCTTAGCAGATGATAATTAAGAAATTCTTTGTTGATGAGAAAAAATTGAAACAATTTTCCTCTCTTGTGAACTTAAAACTGCAGTTAATTCCTTGATTTTTTCTGTACAAAAAGCACAGGTCTTCTCTTGTGAATATTCCCAAGCTGAGCTGATGTAGAAAAGTCCTCTTTTTGCAACGATCTTATGACCGTCTCTATCTTCTGCTGTATTGCAATCTCAGTGCCTTTAAAGATGATGGACAATTTAGAAAATTGTCAGATCTTTGAAAAACTGCTTTGAGCAATTGACCCTTACTTGTTCATCTTGAAGACTGATGCTAAAGATTTAACACTCACAGATTCTCTTCAAATTAGACCCAGAGCTATCTCTGACTGATGCAAGATCATGTGACTTTGAATATCCAGTTAAGTCATGTCCTCAGGCCATCTTTCTAGAAACATTTCCTAGTATAAAATTGCCTTATCCCACTCATCAGTCTTGGCTTTGACAAGATCAAGCCAAAAGAATACAGTTTGTAGCAGAGAGAATACCTTTACAGCCTAATCTGCGGACAGTACCCTGACTCCTTTGTGATGTTCACATGAAATGAGAGGCTGATCTAATTATTTAATATTAAATCTATGAAATAATGAAGTAGCGTTATCAGAAGATGCAAACACTGTACCTGAGAGCTTCATGTGTTTTGCTTATTTCATACCTGTCTAGGTAACCACATGGGGAATTTTTCTCTTTACTCAAAAGAACATTAGTAAGAATGTTGCAACAAAGCAACAAAGCAACAAATAATTAAATTACCTGTAGGCAGAACTCCCACGTTACAATGACTTTGTGGATCCAAAATGTGGAAAAATAGGCCAAAACAGGGAGAATGGATTTCTCTAGTAAGCAGAAATCTACCCTGCCTTTATGCATTATTTGTGCTGAGCAATACAAGAATATCCATCCCAAAACATACATTAACAATTTCAAGAAATAATGCAAGTGAGAATCAGCATAGGATCTAGACTTTTTTTTTTTTTATTACAAAGCATGAGAGAGATTCATACAATGAAATAGCTAATAGTAGCTTGAAGTTTTTATATAAGAACATTAGCAATGACCATAGCAGGTCAGAAAAAATGTCAGTCTGATCTAACAGTGACCAACAAGATCAAACAGTTACCAAAAGTATAAGAACAAGCAATCACTGATGTTTCATCAGATACTTTCCTAGCCCTCAACAATTTGCCTTTCGTTTGGATCAAATGAAACTGTGGTTATTCCTGGTTCAGAATAGGGAGTCTAAGCTTGGTATTCATGCCCCAACTTAGTGACTAACCAGGTGGGATGCAGATAATTTGTAATAGATGAGTCTCTCTTGTTTTGACTATAAATTTAATTTTTGTTGAGACTATTATACAATTTTCCTTAAAAAATGTGCAAATTGGTTTTACAATCCACATTCTCTATCCTCCATCCCCTAAAAATAATCCCCAAATCTTATCGCAGAACTCCTGGACAATCCTATTATTTTCTGCACTGCTAAAGCTGAATTTTCCAGACTGCATCCATTCCTGCTCATATGCAGAAGCCAGTTTAAGAAAGGGAAGGGAAAGACTATCTGAGACAAGGTGCTGCCAGAGGTTGCAACAGCTGAGGGCATGAGACACGTCAGTACTGTGCGCTGTGCCATTTGGATATCCATTGGAATGGCAATGCAAAAAGTTCAGACAGCAAGATCACATCTTCTCCTTGGTCCAGTCTGCCAGTCCTCCCTACCCTTAAATTTCCACTTCCCTCATGGATCCAGTGGTTAATGATCATTCGTGCTATATCCCATATCACTAATAATTCTAAGATGTGAAATCAGAAAAAGGGTCACAGAGCGGCAAGGTAGGAAGGAAAACATGGGCAGTCTTATGAGGCACCACTTTTCCCATCACTCTGGGGAGGGAGAAGGAGGAACTGAACTAATGGCAATACACTCATAATAATGATTAATTGTATGGCAGCTTTTATCTCATCTAGCCTTGTAATCTAGAAGATCAGCAAAGCTGAGCATGCAGAATTGCCTGCCATGAAGTCACAGTGAGGTTTGCTCAACTAATTACTTCTGAAGACTTCCAAATGGATTTAAGGATAAAATCCATTGGTTGGATTATGTTGATACAGCAAGGGTCGCCATGAAATTCTCCTCTTGCATTTCTGCAGCAAGTTATTCATTTACCGCTCAGGCTGTTGAAACGAGGTGTCTGCTTCCCCAAGGACTGAGGGAAAAATGATGTATTGTTGACTGAAACATGCTGGTTTTTGTCAGGTAAAACTAGTTGTGAATTCTGGTGGAATTTTGGCCAAAAGAAATTAGCAATTGTATTGTATACGTTTGTGAATTTGATCACATATAAAGGTTAAAATGTGTAATTTTTACATTTGCAGAAGGAGGAGTTTCAACATAATATTTTGAAGCAATAATTCACTTTGAAATGCCTCTAAAAATCCTGACATAAAAGAGAATGCTTGGGTTGAAGGGATGAAAACTGGAGCATTTAACCTCCAATATTTTTGCTTTCCTTTAGTAATGTGCATTTCTGAGATCTGAAACATAGTCATATTGAATGTTTGGCCACAAAGAGGAAATACTGGTAACTCACAAAGCCCAATCTCCAACATTTCTTTCAGCCTGAATTGATTTCCACTTGATCTTTTTTCCCCCTACTTTCAGGGATGTCATTGTACAGTGGCAAGGATATGATAGACAGTTTATAAATGTAAATATCTGAAAAAAAAAAAGCAGAAGAGTGAAAGGGCTTGGAGCATTTTTTCTTTTTTCAGAAGATATTCCATGACAAATATTATGTGAACAAATAAGAGCAGTGCTGCTTGTCTTGAAAAGACAGAAAGATTGATTTGTCTTTTCTGTCTGGTTCTGCTCAGGTTTTCGAACCCCAGCTACTGTTATAATATCCAAGTATTTCAGCTTTGACCTGAACAATAGTATTTCACGCTTGGAAAGACCCTTAAACCAGCTCGTACAAAGTCTTTGTCACCATGTCTGTTGATGCAACACTTGTTTGAGGAAGAAATTAACAACTGTCAGAAATGATACGGGTGTAATAGATGTGCTTTTGGGATAGCGGATTGGGCTGAATGTTTCTTAAAACAGGAATCAAATACTTACAGTCACAGTGCTTGGCTTTAGGAAAGGAAAGTGGCAACATAGGAAAGTTCAGCTCAAGCTCCACTAGACCTAATCCTGCCTGTCAAACTACAGAGCTTGTCCCTGTCCAGATAACTGGGTAGGTCCCTGACTTTTGTCAGTGCTGGGTGGCCAGGGACCACCTATATTTTCTTGGTAGCTTAGACAAGGAGGAACTAAGCCTAGTAAAAATTGATCAGTCCTGATTGTTGCTCATCAGTACTGAGAAACCTTGCAGGTGCTAGGTTGGAGTGCCTTAGGCGTAAACTCAGAGCTGAAATTAATAACAAATTGTCATTCATGTCAGATAGGCAGCGCCCGTTTTTTGCTCCCTTTCATAGTACAGCATGAGATTCACTTTCTAGAACCATAAGATTATTTTTCTCCTTTTCCCTTGCAAATTTGCTCCTATTGCAGACCCTGGATATTGTCAATACCTTTGATCTCTTGAGGTCTTTCCCTGTGGCCTTTTTTACAGTTTTGAGCTTCTGTACCAAAAAGCTTATTTTGTTTGTCCTGATATTCTGAGGAAATGGATTGTGAGAGGAATGGACATGGACTTTTGTTTAGATTCTTCTGGAATTTCTGCCTATCTCTGATACATAACCTGCTATTCAGCTGCTTATTTTCCAGAACAGGGGCCTGCTGAGATACAGAACAATTCTTATGTGGCTCAGACATCCAGAGGTGAAAGGAGGGGACAGCGATCTTTCTTAGACATCATTCAGAGTATTCGTGGCTTCTTGTAACCCTCTTTTTAGATGCTGTGGTACAAATGGGGCCTGCTGATTAAGATATTATTTCCCTCCCTATGTTTATAAATAGTTCCTAAATCATTTACAGCTCATGTAAATTACTGCCTCTCAAAAATGCTATCTACACAGTGCTTGATCAAAATCCACTAGAATTCCTCCTATAAGCCTCAATGGGATTAGATGAGCACTGTGTTGAGCAGCTTGTATCCCCTCCTGTCTCTGATTTGTGATCAAGACCCCATGTCTCCTGCAGCAACCATTCTCAGAATGAAACTTTTAGATCTGAAATTGCGACTCTTTCCCATTGCAAAGCAAATGAGGGCTGCCAGGAAGGAAGCCTGTGCAACTAATACTTAGACGAATCCTTGCAACCACTAGTACTTCACCTGCAGCCTCCAGACCTCTCCATGTCAACCTGGAGCTCCTAATCACTGATGGGTAGCTGCAAAAGCCATGTCAGGCAGATAGCACTAATTCCCAGTGTCTCAGGAATGAGATGCATACGTGGAAATTCATTACTTTCCTGCAAGATGACCAACACTGGCTCAGCCAAGGTGATTCTGCTGATTCTGCTAACACAAGCTCTCTGAGTGAAATCTGCTTTAAGATGTTTCTGCTTCTGCCTTGACGAAAGCAGAGACAAAGCTAGAGAGAAATTGGGCTGATCCTGATGGAGATTTTCCAGCTAATGACAATCCAAGGGCACAGATAGACTATTGATCTGTTTAGTTCTTTGTGCTGCTCTTCTCAGGTCCAGATATTTTTATGTTCTGCATATGGGGGTCAGTGAGTGCCAGTGCCTACCCACCCACTATCCAACCCCTGTGGCTTTGCACTGTCCTTTTGGTTGTGCAGGAGCTGACCTTAGTGGGGAGCTGGCTGTCTTAAAGATGGCAGCTCATCCATCACTGCTTTCACAGGCTGTCAGCATTGCATTTAATCTCACTTGTAATTTTCCAAGGGAGGTTTGCAAAAGCCACAAACAGAATCTTAATGCTGTAAAATGCAGTTTGCAGCCAGTGAATACTTCCTATCTTTATGAAGTTTTGTTTCATTCCGAAGCTGCATTTCAGTTCCTCCTGAACTATACAGTGATGAAAAAAACCCAAATTAAGCCTGTATTCCTGTGTGCTATCCACAGTTCAAACACTATAACTGATGTACCTTCCCTCTCAAATCACACACACTGAACTGGACTCTCAGAGCCGTATATTTCGCAAGAAAGATGTGAGAATACTGTTTCCCCAGGGCTCACACATCCTACTCATGAGGCTTCACTGCCCACTTCATTGACTTGTCCTTCAGGGGATCTTGCTCTTCAGTTGCACGGTGTTCTTCATGCTCTGCTTCTGCAAGGCCTCATCCAAAGACCCATAGGCTCTTGCAGTTTTCAAATGAAGGCTGGATTAGACTCGAGAAGCTTGTACCCTCCTTTTACTCTTCATCTTTCATTATCTTCAGTACCCAGCCTTTCTCCTTCATTCTCTTCTTAAGTGAAACAGCAAAAGAATGAGATAAATTGGAATCAATAAAACCAGAATTATACTTAGGGAAACAATGTCAGATTCAATCACAGAGGGTTACTCTGAAGATGAGATATAAAGCTATGTTTTCCAGATATATATTCAATAGCATGACCTCACTCCCTGACCTATCTGTCCATGTCACACTGACAGATCATATCTTCCTGTGGAAGCTGCAATTTGTCAACAAGTCTCTGAGCTGTGCCGATCTGGGCTGGATTTCCATGAAATAGTTTCTGTTCTGGCAATAAGATGGGAACAACATAAATCTCTAGAATTATGAAGAATGTCAGTGACCTCATCAAGGGCTTTATCCCATGTTTCTAATTCCATAGGCATCTAGTCTCTTGGCCAAATTACAAACTAAAATCAAAATATGTATTTTTCCTCTGGACAGTCTCTATACCTACAGTTTCTTCAGCAAACACATTAAATTATTATACCTATATTTTCAGCAGTACTGAAAGCACCAGCTATAATTATGACAGCACTGCACTTCAGAAAAAAACTATTTTCAGCCTTGAAGCTAAAAAACTTTGACTAAATGGCCTGAAATTGTTTGTGCCAGGTGTCCTTCTCATGCTAAATTACTTTGTTTTGTGAATTAACTATTTCTATCAATGACTCTAATGTTGTCTCCATATTTTGGTAGGAAACTCTGGAAACTCCTTTATAGAAAGCCAGACAACTTTGGCCAAGTCACAGGCCTTTGATACCAGCCACATAGAATATGGGAACAAGTTTTTCTGTACTACTTGTGTCTCCTGAGAATGCTCCAGTTCTTGCAGCTTTTACTAGTTGCCTTTCATTACGGAGCTTTGCGTGCTTTCCCTGCAATTATTCTTCCTTGCAGGTGGGATAAAACATAATTTTGATCCTTGAAAAGACTGGAAACATAAAAGAGGGAATAGGTGGACGAAGACTGGAAAATCGTGGAGCAAAGGGAAAGGCAATTTCTGATATTTGAGTAGTGCTGTGCTTGCACTCTAATTATATTTGCAACCTTACCATCCTTTTAACATACGGATGTTTCAATTTATGTGGATTTTTTTTTTCTTTAAGGCAATGAATGTGTAAAATCTTCTCTGAAACTGCAGCTCTGCATAATGTTTTGCTCAGAACTGCGCTATCTTTAACAAAATGAAATAAAATAAAAAATCCTCCCTCAGCTAAAACAAGGTATAGTAACAGGAAAAAAATGATTAAAAAGTCCAAAATAGACTAAAATAGTCTTCTATCCAGGCAATCAATTTCTCAATGGTACCCAATAGACATACTGAATCACATATTTTGCTTGCACAGCTGCCCGGAGAAAAACAAGGACCATATTGCTACCCATCTCCTTTTGCTAAAGGTTGGCAATTAAAGCAGTTGGAAAACAATAACAATCTTTCATTGTGTCAGCGAGTATCATTTAGGTTGGCATACCACCACGGTGCTTACCCTTACAATATTCTTAATTAAATTAAGATTAAAGCTGTAACATAGAGGAATGATCCTACGAATGTCGGAAACTTTGTGACTCAGTGCAAAGGTGCTGGGGAGAAATTCTATGGTCTGCATTATGTCGGTACATAAAAGGTGTAGACATACTTCCAAGCTGAAACAGACTGATGTTGTGCTTCTTCCAAAATCCTGTTTCTCACTGTGTCTGGCTTTAGAGGGAGATGCAAAATAAAATAAAGTGAGGTCATATTCTGATCATAGTGGACATTTTCTTCCTCATGGTTGGCAGGTATGAGAAAGTTTATACCTTGAAACATCAGGGCTTATATGTCTAACACATTTAAATGGTGCACTGACTGCATGAAGTAAGGAATAAGAACAAGATTAATTTTGCAGTAGGCAGTAGCAACTGAGACTTCTCATAACCTAGAATTTAGGTTGTTCTTGACAGGGACCTCACAGAGCTTTTTCATCTTATTATCCATATGGTGTGAATGTTACTTGAGTAATCATGACATTCAAATATTAATACAACTAAAGGCTGGAATTTCCAATCTTGAATTTGAATATATATCTTACATTTCATCTACAGAGTTTTATACTCAAATATGGAGAAGAAAGGATATTCTGCTGGCTGGGAAGCCAGCCTGAAATTCCAAAGCTCATAGGATTCACGCATCGTTTTGCTGTAGACTTGCTGCATGTTATTGGATGAGCTTCCAAAGTGCAAAAAATACCTGAAGTAGGAGGCAATCATTACTTTTTAGGATAAGCGTCTAAACTCTGTTTAAGGCACACAGGAACTGGCATACTGAGCACCCTTCTTAGGTTTAGCACACTGATGGATCAAAAGCCAAGAGGTAGCCAATGAGGAAACTTTAGGAATAATCTGCATATTTCAAAATTTAGGCAAATTAAAGAGAGCTGCATGGGTTTCTTCTAGGTTCATAGTAATTCCTTCCCTTAAATTTCCTCAAAATACAAGGGCACATTTCCTGGATGTTCTCTGAGAATAAGTACATTAGACCACTTAAGAAAGATGAGCTGAAAAACAAATAGGTTTTAGATCTTTGTGCAGCTCAGGCATAAGCTAAGTGATAGGATTACAGGCCTGCCAAAACTAAAATACTTTAAAGCATACTCAGAAATTCAAGTACCTGAAAAATCTTAAAGGTATGACAATTGCTGTGCTTAAAGAGTCAAATTGCTTACAGGATTAGATAAATGGTAGGTAAGGCTTTTCCACGACCATAATTCTACTGAAGTCTTTTTGGCCTTCGGTTCCAAACAATGCAACAAATGTATTAACACTTCCAAACCTCACACGATTACTACACTAAAGGAAGGAAATGCTTGGAAATTTCAGTGCATCAAAAGTAGAGACATATGGCTGAATGCACGAATACTGTCAGTATACAACTTTCAAACATCTCATGGATTCAGACTGATTTTTTTGCTCATGGATCTTGTCTATGTAGTACTGTTAGAATATTTACCTCTTAAATTAAACGTTGGTGATGTGCCCCAAGAGTGGCACTCCAGTGGTATCCAGATAGACAAAATACACGTACTGCAATGGTGTCCTAGTTGGTTCATACTTTGTGCGTTAGCTGATATTTATGGACCTTTTTTCCTTGTAGGTCTCAACTGAAGAAGGAATGAGCTTAGCCAGAGAATACTCATGCTCCTTTTTTGAAACTTCAGCTGCCCTCCGTTTCTACGTTGATGATGTCTTTCATGGACTCGTGAGGGAAATACGAAGGAAGGAGTCCTCACTGCCCATGGCAGAGAAGAAGATGAAGAGGAAGGATAGTCTATGGCGGAAACTGAAAGGGTCCCTGAAGAAGAAAAGAGAAAGTACAACTTGATGGCATTTTCCTGTGAGCAACCCCTCAGGAGCTGACCACAGTAACCTGCAACAGTTCAAAAAGGCAGCATTGACACAGCATCTTCCAGACCAGGTCCTGGAGTTCTTTTCCGTCAGCCCTCATGCAGAAATAGCTCCTTGAAGGCCCAATTTATGGTTGCCCTGTCGCTCCTTTGTATTATAAGGTCACTTAGCATACCCTCTCATCCCTTCTCTCCATATCTAAGTGGAGAAAATATTGTGTTTTTCCCTATAGTCCCTGGCTGGTCTTCAAATGCTAGGAGTTAGGTCGGCATCCAGAGCAGAATCAGCTTTCACCAGCTCTAGAACAAGGGATGCACTTATTGTGTCCTCTCTCTCATGCATGGATCATTTCACCATCCCAGGAATGAATATTATTGATTTCACTGGAAATTTTGACTATTTAAGGACTTTAGGATTTGACCTTCGGCTTTGCCTTCATATGTAGATTTAGACTGTGCTCAGCTGTTATATATATATATGTGTGTGTGTGTGTGTGTGTGTGTGTGCGCGCATGTGCACACGCATGTGTGTGTGAGAATTGGGCTCAGAGGGACCACGAGGGGCTCCCAATTTTGATCCTGTAGAGGCTCATCCTCATTGTGTGCTTTCCATTAGCATGAAGGCTTGGCAAGGATAGCACAAGTCAAGCACTGCTAGCTGTTCAGAATGGTGCAGGGCTATGACTCTGCCTCCTCCACTTATTACTTATCAGAACTGGTGAGCTACGGAGGTGCGCTGTCCTACGGACATGCAGTGCATCGGCCACGTTCCCACTGCCCGCTAAGGAGCGCACAAAGGCATTGTCCATCTGATACCTCCGAGAGCTCCCCCTAGACCAGTGCAGCTCTGTCCCACCATGTAATAACATCTGTGATGTAGCAGCCAGCCCTCTACTTAGTACAGAATTGCATCAGGCCAGAAACCGTTCTTTCACAGTCCTTGACCATCCAGGTGAATTATTTTATCACACAGTTGGACAGGTCTTTTAAATATTCCTTTTTAAAGCTGGCATGAAGTAGAATATAGCCTCATTGACTTTTTTTTTTTTTTTTAAATAGACTTCTCATTTTAATATTTACTTTATTTATAAATTTTACAATTTAAATATGCACACATTGTGTCAAAGAATAAAGATCATTACTTCCATGAAACTGTACTAGCAATCAGTGTCATTTGTCTTGCTTCTGAGGTTATAACTGGCTTCATTAGAGAAATAGGTATGTTCCCTATTACACTTTCTTTTTTTTTTTTTTTTCATTTTTCTTCTAGGTATTTTGTAGGGTTTGAATGAATTAATTATATTTTGGAGGGCTGAGGGTGGGAGGCAGTCAATATATTTTATTTTGTCACCTATAAAAAAGGTACAGTTTTGTGAAGAATTCCAGCTCATTACAATCTGTTATTTTGTTCTCCATTTTTCCTCTCAAAAAAAAAAAAAAATCCACTGAAATTTTTTGATTTGTCAAAAATTTTCCATCAAAAGTACCACTTTACTGAAAAGGGTTAAATCACATGTGATTGTATTTCTACTTTCGAACGATTATTTCTGAGGAATACGAACACAAATAAGGATTTATGGTGAATTCTTTTGTTTGCTGCCTCCCACAGCTGAAGACTATTTATACTATAATAATAATAATTGTTATTATTATTTTACCTATATTGCCACATATATTTTCTCAAGTTTTCTCTAATTTTTTCAAGTTTCCAATAGACAAAGAGATGTGCTTGCTCAAAGAGTTTATGAGGTAAGTATCAGTGCAGAGACAACAGGAGGCTGCACTGAACAGACAGCAGCTACGAGACAATAAATAAGAAGAGGAAACGTCTGTAAGTATCCCAATACTGCACACTGAATAGAGGGAAATGCAGGCATCATTCCGTGCATAAAAGACCATAGAAATAAGTAGCCTGAGAAACCTTGAGGGATGTTCATTGGTCTTTTTTCAGGTAGATGCCTTAACTTTGAGCCAACAGAAAACCATTTAGTTTTGGCTATTATGTTATTTCACCTGCACTACTGAGAGGTATGTTGTATCATCCCTGGCTCTGCTTTCTAGTTTTAGGAGTACCTTGCTTCTGGTCAGTTTATAGTGCAGAAAAAATTAAAAAAAGAGAGTGCAGATACAGTGTAAGATTATGTTTTAAATGAATTAATAAATTAAACATGCCTTGAACTACTATCTGGCATTAAAGTCATCTAGAATGGAGTAACACCTTTCCATACTATTACACTTTCTTACCCCTCAAAGCAGGATTACCACAGACAAACTACGTGTTAGAAGTGGTCCTTGAACTATGCCAAGTTCTGCACCATGCTCAGGAGCTGTTTAGGAAAGTGCTAGCTGATATAATCTAACACCTTGCTAAGAATCATTCTAGTAATTTAACAGCAGAGAAGTTGAAGTGCCTGTGCTGAGGTTCATCCCTTGGTATGTTAAAAATAGCAATCGAACTTTTAGGTGTGCTAAGCCCACTAAATCTCCAGGTTAGGCACTTCAAAAAGAATGGGGCATTAGATCTTCTGAGGCTCTTCTACATCACTGAGCTTCCACCAGGATTTTCAGGCATCTAAATCGGCACAGGGCAGAAAGGCCTGGATTTATCTCACTCCATTTTAGTCATATGAACATCTAGCCGTTAAGAGCTCCTCTTTGGTCAATAAGGAGAAAGGGGTTCATCTAACTGGTGATTTGTCACATCTAGATTGGTACTATCTTAGCATGGGATGAATCACCCCCTGAAATAGCTGCCTCTTTTCAATGACTATATGTTGCTAATTAATGAGCAGCTGGGTTTTCAATCCTAATTCTTTTATGGCTAAATTCAGGTGTGATAAATTTCATCGTTAATGATTTGCCTACCTCATATCTGTGGCAGAGGAGAGAATGATGCTATAGATTGCTTGGCACTGAATTTTATCTCTGAAATACCTACCATCCTTTATTTTTAAAATGGCAATGTCATTCTGATTTACCATCACCCAATTCCTCAATAATCTATAATACTTAACCTCAGTTAATTGAGCAAAGCTTATGGAGGTTAGAGAGAGTGAGGATAACATAAGTCACACCTGAAAAAGAAGCTTGGTGTAGCTGCTTTCCCTAATTAATCATTATGATTCCATCACAGCAGAAGGTTGTATTTAGCTGTCAAACCTAGGTGACAGAATTAAAAAACAGCAGCTCTGTGTCTAAAGACTTTTCAGTCTCTGACTAGTCCCCCATCTTTCCTAATCATATTTGGAAAATTTCAAGAAGGAAGCAGGTCATTTTACTCTGCTATGCTGCCCACAATACCATGAAGGTGGCAGCTATAACTTACTCCACTGTCAGACTGTGTTGCAGTTGGGCTATAATTCAGCTTCTTCCACGAGTATAATTAAAGCCAACTAATAAATAAAATAAAATAATACCTCTTTGCAAATATATCCATGGTGTCTTTTGCAAATACATAATATATGGCAGTTAATTACGCTTCCCAGTTTTGACAGCTCACCTGCTATTTCTGGCTGTGAAGTAATTTGAGAAAGCTGTACGCCAAGGTGGAATATTCACAGTATTTAAGCTTTCCTTTTTTCACATGTTCTACACATAGACCCAAGACCTTAAGCACAGAAGCCTTCCATGTTTTCTTACATTGTCAGTTCATGAACTATGGTCTGTAACACTCCAATGTCTTTACAAATGATTGCAAATCATGCATTTACATGAAAAAAATTGTATTTGGAGGCTTGGTTGTAAGAATGCATAGCTAGAACTCAAAGAGGGAATTCTCCTGATGTTTGTCACATGTTTCTGTATAGCTCTCACTCTGTTCCTTTCCAGGACACTTCACCCTTCCCTAGATCTTGGCAGATAGAACACAGATAAGAATCAGAAGATGGCTCTTTAGAGATTTTAGTGTCCCATAGTGATGGATAACACTATTACTCTGCCAACACCTTCTCCTAGATTGAAAATAAAGAATTTTACAATCTCTGTGAACCAGGCTGTGATATCATTATAAGCAAAATAGCTGTCAGGAGGTCTTCTTGGCTCAGTAGAAACATCAAACAAAGGTACCTGCTGCAACCCCCTCAACAGGTGATACTAATACGATGACACCAGTTTATTAAAAATTAAACTAAAGATCATCAATTCATTTCATATAAGTCATTCAAAATTTACAGTCTGCCATAGGAATTCACTATTTTTTGCCTAAATTTGTTGAGAGATGGATGTCTGCTATAGACAGTTATGCTGATATAACACAATTAAATATAGCCATATTTAGATTTCCCCCTAAGGGTCTCTCTCTTATTTGTGTATGATTGTGCATCACCCACGCTACTCGTTGTTCACCACTCTGTGAAATATACCTAACAATTAGCAGAGGAAAAGCAAAATTGCTGAATGTGGCTTTAATTCAGTATTGCAGTCTTGGTTTTCATGAGATTTAATGGCATTTGAACAGAGCAGAATCTTAGACTTGTTCTGATCAACCTCTCATTTAGCACTGTTTCTGAAGTGATCTATCCCTTCAAGTATGTGGAACTTCTTAGGATGTCTGCTTGGTAAAGTGATTTGTAATGGCGATGGCATTGTCTCACAGATGCTGTGAAAGTCACCCCAAGAGGCATTGCCCTGAACCTCTAGGCTGATTTATAACTCCCTGATGCTTCTAGTGCTAAGCCTCCTCAATTTGAGCTCTCCAATTTTGTTACATCGCTCTGAATTATGAGGTTGTTTTGTGATGAGGACAAATGTCCACTCGAGAGCACCAAACTCATTTCATGATCTGAACTCTTCCCCCAAGAGGTAATAAAGACAAGAACACCCAAAGCCATTGCATCACCTACTGTATATCTTCTGTCAATAGATAATTAATGTGACAATGAGATTTTCCCATTCTAGCACTTTGTCATGCATCATATTTTTTACAGTGCTTTCAGCTTTACAACTGTTTCAACAACTGCATGACGAAGCTCAAAGGAGCATTATTTTTCATGGTTACAGCTGGAACAATATTCTGAGTAAAGAATAGTGTAAGAGGGTAAAGCAAAGCAGGTCTTTTGTATTAATAATCAACTCACTGCATTAACTACTTTTGTATAACAGAAAACAATATTGTTTTATCCTTATATTTTAATTATAATTAATAGAAGATAAAAGCACTCTATTTCAGGTTTACTAACTTCAGTGAACAAAAGTCTTATATTTCTCTGCCTTCACTGCATTTGGCAAAGAAGATAGTCTGGATTCCTTGCCCTGGAAAGAAAATTGGAGTGGAGGTGGTAGGGAATGCCTAATACATTCAAAATTTGTTTCTTTTGTTCTGTTGCATAACTCACAGCAGTGTAAACAAAGGTCTCAGGTGCTTTTGGCATACTAAAGACACTGCATCTTCTGTCTCCATCATAAATTTCCTATTAATTTGATATACTTACTAAGCAGAATGAGTAGTATCTTTCATGCTAAAGTTTTATGAAGTCACTCAGCTTTCTGAAGAAAAGGCTGAGGCTTCCTGCAGACTGTCCTTGCCTCCAATTCTAGACACTGCTGACTAATCACAGATGTCTCTTTATCCAGGACACTGAATAAGTAAGCTTGAACACTTAAGGTACTTAGCCAGTGTAAGTGGACAGCTTTTCTGAAGGCAGTGGAAAATCTTACAGTTGATTCACATCCATTTCCAGAAAATAATTCCACATTCACTCTTATGATTAGGAATATCCTTCAATTATATATAGCAGAAGCTGAGGTTTCTGTCCCTGAAAACTTATAAATGCCATAAATGCCGTAAGCACAAGACAATTTAAGGAAGACAGAATAAACAGGATGTTAGTGACAAGAAAGACAGGCAGGGGCAGTAGAGAAGGATCAAAGATGTCTAAATGTGTGAAAATCAAGTGAATTGGCCTTATACCGTTCTTCCCTCTGGATGCATTTTAATGCCTTCTAGAAAGGGAACAGGAGCGATATAACGACAGAAAAAGACACAAGACAAGTTCAAGAAGTTTGCTTCAATTGCACACGTTATAGGAATCTGAAGGAGGGATTTTTAAGAGGAGCAGGGTCATACTAGAAGCAGCAGAAGTTGAGGATATTTGCCTTGTCTTCATGTTGATGAAATTTGGTTGGTCTGGAAAGTGATGGGAAAAGGTCAGAGAAATTACTACTGCAGTGAAGAGGCAAGGCAATTTGGAAACACATTTTAATAACAAAATTATGGAGAACAGAGCTCATAATGGGAAATTAAATAGGAAGAAACAATACTTAAACTCAGTGAAGTCAATGGAAAGTTTGCATTTTCTTCACTGGAAAATACATCAGGTTTCTGATGAGTACCTGACTATGGAATAGGTTATCCCTTCACTGAAACTTCTTTGGATACTTAGGAGACCAAATCTCTCTGTGGTGTCAGCAGACTCCCAGTGCTATGTATGCTTTAGAAACCGAAAGCAGCTGGTTTCAACTGAACAGTTGGTGAAAAAGTGGGATGCTCCGCTCTGTATTTTGGAAGAAGAGTAACAAAAATCTCATTTATATGCCTCATAACTAACATAAATGATGGAATGATAGCTCCCTGCTGAAAATCTTAAATGGTACTTCAAATATGTAGCTTCATCGGGGAGAGCAACTACCAGTTTGCAACCAGTGCATACAGAACATTTCCTGCTGGCTCTTCCCCTCCTACTGTTCTCAGACCAGATGCTAATGAAAAATGTAGGAACCTGTTTTTGCTCTCCTGTTTAGCTATTGAGGTGTTCACCAAATACTCCTAAGTCTTTATCTAGCAAAACTGGATGAGATCCAAGTTATCAGAGAATACAACAGGGATGCCTTTAAGGAGGCAGATGTTCAAAGGAGTGCTTTGAAGAGTTCTTCGACCTGTGTGGAGTTGATTATCAGATGTGGATGAAAGATGAGAAGAAAAATAGATGAAACCACAAAGCCCAGGAGAATATGCTATACCTGCCAACAATAAACTTCAGAAATACGTAAGTTATAGAAGCTGTAAAATATTGCTGTGATAAAACCTCTGAACCAGGATAGACATCCAGGGATTGCTGAGAAATTTGAGAACAGTCGGTACCACATCAGTTCTTTCACCTGATAGAGACTTTTCAATCCATTTGCCATGGACTGATAAAAATCCTGATCAGCATTCACTGTGATTCGAATAGACAGGAAAGGAAAAGACACACTGTGATGCAAAAGGGTCTTCATTTTTAATGGGTAAGCCATTCTGGCCAGTTTGCAGACTGTCCACCTCACATCAGATTTTCTAAATCAAGAATAGGTCTGAAGTCCACTGTTAAAATCTCTCAGTATACTAAGGAAGTATACTGGTGTCAACGGTTTCACTGATACACAAACGTCTGTGATGAGCTTCAGCATGCAAACTGTCCTCCTTGAGCAACATCTTCCAGATACCATACAGAAGCTGCAGCCCAACACTCATTCATTGCCGTACGCGTCACCAATAAAGTTATGTTGATACGGGGTGTTAAGCTGCGTACTCTGCCTTAGCAAACCTGCTCTTGGGCCCATGGCCAGCAGTGTGTCTGACTTCAGAGGCAGAAGCTAACAGAAATGGAGCCTAGATGAAGAGTTCCCCTGTTTCATCCATCCCTAGGAGACAGGTTATAATCTGCAGTTTGCCTTTAGGCCTTCCCTCCCAGGGATGGATGTGAGCAGCAGCGCTCTCACAATCATTTCTTGAAAATACATCTGAGAGGCAGACGTAGCTTCCTAAACCATTCCTCGGCTGTGCTGATCAAACAGCAGGAGAATGACAGGTCTTCCTGACAGTTTTTTTACTGCAAAAAAATGTCAAAATGATGGAGTTAAATAAAATACTTTTTACATTTCTGGAGTTATACAAATTCTTTTCATCTTATAAAGCAGGGCAGGCACTATCTGACTGTTTTGTTGTTAGAAAATACATATATACTAGGTAATCTCAAAGACACTCATAATCAGGCACACACACATTGTTTTCAAGCCCCAGAATTTCATTTGTCCCCATCTACCTCATAGCCTGTACCTGAAGGAAAACTAGAGCGAAAAAAACAAAAGCATTTTTCTTGTCTACACCTTTGTGCCATTGGGGAAAAAATAAAGAGGGACCATATTCTTGGTGGCATTACAGCTAACACCTACATTTTATCTTTTCTGTTTGCCTCATTCACTTGGCAACACTCAGTTACTGTTTTCCTAAACAAATACACCAGAATACTCTCATTATCACTACAATAATGATAGAAAAGGCTAAGAAAATTATCTTAAATTAGATGTATAACTTGTATGTGGCTCTATTTACATAAAGGAAGCACTAAATTTGTACAAGGGTTGGTGCTCAGGCTTATAATAACTTGCAGTAAATATAAGCAGGCTATCAGCACTTGGTGAAGCGCTTATATGTGACTTGTATTAGTCAGAAATTCCTAATCTGTGTAATAAAAGTAGGCCACATAAAGAAAGAGAGAAAGAGAAGACTGCTAGGAAGGCTTTGGGGAGACACGTTAATCAGTAATAACGGAAAGAAATCAGAAGTAAATACAGGTTCAATATTTGGCTGACTTCCAGTTGGTGAGACATATTTGATGGCAGCGAAGACTTCCAAGGGAACTGGTAAAGGCCTTTACACATTTAGGTCATCTATATTTAGACAAGATAAAGCACTTTTTCATGTCCTACTAAGAAATATCCTGGCTTAATAGATCATTTCTCTCTCCAGCTTTCACATTTCTTCTGGGGGTTGCTTTGCTGCTGACTACAAAAAGTTGGCTGGATTTGAAAGGAGTATAAGTATTATTTACCCAGAAAAAAATTGTATTTATTTTTAGAAAATTATAAGTTGAAAGGGATCAGAATTTACTTGATTCTATTCAATTCACAGTTTGCTCTTTGTGGTGTTTTTTTTTTTTTTTTTTTTTTGTTACATTTCTCAGTGTAATCGCTTATAATGACTTAGGTAACATGACTAGCTTGTACACTGGGTTGCAGAAGGAAACACTCCTGACAGAGTCTTGCTTGATATATTTTGCATTGCTTCATTTTAATTAGAGATTTGCAATATAGAAGAGCATACCATCTGCCATACTGTGGCCAGTCAAATATCCTGCTTACAACTGAGGCCAAGGCAGAATCCTAGAAAAGAGGGTTAAAACGTATTATGAGTATATACGTTCTCTCAGACACCAGTCATCAGAAACTTCCAGAGTCAGAAGTTCGCCTGACTGCTGTTTCAGGTAAGCAGATAACTCCAGGCTATGCTGCATAAGACCTTCTTCAGAAACCTGGAGGAACAGGAACGATTCTCTTTCTCTTCTCCATTGATAGAAAGAGTATTTTATCAGTGTCATTAAAGCTAGTTCGCCGCCTTTCTTTGGGCAATATTTATAGAAAGCAGTGTCCAGACTGTTAGCTTGATTCCACTGCCTAAAAATAGGCTTTTTTGCCATCTGAGAGATCTTAAGGCGTTCACAGCATCTACATGTTATACATATGGCACAATAATAAGCTCCCTTGCCCTTCTTCAACAGCAGCTGGAAGCCCTGCAAGAAGCCCTGAGTCATCTCAAATGTCACTGGAGTTCCTTGGGCAACCTAACCATGCCCCTTGTTTCAGAATTGGTGGGTTTTTTGAATTGCGTATCCAGGGCAAGTTTCTTCAGTTTTGGCTGAACAATTGCATATTTGAAGGAGGTAAGATTTTTTCCTTTGAAAGAGGTGTTAGCTATTCATGTGTATCTGGGAAACAAAACATAATTTTAAAAGAAGGCCTATTTGTTTCAATTGGAAAAGCAAAATGAAAATTTGACTATTCCTGTAAATGCCATTTTCTCCTCAGATGTTCTGTCATTCTGGAAGACGGCAGTATACAGCTGTTCCACTGACTGCCACTGAATTTGTGTTACGTAGTTACACAGGTCCAGATTCAGAAAGGGATTTAACGGACTCTGTTGAACCTGGGTGGCCTGAAGAGTTAGCGATCTGATTCAGGATAAATTCACAGCTTAGAGTTTACACATAAATGTCCTATGCACTGAATATGAAGAGGAAAGTATCTAAGAATGGGATTCACTGGCTGGGAGCTCACCAGTATTAAAGACCAAAGAGAAAGAGTCTGTTGTGAGAGACACACTTATCCCACTCATCTGCTCAGGGCTTAAGGGGCTCTTAAGGGGTTGTTGATATTGTGGCTTGAACACCTCAGACTGAGCCAGGACTGCAAATCCACATCAGTGCCTGTCATAAAAAGTGCTGTGCCAGTGAGGTGCACTATTAGAGAGTAACCACTCAAGAGACATTCCTCGTCCTCAGGGAGAAACGTCACAACACGACTGACAGCCATAAAACTTACCTTTCACCCACCCCTCCATAAAAAAGATGTCTCACTGCAAACTACCTACTGGGGATGATTCCTGACCTGTGCCAAGGTATTGCGTGTGGCAAGTCATGCTTGACCTGAATGAAAACGGAGCCAGGTACCACCTTCAGTATTCTGAGATATATTAGATCCATACATTTTACAAATATGTTCATATATATACACACCTCCCTATATGTGCTCATAAGCATACCACTGTCTAGGTAGCTCTGCACCAAGCTTGGATGTCCTAGTCCTCTTTAGTTTACTGCTACAGGCATAGCCACAACCTCCTGCAACTGCATGTAGTACCCACTGCATGTTAGGTATCCTCAGAGCACTGTGAAGGGATTTCTGGGAAATTTTGGTGTAGGCTTCCTATGCTGTGAATGCAAACTACCCTAGATCTTGTTCTGTATCTGCTGGACCTATTTTGGAAAGTAGCAAATATGGCATGCTTCAACTGCTATTACAGTATGCTGGTGTTTGATCGAGTCAAGTTACTGATTCTTGTGGGAGTATGCAAAAGCAGAACTTCCAACACCCTGCTGTTTTGTAGTGAAAATGTGGTGCCTTAAGACAAGTACTATCTTAGGATGACTGCTAATTTTGTATGAAAAATTCTTCTCAGCTGCAGTTAAACTTTATACCCCCAAATTCTGCTATAGAGACTCTGGGACACATTGCCTTTCATGCCTTTCTGCAACACGAAATAAGGCCTGTATCACCCTCTGAAGTAATCACTAATGAAAAATCTGCAATTTCCGGCCATAAGGGAAGCTAAACTATTCCACATTTGACTTGACAGCTGCCTGAAACAATTCCGAGCAGCATGTGCGATACAAAAAAGTAGAGAAGGACCATTGCAGCCAATAAGATTGTTACTGGCATGTTTTCAAGATACTAGACTATGTCAGAGATGTTTATGTGTGTTTTGTTGCCTTGTAAATATAAAAACAAGTTCCAGAGAATTGTGGCAGCTGTTCTGAGATGTGATAAAAGTTCAGCTTCTATGGGCCATGAGAAAGAAATATGAGCAACCTTTGGGTTTACGGTGAAAATGAGTGCTACTCAGCCTAAAAGAACCAATTCACTGGGCAAGCTCTTTAAAACAACAACAGCAACAACAACAACAAACTGCAACAGAGAAAAATGCTTATGTTTAAAACACTTACTTATTTACTTGAGTGGAGTTTGAACTTTAAAGAAGCTTGTCCTGTTCCATATCAGCCCTGGGTAACTTTCCATGCTTTTTTCCAGTTACGTAGCAATTGAGAATGAAGCATTACCTGTTCAGGTCATATAATCCACACCATAGGCAGGTTTCCAAAACCTTCCCTAAAACTTATTTTCTAGTGCTTTTTCAAGGTCAGTTACAAAATTATCAGGAAATTCATTGGATTGATCACTTTTCGGAGAGGACAAGCCCACAGCCCAATAAGGTCACCTTAATGGGAATTCCTCTCAAGTCATTTTGGTAAGGATACTATACTGCTCCTGGAAAAAAACAAAACAAAACAAAACAAAAAACCTAAAACACAAAGCCACTGAACACATATGTTACACGAAGATGTCAGAACACAGTAAAAAGATTTTTTTTAAAAAAATTCTAGAATTCTTTGGCAAAATAGGAATTAACCTGTCATATTCAGCTTTAATCAGTTCTTGGTGGCTTGAGAACCACTTCAACTAAGGAATCCTTGGTGAGTGAAGAGAGGGTTTCTTAATTGCTTTTTAAGAGCAGTACTTTCTTTTCCTGGAGGCTTTCCCTGGCTGTACCATATTCACTGAGGCTTTCCTCTGTTTAAACATAGCTGCAGTTTGCATTATTTGGGATAGCTGTAGTACAGGAATTTGAGAGCAGAAATAATTATATATACAAATTACATACATTTCAGCTTCCTTAAATATAAAATGAATGCAATAACTGTACATCTGTAACTCCTTGACAGTAAATAATGATTATGACTATTAAAAGGCATGGGTTTTGTGCTTTGCTTGTTTTCAGTCCAAGTTTTACCTAGTAAACGCTGAAGAATTGTTTTCTTGTTTCTTTGAGAGGAGTTTTTATGGCAAACTTAAAAAAAAAATCATCAGAACTTAAAAGTTTTGAAGCAAACCCTTTTTTTCCTTTCACTTTCCCTTGTTTCTCTTTCCCTTTTCTTTCTTTTTTTTTTTTTTTTTTTTTTTTAATCTGAGATGATTGCCAGGAAACAGAAGAACCTGCCTACAAATTAATAAGGGCTTTGTTCTGTCAGTCTTTCTTTATGGCAGTCACATTCCCCATGTTCCCACACGACCAAGTAGGACTGGCGGTAATGGCACTGCCTCCTGCTTTATGCCAGAACTAATACTCAGTGACCCTCTTGGTGAACCGCAACAGCTAAGCCCGTGGAGCAGAAATGTCGCGCAGCAAAACAGCAGCAGCCAAATGATGAATTTTCTGCCTGTTTAACACCCAGAATCTGGCAGGACAAGGAGGAGGGCAGGCCTAAGGCAGTTTTAACTTGATTGCCTCCAACTGTCTTAGAAACACAGCCTGCCTAAGTAACTCCCTGCTTGGCAAATGTTCTTTAAACGTTAACGGAGAGGAAGAAATTGTACTTTTTTCCTACAAATAATTATCTGCTCTAATTAGGGTTGCTAGAAATTTGGCTTAAAATATAGTAAAATGACAATCTGAAATGCAAGAGAAGTGTGGAAGCTAATTATGAAGCTTTTTTTTTTTTTCCCCCCTTTGGTGATATTATATATCCTACATTTTTATGAATTATCTAGGACGACAGCACAGCTATTATCGCACCCTATCCTTCAACCATTATATCTGAAGCGTAACTCACTGAGTTTATAATGGATCTTCCATTGTAATAGGCACATTTTCAACTTCATACATTGAATGAAAAAGGAAGTGACAAAGCTGGAGAGGGTCAAAATGTGTTTTGTTTGTCTGTTTGCTTGTTTTTCAACTCATAGCTTCTGTTCAAAACAGTCTTTTACGAGGTGTGCGTACAGTCAAATGGATCGAGCAGTAATGAAATCTTTCTCTTAAATTTTTTGACAAGATGAGTGGAGTTAGTTATAGTGAGCACGATAACCTAAAATTCCTGGGAACTCTTGCCATTTGCAGAAAGACAGACGCACTTCTCTACTGGGTCAGCTGAAGGCCCATATATCCCGCTATCTGCTTTCTAAGAGCTCAAGATATTTTGTGAAATGCTATGAGAAAGAGAATATACATAGAAATTCTCTTTGTTACTGCATGAAAATGTCTTTAGGAGCCTCTTACTTACAGCAGATGATAATTTCTTTTTTTTTTTTCTTCCCCAAATGCACATTGATATATTTCTGTATTACTTGATGGCATCTGTAGTTTTGCTAATGAATATGACAACCTAAATTACAATATGGCTTTTAATTTAAATTTTACAACCAAATGTAATACCATTTTATAAAATATTTTAGTTTTATCACAAAAAGGAAATTTGTTATAGAAAATATATTGCAATTCTTTCTTCCAGTAACTTTCTACTGTGACTAACTCATGCATTCTAGTTAAAAAAAAATAAAAGGAATGCATGCATAGGCACACAATTTATACAAGTACTAAGAGGTGATGGAAATGAATAACTTCTTAGGAAAAAGCACACATGCAAACGCACACCCATGTCGGATAAGTCCTCAACATTGTTAATTGATCAAGCATGAACTCTATGTGAGTCTTGTAGTGCTGTGGCAGTTGTTGCTTAGCAGGTTGTACGCACGCTGACTTTGTTTCACTGTATGTGACGTGTTCAGGATGTGTGGATGTACGGTAAATTTTATCACAGTCTTGAAAATGTAAGCAGCCAGGGAAGGAGAGAAGAGACAGGAAAGAAAACTAATCAAGGAATAACAAGAGTAAGAAGACCTATGTGAACTTTTAGCAAAAGGATTACCTTGTTAGACTCAATTACATATTATTTCCCAGTGTCCAGTTATAGAAATCAAGGAAGAAAGCTAAAGAGAACAAAGGAGATGAATCCATAAAAGAGGCTAGAGTATAAAATGTCTACTCTTGAGTTTTCTTGATGTGGGGAAAATAGCAACTATCTAAGAAAAAATAAAATAATAAAACAATAACAAAAAGAGTACATATAACCGCAGGTTGAAGGCATTATTTAGAAGAAATCAGACCTCACGTGACAAGCTTTTACTCCTACTCTCCTAAACAGGATACCCAGAGAGGGTTTCTAAATTCCTTATGCAAAGTGTAAGGAGTGTCAAGAGATGACCAATAGTATTTACAATCCAGCACTGATAAATAATTGTGTTAGCCAACATAAATCCCTGTTCAAGGGCAATGGATGAGATCCTGCTTATTTCGCAATCTGGTACTACCTAAAAATTTGAGTTAGACACCTCTCTTAGACTGATGCATTCCTCTGAACTTAGCTACCTAGAAGAGTTTATTTTCTCTTTAAAAGTGGCCAGAAAATCAGATTAAGGTACTAGGTGAAGATCATTCTTTACTCAATACTCTAAACAATTAGTGCATACTAAAATTAGTCCAAATAGTGGCCTATCAACCTCAGTTCTGGGCTCCTGTCAGCCCGCAGACTTCAAAAGCATTTTCTTACTTCTCTGTGTAACTGGCTAGCCAGAAAACAAGCACTCTCCACCTCTTCTGTGGAAACAGTACCATACGGCAGAAATGAATTCAGGATTCCCAAGCTGGACGACAGAGAGTTCTTCCATCCATAGACCCAAATTTGTGCATCTGAAATGGCCTCTGACATTTAGAAGTCTGGGCACGTTAATTAACGAAGCTATGAACATTACTACAAATCAGATGTTTTTAGCCTCTCAGGCGACTAAGAAGTTGGGCAGGAATTTTTGGTGCATGAATTCAGATGCATGCATGTTCCCTCAATTTCATGTTAGAAGTGGGGTATTTTTGCCCTCTATTTCTCATGTCTTGATTTGCAGTGTTTTGTTTCTATCACATGGTTTCTGTCACAGTTTCAAAATGCATTATCTAGATGAGTATCCTTCTAAACAAAACAGGATAAACAATTAGATCTGCAGATGAAGATTAGTAGTTCCTCATAAGTATGCTGCTGTTTGCTATAAAAATTTGCTTCGTTTTTATTAGGTCTCTGCGGCCATTAAGAGGCTGACCAGTACCAACAGTTACATAAAACCATTATCTCACTGGAACAGTAAAAATAACGTTGCCAAGGTGATTCTGGTTTTTGTGATATTCTAAACATATGGTGAGAGAGAAGACGACATAATACAAAGAATTAAATCTTGCTCGGCACAAAAGCTATACTTCTTCCCTCAATTGAGAAACTGGGACTTTCATTTCTATGATAATTTCAGGTAAAAGGGCCAAAAATGATTGTTTTTCCTACACTTCAAAATAAAAATTCTTGGACAGCCTGGAATATCTTAACATTGCAGCAGGTTTTTATGAAGATAGTGCTGGTTAACGTATTTGCATTATTATATAGTTCAGGTTTAAAAAAAAAAAAAAATCAAGTTGTGTTGGATTCAGATCAAATCAACCAGGCAAGTTTCCAGAGAATGGGCTGTTTCCCAAATGACAATAATTTCATTAGTATACTTCCAACTTGCTAAACCAAACACTTGGTAGTAGATTAGATTGGCTAAATATTTTGTGCTCCCATTTTTAAAGGTTTGATAAGTGGCATTTGGTTTAACTCTGCTTTTGCAGCAAGAAATAGGTGATTTGCCATTGATATCAGTATGAAAAGAATCAAGGCAAGTGCTTTATATAACTACACCTTACAAAGCTCACCTTTAAGTTGCTATATTTTGAAGTTATTATCTATTTATCTTCCATTTGTCTTTGAAGTAGCAGGGCCACAAGTGGAAATGGGACACTGGGTGAGGGAGACAACAGCTCTGAGGGAGTAGAAAAATTCATTGTAAAAATCTCAGGTTGCCTGACTGAGGGTTATGCTAAGCACAGGAAATGTAATGCAGGAGAAAGATTTGCAGGGGTCTTGGGATGTTTTCTCATCCCTCTGCAATGTGAGGCAAAACAGTACAGATGTGTCACGTAACGCTATCACCAGCATTATTATCATTCTTTCCTTAACTTTTTCATGTGATTGTTACATTTCTATATCCATCGTTATGAAGGGGAAAAAAAAATTGAACCCTCTTTAGAAACACTGTCTCCAGCCATAGCAGATGGCTACGTAATCGCTTTAGTATGGCTCTTTGTATGATGGGGTTCAGGTGTGTGTCCGTATGTGTCTCTGCCTGCCTGTGCATCCATGTCATGCTGAGCACCTATATGTGAGAATGTACAAGGGGGGAAAGGAGCTGATTTTTCAGCATTGTTTTTTTTTTTTTTTCATTGAAAATAGCCTTTCACAGATGATATATGTGGTTTATAATCCTTAGCTGTTTAATATCCACTGCTAAATCTGCCCTCATGTATTATCAGATCTGGGAATAGGAAGGCAAAATACTAATGATCTTAAGTCATAGATGCTACAACACGAGCAGCGCAATAAATCTTTTCTAAATAGTTTTATCATTTTGCTCCATGCAGCAGTTCTGCACATTTTCTGATAAATTATTATAGAAAATTGGCATCCATTTGAAAATTCTGAGCGTGAATACAATTTATTAGAGCAAAACATCATAGTAATTAACAATAAATCGAAAAATGCAGAGAAAATTCAGCTTTCTCATCACCTCATCCAAGCACACCAAGATGCTATAACCCAAAAACACCTTAATACATATTTTATTCTCTTCAATGGTGATACAAATAATTATAGGGGATCAGATCTCTTAGGACTTCCAAATTTCAACTTCATTTTGTTGGTTCCAAAATGTTCAATAACCTTGATTAAATGCCAGCAGGGGATCTGTGTCTAAGACATCACATAATAAAGCTGAGTCAAATATTACTTCTGTACAATCCTGGCTCACTTTACACCGCCTTTGGGAATGCTTTGAACTATTACTACCCAATGATTGCAACAGCATTGCTAAGACCACTCTTACAGCATATCCTCATCTAGAGCACTAGATTGATGGGACTGTCGAGAGCGTGCCAGGGTCCCTGGTTTGCATATTTTTTTCAGTGGGGCAAGCAGACTTTGTTCACACCCCGTCTACATCCTGAATGTGTCTAGCCAGGGTCCGTGGTGGTAATTTTGTCCAGTCAGCAAAAGCAGGCTTCACAGGAGCGAAAGGGAACAGAATTACAATTGTGGTGGTAGTGGGAACTTCAAAATCTTTCTTCATTTCCCAGCACCTACTTTTTTTTTTTTCCTGCTTCTTGTTTTGCTCTTTTTCATAAAATTTTACAAAAACACTTAGCCAAAAGCAAGAAAATTTCAATTGCAAACTAATTTTGACTGATAAATGTTAGATTACCTTAAAAATATTGTAATTTAACGTGGCAGTGCCTATAATAGTAAATTGAGAGGAGCGAGGAAACATTCCTAGGCCATGGAATACGATTTCTTTTTGTTCTTTTACTAAATTGATAGAACATTGACCAAAATTAGTTTGGCCTATTCCAACCAGCACTTTCCCTATAAAATTCCTGGGCATAATTTGGCAGTTAGAATAGTTCAAGGGCCATTCCCTGTAAACAATTAGCGTGCAGCCTTCCTATTTTTAAAGCTAAAGCAATTTCTTAGCATAGACATGGGATATTCTATTCCAACTGACTTCTATATCCTGGAGCATTCCCAGGCATGCTTAATTTATTAGTATAAAATTTGCCTTTAACTCCTTTGTTTTGTGTCCTTCTTGACCTTAACTTGCTTTGCGTATCTACATTTTGTCATACAGAAAAATAATGTCTTGATCCTCTAAGAAAACAAAACCCACACCAAATGAAGCAAACAGCTATTCTGTGAGGAAGGATCAGATCTAAGCAGTCTTGCTGCCCTGTAGTTTTACAGTCTGATGTTATTTGGTGTTGGTAATTAATTTCTTAATTTCTTCTATTAAGAAAACGGAATCAGGAATTGAAAATTTCTCACATATAAATCAGTTTTACGGTTTTTCCTTGTGTGCATTCCCTGGTGTCTATGAATATCAAAACTGACATTGTAGCTTTAACCTTAGCTGGAATATTGGCAGGTTTTCTCTCTTCTCTCTGCCCACCTGTTTTGATTAATTTGATCTACCCTTTTGTCAAATATGGTTAAAATTTGACCAATTGATTTATAAGTCATTAGAACAGTACATAGACCAACCAGCACGTAGACCTACGTACGCCTGTGTATTCATACAGAGCTGTATCACACAAAGCTTGTTTTTTTTCTAGGAAATCCAGCCAATGACAACTCTGCGTACTATGTTTCCTCTGTCTTATTCGAAATCTTTTCTTCCAATATGACACCTTTAAGGATCTCATTAACTACTTGGAAAAAATTAACATGTTGCTGATGAATTATGAGCTCCCTTTTTAGCCTGTGGCCCATAAAGCAACAATTAAAAAAACCCAACAACAGTGAAAACACTTCACCCTGTCATATATCTTCCTGTGGAGGCCCACGATTGGAGCTCAGAAACATCTTTTACTTCTGATCCTGGATAACATCAGTTATGAAGTTTAATGATGTAGAATATAGTGGAGTGAACAAATAACTTCATTATACTGTCGCCATGTTAACGTCCTATCATTGGTCTATATAGCGATTTGTTACACTTTGGGACTGCAGTGTTAACATGACTTATTTCAGTTTCTGGAATTATGTCTGTTTTGCTGATGATGAAATCATATGTAGAGATGTCAAAATCAGAGGATGCACTAATATTTCATTTTGAGATTAAAATTTCAGAAGATTCTTGAGATTACATGCTAAGACCAGCAGTAGTAAATTAACAAGAGTAATCTCCAACATCAGTTGGATTTATATACAGCATAGCTCCGGCAAACCAAGGATTGTAAAGTATTTTATAAACATTAATTAATCACATCTCACCGCAACTGCTCTGGAGCAAATGTGAATTATTAACCTCTAGGTTTCACATGGGTGAATAGGCACTTTATTTTAATTCCTCCCCTCCAAAGCAATACATCTTTGTGTTTCAGTGTTTTCTGAATTTTCTGAAAGGTTCTAAACTGCAAAAGAACTTTTCTTTTTCTTTATATCAAGCAAGTCTCCCAGTAGTTCTTAGTGCACAGAGTTAATACGAACATTTGCAACAAGATGTCTGAGCTGATTATTCCTGCAGAGCAACTGCCCCACATGAGAGGGAAATTCTTGTGGTTAGAAGTTCAATTCTCACTTCTACTCTCATTTGCAATTATACATCTCTGATGGATTTTAACTAGAATGGTGTTGGTCTATCCTATCTGTGGGCTAACAGACAGAAATTGGTTTGTGAAGTAACTGCAAAAGTCATTCTTAAAGGTAGGAAGGATGCAAACCACATACATAGAGGAAAATAAAAGTAAATAATACAAGCATAAGATCAAAAGTCAGAGATTAACATAGTTCTTAGTTGGCTGTGAATGAAAAATAAAAGTTTGGCAGTGTTATCAGGATGATCCCTGGATATTAAAATTTTTTTTTTGGATGTTAGAAGGTTCTTGGCTTTAAAAGGCTGAGAAACAATGCTCAAGACACTGTGATTCTAATCTTTGACCTTTCACTGCCTACTGTGAGGAACCCAGAGTGAGTAAATTTATTTGTGCTTCCATTTCCTATCATTTTCAGGGGAAGCTATTTATTAATTTTCTTCACAAAAAAATTAAAATCTAGTCACTGAAAGGAATATCCTTTTGTTAATTGATTTGCTGGTCAACATTAAGAACAGTTACTCCAATGGCAGCCCCATGCCTATGTATTATCACTTTCTATGAGTCACTAACCTCATACTTTTGAGACAAACTAGGCCAAATCCTTAGCGGTCACTTTGCTACTGTGTTAGACAAATGGCCTTCAAAATAGCCACTTTGCTGAGACTCTGAATACTGACGGTAACTTCCAATTCATATTTCTGATATCACAACAGAGGAAAGAGGCTGAGTGCAAGGGTCGGTCAGGAAGAGACGGATGAAGTTTTAGCTACGCTAAGTCGGAATCTTGGTTGGATACATCCCAGCAGGTGGTATATCCTGGCGCATAGTGTCTCTGAATTTCTTCTAACACACAATTGCCATTTTTTTCTCCCAGGGAGAAATGTGTGCTCATTCATAGGATACTGCATGCTCAGAGAATCCTGTGTTGCACCTGCAGGGCGCTTGCTACCTAGATATTCTTGCTGTGTTCAGTCAACCTAAGACATCCATGACACACAGATCATTTGTGGAATATGTTCTGTAGGTCTGACATTTCCCAGATGTGTCAGACGAACTGCAAATGTGCTTTACAGAGAGTCGCTTTTCACGCATGCTGTGCATATGTCCCAGATTTCTACGTATCTGGCAGCCTCATCAGAGCAATTTTTCCTCCCAAAGAAATTCTGTCCAAATGGTAGAATATCCGTTTACATCAGGTCAGAATTTCAAGGTACAGAAAAAACAGGTCCAGAGAAGCCCAGATATAGGGTTGTACCATAGTAAAATTTCCATCTCCACTCCATGCCTGCTCCTCCTCTTCCAGAGATCCTAAACACTTCTGGGGCCCATCAGTCAATGCCGTGGTTTGGGAAAGGATGCTTCTGCGTTTCTTTTGCCTGTGTCTTAAATTGTGCACAGATTGGATAAACAAATGCCACATTTTTCAATTTTCACTTGAATATATTACAGAAGGGACAGTCTTTGAAAGGAAAGAAATACAATGAATGCCACTGTGTCCTTTATGCCAAGTGAGGAGTAAGCTGAGATACTCTGCGATGGAGCCTTAGAAATGTCCTGGCAAAGTGAACCAGAGAGATGAAACCAACCTAGGTGGATTTTTTGAGTGAAAAACCCAGGTAGATCTGCTCACAGTCAGTAATACCAGCTGTCAGTGGGCATTAATCATTGAAATGGTCCAAAAAGTCCTGACCAAGGCACCTTGGGGAACTTGTGACAACAATTGATGTTTTTACCTGCCTTTTCTGTTTCCTTTAACAGACATAGAGATTGAAGTTTAAAAGACGTTCCTGCAGCTTTGCTTACTGGAAGTTTTGTCATGGATGTACAGTATTTAAAATGGTCACTTTTTGCATATATGGCTCAAAAAATCTTCTACATAACAGTATGTTTGCTCCCCCCCCTCCATCCCCCCTCCCCCCCCCCCCCCCCCAACACACACACTGGGTAGCTCCTATTATCCAAAGTCCTTACTTGTCTCCACTTTGTCATTTTCTGCTACTAGGTCAAATCTGAGTAATTTTCAAACCCCAGTAGGATGACCACAATGAAGAGCGTTGCCTGTTTGATTATGCCTTCTTTGGCACACGCACTGTGTCAGGATTAAACAATTCTAGAAAATCTATGCTACAGACTTGACATTTATTGCATCTCAGTGTGCGGCTGTCTGTGGTTTTGATGGTTTTCAAACAACAGTATCTGAGCCAGATTGCAGGAATAGCCTTGTGTTGAACAGCAGTAATGAGGTTGTTAGCTGAGAGTTTTAAATGAGCTTTCCTTAGTCATTTAAAGGATTCATTTATTTATCTGGTTGTTTGTCAACTTCATATTACATGACAGGAGTAGCCCATATTTTTGTATCAATAGGATATGACAACATATTCAAGCAGGAGCAGAAAGGGAAAGTAGCACAGAGTCCAAGCTATGCTCTGCTTAAAATTATTGTTGCAAACAAAATAAGAAAGTAACACACATTCACTTACCGTAAGGGAATAGCTGTAACTGAAATTATTTGGTTCCTCTCGACAATTATCTGTATTTCATGTACTCTGTGCTCTGCTGCTGATGCTATAGTAAGTATAAAACAGTAAAACTCCCCATGTAGCATCTAATCATATATGCCACAAGCCATGCTGTTGCATATTTACAAATGCAGTAAGTGCTGAGTCCAAACTAGAAGGAGCACTTTGTCTTTGGAAAAGATGTTTGTTTTGAAGTTCTTATTTATTCAGCTAAATGAGTTGTTGCTGAATACAAAATGCTTCATACAGTCACTAGCCAAAGATAACCTTTGTTAAAGGCTTCATACCATCTCACACCTGCAGCTGGTAAAACTGAATTAGAGCCCAGCAATCAGAAGAATCCAGGATCAGAGAGATGGAAACAGGAGACATAAGGAAAGGGATAGAGGAAATTCATGTCTTGTCTTTAACCATTTGATTCTTTGACTCATTGCAGACGTACCATAGCACTAAATAGGTTTCCTTCTATCTTTGTTCACTTTTTGGTTAGCCATAGGGGAAGCAAAAAGCCAAAAAACATTATTTGTTTTTCAGTCGTTAGTTTTAAAAGTAGGTTGTTTAGCCTCTAAACAGTTTGTCTTAATCTTACATAAACCAGAAAGGATGTTAGGAGGTGGTCTCCACATTTGCATTTAGGACAGCTTGTAAGGCTTAGATTTCAGGATGCCATCTGAAAGCTTACATGCTTCACAGAGAATAAACTGTACTGCATCACTTTAAACCCTCTAGGAGGGGCTGTGAATCTGAAAACGTACATTTATGGCTCCGTAAAGAGCATATCTGGAATCCCAACCATGATCAAATCCCAACCAAAAAGGTATGTGGGGAGAGTTACTGTAAACACATATGAAAGAAAGCAAAATAAAAGATGACTAAAAAATAACACCAGCAAATAAAATATTCTCTTCCTTTTCTTTTTTCCCTGGGTAGAAGAGGCAGGGAAGGAAGGTTTTCTGATAATCAAAAGCTGTATTTCAAAATTTCTTTGAAAATCTTCCAAGAAAGGTAGTCTATGAAAATGTTTATTATTTTCTTCTAATTTTAAGAAAAATAAATCCACATTTCCCAACACGATCTAGTTATTAACCCTAGTTTCTGATGTAAAAGTGAATCACAGAGGGATTAGCCCAATGTCATAGCAAAGGATTTCATCTTTTGCCAGATGCTTTCTCAGGAGAAGATTGGAAAGACCCTCACTGTGGCCAGGAGAATAGATCAGAAAATCTTCTCATGATTTGTCCTTGTTTTTCTCTCTTTCCTAATATAAAAAATGAGGTCACTCTGGCATGCGGATTTTAAAAATGTCTCCAGTATATTTCCCCATCTACAGATATAATGGGGTCAGGAGACTGAGGTTATATTTATTGCTATTTCTGGAAACCTGCATTATCCACTTTAAATATTTTAGGAACGATCTCACTGAAATCTGAATTTCATTTTGAAGTGACTTTCCTCTTAAATATTAATGAAAGAAACCTGAAGGAAACAACGCCGCATAAAAATCATAAACTATATAAAAGGGACTCTTTATTAACATGCATCTCTACTCCTGTGGTTGGTGTGGACAAAGCTTCACCTTTTGTAAACGTTAAAATAGCACCCAGAGAAAGAATCTCTTCGGGAAGCAGCCTGACTATAAAAAGACTGATTTTGCAGCCACATCACAAACTTGGCTCTGATCTTGTTTAAAACGGGGGTTTTGTTTCTTTTCTTTTTTTTTATCTTCAACGTCGCATTTTACTACAGTAATTTTTTTTCGGTTTTGTGTCCTTGGTCCACTCTAGTGTAAACCAATTTAGAATTAGACTCTGGAAGTACAGTTTGTTGCTGTGTTTGGGGTTCTATATGTGGAAATTAATGACAGAGCTATAAATAAAGCAAGCATTAAAAATGAATATGAGAAAAATGTGTTAACTGAGTAGAAATGCTTGCTATTCTGCGGTAATCAGAAGGTACTGAACACCATTTGGAAGGGTTGTGTGGCAAATAAATTTCCCGTCCAGCAAAGTTTTTTCCTCCAGTCTTTATCAAGCCTGTTCCAAGAGCTGTCAAATTTGCTATGAAAAATGAGGGTGAGAAGCCCCAATCTACCCCTATTAGCTAATAGCCCAGCCATCACCTGCCAGCAGGAAAACTATTTTATGTTTCCAGTCTACCTTTTGCAGATCAAAAGTTTGAACTTTCTGATGTGTGGTATTAACTCTCTAAATATATGCTGCAGAAGAAAGGTTTCAAACCCTCCCAGCTGGAACGTTCCCAATTTGTGCAAACAGTTACGTGTTAATTAGAGATGGAAATTAAACCTGGATCTCCACGTAAGATAAGGTATGAAAATTACTTATTCTGAGGCAGTCTGGCATTTTTAACCTCAATTCCAGTCTGGACTAAAAATTTCAAAGCGGAAGATTTGTTCCCCGTAAATGTCTGCTTTTTTACAAAGACTATTTCTGATCTCCTGTGCTTGTGTTTGTGTTGCGTGCAGCAGCTCTAAGCAGACCTTTGAAAGTCCTATGTCTCTCTGAACGTGAATATGCTCACGATTTGGACGTGCGCTTTATGCACATTTTGAATTAGTTAAAATCCCCCTTGGTTTGTTGATTCTCATACCGCTAGGCTTGAACAATACTCACCTGGAAGTTCAGCTTCAGGGATGTTCAGTTGATGGTAGCCATTTGCCACAGCTCTCGCAGGCTCCTGTGCGAAAGGAAACATAATATAGGGTGTCAGGAGGCAGGCGTCAGTAGGACACACCTTCACAAATCAGCATTTTCACAAGGACGGTTAATTTTTACACAAGACTTTCCATAATCGGAGATTAGAGAACATATTGTGTACCGAGAGTCTTTTACAAGATCACATTTTCGTGTGCAGCTGTAAAAAGGCACTCCTAATCTAACAAAGGGGCTGTGACACGGGACAAATGTGTTTCAGTGCAGTTTCTATTGGGAATCAACCTTTTCTTTTATTATGTTTTTGTTTCCCTAGGTCTAAAATCACCAGTTCAGTGGAAAAGGTAGCGTCTCCCAGCACACTGGGGCTGATCTTAAACTCCTCCTGGGTGGAAAAAGGCTTAAACTGACTTAATTATTTAACATGCTCTTGCTGACACAGGCTAGTAAAAAGATCAGTATGTTAGTGCTCTTTTCTAGCACTTTCTTTCCAAAAGCCTTTAAGAAACTCGTGAATATTTAAAGCCCCTCAGTCAGTGCCAGGGAGATGGTACCATTAACAGCGAAATCAAATGCCACTAGTTGTTTGTGCATCCCAGAGCTGCTTCAAACCACACAGAACTACCTTCCTGAGTGGCTGTTGCTTCACAGGCTAGGCTTTATGATCAAGCACAAAAATACCGATTTTCCTTTCTCTCTCTTTTCTTGTTTTTTCCCCTCCTTTTCCCCTATCAAAGAACGAAACGGATCGCACTATGAAAAAAATCAGCCTGTTGCCACATGTATTATTTCTGAAGTCTGACATTGGTTCAGAACTGTATAAATGGGCCCATATTAAAGCATAGGAAGTGTAAAAAGTATTCAGATTATTCAATACAGTGAAATTATGTTCATTCAAAAGCAAAAAGCAAAAGTAGCTGAATTTTCTCTTCTTTGTACATGAGAAAAAAATTTTTTTTTATTCAGCACTCAATATGAATTACATAAGGTGGAAGTGGCTGGTTGATGATATATCTGTGTTCAATACAGAATCAGAGAATCATAGAAGAAGTAAGGTGGGAAGGTACCTCTTGAGATTGTCTAGTCAAAGACCCTGCTCAAAGCAGGGCCAGCTAGAGAAGGTTGCTCAGGGCTCTGTTCAGTGGGGTTTTGAATATCTCCAAGGATGGAGACTCCGCAGCCTCCCTGGGAAACCTCCTCCAGTGTTCAACCACCCTCATAGTAAAAAGGTGGTTTTTTTCCTTGGGTTTTAACAGAATTTCCTGTGCTCCAGTTTGTGCCCATTGCTTCTTGTCCTGTCACTGGGCACCACCGAGAAGAGCCTGGTCCCATCCTCTTCACTCCCTCCCCACGAGGTATTATACATGTTGATGAGATCACCCCAAGCCTGCTCTTCTCCAGGCTGGACAGTCCCAGCTCTCTCGGCTTCTCCTCATATGAGAGATGCCCCCGTCCTTTCATCATCTTTGCTGTCCTTCACGGGTCTCGTGGCAGCACGTCCACGTCTCTCTTGTACTGGGGAGCCCAGAACTGGACACAGCACCGCAGATGTGGCCTCACTAGTGCTGAGCAGAGGGGAAGGATCACCTCCCTCGACCTGCTGCCTAATGAGGCACAGAACACCATCAACCTTCTTTTCCACAAGGGCACATTGCTGGCTCCATGCAACTTGTTGTCTGCTAGGACCCTCAGGTCCTTCTCTGCAAAGCTGCTTTCCAGATGGCTTTCACCCCCACCCTGTACTGGTACAGTGCATACACACTGTAGTGCATCAGTTTTACATTTACTTCTCTTGTATGCCGCTTAAAATGGAATAAACTGAATAATACACCATATCCATATGTTTAATAGGGCCAGTATTTGCCATAGATAGTAAGTATTCACATTAGGTTTTATAATAAAATATCTATTATTATATTTCTGATGGAAAATTGGTTTTGATGAAGTAGATTTTTTTAACTGAAAATATCCACTATGCAAAAATATCATTTCTCTAACCCTCACAGTAATATTTCAGATGAAGATCAAATAGTCTATAAAGACCAAAGGTGACAAATTTGGTAAGTTTCTGAACTGCATTCTGGAAATGGTACTTTTATTGGGTTTTGTTTCCACGTGCATTCACTAGTTGCAGTATAAGGAAGACTACCTGTTCAAGAAAATGCCACAGCCAATACATTAACTATTAATTTTCTCACTTCTCTAAAAGGGTGAAATAATGAAAATAATCATTTTGTAAGACAGCCTGGCCCATAAACATGATATAAGCATAAGGAACTCAAATCACCTTAGGTAGCATGAATCACTTAAAAAAATTAAAATACATTTTCAAAAATCCGATCAACTTTGTTATTTGTTTAAAATTAAATCTTAAACCTATCTAAAGATGACTCAACATTACTGTGGAATTTTCATTATTTTTTCATTAAAATATTAAGGGATTTTAAATCTGTAAATCTAGATGTTAATTAAAAAACTGTTGTCAAAATGATAGATTTTTTAAAAAAAACTTTACTTTCAAATCTAATTAATCTTCATAGAAGACAGGAGCCAGGTGAGTTAATTTTCTCAGGAAAATAGCAAAGCCTGCAGTTTGAAAAAGTCTGCCATGAAAATGTGAAAAGAGAAGTAGCCATCTAACAAGGGCCCCAAGAAAAAAAGTTTTCCAGCTCAGGTTTTGAAAGCTATAGACAATAATACAATATATTTATTGATAGTTTATTAACTAATAGTTATTAACTATTCAATAGACAACTGATATTATAAACAACAATCTCCAGAGTTTAGTACTTGGGTAACTGTGAAAGAGCTATCACGAGCTTTAAGGTGTAATCTGAATGTCCATTTTCAACCCATAGGAACAGATAGCACGGGGGGATAACAGTGTACCTGCTGTCAACACCAGGCACAGGTGTAATGTGGCTAACTCAAAATCTGATAGCATTTGTCTGCCAGCCCAAACGGTTGATGATATGTCCTCTTTCTGCGAAACAAGCTGTCACACACACTGCAGTGATTTCAATTGCTCTGCTATTTCGAAGTGCTGAGGTCACCCCTAAGAGAGTCCGCATCGTTACTTCATTTAGGATAGCAGCATGGTTAGGTCACCAAACCACAGTGCTGGGCAGTGGTGGTGGTTACTCTGCCACAGTTTAGGAAACAATACATAAGTAAGTTACCTGATCTGTCAAGTGACCCAATTTCCTATCTGCAATATTCACAGTACCATCAAAGTTTGTGTTGAGATTAAATAAATTAAAGACTACGAGATGCTTACATACAGCTAAGTATGTGAAGTTAGTAACTCATCTTTTCCCCCTTTTAAAGGAAAATTAAAATAAAACTCATTAAAATAAAAGTGCAACAAATAGGAAAAGGAAATGTTTTACAAAGACCAGCTACAAAAAGTGTGTACAGCACGTTCTTTCCCTGTTTCAGACTCTCTACAGAGCATACAGGACTTTCATAATCCATGTGAACAGTACTACTGGTGCTATCTTCTAGGTCCTGGGGGATGCTTTTGATCTAACAAGGCGTTGCCATTATTAGAAAGACTGCGGTGTAACTACATCATTGCATTCTGTCAATTTGGTTTTGCGTGAACCACTTGGCTCATGACACTCTAAATTTAATACTGTGCTACAGATAGATAAACTAGAAACAAAATAAATGTTGTAAGAACGAAGCTGTCACAGAAATAATACACTCTGAGTGTTTCGACCCCATACAAAGGCCCTTCACCATAATTGTCTCTGACAGAAGGCTCCTGTACAGTAAGTACTTTAGTTGTCAATGACCTTAAACACAATTATCATTAGCCTTCTTGTAATACTGCTTCTCCCTTGAACTCCAATTACTGTGCTTCTCAGATGGTTTTATAAAGATAGTTCAGTGCTGTAGTTAGCATAATTCAAACTGTTTTAATCAATGCTGTGTCCTTTGTAAATAAGGCTGCATGTTGAAACACTGGCTGTAATAATTACATTCATAATTTGTTGTATTTATTGAAATCATTTTGACTATAGTGATTTGAATTTTTATTGCAAACAAACTGTAAGGAAATAAATGAGTAATAATTTATGCTGATAAATATATTAGTGCCAATCCTAAAGTTGGGTTCTGTTGAAGCAAAACATTTGAATAATAAAATCACAGTTCACAGGCAGTAAAGCTACCTTGACTTGAGAGCCTAACTTACCTGCCGACTCTAAACCCTTCTAATCTCTTCTCAAAAGAAAAAAGCACACATCTTTTCCTCCTTTCCGGAGAAAGTCCTTAACATACATGACTTTGCAAAAGGCTGACGAGCATACAGTGAAAGAGCGTGGACCCCAACATCACTCCATGGAAATTCCCTCTCTGAGAAGTAGCTGTGGCAGGTTACTTACTGTGGGAACCTCCCACAGGTGTAAATCAGTGGGTGAAAGGCCTCCATAAATATCTTTAGATACACTTTAGGATTCAGTAATGTTGAGATACAGAGACGTGAAAAATAGTGAGAGGGAACCAAGGATCACCACAAACCCAGTTTTCCAGCAATCATCTCATATAATTACTTTCATGACACAACCCCCTCTTAAACGGGTTATATTTCTTGTTTTTGTTTTCCCAAATGGGTGGTTCTTTCCTGAATCTTACCAATTTAATTGCTAGAAATCTTCCTCTAATTTTCAGCATAAACATACTAATGTATTATCATTAATTTTCATCTTATCATTGTCTGTTTGCATGAATCTTTCTTCTCCCTTCCTAGCATGCTGCAGGGTACATTTTTCATGAGCCAAGGGCCAAGGGTAATCAAAAGCTGTATTTAAGATCAGTAGGAATGTTATTAAATTATTTCCTGAAAGATTTAACTGCTATTAATGAATTAATTAGTGCTTATTGCAAAACTAGTTTTACTCTAAAAAAAGATAGAACAGCTAGAAGTTACATATATGTGCTACGAGAAAGTAATTGTACAGAGTATCTGTTTCTATTTTGCTAAACTTAGCTATATATTGTTAGTTTGATTGATATTATACTGAAATCATTTATAAAAATAATTAAAAAAATAGCAGAAATCCTTGTCCTGACTAATCTTGGAGAAACACCATTAATATCTATTCCCTAGCAATACAATTTAGCTTTCCAGGAGCTAACAGGGCCTGGGTCGCCAGCTCCTTATCCATCATGCAATTACAATATTCTTCTCTTTCTTCTCAAATATCACTAGCATTTCCTACATGTACCAAATCAAACGTTTTATTGAAGTCCAAACAAATGAGATCTAACATATTCTCTGGAGGAAATCAATTATCTTCTCAGTGAAAGATATCCAGCTAGTTCAACTTGGTTCAAATGTGATGTTAAGTATTATAGTAACGCTTTTTTCTATGTCCTTATTTGTTAAATCTCTGAGGGCAGATTACCAGGCCTATGGACCGGTATGAAAAATGTAACTTTTCCCCTTTTCTTAAATGCATTGCTATTTATTCTGTTCTCAAGGCATACTGTACCTTCTTTATATAAGTAAGACATTTATTGTTCTTATTTATCTTGAGAAATATACACAAAAGATTGATCTTTTCTATAGTTAGCCTCACTTGCAGTTTGATTTAGTGCTTCAGATTCCGTCACTGACAATTTTTAATGGAGATGGGATGTGTTTTGTTTTGTTTTTTCTCCCTAATAATTATCTTCTAATTCACACAGGAGTCAGTTCAGGGAAAGTCTATGGTCCTTGTTAATATAGGAGGTTTAAATGAGGTGGTTACAATTTTCCTTTCTGTCTTTATAACTTCTTAATATGAGTTTACTGTTTTTTTTCTGTAACCATCAACCCTTTGTCTATATCTGAATGCAGGCAGGGACATTCAGTGTTAAAAAATGATATCTGATGATATATGATACATGAAAATGATACATTTCAAGTTAGATACCTAAAAATTGAGTACTTAAAGCTTTTTTTTTTTTTTTTTTTTCCTGAAGAACTTGTTGGCAAACTTCATGGCCTTTAGATTTAAAATATTCTGGTAGCACACTCTCCAGACATTACTCTCAGTGCTGTGAAATCACAAAGGTCAAAATTCATCAGCTAGGAGGCACGTTCTACAAGGAGCAGGCTCACCAACTCACTTAAAGGAGAGCAGCCCATTGATTGAGGTTTCTTTTCCTTCCCCTTCTTTCTCTGCCATTCTTAAATTTAGAAGCAAACTTGGATCAAGTATTTCCAGATGGAAAATGTACAAACTTTATTTGTGAAGGACACATTTCAGCCTGTAAAAGCAGATTCTTGAACCTCTGCCATTTACACGTATGCATGAGATACTTCAGTAAGGAAGTCCCTATCTATGATTTATCTGCGCGTGGCTAATGCAGAAACGTGTACTGTGTTAGTGTGGCCTACTGAAGCATCCCATTTGCATCAAGTCTTCCAAAAGTCTGGGTGATAAAATGGTTGCACTGTAACTCTGTCTGACTAGCCATCTGGGTTCTTGTCCCAATTCTCATTTAAATGGCTTAATGCGTTCTCTCTATGAAGCTGATAGATGGTACTTTTCTCCTAAAAGGAGCATCAAAGAAAATTTACTCATTATAAGGCTTATGATGGAAATGGAAAAATTACCAATAGCTATAAAACAGCAGGAACTAAATTCCTGCTTAGGAATTCCTTAAACTTAGGATTTCTTGACTTATAATTTCACTCATCTTCCCTCAGAGAAAGTTTCTTCCCTTACTGTCACTTTCTCGTAGGTTTACTCTCCTCATTTGCTCCCTAAAATGACAGAAATGTCACAACTTTTCACATCAGTGCACGAAAAGTTCTCCATTTATGGAAAACAAACAAACAAAAACAATGCACATCCTTACCAAAGCAGAAAATCCTACAATCTTTCACTGCATCCTCCTCAAATTGAAGATCACTGTAGTGTAGACAAAGCCTAAAAGAGGCTCATTTGTGATCCTCCTACTCTAATTTGCTGCGTTACCAGCAGTGATTTAAGATCCTAGAGCCTGATCAAAAACAAGGAAGAGAAAATCATTAAAAATAGGATAATATGCACATCCTTTCTAAAGCTGCATGGTACAAAAACTCTTCTACATACTGATAGCGTGCAAAAAGCCTTGCATTACAACAACAGGCTTTCCTGCCTTCTCAGCTTTCCAGCCATGGAGATTTTAGGATCTTTTGCAAGACTTCCATGTTTCCCTATTCACCCTCAGTTCATGCGGTTAGTTACATCTTCACTCTGGACTCATCTGTAGACATCAAACCATAAACATTAACGTTGTCACTCTCTCAGACTTACTTTTGACTTTTGACTATCCTGTGGAGCTACCAGCCAGCACTGTCAGCCTCTTTCACGGGTTCACATTGCTCTAACCTGACATCAGAAAATTATCATAAATTGCATCTCTGACATTTTCAGGAACCCCCAGGAGCTAACAAGGCAGAAAGCAGTGCCAGAAAGAAACTGCATGGTAAAGATGCCACTGGAGTCTTGGAATCCTAACGCAAAAGGGAAAGTAGGTTTAGGAAAGCAGAATGGTCCACGAAGGACAGAAATTAGAAGGGCCTTCCCATACAGATATTTCCATTCCTGACTGGAAGCTCCTGAGAAGTTAATGGGAGTGCCTTCAAATAGTACAATTAAAATCATATCATGCATAATTGTAGAAAATTACTACTACTACTACTAAAAATAAATTGTTATGGTTATTATGATGATTAGTATAATTACTATTGCCTCAAGTATGGAAAAGAGAGAGTAATCCTCCCACAGAGGCTTAAAATGCCAGCCATTGGACAAAAGAGACTACGGATAAGCCTTACTTAAAATCATACAGGACAGTAGCGGGCTCAGCATGTAGCTGTGGAGCTCTTCTCAGTTTTCTACATCAGGTTTAAGGTGGTTTCAAGAAGGTTAGTGAAGTGTCTCAGCAAATATACTTTATGTTGAGCTTTTCCTAACTGTGTGAGGCAGCATGAAAAAAAAAAAAAAACAAAAATAAGAATGAATTTGTTTATTTAAAGCATTCAAGAACGCAAAGGTACCATGGAAGGCAGATTTTTATTAAAAAGTAAAATGTTTTTCTTACTGTTATTTTTCTTTCTATTGTTCTATTTTGTTCTTCAAAAATATGCTAGATGCCTCAGCAAAACTCTGAACATCATATGTTTTCAAACTTTCTTGAACTAATGGCATTCCTTCCCAGCCGCAAGCCTGTGCTGGTGCATGGGGTTATTCCTCCCCACGTGCTGGAACCAGAATTTTCCTTTGCTGAACTTAATAAGATTCCTGTTGGCCCATTTCTTTCACCTGTCAAGGCCTAATGTAAAGTTTATACTAAATTATTAAAATGATAATTGTACATAAGATAATTAGACATTATGGTGATCTTTTAGTGTGGAAACCATATATTGCAGTATTGAATGCAGAAGATAGATAGTTTTATGAAGATGGTCATGACCACGCATATGATAGATGGGGAAAAACACTATTATTACCTACCAGTTAGGATGTGCCATTTGCTTCCACATTTAAAGGGAGAAGCTACCAGAAGTAAATTAATGCTGCTGGGTTCTCTGCTAGACTTCAAATCAAAAGGCCATGTATCTGCTGGGGAAATCTTAGGAACATTTGGCTATGGCAACATCCTTTACATACCTTTTTCTTTCTTCAAAGCACGCTGTCCACCTTTCATGAGGTAACAGAAACCAGTCATGCCAGTTTTATGCTTGTTAGGATCCCCCAAGGCAAGAGATACTGTCATAAAAAAACCCACTTCCCTCTCCGTTTCACACTGGCTCGGATCATTAAGTGCAGTGCTCCACAGCCATGTTTTTTACAAGAACGTGTTCAACATCATCATCATGCTCTGGCATCCTGCACTTGTTCCTGCTCTTTATTCTACCACATCCCTCCCAGAGACACTGCAATGTGCATTACTCACCTTTTCTACTATTCGTTGTTTTCCTTTTGCTAGTAAATGAGATTGTTTCTATCAGTGCCCAGTCCAAAAAGTCTCCCTTGGGCCTTGAACCAGTCTTTGTTGACTACAAAATGTTGCTACTGATTCTCTCTTTAGACATCTTCCCTTTTACAGCTCAAACACCTCTTCTCTCCTTTTACTTTCACCTCAAATGCAGTACTCTCTATGCAGCTCTTGCTGATTGAATACCTTCTATCTTTTTTTTTCTTACTTTTTTTTTTCCATTATACAAGTAGCAGTGTGGGCTGCATCAAAGTGAACTCGTTTCCTGAGAGCTGATCAAACTGTTAATGACACGCAGAACACAATGCTTTCCTAGTGTTTTTTTCCACTATACCTACATTTTTTATTCCATTCTGTTCTCTGATGCTCTTCTCTTGTCTCTTTCTACCCAGTTCACTGTTTACAAAATCTGCAGCATCTTTTATCTCTTTGCCACTCTTTTTTAGCTTCCTTTTTCCTATAGAAATCTCACTGGCGTGGCTTTTTTGTTTTCTTGAGGCACTGATATTTTCTAAAGTCAGCTGCATATCCATTTTTTAACATTTTTCTCTACAATTTACAGCATCTCTTCCTTTGGGCTGTGTGTGGTGCCAGAACAGCTCAACTGTCTTCTTGGATATACTTCTTTTTTATATATTTATATTAATTTTTATTTTCACTTCACCTTTTTTTTTTCACTTGTGCTTATCCCATTAAAAATTTTACTTAAATCAAAAATACCTGGAACAAATCAGCCATATATTTCCATTCTGATATGAGTCTGAATTGCTAACCATCTGACTTAGCTTACAGAGAAAGAATCTTTCTTTCTTTCCTTTTAAATTCAGCTTGTATTACTGACAGAGCGAGCTGCTAGTCCAATCCAGTTTCATCTTTACTGCAAAACCTTGTCTTGCAAAAGATTTAAAAAAAAAAAAATCCTTAAATCTTCAGTAACTGCATAGCAGCTTTGAAGGTTTTGAATCTTTCTCATCTTTTCCAACCGTTCAGAGGTTCTTGCAGACCACTCTGTTGGTGGCATTGTAGCAAACAGTCCCCTCTCCTCTATTACCACATGTAATTACTTGTGAGTTAAATAGCTATGCAAAAAGTTATTCCCATATCTCATATGTATCTTTGTCTAAGTTTGAATAGTTGGAGTACCAAATCCATAAAAAATTACCAGACACAGTTTCAATCAATAGTCGCACAGTGGAAAATCAGACTCATTAATCATGTAATGAAATCACAGTCGCTGCTTTGTAATTAATGCTGTTCTGTATTGGCAAGTCAGTGCGTTCTGCAAGTTTCTGGCACTGCAGGGTGAGTATGTAAATGGTGCGTATTTATTTATACAGCATATGCATGTGTATGCTAATATGCAGTGTAGTTTTTAATCTCTCACTATGGATCCTTGAATCTTGCTTATTTTCAGTACCAGTGGGTATCACAACACTTGTTCCTGTTTACACAGGACCAAATCTAAAGGAGTTTAGCTACTTTGTACCTCTGAATAAAAAGGGTTTCAGCAATGAAAAACAGCATTTTCTATTTATATTTTCTTTTTCACTTCCTTCTATGGAAAAATATAAAATGTTGGGTTGCTTTCTAATCTTAGCCATAGTCTAAGATAAAGTATGGAATTTGTGACTGGTCCTGTGATTTAATTTAGAACCTTTAAATTATTAGAGAAGATAAGGCTGATTTAAAAGAGGCTAGGAGGATTTTTACCCACTTACAATTTTACCTATGAATTCCTGACTGGGGAAGCACATCTTTGAAACGGATTACTTGTTGACTTAAAAGTTAGCATAAAGTTTTTTATTCTGTAATTTCTATAGACTCTTACTGGCTTCATTTTTTATAAACCCTATTGGACAGTTGACACTTGTCAGCATAGTTTATACTTAGCTGTCAAAATCTCTTTTTAAAAAAAAAAGAGAAAATTTTTCTCTGTGAAATCCCCATTTGCTGTATGTCCTATCCTTTGCAAGCCAAGATGACTCTATCAGTCTCCCTTCCTCCTGCAAGCCCAGCAAAGATCTATTTCTCCTTCTGACTGAAATACAGTAAGAAACTTTCTGCACAGCCTTACAAGGTCTACTCAGCAATCACATAGTTATAATACTGCCTTTTGCTACATGTGAATATGTTGCTTTTGATAAGTGCTTAGTCTCTGCAGCCAAACCGAATGCAGCATGCTTTATTATAGATTCCAGCCAAGTACACATTTCATCTTTCCAGTTCACTCACCAGCACCTTTTCTTTCAGCTTTGGTTCAGTAGCACTGCAGTTCCTCAGTCTGTCTAGCCACTTTACATTCAGCTGTGCTTTCTGGCTAATAACTGTCACACCAAATCCCAGCTGTGCACTGCTCCAGCAGAAGGAAAGAGGTGTGCAGGGAAGGCATTGCCATGAGAAATCAGTTTCCTCCTCCCCAGTCCCTGACCCCAGTCCTCCACATCCCAGGTCACTGGTTTCTCATATAAATGGAAACCACTCCTGCAAAGGCTCCAGATCTGGTGCGCTGTCTGTCTGAACATTATTTTAATTCACTCACCATGTTTTATGGGAGATGATGAATGATTCTTACTTTCCATACCCAAGAGAAAACAAACAAACAAACAGGCAAATAAATACCAGCAGCAATAATTACAGCAGGGTAATCAAGTCTTTATTCAAATGTAGGCTCAGATTTCCTGGGAAGTCTTCTCAAGTGCAAAGAAGGGACACTTTGTATTCCTGAAAATTAGCATTCTAAACCTAACACAGTAGACAGAGAGGAAAAATGAAGATAATAAGAATGGTAAGAGAAAATAACAAATAATGAAAATACCTATATTGGTTCACCTATATTGCCAGAGCTATCTTTAGTTGGCAGGTCACTGTGTTGAGTTGCATAAGCACAGAATTTGGGGCACAGAAAGGAAGAGAGGGAGTTACTTGCCAGAAAGATAAGAAATCAAGTTTTCTTTTTTTTTTTTTACTGCAATTTTGTCATTCATACCAAATATATTTCCCTCAAAAGCATCAAGAACAAAGTGAGCAAGTAGCATGCTTGTGTAGACAGCTCAGGTAGATAAAAAAGCAACAGTCCTCATTCAGTCACTCCGAAGACTCCCTGTCCTGCACATGTCCTTGTCTTTGCCAGCATTTCTGCCTGGACCTTGGGACACTGGAGTCATTGGGATGAAGTGAGAGGGCTCCCCAACTTCACCCTTGAAAGCCCCTCCCTTATTACTTAAGTTGCATCTCTCCTCAGGTCACATTCAACTCAGCTAAATATATAGGCCTCAAAGCAACCTAAGCTCCTTGTGTGAGCTTCTTTTTACAGTTAAGACACTCAGTAGGTGCTTCTGTCTAAGTATTAAGTCTTTAGTCTAAAATAAGTGCTCTGTAGTCAGCCACACTCTTAATTTTGCTAATTTTTAGAGGGCTAAAATCACAGAATCAAAGAATCACAGAATCACAGAATGGCCAAGCTTGGAAGGGACCTCAGGAGATCATCTAGTCCAACCTCCCTGCTCAAGCTGGGTCCTCTGGAGTGCATTGCCCAGGATCACATCCAGACGGGTTTTGAATATCTCCAGGGAAGGAGACTCCACTACCTCTCTGGGCAACCTCTTCCAGTGCTCTGTCACCCTCACAGGAAAGAAGTTTTTCCTCATGTTCAGACCGAACTTCCTGTGGTTCAGTTTGTGCCCATTGCCTCTTGTCCTGTCGCTGGGCACCACGGAGAAGAGACTGGCCCCATCCTCTCGACACCCCCCCTTCAGATACTTGTACACATTGATGAGATCACCTCTCAGTCTTCTCTTCTCCAGGCTGAACAGGCCCAGCTCTCGCAGCCTTTCTTCAGAGGAGACATGCTCCAGTCCCCTCATCAGCTTTGTAGCCCTCCGCTGGACTCTCTCCAGGAGTGTCATGCCTCTCTTGTCCTGGGGAGCCCAGAACTGGACACAGTACTCCAGGTGAGGCCTCCCCAGGGCTGAGGAGAGGAGAACAATCTCACCCTGGCACCCTCAGTGGGATAGTTAAGAGTAATGCTTTCTAAATAATAGAACATTACAGTATTATTTTTAACAATTTTTTTAACTTTTTTTTTCTATTTGTAAAAGATCATGAGGTTAAAAGTTGGTTTCTGATGCCCAAAATGTAACCAACTGCCCTCTACCTTTCTGTCCCACGTGTCACAGCACTGTTTAGAGTTTTCGTGATCAAATCCTAGATCAATAGAAACCAGCTTGTCACCACTAGAGCTAAAGGAACTACTGATTAGCATCATATAGGCCTCTAGACACTAGCATTTATAGTAGGTCTATCAGTCAGTAAAGAGAGCTTGAGGATTTTGTTCCTTTCTGCAAACATAGTCCTTTGCATTTTTCAAAGTTATGGGGCACTGGGTCTCGTTGCACATACAACTGTTAAGTTGCACTAGGAAGCTTCCAGTCCAGAACACATGCTATGCACTCACAGTTTGACGCATCTGCAACTGCACAACGTTACAACTCTTCTTCTGATTAGGGATGAGTGCTACATGCTGCTGAGAGACACAATTCTCCCACCTCCTTGCATTCTACTCCCAGTAAATCTGGGAGTTTCCTACTCTATTTTTAAACTTTATCCAGTTCTTTCACTAGGATCGCAGACCCCAGTGGAGTAGCTGAAGCTCAGCACTGATGCAAGGGAACATAGTTCTCTTACAAATGCAAGAGACAGTTAAAAGATTTTGCAAGGGTGGCATTTAGCATTCTCAAATATATTTGAATTCTCTTGCATATTTCACTTCCCCTCTTTCTCCACCATTCTATACAGCCATGGATCTTTCCAATCAAGAGAAAATTTGACATCTAAGCCAGAGAAACACAGTGTCTGCATTAATTTATTCTGCTCTCTGCAGGGGAATTGAGCCAAGCGGAAGGATCTACAGAAACCTTTCTCCCTTCCTTTCTTGTTTCTTCCTTGTTTCTTCCAGACAGTTTCTTACAGAAACAGCTCAGAAAGCAATGGCTGAAAGGTTCCCAGAGCTGAACCTATTACTACCAACTGATTGTATTCACCTGAACAGAAGCTATAACACTGATATATGGTGTCAGCAGTAAATATGTTAAGAATAAAAAAGTGTTGAAGGAAAAGGTTTAACATGGCTTGAAATTTTTTTGCCATCTGTCCACTGTGATAAGGTCACATCCCTTAGAGCTGGTTGGCTCCACATTGTAACGACTGTGATTAACATTAAATGAACAATTTGAGACTGCAGTTGTTGCATACTTGTGATTGTGGGAATTTAAAATCATTCAAGCAAATCCTACATATATCCAAAATATATTTATGTTGTGGGTCAGGACAGTTAAAAATGCACTTAAACTTTTTCCTAATTAGATAATTATTTCTCAAGTCTGAAATATTAGAATTGACATGCAATTAAAAATATATTCTCCTCAGAATTGTATTTTTTAGTCCCATCATTGCAGAAAACTTTCCTGCCATGAAGGATATTTTATAAAGCTTTTGCTTATTACTAGGGTCAAGAAGTGTTCAAACATCGTTCTCTGCAACTAAAACCGTGAAAACGTATTTGAACCTTCAAAAATTCTTGACCTGAATTTGAAATAAATGCCCATTTCTATGGTCATTTCAGTGTGATTCTTTTCTATTCAAATCAAAAAGCAAAAGTCTTAACTCCTATTTATTCATTAGAAAAGTTTAAGTTACAGTCTCTAAGTCATAAGAAGAGATAGAGACTCATTCAACTGCATTTCCAAGAAGGGGATATTCAGGAACACTAATCATCTGACGTTTTGTTTTTGAACTCTTGCATGTACATTTTTTCAGTTGTGCGAGCAAGTTGTGATAAGAGAATTTACAAGGATATAGAGCTATGTCTTAACACTGCAGTCTGATATATCTGTACACCTGAAAATGTACACAATAAAATGAAGACAATTTGATCCACAACTATGCTGAATATTTGAACAAAGCTGAGCTTTTGAACAATTTACTACTGCTATTTGCACACACAACATTCTGTCCTGTATACCCACTCCCATTATTCACCTGCTTGGGTTTATATCACTCTTATTTTTATAATTAAAGACTCATTGTTATCTAACATTCAAGAGTTCAGATGAGATTTCCAGCTGATATAAAAACAGAATAGATCCATGGCATTTTGCACGGAATTTGGTGCTCATATATGCATCTGGAATTTGGTCTATACAGTTCTCTGCACCTTCTAAGTTGTCGTATGTATATGTTTTAAAGCCCAATGGCACACAAGCTTTCATCTTTTTTTGCCAAGTTATGCTCATTCTTAAGAACTTCCTTCCTTCTTGGTCATTACAGCCTTGTCCAGTAAAGGTCATTAACGACACAAAAGTTTAAGCTCTTTGTCAGTGATCATAATAGGTGTAATCTTGGGAGCTTTTAGGAAAACACAACCTTATTCTTCTTTGTGATCAAATGTACCATAAAGGGAGATTTATCTGAATGCTAATGATATCTGTTATGTGCTTTAGGAAATGGACCAGGGAAAGCAAGCTGCTCATTCAGTAAGACATTATCTCTACTGGCATTCTGACACCTTCGATAAAAACAGCAGCAGCATGACTATAAAACCTTTTTTAAAATCACCAAGTTTATATCAGCAGTTAGCAGGAGAAAGCCACAGACATTCATCTTGCAGGATCTTGCTGGCACTTCTGATTTCCTCTGAAAGGTTTTAATTGAGGTCATCAGGTGCCATGGAATTTAGCATAAATACAGTTTAGGACAATTCAGCTCTGTTTAAGAACTACACAGTTAGCAGAATTGACTGGGGCCCTTTTGGCCGTGCCAGACCTTTGGTTCATTCAGGGGCTTAGCAAACTTAGACACAATAATGTTAGTCTGTAATTGATGGCAAATCCTGCTTCAGTCTAAATCAGCTCATTAACTAAGTGTGACTTCTCCTATCTTGAAGAAGGACTGTCTGGTATGTACGATTCGGGTTTACGAGTTTCTCTCTCCTCTCTGCCACTATCTTTGCAGCTTCAGGTAAGCCACTGAACCTCTTGCTCTCCCAGTTTACCCAGCTGTTTAACTGGATAATCATGCTTCATTTGTCAGTTTAGACCCTAAGTCATCTTTGAGCATGAAATATAACTTATTGCCTTTATTTTCAGAATTTACAAGAACAGGTGCGTTCCAAGGGGAGGACAGACAGCACAGAGGCGGGATGCTGGGGACAGGGCAGGGATGACTGCTGTTCCTAAGGACTGTGACTCCCCGGTCTGTGAAAAACAAAGTAACATTCACTGTCTGAGAGACTTCCAAGTAAATAAAGCATGAACAGGAGACAACTGTGCTCAGGAGTAAAGCCTTGGATAGTTTTTGTTCCTCAGCAGTGCTAGGTGAAGTGTTAGGTCTCTGACCACGACTGCTGGAGCAAAATATATGAATGGCCAGGTCTTCAGTAATGAACTCAAATTTTAGCAGAACTTGAAATTTGTATATAGAAAGAGAGATATATGTTGCATAATGTATATCATACAACTTTTAGTGTTTTGAGGAAACTTTTGGAGCCTGAAAACTGATTGAGTTGTCACATAGATGTAGAAGATATTTTCAGGATAAAAAGTCTATTCTTTAAAGGAATTTTGTTTCTTTATCATAAAATTGGGCTCATATTTGCTGAAGGGAATATGTTAATGAAATGTCCCCCAAATCCCAAACTCCTCCAAAGCAACTTGATAAATGCATTGTTCTAGCAGTCAAGCAGCAAATACCCAGTACACTGAGTTAAAACATTCATTATGCCTGTAAATGATCGTGGGAGGGATTGTTGTATAAAGTAATTCCCTGGGTTGGGAAGGGGAGGGTTTCTCTCTGAAGCTAAGAAATTCTCAACCATAATAAAATATCTCATGTGCCAAGAAAATCATCCTTTTTTCCATATGCACAACCTTGATAGGGACTAGACTATAGCCATGCAAACATTAACTTTGCAGAATTTGGGAGCATGAACTGACAAACAAGCACTTCAACTCTAATATTAATATGCTGTTTGGGCATCGTCCTGATTTTTCAAAATTACTGTCTGCAAGGGGAAACTGAAAATACACCCTAGCCTTGAGAATCTCAGAAGCATGGAGATTCAGGTCAGCTCAGAATAAAATTACTATAGGCTATTGTAACTTCTCTAAACTGATGATCTGAAAACAGCATAGGAAGTTTGAAACTACATTTTCTGCATCACAGCTAACTAGAAATATCACAGAAATTTTTCTTAGAATTTCAAGCTAGGTTAATATCAAATTGTATATATTCTGCAGCTTCCTTCCCTTCTCTCTCACTATCAAATAAAATCCTGAATTATATGCTCATCATAAGAATTTTAGAACTTCTGTTTCTTTGGACAAAGACTGCCCATTCACAGAACCCATCCAGTAGTACATCCATGTCCCTTTATCCTAACCAATGACTATGAATGTCTACTAGTCTTCTACTTCTGAATGCAGCTCTTTTGTACAAGCAGGACAATTTTCTACTCCATCAGGAACTATTTTGTCTAAAATTAAGAAGTTTTATGGAAATTTTTTGATTGCTATGCAATAGTACCAGCAGTCAGACAATGTTTTCTTTGCTCTGCTTGGCCAAATCTCTAAAATTTCTAAATCAGCAACCCCACAGCAAGAAAGGCAAGGCTCTGAAATTAACAGCTCCAAAGAAACCCTCATTCTTTCTTCCTTAGTCTTGTAAGGAGAGTAAATCAAAGTATGGCTCACAATGCTCTTCAGCTGCTCGTGGGCTGTCTGAACTTATCCAGCCTCAGACACATTTTAACTTGTTGATAGGGAATGTTATTGTATTTTTTTTTTGTAAACACTATTGCGGAATTTCATGAGCAATCAGCTACCTATGGTGTTCCAATAAACCTGCTGTAAGGAAAGATGATTTAATTTTTAATTTGCTTTCTAAATTTTCCAGAGAAGGAGGATTCTAGTCTAGCAGCAGATGGCATTTGATTCTGTTTTATGAAGGTTCGTAGTCCAGTCTCTTGAACTTACCAAGAGACAGAATAAAAAAAGTCTTGCAAAACATAAAATCACTGCAAATTTCGGATAAATGTTTTCTGACCGGTAGCTGTAGAAACCTCTTAATTCAGTGAAAAGGGAAGCGGTTGTTACACTGTGAATCTACAGATCAAACTTTATAAAGTTACACAGTCTTGAAGACTCCCAATTCAGCCCAGCCAAAATGTAGGCTATCACACTTATAAGCTCCCTGGCACAATGAAATCTTGACCTCACAAGCTCTATATGTGATAATAGTGAGAAAGTCCCCAGGGGGACTTGTCATCAGCTTTAGGCACAGTCTTAAAACAAGGTGCAAATAAAAAGCTCTGTTTCAGAAGTCCCACTCTAAAACATCACTCTCTCTTTTTTCTCCGTGGTTCAGTGATTTACTGGTAGCCTGTTCAGCACTCTCCAAGCCTGAGAGCAAGAAGGAGAGACAGACCCAAGACTTCACCTTTCTTATTCATATCCCATAGAGGAATATGAGGGAGCTATTACATGTCTCCTTTCTCTTTCATAGACAGATAATCTATGTTACAACCCAACCCTTAGAGATTAATTCTCCTACATGGCTATCGAAACACACAGAGGCTGGCTACAGAAATTCCCTTTCCTGTTGTTATGCTTTTCTGAGGATACTATTCTGAAACAACTCTTATTCACAAGCAGACTACTCTTGAGAGGAGATATTAATTTTTCAGTCTCAAATACACTTTACATTTTAGCTTTCCTCACTGCACTTCTGTGGGTCATAATTCATATTTTGAAAGTGCCTTTCTTTCTAGCAGTATTTATATAGTTTTCATTTGAGAGTAAAACAAAGTAATTTTTCTTCAAAATGTGGATCTCAAATTTCTACACTAAGCTTTTGAAGAATTTTCTGAATTTTCTCAAACTAACTTCCTCTCCTGAAAGAAGGTAAAAATATTCTTTAGCCTGCAAAATAGACACAGAAAAGTCCTAATTCTCACCACGAGCATATGTGGACACGTGAAACAAGATTCCTGCGAGTTCACAGATTTAACGTCTAATTTCAAATTCCTAACATTTCATTACATCGCATGTTATTTTTTTAATTTCAAAATTTCTTTTCATAATAAATTGAAGTCAAATTGACCAAAAATTTCCAATTAATCTCACAACATCTGTTTTAATATTTTCAAGATGATTTCCCCATCCTCTCTCCTTATCAACAAAGGAGAATTTACTCTCAGAGAATGTGGTTGAAAACATCGTCCAAAAACCTGCTTATCTCCTCAAAATTGTCAAAGCTTTGGTAAAAGAAAAATAAAAATGCACAAGCACACACAAACACAATTAAATGCATACACACACAAACACACATATATATGCATATACGTATGACCTAGATACCTTTTAAAAATAAGGATATCTCTGGTAGGCCTTGACTTACCTTGTTTCCAGCACTATCAATAAGACATAGAACTAATTCAAACCTAGCTTCCACAGAGCCCTAAACAAAGAGGCTCTCTCAGCTTATAGGAAGTGTTCCCCTTGATTTCAGCAGATCTTGAATTTGGGGCTTTGAAATATAAAATAATAGGAATGTAACTGGTGTGGGTATTCTTGCTGTACAAGTCTGAAAAGAGAGCTAACATCCACTTCTGCTTAGAGCTCCATAAAAGCTTTAAGAAAAGAATTCATCACTATAAAAGCTGTAAATGAAGTTTATTTACCCAGATCCAAATATTCACAGAGGATTGCAGCCTTTCTCTGGAACAAATAACAAATTTATACAAAATTGCCATCTATCAACAAGATGCCAATAAATGGAACAGGAACGTACCATTGCACATCACAGTAAAAATAAATACAACTCAATATGCAGTATATCAGAACAGATAATTACACATACCCCCAAGGCAAGCAGAATTTAGCAAAAATACTATTTTATATTATTCCTATCATTGCTTGGTGGGTTCTGTGAAAAAGTCATAAATCCTCTCTTTCCTAATAGATGGAAATAAAAGCACAGAGATGCATCTGTGAGCCTCAAAATACGTCCACTGGTATTCACTAAAAACGTGAGATAATGACCGCAAACTCTATATTCACAGGGGAAATTCACTGCACTGTGTGCTTAGTTTTCAGTGCTTCGTTATGTAGGCTTCCTTGTGCTATACACAGCCATTGTTAGTCTGACATGATGAATTACCTCCTCAGGTCTCAGCAAGGATAATTATTCTCCTAGCTACTCAAACAACCACCCTCATCACACACAGAGAGAATGTAAAAGCCAGAAAAGCTTTGGAAAAAAAAAGAAAGAGAGAGAGACAGACAGGAAAAAAAACCTGTTCAGACTGCTTAGGCTCAACAGGTGACTGAAATCAAACTGAGCAGATAAACCCCTCACTAGAGCGCTGCAAAGCGACAGATGTAAATGTTGGTTGTTTGTCGTGTTCCTGAAGAGGTGAGGACGCGTTCCACCTGCTAGGATGCACACTGCCTGCACGCACGGAGATACATTTGCCATCCACCAAAATTGCGATGTGTGTCTGGACGTCAGAGTTTTGCATCTCCGCGGGGTACACGGCGGTTGCGGTAAAAAGGAGAAATTGCACTTGCTGGGCCTCTTGATTTCAAATGAAATCACCTCCTTTCCTCAATCGCGCTAGCTAATGGGCAGTGCTGGTGTTCACAGCATGGAGATAACAAACTCGGCGTCTAGGAGAAGGAGTGAAAGGGAGAAAAGCCAGCATAGGCAGAGAGAGATATCACCAGTGTTACTGATTGTTCATGGAAATGTGAAAGACAGTAGTGTAAAAGCATCACATAGAAAGATAGATAAATCTTTCACTTTTATTTTCCTTAAATATATTAATGGCTTTCAGGGCTCAAAAAAAAAACCCTAAAACACTCCAGTTAATCAGTTTCTGAATTTCTGAGGCCTGGTATGTCCCAAGAATCACTTTTCATGTCTCTCCCTCATTAATATCCATATAGCGTGTTCTCTGAAGACCTCTTATACTGGAACCGGCTCCATCGTACTAACTGCTATATTATTATTGATAAGAAGTGCAGCCTAAGAACTTACATAAACACGCTATGCTACACACAAGAAAAGGTATAGAAGTAGTGGTAGATTTTATCTTCGTTATACAGGGGCAATGAGGCATAGAAAGGTTAAATGGCATGAAGGAGGCATAGAAAGGTTCAGTTACAAAACAACTTGTAGGAACCGAGATCCAAACGTAGTCCTAGTCATAGCGATATTCTCCTTGGGAACTACCAGTATTCATGCCATGGTACAACTGGAAGGAACAGGGTCTATGCACTGAATTGATCGGACGTACTAGAGATCTGGAAGGCACAAGGACTGGCTTGTGAAAGGGTTAAGTTGATTACTCTTACTGTTTCACCATAGTGAGGGAGAGCTTCCTGTCCAGAGCTTATGAGATTTTGTAGCTCACAAGGTTATAAATCTGCTCCTCTCCTGAGAGCAACTGAAGAAACAGGATTTGGTCCATGTGAGTCAATGCCACAAAGAGCTGGCTAAAACAGCAGCCATCTTTTAGGTAGTGATATTGTATTGCTTGAGACACTTTATTTTAACTATAGAGGAAGGTAGAGAGAAGGCACGCGCGTTTAAGAAGCTTCTTTTAATAAGAAGTCATCAGTCGAAATCTTGCTTCACAGACTAAATGATTTGCAGATACATTCCTTCAGAAACCATAATCAGCATGGATCTTTAAAACGTTTGAAGTTAAAAAAAAAAACAAAAACAAAAACCCTAAGCCTGTCCATCCTCACTCCCCCGCTCTCCACTTTCTTGCATTCATTTTTGCAGAAGTCCTGTGCGTTTTCCTTCATTTCCTTCACTTTTTTGAGGAGTCTGTGTTCCCAACACTCAAAAGATAGCTGTGTCACAATCACTTCGAATAACTGTTACGCAAACTGCTGTGCTCTTTTGCTGAACGCAATGCGAAACTGGAACAGTATGCAACACATCTGAAATTGCTAATTCTTTGTCAAGAGCTACAGAAAATGATGGAAGAGAAATAGTGGGTCATTGTTTTGGCCTGCATGTTTATGCTACCAAAGAATTCATAGCAAAAATTTTAGCACAGCCAGGTCTCCAATAACTGACTTTTAAGGTGTACAGACATGTCATGATTAACTAGCTACTTACACATTATAGCTGTAGATAGGTTATAAGATACGTAGAACGGACAAAGTACCACACAAGATTCACAAAATAATTAAGAAAATATTAATACCTTACACATTTGTGCTTGCGTAGAGCTGCTGCTTGCCACTAAAACATATTCTCTGTTTTCTTCAGTTTTAAGAGCCCTGTCACAGTCTTTGCCTGTTCTATGGGAAATTAGGCTGTTTAGAGGGCTACTCGCCCTGATTTGAGACCCTTCGCTTAACTTACTTCTGTCACCTTTCTTATTCTCCTTTTGAATCCACTACAGAAAATATTTTTGTCACAGGCCACAAGGAAAATGTGATGATAAGAATTCGATTACTGACATCTCTCTAGCAATAATGCATTTAGTGTGAAGTATTTATTACAAGGAAATGAAAGATCCAGCCTTTTTGAGGAACGGTAGCCAGCTTTCAAGATTAACTGACAAGAAAATATATTGTACACTACTAATGGGAGATGTGTCCCATACTGCTGCTATTGAAGCTGCCGCACAAAATAATGAAATATTTTACCAAACATGTCTACAAGGAAATTTATACAGAACCAACACTTGTCATACTGTTGGTAGTGAGTGACCTATGATGCTCTGCTGTGCTCTACAACCTCATTAGTTACAGCGGATGTGGGGAGCTCTGTGTGCGGGTGTCCTGGGACTCTGTGATGGAGAGAAGAGGGATCTTAAAGGCAGACCCATGCTGACTGCTGTCTAAGACTATTACAGAGCATGTTTTTAAAGTTCTGTTAAAGTTTCTATAGAGAATTGCCATAGTTAACACACAACCCTGCTTTTGAACACTGCCCCCAGCTAGGATGCTAAGGGAAACAACCCATGTCTGATCTCACAGGCTGATCAACTCCCTGGGTGCAGCATTAAGGAAGAACAAAAACAGAGCTATACATGGTCGCAGAATTTGAGGACGTATCTCTGCCTTGTCCAATCCAGCTGGGAACTGAACCACTCATTCCAGCAGAATATTTGAGATAAGGGACGCTCTGTCTCTTCTAGAGAGGTCAGTTCGCACTCCTTTCTTTTCCCTCTCTCTTACGCTGAAACATAAAGAGCGGATGTGGTAAGCTGCAGAAGGTGATGGGGACCTACCTGATTGGCATGTTGTCACTTAATGCAGAACCATCTATAGCACCAGCTACTACCAGTAGGAAAGACGAGGGTAAATTTTCCCTCTGTGCTAAGTCAGTATCTGAGCACTAAACAAATGATTTCTTTTTGGAGATTCTAATTTTAACTTTTCAAGTTTCTTGCTCTGTGTTTATCTCTCCAGACCTTGTGCTCACCATCTGCAAAATCATGCTAGTACATCCCTCTGTACAGCAGCTTGTGATCAAGGACATGGAAAGCTAGATATTGTAGAGAAATTCTATCAGGTAGAAAGCTTTGATAATGAAGAAAATAAAATCAAATCCAAATCACCTTTCAGATAACATTATAGAAGTATAGGATTAAACTGAGAGGTTACAGAAACATCCCTGCAAATGTGCTTGACTGATCAATCACCATAAAAGAAACCCTCCCTCTCGTCTGCTAGCACTTCGGCAAACAACTTGAAAAAGAAAAATGCAATACTGATCAAAGTACATGTGTAACTAATTACCTGATTTTCAGTCCTTCCTCCCCTCTGTGCAGGCTTTAATGACTAACATGAAATAGAGGAGTGAAGGAAGATCAAAAGAACACTACCTGAATATGCATAGTTCTCTCATATTCCCCCTTTCCTCCAAGACTCACTTCTCTTCCCTTCTCTGCTTTTAAATGCTATTTCATATCTGTTATTCTTTTTTGTCTTTTTGGTTTGACAGGATTGCATTGAGGATATGACCCAAAATTATTTCAATGTGCCACATTTTCTTGATTTTAGCTATCCTAGCTTGCAAAATTTGACCACTGAGTGCAAATTTGATGCAAAATAAGGACAAAGTTTTGTGTTAGAATGTAAATTAAGACTTGTGTCTCAGCTTGCATATGGCAGTCTACTAAGCTTATGAGATACTGGAATGACTTTCTGATCCTGTGTGTTCTTTTTTCCTTCATGCAAACAGAAAAAACTCTCATGAGAATATCCATTTTTTATGATAATGCCTCTACCTGTCCCTGGAATGCTGTGAAAAAATTGCTTTCTTGTGGATTCCAACTGCATTCAAACCACAGCCAAAAAACACTCCACTTCCCAACCAAAATCCCACTCAAAGCATAAAATAGTAAGTAGCAATTAGTACACATTCCTTAGCTGTATGCTGGAAATCACATAAAACAGTACCATACTGAGAAACAGCAGATTCTTCTCACCTGGTTTGTTTTATTTTTGTTTTTAATTTTGTCCTTGTGCCCCTAGATCAGAGGATCTTTCACGCGACATATTATACACAAGTCACGTGCTGAGGACCATTCATCTAGGCATTTGAGCCGTTTGGTCAGTCTCCAGGAGACTGGAAGTCCTCTCCTCCGTGAGTTCTAAACGCCAGCTGACTGAATCACAGTTGCCCTATACGGCTCTCCAGTATGTATGCATACTCATTTTTCAACGCTCTAAATGAGTATAGAAGGTGAACAGCCTATGAACTCTAGTCTTCATCACAGAGAGAAAGATCTAGAATGTGCAATGGTAATATTTTACAATACAGAAAACTGTAACATATGACTGAACACAACAACAAGCAACGTTAGAAAATCTCACTCCTTTAAAAGCAATCTGTCTGATTTCCTTATAAATTCTCTGCGATCTCTGTTACCATCCTATACAACAGAGAAAAATAAATGTATATTATTGATTTTAGATCAAAATATGAACTGAGAATGGAAATAGGCAATCACACTAGCTAGCCTGTCAGAAGTAGGAAACAACAGTAGGAAGTCATGACATGTGTGGACCTAAAAATCTCAAACAGAAGGACAAGACAGGGCAATACAAGAACAGCAATACAATAGATAGCTGCAGCATAGCTATTTTATCCATGGTGAAATTCTAAATTAAAAAATAAACTTACTCAGTTATTGGTACTCCAATATAGTAAGAAAAAGGACACAGATCACTTTTGTAACAGCAGGGATAAAGGGCTGCTAGATTATCTGGGTTTTTGTACTCCGATGAAGAATGAACAAACAGCAGGAAGATACAGAACACTGAAGAAAATGAAGATGAGAGTTTGATTGGGAAAAATCTTAGTAAGAGAAGCAAAGACAGTAGTGACAAGGAAGTAAAAGAATAGCTGAATATGAGTTCTCAGATGAGCCACAAGGTACGAGAAGCAGATGATGTGGTTTACTTGGCCTTGTTAGCAAGAACCATATAGCAGTCAAAGAAGAAGGAAGATGGAAGATAACATAAACAACTCCATCACAACCTAGATGAGCATTCTTTAATTGAGAACAATGTTGGTCAGTCCTCTGAAAACATTTAACAGGGAGAAATTTGCAAGAATCAGCTGTGTATGAATGCTGAACAGATCTCTTAGACAGGCATCTGACTTTCTGTTAAGGGCCTGACTAACAGACCCCTCTTCTGTCTTAGATGTGGGTCACTGTGTTAAGATAGCATAATCTGAGGAAATCAAAAGGATCTTTTACCATATTTGCAGTTCATGGGACAAGACACCTCCCCTTTTTTAGTCCATGTAGTCAAATAGCTTCTTTTCCAGAACAGGCTCTTTTCTCCTAATTACTGCTGCTCCTGTTCTGTGGCTTTACCTTTTAAAAGCAGAGTTGTGTTTTCTTGTGTCTGAACGGTGCCTCTTTGTTTCTGTCAGTCTTAGCACTCTTGCTCTTATACATTTGTGTCAACCACTGAGCTTCCTTGTAACGTAAGACCTTGCTCGGGTTGCCTCTCTTAACTAAGAATAACTGTCAATGAAATTACATCCTAAAGGCCTCTTTCATTAGTTTCTTTTGAACTTCTGAATGCTTTCCCTGGGATTTGATTGCTTTTAGACTAGCACTTCCTAACAAGGCTTTTGATGTAAACTTTCATGCCACTGTTACTATGACAATAGTGTAATGCTGCAGCAGCATTAATTGGAATTTTGATTATTTCTTTGACTCAGAAGACTCTATGTTTTAATAACTAGTTCAACTGTGCTTCACATCAGTGCTCCAAGGCAAAGCTGAAATTTTTTATTTCCAGTAAATTTTGTATTAACAGAGCTGCTGAAGAGGAAGAAATGGAAGATGAAAATGGTATCATAACACTAACACATCCAATTTTCCTCACTGTGGTTTATATGATTGATGGCAATTAGTCATTACACAGAAAAGATTCAAATTTTCTTCCACAATAGGAAATCCTTGCATAGCTTTATGTATTCTTCTACCCAAAATAACCTAGGTTTTGATGGGGCAAAAGGTGAGAAAGAATAAACATAAATTATTTGTAAAGAAGATATTGATACTCGTTCTGCAGTAGACTGGAGGAACTTTGCAAAAGCATTAGTTACTTTCTCTGCTAGCCATTAACATTCCTCATTCCTCAGGATTTGAAGATGCAGCATATAACAAAGCAAATCGTAAAAGTTTGATGAGAAATATTTAACATTTCCTATTCCAACCTTGTATCAGATTCTCAATTAGATATTACCAAGAGAAGGCAATGAATAGTATCATAAAACAGATTAATCCCATTCAAAGTTTCTTCATCAAAAGTAATTATCAAGGTAGGGCTAATTCTCAATGATTTATCATATTATGATTAAATAAAGATATATATATATATACACATATACATATCTTCTCTACTGAAACCGCCCGGACATCTTCTAAGCTGAATTCATTATCCTTTTAGATCAGTGCATAGTTCTCTTCAGTTCCTTCTATTTTTCATTTATATATTTACATATGCCAGCCAACTTTACATCCTGTTAGCAACTTCAGTCTAATTCCTGGAGAAGGAGTACAAAAGATCGGAAAAAAGGGTAGCAGGACTCACTTTCCCCTGAGCGGTTTTTAGGCAAATTGTTCAGGCTCAAAAATTTTAGGTAAAGATAGTTGCTGGAGGATCACCTAAGAAAATTCTAAAGTTGTGGAGATTTTTCTTCCCTAACGAAGAGAAGGCTGTCAGCAGACAACCACACCTATTTGTGCTTTGTGGCCTAGCCATATACTGTACAAATCTTCACAGAAAGAGATGTTGATGACTCATATAGTCTGTTCATCCAAATCACTGAATTAACCTATTTGCAACATTACAATAAAATGCTAGTCTTTAGGAGCTTCTTTTAAGAGAATAAAAATAATCACCTAAATTTTTAACCTACACACAGTCACTAGTCTATTTGGATTTTTCTTTACTCACAATTAAAATCTCTTAGCAGTATGGGACTTACTGATGTCGATGCAACCTGTAAATAAGCAATAATAACACATATACCATTATAAAACTGCTATTTTCTGAGGAATATCCAAACTTATGGGATTTTTTAATTATTTTTATATTTTTGTACTGCAAAGTCCATTCCCATATTATTGCAGACAAGTAGGGATGCATAGCTTCGGGAAATCAATGCGAACTGTCTTGAGCAGTTTGATCAATGACTACCCCCGCCCATTTCAGCCTGGACATTCATCTCCTGTTGTTCTGCAGACAGTTTACAGATTAATAATGAAGCATAAAACCAAGTTAGTGGTAACATATGAGCACAGGAGATGCAAAGCTGAACATCTCACATTAAGGGCACTCTACACTAGCAATCCATCAGACTGGTCTGCTCTGCAACATCGGTATAGTTTCTTGTGCCTCCCCACAAATATAAATAAGAAAATAAAGCTGGTTCCTCAGAATCCCTCTATTTTACTTATGAAAATGAAGCCACTGGCCTTTTAAAGTTAAAGTACAATTGGTCTGATTCTCCCATCAGTTCACATCTGCTCAAATGAATTTGCCTTGCATTTTCATCTTGCTGGCAAGGCTAATAAACCCCAGTCAGAAATTATAAGTGAATCAGACTCTATTAAATATATGCAAACAGCGAGAAAAAACAGGCATTAAGAATCCTTGTGATATTTGGCTTACATAATGCTGCAGAAGTAGCCAGAAAGAATAAAGTAGGGCAGCCCATACTATACAACACAACAAAGGAACTTAATCCACTCAGACCAGTGAATTGATACCTCTTAACAAGACTGAAATGCAAATTGTGGCTATATCAGGGATTACATACGGATTTGGTTTTAGAATTTATGTTTGCCTTCCTATTTTGGTAATACAGGGTGAATGATATTACTGAAATTAGCAGGCAAATAAGATCATCTTAATAACTGAAAGGAAGCTCTGTGACAAGATTAGCTACCGTGCATGACCTGTGTGGGAGGTTCACCATCCACACATTGTATTCACTGCTCTTTTTGTTTCTTGGCCCACCACTGCAACCCCACCAGGTCTAGCAAATGCTGGCCAGCTCAACATCTTAGCTTGCCTATTAGGTGAAATGCTGGAAAACTGAGTGATTGCCTCCTATATAAACTGATTTTTCCCCCCAGGTTTAGTAACCATTGTCAAATGTAAGTCAAAATGTACTGATTAGGCTTTGAGAAATGTAAGAAAGGAAAAGTAAGTGGAAAGATGATGAAGGCTTTCATTTCTGCATTAACCATGCAGTTACTGCTGACTGGATCAATTCAGAGATGCGTTTGGTGGTACAAGCAATTTGGTTATTTTCTCTCCTTATTGAACTTGAACCAGCAAATGAGGAATTGGACAATTTCTATGTAGCTGGTAGTCCAGGTATCTGGACTTTCACAGCTAAACAGAACAATGTAGCCCTGAAGAGCAGTATGAATCACTTGCTATTTAGTCCATATAAAGCCCTTTGTTAAGTGGTTATAAGGGTTTACTACATCTGGTAGAAGGACAGACAGGTATGTATAGCATCATCTGACAGTTTAGGCATCATTTGTTCTGAATTTTAACTGCGAGCATGACTGTACACTGGGACTGAGTAGAAGGAATTCAAGTTTAAAAACAAAACAAAACAAACAAAGAAAAAAAAATTCAATTTCAAAAGAGGGGGGAAAAAAAGACAAAGCTAAAAAAACAAGAGTTGTGGAGTCTTTAAATAAGGTTTGAACTTTTTGTGAAGATCGTGGAAGAATTGTATTGCAATTAATCCCTCCTCTCTCTGTAAAGATTAAATAATAGTTTTAATCATTTTGGGGTCAATATTTTGAGTTACTGATATTTTATCCCATATTGGATGTTTTAAATGACTCTAGACTAATTAGCGCAGAATGGCTCTGCTCAGAGCTAGGCCTCTCCAGAGCACGCTGCTCAACTCGCACTTTATAGCATGTCACATAAGTCTCTTCTAGGTTTTGGGGTGCTCTGTAGTATTAATACTTTTTTTGTTGTTGTTTAACATCAGTAAAGTTTAAACAACCATACCTGATTGCAACTGAAAATAAAGAGCAGTCTAAAACCCCTGAAATAGTGATATATAAATCATAGCATGTTATTAAAACTATTCTATTTGCTTACTGGCTCAGTATCAAAAAAAAAGTCTCATAAATAATTAAACACAGTCACAGTTGCTGAGAAATTCTAATGTACTATTTACCAAAACTAGTCCAAATGTAGTATCATGATATTGTACATTAAGAGAGGTCAAAACCACTACCAACAAAATAGAGTGGTCTGCAACATCACCGGTGAATTAGCGGGGAAGGAATCTTGCCACAATCTAGTTCTGCTTAAAATATCTCCCTACTAATGTGGATCTTTTGCTGAATTGCCTGATTTCTGGGTATTTGGAAAGTTAAATTGGAAAGCTAAGAGGAATTGATGAGAGGCTGGAGAGCTGGGACGACAGGAACCTCATGGAATTCAACAAAGGCAAATGCAGGGTCCTGCACCTAGGGAGGAATAACCCCAGGCACCAGTACAGGCTGGGGGTTGACCTGCTGGAAAGCAGCTCTGCCGAGAAGGACCTGGGAGTGCTGGTGGACAAGTTGAGCATGAGCCAGCAATGTGCCCTTGTGGCCAAGAGGCCAATGGTCTCCTGGGGTGCATTAGGCAGAGTGTTGCCAGCAGGTCGAGGGAGGTGATCCTGCCCCTCTCCTCAGCCCTGGGGAGGCCTCACCTGGAGTACTGTGTCCAGTTCTGGGCTCCCCAGGACAAGAGAGACATGGCACTCCTGGAGAGAGTCCAACAAAGAGCTACAAAGCTGATGAGGGGACTGGAGCATCTCTCCTATGAGGAAAGGCTGAGGGAGCTGGGCCTGTTCAGCCTGGAGAAGACTGAGAGGCAATCTGATCAACGTGTACAAGTATGTGAAGGGAGGGTGTCGAGAGGATGGGGCCAGACTCTTCTCCGTGGTGCCCAGTGACAGGACAAGAGGCAACGGGCACAAACTGAACCACAGGCAGTTCGGTCTGAACATGAGGAAAAACTTCTTTAGTGTGAGGGTGACAGAGCACTGGCAGAGGTTGCCCAGAGAGGTAGTGGAGTCTCCTTCCCTGGAGATATTCAAAACCCACCTGGACGCGGTCCTGTGCAATGTGCTCTAGATGACTCTGCCTGAGCAGGGAGGTTAGACTAGGTGGTCTCCAGAGGTCCCTTCCAACCTCAACCATTCTGTGATTCTGTGTGATTCTGTGAAAGTGATTGGAATGTGTCAAACCTCAGGAGAGACTGCTTTGTATCTTGGGTAAAGATAGGATAAAAGATATTGTTATGTTCAGAAATGTTCTGCATCCCCGAGTCCAAACAACTCTGGAAACTATCGTGGGACAGAATTACAGTAAGAATTCTGTCTTCTGTCTCTTGGACTTATAGATAAAAGGACTTCATCTCCTTGCAATTTTCTGCTGTGTTTTCACTCAGCCCAATACAGAAATAATCTTTCCTTACTTCAGCTGTGTCTGTAACCTCCAAATAAGTCCTAGCATACCACTGACCTCTCACTATCTTGCTCACTGCTCACAGGTGTCCTCAGCAATATAATATTTAACACTTACAAGGTACACTTCACAGAGAATAACATAGTATGCAGAAAACAGCTTGTGAGCCTAACTTCAGCTATATGAAAGATAGAAGAATTACCAATAAGAGAAGAGAATACAAAATACCTAGAAATTTAAGGACAATCAGAATGGACCCATAAAAAAGACATCACAGCTGAGAAATGTATTAGAACTCCCCAATAAGTTAATTTTCAAATTATCACAAGAGAGAAACCAGTGATTAAAACTGTCTAAATCTCAGGGAAGTACATATTATAAGATTTACAAACTGATGAATCAATATATAAATGCAGAAATATACTGAATGAACTGGGGAAGAGATAAGAAGGGAAGATGGGAAAAAATGCAGTTAATACACTGCATAAATTATGCTTCTCAACAGAATATACAAAACATTTTTGAGTTTAGTTCTGTGCTATTTGGTCTTGAAGCCTGTTTTTTGACTCAGAGGTTTATAGACTTTTTAGTATTACTAGGTTGTCTCTGATGTGACTAGGTTCATCATGAATTGTTTAAAGGCTTATTTTATAAGTCTGATACAGTTGTGGTTTCTGTGCAAAGTACAGTACTATTAAAAATGCTTAGAAAATTAGGCCTCCGTATATGAATAAATGGAAACAGCTCACATTAGAGACAGCTGAAAGTTTTGGCTGGAAAACTCAGAATTAGAGCATGATTCACTAACAGATTTACTCTTCTACCAAATGGACCATTCTTAGCGCTTTGCTTACTTGTGAGTATATTGGATACGCAGAATAAATAGATGAGGTGCCAATAGAATGTCGGGAGAAGCTTTAGCGTGTCTACTCAGTTACCAAGTCCTGATTCCAATATTTGCTACCCATTGGTCTTGTTTTCTGGGGATATCTGGTTTAGAAACAGAGCCAAAATGTTTTGTTCTCCTTCCTGTAAATATTTTTGATTTCTTAGTATCATAAAAGATGAGTTATTATGGAAATAGTTCTGAGAGGCTCTGACTTCTCCAGACTGTTGGCTCTTTATCTTTTTTTAAGGAGTTATTTATTTTGCATAATTTGCACAAGTTGAAATATAAATCACTCCTTGTTTTGTGATGGACAGAATAGTCTTTCCATACTGCTTCCTGAAAACTCAAATACATAGTACAGACTATTTGTAAGTAGCATTCTTGGCTTTCTTCTTATCTATTACTGTGGTTTAGAGTGCATTAGACTATAGATTATTGCAACTCTTCGCTAAGGCAGATAACACCTTTGACTCTAATAGCACCTGACTTACAGTGCATCATATGAATTGGTTTCTACTATCTGATGCTTTATATTTATGGAGAAGGTAAAGATGAAAAGATGTCTAGCCCATGATTTTTCTGTATATGTTCTACTGCATTCATTCCCCCCACTGCCCCACCATGACTTCTTGATGGCAAAAACAAATGCCTCCATAAAAACATAAACAATGATTCCTACACTGAGAAAGAGTTACATTGTTCAAAATGTTTTTGGAAGATCTTACTAGTGGCTCTTTTGCCACCATTTCTTGGCTTACTTTTTAATAAAAATATAGCTGACTTTGGATAATAGTTTCTCAATTCACTGTAATTTAACAAGAGGCCCAATAAGCTTGGTTCAGTTCTTCATTACCTGTCTGAAAATGCTAGCTTAAATCTAGCCTTGTTTACATAATATTAGATCAAATGTTAGATCAATGGAAGATCAATGTTGAATAGAACAGTGACTCTTAGAGAGACTTTGATCAATGAAGAATTTGATAGGTTTTATCTGATTGAGATTTGGGCTGAAACCAGACAACTACACAAAAATAACTACTTGAAAGTTTTTTTCCTTTTCCTTTACTTCTTCGTGCTCTGGCTGCAGTACAAGGGACCTGTGACAAAAGCTATATGATATATGTTATAAAACATTTGCAAAATACAGTCGTTGATTTTTTTTCCATAAGCTGGAACATATTTCATTCTCTGGCCTCACATAAATATATCTGCATCCGTAGGGATGGGAGAGGCTAGGAATGTTACAACTATTGCTATTGCTGGTCTTTGCTATATTTTTTCACTAGCCAGTCTCTGTCAGCCATTAAACTGCCCCGAGAACCTTGAATGTTACTATATGAACCGTCCCCCCCAATTCGTAATTTTTAAAAATCGTTTTCATAGGTAGCTTAATATGGCCTTGGAAACCACAGTTGCAATAAAATCAGTAAAATCTGTTTCGATGCTGTTTCTGGATATTTACAGATGTATTGATCCCTCTCTAAGCTCCTTCATCTACAGAACAATTTCAGGGGCATTCAGGCAAAGGAAGAGAGGCACTCAGAGTGACCATAACCACATGGAGATACTGCTAGGGAGCTGTGTTCCTCCACTGGAGATTTTCTCTTCATGGTTCGTGAAATTGCAAGCACCAAATCTGCAGTCGCTCTAGTCAGCCTGCTACAGGAAACAGTTGAGACCTTTCTTGGTAACTACAAGGAGCTTTTATTTCTGTTGCTGCTACTATGGCTTTTTTTAAACCCTCATCCCCATTTTGTAAGCGACATTTTTACACGCTATACTATCTTACCTCCTAATCCTAGGCAGCTACTTCACATTTACAGTGGAAAGTCTAGAAAGACTTTTTCAGGCCACACTCTAGTTACCCAAACTGCAAACTGGCCAGGATGCAGAACGAGTCCCTTATTGGACTTCAGAGTGGCAAAGGATTTTACTCAGCCTTAGATGCTGCCTGTCCTACGTTAATATCTCAACCGAAACAGCAACACTCCCTCTTTCTCATTTCCCACACTAGTGACAGCATTGCTCAAGAGAAGTGAGTGTACATTGCCTGATTACACAGAGGGCCGCCTGCTAACCAGATTTTCATACACCAGCTTTGCCTATTTCAAGGCACAACATCATATACAGTGCCACTGTGGTGAGCTCTTCAACTTACTGGCAGCTGCAATCTCAGAGCTCCTGTAATATTGCTGTATATTGCTGTAACACTGCACAGCATTGCTGCAATAGCTGAGTTCCACTCCTGGAAATAGTCCATACGATCATTTGTCTGTGAATAACATTCTTGACTCTTATTATTTTCTTACAATTTCAACCTCTGTTTATTCATTCAGTGGTCACTTCCTCCCTTCTAAAACAATGAAGTCTGCGCTATCCATTTAAAATTGTCATGAATGAAATTTGGAAAATAGTTAGCGCTTATATATGATTCTGCATTTTTGCAATTTTATCTTCCTCAACTGTTTAGGCTATTGGGTTGGATCATTATGATGTAAACATTTATCTTAATTCCCACATGCCCACTTTAAGACACTTTAAGGAAGCTGCCTACATTTTCCATAGACATAAAGTTAAAAAGCGATCTGGATACCTTTACTGTAAGAAAAAATAGAAATATACACTCAGAAATCACAGAAAAGTCCCAGAAGCTGAGGTTGCAAAGCTGATCTGATAATAGACTTCTGGGCCTTACCGACAACAGAAAACTTTGAAGTTCTTTAATAGCTTTCATGTTTAAGTCTTGCTCAGGCCAAAAGGCAACGTAGACCTCTTCGCTTACAAAGATCAGTACAGGATGTTCAGTTAATCCTTGGAGCCTTGTCCACTGTAGTTCACTGTCCTAAAATGTTCCATTGTCTTGTATGGCAATCTGTTATGTCCCAGTGCAATTACCAGTGGGCAGACAATTTTCTTGGAGAAGACCAGTACGTGCAGTCGTGGTAATATTCAACCACAGCAATGTAGTTAAAGAAAACTGAAAGGAATAGGCACTTTCTGAGGGTGACTCAACCCATCCTAAAGCAAGTGTATAAAGTGAGATGAATCGCTTTTGGAAGAACTTCCATCTCTTTGCCAATTAGAAGTTAGACACACTAGACTTTAATGCACATAAGGCTAGTTGGGATAAATTATGCTCTAAATATGTAACTTTTGTGACAGGCAATTCTAGTAAGAGTAACTATCAGGCTGCCTGAGAAAGAGCTGCACTGTAAACAAGATATTATTTCTTATAGGATAATGTGGAAAGGAAGAGAGACTCACAGCCAGACTTCAGTTCCACATATGATAAACATATGCAAGGGAGGACGTGGGATTCAAACTCTCATAGGCAGGATTAAGGAACAAAGACACAGCTTGAATCTCCAGCCTGTGTTCAGATGAAGTATCGCATTACTGATCAGAAGAGTAATGTAATTGTTCATGGTTATCTAGAACAAATCCCCACAGGCCCAAATCCCTACCTTCTAGAATAGCCCAGCCAGGGTCCAGTGGAACGCAGTATCTACGGGTGTATCCTTACAGGTGCTTTCTTCAGAAGCATCAGGTGCTGCTGAAAAATCTGCTCTTTTAATCCATCCAAGCCAATAGAGATCATGCAGCAAAAATGGGGAAATTTCATCTTTAAAAAATAGATTGAATCAAGAAATAACAATGAATTCTCCTCTGTGCAAGGAAAAAAAAGTTGAATACTGCATTAATTGCTTTGTGGTACCGCATCTTACGTTACTATTGGTGAGTTAACGCTAGCGCGTACTTTGTCCTCTTTTTACTCATAGCGTATTTGGATATCAATCCATATATACGTGAGAACAGTAGCAGACCGCATGGCATTTCCTGTGAACTTTTTTAGACACTTTGTTCCATTTTCAGTACTATTAGAATAGTCCAAAACTACTTATTTTGCGGAGTAAACATGAATAAAATCTAGTTCCCCTGCTCTCTCTGGCACTTCTCTTCAGACAAGACTTCATGCTGAAGGATTATTAAGTTCAGGTTAAAAAAAAAAAAAAAACAAATTTAACTTTCATGTTAAACTACTCATTTCCTTTTGTTTTATTTTTTGCTCTTGTCATTTGTTTGGACGAAGGCTGGAGAGGTCTGATGTGTATAAACCAGCTCTTATAAATGAAATGAGGAAATATTTTAATAAAAGTGGAGAAATATTTCTTGGTGTATGCTATCTTATTTAAATTCATGTTCAAATTTCCTCTTAGACTCCTATCTGTTTTCCAATGCAATTAATAGATTTTTCTCCCTAGGCTTCATACCTGCTGTCTTTAAACCTGCTGTCACTTAGTCATTAGTAATCCACCTTGTCTACTCGGCTTCTGATTCCAGGCCTTTTGCCAATGTCTTGGGTTGCACCCTCCTGTGTAGCTTATTGTTTCAGAACACTGAATTGTTTGTTTCCTGCTAGCCAGATAGCAACTAACACTTCAAAAAAAACACTTGCCTTAACAGACTTAGGCCAATATCAGAAGCAAGAGTTGTGATTCAGTGGTCCTGACACAGGTGTCCAAAATGAAATGTCTGCTTCTCAGACAGTCTAACTAAGAGCTGGGGGAGAGAAATAGGCACCTGCAGAGAGCAATTTCTCTTAAGATCTTCCCTAATTGCCCTGATGGAAAAGGGAACCAAATATGGCTAGCACAACTTAAGCAATCCCAAAGTTAACTGAAGTGAAAACCACCAGACTGCATTAGATGGTTGACCGTATTGCACCAAAAGTGGCACTAAACACAATATACAGAGTCCAGCTTGTGTTCACTGGTTAGAAAAATACTTATCTGAGCCTCAGCTTAAGCAACGGGGCATGTTGAATGTATTCCTCAAATACTTAAAACTGGCCTGATGCAAGGAGATGGAGTAAGTGATTCTTTCAATCTTTATGATAAATCTACCGTAAATAAGACGTGGAGGCTCATAGAAACGTGAAGCAAAACAGAACAATCAGAAACACCACCACACTGTAGACAATCCTTGTTTCTAATTGAAATGCTAGTGTATGTATGTGTGTATAGATACAAAATATATATAATTCTGCTTCAGTTTCAAATTCAAGTCCTGTGATTAATTTATTCATTATATCTGACTTTGATTACATATTTTAATAGTAATTTAACTAAGATGGTGACCTTATATATTTAAGAAATATTTAAATTTGCTGTATGTCTTCATTTTGTTTCTTCCTGTGCTTTAACTTAGCCATTCACCAAGGGGATATTTCATATTGACCAGCTGGAATATTGATACCAGAACTTGGATTCCTTAAGAGAGAAATTTCCTCCAAATTTGAAGACTTATCTAGCTGTTAGTCATCTTTGAAGCTGATTATAACTTTGACACCTTGAATCAAGGTCAGAGCACAATGCTTGGCTTCAGCTCAAAGGCAAATGATGAATATGTCTGAAGAAAATAAGGATTAGTCTCAAATTACTATTGCATACAGTGAACTCTGCTTCCAGACAACATCATTAGTTCACATGAGGAGCGGAGGAGATGTAGCTGACAAACAAACACATTTATCTGCCTTTGTTGAAAGAGCGCCTTTCCTTTTTTTAATTAGTATAAACTTCCACCTTTGAAGATCATCAGTGTGCACTGTGGTAACAGTAGGTAGATTCATGCTTTTTGTCCTTTCCCATAACAATGACTATAATTCATAATGACTTTGCATTTGATTTACAGGGACCATACAAGTCTGAGAGGGTATTGACTGTGTCATGACAATTACGCTGCAAGGTGTTCACATTTGTTCAGATGCCAAATTTTTATTGGTTTTATTATTTATGGACAAAATTTATTCCATTTTTCAGCTTTCTTAATTATTCTCATCACTCCTCCAAGCAAAAGGAAAAGATAATTAATACTTTAGGTGAATAACTGTAAAGTTTGTGAAATTTGCAGCATTAATATTATGAGAAGTGCCTTATGCTACCAAAAGTATTTACCTCAGGATACTAAAGGATGTGATATGCTACTTACTCATCTAAATGTCATGTTTCGTTTCAAAAATCCATGCATTAAAACACCTTGCTTCAAATGTTAGATTCAATATAATTTGTTCATAAACTAGAGCTTCTTTATTTTCTCCATACTAGTATTTGTTGTGTTACTGCCAGTTAGAAGACAGGAAAGCTGCAAACAACAATATGACCTTTTCAGGGTAATACAGCAGGTTTATTGTCATTGAGGAAGTCTTCTTTGTGAGGATAGGAAAAAGAAACTGCTTTCATTTCAGAGAGAAAGAAGGTGCCTTAGGCAAACACTGCTGAAGTTGCTATCAGTTAGAAAATCAGTGGTACAAAGAGAAGCACAGAGACGCTTGTGGCTTCAGAAGCAGTTAGAATTTAAGACTTATAGAGTATAAGTTTTTAGATGGTCATAAGCAACAAGAATAAGATATCAGAGTGAAAATGGGAGAAAGAAATACCCTATGGTATTAATTGGCATTACTCTAAAAGAGTTACAAAGTAGTCAAATCCTCCTGTCACACTCAGCTCTTGCTCTCAGTAATTTACCAGGGATTTTGCCTAAGTACTAAGAGCTTTTGCATTAACCACTGTCACTTCATCATATAGTCAAGTAACAAAGACAAATCACTGCCTTCCTGTCAAGTAGACTGGAAAAAAGGGATTAAGAGCTATAGTTTAAATGGTAAGATTGAAATAGGCTTGAAAATGCAAACATTTCCTGGCAGAAAGGTGGGTATAAAGCAAACAGTACATGATCTCAATCTGATTTTCTAGGTTTTATATGGAAGTGGAAGTCAAGGACTCCATTCTTTACACTGAAATGTCTCCTTAATTTCTACTTTGTTTTTGATCTTAATAGACTTACTTAACACTATCAATTGCTACCCTAACTTCAGTAACACAAAGCTTTATGCACACCTTTTCTTTAGATTTGATTCACAGTTGTCTGAACAATTTTCTGTTGGAAATTTGGTTTCAAATGGGATTAAAATCTGATAAGGAGACTCAAACTCCGTATTTTGTTTTCACCTTGCTTACAATTTCAGTGTTCAGTATTTTTGACTAGTATTTTGACTCTGGAGAACAGCACAGACTGACTCAAAGCAAATACTCCATTGCCCTTAAACATACAAAAGATGCGATGTATTGCATATGAATCTGCAAAGATGTATGAAGCTTACATTTAGTTAAAAGGAAACCCACATTTCCTTCCTTCTGTTTTTAATACTATCATCACAGAAGGGTACTTTCTTCTAGAATGCCATCATACCAGCAAGTTAAATCCAGCTTTAAAAAAAAAAAAAAAAAAAGACAGAATATCCAACAATAGATTTCTGAAAACAAAAATAAAAGACAGTGTCAACTTTGCAGGTCTGACTGAGTTAGCACACACCATTTTTAAACTTTCCCTGCAGCTTAACCGAAGTATGTACCTTGGGAATATACAAAATTAGAGAATCAACTCTACCATTCTCATTTAGACAAAGTTATCTTTGAAGCTGAGGAAAGAGACAGAGAACTAAGACTTACAAGAACTTGCCTTGAAAAAAAGAATTAACTACATAAGAATTGATTTATAGTATCCAAACTTATATCTTACAGTGTTATCTCGTCAGCAAACACCAAGATTAGATACATCAGGGAAAGCACAAGAACTCCAGGGAAAGAACTGAGATAACGGATCCAATCTGGTATTATCCTGATTACTGGCAATGATGAGCTTAAGACTTGAACAAATCTAACAGATAATTTTCAAAGAGCAACTACTAATAACATGTCTAGATAGATGTGGAAACATGATTCCTTTGGAGATGCCTTATACTTCCAGTATTTTTCTAAGTCAGAACAATAAAGAATATAAGCTTTTTTTTTTTTTTTTTTTCACTTCTGTGTATAATTTACCCTGAAGTACAGAACATCAGAGCTGTGGTGCATGAAAATAGAAAAGTTAAACCACACTTATGCAACACAACCCCCTTTCCAATAACAGTCCAGTAACAGTTAGAGTGGATGAATATTGAACGCAGTTTTCAGTTTGCATGAAGAAGCAGTACGAATTTATAGGGCAATCCCTGTGCGAGTGCTTGTTTTTTTTTTAATAGGAAGTTTAAGAAAAGTTGAGGAGACATGCTAGTGCATATAAAGCTGTGAAACAGTTTGAAAGGGTGAAGTGCTTAAAGAGATAAGGGCATGAATGGAGTGAAAAGAAAGGTCAGGCTCCCAGAGAGTTTAGCAGTTTACCCTCTCTGTGTAGAGGGTAACTGATGTCTAAATGGGACCCTTTTTTTTGAATAGCTTAACAATTGCTTTGAGGAAGACAAGTGAAGACGAAGGTCCGAAGGTCCGGAGAGATGCTCAGATCCTACAGCAACAGGTGTTTTATAAGCAGATTCAGGGCAGACAAAAGTCTAAGTTTTATTTGCGTCAATTGAGATTTAGTTAATAATACTCTTTTCTAGCAATCCTCTACATCCTCTAAGAATACAAATTCCACTTTACCTGCAGGGCTAAAGCTTTTTGAAGAGAGTGATACTTTACATTTTCATAGCTCTTTGTGTATTCAGAAGTGCAGAACACTTGTTAAATAATCAGTAGCCCCATTAGAAGAGTGAACCTACCAGCAATGACAGTATTTCCTTTCTGGAGTGTCTCTGCCACACCTTCATGAACCTGGGGACATAAGAGCTATGTGTGATCCCTAGGGAGTTAAGGAGCATCATGTTCACATTATGAAAGAAAAATGCACTAAGTAGATTACATATCTAGCACAACACATTAGTCAATCTTAAAGTGTGACAGTTGCAGCCTGCCCAGAACAAAGAGGACAAATGTCATCAAAACTGCACATCACAGAGTAGTAAAAGGCTTTGTTTGGGGGAAAACAACAACAACAACAACAACAAACAACCAACAGAAAAACAGCAACTGAACTGAGATCCCTTCAGCCTCCTCATTTCCTCATCTTCTCCTATTCACACACTCACATATGGCAACAAATGGTCAGCACAGTGCTTGGAATAAAGAACAATGGCTCTACACCGCAAAACCTGCCAGTGTTTGGAGGTCCACAAGTGGGAAGTTCACCATGTCCTTCCCTGGACCTGTTGCATGTGTGCTGTTGCTCCACAAATCTGATATCTCAGGCTCACATTACATGCATGGAAGAGTAGTATTTGCTGTATTTTGAAAGCACAGAGAGCTAAATTTGACAATCTACACTAAAATCGCACAGACTTGTAAAGCTCAGCTGGTCAGATTTGCTCTCCTCAAAATGCCAAGTCCTAATGAGCATATTTGGTTATATCTAAGATATATAAGGTATATCTATCTTATAGAGGAGGGAAATACACACTTGCTGCAAGATTCTTTAGGGTATATGAAAGTCTAATCAAATTCTCCCACCTGCTTAAAAACCCATCAAACAGGGGCCTGGAACCGTCAGTGAGCCTAATACTTTGTTATGTCAAGTACCACTTCAAAATTTATACTTCTGCTTAAAGGAAGGTGAGTCTTGCTGTTTTTCACTCCCTTGCTGGTCTGATGTTAAGCAGAGAGATAGCAAGAAGTTAAAGCCAAGGGACTCTCTGTTATACTGCAGAATGTCATTACTATAGAATAGTATTATATGCTCTTTCACCTTTATCAGTTTTGACATATCTAACTGTTGAGCAAATTGCACTGCAAGTACCACTGAGCTGTACCGAACCCGAGGAAGGTACAGTGTCTTGCCCTTTATGGGCAGGAGCACTTAGTCCCCATCTTTGCAGCAGGCACCCCAGCCGTGGGGGTAGGCAATCATTTAGAGTCATCTCTGTTGTCTACCTCCTCTACCAACTCGCCCAAGGAAGCTCTTCACTCAGTACGTCAGCTTTTTGGACTGCTGCCTTAAGGGAAGTTGATCTATCACCATTAAGAGCACAGGAATCCTATGGATGGGATTTGTCTTATCTCATTTGAGATATGTAAGGGTTAGACATCTAAATCTGAACTGGTCACCCTAGGCTCTTTTTTGTCAATGGAGAGAAATAGGTCAGAGGGATGAGTCCCCCGGAGATGCTTATCTCATAATGGTATGAATTGCCCTTTAAAATTAAGCCTTTTCTATGGCACTAAAAGATCAAGTTTATGCCGTGTTATCTTGTAGCTAATGCTCATATTAAAGTATCTAGTAAAGTCTCAGGCACGACCTATCACCATGGTGTGACTATAGTTTTATGCTTTATTCAAGGTGGCAGCCTTATAATTTCTCCTAATGGAAATTTCCCGTATTTTAAACTCTAGTTTGAGTATGAGATGGAGAAATAGTCACTATTTATGTTTCAAAGTGTATTTTCTAGGGCTTATCTACAGCAAAAGCATTGCAAGACTTTCAGAATTTAAAATTTGTACATGTTTTTATGTATAAAAGTATATAAGGAGTTCTCGAGACTGAAAAGAATTGATTTAAAAATAAAAAGTGGAACTGATTAATAAAATGTATCATATTCCAATGTGCTATATTTTCACAGGCGGTGTTTCAATACAGACATTTCTTCCATAGTGTGTTGAACGGAATATAAGAGGTTAAAAAAACAAAATAAAGCAATATCCCACTGTACAAAATTCTAATGAATGCAAAGACCTTGAAAACATCAGTGGCTGTGCAAGCAAACTACTGATTCCTTTGATAGAATGTGCAGGAATAAAATGGTTAGCAGTTAAAATGTAGTGGCACAATAATAATTACTCTGCACCTGTAATTCTATTTCTCATTCTCCTATTTACTGTCTGATGTTTTTATCTATCACCAAGTCATATTCCAATCCCTTAATTTGTAGTCTGTTTCTGGTAAATGACTTATGTTCAGTCCTGAAAAACACAAAAGACCATGAACATGAATTAAACAATACTTCTCCCTCTCTCTCTCTCTCTCTCTCTCTCTTTTTTTTTTTTTTTTTGAGCAGCAAAGGCTCTAGTCTTCTTGTTCTCTTCTTTCTCTCCTTTAAAAAAATAAAATAAAATAATAATTTCTTTGCAGAATCTGGGGGCTTGTTCCTACCATATTTATATAAAATCTCACTTGTTTTTGGCAGTTGTTATTATTACTTGACCATCACCACTGTTATTAGGGCTCAAATTAAATTACTTATATAAATTAATCAACTTTTTCGGAACTTCTATAAAGGGAAGCAAGAACATAACTGAGGTTTGGAAAATGAGTACTTCTCTTCTGGATGACAGGAAGGGTTGTGTTCCATGCGGGCTGCAGTAGGAGCAAAGGGAAATCTAGGTTGATTTTTAGCAAAGACTATTTTTTAGCTGAACCACTAACGGTGGAGGCATGAAAAGTTAATACAGTTTTAAGAACTGAAGGACGTCTGAAGCGGAAACGTGAAAAATTTTACTTCTCCAAAATAGGTGGAAAATCAGTTTGGCTTATTGAGAGGAAAATCAAGCCTAAATGCAGGCCCCGCACCTCAGTGTCCTCAGTGATTACAATCTTCATTTGTCATAGTTGCTCACACTCAAAAGTTACACGTATCTGCATGACAAGCCCAGGAGTCCTGCAGAGGATTGGGATTTAGTACACCTTTCAGCAATGCCCTGGGGACATGTCTTCACCATAAACAAAGTTGCCACCAACAGGAAAAGACAGAGGTAGGGAAGAAAAAGGAGTGAATGACATAAAAAATGAAAAAAAAGATGGGGAGAAAAGGCAATTTAAAAGCATTTTGTCCAGGAGAAACCCCCTGCTGCTCCAGCTGCTGCTGACACTGCAAGTGGTGAGGAGGAGTGCCAGTGTCAGCTCAAGATGGGTGACTACTACAGAGTATGCCCTTTGAAGACGAATCTCCAGGCAGTAGAGCAACACCAGGTTGACTTTTTGTTTTGTGGGTATCACAGGCTGAGAGAACCTGTGTAATGTCAATTAGCGGCCGCTTTATCATTGCTTCTTATAAAATGGCACCTCTGGGCATTCAGCAAAGTCTGTAGAGTGTCCTGGGTTAGTGGGGCAGTAGGGGGAAGGAGGATCAAACTTGAAGGGAGAAGAGATCTCCAGCACAAAACAGAAATATGAATATCTGGGATATAGCATAGACTATATATTTCCCTCAGACCTTCCAAGAAAGTCCTGCTTTAACATACCCTCACTATCTCGGTAAAGGCAAGTGCTTTGAACATTTAACCTTGGCCTAAACTTTGACTTGAATGGATCAGTTATAGAGCTTGTTCTTATACTACCAAGCAAATACTCCCTGTGAGTCAGCCTGCCAAAATTATGGAATACGTTTTAAGCATTGCACATACTGACTGGAAACACTGCATACAGAAGGAGGGTATGAGTTGGGTAATTTCGTTACTTTTCTACAAGAGAGGCTTCAACATGATGGGACTACGGTCTTACAAATATGGGATAACAACTGGAGGACATTACCTCTGGGGCACAGAAAATGCTTTGTCAGTGAGATTGGCATGTAACTATATGTGCTGGATGGTAAAACTGAAGTTCCCCATAAATTGTCCAAAATTCTTGTTGCATATAACATTCTTTATCCATGATCTAGCTTTTCCATTGAAACTGAGATTTTTTGCTGATGGTACATCTTTTTTTCTCTTACCTTGTATCATCTGAGGTATTCCTTAAGAAGTGAAGGTTGTGGGACTTGAGTTAAAGAATATAATTATGTAGTTTTATTTATATAGCTGGTAAGCAGCTCAAAATAAATTTCAAGTCGTCATGGTTTGGGGGAAAAAAACTTTGCAAAGAGCAGAGGGATCTGGATAAGCTTGGTTAAGCTGCCAACCAAAAAATTAAGAAACAGTAATTTGAACCAGATTATTTCAGGAGTGTTATACTTTATTACCAGTTTTAATACTATTCAGAGAAAAGATACCACATACAGACAATGAAGTTAAACTGCTGAAGAAGACCGGACCCGTTTGTTAAGAAAGGAAAGTTATGTCTCTTTTGAGGCCTTTCTTGTCTCCTTAATGTGGTTTCCAAAACCGCTTGGAATAATGGAAGATGTTTTGGTTAGGTCACTTAGCCATTCTGACTTCAATTCACTGGAAAGTGGCTTCCCATGAAACAGTACAGCCATTGGCACAACTCAGGTCTATTTCACATAATATTAAATACTCTGCATCGCTGCTCTTGAATAACTCTTTAAAACCTATTATATTCAGAGCCTATTATTTCTTCCTACCTCCATTTTGTCCTGGCTTTCTCATTTTTCTATTGACTTTGACCTCTTCCCAGACAGAGGACTTTTTTGCCTAAAAAACAGACAGCCTCCTGATGCGATTCTGAAAAGTCTTACTTGCTGGCTTTCTCCACTGTTTCTTACGCTTTCTCCACAAACCCAGCATTCTGTCCGTCTCATAGGTACAAATTCTGTGTCTTATAAGCAAAGTTTGACTGAATACTATGGCCATATCTGAACCACTCAGCATTGCACATGGAGTAAACAGACACTCACAAAAGCAATTTGTAATCAGGACCAATAACCAGAGATTGAGGATGGCTTTTGAACTAAGTCTAACATATGTTGCTGTCATGAAGCAGAGTGTATGCAGCAGTGATTCTCAACCTTCTCCTCATCACACATACCTTCTCTTCCTATAGATACATATATATATATATGTACTTCTTTTATTTATATATGCTGTTGAAAGTGCACAATAAATTCAGTGGCTCCAGATTTTTGAAGATGTTTCTATATGAATATTATCAGTTATGCAAATTATACATTTACTGTTTTTGCTTTCAATATTTCAGGTGCACTTTCTGTTTTTTGTATTCTTCATTTTATTTACTCCTGTTCTTCAGAAAACTTCCTCACTGGAAGCTCTATTTGTCATTTTTATGGCTTGCTTCCCCTTCTACCAAAATATAATGTTGATAGATCAGCATCACCAAATCTTTTAGAGCAATCAGTGTCACTCCTGAAGTAACTGCAAGAGTTACTGCAAAGCCTTCTCCCTTGGTGACTGCTGGGCTCCCACTTAATCATTCAGCAGATGAGCGAAAGAATTAAATTTTAGTTTCTTGTATGACTAAATTCAGTGCTAAGCTGTATCACCGAGTAAGACATTATAGGCTACACAGCAATTTTCTAGAAGAAATGTAGGCTTAATGGTTGGTAGCATATGTATACACTCAAGGAAGAACAGCAAAAAGCATAGAGAAAGATCAAAGAAGGAAGGGATCTTATACAACACAGAGATCTAGGACAAGGAGAAGCAGGACATGAACCAGAGGAGCAAAGCAAAACCAAAAACAGGGTTGAAGAACAAGAGATCAGGCTTCAGAAGGAACACTTTTGAGCATCACGGTAGCTAGCATACTCCCTGAGAAACAGTTAGAAAGACCTACTAAAATTCCAATATACAGTGGATGGGTAGATCAACTACTGATTATGCTTACAGAGCAGCCTTAGCTGGTCTGTGAGTGTAGTTTGCTAGTAATTAAGGGATAATTTTTCACAAGACTTCCTGACAGTCTTGTAATGTCTGAACATGGCACCACTGATATGTTAATTTATTTCCTCTTCATAAAGAAATATACCCTTTTGAAATAAATCTGAGTCTTTAAAAATTTGCTAGTTTCTTGCCTCTTTTCTTGCCTCTATACTCCTGGATATTTAAATCAATAATAGACTCAATAACAGACTGAGAGCAAAGTTATGCAATTTATACCTACCCTTTCTAAATAAGGGCAAAATTGCTACAGTAACAACAAAAGACAATGACAAAAGACAATGACAAAACTTTGGCAAGCTGATAGAAAAGACTAATGTGAGAATTCAATTTCAGCTGAATTTCATTAAGCTCTCCCCACCTCAAGGAAGAAGAAAGTAGAGATAACCAATAACATAAGGACTAGGCTAATACTACCCTAACTTGGAAGTGAATTTTGTCTATAAAAGAGGAGAGAAAACATCCAAGAAGAGACAGATGTAATCAGAGGAACCTAGACAAAGAAAAAAGGGAGTTAGGTATGGGCAGCTCTATCCTCATCTGACTTTTCATTGGAAAGGTAAGACCCCTGATTTCATTGGACAAACACCTTTGATAAGAGTGCTGTGTATTACTGTATGGATTTCCAGTGAAGTCCCTGCTGTCCTAAAATGCCAATTTCTCTCAGTTCCTCTTTCCCTGACCTTTTCTGTTTGAAAGGTTGGGGTCATTATCTGTAAGAGAATGTAAGTCATTAGGGTCACCAATTATGGCCAGAAACAGGCTGATAATCCAGGAAAACGCAAGTAGAAGCTGATGCAGAAACTATAATTAATAACAGCGAAATTGTTGAGGCAGATACCCAGTTACATTTCAGAGACTTGAGTAGTTTGATGCGTACCCTTGTCTCTTCTGGAAGTAGTTGTCCTAGTATCTCTCAGAGGAGTGGCATGGTCTGTACAAGACCCTCCTTGCTGACTGCCCCACCACCTACCCGCAGCAGCTGACAGTGAGCATGGTCCTGGGTGCAGCCGAACCACGGAGCTCTGTCCCACTCTCCACGAGACACCTTGGACAGCCCTATGCTTAGGCTGCCACTCTAACACCTAAGCATAGCCACATCAGAGTTTTGGTATTAGCGTTCATCTTGGAATCATCATCTTTGAAATCATACCCCTGGAAATGTCTTCGAAAACCCTCTGAAATTCAGAGCAAGTTGCAAGTACGCTTAAGTACTCTTAGCTGTTTGACTTCAAACACTCATATTTGACAGTTCACGCATAAATGACTTTAAAGCTTCCTCTGTTACTGGAGTGATGGGAGGATTATGTACAAATGCTTTCAGAAGTGCTTTCGTATCTTTGGCTAAAAAACACAAGCAGCAAAGTGTTTCCATTAAGAATCCATTTCATTTCATCGATGTTGAAATACAGGAAAAGAAATAAATCTCCACATCATTCCATTGCAATTATTTAGGCAATATGTTTTAAACCTCAGACTAAGTCTGGCCTGTCCCTCCAGTTCCTGAAAGTGGAAAGTTGTCACCTGGATATATGAGCCTGGGACATTACAAAACATTTATGGACAACTACAATTGCTGGCCCCTAAAGCAAGTAAAAACTGATATTTAACTTAAGTAGTCCACCCGAAATGCAGACATTGCTTTGTAGCTCCAAGCCATGACAGAATAGAAATACATGACATGAAAACTTCCAATACACTTCTTTGTTTTCTTTGTTTTTCTTTCTCTTTTTCTTTTCTGGGGAGAATTTATCTTTCAGTTATGCTGAGTATCATTTTTCACAATTGTATGTAGATTTAAGAAAAATTCTTCCTGGTCATAGAAGTGAGTAATACTTTAGGGGGAAATATTTATTAAAAAAAAAAGAAAAAAAGGGAGGGTGTGAGGGGAAAAAAGAATACAACCTCCTTGCTATTACTGCAGACAGGAGGTTAGGTATAATTTGTGTATTTTAGGTTTTTCTTTCCAAATAAATGTTGCTTTTCTCAGAAGGTGCCACTATTAAAAAAAAAAAAAAATGAAGAAAAATATTCACCATACTGGAAGACTCACAAAACTACAAATCATTTGGAAAAAGCATATTTGATTTAGATGTTTTTGTATCTATCTATCTCCACACTGGGAAGTGATTGATAAAACCACATAAAATATTAACTGAAAAAATATTTGAAATTCTAATTCAAACAGCTGGAATGTCTGTACTCTTAAAATATATACAAATACGTTGTTAAAGGAGTAAGGTAACAGCAATACTACAGTGCTTCGCTAATGTTGGGGCAAATATTTATTCATATGAGCAACATTATTCATGGATTTTGATTAAAAATCCTTGGAAATTTTGTGTTTTTGCTGTTCATTAACATTGCAACAGTATCTGAAGATCTCAATTTCTGAAATACTTCTTCTGCTGTACTGTCAAGGTATTATTAGCCTCATTTCAAAGCTGAGGATCTCTCTCTGGGTGAGACATAAGCACCATAAGAGATATAAATGACAAGATAATATGCAGAGTGAGGTATCAAGCTCAGGTTTCCTTAGTACAGTCAAATAAATTGTGTATTTGTCTAATGGTTTGCTTAGTTTGGTTTACTGGCATCATTTATTTAACGGTTACTACTCTCTAAACCACAAAGGAAGCTTTTCTGCAATTTTGGGTCACATCAAGTGATTCAATTCAGCCATGAGATAAAGCTGAAATCTAGACATTCTGTTTAAATCACTGAAGTTCCACATTTTTTTTCCATTTTGAAACACTATTTATTTCATTGTTTCAGAACATCTAATGTAATAAAAATCTTTTTAAAGTAGTAAGAACCCTGAAAATAATGTGAAATCATGGTTTTTACTTAGGAGAATAAGGAAAAAACACCACCACCACAAACCCTTCTTTGCTCATTAATTCTTCTCCCTTACACTCTGAAATCCTGAACTACTGTGTTTATCACAAACCAATACAATACACTTTTGAAATCATCTCCTAATTTGTTTACAATTTAAGGAACCTTTCTTTCGTCAGGGCTGCTATAATGCTTTAGTTTCTCACTTCAGTATATCATTCCATTCACTTCAAAAAAAATACTTAATTTATGTTTCCACGGAGGATCATTTATGCTTAAGAAAATATTTAAGTTAGGTTCTTTTAGCTATGTAATATTGTCAATCACATTAAAAAAAATAGAAAATATAGAAGTTAACCAAATCACAAAACGAATCACTCCAGACTCCTTTGGCAAAATGGAGATCATTGGGCTTGGTCTGAAAATGATTCAGATGGCTTAAGATCTGGAAGCATCTCTATCTAGTATTAACTATAAAGAGTCTGTTGGGTAACTGAACCGGGAAGATTAAAGTTAAGGAAGTTCAATCAAGATTGAGCTAATATTGATTCCAAATTGGCTCCTGTTTTATATTCTGCAAAAAGGAAATCATGGAACGCTTGCACAGCTTTTGGCACTTAGAAGCTGGCTTGTGGTGTTCAAATTGACACCATGTTGTTTTTTGTTTTTTGTTTTTTTTTTTCCCCTCTATGCAGGCCTTTTGTTTCCTTTTAATGAGCACAAAGCAAATTCAAGGCCCTTGATTGCTGGATACTCCCTTTACCCTGGGGAGCCCTCATTCACATGAGGAAATTTATTATTGCTAAAAGGTTTGCTGTTGTAAACATTCAGTCACCGTAATGAGGGTTGCACAGCCTCCTCCCCAGTGTTTCCTACAACAGTTTAAATACTATTAAATATGTATTTTATGGTAGTTACTAAAATGAAAGTAAGCATGTGATGCTTCATCCTGTCAAATGGAATCAGTTGCCCCACTTAAGCTCATCTGGAATACCTGGAGACAGCAGGGCAGCAGTGATGGAGGGGTATCTGGCTTTTGGAGAGGAGCTGGCTAACAGTCTGCTGCGTTGGAGCTTAAGTGGAAAGAAAAATCCGGCCTGCCTACAAAAGCACGTACCAATACCAAACTCCTCAGTAAGGCAGAATACTGGTATTTCATCACTGTTGTGAGTAGAGTTCACACCTTGCATTTGTAAGGTCAAATTTAGAGATAAATCCTGTGACTGCTGTTTGAGTGCATTAGGTATGTAATGATGTGTTTGTAGAATATAGTTGCTTCATTCAAGGACTATATTAGGACAGACTGAACCATGATAAAGATCCTGATCCAAAGAACATATTGCTTCTACTCTATGCTTACTTCTAATATATTGAAGAGAGTTGATTAAGATTAATGGAAGATCACTCCTCTAAATTTCAGATCCACCTCTAAGACTCAGACATGACTGTGGGTGTCTAAGTATCTTCCTCTTTTAGTTTGCAATGAGCTATATTCTTCCTTAGTTTAATTCAGCCAGTGTCTAACTTTCTCTGTGCTTTCTACTATCTACGCAGAAAGACCTGTTACATAAGAAAGCTTGCTTATCTCTAATACAGTTACAAAAAGATGTTATGATGCCTAGAAAGAAAGCTAATGGGAACAGTAGTTTAAACAGACACCTAAATGCCTTCTTGATGGCATTGTAAGCAAGAGTGACAGGATTTCTTCCTGAATGGTGGTTGAAAAGGACGATAGCAAAATAGTGTGGAGTTCATAGAACCTGTGTTAAATACAGCCACTGGAAAACACTTTAAACTGGGCAAAAAAGCTCTTCTGTTCTTGTTTTCAGATTTGATAATGCCTACCACCGTTATGCAGTGCCCCATTTTCTTTCAATAATTGCAAAAACATAAAGAGATTTTACTGCATTGATAAATTCTTAAGGAAATGAAAACACAATTAACCTGAACTAGTTAATCTCTTACACATCTTAATTTAGTATATATTCCTTGCTCAGAGCAGGCTTGACCCTTGCGTATTAGCCAATGATTGCAAGGCCTGTGATAAAGAGACAGATGGATCCATTCAGAGGAGAGAGAAGTGAATCCTGGAGAGCTGGATTTGTAAAATCAGTTCAACACTGACCCTTTTGCCTACTCCTTGAATTAACAGGGGGTGAGTTTAGGAAGAAGGATTTCTCTCACAAACGAATGAGAAATCACCACAAATCCAAGAATGCATTTTTAGCCAGAAATGAAGGGGAGCATGGCCTGTGTCTTGTGTTCCCATTCATGGTTTCTCTTTTCTGCGTTAACGTAAATGAAAATCAGGCCTTTAGCATTTATCTTCCATTCTGCTCATGCTGTGTCTTTTTTCTTTTTAACCTTGTTTTTAATGGATTTTCTTTACCCTTTTGTACTTTGGGGGAGATAAACCAGGAATGAATTTGGACCTGGTCTTCCTCTGTATAGATGGTGATTTGTATCATGCAAACTGAGCAAAATCACTTGGAGAAATAAGAGATGCCAGTCGGGAATAAAAATAGGAATTCTCTCAAGAGGGTAACTGAACTAAGACTGTAATTTTCTAAATAGTGTGCATGACTCGAAACAGAATAACTATAATCAGACCGTGAAACACAGTGTCTTCTTAATGACATTTTGTTTGTATGTTTTAGGAGATACCTGCTTTTACAAACCTCTCTGAGGAAGGAAATAATAAAAACGTATTGGAAATGCACTAAACATTTTTGTATAAACCCATCCAATGTAGTCATACTAATCTAAATTAATAGAAAAATGTAGAAATGTATATCCTCTTCTAAAAAACATTGTTTACACTTGTGCTAGTCCTTGACACATGCCTTTGCAGGGTCAAGGCAAATACATGAGGCAAAACTCTCACTGTTACATCTTCTCTCCAACTGGCCCACAGCTTTTCAGCTTCCTTCTGTAGCTACACTGGGGTGCAGACATCCCCAGAATCCTTTCACTATCTTCAGAACTGTTTTATCTTCACATCCCTGCCTTGCATTGCAGCAGCCCAGATCATGGAAGGGTATAGGATCTTAACTGAAGGCTTAATTTTAAAGGTTCTGCCCAGACTGAGCATCGTCTTAGGAGATGATGGAGGGCACGGGGAATTTTTAAGACAGTGAACGGCTTAACCACCAATGTGGTCCATATGGTGACATGTAGGTGTTTGCCTCAATTTATGTGGAGGCACATCCATAAGGGGGCTTCTCTGCTGTTTCCCTGGTCCTCTACTGACAATCTCTGTTTTTGTTTAAAGGGCAATCCCAGCATTTGCCCATCTTTGGTAGTTCTTTGAAATCCTTTAGTTGGCTGTTTTATACTTTGGATAGACATTATTGTCATTGACTCAGAGGGACTGTTCTACCTGAGCAGAGGGTTGCAGTAATGTCCCTGTGGTGGATCCCCAACATTTGGACTGCCTGTCACTCACTGTCCATAATGGGCAGATTGACAGACCCTTAACAAAAACTGCTGTAGCAGGCAGCAGTCTAATAAAAGTAATCCTATTTACAGCCTGCCTTGAGACGCTGTTCTGAGTTGAAAAGTTCACCTCTGGCAGTTTCCTGGGCTTGTCACCTTTTCTGCCATTTTCCTTGCTTTTAGCTCAAAGGCTCAGATTTTTATTAAATGGGGAAATAGAAATAATAAAAAAAGAAAAATACAAACTAAAGTATGTTCTTGAATAGGGCAGGAGTCCCATCTCTCTGAGTTTAATGGCAGCACGTTTTTGCCTCCCTGTCAGAGAGACAAAGCAGTTCCTATAAACCTAATCTATAGTATCACATATCCTTTGTATGTGCCTGATATTATTATCTCCTATCCATGGGCATTCAATCCTAACTTAATTAACTTGGCAAGCAGAAGTATTGTGCTGTGGCACAGTCGGTGTCTGTTCTGCTCACAAACCACCATACCCAGCTGGCTATCAAGACTCTTTAGCTGCCTACATTTACTTTTGATCTGTGTGACATGCAATAAATCCAGTCAGCAACCCCATAGAGTTTGGCTCTATATCACTACTTTCTGAGGAATGGACATACTTGGTTTCCCCTCTCCTCCCCCCCGTAAAATTAAAAGCCTTCTCTGCTCCCCAGATGAACCCAGACTAAGCCTTATTTTTCACCATTTTTTATGCTTCTCAAGCCATTGTGTAGAAGATCAGAAAACAGGGACTGTGAAAAGCCACTAAGATCTATTTTAAGCATCTACAGCTATACTGTTTGGCACTTTAACATTCATACTATGGATTCAGATTTCAATTATGTGGCTGTAAATGCAGAAAAAAATATCTGATCTGATATGGTTTGGCACTGTAATATGAACAAGAGAGACACTGGGACTGATAGACTAGATTTTTAATTAAGAAAATGGGCACCCTGAACCTGACCCTTTTTTGAGGTTTGAATGATTTCCAGGAATTAGCATCTCCTCCATTCCCTCTCCACTGCTGTTTGTTCATCTTCATCGTATTCTGTTTTGCCAAATTTTAAATGGAGAGGGAAGTGCTGAAATATGACAGACTTTACAGCATGTCTGGAAAACTAAAATCTCATCAAAACAGCATCTTACTGTAGCTTTCTAGGCTATAGCAAATAAAGACAAGGATCTTGTGAGAGATTAGCAAAATTCTCCACTAAACTATCTTATTTCCAATATTTTAAAGTGATTTTTGATGACATTTTGGAAGGTATAGCTGAAAGACTTCAGTGAAAAAAATCTTTATTAAATAAAAAAACCATTCTTCAGAGCAATCACTTTTAGCAACCAAAATTTCACAATATTCAAACAATAAAGGGAAAACTTTCAATTGCAATCTCTGCCACCACATACATGTATATGTGTGTGTATGTATATATATGTATGTGTGTATATATGTGTGTATGTGTACATGGTCAAGATTAACAGTACCTAAAATTTAGGTACCTAGCTACCTAATAATAGCAGCACTTAGCTATTATTTTTCTTTAAAAATAAACACAACATTTTTGCTACGAAATGAAGACCAATAGAAGTTTACATTTTTCATTTAGAAATGTATTTCCAGATTAATGTATATAAAATGCCTTATCAACAGATGCAGTTAAACAGCAGCACTAAGAATTAACGATGTTAGGCTCTTTGTGGCATAAATGTGTCAATTAGCCACTACTTAATCCTAAAGTCCTGTTCCAGAAGAGATATGAAAGGCTGGAAAAATCTGAACAGCCACCATTTGGGGCAAGGGAGGATTTTATTTCAAAATCTCGTGTAGGATTTTGTTATGGGATGAGTTAAAATCAATACAACAGCTATTCAGACTTCTCATTCTCTATGGCTAATGATAGATGCGTATCATGGGTTAATTAAAGTTAAAGACCAAGAGCCATTTTTTTTTTTTTTTTAATTTCTGCAAGAAAAATATGCTATGGTTTAAGTGAAAGCAAATAGGTATGTTTAGATACACAGATACTTGGAATTCTTAAACACTGCTTGGTATATCTACATCTAAATGTGGGAAGCAAAAGACAAAGCCGGTCTGCCTTTAAAGAGAGAACTCATTACAAAAATTGCTCTTTAAGCTTTTGACACCACAACAATTTAACAAGCTAAGCTTTTTTTTAACTGAAATTAACTTTTATGGTTTCAACTGTACGGTTAGAATACATATGCAAACCCATATATCAAACTAAGAACACAAATTCCTGCAATCACTTGATTGCAAAACTCAGATACTATTTTAAACTTTGCGACAGGCATCTGAGGCAAGCCAGTCACATCTTAAAGTTGCTTTTAGAGTTACTTTGGGGGGGGGGTCTTCAAAACATTAAAGAGAAAAAAGAAAAAAAAAACAGAAAAAAAGGGAGTATATGTGCCAAAAGCAGAAAGAAAAGGTGATGCAAATGGTAGATTCAAAATCAGAACTAGATTTGAACCAAACTCCAGACAGAAAGCCATGAGTCGCTTTGGGATTCATGTTAGAATGCAGTGGCCCAGACTTTCCTAATAACGATAAATTTGTGTAAATACACACTTAGCAACTCCTCAGACACAATTACTTTACTTTGTTATAACATCTGGCAGGCGAAAGCTAAAGATCGGGAATCTTAAAGCTGTTGGGAGCTCCCTGGGGACTTTGCCACTCATGCGTTTCGTCAAAGTTGGAGTGAATTGGGAGTAACCGATTACTCAGAGGTGGCAACGCTGCTAAAAGGGAAACAGATTAAGCCGGTGATTTATTTTTCCTTGCAGAAGCTGCTTATTTCATAGAAAAAATACCAGCTTAAATGGGTAGATAATTTGTTAAAGTGAATGAAGCTAAGACACGGAGGACACGATGACCTTGGTTAAGTTTAGCTGTCTAAATGGAAGGCATCCAAACTAAGCCATCGGCTAGCCGCCTCCTAATAGTCAGTGCTGAGCAATAATTGCCCTTACGATCAATTCTGCCTGTCCTAATTCGGAGGTCTGCGGTAAATGCTACTAATAACACCTGCAAAGCGCTAATTTCTCTCACATGATTACACAGCGAACCTAAATGGCGACCTTGTGCCAAATATTCAGGGAGTAGCGCGTTGTGTATCCGTTCGTTTGTTGTTCATCCTGCTGGGTGTCCGGCGCCTTCCGAAAGTGTGTGTTTCCATAAGTCCTGTGCTGTATCTGCCAGCTGCACACAGCTGCGTCTCCCATCTGAAGGTATCTCCTGCGGCAGTGGATTTCGATCCCTGAGAGAAGGGGAGCTGCCCCGCGCCGGCCGCGGCCGGTTCCAGCCGGTTCCAGCCGGTTCCGTAACGGCCGGTGGCAGCAGCCGCCGGGGGCCAGAGCCGGCGCCCTGGCAGGAGCGCGTGGGCGAGGGCGGGAGCCGCGGGGGGACGTGGGGAGACGAGTTTGGGGCAGGGAGGCGGACGAGGCAGGTAGAAGGGGGCATTGCCGGGGACGCGGCTCCGTGTCGGGGCAGGCACGGCTCTGAGGGGGCCGAGGTGAGGAGGAAAAGCCTGGAGGAAAGCGCCGCTGCGGTGCGGGGTGTGCTGCCGGCGGGGCTCCAGAGAGACGGCGACCGCCGGGCAGGGCCGGGGAGAGGCGCTGATGGCCGGTGTCGGAGTAACGGGCTGCTACGGGCGGCGTGACTGGGCACGCAGCAGCCAGCAGCGCTGCAGCGGCCTGGGGGCTGCCAGGTGCCCAGGATACAGCTGATGGCTCAAGGGAGCAAAGCGCAGGGAAATTTGGGGCCAATACCACTTGTAAATGCTGCGGTCTGCACAAAGGAGGAGGGCTTTGGGGTCAGCTGATGAAGGCGGGATATGAGGAGCGATGACCTGATCTCGCAAGTGATATACGCCAGTGGAGGCACTGGGAAGGAGGCAGTGGACTGCAGCTGCTTGGACTGTTGGAGTAGGTTTACAGGCAAGGGTGGTAGGGACCTCAGAAAGGTAGTGATCACTAATGCCAAGGCCCGAAAGCTGGCTAGGCGCAGTTACTAATGCCCGTCTGATATGGTCGGTGGGATGTCCTATCTGGACGTTCGGAGAAATGAAATGGAGGGGGTTAGTGGAAGGGGATGTTGTTGGGGATGCAGCTGGAGGTGCATTTCTGGAAGGAGGTGCTCCATGCTGGAGGAGGTACACCTCTGAGGGGAGTGTGGCCTGTGGAGGAACTCCAGCCAGAGAGAGTGCACCCCCAAAAGGACTGTGGTCCTGGAGGAACCCATGCTGGAGCAGAGGAAATGAGTAAGAAGCCAGGAGTAGCAGAAGAAACGAGTAAGAAGAAAGGATTGGCAGAAAAAAAAAAAACAAAAAAAAAACCGCACACACCGATGTACAGCCTCCTGTGCTGCCTGTTGCCTCACCAAAGTCATTGAGAGGGCCTGAGTGTAACGCATGGCAAAAACAAGGGAAGTGGAGACCAGGAGAGGTGTTAGGTTAAAGCTGAGACTGGGGAAAGGAGAGGAAAAGTTTTTCCCTAGGTGCCTGTTAGCTGTTTGTTTTCTTTGTTTTTAAGTACTCAAATCAGTAATTAAACTTTATGTTAATTGACAATTAATTAAGGTGAAAACTGTTCCCCCCTCCTCCTGACACTTGGATGTTCAAGGAAAGTGAGGAGGGCAGTAGGATGCAAGAGATTCAGAGTGTTCAGGAGTATGACTGAAAAGCTTCCTTAATCAGATTAAAATAAGAATTTAAATTTTTTCCTAAACCTCTCAACTAGAAGGCTGTAGAAAGAGTTTCCATCTCAGTTAAATTCTAATGGTTTAATTTTCAGCCTGATGAGGTATGAAAACAGGTGCTGTTACTTTCCAGTCAGCCCAGTTGAAAGCCAATATTGCGCGTTTGCCATGTCTTCCTCCATAGGTCAGTCCTATGATATCTGGGACTTCATAGCTGTCTCGGGGTACATCTCTGTGACAGGGATAACTGAACTGCTGTGATTTGTTGTAACCCTGGAACTAGAGGTTATTTCCAGACATAATTAGAAGCAACTTCATCAGTCACTAAGCTGGTAGTATATGAATCACTTGGGATCCAAAAGTCCTACAGATGCTTCACTGTGGTTTTGCACCTGAGCCTTCTACACAGTCTTTGTTAAAGGTCCTCTCTGTCTCGATCTGTATGAAACCAAGGCATGCCCTAAGAGTCTTATAAATGATCCTTATGCCACGCATCACCATTTTGCGTTCAACTGAAAAAACTCAGTGAGCATTGGATTAGGCCCAAGTAGTCAGGAGGAGCAGCACTTAATTTGACTGTCAGTATCTCATAGCATTGTAGATTACAGTAAGCCTGGCAGCTGATTTCCTACAGGATTCTGCAGTTCATATTTCCTAGTAAGAAACAAAACCAAAAATACTTTTTTTTTTTACCCCTATAAGCAATAGTTGACATGATTTTCCTCTGTTTACAGATTTGCCCTTGCAGGCATGGATTTCACCTATACAAACTTTAAGAAGCAAAAAGAAGGAAATGCAGCACTACTGCATCTAATACTGTTATGATCTAGTCCCTCCATTGCTGCACTGGAGAAAATTAGTGTCATGGTGATGAAATCCAGCTATATCACTATTTCAAGTGATGCACTAGTAGCCATGGCAACAAGGTATTCCCTTCCAGTAAATGCCTATAATGGTGCTTTTAAGATTGTACATCAAAGCCGAAGCATAGCGTTGAATCACCCTTGAGCAAGTAGTGACTTCAAAGCAAAAAGGTCAGAACAATAGGTTATTCATAAACAGAGAATAATTCTCTTCCAATTTACAAGCTTTTCTTTAGAATATGCTCTGAGATAAAAGTGAGAGCAATACAGTGGATAGAGCACTACAGTCACATACTCTAAAGTTACTGTAGAACCTCCTGTAGTCTCCTGACTTTCTCTCTGGCTTCTGTTATTCTCCATGGGCCTGCTGTGCACTGCTCATCCCTTTGAGCTCTACAACAGTCAACGTGATTCAGTCTGACAAGGAAGAAGGAGGTTTACAAACATTATCGGACTCAGAGACAGATAAATAATTTAAATAGGTGATCTAAGTGTTCTACTGCAGAAAGGTATTCTACTAGCCTTATTGTAAAATGATAACACTGAACTAAAAAGCTTGTTGGCATAATGGATGTTGAAGGAAAAAATAGAGCTTGAAGATGGCTTTAAAAGAAAACAAAAACACAAACAGGTATTCATGTCTCAGGAGTATCAGTGTTTTCCAAGGGGTATAGAACTTATTGCCAATTAATTGCACAACCCCCTGAAATGTGAGTTGAGGAAAAATCCCTTCTTAAAGGGGAATTTTTTACACCATTCACATAGTACTGAGGTCTGTTACCTTTCCTGTAAAGTGAACATTCACATTTTTCTGTTGTAATTTCTGCCATGACATTTAACAGAAATGATGTTATTTTGCTGTCTGAAATATTTTCATTTTTGAACATTTACAATATAATATTCTTTATGGTTTGTTGATTGCAATAACCAGGTCATGACACTGATGCTTTGGAGGATGGTAATTAACAATAACTGTGGAGAATATAATGAACTCACAACAAGAAATATTTGACTGAATATCTGAAATGGCTTCCAAACACAGTTCAGTGTTTGTATGATTGAATCTCTCATTCAGTAGATGCTTGAAATGCAAAGATTTTATTTAAGGGAAGCTCTGTGTGTGGGTATATGTGTATGTGTATATGTATACATATGTGTACATGTATAGGAGGAAAATCTACCGTGATTCAGAGGAGAATCAGCTAGGAGCATAGGAATGGCATGAGAATTGAAGTTACTGTTTTAAAATCTGGAGCCTGAATTTTAAAATCTCTTTTAAAATTTGGAAATGTTATTATCTCACTACTTTAAAGTTAAATCTGGAAACTACATAACTACTTAGCAACATCCACTGCTGGACTGTTGGGTTACTTAGGTTTCTTGTGAATATACTGTAGGAGGCAATTTTGAACTAGCCATGTGTTTCTTTGCTGGATCATCTCACTGTTAAGATGATGGGAGATTTGGTGGATATGAGGAAGAAGGGAAATATCAAGCAAAAAAAAGGGAGGGAGGGGCTAATAGCCATAATAGGCATGAACTGAAACCTGAAGCTGATGTCTTTAAATATTAAAAAAAAAAAAAGTAAAGATTAAGTTAGAATGGTGTTATTCTTTTCTGTGAATGTCAGATGAAACTTCCTAACAACAGCTACATCTTGTATAGTCTCAGGAGGTCTCCAGAGTCAATGTCCTCAAAGTGATATGAGCAGCCTGTAGCTCAAAAGACAGTGAACTGTTAAGTGCTGCATGTCAGCTATTCACTGGTGCTGGAGAACAGTTCAGGTCTTTCATTCCAGCTTTTTACAGTGACAATTTATTTTCCTATTCAGTTTATGGCTCTAAACTCTCTTTGCTGTACCACATCTCCTGCAAAGGTCTCATACGCGTGCTGAAAGCTTAGTTTAAAACGAGATTTACATTCACTGCTGACTAATTCTATCAGATTTCTGTGGAGTTTTTCTTGCATGTGTGTGTTTTTCTTAACCAGAGGAGATGAGAAGACAATTGATTTTCTGAAGGTTAATACTTCACACTGCTAAGTCGCCAAACCTGTTTAAAAAAAAAAAAAAAGTCCATTTGAACTATTTAACCAATCTCTTTCAATACAGCATGTTATGTATTGAGAAGTCAGACACTCATTTTTGTAAAAGCTTTCATGCAAAGCACATCATGTGCTATTCAGTACTACTCAAAATTGTGGTCATTTTGCCCCTATGAAGGTCGATAATTGTAGTCCAATAACTGTACACTTATATTGCTGTTTGATTCTCATTTGAGAAACAAGGCTTAATTAGAATTCCAAGTGCAATCCGTTTGTTTCACAGCAAAAGCTGCCAAGCCTAAGATCCGACATTCAAAACAAAATCAATACTTTTGTAGAACATTTAAACATCTCAGGTAATATCACAGGACTGAAGTAATTTGCGTCATGTGCAAAACTCTAATTAAAGATGCGACAGGAGTAAGAATTGTATTTCTTCATTATTCAGTCTGGGCTTTACTCTTCTGCTCATACACGGCTATTGATTAAACGTTCATGTTTATTATAGTTTCTCCCCCCGTCCAATCATGAGTATGAGAAATGAGAGTTAGGATAGATGAAAAATTTTCATTCTTTGTCAGGTAAAAGAGGCACTCAAGGTCAGATGCAGATAAGGAGAAAGGAAGGGAGTGAAAGGCTTTGTTTAGTTAGTGGTGAGCTACAGTTGAGTTCTATCTCCAGAAATATTTCCTGAATTTCTCTTGAGGGAGTCAGGTATCAATATAGTTCTTACCCTGTTAAATATGTTAGATTTCTTGAGCTCATGATATCTGGATATAGAAGTTTCTCTAGCATCTGAAAAAAGTAGTTCATAGAGCGAAATTATGAAAGCTTATTTTGATGGCCAGATACTTCACTCTAGGTATAGCCCTTTTCCCCTCAGTGGAGCAATTCATGGATTAAAATACAATTCAGCACAGAATCAAAAGGCTGGTAGAGACTTCAGAAAGTCAGCTTGTCCATCCTCCTGCCTTAACATGTTTTTTTTTTTTTTTTTTATTATATCAGTCTTCTAGTTATAGACGTCCAGTGCTGGAATCCTATTCTATAATCTCCATGGAGTTTCAGTTATTCACTCTCTGCTACAAAGACTTTCCTAGTGTCCAGTATGTCTGTTCCACCTTGGGCGTAGAGCAGATTCCTTTCCTCTCTGCTGCAATTGTATTTGAAGCCTATTACTCTGTCCTTACTGAATGCTTTGAATCTAGATCTCAGTCCTGAATTTATTTCCTCTAGGAATTGAATTGAAATTTCTGTATGAGAAATCTAGTTCCCAATTGGAGACAGGTAAACTCATTCATAAAAAGTTTTGAATCTTAAGTGGGATGAATCAAGTTGAGCTAGATGAGGCTAGAGGCTTAAGTATTTTGTTTTAGAAGACTTTAAAGGCTTTATTTCGTGTGGCAATAAAATTCTGAAAAGATAGAAGTAGGAATAATAGACAAAGTAAAGTTACATAGGTCATCTTCCGGTTGTCTGCAGCTGAAAGTCAAGAAATGAACAAGTAAGCCCAGGGGCATCTTAAATCATTTTGAAGAGGTCAGGTATCAACCTTAGAGCTAAGCCCATTTGTTTCAAAAGGAGCTGAATGGCTATTTCTGAGGGAAGAACAGAATAGAAGGATAAATACACTGTCAGCAACAGAAGACATAAAAAGCACAGCTTCTTTTATTGGACTTTCGTAGGATTTAGAGGCCTAAGCCTTACCACCCCTAGTTGACACGAAAGATTACTCAGAGAAATGTTGAAATTTTTTACTGAATTTGTCCTCTGGTTAATATTTTCTAGAGCATGTGTCTGTAACCCTAACAGAAAACATAAGCCATGCCTGGAGTTGATGTCTGTAAATGTTAAGGACCTGATTTGGTTGCCCTCATCTAAGTGGCTTGTATGATTTCAGCCTGTCTAATACCATGTGGCCGCTAGCTGTTGCTCCAGAAGTGCACAATCTCCCTTAGATCCTGTGTGAGATATACCAACAGCACGTGGATGTTTTGGGTACCCTATGGCATCTCAAATAACACTAGGCCCTCTAAATGTGGGCAACTGGAAGAAATATTAAGTCAGTGGTAAAACCGAATGCTTTTAGAGTTAGCCAAACAAGAGCCAAAAAGTCATGCAGAGGCATTAAGGTCTAACTCCAAAGCAATATCAGCATAACATTACTACTAGGATAATTAGCATTAGTTCTCTGCAACGAAAGTTCACTTGAGAATAATTTGTCAGTGTTACTCTGGGGGTTTCTACTCTTGTGGTTGAGACACAGCCAGTAAGACTAACTGTACTAAGGCTTCATACGAATATACAGAAACACATCTAGACAAATACATTTAAGTAGTTTTCTGGAATAGGCATGTTTATGCATGACTGAATTACATGTTAAAACGTGGAACCCTGTCAAGATGAGTCTGTCTCCGTTCTTAAATCCTGGTCTTCTCAAATTCAGAAATACTCCTGAAATTAATATTTTGACTTTGAAATGCCCAGTTTTCTGGAATGCCATTATATTTCCTGATATGTTTGAATAAACAAATTTCATGCATAATAATATGTGATTGCTATGTGCATATCTGTTATTGTATGGGCTCAATGGGGCAGAAATCTTCTTATTAATCTTTCTACAGCACCCTGTATGGTGAAGTTATTCTCCATCACTAGTTTTCTAATTGGATTGCAATGCAAATGATAAGTACAGGGATTTATACAGTTTCCCATCCTGCCAGTGATCTTGTTTTCTTTTGCTGTAATTTGAAGTGTGAGAGGGATGACAGAGTGCACAGTTGAAATTTTCTTCAGCATCTTTAAAGATAGTGCCTTTAATAGCAGTGTATTTAAGGAAAGTGCAGTCTTTAAGGAAGGTATTCTATCAAAAGAAGGATCATAGGAAAAGACAGAAATTTGCTTATGAGATAACTGGGAAAGTGGTGATAAAGGCTGCTATTCTTTCAAAGGAAGTGAAGATACAAAAAGTAAAACTAAGATTTTCTTGCCACCAGAGGTAATATTTAATAATAAGCAGCAGAAAATGTAGAGCTCTGGGAGTTTTATTTTTAGGGTTTTTTTTTTTTTTTGGTATAAGATGAAATTATATAAGAATATTATGGAACAGCCGTCTAGAATATATTTGCTGATAATGGAAATAAGGCTGGCCTATTCATTGAGGTTATACACTGAACAGTTCTGTACTGTATTAAAAATTACTGAATCTTTTCAGAACTAAGCTAATGCACTGCATGTAGCCATTCAGGTTCTGCTAACCATTAAACTAAATAGGATACTATTTCATGCATGATTTCGTTCAGTTAGCGGAAGAATACAGTAGTGGGTCCGAAAAGGTGATGGGTAAAAGCAGAAATAAAAACCCTATTGTTGGGTGGCATTTCCCTGTGATTTTAAAAGCCTTATTAAGACATCATTATGGATACCCCATTCATGTTTACCAAAAATGTTAACAGATGATTCTATCCTTGATTTTGGTAACACAGCTGTGTATATCCCTGCCAGTAGAAAGAAACAGATTAAAAGTGACTGCTGATGATTTCAGAACCTGAATTCACAGGTAAGTAAATTCTTTTAAGTCTCCTTGAAAACACTAGGTTGTGGCATCCAATCAGTCTAATGAGCAAAAACCCTCTAACCAATAACAAACTTAAAATGTGTTTTACCTGAAATTCTCTATCATCTTTCCATTTTATTTTTTTCTCTTTTTGGATATAAAGTGTGATATTCATTGTGTGCAAATCTAATGGGACTACAGTAAAGGGAAAGTAGTCTCTGCACTGAAACATTATGTAGATCTGCCTTACTAGTTCGCATGTGCACATCCATCTTGTCCATGCTTCTCTTCTCCTGCTGTATAGCTTCAATTTCTAATTTCTTCATTTTTCTGCCACTGAGCTTGTAGCCAAAGTTATTTCACTCAGTGGCTGTTGAATCAGAGATTTAGAGTCAACTAAATTATTCTAAAGGAACTCCTAAATTGTGTTCAGGTTTTACTTTTCCTCCTCGAATCAGTATTGCTTGTAACTTTCTTTTGGTCTTGGAAAATGAACCTTTTGAAGCACTAAGTACTGTGAATGTTGCTTTCCGTGTGTACCTCTTAAAAATAATTGAGATTTTTTTTTTTTTCCTGAGAATCATCAGTTTCCATACGTGCTTAATTGCTCTTCAGTCACCTTAATAGTCTGCCCAGTAGTTATCTCATGAGGCAATGAACGTGCACCTCTTTTCAGGCTGTTTTTATATACACTACAGCTATTGCACTGAATTCAGTAGGCACAGATACACCATACATGAACGTAAAAATAGCTTGGGTAAGGTAACATAGTAGCTATGATGATAGCACGTGACTGACTAGGTTAACTGTCAGGAATTGCCCTGGCTGATGAAGTGTGGGCTTGACAGTGTCAGGTGAGCTATGGTATGTCTATTATTCTAGTATCAATACCTGAGTTAGTGGTTTCAAGTAAGATCATGTATGTCTATGTGAATTGCATAGGCAATTGTTAGGTATCTCTGCAAGCTTAAGGACATTTAAGTAGGCCTGGGGATTTAAGTGAAAGTTATGCCATACTAACCCATTCTTTAGTATCAGGCAAGAAGGAGAATGAAATCCACATATAGCAGTTCTAAATATATGCAGGAAATCATTCCTCTGTCTGTGTTACCCATTCCAGCTGCAATGTTAAAAGCACAAATAATTTTCTGAAGTTATATTCAAGTAAGGCCTGCTGATGTTCAAGAGCACTAATAAAGACTTGGCATGATCACTTAATAGAATTTTATGAGACTGACTTTGTCTTATAATGCATTTAAATCATCTCAGAAAAAGGAGTTTTGAATTATGCTATAAAGATTCCTTAACAAGAAAGCTTTAATGTATTATACATATGCTGGCATCAGTGGCAAACCTCAGTGTCTTTCCTTCCATATTTAGATAGCCCAGAGGGAACTTCAGTGGACTCTGCTACCTAAAAGTATCACAAGCAGTATCAAAATTTTAAGAAACATTATAGCTAACACAAACAGCTAACACAACCGTTTCGTGGCTCATGGACTCTTTCCTAATGCTTTCATTCAGAGACGATAGCAGGCTGAAACATTTCTGCATAACATTTCTACAGCTGTAAATTGTATTCTGTACTAGAATTCTATCTATTTTGTTGCAATCAACTTTTTATTAATAAACCCTTCTTTACCTCTTAAGTTTTTTTTTTTTTTTTTTTCCCTAGGTATAAAATTGTCCCAATTAATCCTGTTACCCTCCCAAGACATTGGCAGTGAAACAGTTTTACAATAACCTATTGTGTAATGCATCTCTGAGGTGGCAGCGCAAGATTGTTTTGCTGAAATTTGTCAGCATCTGTGATCTTTATCTTTTTTTTTTTTTTTTTAATTTAAGGATATATTAAATACACTTAAAATTAGAAAGCTTTCCGTGCCCTCTAAAATGCTTGGCACAGCATCATTTTATCTCTCTGAAGAGTGCAGAATTTATAGCTTATTAAGACTGGCAAAGGTTTTCTGCTCTCATTTCCTTTTGTACTTGCAGTATTAACAAATCATTTAAGTATAATTCCCATATAGCATTCATGCATTTAACAAACTAATAGAACAATATAACATAGCAATACTACTGAAAATAGGCCTACAAATTAGAGAAAATACGATCAGCTTGCTTTGAAAGTCGATTTAAATGAGGACAACAAAATGGTCTTTATTTCTTTAGAGAGGCTAATCAACAGATAAATGACTGAAAGAATAGAGAAACTATTCAATGTGTAGTTTCCAGGGAGTTGCTGGAATATGTATGAGCTGACAGTGGAAGATCACTACAGGATGGCAGGGAATGAGCAAGACAATGAGACAGGAAGAAGAAGTCTTCTTCATTATAAAGTCTATTGAATGGTAACGTGTAGCATTGTGGTGGTACTGCAGCACTGACTACTATCTTGCACTATTTACAGATTTGTGTAAGAATTGTATAAGAATGGGAGATATCCAGTTCCTCTAAGTCCATTAAGCAGTGTGCTCTGGAAAAGGAGAAAGATTAGATTGGCAGAGTATTAAGCCTCCTAATCCCTTTCCGCCAGGAAGTAAGTACCATTTCTAAAAGACAGTAGCCCTTTATAAAGAAAAGAAAGTTTTCTAGAGATCAGTGGGAGCAAGAGACAATAGGCTAGACTCTGAGCAGGTGTAAATTCCTCTTCAAAAAGCCCTGTGGGGGTGCTTACAAAAAAACTTCACATGCAGCAGTCTGATCATGAAAAACATTCAGGAGAGTATTAAGAGTGTCTGTGCTGCAGATCTGACTAGTTTGGCTGATCATCTCTTCTTTGGAGAGAAGAAAACTTCAAAGTGTGATGCTCTGAAAACATCGTCCTCCTATGGGGGTGCATCTTAGACCAGATCAGGAGTGTGCTTTTGAAGACAACAATATACAGTTGTCCCTGTTTGTTGTACATCATGGCATAGTGAAACGTGCAGATTGGATTACTTTTGGATGAAACTAAACCTGAAGCTGTGCCTCAATGTACTAGCGTGCTCCCAGTCCATGGGACCAGAATAGAGCTGGCTGAGAGTAAAACTGCTGAAACAGATCTACTCCTGTTTAGCTTCACTGTTTTGCAATATAGGCCTAGACACTGACTGCCTAACAAGTCAAAGTTACTAACATTGGCATCAAATGTGAATGCCTAGTTAGATGCAGGTAGAAAATAGTTAGATGCAGGTAAAAAATATCAATTGCACTTTCCACTTCACTTGTACAGAAGTAATTTAATGGTCGTCCACTCCTAGTTCAATCTCATTCACTGGCTACATTCCTAATAGTGTGGCTTAGTCCTTTTTTATTCCCCCAGTTGCCTGTAGTAAACTTTGGTCTTGTAAAATTTTGCTCAGAGAACATTTTACTGTTTTGAGTTCTACAGCATCTGTCACCAGAAGGCCCAGGACGCAACTGCTCTGTTATTTGCTTTGCCTTATATGCAAGCTTTAACTAGTTATGTTCAAAAGCTTTTTGGGGACAAAAGAGAAGCACACCTTAGATGTAAATAAAAAATTTGTTGTTGATATAATTGACATCTTAACTGTCTAATCAAAACCAGTCCAGATATGATTATTACAGAAAAACTAAGGAACACTATTACAGAGGAAATCTCATTATGAACAGCACAGTTGCAATTGCCATACATGCACTTCCTAGCATAGACGCCTTCTTGTGGTATGCTTACCCCTTCCACTGTCCCATAGCATCCTAATGCTGATGACCTCAGTGTGGCAGGCGAGGTATCAGCATTCCTAGTCTTTTGCTGGGAGAAATTATGATTTTGACAAAGGTGGTTTCTTTCTTCTCAGTCTATGTTTGCTAATATATTTTACAGCTTTTTCTTCTTTAGTCTTTAAGTTCACATTACATCCAAATTTACTATATATGGTGCTATTTGCATAGGTCAGATGCTATTTCTTTCCTCTGTTTGTTACTGTCAGACCTGATATTGCACAGTGCCAGGTCTGCATTTCTTTTACTGACCAGTAGGTGACTTGTTTGTAGCTGTGGAGTTTCTAATGCCAGCTTGCACACCATCTTCTACCCTCCCATGCCCGTAGCGCTCTACACCATGTCCTGTGTCTCCACTTCTTAAGGCCTCTGCTGTCATACTAAGCCTGCATTTCTATACGCTAATCATGCAGTTCTATACAAAGAATAACTGCCTGTTGCATCTATTTATTTAAAAACTAGCATTGTGCCATACAAATATAAGCAAAATAGATTAGCCATAGTGACCCGGTAATTAGAAAATTTTTTATCTCAGCTAAACAAGCTAAGATAAAGCTCCAGTCAAGTCAACACATGTTCAGGCAGAGCAAGCCTGACAAGCCTCATTCCTTAGGCCTTCCAAACTACGTACAAAGCCTGTGCCTCTTAGTAGCAATAGCAATACAATATTTACAGGGCAACAAACCTTATTCATATACAACCCTATTGTTCATAATAACTTCATGACCTGCTTTATTAGATCTAGTCTTCAGGATGATGGCATCAAAAATTTCTGTATACAATTTTGCTATTTTTTATCACTTCTGAAATGGACACATGAAATCTAGGGAAAGCCCATCTATCACGATGAAGAAAGGAAAACCAGGAGCCATGTAGTCTTAAATTGAAGTAAATCTGACCTAATCAAGGTCGCTGCCCCAGTTCTATCCCACAGTCAGTTCTTCCTGGGGCAGAATATTTTACTTTCTGGACAGCTATTCCTTTGCTTGTGATTGCTTGAGGTATTTCCCTCCAAGCTTTTGCCTAGAGGTTCCTGGTCTTGGCCAACTTCGCTTGTGTAGTTGTTGCCTCAGGGACACTGTGAGGATAAATTTATTAAGACTTGTAAAGCATTCAGATGTAATAATGAGAAAGGCCAGATAAAAGCATTAACAAAAGTACAAGCTGGATACATTATCCAAGGCTGTGGAATCAGCTTTGTAGAATACATTTGTGACAGATAGAGCTTGTGTTCCCCTGAGTTACTCACCAGTAAAATTTGCTACTATGTAATCAGTTCTGTAGACTATCAATTGACTAGTTAAATGCTTTGGGGAGAGTATCATAACTAATCGGTGAATCATTTATTTACAAATAGTTTTCTTCTCTTGAGCAGCTGCAATGTTGATTGATCTGAGGCTCTCGATCAGCTAGTGAGATAAACTTACATTCATTAAGTGTTGCTCCAAAGCCTGTTGGAGTCAATGAATCTCTTAATTGACTTCCTTGGGCTTTGGAACAGCTTCTATTTCTATAATCTCTAAAAGCCTCCAAGAAACAGTGTTTCCAACTTTTTTCCTCTGTTACTTATTTACAAGAAAGAGGAGAAGCTCCAAAAAACTTTTCATTTTCTCATTGTAAGTCAAGCCATCTGAGACATGATATTGGCTGGGGAATATTGAAGACATGAATGGAGTTGAGGAACACGCACATGTGGAGAGAAGACGAGAGAACAAATCCAGAGTGAACAATCAACGGTGAAATAGCATATAACTTTTTGCAGCTGAGCAACAACATTATTTAAATTAAATGTACAGCTCTAGACTATGAGGCAGACAGATGTGGCACAGAACACATCATATAGTGGGAAGACTTTTTATATTTACCTTTTCTGATCTAACAGTCACACAAAATACATTCTTTCTGCCTCTGTTTCCTCTCATTTCTTGTGCTTTAACCCATATTTAGCTTTATCTTGCAAGTTTATTCTTTTTTCATTTTTTTTTCTCTTTTGAGGCATGAAGGAGTTGCTATTCTTTTTTTTTCTGCTACTTCTATTCTGAATTTACATAAGTATTCCTACTCTCGAAATGCGGGCTTCCCTTTGAAGATCACTTTTTGAATATTAAACAGCTAGAATCATGAAAGGTATTTACCAAATATCACAGGATGATGAAGAAGTGTTAAATAGGAAAATAATAAAACTTGACACTGGAACTGATGCAGCTTATAAATGGTTACAGCATTTTAGAAGCCAAGCAGAGGGACTTATGCCATCATGCACAACAAATGAGTCAGGATCCTGACAGGAAGAAATTTTTTTTCAGAAAGAAAACCTATAAAATGTATTTAGCTTCTGAATTCTTAGTGCATATGTAGAAAGGACTGTAATGAAAGTTGTATGAACAATATGCAACCTGGAAGATCTTAAATACATATTTAGCAACCTAATTTCCCTTCTTCTTTGCGTGTATATGTGCATGAATTGGACGGTTTGAGAAGTTATTCCGTGCTGCTCAATGACTAATTCATTGAAATTAAACCTTGTATCATTAAATGTTAAATATCATTATTGGGCAGGACAGATCTTCTCTGAGCTTTCTCATATAGTTTTTGAAGCCTAAAATGTTACCAGACATGGAATGAATTAATCCTGTGATCCATTTTTACCTTGTACCTACTAGCGATTCTGCTATTGGTCCTCAGATGCCACAAATGAGAAGGAAGGATTTTCACTTACAGTTCAGAGGATTGATACATCTGCTTATACAGATGAAAAATTACTGTATTGGTGGATATTAATAGTGAGGAGGAAGATACTAGAAACACACTAGGTGTTTATTACTCCCAGGACTGTAAGAACCAGCTATAGAAGCTCCATCTGGTGATCGCTGCTAATTCTGCTATTACCTGATTTCTGGAACACCACTTAGGCTGCTTCCATCTTAGATGTTTTCTACATATACCTAGGTGAACTGTTTACTTACAGGAAATTATTAATCATAAGTTATTCAAAACAGTTTGCATTGCTTTTAGTTCATCATGTCTAACCCCTACTAAATCTAATAAGAGAGAGACTTTGTAACTGAGAACAGAATTTTGCCTTAGAAATGGCAACTTGAATAAAGAAATGACACTAGTACAATTAAGATAATTTCTGAATCTTCTCCAGTATCTGTGAAGTACTCTAAGCTTACAAGCGCTAAAAACAGTGTGAGAAAGAAGACAGTGCTGGAGATGTGACTCTGAACATCTTTAAAATAGTTATATTTTAAATAGGGAGTATTGAGAAAGGGACAGCATCTATGAAAACCCTTTTATTTTCAGGTTGGGCAGATCAGATCAAATGAAATAAAGTGACATGGCAAATCAAGTGATTACGGGTCATGAGTTCTTGGTTGAGCATATTTTCTTAATAACTGACCATATGGGAGGCCCTAGAGAAGTAAAGCCTATTTTTTAAAAACAGCTACTCAATTGGATAGGGTAGTCTAGACATATATTCAGCTTGTCTGAGCAACATCTTTTTTTGTTGTACCAGCTTACGTACTCATAATCATTTGTTCGTATTTTAACATTCTAGAATGCGTTTGAGAGATATGCAAAATCTGAAGGAATTAATTTTGTTCCTTGGAAACATGGAAAAATGCATGATCACTCCTGATACTTAATTTTGTTGCGTATAAATCCAAAACTTCTCATCTCAAAGCCAGGCATAAACTTAACTGAAATACTGTTGCTCTGTGGATCCAAAGAAAGGATTTACAAAGATTTTCTATTTAGCACTCAGTAATTATGAAATGATTGTATATTTAGTATTCCTATTATGCTACCATCAGTTACTATGCATTGTTATTTAAATTCAGTTCCTCTTAGAAACGGTAACTTTAAAGATCCTATTAACTTTGAAGAGAATATCTCTATTCAGCACTTAAAGGAAAAGCATCCCCAAAATGTAAGGTTCTCAGCTGTCATACAGACTGCTTTACTTCGCATGTTTTTAAGTAAAATTTGTCAAAAGACTTGAGCAAGCAGTCTAATATTTAAGTAAAAAAAAAAAAGGCTGACCTTGAGACGTTGACTTTGAATTCACTTCATCTGTGGTTGTCCAGGTTTTAAATTCAGTACTTGTAATAGTCAGATCCCAAAGATCTTTTTTTCTCCTTTTAGGGAAGTTAGGCAGTAATGGATGAGATATTTTTAGTTTAGTTAAGGAAGGATTTCAATGATGAGCACTTGTGTGCTTAAATGTGCAGCTGGACAATGCATTTTACAACATACCTTGAGTGATGTGGTAGATGCTCTTGAAGTAAACGATAAATCTTCCCTAAATAGAAATGATTGTGTGAACAAAGCTATCTCAAAGTCACCCATTATGTTCACAACAGCATATAAAGAGTGTGAACATCATTCATTACTGCTACAGAGAGACTATTTAAAACAGCTCACACATATTGCATTACTTTGCTGTCATTTTGCCACCAAAACAGAAGAAAAAATAAAGCTATCTCACATGCAGAAGTAGATGCAAGATCTAGATGAATGGAAATGAAGATTATCCCAGCATCAGTGTCTCTGACAAGCTCATCTGTCACTTTAACAAGGCCTGAACTTCTATTCTGTGATTAGCAAATCCATAGTAGATCTTAGATTGCCGTTTTGCCTAGATGAGCTCTCCATATAATTGCACAAACTTTATAATACCACTTTCTCTTCAAGAAGTCTCTTAAGAAAAAGGCAAGTGTGTCTCGGGCAGTTCTGCTAGACATGATTCCATCAACTGTTATTTAAACATACTTGGAACTTGATGAAAATATCTGCCGGAGGAAGTAGGGTAGAGTAAGTATGGTATCTTTCTATGATCTCAACTACCCTTTGGAGCTGTACATTTCCCTCCATTAGCTAAGAGGGAAAGGGTATGGAGACTATAATGTAAAGTTAAGCATTTCATGCAGGTATTTTAAATTCTCTGATGAAACTGGAAGAAATACATCCTGAGAGTCACTTGGCTATAGAAGAAGGCAGTTTCCTAGGAATTCTTGGCTCTTAGGAGACAACAGATTATGAATTGTTTGTATATAAAGTTCTCATGCAATTAACATCACAAAGGTCACTCTGTTATAGTAAATGGATCTGATACTAGGATGGAAATCCAGATACCTGGATAACCCTAAAATATGTGAGCCCCTTCCTATCAACTAAATTAGCTTCTATGTTTCCATATAAGATCTTTTCAGACTCGTTATTTATCCCAGTCTAATCAGACAGGATTCATCTCACCTAACTTCAGCTGTATGAAGAAGTCTTAGCTACGAATCTAGGCTCCCTCTACAGTTAGTAGAAAGACAGAGGCATTTCTAGGATACAGTTCATCCAGTTTGAGATGGGGAAGATTTGCCCACTTGTATTACTCGTCTCTAAATAACCTACTGCACAGGTTATTTAAATGACAAAGCTAGACTAAATCACTAAGATAAATAAAGCTGAAATAAATTCCCCATATTTAAGTTGAAATGACTGCTTATCAAACTACATTGAAGGTGGTATTTTTTTAAGAGTGGAGAGTAAACAGTTTTGGTATGAAATTACTTATGATATTAAGAAACTGGATTAAAAGGTCCATTATATTTCTACATAGAACCACATTGTCTCCAGGCTTCCCTCTGAAAACCTGTTTATCTGTCTCTAATAATTATTTCCTCTTATTTATTGTCTTTTGGAGTCTCAGGTGCAAGACTGTCATTCATCTATTGCTATATAGTAGTTACTACAATGCAGTCATGATTTATAAATTACTGTTGTATCACCATAATCAAAATAATGACAGTTTTGGAAATCATAATCTCTGAAATTTTGTCTAATACTGATCTCCTTTCTCTTGGTTTCTTGAAACTAAAGCTAAATCTGTGCTTTTACACATGCCATCCGATTTATTCATATGAGATACATCTTCAGTTTTTTGCATAGCCTGTGCTTATCTTCTGATAAAAATGACAAAGATTATGAACAGCAGGCTGCAAAGAGACCAGTGTGACAGAAGGGAAACGTTTCTGAAGCCAGACAGTGAGGAAGTATTAGTGATAAACTGCCAGTTCTATGCTTTCTCTGGCAACCTGTGTTACCTTTTTTCCCCTAATACTACAATGCTGTGGAGTAGGTCTCTGACACAATGACTGCATTATGCGCTGATAGAATAAGCAGCTATTATTGAGCCATGTTCCTGCATTTGACAAGGGGCAGCTATAATTTTGCTTTGTGCGTGCAGTTTCACCTGCAGCCTTTCTGAAAGCTCTGATTTGTATGCAGTGAGGCTGAGCCAAGCAAGTACAGGTTCTGCCCCCGTCCACAGCATGTCACAATGGCAGCACCTAGGATATCTATTAATATTTATGGGAAGGGAACAAAGAAATCAAAGCATCTCTCTCTGTCTCTCAATGTATTCCCTTTTTTTTTTTTTTTTGTAATTTAATTTCGAGACAACTTTTGGAGGTGTCAGCCCTAGAGCAGTTACAGTAAGACAGGGATGCACATGTGTGGTGTTCAGTCGTAACTGAGAAGCTTCATGCTGATTTTTCTTCAGTGAGGTTGTGACTCAATCATTTTATGAATCTAATGATTTTTAACCTTTCTCCCGCTGAAAAGGCAATTAATTAAGCACTTCCTCCTCATTAAGTGCCTCTGGCTGTTCCTTGTTTTGCAGGCACAATGAGCCCCTCTGTTTCTCCTGTAGTCCAAAGATAGGCCAGGGAGAACCACAGCACTGATGTCCACATGTGTGTCGTGCTTCCTTCTTCACATGTGGAGCCATCCTGGAGGCAGGACTGCCTGCCAGGAGGTAAGTCCCCAAATGCCACTGCAGCATTGGCAAAGACAGTAACTCATATTTCTCCTCCTGCCACTTTAAGTGAAATTGTCATAGCGCAGAATGACAGAGAAGTGCATATATTTGATTGTGCTCTGGATACTTCTTCCTACACCCTATTCATTTCTATGTGAACTATAGGTAGAGGTTGGAGATTAAATGCCTCCAGGTGGGAATGGAACAACTGCAGTACTTAGTATAGGGATATCCGAGGCATCATCTAACAACTGAAATATGCAGTGCTGTAACTCTTCCCATGTGAGCGCTTTCAAACACCTCTCCAAGGGATCTGAGTGGCTAATGAATCTCCAAAACTCTTGTGAGGAAGGTGGACAAATAGTCCCGTTCTTTCAACAGTTACACTGACAAAATAGCAAAGTTTCCTGCAAGGAATAACCAGGCCACCCAGTGAGTAGAGCAGTGGACTGAGGTTTGAGTCCTGTGCCACATCTCTGAAAACCAAATTCCTTCCTGCCCCTGTCTAATCAAATGATAAATTCTACAAAGCAGGGACTATCTCTTGCCATGCTATAGCTGCCGAGAAATACGAGTTTCTCAGTAAAGGCTTCTGGTAAAATGATGAGTCATCAGAAATGGGAACAGGTTCTCCCAGCTGTGAGTAAGGAGGGAAAGACACTGAATCATCTCTTCCCATACGCATAGCCGTTTCCCCACACTTAGTAAAATAATAGGGCATGACCTTCACACTGGGTCTTGTGATGGCAGCTCCTACATGTCTCATTAGCTTCTTGTGGGAAGGGAGCAGACACAGAAGCATGTGCTGCATGTACATTCCTGGTTGCTATATTGAGAGCTAAAACTTTCCTATGCCTTGGAATATTGGAAGAGAAGCTGTATGAGCAGCGAAGGCTGTGACAGGGGAGCAGGAACTGATGCTGAGGAAGGAACTGCAACCCCTTATTACAGTATTGCATCTGCACCTGAAGATGAGATCGGTTTCTATACTCTCTCAGTCATGTAGCTTAGTTCCCTTCTTATGTGATGAGTTAAAGCATTCAGTTGTGCCCAAGGACTAGTAAAATGCATTGTGTTCCTCCTTTTACAAATAGTCTTATATTCAACCCAGACACTTCAAGGTGCTCTCTTGAGCTGCAGGGCTCTGAAGCCAAATTGCCTGTGCTAGTCAAAGGATTAGTAAAAAGTGGGGGTTGTATGAATTATAAACGAAGAGTTCAATGCTTGACTGCCTCTTGTCCAAACCGCTGTGGCAACAAAAGGCTCAGCAACCTTACAGTCCTAGGAGTGTTAGCCTTATCTTCCCTGAGCTTGTTGATTTCTTTAGAGAACTTTTCTATTTAATGCGTGTATGCATAGAACTTCTTCATCTCTTTTCACTAGATTTTGGATTTCAACCTGACTTCTGTTTATAATTTACCTTTTCAGCTGTACAAATTATTCTTGAAAATTTACCAGCCCAGTTACAAAATCTACCAAATACACTTCAGCTTCATGATAGATTGACAAAAATATACAAAGACAATTCTTCTTCCTTCGTGCATATATAATATACCTGCATGAGTGATAGTTCACAATGATGTGCTAGGATCTTTGCTTCTTTCTTTCTTTTCTAATGATTTCCCAGTGATGTCTTCAAGTATAAAGGGAAAGACAAACCAGTTGATCTTTTTAAGGAGAGGCAGCCTTCCACACCTGCAGTTCTTCATAAGGGTCATAACAAAGTCTCTATATTTTCACATGCTTGCTACTAACTTTGCTGTGTTAAAATATATCTGGTTTATCATTTAACAGTTGTTTGACTCTAATGCCTGCTCATGTGTCCTGTCTGTTTACTGTCATCAGCTAAATGTAAAACCCGTTTGCCAACAGCTTTATGGCTGGTTCTGTATATGTCCCCACAGCTCTGTTGAAAGCAGATTCAAGAGGGAGGTGTTTCCACAAAAAAACACCTCCAAGACTTGGAGCAAAAAAACACAAGCAAATGAGAGTGTGTTTTAACTACGGATAGTACCCCACGACATGAACTCTGCCTCTAATTTGCTACCATCATATGAATAACTAATTCAATAATCATGCTGTGAGTGGCAATTTGAGCATAAATCACTCCTGAAATCTAGACTTGCTTCATCTCCTTTTTGGGGTCCCTAGCTTAATAGTCTCTAATGTTGTCTATCAATTTTTTTTAATATTATCAATCTTTTCCCTGAAATTCACCTGTGTCTCATATTTTAGAAGACTAACAGAATACCAAATCAGTGCCACAACTTCTATGATGGTTTAATTCTCTATATTATTTACATATCAGCATAATGTTTTTCTGTTAAATAAAATATTACGAGTGCAGCAAACCATCACTATAGCTCTGCTCACTTGTCTGAAAGCCTGGGGCAATAGTAATTTAAATTGTTTGCCACATTATGCTAGAGAATGCTTTGCTTTCTCTAATTTTCCCAGATTTAAGGCAGTAAACATTCCAGAATTTAATACTGGAGCAAGCTTATTTTAATCTGCAAAGCCAGACACTGGAGGAAGGGGCTTAAAAAAAAAAGTCAGTTAATTGCATGGCTGACATTCTTACTGTAGCAATAAAGTGGAAACCTTCACGAAAGTTACATTTACTTCAGCTATATAGTGAAAGAGCAATATCGTATTCACCGAATTAGTGATTCATTTTCTTCCATGGAGAGCAAAGTTGAATTTAGCCTGACCAAAGTCAGCAAAATAGGAAAATTAGATAGCTATGACAACAATAAAAACATTGATAAAATAAGTTCAATGATCTCAGTTAAAAGTGAATAAGCTGGAACGTACATCAGAAAACCATGATATGTTTGACATTTTCATAGCATGTGCTCCAAAGAGAGGTTTAAGATTAATTGAGCATGGCAAGTGAACAAGCTTCACAATATACTGTCCTCTAGTTAGAGGCTGATATGCTCTGGCAAAGCCAGAAACAATATCAGGAGCAAAAGTGATATCTATCTCATTGAAGTGTCACTATTGTACACTACAAAGTATCTGTGACTTAAAATAAAATATATAGATAGATATATTAATAATAACAGTCTGGTAGTAGCTGCTAGTTGGGGAAGAAAACTGGTGGTTCTACCCTTTCACCTGCAGACGATGATTTTGCTTCAGTATGTGCTTGAAAGCTGCCAAAGTGCTGTACTCCAGAGTTTTGCAAGCTGCTGAGTGTGTTTAACTTTGGTTCCAGTAACAGTGAAGTTAAGACAATAGAGCGAAATCCACCTTAACTTGCCTTAACTTGTGCCAGATCTAGATTTATACCACAAAAATAAGGTATATCTAGATCTCTTTTTCAACTTTAAGATCAGGATATCAGTGTGATCATTTAAGAAACAGATTGTCCAGTATCCAGAAAGAATGATCAAGAGGTTGGTGAAATATTTATAATAATAGAAAAACATCAATTCCTTGGAACAGCTAGAAGATTTTCACTTCTAGTTCTTTTTATACTGTACAAGCTAGATATGCATTTAGTCCCAGACAAGGTCACACTATTTTTCTGTTCTCTTGTTACATTGAAGTGTCCATTCAGTTATTAAGCTATTTCTGGCTTATTCCAGATGTATTTCTGGCTTTTTCCTATATAGTAAAAAAAAAATAACAGCAAGAGTAGCAATTTGAATTTACTTTATCTAAAAATTGCTTACTCCAGGCCTGTTGGCATGTGAGTACTCTATTGACCGTATGGCATTACACTTCAGCAGGACAGGTGGGAGGAATGGGCTAACAGGAATCTCCTGAAGTTCAGCAAAGGGAAATGCCAGGAAGATTCCTTGCACTTGTACAGATTGAGGGCCAACTGGCTGGAAAACAGCTTTGTGGAGAAGAAGCTGGGGGTCCCGGTAGACAACAAGTTGAACATGAGCTAGCAATGTGTCCTTGCGGCCAAGAAAGCCCATGGTATCGTGGCCTGCATTAGGAAGAACATTGCCAGCAGGTTGAGGGAGGTGATCTTCCCTCTCAACTCAGCACTGAGGAGACCACATCTGGAGTGCTGTGTCCGGTTCTGGGCTCCCCAGTGCGAGAGAGAGAAGGACATACTGGAATGAGACCAGCAAAGGGCCACAAAGATGCTTATGGGCTTGGAGCGTCTGTCTCGTGAGGAGAGCCTGAGAGAGCTGGAAGTTTTTAGCTTCTCTGGAGAAGAGAAGTCACAGGGGGTATCTTACCCGTATGTGTAAGTACCTGATGAGGGAGACTAAAGAAGACCGAGCCCAACTCTTCTCATTGGTGCCCAGAAATATGATAAGAAACAATGGGCACAAACTGAAAGACAGAAAATTCCATTTAAACATGAAAACACCCTTTTTACTGTAAGAGTGGTCAGACAATGGAACAAGTTGGCTAGAGCAATGGGGGAATCTCCATCCTTGGAGATATTCAAAACCTGATTGGTCAAAGTCCTGAGCGACCTGCTTAGGCTAACCATGCTTTGAGTGGAGGGCGGTGGCGGGATTGGACAAGACAATCTCTAGAGGTTCCTGCCGTCCTCAACCATTCTGTGAATTCAGATGTACATCTCCAGGTGCTCTCTCCTTTTGCTTCTCCTGTTACAGAAAGAAGGAAAACTGTACGTAGAAAAAATCTGAACTTGGTAAGTTCAGGCAATATTGGTCCACCCATCTAGTTACAGAACATATTTTGAGGGGATTTGAGCAACAATAGACAACCAGGCAAGAAGTCTTAGAGCCCTCACGCTAACAATCCTAAAGGTTAGATTAGCTAGACTTTTTAAGGTATAGAGAAAAAAAAGTATAGCAAAACACAGCTTAAAGTTAGGAAACTTTTGTGTTTTTTTTAAGTATTTTATTTTTATTTTTTAAGCGAAAAGGTGAAATGCAGACCCATGGAAAGGTATAGATGGGTCATAAAGGGAGAGATTCAGTTTCCCACGCTGTGAGGTAGGTGAGATATTTCATTTGGTCTCCTGCTACCACTCCAGAGAAGCCTATGTCTCCTGTGATCCTCCATTAAATCTGTCATACCCCTGCAAATATCTTGAATGTTATAGGGCATCTCAAATAGTATAAGGCATCAAGTTAGGGTATCTGATTGGGATTCAGTTGTCTATCCCTTGCACCCATTCTTTTGGGTTATTACAACAGCACTGCACAGATTTATCAGATTCTTTACGTAGGCACAAAAAGACATGTTTTTTACCAAACAGGCCATAAAGATCTATTAACAGCTTGCTTTCATATGCACATGCATTGAAAATCATATGGTAGTCTGCATTTTTTTTCATAAAAATAGTCTCTGGAACGAAACACTATGCCTTAAAAATCTTCAAATCTCCTCTACTGCTTACAATGCTGATTGCCCATGTTCTTGATAAGTGAAATAATATCAAATAGATGATATGTGTAACAGGACATGACAGCATCCTCAAAAAAGCAGAAGGAAAAGCAAATAAAGAGCAAGCGCCCTCTCACCATTCAGATCCAATTCCTGCTCCTGAGTTTTATCTTTGTTATTTCTTTTAATCTGTCTGGAAAAAACCACTGCTAGGCAGGGCATCCTTATTGCAAGAATCAGTTTGAAGAGAGGCAAAAGAAAAATAAAGAATTTGTATTTCAGTCACAAAATGGATCAAAGAAAATTTTCCTAGGGCAAGGTGCTGTTGTCAAGACTGTCCTGAAGAAAGGAAGATCATTAGAGAGGATTATCTATAACAGTGTTGCCCTACCTTTCTTTCAGCCTGTGTACCCCAAGGCAGAAATACAGTGTGACTGATTATGATTACCACACATGCACACAAAGACATGCTCTCCTACAGATCTATTTTTGCATGTATACTACAAAGTATTTTGATGTTTTTTCCTAAAAACTCATCCACTATGTTCATATACATAAGCTTAGCTTAAAAACAAGTTGTATATTCTTTTCAATCTCCCAGTCAACAAAACAGAAAACGTATCCTCTGCTTTGGAAAGGATGTGACCGGAGATTGATTCCATGACTCTTCCTTGATTAGCTCTCACTGGAGCTTCTCAGAAGGCCACCATTTTAAGGAGATTTTTCTGGGGAAGCACTGATCCTTTCATCACTGATTATCCCTTGATGTGAGGTGAGTGGTGAAAAGGAATCCTTTAATTTTATTAAGTGCACCTTTGAATCTTGCGTAGGTACCTGGAAGCACTACGTACATCTGTACCGTTCAGTAAAAGATCCCATTCTCAAGGCTCCCCACCCTGAGAACAGCCGCTTGGAGTGGTTTGCATATATACAGCTAAATCTGCTCCCCCTCTGCCAAATCAAGGTGGCCTCATTCTTACTGCTGGTAGGGAACATAGCTTTTGTTTTGCTGTGTCTGAATATCAAGCATATTGAGGTAAATTGTCATAGGCTGAAACCGTATCAGGAAGTGTGCTAGCAATTAGTTCCTGTTAATTAATCAAACACAATTGAACATAGCACAGTACTGAGGCCCATATTGTGGTCCTGTGTACATTAGAAGTGTAGACATAGCTCCTGTGGCTACTAGAGCATTCTCAGCTCAGGGACAGGACCATTTCCAGAGTCCTGCTCTTTAGGGAAGAAATATTAGAGTTCTTGTTGTTATTTATTACTCAGAACAATGAAGGCTTGGTTCAGAATTTGGCTCAGAGGTGCTCCCACAACACAAATTCTAATAGGAATCCAGTAGCAGAGGACTGTAGTTTCTTTCCTCAGCACTTGATTTTGTAATGTTTCAGTGCACCCAAACTCAACTTGAAAGCTAAAAGATGTTGAAGGTCATGTTATGGTCTTTCTGAAAACATATAGCCATTGCTCTCCACGTTAGGCACGAAAAAGAAGAATCGTCATGTAGGACAAAAGAAAAGAATTCTTGCTGTCCTGTTCTCTGTGCTCTACACCAGGTTTGGTGTGGGACTGTGAGAAATCATTTCTCCTTTATTTTTTCATTATCAGAATAGAGGTAATTCATGATGCAACTGTAAGGAAGGTACTATTACTTATAGAGCCCTTTTAGCTCCTTGGCTACAAGTTGTAAGGTTTAAGTAAAGACATTTTTTATGACACACTATTATGTTATTTGTTAAAAGGGCGCTGGTTCACACTCCAGAAAAAATTTCTTCCTAAAATGATCATGAGGAATCACAAAGAAAAATGAAGGACATCAACTTCCAGGCTTATTAAAATAATAAAAAGGTTCTTCTGTAAAAATACAAGTCTCTTTAAAACTAAAAATCATATTAATTGAATGTTAAATATAAAAAATATAGGGAACCCAATATAAGATCCCTGTGTCCTGCAGATCTTAAAAGCATAAAATCTGTCACAATTTGTTAGAATACAGGAAACTAGGAAAGGAAAGGTTGTTCCTCTGACTAACCTGCAGTGAAACTTGGCAAAATTTGTTTCACTTTTCTTTGATTTTGTTTCTTTCCCCATGCTTTTCTGTCCCTATGATAAGCTCCATCTTGGAGGGAGGATGTCAGAGAGTACTTTTTACATGAGTCAGAACAATACTTTGAACCATGAAACTCCACCTTCTAATAGTCTTCTAAACTCTAGCACAACAAACCATAGCAAAAATAGTACTAAGAATGTTTCCAGACATTGATAAAACAGAATTTGTATGTGATGAAATCTTACAACTGTTTAGTCACAAAAATATCAAGATTTGTTACTCCAAAACTGGTTGTTGCACAATACCCATTAGGGAAATCATTATTTAGGACTGTGCTTAACATACCTCTCTGGTCTTTCTATTGTATGAATCCCCTTTGTGGCTGTGCTATCTTGGAGCTGAGAAAAGCAGAATTAAAGGAAGTTGTCCTCACAGCCTGCTTCAGAGAGACCTCAGTTCATTGCGATTCCAGGTACTACGCACTTCTGCATTTCCCTTGGAAGGAAGACAGCTGTGCATGGCCATATAGGCACAGCAGATGCTGAATGCCAGTTGTCAAACCCTAGTGGTTAGTTTAACTGCCCCTTTCCAGCAATTTTAGATGTCGCAATGGTAGGAAAGCAGCAGAGGTTGCTGTCACGCAAGGCCTCTGAACTTAGAGTTGTACTTGAAAAAAAAAAAAAGTGGAGGCAATAAAAAGGAAAAGAAACTTCTGTAGGCCCATGACAAGCTAGTAAGCAAAAATATGAAGGGGAGTAAGAAAAGAAGGGGAAAATTTTTGACTCAGTGTAGATTTGAAGATTTGCCTGAAAGTTTCGTCAAGCAGCTGCAAGTGTTTTACAAGAGACAGGATCAACAGCAAAGTTACAGCATGATGGACTCTGACATTTTGTAAAACTGTAAAATGTGTCAGTAGCTTTAACAAGCAGGAATGCTTTGACCTCCTGAGGTTCCTGTCCAATTTAGCCATAGCAACTGTTCAATTCACACAATTAATGGTTACATTCAGTCAAGGGAAGGAGGGAAAAGGGTGACAGAAAACGTCACCTTAAAACTAAGATAGCATTTCTTTTTTCTGCTCTATCTTCCTTATCAAAGACCCCCTTCCAGTCTCCACTGTAAGTTAAAAATTTGATTTGATAAGCTCTAATTTTCCCTTGGCATCTGTATTTGTAGGCTTTTTGCCCTGTAAATGTGTATTAATGGAATAATTCCAAGCAAGTCTGATCCTTTGACTAAAAAAAAACCATAAAGGTATTTTGCAGACATTTTATTTTACATCTGATAGCTACTACACAGACTCCATATTAGGCTGGCTGCTTTGTTATTTGTTTCTCTTTTGAGGATAATCCTGATGATGTCTGTAATTTAGGGATCACGACTTTTCGCTGGAGCAAAAAGGACACTTCAAAACCTTGCACATCCAAAGAAAAAGAACAGAAGTGCAGGAGACTTAATCTGTGCTTGGAGGATAAATCTTGCTAGTTATTAGTAGAAAGGTGCCAGTTTACAGATAGCGCTACAGAGTGGAGTCATTCTCTTTCCTCAGTATAGATGAGACATTATAAAATAGGAGGATACTCATTTTTTGTCTTCTTTTACATGCTCATTCCCAAGTGAGTGGAAGAGGAGAGGAAAACGCTCTCCAGCAAACTTGAAGAATACAGCTTTTGAGAAAGCAATTGCTGTCAAGACAGCAATGATGTATGTTGTCAAAGCAGCTCCCTGGAGTCTGCCCTAGGTACTATGAGCTGTGGGGTAGTATGGAGCTTCACACATTTTCAGTTACACCATGAAAAAATTCAAAACTCACTCAGGCATCAGAGATTTATTTACTAGAGAATTGTTTTCCACTGGCACTACATAATATTACACATTTACTCCAGATTGCCTACTTTTGGAAGAATGGTTCAACTGTATGGTTCAATAGTTCAATAGTTCAAATGGTTCAATAGTTCATAAGACATAGGATAATGTAGGTTGGAAGGGACTTCAGGCAGTCATCCAGTTGAACCTTCTGCTTAAAGTTTTATTTTATCTCATCTTTCTAGTTGTGGCTTCTCCCTTTTTGCCATGTTTTCTAGAATCTGGAACAACCTTTGCGAATGTCCCTATTGCAATCATGGTGGATTCAAAAGAAAGTCTACAAATATATCACTGTAACAGAAGAATGCATCTATTAGTATTAGTTACCTGGAAAGTTAGAGATAAACTGAACCTTCAGGGTGTGAACAATATATTCCCTCTGAGTAGGCATTACAACTCCAGTTTAATTCTGATGCTTATTTTGTCCTGGGGTTTTCTAGGCATACGCAGAGGAACTAAGCTGTGGAACTCCTTTCCAAAGTGTGTTGCAGATACTAAAATCTGACTAGGGGTCAATGGGAGACTGGACAAGTTTGTAAGAATGAAGTCTTTGAATTCCCTGCACTGAAAGCACTTTCGCTCAAGGAGTCTTTTATCCTCAGTTGGATGCTGGGAGAATGATTACAGGTGGAATCATATATACTTTCTCTGACATTGTACTTTCGCATTGGCATCCACTTTTTACTGCAGTTGGAGACACCAGAAGGATCTTCTTGACTTATTTGTATCTTACATTTCTGTGCTCTGAGAGATCCTTAAATATGTTCTCTCAACGTATCTCTTTCCTTTCTCTAAGTATAGACGGGGGCATATAGCAAGTCAGGATGCTCCAGATATTGCACCAGGTGTCACGACAGAGAAGACTGGCTTCGTGGGAAAAGTTGACAACAAGAGAAAGTAAGATTTCCCCAGACAAACCTGGGAAAAGCATATAAGAAAACATGAGAACAGAGATGTAAAAGAGGGAGGACTCTGTAGTTGAGCACAAGGTCTTGTAAGAAAGAAAATCAGTCAAGTGTCGGATTTCTTGTACTTCCAGACTTGCTTAAATTAATGTTTCCAAAGTCATGCACAGATGTACAGTATTTCTCTCAAAGTGTCATCATAACTCAGTAAAATAGATTGGAAGATCATAAATGCTTGGTGGACAGGATTATATCTCCCTGTTTGTTCGTATAGAAGTTAGCAAAAAGGATCTAGTCCTTGATGTGAAAAATTCCTGAGCATACACATTCAGTGTTCTTGCATCTTTTTGGAATGCTCATGTGAAATGTCTCTTTTCCCTCCACCAGGCAACAGTTGATGTTGAAGTCTTTACTGGTAAAGCCTCCTGAAGGAGGAGGAATAATTAATGAATGTGTAACTTGCTATGTTTAAGTATGTCATTTTTTAATGTAATAATATAGTCAAACCACCTGCAGGATAATACTTCATTTTCAGTTTAACTGCACATTTTGAAACAATTCACTCTCAGGGAAAACGGAGGGAGAATTCCAGCTTATGGAAATGATTAAATGGAGTCCAAGGCAGAGACGAAATTGTCCTGTCATGCCTGTGGACGTTTTTCTCATAAATAAATCTCCACACTAACACTGCATACCACATACTGCAAGACAACACAGAAATAGAATCATGTGAAACAAATGTCACAAATTTCTTACTTGAATTTGCATGCTAAAATTCTGCTGGTTTTTCCTTTACAGGTCTCTGTTTGTACCACAGAAGAATGTGACTCTCAAGACCAAGTTTCTTTTCTTCAGATATACATATGTGGCAACAAGAAGTGAGATCGATCCAGCATTCTCCCAGACTCACTGCAAGGAAACAAATTTTTTGTATCTTAGAATAAAATGCGATCCCTGACAGTATTCATAACAGTTCTATTTTCTCAGAATAAGTAGGGGAGAAAATACCTTTTCCCTTTTTCTTTTTTCCTTTCAACCCTTCATTGACCATGAAATCTTTCTATTGCCACAGACAAATGGACAAATGTTTGTTAATAGCCACGTAATCTTGTATAAATATCATATGAATGAAACTGCAAGACAAGTAAAATATGTTGAAAACTGAAACCCTTATATTTTATCATTCTCTATCCAATAAGAAAGAAATTCATATCATTCTTCTCAGAGCTAGTGAACTATTTCAAAAGATAATAGATAGATAATTATATGGATACCTTTCCTATTAAAAAAGCTCCAGAAATATGATTGCATTAATGATTTATGGTGTATTTTATTTTTTATTGCGGTTCCTATGCAAAGTATTTAAAAAGTGAATGCTAACTCTTCAGGTGTAAGCTTTTCAAAACCCTTGCAAGGCAAATAAATATCATAATGCTTGTTTTACAGATGAGGAAAATGGGTCATGAAGGATGTAAGGGCTATATTCTGGTGACAAAGGTTGCTGTATGTCACAGTTCACCCAGCACCTTCTGAAAGCACTCCGGATTAGATATTTGAAGCCCTAAGAGTTCTCTGTTAACTAGTATGGGGACCTAACTGGAATTCAGATCATCTGACTTCATCCCAAACTCCATTCTGAAATTATTGAGAAGAATCTGAGATCTGACAAAGGGAATCCCACCAAAGTATTTGCTATTTATAAACCTAAAATAATTTCTGAATAATATAGGTATGGCATGGATGTTGTAGCATAAGACAACTTTTATATTTGTCCCAGGGTAATATTAGGTCCACGGAAATCACTTTTTTGATATCTGTCCCTTTCTTTTACCTGATGCCGCTGCTCTACAGAACTCATTGCATCACACCTGTCGTGCATCCCTTTTCATAGACAGCACTAATACCTGTGGATTCCAGTCACAGAATTTTTCTTTTCAGGTTTACAAAGAAACAAAAGAAGAGGGGGATGTAATTAGTTTTGTAATATTTTTTCTTTCATCTGGGATTCACCTCACCTAACTTTAGCCATATAAAAATTAGTCATTTAATTAAAGTAGTCATCTAAATTTCCTCTCTAATGAAAGCATAGAGCAAGGTTGTTACAGAGAGTGATTCATTTCACGCATCTTAAATATATATTTTAGGGTGGGATGAGTTCCCCTCTGGTGATACCTTGCTCTCTCCAATGACTGTGGAGACAGTCTAAATAATGGGCTAAGACTAGAAACACACAGTCTTTAAATGGCTAGAGTTAGACAAGATAAATGTTACTTGCAAGTTTTAAGGATTTTTCTTCATTGTGCTAGCTGCTGAATGTGCATCGAAAATCAAGTTATCATTTAACCCTTTGTACAAGAATACAAAGAACACTAATTATTTGGGCAAGAAACGGTGGCAAGACTGTGCACATGTGTGTGATTTAACAATAGACCAACTTTGTATTTTGAATTTAAAAGACCCAGGCAAAATGTTGTCATAATATTGTCAACTGATGTTTAAAAGAAAGCATTTCAGACTCTTCATGGAGAAAAGAAGAATTGTCAGAGGAAAAAACATTGCTATGAAATTTTTCTCATTTTTAGTTGCTTTGCTCTTTAAAATATGCCTTTCTCCAAACCTCTTAGTGGGCTTCTGAGGGCCACACATTTAATATATTTCCAAGAAACTACATAACATTATTAATAAGGGAAAAGTCTGCGGTTTGATTACTAGGGATATACACATGTTCTGACATTTGGATTCAACTTTTCAGGTCTGTCATTCAGGTTTATTCATATCCACAAACTGCAGCATTTCAAAAAAAAAAAAAAAACAAAACAAAAAAAGAAACAGGTTACAGACTGTGAGAACAATAGAGGGAAAAAGAGATAACAATTTCATGCAAAGCTTTAATTAATGTTAAGCCAATTCTGGGCTATAGGAAATGTCAGGTTCCACTGGATAAATCAGGGCTGCTTCTTGGCTTTGCAACACATCATGTTCTCTGTTCAATAAGATGCCAGGTTGCTTATTTTGCCTGTCATTTATGTGCAACGTTTTTCATGTGGTCCTAGAATAAGGTGCCAAAGTTGTCTGGTTCCCTGACTTTATTCTGCTATTAATAATGCATTAGGATAGCAAAATATTTGCTTCTGCTATTACTCTTGAGGTTATGAAATTAAATATATATAACTGAAAAATACAGTAAGTGTATAGGAAATAAATCTTTCTCTGATCTTCCCTTCCCCGTTTTCATTAAGGCAGCTCTTTTAGTTATAAGACCAGCTCTTGAATTTCAAAACATATATACAAAAAGACTTCATTAAACTTACTCAGCTCTGATTTGCCTGCTTCTGTGAGCTTAAAAGCCCATCCCTGCATAAACCTAAGTCCTATTCACCACTGTAATAACGCAGCTTTACACCAGCACATCTCCATTTATTCCAATAGTGACTTTATCACATGCATCAGACTTTATGGAGCTTCATATAATTAAGAATAATATTTTAACGGTGCCTAAAGAAAGTATATACAGAGATCCTGATCTTTCCTCAGGAACAAAGAGGGACTGAGGAAAGAAACCTTTACCATGTTTTCACACCCAGTGCCTATCCGTGCTGTGTTACTTTGCTGAGTTTGCTCACATGCTCTTCTACAGAAATTCTCCAGTGGATGTACTGAGGCACAGAGAGAAGTAGCGCTTGCCATTTCTGCTCTTTGTGTTCGTGTAATCACTTAAAAGCATTTTGCTTCCACATTTCTTAGGTTTTCTTTCCAAAATACTTTGCTCCTCCCATGCTCTTTGAAGAGTCCCAGGGAGTGTTCTTCAGCTCTGAAAGCAGAAGGTTTGAACTGCACCCTGGTTCCCTCTGAGGAGCTGGGCAGTCACCGGCTGTACCTGCTGAGAGAGAAGTGCTCAGGCAACCCTGAAACTCCATTTTCTCTTCTGGTTTGACATTTTTAGCTTCATACACCTAATGGTGTGTTACAGGATGAGCTTACTTGTCCAGTTCCCTCAAACGCTCTCCCACCTGCCATCTACCAGAAGCAAATACCTCTCGGTTTGAGACGTTAAAGATTTGCACGTTCTAACTGTTCAGAGAGCTGTGCGAATAAGTGATCCTTTGGTTTGGCATCTAGCACCAAAAAGTTAGCGGTAATAATAACAGAAAATGGTTTTCAGCAGATCTCAAATGATTTTTTTTTTTTTTTTAATTGGGAAAATTGAAGAAAGGGTTTCAGGCCTAAGGAAACGATTTATTCCATTAAATGTTTATAATTTCTCTCTAATTTATTGTATGAAAACCTTACATTTTCACAGTTCTATAAGCAAGCAACTACATTTTGAAATGAAGAATTGAAACGCTCAATTCAAACTGAGATGCTCAAAAAACCTGAAAATTTTACATTTCTATTTTTTTATTCTTCATTTTCAAAGCATTTGCAAAGTTTGACCCACGCTTTTTACCTTCTGCAAACTGTCAGAAAAGCAATAATTGTTATTTTTTAAGAGGACTATTTCTATTCTTTCAGCTTTAAATCTCATCTGAATCAATGCCTGCGGAGAACCTTGTGAACTTCAGAACAGTCTTATCATTTCAAATGGAATTATCTGAATTTCCTGCTCTGTATCCAGCTTTTTGTATCAAATACGTTTGCACCGCTCACATTCTTTGCAGACTTCTATTTATGTTGGTGACAGAACGCTGGGCTAGATGGCTTGATACTCTGATGATATAACGTTGTCCTTACATTCTGCTGTTATCTAATATTAATGAGGATGAATGCCAAGGAGGACTGGGGTTGGGAGTAAAGATACCTTTGTAATGGTCAGAAGACAATCAGAGAGATAATTAGTTTGCAACAGCAATGCATAATTTGTGCAATATAATGGGACAAATTTCAATCTATTGCACTGGTGGTAAATCCAGAGAAACGCTATTAATGTCAGGGTCAGTTGTTTACCCATGTTGTACATTGATTTAACTGAGATTTGATTCTGGCTCATTAGGTGACACATTTTTTACTCGTAGCATTGGTATGTGGATGATTAGCCTCAGCTTGAATGCCACTATGTATTAACTATTTTAGATACGTGAATTAAACTCTGACCAGATGCCAGAGATCCCCTAATTAGAAGTGCAAACCATCCCATGCTAAATTCAAGGTTCCTTGAAGACAACAGACTGCACAGAATGTTTATGATCACTGGCCGTGGGTAAATCAATATTTTAAAGTAGTCACTAATCAAAACAGAGAATAATGTTTTATGTAACTGCATGCAGGTTTTTTTTGTTCATTCCTTTTTTTGTTTGTATGAACAGCATAGAAAATGACTTGTTAAATGAGGATGAGATTTTAATGAAAAGGTACAAAACAGTGCTCTAGACTAATGTATTCATATTATTTATAATGGACTGATATCCCACCTAGTGCATGCTAAGAGAAGCTGCGATAGAGAAAGAAAGGCACTACCCTTTAGATGAATCACCCTCTCAAGATGCCTTTCTTTCATGTGACATTAAGGAGAGCACCAGCCTCCTAGCTTAGCTTGAACAACCAGCTTTTAGACATGTACAATTGGGTAGGATGATTCACAGCTGTCTTACAACATCTAAAGAAGTCAATATAGTCAGGTATGAACAGATGCCTTGTTCTGTGAGCTGTCATTTCTTTCAAGTAGTTTAGACTTCTGCTGTTAGACGCAATTGTCCTGAGTTTAGTCTCTTGAGTCTGTGTCCATAAAGGTGAATCAAACATGTTGGATCCAGCCAACAGAAAGGTTCCTGATTTGTCTTAGGCTCCAAAACAGGTAACTGCATGCAAACTACCTACTGGGAATGGTCCCTAGTCAGTCTAACTGCCAAACTGTTCCTCTCAATTAAAGTCTTTTGTCAGAGTACTGGTTAAAAAAGGCCAAATTCATGCTAGAGAATAATTTAAGAGTTTACTATCATAAATAGGTGTATATCAGTGCCTAGAAAATTTCACAAACGTACTTGATTTTGTTATTATAGAAATAACTTACAGGACTCCCTTAATTATGGTACAGCATAAAATGATGGGATTGGTATTTTAGGGGCCAGCCCAGATATAGTCTGAGTTGATGCAAACCAAGCTATGACAATTGCTTGGTACACAGAGTGATTCAAATCCCAGTTAAGGTAATAGTGAAACTCCTTTAATTTATGTTGGTCTGAAATCTGCCCTCAGAAGGTGTTGTGCTTCAGTAACACCCATTGGCTTATCTCAATATCAGATTCAAAGTGAATGAAAAATGCTACCCCGTCTCATAGAGGAATTGCAGAGAAAAAATTCATGAATTTCTGCTAGACATTTGGATGCTACAGAGATGAGCATCACGGAAAAGTCCGTACGGAGTTCACAAGTTATGGATGGTTTGGATGGTGCGAGGTAAATAAACCCCAAATTGGCACAATACACAATCGAGAATAAAACACAGTATTGAACAGCTGAGATGTGCTCAAGGCTCTGCTCAGCTGATGTATGGAATGAAATGTTGTGGGGAAAAACAACTGAAGACTGGATAATTAAGGGTTATCTGATAATGCAAACTCAAAAAAGGAAAAAATAAAGCGGGATGGGAGACTATGGGATTTCTTGACTTCCCAGTGCTTATTTTTCCAGTTCAAGGGACATTCTCTTGAATGTCCCTCTCTTATTGCAGGATTTTGCTTTTCATTGAAAGGTGATGATTCCTCAGGAGCTGACATTTTGTTAGTTTTTTTCCTTGTTTTGGTGCACCGCATGAATTTGTTCAGAAGTCACTTTTTCTCTCTCCTTTATCTTGAAATAGAAGAAGCTGTGGAAGCTGTGCTAGTGTGAGGGTTTCTCACACACAAAAGAAGTAGCTTCATGTCATATTTTTGCCCTATACCTTTTTGTGACTTTGCACATGTAACTGAAACCTTTCCACACTTTCATTACCTGTATTTTTCCCCTTTTGGCCATTTTTTCTTCTAAGCAAGTTGAGGTATATAGTTTGGTTATTTGGTTGGGTGATACAGATAATAATAGGTTTGTTCTGTTCTTTCCACTACCTACTCCTGCTTTCAGAATTTCTTTGTTCTTCCTTTCTTTGTCTTTCTACTTTTCTTTTTTGTGTTTTTTAGTTTTTTCCTTTTTATTTTTTCCACTCTTTCAGATGCAAATCAAAATTATTTCCCTTGATTCCTTGTCTATTCTTAAAGTTAAAAAATAAAAAAAAAGCAAGGCGGGTAATCTGTTGTTGCTGTTTTCCTAATTCACCTTCCAGATTTCTAATTGCTATTGCTTCTAGCACCTTGACAGCTGTTTGACAACAGTGTCTATGTTTAGTTACACCTTAAACATTATCATAAACCACAAAGAAAGCTTGGTTTCTCTAGAGAAAATTCACTCTTGCATCTCATGTTAAATCTGCAGGTCTAACATGACATGCAGAAACCAAAAAAGAAGCTCTCATTATTTAAGCATGGCAATGAGCCATGCTGTTTTATCTGTGAAGCCACACACTGAGCATTTTCTTTTCATTCAGAAACATGATATCAGTACCAAGATCATAGTGTGCAATTTTTTTCCCATTGAGAAATGCCTATGAATCTAAAGGTCTGAGTTTGCAGTCAGTAATGCAAAGGTAGAACACTGCCTTGGCCCTGAACAATGAAGTCTAATATCTGGGTAAAAAGCTACTTCAAGAGTAAAGTGGGTTCACTGAGACCAAATGGAGCTTTTGATTTTCACTTTTCAGCCAAAATATTTAACAGCTTAAGTATTCATTTAAGACATTCTGAGGTCCTCACTCTACCTTCTTAGCAGGCTTGCATGTAACATGAAGGGCATTGGTAAGGTCAGGACTCCAAAATTAGAGAGTTTGAACCCTGAAGGAAACCACATGCTCATCTAGGACTACAGATAAAATAATCTTACCCCATTTCTTTCTGGTTGTCAATCTGAAATCTTGTTAAAATTTAGCTTACGAAACACCTAGCTTGAACTTGAAGACATTAAAATATGATGAACATAACACTTTTTTTTAAACGGGTGATCCCAAGCTAAAACCATAAATCTGTAGATTATCTGGCTAATCTTCATTAAGTAGGCTGTGAGAAGATCTTGAAAAAACAATTTCTTTTATTATTCTTTTCTCCTGTCCTTCACAGAATTTTGAGAAGTTCAGACTTCAGGCCAAGCATTTTACCTTTGTACTCACTTGCCAGTGTTGTTCACCTGCACGTTTCTGACTTGAAATGATTCCAAATAACCTGATAAATTTACAGCCTCTATTACATGTCATGTAATGCAAGTTAAACGTATATTTATGGCCTAATAATTTTGTTGGATCTTTAAATGAGCTATGAAGTATTTTGTAACAGAGATTGTCTCCTTTTTTATTTGCCAGTAAAAGCAGTAAAGGGAAGCTACAAAAACTTCATGTTTTCATGTCGCTGAAGATGGACTTGCTGCTGTACTACATTGAGTCTGAAGAGCCAAACTGCTCTGTGGTTGCAGTGCTGAAGGAACTGCAGGTGTTATAGTGGGAAGGGGGGTATAAAACTGAGGTAAATGGGTCAGGAAAAGGCAGCTGAGTCATCTTTCAGGGTTTAGCCAGTTTGAACTTCGTTGCCTAAAACAAGGAAGAAGTACTTGTAAGGTGTCTCTCTTCTCTTTTAACACTTGGGATAAGCAGGTCTAAAAAGTATCCCCAGTGTAACGAGGTGTATTCTGTTATGTTGCTCCACTAAAGTGAGATGAACTGGAGGATCCTCAAAATCTCAAGGTTGGTAACCCAGGCAAAGGCATAAATCACAGAAATCAAGAAATTTTGAAGCTGAAATGCAGAAATCTGAACACAGTCTGTGTATACTGTAACATACAGAGACGGGAGACGTAAGTGGTTGTTTCTGGAGGTAGGTCTTGATACCGATGTGATACCTTGCGTTTGATTTCTTGTAAATTTGCTCTGACATGTAAGAGATTATTTGAGATAACTTCTCTGTTGTGTCTATGTCAGTTGCACCTAGGAATCCCAGCTGTGGGCCAGGACCCCATTATAAGAGCTGCTGTACAAACATAACAGTGAACAGATTTATGTCATCTCATATTCAAATCAAGCAAGATAATTGATTGGTGGGTTGTATCTGAGCCAAAAATTAGGTATTTTATTTAGTTTATGGGCACAAGCACATGAATGGGATCAGATGTTTTTAGTTCAATTTAAACCAGTGGGAATACTGAAAATGTGAATTCCTTTTTTTTTCTATTTACTTCACTCATTTTTTTGTTTATATTTTGACCAGAACCTAAACCTGGAAGAATGATAAATCAGAAGATCACTTTATCACATTATTCTTTGGACCCCAACAGTTTTTTAAAAGAGCTAATCAAATAATCATTTGCAAGTGTTTATGAACTAGTGTGTATCTCCTTTTGTAAATTTTGCAACTACAATTGGTATCATCTGGGGATGTTACAGTATGCAAAGAATTTTATGTTGGACTTTTTTCTTCATGAAAGAAGCGAGCTCAGACAAGGTGTTTCATTATTATTTTAATAATGCACAATCAGCAAAGCTTTCATGCATCTTGATTGTTGATAGCCACTGATTGAATAGGAAGAGACAAAGTTCTCTCAGGTGCAGACCCACAAAGATGCAAGTCACCACAGCTAAGCAGCATGTCCGTGTAGATTTAAGTCTCAGACAGAAAAGGCAGAGTGTGGAGGAGGGGTATCAGCACCTATTAAATTTGGAGAGGGACAGAAAGAGTAGCCTTTACTGACTGACAGACAAGGTTATGTGGCTGAACAATAATTTGAAGGCTTGAATTATTCATGTCCAATTTAAGGTAGAAGGGTTTAAGCTGATGATAACATCTCGTTGCGATATTTCACTATGGCAAAAAATGCTGTTCTTTTTCCTGTCTTTTTTATTTTTTCCAGCTTTCATATCTTAAATATGAAAATAAGGGCATAAAAATAACTGCTAATTTTTAGTGAAAAATATATATATATGTATTAAGATCCCAGAACAAGGCACTATTTAAAATAAAAAGTAAACAGCTAGCAAATCTTTGCCAGTGCAAAGTCTGACAGGAGATCATTAGGCTTTTCTTCCACCGTACCCTACTCACCAGAACCGTCTTTCTTCCATATAGGTTTCATCCTTACAGGGTAGAGGTGAGCATGCTGCTGGGATTCCAGCCTATTCTTTGAGAAAAAAGATGAAATCTAAGTTATATTTGTGTGCTAACAGGAAATACAAACACTAACAATTACATTACCATCATCTGTCCTATCAACAGCTAGGACTTTCTAATTTCTCTTTTAATGGTATCCACTGATCGTGATGAAGAGGTAATGAACTACCCAACATCACCACACTGCTAATTCCTATAGAAAGGATTAACCAAACAATGCAACCTCCAAATAAAGACACATACAGATAACAATAAACTGTGGAAAGGACAGCCCTGATTAAGATTCCCTTTTTTCTCTTAGCAGTAAACAGTTTATCGATGAATCAGTTTAGCATGGGACAATATTCCTTCACTTCTAATTCCAATTAAATAGAACTGGAAGTATATATTTAATTGTAGACACTCTCAGGAAACTAGAGTCTTACAAAATCTCCTTCCTCTTAACTTGGAGATACATTTCCTGCTAAAAAAATCCCCTACCAATTCCATCCATCCCATTTTCCACAATAGTCTCTACTGTTAAGGTCACATGAAGTGTTGCAAACTCTGAACCTGAAATTAACTCCAGGATACATCAGTTTCCATATTTTGGATGCATTATTCCGAACCTCTGGTCTCATTAGAGCTCCAGAGGAATTTGTGGTGCCTTGAGGAACTGAGCCAAGGACATGGTTTGTGATCCCAGGTCAGTGGCAGTTTACAGAAGTCATCAATCTCCATTTCCTTTCAACTCTTCCACAAGTATAATCAAATGTGGTTTCCTTTCCTAGAATTCACTTTTGTTAAGACAAATCTTGCATATGCCCACCTGAGTACTCCATTTCAATTCAATCATACAGGCCACTAGCTTCTCGATTCTGCTTTCCCAGACCTCTTCCAGACTTCTTACCACGTCACTGGTATCATCCCCACTTCTTTTCTTATTCTGTCCGGAAATGCTTCTCCTTCTCTCTCCACATCAGGTTTAAGGAAGATTTTTTTCAGCTAAAGGAAGACTGTGGTTACTTTTCTCAAATGCTCTGTTCACTTGGTGACATGCCCTGTAGTGATTTCAGAGTGATTACTTGTAGGTGTTAATGTTTCTCTGTGTTAGCTCTCTTCTTCCAAACAGTAGTTACCAGCTCACAGAGGCACATGGGAGTCCTTGACCTCTGCACTGACCAGGGAAGAGTCAACTGTTTCACTTTTTTTTCCCATACTTCTTTGGTGCTCTTGACACAATCAGTCTGAATTGTCAGGGTCAGATCTGCAGGACACTGAAAAAAGCTGACCAACTTGGCCAGAAATACGCCTAGTTTTGTATGTCATGGACTTAATTTTCTTACAGCATCCAACTGACTTGAAAAGCACATTATGGCCACATAAACACTTCCTCAGTGTTATAATCTGTTGGCTTTATTTATGCAGAAACAAAGCTACTTGAGCTAAATGATACCTTTTCTTAACCAGACTCAACAGCAGAAGTAACTAGCAAAATCTAATATTGGCTTGACTTACAAGATCCTTCTTGGCTGTACATAGTAATTTAAATCAAGTGTAAAAATTCATAATTCGCTGATAATTTTGATCAAGCAAAATGAGGAGTGCATTCTTCAAACTAGACAGAAATTGGAACAATGTGAAAAATCTTAGAGTCATGAACTCACTCTGGGCTTTATTTCCCAAGCAGATAAACTCTATTCAATATAAAAATAATATCCCTCTGGGAACAAAGCATTCAGGAGAAATCTGATCTGAATGTAAAATGCCAAAATACAGTAACTACTGTACACAGTGGACTACCCTAAAAATGAGCATTTCTTTTTCAGCCTTCACTTGGGACTTCTATTTTCTACTCTCTTCATCCAAAGACAGTTTCACAGATTTTACTCTTTCTTCTCATCCTCTGGGCGTTTTAGCTACTTCTATGTCATGCAATCCATCACTCACTAAATAATTAATTTACTCATGTAAGGAGGATCTCTTGGGGTTTAGGAATTCTAAGTAAGGAGAGATGACAGCTGATGTGCTATTTAAGAAGGAAACAGCGAGGGAGAAACAACCAACAACCTTTTGCTGCTATATTATTTTTCTTGTTTTAATTGTTATTCACTTTGCAGTCATCAAACTTCTTTGTTGGTTAACCTTTTCCATTAGGCAGATTGGATTGCATTCCTTTGGTATTATTTTAATAAGTAGGGCTGATAAGCTAGTCTGTTCTGTGTTAATCAGTGTGCGTATGAGGCTGGCAAGGAATTGAGAACCAAGTCCAACCCATCCTACAATCAATTGCAACACCATAGGAGCAGGAACAGGTTGTTACTAAGGAGACATTTTCTCTCTTTGTACTGGCAGCTCTAAGCTGTATATTTTTCGCACCATGCTTGGAGAGAACAACCAGTGTTTAAGCAAGTCTGGGTATGTATGAATGAATGGTACACTGCTGAAAGCATGAGGAAGGCTGCAGCCATCCTGGTGAGGCTAATGAGGGACACAGACTCTGTTGGAAGGATCCTCCTCATAAAACTTTTTATAGACAGTATATATCTGTTTGTATACCGATATCTGTATATGTGTATGTGTAAACACATACAAACATACAAATTACATTACTGAAGATGCTCATAGCTTACAAAACCTGCCTGATTTTTCACTGCCTTTGAGTGACACAATAGCAAACGCAACTAAGCAGGATATATATATATATACACATATACACACATATATATACACATATATAGATAGATACAAATAGATATATTTAAATTACTTGGGCACAGTGATTTCTTTCCAGTAAATGTTACTGCTGGGATTAATCTTCAGTAATCTATGGAAGGGAAAATGTGATCTACCTCCTAATTCCTTCATGAATGACTGTTGCAACACACTAAGGCTACCTCAGAGATTTCTGCCAGAAATATGTGCCACCATCATTCCCATGTGTGAACTAATCATGTGTTCTGCAACCATCTTTTTTCTTTCCCTTCAGTCTTAATTTAGACCTAATGATTAGGTAATAATTAGTGTCTCATCTCTGGTTCCTTTTAACAAAAAAGAGCTATTTTACAATTGCCCGTTCTCCATCTGAAACTTCATTTGCCTCCACTGTTTGAAATAACTCATATTAAAGGGACATTTCCATATTGTCTCCAAAATTATCTCGATTTATAACTGTTTTGATAGATTTCAACTGTAAGTAAGTTTTTCACAGCAAATCTGAGAACTAAGGGAATACTACTTTTTCATTATGTTTCTTGCTGAATAGCTGCTTTATGTGAAAATTTGCAGGTGTGTGTGTGTGTGTGTGTATTGAGAGGTTTGTTTTAGCTTATGAAGTCTTGACTTTTATAGACAGGTCACATGCAGTTTATGGTATCTAACCTGCAAAAGTGAAGTATGGTAAAATCTCTGAGAGCGTTCAGTTCCTACTGGAACTTCAGCCCAAAAGGGCTGAGGGAAAAAAAAAAATCGATTTTTTTGAAAATTGTACTGTAATCATTTTTCATAACGGAAGGAAAGTTTACAGTGAAGTACAGTCTTGCCTCTTTATGCTACATTCCTGCCATCTGACACATCAGAGCCAGCAGGGCCTGAGCCCCACAGCAGCATCAGGAGGAAGCAGTGAGTGAGATAGTGGTGGGAGTGCTGCAGGGGATGGAGCCCCCATCTTCTGACCTGACCTGTCATGTAGGGAGGTTTGCTGCTTGCCAGGGCTTGGATCGAGGATGCTATGGAGAGACTACCAAGGCTTGTCCAGCCCTCTGGACAAGAGCACAAGCCCCCTGCTGCTCTTCCACGTGGGCACCAACATTACTGCCGAGGAGACCTGAAGGGTATCAAGCATGACTATGCAGCTCTGGGAGCGATGGTCAAGGCCATGGGGGCACAGGCGGGTTATCTCAGTCCTGCTGGTGAGGGGGAAGGGCATGAGGAGAGCTGGTTGGATCCTGAGGCCAAACTAGTTGCATCACTGGTGTTGGCAACAGGGATTTTGTTTTCATGACCATGGGGCCCTCTTTGAGGATCACAGAATCACAGAATCACAGAATCGTTTAGGTTGGAAGGGACCTCTGGAGATCATCTAGTCCAATCTCCCTGTTCAAGCAGGGTCACCTAGAGCATATTGCCCAGGATCACATCCAGGCGGGTTTTGAATATCTCCAGCGAAGGAGACTCCACCACCTCTCCGGGCAACCTGTTCCAATGCTCTGTCACCCTCACAGGAAAGAAGTTTTTTCTCAGGTTCAGACCGAACTTCCTGTGTTTCAGTTTGTGCCCGTTGCCTCTTGTCCTGTTGCTGGGCACCACGGAGAAGAGGCTGGCCTCACCCTCTTGACACTCCCCCTTCAGATACTTGTACACGTTGATGAGATCCCCTCTCAATCTTCTCTTCTCCAGGCTGAACAGGCCCAGCTCTTGCAATCTTTCTTCCTAGGAGAGATGCTCCAGCCCTCTAATCATCTTGGTAGCCCTCCGCTGGACTCTCTCCAGGAGTGCCATGTCTCTCTTGTCCTGGGGAGCCCAGAACTGGACACAGTACTCCAGGGGAGGCCTCCCCAGGGCGGAGTAGAGGGGCAGGATCACCTCCCTCGACCTGCTGGCAACACTCTGCCTAATGCACCCCAGGAGACCATTGGCCTTCTTGGCCACAAGGGCACACTGCTGCCTCATGCTTAACTTGTTGTCCACCAGCACTCCCAGGTCCTTCTCGGCAGAGCTACTTTCCAACAGGTCAACCCCCAGCCTGTACTGGTGCCTGGGGTTATTCCTGCCTAGGTGCAGGACCTTGCACTTGCCTTTGTTGAACTTCAGGAGGTTCCTCTCCGCCCACCTCTCCAGCCTGTCCAGGTCCCTCTGAAGGGCAGCACAGTCTTCTGGTGTGTTAGCCTCTCCCCCCAGTTTAGTATCATCAGCAAACTTGCTGAGGGTGTACTCTGCGCCTTCCTCCAGGTCACTGAGGAATATATTGAACAAGACTGGACCCAGGACTGACCCCTGGGGGACACCACTAGCCACAGGCCTCCAACTTGACTCTGCGCCATTCACCACAACCCTCTGAGCTCGGCCACCCAGACAGTCCTCAAGCCACCTCACCGTCCACTCATCTAGCCCACACTTCCTGAGCTTACCTAGGAGGATGTGATGGGAGACAGTGTCAAAAGCCTTGCTGAAGTCCAGGTAGACAACATCCACTGCTCTGCCCTCATCTACCCAGCCAGTCATTCCGTCATAGAAGGCTATCAGGTTGGTCAAGCATGATTTCCCTTTGGTGAATCCATGCTGACTACTCCTGATCACCTTCTTGTCCTCCACATGCTTAGTGATGACCTCCAGGAGGAGCTGTTCCATCACCTTTCCAGGGATGGAGGTGAGGCTGACAGGCCTGTAGTTTCCTGGCTCCTCCTTCTTGCCCTTTTTGAAGAGTGGGGTGACATTGGCTTTCTTCCAGTCCTCAGGCACCTCTCCTGATCTCCAGGACCTTTCCAAGAGGATGGAGAGTGGCCTAGCGATAACATCCGCCAGCTCCCTCAGCACTCGTGGGTGCATCCCATCGGGGCCCATGGATTTATGGATGTCAAGTTTGGACAAGGATCAAGGACTGCTGGAAAGATACAGGATCCACCTGACTAAGTGAGGCAAAAGCATATTTGCCAACAGAAAAGAGCCTACAGGAATCTCATCAACAAAAGGAAATGCCAAGTCCTGTACCTGGAGAGGAATAATCCCATGCATCGTTACAGTCTGGGGACCAACCAGTTGCAAAGCAACTTTGCAGAGAAGGTCTGGAGTTCCTGGTGGACAGGAAGTTGGACATGAGCTAGCAATGTGCCCTTCTGGCAAAAAAGGCCAACGGCATCCTGGGCTTCATGAGGAAGAGTGTTGCCAGCAGGTTGAGGGAGGTGATCCTCCCCCTCAACTCAGCACTGAGGAGACCACATCTGGAGTGCTGTGTCTAGTTCTGGGCTCCCTAGTGTGAGAGAAAGAAGGACATAGTGGAATGAGACCAGCAAAGGGCCACAAAGACGATTAAGGATTTGGAGCGTCTAGTACATGAGGTCAGGCTCAGGCTCTTTTCAGTGGGGCCCAGTGACAGAGCAAGAGGTGATGGGCACAAATTGAAACAGAAAATTCTGTTTAAATGTAAGAAATAAGTTTTTTACTCTAAGGGTGATTGAACACTGGAACAGATTTCCCAGAGAGGTTGTAGAGTCTCTAGTCTTGGAGATATTCAAAACCTGACTGGACATGGTTCTGAGCAATCTAATCTAGCTGACCCCGTTTTGAGGAGGGGCTTAGATGAGGTGATCTCTAGAGGTCTCTTCCAACATCAACTTTTCTGTGTTTCTGTGATTCTTCCCTTTTGCAGTGGAAATACTATACATGCAAAGCTTTGACTGAAGGAGCCTTTTGGAACTGCAACAGTTTCACAGTGAAATGGATCTTTGGGGCTCAGTTAGGTCAGCTGCAAAATTCCCAAGGACTGCGAAGTGAGCCAAATCAGACCTTTCATCTGTCTTTCCCTTTCCTCTTTCTTATCTTTGCTTCTTCTATTGCAATAACTCTCTGAAGATTCCTGCCTGCTTCCCTAGGATGCTTTGTAAGATTGTTTGCATGATTTCTCTTTGTTAAACTAGCTTATTAGTACCTTCATCCGGCTTAGTTAAAATGAATTTGATACTGCAGTAGGTTTGATATGAAACTAACCTTTATACCTTTTGATATACATCAAGAAATGACATGACCCTGCACAGGGAATAAGACGCTGATCTTTTAAGGGCTTGTCAATAAGGACAGTGCTCATGAAAAGCTACGCATACACACTTTTGATGCCTTTGCTGAATCTGTTAGGGATAGCATTTTATTTTGCATCTGATATACAAGATACATTTCAGTACCTTTCAGGACATACGAGGCCAGGTACCTTTCAGGACAGAAATTCTCCTTCTGGTCGAATATAGAGCATGAAGATTCCACAGGGATTAAAAAGGACAATAACAAAAAGTATAGGGGAAAAGAAAGGTTGACAGTGACACAAGTTTGGCTTATTCCTAAAGTGATTTGGATAATGTTTCCAGGTCTATGGATAGCTCAACTGTGATAGAAATATTTCTTTGGAAAAGAGGTTATGAGAGTGTTAATCCAGGGAGTAGATGAAAATGGATACAAAGATATGTTTTTCTCATTATCAAGCTGAATTGCCTGGAAAATTCATTTAACTAATTAAGGAGGAAGTTAATATACTTCTTTTTTAAAATCTTGAAAGAATATAATTTTTAGAATCTCTGAAATAAAAAACATATTAATGTAGCACTATAGTTTGTAATTTGGGAGTGGATGATACATCTGACTGTGATTGTAGTGCTATTAAATCTGGTATGTGATTAGAAAACCACAATAAATGTATTTATAAAGAGATGACGTTATTTTCTTTGTTCTGCACAGTAATTGAATGTAGTTAACTTTTAGGAAAAGATTTTCAACTGCTACAAACTGGCTTAGTTTTGTTAATATCTAGGGAGTTACATCAAATTATATTAATTGATGATCTGTCCAATATATTTTTATCAGAGTTTTTCAGCTTGCTGAAAGATGTTTTTTCATGTCATAAAAATAGTATTCTCATCAAAAATAATTAAAATACAGCAGCATTGACATTCTGAGACTCCATATCTTCAGCCACTTCCTTATATGTCATTTATTACTGCTAAAGTCTGTCAGTTGTCAATTTATGAATATTAGAACTATGACTTAACTTGGAAATAATAAAATGTTCTAATTTCGAGAACAAATCTAGACACTTTTTTTCATATGTATGCTAACTAATACTTGTCATATTTTATTTTGTAAAAATGAAAACGCCTGCTTAAAGTCAGAATAAGTGATGGCATGCCCATGAAACTGCTGATATACACTCACACGACGATTGAAGTTGTCTAACTTAAGCCATTAGAATTCTTTCTAGAGTAGCTTTATTTACCAGAATAATTCTAGTTATCATGTATTTTGCTTGGAAATACCGCACAGACAAGTTTTCCCATTTGATATTATTCCGAGTAATAACTACTCACACGAATAATGATTTCAGGTTTAGGTAGTTTTTTGAATTTCAAGATCCTCAGGGGCCCAGTGCCATTAAAATCTGATCTACCTCTTATGTTCCTTGTAGATAATCCCACCCAACATTATAGATTCCAAGAAAATCTCACGTCCAAATCAAAGAGTAGTACGCAACTGAACTGTGCCTATTCTTTTGTTGCTTGCTAAAGCTTACTAACCAATGTACCCACAGACATGGCTCATGGTCCTGTTGATGTCAGCAGAGCATGTGTAAGTCTTCCCTGAAGTGGAACCTCCATTTCAGATTCAGCCCTCATGTCCACAAAGTGCATCAGACCTTAAGAAACACATACTGAAATATTTTATTTATGTATATGTTCTCACAGTTCTTTGATTGGTCCGTTTTTAAAGTCCACCAGAAACCAGATTGCTTTGTTTATATATTAAAATCAGAACTGAACTGTATCCAGAACATCTACAGTGTCTCTAATATGCAAGCAATCCCAATGTTAAAAGTGGGTGTTATAACGTATACCAAATACAGCTTCTCATTTGTTCTTCTCACAGCTTTAATGCCTTGCTTCAGATGTGACAATATCTCCTATGTGTGACGGCTGGAGATCATGACCCTTGCTTTGTTTGCATTCCCGAGTTGCAAGTTGTGCTGGAACAGCCTTATATATCCACATCTGCATTCGTACTTTACATGACATTCAATCCCGATCTGTGTATCAGGCTAACACTGGAGTGAGAGGCATTGATCCATTTATGTCTAGATTGGGGGACCCCTATTACTGTTACAAAAAAATAGTAAAATAGCACTAACAAAGTCAGGCTTTTATTCTGTCTCAATCTTTTTGCCATCTGTCCGAGTTTGAACTTAATAGTTTTGCTAGTTGAGAGACCACTAGCATGATCTCTCTTCTGTCTGGCCCTTTCTTTTCATTAAACACATAGGAATGCCCCTACTTGATTCTATTCTGTCCCCATCTATCTACCCTAGGATATCTTCTTGTAATTAGTCAACACATTAAAAATTTCTTACCTGAAGGTAAGACAACCACAGGTACATTGTAACTGCACAAACCACAGTTCCTCAGAAGCCAGGGGGAAAAAAAAAAGTGAGGGAACCTGGAAAAAAGGGAGAGTTGGTGGGGGGGCCACCAAGGCCAGGGAAGTATTCCAGCTTCTTGCATCATTTGTTTATGGTAGATGAAAACTATAAACAAGGAGAACCACGTCAATGAAACTGAATTACTGTTTGGGTTGCTTTCACGCTTGGGATTATTGCTATTATTATTTTTGTGCTTTCCCTGTTCTTTTAATATATGGACATTAACCAAAGTAGCAAAGGGGGAAATAGATATTGCTTGTTTCACAATTACATTGGAATGTTGTTGTGCTAATTAGTTTGCAGAAGCTGTCGTGCTGGTCGATAGTCTCTTCTCTGCTGAAGACAGCATTATTGTCTGATTTATGTTTTGATTCATCCCCTTGTCCCCTTACGTTAACCGTCTGCTGTTGATAGCCATTTAACTAAATGTGTCTAGGGAAATAGGGTGAATAACAGTAATGTGGAAGACAAGGATTATAGCCATTACCCATTTAAAAAAAAAAAAAAAAAAGATTTTACACATTCACAAAAAGAGGAGCCAACTATTCCCTTCAAAGAAACACATCTGACTTCTGGGGCACCTTTAGTTTCTCACAGCAGATCACATAGGATTATATATATATATATATATATATATATATATATATATATATATATATATATATATATATATGCACATATATTTATATGTATACATACATATGCAACCTTCATGACCTTATTATTGGTATGTTATTTGAGCACTGATAGGAAACCTTACAAAACAAAAAAGCACAGCTGAAGTAATTTGCAAGACTCTCCTTCATAAACATTGACCATCAATCCTCCAGCACCAGACTATGGAATCAGAAAAATGTTTTGTGGTCTTTTTACTGCCGTCCAGTAGATTTTTCTCTCCTTTTCTCTAAATTTGCATTGTATCATCTGAGCTGTAGGTTTCACCAAGGTGTTCTGGCATTACCTTTAGTTCTGGTGCAATGATTTCATTTTTGAATGAAGAACTGGTTATTGGAAAATAATATAAAGCATTTTGTATAAAATACTTTTCATAAAGCACCTGCAAATGTCCACCTGCAGTTTTATTTTACTTTTTCATTTTGAGGGGAGTGGGGATTTTTTTAATTTGAAGGGAATGGGGTTTTAGGAGGGATTTAGGTTGTTTTGCTGAAAAACTCCAAATAAATGAAATCATAGGAATGTAGATCCGGAAGAGATCTGGAGATCCAGCAGTCCAGCCTGTACAGCAAGCAAGATGAAGTATACTTAGGCCACCTCTGAGAAATATTTGATTCTTAAATGATATATTGTGGCTTCATGTGGTTACGGTTCAGGAGTTTCATGACCTTAATATACTGCATTTGTATGTCCTCCAGCTGCATTATATGGTGCCCTGAAGAGATCTTACCATCTACAGCATCCACTCTGCTTTAGGGAAGGAAAATGTCTATGTCTGAATTCTAGTGGTGGGAGAGAATAAAAGCATGAGATACCCAAATGCATGTGGCACCATGACCACATTATGAAAGTAAAACATATTTATGTTTTTGGTGAATACATTTTTTCCTTTCTCTACTAAAAGTCAGCATTTTCGATAGAAGGAAGAGAATTTTCTTACTAGTTCTAATCACAGTGTAATAAATTCTAGAAAGATTTGCCCATATTTTGATACCTGTAAAAAAGATGTAGACCTGAAAAAAAGCCCTGCTTCCCTGTTCTTTATTCTTTTTTTTTTTTTTATTCAGAATGAGAAGACAACTGCAGTTCTAAAAAAGGACAGAAGTGACTTTGCTCCCTTCCTTTCACTTACAAGAGTGTTGAAAGCTGTTCAACTCGTCAGATATTACGAGGCTCTTTAGTCTCTCAACATTAAATATGATTTTTAAGCAGTTTGTTTTTGTTTTTTATCTTGCCTTCTGTTCCGTATACCACTTTAAAATCTGCTTTCAGGGCGCTTTAGCTCATAATAGGTAAACACTTAACATGTTCAGCAATTTGACCTCACTGGATGTTGGGCCAGAAATACATATAGTCCTTCAGAAGTCATCTCAGAGCACTTGGATCTATGAAGTTCCTGTGGCCATCTCTAGAAATGTTCTTACTAAAATGCTAGCAAGGATATAAATAGCACACAGCAGATCTGTCTTATCAGCAGTTCTTTCTCTTTTTAGTCCCAACAAAACCAGAAGATGTAAGGATCAAAATTAATTTCATCAGCTGTTGCTTTTATTTTAGTTGAATAAATATTCAAAACTATATATCTGGGTTTGAAAGCACCTGTCCTTTGACTTCAGAGGGGAAATTTATTCTGTCGTGCAGCTTTTTTGGTAGAATCATCTTTTCTTTTTGGTGCATTTCAGTTTATCTACAACAGGTTTATCTCATGACCCTGCCTATCCTCTCCTGCTATGGATTATGGTGAAGATGAATGAGTATTTGTGGGACTTGCGTTTCCTAGAGCCTATGCTAGGTTAAATGGTCGGAAGCTGAATCCTCTATGGTATTTAAGCCCCTTTGCCAGTATGCAGAGAAGATGCTGAGAACTTTACACATGCAAATTAATTGATGCTTTAGCCTGGGAATTAACATGAAAAACTGAAGAGGAAAAGAAATTTCTCCAGTGAAATGCATATTTTAATGAGAAAAGTTCATTACACATTAAACAAAATGTTCTGCTCGAATTTTAAACACATCTTTCAAAGCTCTGTTTCAGTACGACACACTGTGAGGGATGAAGAGTCTAAATGCTTCATTCAGAAAGCATTTTACCTTTTTTCCCTGATAGCTGAAACTAAGCACCAAATAGCAAAGTACAATTGCACTTTTCGTCCATGTAGTTCCCCACAAATATTATCTGAGCCCCCTACATAGTGTGTAATCATTCGCTACCATGCAGATATGCAAAACACCTATTCTTTCCACACATTTTTTCATCATAATCACAGTATTTGCCACTGGCACGCACACATACCACACTTAGCATGTATACATTGACACAAAGCAAAGTTACACCCCGTACCAAGGCAGCCGATGTGTTCTTCACCGGGTGTGGAGACGTATGTGTTACATAGCATTTCCTTTAAAAAACTACAGAGCTGAATAGGAGAAGGATTTCTTTTTTTATAACTTTTCTGAAACAGGAAAAGGGATCAGATGAGTGTTAGAGGCAGAATCACCACCTCAAAGCTGTTCATGTTCAGTGCAAGTTTTTTCATTCCTAAAAGTAGCTTTGTCACAGGTAGTGAATGATGGACTCACTCCTCTATTCCAAAACGCTAGAGGGATACTTAACTGGTAAAACTAGTCTTTTTATTCAAATAACTGGTTCCGGATAGGTACGAGTGAAACCAATTTCATGCAGGCTTTCTGAGTCAAACCTATTATGTGGTGAAATGGTATAGAAAATCATTGGTTTTGCTCTAAGCTTTTGATGAGCAACCGCATCTGTTTATTGTGACAGTCTATTTAAACTTATTCTAAGTAACTCACAGAGGCCTCGCCGTTCTGCTCTATGTTGCACTTGGCAACAGAGGATACATTTTGCTAACTAGAGGTGAATTAAAAACAAAAAAAGCCCACCTTCAAAATAATGTATTTTAAAGAAAAATTCTGAAGCTTTTTTCTTTTCAGTTTACTTCACTTGACTCAAAACAGAAATATTCAAGTACTTGAGAGACTTTTTATAATCTTATAAATGAAAAGTAGTATCACAATCTTTTTTTTCAAATATCATTTAGTGGAAACCATAATAAAAAAAGGCCACTTTGTTAGAAGAGACATTTAGCTTAGATATTCCCAGAAAGAGACCTAAAGGTTTTTTAGTTTCTCTTTTCTTTAAGGAAAATGTCAAGTTATCTTTTTTATTAAAGGTGAAAAGACTCATGGATGAACTGAAATATATATCCATTGGAAAAAAAAAAAAATAGACAAAAAAATCCCAGCCAGGGTTAAGTGCATTACTATTCCAGATTTGACAGCTGAGACTCAAAAGCACAGCCCACCTATGCTAGAGAAAGCACAAACACAGACCACCAAAGGCATTTTTAAAGCACACACTGTAATATACTAAAAATCTCCTGCCTGGCTTTAATAAACATTGTTCGGATATCTAGCACGGCCTAGATGAAGTTCATCAAACAGACTAAAAGTAAATAAAGGATAAAAAGTCACTATATACAGATTGCCTTGAGGTCCAGAGCTGGTTCCTATATCCTAACATTGATCTCCAGTCAGTAGTGAGCAATTGTGATTGGATACTGCAGCTTGGCCACGACAGCCCCGGAATACAGGGACTGTCCTGGTGTTCAAAACAAAACAAAACAAAACAAAACAAAAAAACTAGCCTTTTGTTTTGTCCCAGGTGTCCAGTTAGCACGTTAGGAGTGCAGAAACCAGGGGCTGTGGCGAAAGAGGATGTTCCCATCCCATGTAGCTCATTGCAGTATGATGTTTCCTCCATTAAATGACCAGATGTAGGAAGCACAGCTGTCTGCACCCCAAGAGGGAAGGAAGGAAGAAAAAGAGGTCACCTCACTATTTAGCAGTAGGAACATCCTCAGTGGCATTTGGCTCAAGAACCCCTTGTGGGTTCAGAAAATTGTAATGGCAAAGCCTGGGTCCTGCTTTTTGGATGTTAGTGATTTTCTATTACTGTGGTGGGCATAGGGTTCAAGGTCGGAGACATTAGACGTCATCACATAGTTTTAAAAGATTAATTTGCTTTCCTCATATATATATATTTATTTGTGAAAGAATTGAAGTAATGTAGCCCGGAAACAGGATTTGATTTATTTTTGGAAATACATTTTCTTTGAACCTTCATGGACCTGGCCAGTAAAGACTAACCTGGGAAATGATAATCCTCAGTTTGTATTTGCTCTATGCATTATGGATCCTTTTGAATTGATAGAGAAGTTCAGAAGACTGTTTTTCTCTTCTGTATGAAGGATTTGTTGTGAATAAGAATGAATCTCTGCTCTGTGGATAAATACATAAGCATGACCTATAAGAATTTTTATCTCTCTCCTTTCTTTTTATTGACAAACTTCGGGGCATACTTCCCATCTGCTGTGAGACAGGAATTTGCATAAGTCAGAGGGCACAGAATAATGCTTTCCTTTTTGCTATTCCTATAAACTAAACGTCTGCAAATAAGCTCCCAAGCCCTGCTATGATCCAGAGAGGTGATCAAAGAGTGAGAAGATAAATGGCTCAAAAATAAGCCATCCTTGGCCTTAGATAGCCTTGAGAAGTAGTAGTATTCTATTTATTTCTTTATTTATTTTTGCAGGGAGGAATATACAACTGGATTTTATTTGCTGGATTTGAAATAAGAAGCTAATTTCAAAGTACCAAATTATTGAATCAAGGAGTACAGCTTTCATCTCAATTATGCGTTATTTATCCCTTATATAAACCTTTATATATTTGAACATAATCTACAAATGATTCCTGAAAATTGCTACATAATTTAATGGGGACAAACCTAATAGGTTTCTGTAGAAATACAGCAGAATTTCCTAATACAAAGCAAACCAAAAAGCATCCCATTAATAATCTATAGAATTTAGTAGCAAATTAAACCTTCCTGTATTTAATAGATCATTTTATCCCTTTCAGAAAATTCTGCACCTATATTTAGAAAATGAATATCATTCTTCATTACTTTAGTTGAATCTTTATTTTTGTTGTTAACAGAATAAACCTTAAACTATACATGAAACTATTTGAGGGGATGTTTTTGCTTAGAGTGAACAGATTAGCCCCTATGAGAAGATACTATAGAGATGTAGTGAACTATAACCTTAATCGATATTTTTAAATGAACAAAAAAAAAATTACAATAGGAGTTTAATTCTTTTATTACACTCTGTGGTTTCATAATTCTATATATAATTCAAGAACCATGTTCCCATTTACAGACATTTCATAATGATGTGTTAAAGATGTTCATTTTACCAGAAATTATATAAATTCAAAGGAAAATGAGATTACAAACATTTCAAGAAGTCCTATTACAGGACCCTACAAGATTCCACACACGCATAAAAGTCCTTAAAAGATTTTTTTGTGAAAGGAAGCAGTATACCTACTACTAGCATCTCACACAACAGAAGTGAATTTGGACATCCTATTAAAGATTTTTTCAAGATTGGTATAATATACTCTCCTCTAGACGAAGTTTATCTATCTCCCTTATGGTTAGCCATCCCAAACTAAGGCTTGGGCACCAGCTCCAGATTCAAATACCTCAGTTTAGGTGTCTATGCGTCCATATGTGAGCTAGATGTTTAATTTCCCATTATAGCCAGTGGAATCAAGGCTTGACTAACCTGTCTAAACATAGGCATCCAGAGCTATCCAAGATGCATGTGTTACCACACTGTGTAACGTCAGCGAAGAGCAGAGCTGGAGTAGTTGCACTCAGGCAATGCCTACATCTACACAAATCCACGAGTCCTCTACTCAGGGCACAGTCAGTCCAACACTCCTGTACATTTGTCAGGAATATAATTCAGCTTTCTATAAAGACAAAGCAACAGGACATGAGTTTTTAGCTGTATAACCACAATGAAGGGCTACACTGCTCTTTTCTTCAAGGTCGGATTTTATGATCTCAAATCAACAAAGGCAGATTCTTTTCATCCTGAGAAAACCCAGGATGGAGGAATCAGCAAGGAAAAATGGAGATAGAAACACTGCCTAAAAAAAAAAAAAAAGACTAATATAGAAAAAAGCTTAAAAATAGTGCAAGTCCCAGAAAGAAGTTATATCTGGACTATACTATACACTGAATGAGACAGGAGGAGGGAAGGAATAGCACCTGCTTTTCTGTGGCCATTCAGACTATGAGATATTGAGACTCGCTTCCACTTGCGAGGGAGTCCCAATACTTTGTGCAGTTATTTGTTTTGGAAATAGACTTTAGCCATGAGGAACAAGAACAAGATTTCCTCAATTATCCCAGTGTAAGAGACCTGCAGTTTTGTGAGGCAGCTGAATTCCTAACAAAAAACAGGGAATACTGCAGTCTTTTCCAACCTGAGCCAGTTAATTTTTTCTCTGCTATAGTGCTGATCAGCTGAAACCACAATGATGGGGCACTTTGTTTAAAAGTGCCTATTTACTCTCACTAATTAACCCCTAATTCAGTGGCTGGACAGATAAAGATAATCAAAGTATAAAACACCTGGCATAATTGGAGCTTAAAAACGTCTTCTACCATCTGTATATTTTGCAGTATAAGCATTTTCTTTCATCCTTGTGCCGCAAATCCTTGCTCCGAGGAGCCATTTGTCAGCATGAAAAGCTGTGGTTAAATCTTTCTTTTTTTCCCTTACAGTTTTTATTTATACAGAGGCTCTTCATGAAACAACTGTTTATACTTGTTTTCTAACAAAGACGTAACTTACACTATAATTTCAGAGCTTGAAATATTAGTTTTTTCTCCTGTAATTGTACTTAATATGTACCCATGAGAAGAAACCTTAGATAAAGTAGCTTCTTTTTAGGTAATCTCAAAAAAGAAAAAATCCCATCCAAAATCAGGAAGGCAGGGAGTGATGCAGACCAAATATATAAATGGTTCATACTCCTAAGGATTAATCTATTGTTATTATTAAATAAAATGCTCAGATCAGTCTTCAGAGCAGCAAGTCTAATTTTCTTCTTAGCTTCCTTGGTTCAAATCCAACATTTATTGACAAGTACCTTATGGTGACTACAGTGGGACAAGTGTAGCTGGCAATAAGTATGTTTTTTTTTTTTCCATTGGTGTACAACATTGGCTTCATTCAGAGATGAATATGAGAGTCTTTCAACCAGGGGTTGTATGCGCTGAAGGGATGGTATGCTACTAGCACCTACTAAATGAAGAACAGGCTTACAGCTGTGGCATTTGAGGAGTTAAGAGCTGAGCTCATAAAAAGAGCTAGATGTAAAACATTAGGTGCCACACTCTCAATGATGTGAGCGTACCAGTCCTGGTTGTCTGCTGGTAGACTGATGGCTCATTTATTTGTTCTTGTTCTCTTTGTAGAATGAAACAGAAGATCATACACCTTTCATAATTTTATAGCAGAAAAATTAGGAACGTAGGGCTGGAAGAGACCTGCTGGATCACTGAATCCAGCATATACTTATAGGAAACTAGGTAAATAACATTTATTCCAGAAGAGACAAAAGAATAGCAATGCTTTCACCTACACCCTGAAACCAAAAGACATAAAACACTGTCCGTTATTCAAATCAAGGATAAGAATAATTATTATGCTCTATTAATTGGTTTAGATGTTAAGAGTATTTTTGGCTTCTTAAATATCCCATTCCACAGTACCTCTAAGAGAAGCTTTCTGAAAAACTTGGCAGTGGTCTGCATCTCCTCACTTGTACTTCTGGCTGATTTATCAGTTCGAAAATGTATTGTAATCTGCATAAAAATGGAGTCTGCAAACTGATTTGGATTAATCAGGTCTGACTGTAATTCCTTTTGGTATCCTTATTTGAACAGCACATCAATCACAACGGCTTCTTTTGATAATAATGTTACCTTAATATCTGATTTCATATTAATTCCATTGTAATTTAGTGGGCATTCATTCTAACAGTAATTCCTACGGAATTACATCTGACGTCCCCATGAATACCAAAATAATTCAACATGATAAATGTTATTACACCGAATACCAAAGGAGGCAATAATGATTTGCCATTTATAATAAAGTTTTACCCACAAACTGTTAGTGGACATTACTGCAGCATTAAGGATGTTCCTGTGTAAAACGGTTCGCACCCTGAATGTCTCCCCTGTGTGCCAACATGAGCCTGAATAGAGTTGCTCAGGCACCCACTTTCTGGACTCAGGATACATATGATTTATCATCGGCTGCTGAACCCATTCAATCAGTGGTCTCATATTGAATCTCGCGAGCCAAGCCTAGCCAGCCTGTCAATGAGGAAAGCTTGAAAGAGCACAGAGCTGGTTTCCAGGAGTGGTTGTGCCAAGACATTTCCTGATATCCTCTTTCATTAGTGTTAAATTAGTCCCTTCACATACCAGTAAGAGGGACTCAGCTCCTCGAGGGCTCTGTGTTTTGAATGAGGGGCAGACGTGAGCTCTTGTTCATCTCTATATGTGCATATATATTGCTATACGTGTACATATGTATCTTCATATTTATTCAGTGCCTATATATCTCAGTTGATGTATATACAGCTTACAGTGGCAGAGGGGGGTGTGAAAGGTGGTTGCCGGCATGACATTACAGAACAAATGAGACATAATTTGTTCTCAGTTTTTAGACATACCATCATTCTTCAGGAAATAAGACTGGCCAAAACAGAGTACAGGTATCCCTCACTTGCCTGGTTGACAGCCCCAGGCCATTGCTGGTCAGTTCCAGGGCTCGTGACCACGTCATGAGAATGAGATTAAAGAGAAATTGGTGCCTCAAGCTTTGTTCAGCTTCATGCCTGCTATTTCTGCAATGGCTTCTTGTGAGACTCACTGCCACCTCCCAGGGCAGCAAGTCTCTGTGACAAAAGCCTGTTCCTTTTTAGCTCGCAGCGTCGCTAGACCTAAGGATTGGTACGTGTATGGGTTGGGAGGTAAATGAAGAATGTAATTTTGCCTACTGAGCAAGAAGAAATTAAGGCTAAGGTTCAGATTAAATTTGTTTGCCACTTTTTACAGCGAACCCCTTTGGGAGTTGCATACTTTTGCAAGCTGTTGTAGCAAGTCTTAAGCACTTGGAAGGTGTTTCCCCAACTCAGTGTTCAATCTAGGTATTCCCGCGATGGCAGAACTTTCAAGCCTGAATCTCCTACAGTTGCTATATTGAGTAGTGTGTGGGCTCAATATTACTATCAAGTCAGTAATTGTTAAGTGACTGGGAAGCTGGAAACAATATGTGTTTTCTTCTTCTGATGGCCATCAGTGATCAGGCTACTTTGAAGATACTCTAGATATTTAGTATACTGATTGATGGGCTCATATTTGTGCAGAACCACTTGTACTCCAGCTTGATCTTTCCTTTTGCGCTCTTTTTCCGGAAGCTGAAAACGAATGAGGGTAAACTCAGCAATAGATGGTCCCTTACCATTTCATGCCTGCACAAGTCTATTCTTGCGCACATTCTGCGAATATTGATTGCTTTCATTGAAAGCAAAACTTGGTAGGAAAATAGGAAAAAAAAAACAAAACAGTTCTTCCCCTTCATTTAGATAGGAATGGCCTTAGAAAATCTTTGGTCCTTCTAAAAGGCAATTACTTTCTCCAAGCAGCAACCACTATAAGATACAACTTGGGGAATAGCCTATTCATAAGTCACCAGGGTCACTTTCAGTTATCTAATTTACTTCTTTTTTTCAGGCATTTCCTCCTGAATGTAATTTAGAGGAACTCTGGAATTGATCACCGAACTACAGGAATAATTTACAATAGCAAAAAAACAGAGAGTGCCTAAGCAATGAAAAATACAGTTCTCTGTTCTTCCTTCATCAGAGGTACATCAGTGTAGCACTGAAGATGTTCAAGTCTTAAACAGCCGAATCAGTGTTGAGAGCTAGGAGAACAGGTGAGGGGAAGCCATGGGTGTCAGGTACATTGCAAAAGCCAGAACTGTCATAGCTCATAAAGTCTGCTGGCAAGTATGCGCAAGAGCAGGATGTAACAAAGCTGGTCTTAGGCTTGTATTTTGCACCGATATACCATCCAGTGTTTGTCTAAGATCATTAAAGCAACAGGTTCTTTTTCAAAAGCAAATGGATCAAAATCCTCCATGCACTTTAGCTGTTCTGCTGGTCTATCCAGTATAAAACAGGCCAGTGAAAGAAGAATCTCAGATGCTGGCTAAGAGATCCATGGTGTGCCAGTTATTCAAAGCTTTCATAGGATGGTACTGTATTAGACACTGAATTTAACTGGCATGGAGTAGAGAACGTTAACGTGATACGGCCCCTTATACTTTGGAGATAGTATATGGCCTTCGTCTTTCCTGTGTCACAAAGGCCATTCCCATGTCATATATATAGAGAGAGAGTGATAGCTACATGGATAAGTCATGCTATGTGGATAAGGTAAGCGGTCCGTACTAGGGAACAATATTTGCAGTTCTCCATGCTTTAAGAACAGAAGAGATCACTGTGGTTAGCATAACACAAGACATTCAATAATTAGTTTCTCCTTAATCTTTGTGGTTGAATCAAGCATACATTTAGGAAGAAAATAAAAATTGATTTTTTTATATATTATTTATGGCAAATACAGTGCAATCCTTTCACTGTTCACAAGTGACACTCTGGAGCACCTTATCAGATGATTATTCAGCATTATCCCAAGAACTCCTAAGGGTCACCACAAAAAGTCTTCCAGCCAGTAAATATTGCTTACAGCTTTCTACACTAGATGTATAGCTATATAGTTTATCTTATCACAACCTTTTCCCAGACTATTTTGTAAGAATGCTGTTCTTCTTTTCTCCTATTTATCCATTTTTTTCTTTTATGTTAGCTGCAAACTCAATTAGTAATTTTTATATGTGCATAAACACATATTTTCCATTAATAAAGTTAATAAATAGCATAGAGCAAATGATCAGTCCCAGAGGAACTCTTCATCATTTTAATTAATGTAAAGCCCTTTCTCAGAAAGAATTTGTGATGAATAAGAAGAGGTGACATATAAAAACAATAGAGGTTGATTGGATCACGTAGAATAGCTATCTTGTCTCCTAGTTCTCTGAAGAAGCCAGAAAAGTCCTGAAAGTTGACTGCAAAGTCCAGTCTGGGAACGCAATTTGGCACTGCATTGACATCTTTTCTCATTCTGTACAGCCTTGCATCAGCACTTTGATTTATCTACAGAGCATGGAGACTCACAGTTGAGTTTTGTGCTTTTATGTGCCATTTGACTTACATATGAAAACAAGCAAATTTGAACTATAATAATGTTTATGTTCTGCTCAAGGTATCTTTAGTTTCTCATGACAGTGGTCTCACTTATTCTGTAAATTTAAGCACTGTTTGCTTTAAACTAGCAAGCTTACGTAGAATTCAGGTGCAAAGCAGGCAGCTGAATATAGGCCAACCTGTCAGTTATTTACAGGGTTTTCTCCACAGAGAGAGGTTTTGCTGTATGTGCTATTATGACTACACAGTATTGGCGTTCTTGTTCTGGAAAGCTTAAAACTACGATAGACTACAATTGTAGCAAGACTTCAAAGAAAATCAAATCATACTCTCTTTTATACATATATGCACCCATGAACACCAAATTAAACCTTTTCTAACTCATTGAAGTTCTTCCCATTTCTCCACTATAAAGTGAAAGTGCATGCCCTCTTGATAAAACCTGGCAAGTGCAATTAATAAATGAGCGCAGGAAATTACTAACTCTAATGCAGTAATGGGAACGGAGTCATAGCTTCAGCCGATGACCACACCATTTCAAAAAAGCAGCAGCAACAACAAAACCTGAAGGCAGTAGCTGCCTGCAAGAGCTTTTCCTTTCCTGCCAATTCTAGGCACAAACGGAGAAACAACGAGGAAAATAGACTAAACATTAGCAGTCAAGTTCTCATTGTGTACATATTGGCAATTCTTGAAGTCAAAGTTTTCTTATAATACTGAAGTCAGGACATCATGATGCTGCACTGATTTCTGTCCATTAAAAATCCTGACAAATGTCCTGTGAAACGTAAATGGTAATAGACTGGAATGTATGATTTGCAGCTACAGCATTTAGAAAAGAAAGAATTACATACAAACAATGGTTTGGGGGAGACTTAATCAAAAATCTAACTACTCTGTTCAGCAGATAGATACCATATATCAGATGTGAAGATGCACAGAAGGTCAGAAGTTATTAGGTACCTTTACTGCTGTTATGAGCATAAGCATAGTATAAGCATTAACTTGCAACTTGAAACTGGAACCCTAGGGCAAGATTCAGGTCTGATGTACTCCTTCATAAATTCATAGTAGTTCCACTAGTTTACTTTGTCTATCTACATCCAAATAGAATTTGACCTAATACTGTATAATGCATATGAATATTTATAAAGTTTCTTCTGCAATCAGTGTCAGATTATAGGGTTTTTTTTCTTTCTTTTTCTTGCTATGGACTTTGATGCTTTCATTGTAACTACTGGAACACTTTGCTCCACAGTGTGAGGATTTCTCAGGTTTCAAAGGAGGCCTTTGGCTAGATAGCAGATACCAAGACTCACGGAAAACACATAGATGAGAACTGATATCAAATAAATAATAAGAAAAATAAGTGATGTGAGGCTAGACAGCTCCTTCGCTCTACGACTCATCCATTTTACGTAATGGTGCTCTCTTTATTTTGCATTTTTGTTTGCTTGTTTCTTTTTTATCTAATGCTTTTTAAATTTTGAATCTTTAGTGGAAGTGTGGCAGCAGCACAGGCTGTGCCATCCAACTGAGATGAATGTGGCATAAGTTGCTTCCCATAAATTAAGCTCACTTGCTTAGTAAATCTGTTATAACAAGCTTGGAATGAAGAAAAACAACTCTCCCTGAAACATCCCTATTTCACAGCCAGGTGACACACCCCTTGCACACTCGTAGAAAGCCCCATGCCCAAAGAAATTGTAAACAGCTGCCACGGTGACCAAGGAGAACCAGAAAGCAAGCTGACAGCAATAAATATTCTCATGAATCAAAGTGCCGAGCTTAATTCATAGCGGTTCAGAGGTGCAATGGTATCTGTTGTCCTCAAATATTTGAACAATCTGCTAGTATTTGTAAAGATGATTGAAAATTCCCCAAATGTCCTGAAATAAAACATGATAGATTATATCCCTTGAGAGCTCATACTGGAAGTTAGTTATTAGCATTTATTTCTCTTTTCCATACGGGCACTCTGCTACTGTGCAAATTCTTCATAGCTCTATGCCTGTCCCTTACAATGTGTTCATACCGCATGGAGCACAGTGGGACCTGGATCTTTACTGGGACTTCTTAATATGAAAATAATGGAAATTATGAATGCAGAACCTTTTCATTATCCTCTGTTTATAATATGTCAGTCTTTTAAACTGATAGCAGGAAAAAATAAAAGAAGAAATTTATCTTGTTAGTCCCCTCTGAGTCATAATAGGGGAAGCAAAAGTATCATTGACAGCCTCCATATTCACATGAATTAGTCATATCATTCTGGTAATAATATCTCACACTTCTTTAACCTGTTCAATCAATGCACAGAAAGGCATGACTGTTCTCGTTCATGTTGAATTTTTACATTGCCTAAAGTTATGCCTGAGATTTTTGCCTGAAGTAGAAGAAAATACCCAATGGGTGAGTGCGGTAGATTTGAGTTCACCCCCACAGGATCTTCATGAGATAAGAAGAAATGGGAAAAATAACCTTCTTTCCAGTTAGAATTCAGGAAAGAGCTCTCTAAATCATAAATTCTGTATCAGCCTGTAGAGACTAAGTGTAGCCTGTTTCTTCAGCTATTTATTTCCATTGTATAAGTTACTAAACTCTACATAAAGATGAGCAAGCTGAAGAAAGAGAGATGGTTCAAAGACTACCTGGCACGCCTGTACTAGTAAGTTAAAAAAGCTCAAGACTGTTCTCTTGCTGAGACCAGGTAGAATGGGCACTCCATTTCCATCCTATTAAATTTACTTATTCTCCAAACAAGTCTAAAATGCCTATTGGGAGTGGTCACTGGGATGTTTCAATTTGCAAACTGGACTTGCAAACTAACTGTTGGGGAAGGTGCAGGTTACACTAAGGACTTTTTCATCCACCTAACAGTATAGATGATTACATTCTGGTCTTGGGAACATTCCCCGTCCCTGCTCAATTTACTGGTGTAAGTGTAGCCACTGAGGCCAGAAGGAGATTGCAATTTTTCATTCCCATCAGTGAATTCTGTAATATTAAATAAGCAACCAGTCTCCAGATGAAAACCAATATTCTGAGAGGAGAACAACTTTCCATTCCCTTTCGCTCCCTCTCCTCCACCCATTACAAAGCATATATTAGCATAAACAGAGAGATTAGATCTTTCTTTTACTGGTGACCTGTTCTGCGAACCGTGCCTTTCTGACCACACTTCCAATTGCATCCTGGCAGATAGATCTTCCCCGTGTGGAGGTGGTCGCGCTGTGTCCTTAAAATATCCTTTAGCCCAGAAAATAAATTCTGCTGGTGTACGCTGCATTTCTACCACCACAGCCAAAAGCTCTTTTGCAAGCCAAACATGCTTGCTGCCATTCCTTCACATCTGTAACATTTAACTTTAATGCCTCTGCCCCTGAGGAGCTGCAGAGTAGCATTTCAATTCGCCATCCATGGATTTGTCCTAAAGAATTAGAGACATGTCAGCTTATCAGTCTGTGACCTTTTCTATTAACATTGTCTTCAGGTTGACTTGGCAGCGCACAAGAAAAATAAATCTTGTTACCCGAAGCTGGTCTGGCTTGCCAGGATAGTGCAGCTGTGGCTCAAATCTGTTAAATTTTTAAATTGCAAACATTGCTATGACTACATAAAATTTATTAGGTAGAACAATCCCTGGGAAGGGATGGGGAGAGGAAAGCAATGGAATAGAAACCATTAAAATAGATATAAAGGAGGGGAGGGGGGTTGCAAAGCCTAGAAAGTTGCATTATTTAGCTTATTTACAGCCTACCCTGACATCCTAGAGATAATGCAAACGGAGTCACCATGTAAATTTTGTGACCTTTTCATGTTGCAATCTTCAGCAGATCTAAATGGAAACAGTTCCAAGCAAGAAGCATGGACTTTGTTTATCACCTCCTCCCAGACTTTTGTAATCTTCTTCTCTGTTGTGTTGCTTTCATGATGACGAGATGGAGGGGAAGCATGGTGACCTCAGAATTTGATATCAGGGATAGGTCTTCTGACATAAAACTGTCCAGGCACTGCAGCCCCTGCATTTCCCACTAGTCTGGTATTCTGTGGCAGCCCACTAGCCAGTACGGCATGAACTGCCCTTTTCAGAACGCTCTACACCATCATTTGGAGACATTCGGGGCTCAGCACAGGTACCTAAACACCTAGTGGTTTCTGAGATAAACTGGAATGAATGAGATATCCACAGCAGAGTTGCAGATTTGACATGGGACCTATGTCCCCCAGGCTTTTGTGCTGGTTAGGCAAAGATGCTCTAAGTTGTCTCAAATGGCATGAGATTTAGACAAATTAATTAAGCCTCAAAAGTGGGATTCAGCTGCAGATTGAGACATCTCAGTTAGTATCTGAAAGTTAATTAAGTCCTAAACTTCCATTTTAGTCAAAGGAGACCAAGTTAATAAGGGAAGTACAGCTTAGAGAGAGATGCAGCCCACCTTAAAACAGATACCTATTTTTGGTCATAGCTTTTGCAACTCTGTGCATTATATTGAGCAGATTTCTACTGACTGTAACAGTAATTTAGACACCCAGCTCAGATGTAGACATGCGCATGAGAGCACCTAAATACATTTTTAAACTTTGAATTACAAACTGAAGGGGAAAACAACAAAATGGAGTAGGAAAGGCTATTTCATCTGTATATTAGTATAGTGAAGACTATGGGATAGCATTTTTTTCCCTTACTTTCTAGGAGTGATATTGGCTGTTTTATTTTTTAGATAATACTTTTTTTTTTTTTTTCATTTGGACTCTCCCATTATGCTTTTACATAAAGCATAATGATCTGATTTGTTCCACTTGGCCCCTATTATAACAGTAATATTTCATAATTAAAACATCAGAAAGATACTGAATTTACAGTAGAAAAGAAATAACAGTAGTTTTGATCCATGCTGATGACTATTTCAGTGCAAGTCTGTGGGTGACATCATAAGATAAGGCAGCCAAATTCCAGACTAAGTATGTTCCTAAAGGCATTTGTACTGACATAAGTAAACTTGGCTGATTTTATGTATTTAGTTAGTTATAATTTCTGACCTCAATGAATAAATTCATCTTTTCATTTAAAAAAGATATTTCTGTCAAAAATAAAAATAAAAAATAGTGTGGTCTAGGAACTCTTTTGATGTCTTAGATGTGCTCGCTCTTTTCTATAGAAATAAATATTGGATTACATCTTCCATAATGCACAATATTATCCCCCCCTTTTGGTAAGCGGAAGTGACAATAGTAAATTAACTGGTATAATGAAGCAGGGCTCCATAGCCTACCCGAGAAAGCTGGGAGACATCACACCAGAGAGACGCACAACATCCGCATCTTTTACAGTTCCTGAATGTAGTTTCCTTCAAAATATTCCTCCCTTAATCCAACTGTTTTCCAGCTCTTTGTGATTATAATGTATTTGAAATTGGAACAGTAGCTTAGGCCACTGATGATTGCTGGCAAGTTGGAAACTTTATTTCTGTTTGTGAGCGGTTCATTTACGAGGCAGCATAGATTCTACTGCAATTTGGCAAATTAATAGAAGAAAGTTCTATTAAACAGGAAATCAAGAGGTAAAACCCCAGGGCCAGGAAACCCTTGTACAGCAGATTTCTGGAAGCTGCCAGGATATACAGATTGCCTTCTTCTTATCCTCTTTTCCTGAACGTCTGTTTTTGTCTACCGTAAGGCACAGGATTTTGGGGCTAGATTTTTAGGGTAGGCATTTTAGATTCGATTCAAAATGCCTGTTATTAGGTAATAATGAACTGAGCAAAATTTCATATTAAATCAGTAATCCCTTTTTCTTAGAGGCATTTGGGGTTTTCCTTGAAGATCTCTTAGACAAGTACTGGGCAGCACTGGATAAATGATCTCTTGTCATGTGATCAAAATTCCTAAGTGACAAAAGAACAGAAACTCGTCTTCAAAAAGCCACTTGACCTCAGATGTCTACAGGCATTTATCTAGCTCCCATTGGTCACAAAACAAATCAGTTGCCTCATTCACCAGGAGGATATAGACCTTAGGCTGTTAGTACTGTAAGCCTCGAAATAAAGTCATAGTGAACCACAGTAAGATAAGATACTTTTTATCAAATTGGAGTTGATGAAATTCAAAACTCTTAATGATGATCTCAGTACCCTGAAACATCTGAAAACAAATGCTGAGTAAAATAATCTCAGCTTGAGGTAGATTTTTTTTTTTTATTCTTTGAAGGAGGTATCAAGAAGAGCTTGGAACTGTGCCAGACTGCCACCTAAAGAACCCAAGGGAAAAAGACCCTTTAAATTAAAAAACAAGACTTATAAGGCAAAACAACACCTACTGATTGCTTGGCTAATATTTTTACATAGTACGAGCTGGTAATAGTCTCCTCAGAGAGCTAGACAACTGAAGGTCTGGACCACAGATCGAGATAGTCTAAGTTCCTGTTTGTGCAGGGTACATGCCAGAGTGTCCTAAGTGTCCTAAGTGTCCTTCACCTAGAAAGAGTGAAAGAGACAATGTTTAACGGGAAGATCAAACAATCAAACAACATGCCAAACTGCTGATTCAGTGGCTGACTGTCCATCGCATTTTCACTAAATAATTTGCTGATATATGACCTACCCGACAGTAATAACAATAGTACCTCTCTTCAGCACAAATGCATCTATGTTTCTCACTGAGTTTGACAAAGAGTATCATGCTCAATATTTTACATTAGCTAAACTAACACTGAGATTGGTGCTGTAGGCTTGTCTTCACAACTTCTTATCTTCTTGTGCATTGTATGGAATTTGGGCAGATGTTAACGCAGAGAGAAAAGGATGGCATCATGCTCAGGGTTTATGTCTCATGCCACAGTCTTTCTCTCTCTCCGGTCAGCCACCTTGATTATGACCAGCTTCATCCCTGTTTATCTGTCTACCTAACAGAAAATCCAATATGTTTAGTCTCTTTTCCTTCTGTCAGAATATCTGTAAATCTGTAAATGGACAGTGATACCTCTTAAATGTGTTATTTATATATATAATAAATTTATATTCAGCAATTTAATATACATTTAAAGATGTATTAATATTCATGACATTCTTAATTAGAGGTAACATTCTTTCAGAGCAGAGTATCGGCATGTAACAGCCTCCGTTTTCACTGAGAACCAGAGTCTTGGCCAACCCTGTTTTTGGAGGTTCATTTGTATTGCCTGTTGGCATTTTCTACAAATTGCACATTGTTTTGAAACTGTGCTTTGGTCCTCAGTGGTTATTTCCACAATGTGTAACATCTAAGTTATGTGAGGTTATTGCAATTAGTCATTAGGTTGTTTTTTTTGTTTGTTTGTTTGTTTGTTGGGGAAAAGGTGTGACCACTTTGGATTCTCACCTGTCTAACTTCAGGAACCTAAGTGGGGTTCTCTATACGAGTAAAGGAAATTTTTTTAGCATATTCAGGGAGAATTTAGCCCGATTAAGAGCTTAATCAGCCCCTAGAGTTACCTCTCCATTCCAATATGGGAAATGTAGGATGACTAGGCACCTAGCTTAGAATATTCTGATATGTTAAGGTTAAGTGAGATGAAGCTGGGTCTTTCCATACAAATTCTTAAAATCTGATAGCAGTGAAAGCATTTTTCTAGAATGTTCCCAAACAAATACACTACATTCATACTGAAAGGAAAGTTCATACTGAAGGAGGCAGACATAGCTACATGAATTGATTAGGCATTTGAACAAATATTTACTGAAGTTTCACGCACAATTTCTTCAGTTCAGATCTAATACTGAGAAATAAACATTTCTGTCATAAGCTCCTTTTCCTCTGCAGTTTCTGCCATGTGAGCTAGCCTTCACATATTTTTTTCCACATCAGCTTGCTCATCTATTTTTAATTCTCATTTCAGTATGTCTTTTCGTCTTTACTTAAACCTATTAATTTCTCTTTTCCTCTGGGATGTGTGTTTTTTTAAACTCTCGTAGTTTACTCTCGTAAACTATTTTAGGAGAGAATTTGTATGAAATACCATAAAGAAGAATTAACATTGTAACCATTAGGCAGTCTCTTCCTAGGCTAAACTTCTAATTAAGTTATCCTTGGTTCCTGCAGGGGAATACTCACCATATGTTTCTAGGGATACCAGGGTTAATTGTCTGCAGAGACTATAGGGAGTGCATTTCTTTAACTAGCATAAATTGCTGAAGGAGAATAATAACGTTTTCTGAAATAGAATTGCAATTTGAACAAATAAGAGCTATATCCAAAGTATCTTCTTACGTCCCAAAGAGGTTTCTGGTAGGTGGAGGAAGATTTGGGCAGCAGAAAGAACAAGATCCATGGCAGAACAGTTAACATAGGATCCATATCGAAGGAAAAGGGACAGATGGAGCAAAAAAAGTTCGCCTTGACAGAGGGATTAAGTCACTGCATTTCATTTGGATGCTTGAGTGTCAGTGTCATTGGATAGTAGTAGTTGTTGTTCATACATAAGTTAGCATGGTACAACAGTTACCAAATGAGGTGAGAGACTGAAGAGAAAATATAAGATTTGGGAATTGCTTGGTTCGCAGCCCTCTAAATAGGAATGAACAGCCCTATGCTATCTCAAATGCATTGTTTTTCCAAATTCAAATATATTACATAATATTATGTCTCAGCTTTTTTTTCCTTAAATTTTGCAAAAGAATATGATCTACATTGCAAAATTTGTGACAGCCCTGTAAAATGGAAAGATAGGAAGAAAGAGCTCCAATTTCAAAATGTAGATTTCTGCTCTTTCTACCCCTAAGTTGGCATATATAGTCAGATAATGCAGAGGGATATCGCTAGCATTTTGAAACAGTAGCTCCGTGACAAGCTGACTTGCGTGTTTCTTTCTTTTATGTGATCTTGCTTCTCATAAGGAACAGTAATTGATTAGAGCAGAGACATCAGCTTTCATCATTTGGTCCCTACCTACCTTAATCTATTAAAAGGGGATGATAAAACCTTGTCCCACTCTTTCTTTGAGCTACTTAGACACTAAGATTTTCCAGGTAGACTGTGCATTGGTACAATGCATTATGTGGGGTCTCTAAGCAGGTCTGGCAATTGGAAACACTCCTAAAAAGCAGCTGATAACAGTAAAATACAGAACATCTCCTCATCCTATGGTAGTCTCTAGATGGTCTTTCAGTCCTGTTCCTTTAACAAGCTCAGTGGATGGGGCAAGAAATATGGAACATCAGGTGATATCTACGGAATATATGTGATACAACGATGAAATTTAGGTTTTTCTGCAGTTACAGCTGTGGTGCAGCTGGGTATCAGGGGTATACCTGTGAGCACACTAAATGCACCTAGTCATTAATCCCATGCGTGGTCCAGGAGCTCTCCAGCTAGTCTCTGCATGGATGAAACAATGGACTGATTTGAGATAATGGAGCAGTTTGAAACTAGGCGATTGACTGAACTCCTAGGCTTCCTTCCCAGCAAAGCATTTGATGAATCGGTGCAGGAGCTTTCTGAGTGGGAATTAGGAGGTTTATAGGTAGGTATTTTGGACAATCCTGGTGATTCCTCAGGCAGCTCTTGCTGACCCCAGACCAATGGATAGACACTAATTGCATGCTTCAGTGTGTTGGTTATCATCTTAGGTGGAGAACCTGACTGTGCCAAACTCCCCAAGCAGTTCCTGATGTAGATCACACATTTGCAAAGATAAGACATTTGTAAATAATCAGTAGAAACTGTTTCTGCAGATGCAAAATGGGCACATAGGACAGTCCTTTATACACAGTTAAGATAGACAGGAGGTGTTTGTACACAGAGTAAGATAATCGATAGTAATGAATCATGCATGTGCTGGAGTGGTCACATAAGACCATGGATCAGCTGAATATAAGAACTGAGAAAAAGAGTATTTTGAGAAGTCCCACCTGATCTAGCTGAAGACATGGTTGCAAGGACCCTAGCAATGGAAACTCCCGTCACCAATCAGATAGCAACCAGCCAACTTCTCTGAGAGATTTGATTCCCCATGTGAGATCCCAATAAATAAGCTTTTTGTTTTGTTTTGTTTTGTTTTGTTTTAACAAACACTTTATCTGTGGATGCCTGTGCAACATGGATAATAGATGAATGCTTACCTCAGCACTGCACCCTGGCAAAGCACAGCCCAAGGTGTTGGTAAGAAGCTGACCCAAATATAAACCAAAGTTTTCTTCCTTCCTGTAACCCTTTAGCAAGCTGTCAGCACACGTTGCTGGAGGCAGAGTACTACCACTGCTACTGTGATTACATCGTGCTAATTGGCTTCAAGCAGGTTATATGAATCACTTCCAATCACAGCTTAAGGTAAACTCCCAGGTCATAGTGAGCTGGTGACGTGTACAGTCAGAGCACTATTGAGCTGGCCTTAGCTTTTCCCTAAACATTAAACAGCAGCAATGCAAAAGTTTAGCTCAGTTTCTACATGCTCATCTTTCAAACTTGCTCAGCATTGCCTTGAATAAGATTGTGTCTGGCAGCAATCACAAAGCACACTTTGACATGTGAATGGGATAGCTGCTATTGCATCAGTCTAAGAATAATCAGCACTGCCTCTCTTTCTGGACCAGCTGTTTTCCAGCTGTGAAGAACTGGTGGCAAGCTGGGCTGGGTGTCAGACACTATTAAAACTGAGCCACTGCTGCTGTGTTTGTTTCACGCCCTGCGGGATTTTACCTCACTTACTTCAAAAATAAAACAGAATACATTAAATGGTTTAGCAGCATGGTGGCCGGCTCAGTAACCCAACAGAAGCATTTTCCTCTACATGTTGCTGGCCATTCAAAGCATAATGCAAAAAATAAGCCCTTTTAGAATAATACAGTTCAATAATTGGCCAGTGTAACTTTTCCCACTACCTACTGCATAAAGCCTTCGGCCAGCACTTGTTTGTGTATGCTTTTTAGTTTTTTACACATCTACTGATGAGTCTAGTAAGAGTTTTGTGCAAATGTCTCCTGCTGCTCTGCTTATGTTTTTGGGGGCTGAACTGTAACTTGTAGATGTATTTGTAGAGGAGGAAGGATTCAGTTAAACAGTGATCTAAAAATTTAGGATCTAATCTTTATGTGCTATTTTCGGTTAGCATATAGGTGTATCCCTTCATACTTTCTCTGGCTAATTTGTGTGATATATCAAAGAATCAGGTTGGCAAGGCTGACTGTAGATCACTTAAGTACAGATTTCTAGTAGTTTTCAAGAATTTAATTGCTTAATGTGGCAAAGTTTAGGGAACAGATTTTTAAGTTAAGTTCAGGTATTCTAAGGTACACCTAGTAATGCCCTTTAACATAAAAATGTATTTTCAGAAGTAACTATGTGCCTGATATCTAATATCTTGATAATATATGTCTTCTCTGATTGGCTAAAAGTTCAGATCAGATGGTTACTGGACAGATAGCATAGACAGTGTAAGACTGTAATTTAGAGGTGTTATTGCACCTTTGATGGAGGTTTCCACTTGCACATCAAGTTGGTAGAATGGGTTGTGGAAGCACTCCTCATTACAAAGTCAGCTGGTTCATGCCTAGTACCAGTTTGAAAAAGTAAGTTTTTGATACCTTAATTATTTCAGGCATGAGAAGAGAGCAGGCAATTCAGTGTGAGCTATGTAGATCAGAAACAAAGCTGTGATTTAATTAATGCACATTTCAGTCTGTGAAGTGCAGTTTTATTTAAAAATATGTTTTGAATATAGACTGAGATCATAATGCTGCTGAGAAGATTTGAACATGTTATCTCAGAAGTGTATAGGATTTGTTGCATCTGTATCCTTGAGGTGGCTTTGAAATTCTCAAATATAGTTCACGGAATATTTTAAACTGTTTGAAAATTTCTGTGACTCAAAATAGTAGCTAACTCGGGGTTCAAAGCTTATTGTCTCAAGACCTACACTGAGCATTTGGCATAAGAAACATGCTTATCTAGGAAAAAAATCACATACAACTGAAATGCATCTACATCTTCAGAATATAGGCAGACAGATGAAAATCAGTGAGCCAGCTAAACTTCAGTAATCCAAATTTACCCAGTTCTGATATGGCTCATGGAGCAGCATTTACTTACATACTTCTATACACTAAGCATACAAGCATACTTACTTTTTATTCCTTATTGCATAAGCGATTAAAATTGTACTGCAGTTTTGGACAAGGAATAAAAAATGTCATATCTAATTGATAATTACATAATACTTTCACTGAGCAAAATATAACCATTTGAAATAGAAAGCTAACAGGTCACTCAGGCAAATAATCCCTAGCATCTTATACAAATATATAATCACTGTCTTTTAATTTGCCAGTTCTGCGCTTTCCTCTACTTGCTTGATCCTCATCTGAATTTATTTTTCTTAATATTTATTTTAAAAATATCCCCAATGCAATCTAATCCAGCAGTTTCTGAAATTTTCTATCCCCATAAGCATTGTAATTGAACCCCTCTGCTGCCCTCCTTATGTTGTTAATACATATATTCACAGTTATCTGACTCCCATCCCATTTAGTGGGCTTTGAATCAGACCATGCATGGTCTTTCCTCTTTTGCAACAGATCATTATTTTTAATAGCACAGTGGCTTTTTCTGTTTCAAAGTCTGTCTCTGGATATGACCTCTAGGGATTTCGCAAACTTTTGTAGCTCTTGTGCAAGACTCCTTATCCTTTAAAAGTCCATAATAAATACCTGTCAGATATTGCTGCAACAAGATAACATATTACCTCTACATTGGGATCAATCAAATCCCAGGCCTTGAGATTCAATATATCTTGTCTAAAAGATGTAAAATTTACTGAATAAATTAAGGGGTAAGTTTAAAGACCCTGTGGACATAAATTAGGAAATGTAATTGGTTCACATCTAGGATGCAAAATCCTCATGCAGTATGTAACTAACGAGCTATGTGACTGCTTAAAGGACACGTATACTTCCAGAAACAGAGCCGGAGCTGTGAAGGCCACATATAATTTTCCTAATTATAACATATCCCTTTCCATTGCTGTAATTATGACTTCACTGGCATTTCCATCTATCAGTGTAGCAATCTCATATGAATTCATGCAGCTTCGAGGCACTATTGCTTGGCACTACATAGTTATTTATACCAGTGTATATTTTGTGTAAAACGCAGTTAAGTCAGCTCTATTCTGATTTTACAGTGAAATAAATGGCATCCTGTTCTTGCTATTGGCTTATCGTGACTTCTCATGACAAATCACTCCTCCGCGTCAAAGTTTCTCCACTGTAAAATGCAAATTGTTTGCACCTGAAGCATATGATTGTTGAGTGACTTATTTGCAGGAGGACTGGATTCAGCCATTTTCCCTTATCTTGAACTGTGGTGTCAGTGCACTTTTATGGATGTCAGAGAACATATCTACAGTAGAGTCATCCTCTCAGACAGCTAAACCCACACTCAGACTCCAGGCAGTGCTTTGAATTGACTTGTGTCAATTCGAAGTGGTGTCTAATGGACATAACTTGAAAAATTATTGAGATCAAGAGTCCTAGGAGCGTATTCAAGACCAAAGACTTCTCATTACCCACATTTCCACATCTACTTCCAATCTTGCCAGTTTTTCAGATCATTCAGAGTCTCCCCGTTTGGCTTCCACAGGTTTTCTGGAGATCTGCTGATCCTTTTTACCATGACAGTTAACTTAGAGAGGGATATAAGAGAGGGATCTGTTGAAATCAAACCAACCAGAGCCAGCAGCAGGAAAGCAGCCAAGGAAAAGGAATAAGTCTGGGCTTCTGCATAGACAGCAAGTGGAAATGCTTGCAAGTAACTGTTTCGCACCAAGCTGTGAGGCCTTATTTACACTACTGATGAAAGCTGGGCCCTCTCCCTCTCCCTCTCCCTCTCCCTCTCCCTCTCCCTCTCCCTCTCCCTCTCCCTTTTCCTTTTTATTTAAAATCTGAGAAATAACTTGATAATTCACTGTCAAGATATTAATCTATTACCTAAAATCACCAGAGCACAACGTGGTAAGGCGGGGAAGGGCTTGTCTTTATCTAACATTTGCAATTAAACTAAATACTCTGAGAAGCTGCTGACCTCCACTGTTGAAGCAGACTCATGGATTAATAGACTTCTGATCCAGAAGGGGCTACTGTAGTAATCTAGTCTGAATCTTCGTATAGTATGGGGCCAGAAGCATCACCCAGGAGATTTTGCATCAGGACCATAACTCGTGCAAGCATTACAAAATCTCATTCTGAAAATGTCTAGAAATTCTTATATCAAGACTTAAAGTAGTAAATTTGTGTTTTTCCAAATGAATTATTCCAGCAGTTCATTACCTTGTTTTAAATGTATGCTTCTGCAGTTTATTGTTTGTTCTGAACCTTATTGCCACAGGGATTGTCACAGCTTTCCCACATGAATAATTAACACATTTCTTTGTGAGAACCTTTTCTTTTAAACTATACATTCACCCAGAGGGATGTAGCAGAAAGCTTTGCTTAATGACAGCCCCCCCAGAACACACTGTATTTCCCACTCCGCACACAGAACAACTACGATGTCTAATTGTCTAATCTGTCTAATCTGGGAATTTAATAGCTGAAGATAAGGGTCATCATAGTTTTATTAACTGTCCATAGCCTTTTCCAGTTTCTGAGATACTGTTCCACCTTCTGGTCTTACATTAGGAACCACATATATATATATATATATATATATATATATATATGTATGTGAGTGTATGTGTATATAAGAGAGAGAGAGCAGAGAACTAGCTTTTATGTGTGTGCGTAGAGAGGCAGAAAGAGCAAGCGATATGTCGTGTACTACGTATAAACTGGCCCTGCTTTGAGCAGGAGCTGGACCAGACGACCTCCCGTGGTCTTTTCCACCCTAAATCGCCCTGTGATTCTGTGATGCAGTACACTGATCATTAACTGAGTATCTGAGTCCTTGACATATATGGATATGGATATTCACTACATTTCTCCCAGATATTTCAGTATTTATTCCCATAGATACATAATTCAACATAAAAGGAGCAAAAGGTAAAAGGTAACTAAGTTCTGTTACACAGATTGACTTACCTTCTCAAAGCCTTCTTGATAACGGTTACATCAGGCATATGAGATCTATCCGTTTCTGATACTTCTGTGGTCTTCACAACTTAAAAATGACATTGGGATTTACTGTTTTCTAGCAGTGCATGGTGTTGCCAGCTGACTTAGGCAAGCAATCATAGAAAGGCTGCAGGTTTCTCTTATGTTAAGTTTGTAATTTTGAGGTTAGCCCTTATCTTTCACACAAAAATTCTTGATTAATTTACAATATACTCTCATGTTTTGCTTTCCAAACACTATTGCCAGAAACAGAGGAGAATAAATGAGATGTTTCATTTGTGTCAGTTGGTCTTAAACTAATTTAATGGAAATATTTTGTTCAGGTATAAGTGTTTGAAGGGATATCTCATCATACATTGCCAGTAGCGTCACAGTTATTTCTGCTGCATGATTTTTTTTTTTTTTCTCAGTGTAGAAACTGATATTGATTGTCCTTGGCTCTGCAAAAACGCTGATCCTTAGAGTGTAGAAGAGGTGTTGTGTCCCCCTTTTAAAAGACTGGGATGTTGACATGTCAGAAATTGCTTCAAAAGAATGTCTTCCTTATAAGATGAATGATAAACCTTAAAAATATTAATCCACGCGAGGAGAATGTATCTTTCTTCTAAAAGTACATATAGATATGTGAGTGAAAAGAACAGGGGATTGCTAAGAAGGTGCTGTGGTAAGGGGCAAGAGATCATCAGAAAGACATTTTATGTAATGTGTGCATGTATGCATTTTTTCTTTTATTGCTTGTCCGTAGTTTATTCTCCAATCTGTATATTCCCACACTGTTGTTTTGGTTTCGATCAGTTAGAACTCATTCAAAATACAATTACAGTATAGAAATAAATAAGAACTTCAGGTACTCCCTGTTTCAAGGAATTTAAGAAAGTTAATATGAATCAAAAAATAGAAACAAAATAAAAATAAAACACTTCCACATATCATTTAGTTTAGCAAAACTTTGGATGAATTAGGATTTAAATAAAGACTGTGGGATTTACCCCTGTATAATAGTACGAAATTTAGGCACAGTTTTACCTATGTTGTTGCTAATTGAGAATATATTCAATTACATACCTAACCTGATTTACTTGTTGTCTATGCAATTAAAATGCAAATGTACAGGTCCTAATACAAGGAGCCTGCAATTTGGCTAAACAGTAGCACTATTTAATACTGCTGGTGCTACTGTTAATAACAATTCATATGGAGAATTATCCCAGTTTTTACCACCAACATGCGCCATACTCATCCTGAAATAGGACTTTATGTGTCCTGGGCACAAGCCTGAAGTGTTTTGCTGAAGCCTGAACACTATACATTTTTGTAAGAGTCTTAAGTTGCTTCAAGAACCTCTGTTTCAGGTATCCCAATGCCCTCTTTAGCCAGCCTTGCAGAGAAATGATTCCAAGTAATGTGTCATCTTGGACCTCTTTTTAGCTTTATTCCCTTCAGTGACTCGCGAGTTTGACTTCCAACATGCTCTTCACCGAACAAAGTGTAAACATTAGACTCTAAGTGGGATTGTTTCCATGCTAACAGGCCCAGACAATTCTGGCACAAACTAAAGGGAAAATCTTTTTTTTTGCAATAAAAATAAAAACATTCCCCTGTGATACCTTTTTAATGACTGAAGGCGTTCAGAATCTATAGTAGTCAAGGGAATCTTATTTTGATTTCTCAGAGCGTAAATTTGATTACCGATTGGAACATATCTGTATTGTACATGACATGAGCAACGCCAGCAAACACAGAGGTTTGGCACGTGTTCATAACCACCGTCCGTGGTGATACCAGCCTCCACATAGGATGAATTCCGTGCAGCAAACAATGAGCATCATCTGCATAGGAGACAACCTGGCTTATATATCTTATGTTGTCATGCAGACAAAGGTATCTGTACATACAGATAAAGGTGTATTTTATTATTTCCCAGGCACGACAAGAAGCAAAATCTTTCTTATGCTGGCCAGTTTAGGTAGCTTATGAATTCACAGTGTTAATCTTATGGGAGGCTAGAGGAATATTTTGTTTTTACCAAAGAACATACAGAAGCCTCAAAACTGCTATTTTATTATGGCCCAAAAACACTACAGTTGCTAAATAAAAAAAGCCTGATGTTTGTAGCTGCTAACTTTGAGTTTATTGCAATCCAAAACCTAGGAATTAAGTGTGCATCAGTTTGTCTCTTGCCCTTGAAAAAAAAGGAATGACTTTGTTTTGTTTTTTATCTAGACCTACTTATGGGCTATCACGCCTGCTACCTACAACATCCTCCTGGGATAGATTATAAAAGAATGCAGTTATGTTTTATTACTGATGTGTGAAATAGGAGACGTCTTGGCTTTACCCAAGTACTTGAGTTTTTACATTTTGGAAATGAAACTATCCTATAGCCAGACTATTCCCAATGTTTCCTAGGCTTGACTGTGTTATCTGATGGCATCCCAATTCTATACGAAGGGAAAGTACAAGTATGTGTTAGTCCCCTTCTGCCTCACATATTCCTGCTTGTATGAAAATGATTCCCAGGAGCATGGGCTGGAAAAGAGCAAATTCCAAGCTGGAAAATAAAGCTGCACCTATGTTAAAAATTGCACTTGTCCCAGATCATTCCCAGGCACTGAGACCTATTGACATGCAAGAGCCTTCATCTGTGTTACTACCAGCCTCTGAGACAAGGGATTGTATTCAGAGTTTCTATTGGAAATGGCTCTGACCGACTGTAAGTGCTGTAGCACGCCTAGAAATTGTTCGGGATAGTGCCTGTTGGCAGAGGTCAAAAGTATGCCAGGGACTGTCCTAAATATTTAGTGTATAGACAAGTGAATTGCCTGAAAATGTTCTTTGCCATGTTCAATTTATTACTCTAGACAACACTCAGGGTATCAGAAGTCCAGGGCACCTCATGGCACAGTCCCTCACGTAACCTCGCTGCACTCACGTGTTCACAAAGCTGCAAATCTCCTTGATGCCTCTGTTGTGCCATGGACTTGCCACCCTGCACACAAAGGCTGATTCAGTGATGCATTTTTTTTTAATCATTATGTTATGCCTCTAGATATCACTCTTAACAGATAATAACCTCTCTTCTGTAGAAGTTCCAACCCACCCCACACCCAAACAGTTTCTTCCAAACACTGAATGTACTATTCTTAGACTACATATAAGCAGCTGACAGGATTCACCTTAGATCAACTGAAGCAGCCCAGGCTCGTCCATGCTGACGTGCATCCTCAGTGCATAGCAGTTGGCTGCAGCTTTTGTTGCAGACCTGGTGGTAGTTTCATAATCCTAAAACATCAGTATTATTTTGTGAATGTGAGAGATGCTGCAGCCCTTAAAAGAGTGTTTTTACAGTGTGCTGTGCTGTATGGCAGGAAGGTATGCAGTGCTTTAGGGTCAAAGGGCCTGTGTAGATGGTGTAGAAAGACTGTTTAGGGTAAGGAAAGTCTGCTGTATATCTGAGTCAGCTGGATTACCAATAAGGAAGGGTTTCTGAGCTAAACTACCCCTAGAAACCGTGCAAAGATTTGGGCTCATTTTGTAACAAACACTGAAATAGTCTTATAGGTATACACTGTAGACAATCAAGGGGCCAAGGTTTGGAATGAAGTAGAGAGTAGGACTTTTTTACCCTGTACACATATCCACCCTACAGCTTATCATTCCACCTGTTTGCTTTGCTTCTGTCTGGTTCTAAATCCCATCTGAAGATGAATGAAAAGCTTGCTCTTTGCAGAACACGCTAACCTATGCTCACAATTCATTTTGTGCCAAACTCATCCGTTTTACCTGCTAAGAGCCACCTGGTCTGTAAGTCCTAAAATAGGAGCTCCAAATTTTTTTTCTGCCCTGCAGGTCCTTCAGTAGGGGACAGATAAGGAAGCTCCTGTAGAGGACTCAAAAAGGAACCTTTCTTCAAGTTTATTTTTATAAACAAATGTGGACTTATTTCCTAAGACCGTGCGTGTGCACAAGTGTGTGTGTGTGTATGCGTGAGGGAGAGAGAGAGAAAGGGGGAGGGAGGGAGAGAGAGAGAGAGAGAGAGAAAATTTATATAAAAGCAAATCTCTTTTTGAGGGACAAAAGCAGATGTGAAATGTCTTGCTATCATAGAAAGACCAGGCCTTGAGGCAGAATGTGGCTTTTATCTTTGATGAAGAAAGACAAGATTTTTTCTCAAGCAGCGTGAGTTACGGTTTCTTTGTAAATGTCACTGAAGAAGAATGTCTCTAGTCTGCCTTTCATTTATAATGCCATTATTAGGAGATTATTCAACATTCTGAAAACCAAACAAGCTAAACATCCAAAAGAAAATAATAACCCTTAATAACCACCAGGATAGGAGAGAGTGTATATTTTGTTTATGTTTATAAATGCCTCAAAGCTCTTAACAAATATCTAGTAATTTAGCTTCAGTACAAACCTGGGAAGTAGTTAAGTTTTTTTTTTTTTTTTTTTAATCTACATTCACATCATAGGCAATTGCAAGAACCGGGAACCTAAATCACAAGCTGAATTGGTAGCAGAGCCAGGAATATAACCTATGAAGTCATCTCTGTTCTTCTTTGAGAGGTTAATATCGGAATTGACACTACCCTGAGTATCTTTTGCCCCTGAGAACTGACAGTGGAAATTCTGTCTACTTAATTTAGATGCCATATCACAGCCCTATGGGTTTCTAGCCTTAAAAGGACTATCCAATCCACCTAACAAAACGCCGGATCTCCCTACATAAATTCAATTGAGCAAAGCATTAACCTCTGAAGACTTGTCCAGCTTATCTGCCTCCCTCTTTCTATCAAAGTGCTCAGGGCAGGGACTCTTCATCTAAGTATAGAAGTAATGCTTCGAAGTCGAGCCTTAACTTCCTGACATCTTGCAAGTTACTAGAAAATTCTCATATGCCAAAAACAACTGCAGGTGTCTAGTGCCATTTGGGATGATGATAATCATCCTGCCTGACCTCTAGCTGGTGCTCCAGAGGATAGCAGGTTTCCTATAGATCCTTTTACATGTTTGCCAGCCCTTTGCAGCAGATATCCAAAAGTAAAAAGAAATGACATCAGACGCCTAAATATGACCAATGGAATTGAGCTGTTAGGATGGGATTAATTTACATAATTTAACTAAATCTTTGTGTTAGAAATCAGACTCTAAGCTAGTCATCCTAAGCTCAGTTAAGGGTATAGTCACCTGCAGATAGTGATTCATTTTATCTAAAACTGATGCTAAAGATAGGTGAGAAGGACCATCCTTTGGAGGTACCTTTATCGCTATCATATCCCCTATAATAGCATTTTAAGGTAACAGCTAAATTTTAGGTGTCTGCCATTTAGACGTCTGAAGTTAGCTGAGAACTTATTTAGAAAATGTGCGGCGAATGGAATGAGACACGCTAGGAAGCCTGAAAAGCCTAAATTACTACTCCAACCCCTGTAAAGCTTCTGGCCAAGTGTCTTGGAGGACATAGCAGGAGTAGACGCCACAGAAGCAGCCAGCTTGGACTAGAATGGAGAAATGGGTCTGCCAAATTTAGAAGCTCTATTAAGATAACAAACTAAATTTAGATGAGAGCTGGGAACCTATGAGAGTTATTTTCAGTTGGTTTTCGGCAAAAAAAAGGCACTACCACTGAGCTAGGAATAATCAGTGCTCTTTGCCTGCCTATCCTTTTGTAAACCCAGTCGGAAAAGAGCTGGGGACCTCCTTCTTCCCCATCATCTTACCCGTGGCTGGGCATTTTATCTCATCCTGAGAGAAGGTATCACCTTTCAAGGGGACAGTTTTGTTATTTGCTTTCCATTCAGAAGAATGCTCTGTTCTTCAGCCCATGGTAAATACATGGGTAGGAGGGCCGAGAAGAGGGAAAAAGCAGTATATCGAGAGTGGTGGTCCTCAGTCCTTCTATAACAACAGGAATACTACAAAGGACTTGTAGGACTCATTCCAGACAGATTTTATTTTAGGTTATAATTAGGAAAATGATAGAAATGAAAAGGACGTGACTTCTAAAAGTCACCTGGGGAGTCATTTTTGAAAGCAAAGACAGAACCTACATCTTCAGAAAGGGATTCCAGTTTTCAGATCCATATTTTTACTGTTTATATAAACCATCAGGCTGGCTTGAATACAAAGTGAAGACTCTCTTGACCTAATCAAGAAAACTTCCTCAAAGGAGACTGAAGTATCCATTGCCTTTCCTTCATTTCAGAACTTTTTGAGGTCTTTGAGGAAGGTCATTAGCAAAAAATTGGATATCTTTCATGATCTATATCCTATCTTTACCTGCCTCCAGCAGGGAAAATGAAAGATAGCTCTCCTGTGCTGGAAATAGGCGATCACAAAGGACTGTTTTCTTTTGCAGTGCAGAAGCAGGTAGGATGTTTTTTGGGAGCCTTCCTTAACTTCAACAGTCTCTGTGGTTGCTTCAAATGTTGGCAGGGGTTTGGGCCTCTCTGCTTGCTCAGCAAAGCACTGCTCCTCTCAGATTCCCTTGTCCACGTCATCATTTAGGCAGAACCAAACTTTTTTGACTACTTCAGAAAAGGTCTAGTGCTTACTCTCACCACTATTTCACTCAGCTGTATTCATTGAAGGCTTTCTAAGGGTCTTAAAATATGCTGTAAATATGAGTTTGGCTTATGTATTTAGACAATTTTATTTATATACCTCTCCACTTTTTCACTAGCGAAGAGAGGGAGCTGACAAAACCCAGGGTCTTGGTTTTAGGGCAGGAGGTGGGGAAGTGATATCTCTTTTCCTCAATGTGTGTACACGGGTTAAACTGGGATTTAGATCAATTCAGTTGCCCAAGGACAAATAATAGTACCAGCTTGCTGCACTGGTACATGGCCTGCTGTTCACTCATCTTCAGACTGAAAAAAAAATAATGTCAGAAGAGTATAGAATGGGGAAGCTTTATTTTGATGCCTGCAGTGGTTTCCACAGGAAAAAAAGAGGAGAGCCTTCCATTCTATCCCAATTGATTTTTTCATGACTAATTAGAAGGGTTTGCATTAAATACTAAATATTGATTTTTTCAGCATCTTATTTCTGTTTTGGATCTCAGAACATTTGTACCAACATTCCCTCTACAAGGACAGCTTCTGTTAATGACTCTCAGCTATCCCTGACAGTCGTGTAGCCAATTAAAAAAAAAAAAAAAAATCTTCGTGGAAAACTTACCTATTGATTGGGAGTTTTGTGTTTGCTTCTTACAGGAGTAAATAGAGAATGAGGCATAGTTAGGATTACTTTAGGTTAGTTCTCTAGTAGGTGAATGTAATATTAAAGGACTCTAGAGTTTTATGTATGCACTTAAAACATAGGCTCTCTTTAATTTTAAGACACTCAGACTGGTTTCCAGCACTGTTCTTCCCTAAAAGAGAAACACATGACATCTACAGAATAGATAGTTATATCTGAGCAGGTCACTCCAGGCTTATTCTATAATTACCAAGGAAAATGAGGCATTTCTGTGGAATTAATCATTCAATCTGTTTAAGACACCATCTTCAGAATAATGAACTACATCCGAGAAACTGTTTACTAAAAAGAAGAAGCTTTAGGTGATTCGTTCAGATGTAGATGTCTGTACTTAGATAAATCCAAACTCAAATAGTTTAACTTCACAGTTAAATATATCAAGTCTTTGTCTTCTTTTTCATTTAATTATAAGGTCAACATGACATTTCTCTGAATAGGGTAAAATGTGTATGTCAGCATACTTACAATATATTATGTCAAATGAATTTCTATACTTGCTTTCCTATGAACCAAACTCTCCTCCATAGGGACATTAAATAACATCATGCTGACAGTGGAAGACTAAAGCAAATATATAACTTGTCAGGTCACTTCAGAAATGGAATATCTACTCTTGAGAGAATACCAGTGCCTTCTGCTTTGCTCCTAGCCTCTTACGAGCCTTTAGGGCGATGTTTAATCAATGAAGCTTGTACCCAGTGTCCATTCTGTAAATTGGCTGAATCTCTTTTGCAGCCCAGAACCTAGTCCCCCACATTGTCCACAGTACGTACATGTTAGTTTGCTCCTAAGTAAGCCAAGTTCTACAGCAGGAAAACCCAGACTAAGGCAAGTTAATATATTCCAGGATCTGCTTGTGACACATGAAAGGGTGGTTACAAACCTGCTCGCACCCCTGAACAAGTCCCAAGACTAGGACTTGCTCAACATCACAAATAATAAAAATAAATAAAAATTAAAATTATGTCAGAGGCCTATAAAAATCCACCTCAGATACTTTTCCCGTGACAGTGCTACATCACAGATCCGAAGTGCCTGAACTGGATATTTCTACATCTGAAAGAGGTAGAAAAATGTTACTCCCATAGTTTTGGAATAAAATAATCCATGAAGATTAGTGCACTGTATCCGTATCATATCTGTGGACTTTAAGGAATTTCTGAAAATTGAGCAGAAGGGTTAAGCAGTCTAGAGGGAAGGACGTAACCAGGAAATTTGAAAGGGAACAGATGATTCTATACTGAGAAAAAAGAATTATGCAGCAGAAGTAATTGTAATGATATTGGTAATGTATGATTCCATATCTCTTCACACACTTACACCTGAACAAAACATTTCCATTAAATTTGTTTAGAACCAACCGACACATATAGAACATCTCATTTACTCTCTTCTGCTTCTGGCAATAGCATTTGGAAAGCAAAACATGAGGATATGTTGCTGTAAATTAATCAAGAATTTTTTGTGTGAAAGATACTGATACGCACCCTCTTTTTGGATGCATTGTATAGAGGGAAATACTCTGAAATACACTGCTCTTTTGATTTTGTAATGAATTCTATAACCTAGTTTAATTGGTGTTAAGGTTATAAACTACATTTATGACACTACATTTATTAAAAAAAATATTTTTGATAGTTTTTTTTGCCTGGGAAAGCCATAGGACATTTTTTGAACTCGTAGCAGTTATACTGCTTTCAAAGCATAGATAATGGAAGAGGTTGGCGTGCATCCTCGTAAGACCATGGTCATGGAGGGCTGCAATAGCGGTGGGTTAATCAACCCTGTAGCTCCCATATAGACATTGCCCTAGCGATATATTAGATGCAACTTATATTTACCATCTTGCTAATTAATGCACCATTGATTTGGGATAAAAATTGGATCTCATCTGCCAAGAGCACTGAATATGAATTGATCCAATATTGGCTAAGTTGTGTACATTAGCAACAACCACACTGTCTGCCATATTTATATTTTCAAAACTGTGTGTTAGAATATGTAAATGTCTACATACATGGATACAGAAATGCTATAAACGTAAAAATATCAAGCATCTATAACACAAATTCATTAAGAGGGAAAGTTTAGTCAAGTAGTCAGCTTCTGAGGAATAAAACTGAATATTCCCCTGCTGGAAAGAAAAGAAATATAAGATTCCAAATATAAAACTACCTACCTAGTTTTCTGCTGGAAAAAGATATTTATGTAAACATCTTCTGCAACTATCTAGTTATTTTGTCTCAGCTATGTTAGCATCTGCTATTCCAAGGTAAAAAACAGATTAACCGTCAGACAGTGGATCTTGAGACCTAGTGTTGAAACTTTTTTTCAAATTGACTGCACTTTATCCCTTTGAGCATGTCTAAAAAGGGGAGTGTATAAACTATCACTGAGCTTAAGCAGCTTCAGCTCAGGCTGGATCCTGAGTTAGGGATTACATAACAGTCAGAGATCAAGTTTTTTTACCCAGGCGGTTATACTGTTTCCCAATTCAGCATTTCCTAGAATTTGATCCCCACACCAGAATTTTCCGATAGAGGTAGGAAAGGCCACATTAGTCATCTTGTTTCGGTGCTCAGACTTACATACTCAAGTTGAAAACACTTTATTTTTCCTCAGTGATTCTGCTTGCTAATGCATCTCAGGTTTTGTGGTAGGTGATTTCTGTTGCTTCAGCTCTGGCTCCAAGGGACACATAATGAGGGGAGGATTTCAACTTACTTCCTTTAAAAGTAAGTTTATAGCTTCCATGTGTGTTGAGAAAAGCTTGAAAAAAATTGCACAAGTCTATCCTGACAGGAAGAAAGCAAGGATGTTAGCCAGAGGGAATATTAAGAATATTCAGTGAACAGGTTTTTCAGTGTCTCGGGTCATGAGAGCTCTAAACGTTGAATGAGATGATCAGATACTGCTATAATAGCAGCATCCCTCCCAGAAGTGATGCGAATCACTGCTATTATTTTGTAAGACACTGAGATCATATGATGGAAAGCCCTGCAGGAAGGGAGGACATTATTTCTTATTGCCATTGCCTTCTCTCTCTAAGCTATTCAGTTCTCTCAGTTAATGACTACACCAGTCATTATCTTTCCTCTATTTCACTATTATACTATACCATGCCCATCACTGTCTTTCCTCTATTTCACTACTAAATGAGACTTACTTTTCATTCAAATGTTATTGAAGAAGTTAGTGCATCTAATTGAAGGTTTCTGACTCATTTATGGTAGTTTTAAAAGCTTAATCTTTGATTTTGAGGGCCCGGATGACCCTGATTACATGAACCATGAGCTACAGTATGACTTTCTATATTTTCTCTGCCATTAAATACTTTGATTCATTTGATAGCAATATGACATATATCTTTCCACCTTTGTGTGTATTACATGTATATTTAGTGACATCAATAAAATAAATGTTGAAGCAATATGCTTAAGTATATTTATCATGTACCACTGCTATATCAGCTTACTGTTACAATCGTATTGTGCAAACACTTCTCATATGGATAGGTAAATTTAAAATTCAGTTCTTTAGAAGTCTTTGTAGGAGACTTTTGCATGCGGTTTTCTCCTAGAAATCATAGGAACTGAGCAGATAGCAAAGGCAGGAGGAAAAGTAGCAGCTTTTATGTAAAGAAGAGGCTGTTTAGGCATATTTACAATCTGGGAAAAATATAGAGTGTTTCTGAGCTTTGAGAGATTGATCAAAAAAATCCGACTCATGCAAGTAATCTAAAGGAACAAAGATAAGGCCTCCTTAGATGACTAAACTCAATTATTTCCAAATGCATGGCAAGACCTGGGTGGAGAGAATCTTCCTTGTGCAGACAAGGAAATGTTCAGAGGAGCCTTTAGCTATGTGAGTGTAGTTAACATGAATTGAGAGCTCCTCTCAACATGAGCTCCTAAGGCTCATAATAAATAAGGTCTTACCACATTTGGCATATTTTTAGGTAAGTCTGTATCACTATATGTAAGTAAGAGGGGGCCAACAATCCTACTCTGAGAAACTTTCCTCAATTACTTTTACCTTTTGCTATTTGGAATGCTTTTACACATAATATGTCCCCTTCTAGAGGAGTGTCTGGAGGTTTTAGGGGGTATTTGGTATAATTTTCTTAAATCATCCACTGAAACAATGGAATCTTTTTAAAGATGAAAGGGAAATTGATTGTTCTGGGGTACAATGAAGAACATGGAAAGAATCCTAAATGGATATACAGTTCTCTAGAACAGTAACTAAGATTACAGCCATGTGCTCATGATCATTCCCAGGCACTGAAGCCTTTTAACACAGACATGTCAATATCCGTAGTATTAAACTTTCTTAACCTCTGAAAAGGTATGGCTGCATCCAAATTTCCTGTTGTGTATGGTCCCTGGCAGGTACTAACACCTATACTGTGTCCAAGAATTGTCTGGGAGGATGTTAATTGACCCAGGTAAAATTGTACCAGGGACTGTTGCAACAATTTAAAGTGGGAGACTGAGTTTCGGAGCGGTAGCATTTCCTTGTATTGTCAGACTGGAAAATATAAACGTGGCCTCTGTGTCCACGAGTTGTCATGTACGTCAATCAGCTTAAGGAAAGCAATTTTTCCTGGGGGATATCCAGGCGATAAAACCAGAATTCTGTTAAATGGACAAATAAACTCAGCAAAATCCTTGCCCTCCCAGTTCAAACTGTGCTATGGTGCTTAACAGGACTGGCAGCCTTACCATGTAAGGATATGGAGTTTGCTCCAGAGGAGGCTATTAGGGGAGAGGAGAGCACAGGTATATTTCTATACTCACCCATTTATCTTCAGTTCAGGTCACTCATGAAGAGGAGGATTCCACCTCCATATTTCCCCCCAAATGGCTACAATCATCTTCTATTCATCATGACATGTTTCAAGGGAGAAGTTAGAAATCTCTCAGCCCTCAAGGACTGACTGACAAAGTAGTGAATAAAAACACAAGTTTTAGCAGGCCAAAAGCAATGCCAGACAAACTGCAGAAGTTGCAATATTTTTTGATATTTTATTGAATGTCACTTCAGACAGGGAAACGATCTAAAACTTAGTATAATACCTTCTATGCTATCTTGAAATTCAATCTCTTTTCTTGATAGAGAGATACTGTGTTTTATTTATTTTTTCCTTTATTTCTTGCATGGCACTGATCGTTTGCTGGGGCCTTGCAAACAGGAACAAAGACAAGATCCTTGCTCCAGACTGCAGCGTACTAAGACAAGGGGTGGAATGCTTCAGGAGGTTGTGGGAATGCGTCAAGGCTAACATTTCTAAAAGTTATTAGTGATTTTGGAATAACCTTATTATTCAGCTCCTTTAGCTTGTGACACCTTCAATGAGATTGGTTTTGGTAACGCTAAGCACTCTCCTTTCTGAAAGTCAGATCCCTCTAGTGCAACTGAACTCTGATATTTTAAATTACTAGTGATTTCTGAAAATAGTGATTTTTTTTTTTAATACATGAAAATGTTTAGAATGATACTTGCTGTTTTCCTAGAGAAACTTTACCTCATTTCCCCTGTGGCAAGTCTTACAGAGGCAAGTCCTTTACAGGCCAGCTGCTCATTCCTTTCTGTCCTTGAACGATTTTTCATTTCACTCAACGAATAAAGATACCCCCTGCTGCCTTACAAGAGAATTGTGCAGTGCCCCCCTTCCCCTCCGCGTGCAAAGTGAGGGGTTCAAAAATCTGTTTTAACAGGGGAACTCCTGGCTTTGTGACTATCATTTCCTTTTCCAGCCTTAGTAACCTTTGTGCTGCTTCTTAAGAAGCTTGGATAATTTTGAGACCATAATGAGGCCATAATCTCATAATTGAGACTATAAACTCACAATTTTGAGACCATAATGGTTATCTAGTTTGACCTGAGGCAAAAAAATGGCCAAGGACTTTCATGAAGTGGCTTCTGAATCAAATTCATCATTTCTACTGTAGAAACAGAGCCTGGGGTGATGGTCTGTTCTGCATATAAACATACAGAATGTGCTAATATGAGAAATACTTACGACATCTCTTTTATATGCATCCCTGCCCCTGATAAATCCCCCGCTACAGTATTTGCATTTTCCTGGGACAAGATCTCAGGGAACAATCATTCTTCTTGTACATTTTCTTTAAAGAGGGACATTTCTATTTGTCAGGGACTTTTCATTCTTTTGAGCCTTTGTCACAAAAGGACAAGAACAGGAAAGATGTCAACTCAGTCCTCAAATACAGATACAAAGGAGTGGATAATTTACCATGTTCTTAGTTCGAAGGTACTGAGCCAAATTGCCCTCAGTGCTCAAAACTCCTGACACATTTTGAATTCGTTTAACATCTGTTTGAACCCACCGGACTGTCATGACACGGCATTACTAGCTATATCAGAAAATTTTTTATCATCAGTTTTCTTCCATCTAACTGTTTGCAGACTATGGTTCACTCTTCAGTATTTACTAAATGAAATTCATTTAAAATCAGTCTATGATGAGCTCTGTACCACTTTATCTAAACCGCGCCCACCATCTGAGATAGGTATTTGAGGTCCGTAGGGGTACCTCTACAGTGCATTGCAATCTGAAATAAAAACATATTGTGAGCCACTTAGGCAGCAGTTCGAAATCAGATGTGGGTCAGATTCTCTGACCACGTTCCCGGAGCCCTGGAAGGGAAGTTGCACTGTTTTGAGCAAAAAACTAGATGAAGCTCTTACCCTTACCCTGTCCCCAAAACACAGCCTGGTCTCATGTTTGCTCCGGACTTGCTGTGCATCCTGTGTATGACTAATGTACATTTTCTAATTATCTTCGGTTCTGAAAATAAGCAGGACGGCACTTCCTTTAGTAATTCCCCCACCAGCCAGAACGGGGTTTGTGACCCCACGCCAAGCAAAGTGGGACGGTTGGCTGCCCATCTCTTGACGTAGCTGGGAGACAGAGCCGCAGCAGTCCTTTTGGAGATGCAATTCCCCTGACCTGTTGCAGTAAAGAAGTCATTTGTCAGTTGTCCACATGAAGGCATTTTTGCATCTGTGACAATCTTTTTTATCACCTTGTTGGCTGGCTGAAGATTTTGACCTCATTGTCTTTAAGATTTTTTTTTTTTTTCAGTCACTGTGGTCTTTGTTCTAGAGTCAAAATTGAATTATGGCAAGCAATGTGCATACTACAGAGTAATACTGCTGAACCTTAACCAGGAGAAGTCCTTGGAGAACTCTTTGCAAAATACTTATTTATATGAAATATTGTTTCATTGTTCTTGTATTTAAAACAAGCACGTGACATAAAGCTTAGTAAGTCAGGTTTTTTTTGTTTTTTCTGTTAGAAAGTGGCAAAATAAATAGTTTTTAAATTTGATTTTTAGACTTGATTTTTCCATTTTTTCTAGTGGAAGCAACTGAAAAAGCATAATGAATTTCTTACCTTCTAATTGAAAATGTACATGTTTATATGCATGCATACATAAAACGTGAGTGCATCTAAGACATCTAAGAGTTAGTCCATCTGTTGGGTGTTTCAGCCTTGGCAATGACAAAGGGGTCAGCTCTCAGTTGTTCATATTAAAACTGGGTAAATGCTATTTATATGCATTTATTGTTGCCCATTAATGCTTCAGGAAGCATCTTGTTAGTACTGGGTTTCAGCAAATACGACGAGGCAGGTCCTTGCTTCCACTGATGCCATTTTACAATGTCCTGACAATGTAAAGAAACATCACAGTAGGTCTGGATTCTTCTGCATATCATATCATGATGAAAAGCTTTGAGAGCTTTTTAGAATAACCATCTGGTCCTTTTTTTTTTTTTTTTTCTAGAAAGCAGTATTAAACAAAACAAACAAGTTAACAGGCAAACAAGTGCTTTACAGAACTGGGCCAGAGAAGAAAAGACAAGGTAAACACAGTATACTGGATTCTTAGGATTCAGCAGCTCCTTGATGTGTTCTCTTGCTTTTAAGATACCCTTTCTAAAGGACTACTACCAGATGACTGCTATCAAAAATGGACACAGCTGGGGTCAAACCCATCAAAAGATAGAAGAGGAAAGAACCAGAACTTTACCCAAGCAAGCAGAGAAGCGTCTACATTGTTCCTGCAAATAAACTGAAGACAACAAGCAGCGAGTGCAATAAGGATGTATAAGCCATAACTTGATGAAAGACCACGCAGTGGTCAATAAGCATAAGTGCTAATGACTTTCTTAGGACCAGTGTTGTTTCCAGTCTAACTCAGCTGCATGTTTATTTCTTCAGTTAGTGTTTCAGTTTCTAGATGGTGTCAAAATGACAGAATATTTGGGGGGAATGTAAGCCCATGGTCACCACCACCGATTCAGAGACCCTGAGAACAGGTCACGGAGAAAGGAAGTGTAAAAAACTTCAAGAGGAGAAAAGTAAGCGTCCCTGGCTTGCTTTGAGGCTTTGCTTGGGTTTTATTTCTTTGTAATTTTTTTTTTCCACAATCATAACTATGTGATTTGTTCAGCCATTTGGGGGCAAGGATTTGCTAAGACAGTTTACTAAAATGTGATTCTGTCCACAGCGCAGGGCATACATGCACCAGGGCATCTCCCACGGTCCTGGTCTTCCACTGGCCCCACTGGAAGGACTCGTGGCACCCTGAGGTGGCTTTCTTCCAGCCCTTATGCCCCAAATTTCCTTCCTTAGAACAGGCGTAGGCTGTGCCCAGGGTATGCACACAGATGGATGCACCTGGAAATGTTTCTATATTCTACTGAGAGAGTTACCCAGTGGTTTATTCTCATTTTAGACACTCAGCGCTGGAAAAAGCTGATGTTATGTTTTTACTTCTTTCATAATATATACTACCTACCTATTTTTTTCCCTCAGAACACAGCTTTCATACTTTCTGTTTTTTGCCTTTGGGAGACAATAAAAAAGAGGCTGTTTCTTCTCATACTCTCGTGCTTTTCAATTGAGCAGGGGAAGGAGAAGTAAGACCCGCAGCTGGCACACTGCTTTATTCGCCTATTATAATAATGTTATTTTCTCTTTAAAATTGTTTTGCATAGGAGCACAATGTTGCTGAAATAAAAGGATTCTTTCATTCTCCTTTATGCAAAATTTACAGCTGCATGGAAGGGAATCCAGGCAGATGTTCACCCACCAGAAGAATCAAATCAGACAAAAGAACACACTGATCCTCCCAGGGCTACTCACAGTTTAAGATTTGAGAATATCTACAGGAAAAAAAAGGTTAACAGTACAGGAGAGAGGATTTTTTTTTCTCTATTTAATGGTGTCTGCCTGCATCATAATTTGAACCACATTACTTTCCTTAAACATAAGATATTCACTGAAATGTTACTCAAAAGAGATTTCTCTGCTTCCAAATCGTAGGGCGCTGGAAAGGGACGCATTGCTCTCTGGAAGGTCCTTCTCTCTCCATCGATTATTGGCAGAGCTTTGACGACTACCTTAGGGTCCAAGTGTTAAACTTTAGGATGTCTGAAGTCAGGTGAAATAAGTTCCCCACATTATGAAAGCTGACATAAGACCTTATTTAATTTGACCCATTAAAATTGACTACTGCTCTCCCTTCCTTCCATCCCACAATGTAGTTATTTTTCCTTCCAGATGGATGGGATTATTTGGTAGTCGGTGATTTCGGTGGAGTTTTATGCCTTTTTTACTACCTGGAAAACTGATCATTTATATAGCGCAAAGGACAAAGAAACCAGGTTACAGTCAAATGTGAATAACCAAAATTTAAATGCACAATTTGCAATATTTAGTGTTCAAAACTGTATTTCTCCTCATCATCTTTAATTTTACACCTGAAACAACACACAGGATGACAGGAACAGTAACAATTCTGGTGCAGTTTCTGTCAGAAGGCGAAAAATGCAGCAGAGGTCCCAGGAAACAAATCTTTAAAAAAATAAGATGGATGTTTTAATGTCATTGAAGAATCCTTGAATCTTGACTGAAACAGTGAGGAATATAAATAGTAGGGAAATTTTCTGCAACTTTTGCAGCACTTGTAACCTCCAAAGAGAAGGAAGTACAATATTCACCTGAAAAGCTGGGCAAATACGTGAACAGCTAGTTTACACTGAGCTTTCTTTTGTTATATATATATTTCAAATTGAAGAGATTTAGATAAACCTGTAAGAGTAGTATATTGTTTCATGATGTCTAGTCTAGATAGAAAATCTAGTCTAGATAGAAATCCCCTTTCCCTACACATACAGCCTAACTGTAGCATTGATTATTGATATAACAATTCAGAGGTGAACTGGGAAAATTGCTAATTTAACCAAAGCTCATCGTTTATTTTCGGCACATGGAGGTACTTGAACTCTGTAAATTCTAGATGAAAGAACAAGTCCAGTAGTTTTAGAAGCAAAAAATGAGAACTTAGCTTGTCTGCGTATGGGCAGAGTGAGAAGATGTTTGTGTCTGAGAAGCAGCAGGAAAACAAATGCACGTTTGGAAGCTATGACCTATGCTCCCTTTGTGCCTTACCCTAAATTCATTTGTAATTTGGGATCAGTCAGAGGATCTCTTTAGAGAGACCAAACAAAAAAGCCAGATGTTTTGATATAAATGGTCTAAACGGTCCGATATAAGCAGAACATTTTAAATTAAAATAATACATGTGCTTTCCTCCCAGCTTATAAACTCTTTGCTGTAACTTGGAAGCGCGTTTCTTCCTTATGGAGGCTAATGTACTCCCTGCTGCTCATTCAGGAATTGCAAGTACAAAATGTAGCAGAGCACTTTTTGATGATGAAGAACTACAAAACGGACAGTAATATACATACAGTTTCTATTGATTCCCTTGTAACATTTTCTCTCCAAAAGGGGTGGTAACTGTGATATGAATCGGCATAGCCATTTCATAATTATGGTGACTGGAGCTTCTAGCTAACGGAGATGAAATAGGTGTAAGGATGCCAGCTATCTGCGAAGTTAACAAGAGGACTGGAGTACTTTGAAAGTCTGCGCTTGCAAAACGGCTGCTAAACAGCTGTGGTCTTTGATTCCCAGCAGTAGTGATCTTGTCAGGAATATCGACTGCCACATCCCAGCTGAGGATTTACATCCCTGAAAGACGCTGTGACCTGGAAAAGGGAGGTTTGGAGCCATGAGTTGGCCCCTCGGCTTTCACAGAGAAATCAGAGCCTGTCACTGACTCCGCAGCGGCAGCTGGCAGTGCCGGGGCAGGGGGCACCTGGGAGAGGGCCACATCACCGCGCAGGTTTCTGTCAGCTTAGCAGATTTGGCAAGCCAAAATGAGGGAGGCAGCCAAAGAAAACCATTAAAGCGTGCCCTAATTTCTTTCCTCTTTTTTTTTTTTTTTGGTTTGTTGGTAGTGATTTTTTTCCTCTCCTTTCTATTAAATAGAGGAAGTTTACTTTACATTTGCTGCTGTTGCATTATTGGGTTTCACATCCTGTTCAGCATCTTTATAAACTGCAAACAAGACATAATGATCAGCCAGCAATGCCTCATATAATGACACAGTCAATAATGCTAAACTGTGGCTGAATAACCTCTCTGCATTAATCTTGAAATAACTCACCAGAGATGAACATCATTATTATTACCCCCCCCCCCCCATAAAAAAAGAAACCTGAAGCTCAGCCCTAGATCAAGAAAGACTGGTCTTTTATTCAAAATTCTTACTAGTACACCTTTTAGATGTTCCTCCTGTGAGATACAAAACGTGCCAGCTAGATCCTACTGAGATTAAAAAAAAAAAAAATGTTGCACAGGCTACCCCAAAGTAATTCCCTTAACAGCAGGTCTCCAGCGAGGTCTCAAGCACAGAGAATGAATCATTCTTCATTAATGCTTAAACATTTAGCGAGCATTTTGGCTGCGGCCGGTCTGCTCAGTGAGCAAGCTGCTCGATGTGTTGTCCCCTGTTCTCATTCCCTCAGCTGGGGCAGGGGTAGAGTGAAACAACAGCGTGCTCACACCTTCCATTGTAAGAGAAAAAAGCTCCCAAGATATATACCAATGCCCAGCGACCATTTTTTCACTTTAAACCTGTGGCACGTCCAGGCACACGTGTATTTTCATGAAGGACATAAATATGGCTTTATGGACTTGCACACTGTTTTCAAAAATTGGCTTTTCCTCTGATTTTCACTGAAATGTGACAAACTGTTTGTTATGCAGTTTTGCTTCCTATTGCAAATAATTGTCACTTTGCTAGCTCTAGCGAGTGATTAAGGCTGAGGCTTTCTGTTCTGCTCTCCCTGTTTTGCTCATATTCTCCGGTACGTCTGCCTCATTTTTGCACAAAAATGTTTCTGTTTTGCTTTGTTATCCAAAATGACTCTATGACAGTTTTGATGCACTCATTTTACCCATTCCAGCTGGAATTCTGGAAACAGCCAATGCATTACCAAATAACTAAAACCCTGCAATTTTCAGCCTCATGATAGAAACAGAAATGATAAGAAGCTACTATTTAGTGTGCATGTCATCAGAGCTTTACAGTCACTCAGAAGTTGGTAGACCGTATTTAGCCTTGGCATTAAAAAATACAATTCCTCATAAAATCGGACTCGGAGCTGAATGTCATCCATTAGCATACAGGAGAAAAGCAAACTAGTAAAACAGAAAAAAAAGAACAGATTTCTTCCACGATAAAGATCTATGAGGATTACTTAGTGGTGGAAGAGAATATGATCAATTCCTTACGTTGAACAATAATAACATAAAACACAGTATCTTTACCCCTAGGAGGTTGTGGCCCTGTACAGAGAAAGTCTCAGGAAATTATCCCCTGTTCCATACTGGGGAACTGAGGCAAGAAGAAGTGGCCTAAGCGGCCTCGGATGATGAGATTCAGGGATGGAGGGAGAAGTGCTTTAAAAACTGAAACAGCCATGCCACAATTTTTCCTTCGGGCAAAACAGCATTTTTTTCTCCTATTAAACTCAGTGGGAGAGAACTCATGAATAACTAGTGTCTAATATATTCTAGACATACGAGACTACCCAAGACATCCTCATGAGGCTGGCAGACAACACAGGAGCTGTTGGTCTTCTGACTTTTTGAAGCAGCACCTCAAGGCCCGGCAGATAACTCTAAAATGGTGTCTGAAGTAGCAGTAGACATCCATGTCTAGGCACCTAAATTGCTGTCCTTTTCTGCAGAGATATGGACTATTTTTTTCAGGGTACGGATCCAGGGCTGGATTCAGTACCCATAGGACTGCACAGGGAAAGAAAGGAAATGGAACCAGCGCTCTTGATAGCAGAAGACATAGAGGACACAGTGGCAACAAGAGAACCTATGACAGATTTGCACTATATGTCAGACTTGTGCACCAGAAAATATGGCAGATTACTTCATTTGCTTTACGTCACTTTAACTTTGCAGTTGGGTTTAATGATCGATGCCAACAGCTTTATGAGTCTGAATTTGCTTCCTGCTCATATGGAGGTAACCAGATGTTCTAGCAAAACACATACAAATAAGCTGAGAGGTCAACCCTGGACTTTTATTAGTGGACAGAAACCCAGAACATACTTTTTCTGGATGATAAAAGATTACTGATTCCCACAGGAGATCTTTTACAGTGTCATAAATCCTCCATCTGGCATTTCGTTCACTTCACTGTTCAAATATTTGCAATGTGCTGATGCATTGAATTTTCTTTGCTTTCTTAATATCTATTCATTTGTGAATTTATTTTCTAAATGTCCAAGTGGAAGAAGGTCCCCAGTGGCTCAGTGCTGAGCTGCCTCATGTCTTAGGAAAAACATACATGTCCTTTTTTCTGCTTTAGAGATTGCATAACTCATACACTGAGAATTTTCTAACTCAACCCATTTTTGCAATGTTGGATTTCTGGAATGAAACATAACTTCCACATACACATCTAGGAATAAGATGGGGAAGCTAATGGTGAGTGCAATTCCCAGTTTTTATAATGCACTCATTCTATCTTTTTTCTTATTCTAGAGGAGAGTTAAAATAGAGTAAGTATTCCCACATTTAAAAAGATTGGTCTAGAAAAGATGATGTCTCGAGGAATCAGGTTTGGGTTCCTACTGTTACCCTCACTGCTCCGAGTTATATCTTGTTTTCCCAGATATCTCCTCTCTTTCTTCTTCTTCTTTTTTTCTTTTTTTTCCCCCAAAACTCCATCCAGGAATGCATCTTGTGTCACAATTCTATGAGCTCAGACACAAATGTAGCTTAAGCCAATCTATAAATCCCATGTTGATACAGATGTGTCAGGTCTCTGAAACTCTTGAAAATCCTATGACGCGTGGAGTACGTATTTCGTTAGCTGAGGTCTTAAGAACACAAATGCCTGTGCTCACCCTTCAGGTTACCTCAAAGCTCATAGCCAGCCAGCTCTAAGATGTAAAACCTTAGTTGTCCAGTCCAACGTGGGCAGCTCCACTGAACATCGGGGCACCAAAGACTCACCCCCTCCTTCAGTGAGACTGAAACGCTCACACTTGAGGCCTTCAGCATAGAAGTCCATCAGCAGCAATCCCATAATTTCTTATCTGGTATTCTTCCATACCTACCTTCTGCTGAAGACGGAGCTGCACTGAGTTAGCAGAGACTCACAGACCAACTATTCTGAGACCTTCGCTTCACAAATAGGTACAGTGATGTGGCTGGCAGTGACAGAGACCATCACATCCGTGACAGAGAGAGAGCAGGCTGGCTCTGGGTGGCTGAGGGAAACTCATGGTTGACTCTCAGGAACAATGTCAGCACACCCAAAATCTCAGTACCATCAAAGCCATATTTACATTTTCTCTTTGCCTTTCACTTATTCTTTTAGCCTTTCTTTATTTTTAATCATCTTTAAGGAAATATAATCTAACAAATATAACAGGTGAAACAACATTTTTAGCCAATCTCAACCAGGTTACTTCTCTTTTCCACTAAAATGGCTTTCATTACCTTTTTTATTCTTTCTAAAAGTCCATTAAATGATGGAAGAAGTCACTATAAAAGTTCTTGACATTTCAAGGGGAAATAGAAATATTGTTAAATTAAAGCCTTTTTTATTACTTGACTTTTTATATTTTTAAATTGTTCTTTTTTATTTCTTTCTTTAGCTTTAATAACAAGTCCAAAAGATTTTATTGGTGGCTTTTGCAACGGGTATAAAATGGGAGTAATAGAAAGCTGCAAAGCCTCCTGGAGGGGACTTCGAAAAGTCGTTCAGTCCTGCCTATCTTGAATCTATCTTATTGCAATTTAGGCCCCGACTTCCACGATGGGCATCAAGAAAACACTATCCCTGTGTAGCTGGCAGAAGCATTTTACAAATATGGAGACCATTATCTTGAAACCTTAGACTATGCTGCACTGCTAAGTGGCATAACTGCAAACAAGGTTTTTGTTAACATTTTGACCTCATTGAATGCTGAAGTCTCCTTGCCAACCTAAGAAAATGGTACTTAATAGCAAACTTATATAAAATGAAACTTTTTATTTGGGTCAATATGCTGAAACAAAACAGTTTGCTTCAGGAATGATAAAAACATATTGTTTCAATTGAACATGTCACACCGAAAAGCTCTAGCATTACCATATCAAATCTTTCAAGATTTTTTGTTTTCACAATGAATGTTAATGTTTTGGTTAATGGCTTCTGGGATTGTCCACAGCATGGAAATTCAGATTCGTGACCGAGACAATAATAATTTCCTCCTACATTCATTTGCTCTGCCTTCCACTGTTTTGTTCGTGTTTTCTTTGGGGACACAAAATCTCTTATTTTATCTCTTAATTGCAGCTAATAAAATAGTTTCACATGAGCTAATTCCACTGGCAGCTGAGTTTTTATATACTTTTGAAATCTAAAATAATAATAGCTCTAAAAATGTGAGCGGTTAAATATTTTTCCATAAATTAAGAAATTCCTGAAAAGCTTAAAGTATACCTGAAAGGGGAATTTGGGGAAACTCTTCTCTTCAGAAATTTTTAATGAAATCTGCAGTCTTTGTGGAAATTCATTTATAAATAGCTCTATAAATAAGGGCTAAATGTGATTCCGAATCCATTTCAGCATCAGCTGGGGAATACTGATACACATCTATTGCAATATGGTGCCAAAGCATAAAAAAAAAAAACAACAATAACAAAAAAATACTAACAACCTTCCAGATCAGATTTTTGGACAAGCTTCTGCTAAGCACTTGAACTTTTGGACGCCTATCTGAAGGAAAGCTTTTCTGATGTACGCGCCTCATTAAGCCTGACCCAGAAACTGGAGCAGTTTGTGTTAAATGCAGAAAATAATTCCATTCCTCTTACAGAGTTAGCCCTGACAATTCTGAAACACTGCAGACTTTGAAGGAGGTGGAGGAGAAACAGAAATGAATTAGATTAAACACTTAGCCCTTTTTAATCTCTGAGATGTAGGTCGTGTAAGTATACATATATACATTTATATATTTATATATGTGTGTATGTATACTTACATACTTTTTTCTCATTACATACTGCTAACTCATAAAGATGCTGCACATCTAGGAACTGCAGGTGATTTCTTTGCAAACAAAATTTTCTTTTTTTCTCTCCCATAGCATCTGGTCAGCACCTGAATCTGAACCCAAAGACACTCGTAACAGAGTCTCTACACAGAAATTTTTGAACCAAATAAGATTCATATCCAACCCAGAGTGGACAGGAAGCATGCCTACCATCTGGCAACTGCTCTGTGGGGAACGCGTGATAAGCTGGCAGTGCCAGACCTGCTTCTTGCAGAGATATGCACCACCCATTGGCATCCATGGTTGGGATCAGTCATCACCTCAAACGGCCAGGTCACTTCACTGGAGGGGCATGAAGAGGGAAACACCCTATGAGCCGTGTGGGGGTGATCTCCTGAGGAGTTTCCTGAGTATGGGGACAGCAGGCAGAAGTGTGGGACATCTCAGTGACCTGGGAGCACTGAGCATATCCCTATGGAGTCAACAGGAGGTTTCCTGTGGGTTTGCGCCCACAGTCGTTTAATGTGCCAAACAGTTGCCAGGTATTGCAAACTCTAGGCCATTCATCTAGCTGATGGATTAAATTTATTCCACTTTCCTCTTTCCCTTTTTATTTTTCAAACCATCACGTATCTGCCTAAGTGATAACCATCAACAGATGGACGGCAGGTGCAGCAGGGTTTTGCAATAATATGCACTTGCTTGCTGACTTTCCAGTGCAGTTTTCATGATCTCACTTCCTGATGGTAATGTTTTGCTCTGAAATTCTGATTTCCAGGCTGTGCAGGTGTTTCAAGCTCTAAATTCTCTCCCTCTCTCCCTCTCTCTCTCTTTTTTTTCCAACCCCCCATTTTTAAGGTTGCTCTATACCTCTAGGAAAGATCGGGGTAAGGGACAGAGTCAAACATGTAATTGCCACCCACTGGCAACAGGGTGTTACAACTTGCTACTACAAATTGTTGTTCTTTAGAAAAAGCTGCTGTAGCATAGACTTTTAACTTTAGCTCAGCTGAGGTACTGCCCATCGCAGGGGCGCTTACAATGCTAGGCAAAAGCTGAGAGGTAACTTGCTTGGACCAAGTCCATGCTGCACAGCGAAGCATGTTGCAGAGATATCTAAGCAAACCTGAAACCCTTAAACATATGTGAATAAAACAGTACATCTGAGATAATTATAATTATATAGGTTAAGAGATAAGGGCTGGTTAGCTCAGGTACCGCACAGGACTGACACGTCTACACTGCTTTGGAGGCAATATCAGTGCACAATGACGTTGGATGATGTATGATGATGCAAACCTGTGATACACAAACGAGGCAGTTCTTAACATCTTATTTTCTTGTAAACATCAGCAGTTCCTGAAAGGTGAAATAAATGGAGGGATCACTGCAGCAGTGCAGTAGTTATGGCCAAGCCTGACCTCTCCCTCCCCACCAGGATCATCATAAAAAGCAGAGAATGGAGACAAATGCCATCGTTAAGAAGCTTCTAAACCTGATGAACATTAGGCACTGAGGTAGAAGAAAGGCTAACATAGGACCCTCCAGGCCATCTTCTGTGCAATCAGAGTGTAAGCTGAGGAGCTGGCCAGCGACCGCTTTTTCAAATAATGTTGATTTCCAGCATCTGGAGACAGGATCTAAGTATGAGAAGTGAATGGAAAGAAATTGATGCTCTCCCTAATTATCATAGTATAGGTTAACAAGAGGGAAGAAGTAAGACATCAAACATTGCAGCTGTCAGTGAAGAGCACTAACAGGCTGATCCATTATGGCCAAAAACTGCTGTTAGGGTGCTCCCTGCTGTGTGTGTGATTAAACAGGATTAACTGGACAGATTGCTTTCTAGACATTGCAGCGGATTGGAAGTAGAAATTTTGGCCATTAGCACAGAGAAAAGTGTAGATCCCTTGAAACTGGGCAGGATCTCTTTACTGGGACCCACTACGCCCTACCCCGGCTGATGGAAGATGGCAATTAAGCATGTTCAGATCAGAGCCTCCCTGGAGGAATAGTCTGTGTATCAGCAACGCTCCCTGCCGACCAAAAGTCCAATCTTCCAAAGGGTGGGAGATTACCAAATGCCCAGCGCTCACAAATTCCTGTAACAACAGCCCTTTGTCCAGGGAACTGACAAATTCCATCATCTCAAAGATTTTGCTCCTTTAATCCAGCAGTAATACAAAGTAGCCCGTGTATTTAATCCAATCCAACCCAGAAAATAATCTATCTAATCTGAGCATGCCACTGCACACACTTTTTTCCCCAGGGGAGAAATAAAAATGCACAAATGTGACAATTTACTTCAGTGAATAAACTCCTCGAATCCTCTAAAATGCAAAGTAAAGGCAGTATAGGAGTCCAGATGGAATAAAGATATGAAGAAGGGACTCAATATTAGATGAAAAGTGAGAAGGAAGTCTCTAACTGCTGACTATCGTGTTCAGATAATAAGATTATTGCACTCCAGATAAGTGACAGTGGTACTTACATGAGGTAGCTATCAGCTGTCTTTGAGATTAAACAAAAAAGAAGTCATTTACTTCCAAACAGAAAATGCTAAAAGCGTTAACTTATTGGGCAACACAGAGCAGAGCCGCACTATGATAGATGGAAACTAACAGGGACTGAATTGAGAGAAGCTTGAACATAACACATAAATCAGTAGTTACATCAAGCTGAGATCGTGATAAATATGTTCCGAACATATCTAGCGGGCAACATATCTACTGGCATATCTGAACATATCTACCACAGACAGAACATATCTACCAGGCAAAGTTAAGTCTGAGATTTAGGGAGCATGTAATGGGCCAGAATTAAAAGACAGCGGTACTGAAAACTGGCTGTATCCTGCAGGCACGAAGGAAACGTTTGTTTTTTTCTTACTACCGCTGCAGCACGATCATCACGCAGGGTGCATGAAGGAGCGCTTGCCCTCCGCACGGGTGCATGCCCCGTGTTTTACCAGAGGGCAGCTGTGCTATTGGGAAGTCAAAATGAGATGAAGAGAGGGGTCTCTTTCCCAGTACGGCTGAACCTTAGCGATGGTCCCACAGACAGTTTGGATGGGAGACTGCTGCTCGGCTACGTGAGCACTTCTTCCTCTGTGCTGAGGAATTAAAATGACAAGCTCATTAAAAGTGATAGCCAGGAATATCTTCCTCCTGTGGAAGTCAAATTAATATGTAGATAGCTAATGTTAGATAGATAACTAACTAACATCCTCCTCTGTCTCTATTGAAATCAGCTTCCCAGGCAATCATTATTTGGTGACAGAGGGGAGAAAAAGAAAAAAAAGATCAATTCAGAAAGAAAAAAACATCCCAACGCCCCTTCAGCACCTGCCTCTCTTGGTAAAGGGAGACTTGTGGAGTGTGTAGGATGCTTGAGACGTAGACAAACAGAAGTAGCATTTCCTGCTTTTAAAACTTTGGAGTTCTGCAGGAGTCTTTAATATCCTTCCTTTTTTTATTATATGTACCCAATATAGTAACTGGGTAATTACCAATAATCGGGTAAATACCCAAGCTTGGGCTTTTAAAGGGCAATGAAAATGCAGATAGTCAAACCACATTTCTACTTTTAACAGCGCTGTATACTAAATGCTTAAGAACCTGATGCATCAACAGAGGGAGCTTTAAATTAGTCCTGCGACATCAGCGATCTGCAGATCACAATTCACTGGTGTATCTCCCTGAAGCAAATTCCCATTAGATTAGTTTAACCGTAGTTAACTTGAATTCACTAGCCTTGGGGGTTACTCCCAACAACACCTCTAATGTTAGCTGCAGGTAGAAGGTGGGGAAAGCATCATATTGGTCCACTGCTAGCAAGACAAGGTCCTCCTCCCAAGTGGCATCTTCATGGTGATGGTACCAGCTTTGTTTCAGCTCTAACGCAGTGGAGAAGGGCCTGGCAAGGCACCACAGATGCCATCTTTTCTACCTCATAGCTACTTCTAAATTGAAATGGCTTCCATTAACATATTATTTCATCAGAGAATGAAAGGAAAAGAGAGCACTGCAGAAAAGAAATGGCCTATGATGAAGCACAGGAACACTTTTTACAAATACACCCACATCCATGCCTCTCTTTCAGTTATATTGAGAGTCAATGAAACAAGTCAGCGAGAAGTACATTATCAGAGATGGAACAGATGGAGAACACTAGATAGATCATCTGGCTCAATTCCCGGTGTAGGATTGCTCCCTTAGGTTAATTTGCTAACATTTTGTCCAGTCTTGTGTGAGTCAATGAAAAAACAGAGAGAGAAAAAAAAGCCTAGAAAAATGATGAACAGTAGCACCAAAAGAGGATCTTTTTGGGATGGTTCAGAGACATCAGCAATTCTACAGCAAAGAGGCAAATTTCTACATTTTCTTCTGTCATTTCAACCAAAAATATGTTCTTTAATGATTTTTTACTTTATTTTAAATGTTGTAGTTGAAATTTGATCGACATTTAAATGAAGCTAGAGCTAGTCAGGATTGAAAAGTAAGTATCCTCCACCATAGCTGATTTCCCAAATACTCCCCACAGAATTCCCAAAGATTGCAGGAAAAAACTGAAGTTCAAAATTCTAAAAATGGGCAAGGAGGAGAGGTTGACCCTCTGCCCTCACAAAAGAACTGTCTACAAAGTCAAGTGACATGGCAATATAATTCACTGGAATAAACACGTCTTCTTTAGACAGTATTGAATATAATCCTCTATCTTTATTGATGGGGGTGGGAACCTTCACTGTAGAGGAGTAAAATTGAGAAAGACAAGTTCAAGCCTTTGTTGAGTTTAATCTCTGTAATGGATTGAACTAACTAAGAACAGTGGTAGAACAGTATCTCCAGAACCTCTCATATGAGTATATATTTTCACTGCCTTCAAGGATTTAAGGAAGGCAGAACAGATAGAAGAAATAGCTGTTCTGGACTCCTTCCATGCATGCAAGTCCTAAGCGGCCTTGTAAAGTTGGGCTAATTAGCTGCTGCTATAAGTTATGAGGGGTCATACTGTACTGGACTGCATAAAGTATCACTACATCTAAAAGCTTCGTTTTTTTTTTTTTTTTTTTTTTTTTTTAAATTATTCATGGTCTGTTTTATTCTTCATCATAACTTTATTAACAAGGTATAAAGTGCCAGTGTGTCAGTAGGGCACAGGAGCAGATAAACTTTCCAAATATATTGTAAGCGCTTTGAGGAGAAGAAAATATTTTATGTTTGTTTAAGCTCCGTTACATTAATCCACTTTTTGGGACAGTCTGGGAACAAGTTCAAGCTACAAAAGTGAATGCAGTATCCCTCTCATGGTCTAATAAATGCCAGGCCAGCGGTAGCTGAGGGCTGCACGGTGCGTAGCACTTTGCTTGTGCCCAGACAACAATGTGACCTTAGACAACACGTTCGCATCATTGCGCTGTCTCCAAAGCTCTGTGACCCATTTCTGGGACTGAATTGATGCTGGCAACTCCAAAGCAGGACATTCAGCAAGCCCCAGGTTCAGCAGCAACTCAGGGTTGAACAAGGCTGCTGCCTCTCACCCCTTTGTGTTGAGACAAAGGGCAGGATATCGGAGTAGCAGCTTACATGGCTGTCGCAAACTTCATTTCAGGAGAAAAACTAAGAAACAAACAAGAAGTATGAAACTGGGTTCAGCTGTGACGCGTTTCTCTCCTGTAATACGTAAAGCCACACAGATAAATGGCAGAGAGTAGACCCTCCACACAATTTAACTTTAAACCCTTTGATGATACTTTCGCTTCGTTAAGGCAAGGATGTGTGCAATCATTATCACACGGCATACATATTAAGGTCAGATGCAACCTCCTGTTATCAGAGTAGGAGTTTGCTTACTCACAGTTCACCTACTTTTCCAGATCTGATTACATCAATTACTAGCAAAACCACAGCTCTCTTACAGCCCGGTTCCTGCATTAACGTCTTAAAAGAGCAGGTTGCTAAGGGGGTCCACCCCATCAATTATAATTAGCCACCTCTTTTCTTCCATTGGTTTACAGAGTGCTGAATCACACTGCTAATTGCAAAGCTAATCTTACCCAGACAACCTTTAAAATCATTGGCATTAAATGTGAATTATAATTCTTATTCCACCCTGTAATAAAAATCAAATGCTTTTTGAAGTTTTGCTCTATCATGCAGCACTTTCTCTTAGAAACAATGGGAGTTTGAGCTGTAAGTTGCTCTCCTTTCCCACAAATCCGTATCTGTTTCTGTGAAACCAAAAGCTCTCCAAGGCAGAGATCCTGGGCAGGATTATCCAGTGAAAACTTCAATTTGTATTGATTCATGTCAGTTCAGTGTAGAATCCCTAACCTTTTGGGATTTATTTTTTATATCCTACACTTATATTTACCTCCCTGGAATTAATAATCCTCAGCAATGCACTAGTGGAATCATTCTTTATTTAGTAGGCTAGAGCAGTGTATCCCTCGTAGAAGATGATATTATAATGCATGTGATCTCTGTTGTAACTGGATTTCAGGTATTCTTACTGAATATTCTTCCTTAAATGAAAGGAATTTAAAAGAAGGTACAAGTTAATCAAATTGACTATTGCATTAATTGCATCTCCTGCATAAAGCTGTTGCCCCAACTAGAATCTTTTCTTTTCCAAGCCTCCACTGCTCTTCATGGAACATCCCCCTCTCTACCCCCCCTGAAAAGTCAGATTTTATTTCTTTCTCCATAGTCAAAAGTTAAATTTTCCCAGATGCAAACATCAAAATGTCTAGCTGGGTATCCAATTTTAAATCTAATTAGTTGTTATGGAAGACTTATGATAAAAATGGCCTGTTGCTATCTGTACAGTAATCAGACTTATGGGTTTAAAATCTTAGTCCAGTTTATCCAGTTATCCAGTTTAGGTACCTATGTTAATACAGACAGGTCTAACTGCAATCCATTATTCAACCTAGTCTCGGATCCATTCAGACATGAACAAGCTCTAGCCTAAAAGTTAAGAGACAAAGCTAAGATATCTCCAGCTAAGAGACAAAGTGTTTTAGCTCGAGCTCATGACTGTGGTTGCTACACTAGAAATGCCTCAGACCTAGCCACCTCACAATATATGTGGAGAGCATATACAGCTGCTTGGATTCAGCCATAAAGACAAACCCTGTATCAATAAGGCACTACAACCAATCCTTCTGGCTGCCTCACCTGGGAGCTGAAGGAGTGATCCTCCAAGGAAGCTGCAGCCACACTTGGCCGCAGAGGCGATCATCTTCAAATACTAGTAAACTTTCAGCAGGGAGAAAATCAGATCTCCTGTCAGGGCCTGTAAAGTAGCAGATTTTCACCTTCTAGTTCACTATCAATAATTTATAGAGAGAGGTGTATGTGTATGTGTAAATATATATGTATATCATGTATACATATGGGGATTTAGTGCACCTAATTTAGGCACCCATGTTGTGCTTATTTTTTGAGCACTGAGTGAAATAATCTCTAAAAGCAGGTGTCAAGGTTACCCGGTCAGTGAATGGAAGAGGGAGATATCTACTGGAGACCTCCAGTTGGAGATCTTTCTACTAACGGTTGGGCACTTAAATTAGGAAGATAAGATCTCACTCTGGAGACAGTGAAAAGTACTTTTGTCTCTTCATCTACTAACTAATGGGATTAGACTCTTACTTTCTAAAGATCTCACATTCAGCTAAGGATGAGGCACAAATGCTGGTAATTTCTACTACTCCGTCTGCAAAGCTGCAAAGTATTTTCTGAGGGAGCCAGACGGTTCCTGATTAACAAAAAGAAGTGATTATGTCACCAACAGGAACAAGTAGTGTCACCTGCCACCATTTTATAAGATGGCATGCCATTTTATAAAAGTATTTGTGGTTATTCAGCAGTAAGCAGTATTGATTTCTCTGTGTGTCCCTTGCTCGCTCAATTGCGTCAATAATAATAATAGCATAATGTATGTTAAAATACTCACTGACACAGTGCTTTCAATTTGTCTCTGGAAACTAATTAAAAACCCATATGTCCAGCTCGTTAATTTTTGCTGCTGTTTCTTAGAAGCACTTTGATGTGAATGATCATAGAAGACAAAAAGTTCTTCTTAAGACAGGAGGAGAAGAGAAGTCTTTCCTGAGAGATTGTCGAGTAGCTGAAGAAGGAATTTTAGTTGCATCAAATTTTTATTATTATTGGTTTTGGTCTAGGAAAAATATCTGTGTAGAGTCAAAACAAAAAAAGAACAACAAAGGTAAAATCTGAAATATTTTCAGGGACTGCCTTTTGGACAGGAAGAAAGGAAAGAGGAAGGCCTTTTCTGAACAGCATATTTACTTAAAACAGTGCTCATATATACAGTGTTTCATTATAAGGTTTCAGTAAATGAGATATTTATCAACAAATTCCCAACCAGTTTTAAGTTTTCTGTAAAAGTGATTTGTAATTGGAATTCAGGATGGAGGAAAAAGCAGGCGGATTAGGTCTACTTAACTTTGAAAACTTAACTTAGATATTCCTGTTTGGGGGCTGCTCTCACTAGGCTTCTTATGAACTCAACAAAAGAGACAGAAGTTTATTCACAGTGTAATTCCAAAACTTGAAATTAGAATCCTGCTATCCATCATTTTCCTAGGAAGCCTACAGTTACTAGACATCTAACACAGATACATAAATTAGGTGCCTAGAATTAAACACTATAAATTTTCATCATACTTTCCTAAATATGATTATCATTGCCAGCATATCAATTGACCTTCATATGAATTTAAAGGTTATATGATGGCCTACGATACACTAAGTACTGTATAAAAGATGCTTCTCATTAGGATTTATAAGGCAAGAGGCCAAATGTAAGTGACTTCAGCCACTGGAAAATACTAGAATTGCTTTGATTTGCAAGCTTTGTAAGTGGAGAAAGCCAAAGAGAATGTAATTTATACTTAAGTGATGGATCAAAAGGGTGTTATGAACATGGCTATAATAGCTAATGATGATAAAGGCTTCAGGGAAATGTTCACATCATCAGAAGGGCATAATCTATTTCAGCCAGTCCTCTTTCTCAGCTCCTGTAACACTCATTTACTAAAGGCTTTAAGTGTGAAATTGCTTGTTTTCTAAATAATGGGGATACAAGATCGAAATATCCCATACAATTCAGTATTGAAGCAAGAAATAATGTACCTCAAAATGAAAAACAAGAGCAAAAATAATTAATTACAGTTTTTCAATCGTCACAGAAAAGCTTTAAATAAATAGATTAATCCAGATTTTGTATGCAGCAGAAATACACCTAGATAATAAAAAGGATGTCAGGCTTCAATGTTTCTACAATTGTAACGCAAAGGCTTTCTGAGATTTCAGTACACAAGAGCTCACAGTTCTGTTTTCTTCTGAATTGCAGACGCCCACAGTTTCAAACTTTCAAAGTGGGGAAAAATAAACCACTACCTGGCTGTACACTGCAACCATGTGAAAACAACAGTTTTGTGTATTTATGGCTTGGATTTATTGAGATAGCTGCATTGACACTACTGCCTCCACTTTCCAAAGGCAGCACTAAGCCCACAAGGTATACGGTCAGGACTCTGTCCTCTCTCTGTAGCTGAAAACCAGAAGCACGTAACAGCCAACTTAACCATAAAAGGTGCATGAACTTCAACAAAACCTGCAGTGAATCAAGCTGAACTTGGAGTCCTTGCCAACCTGCTATTATTTAGCCAAAGGCACAATGTTTTATATTCAGTACTATGTATATCCACACACATAAGTCTTTATTCTTTTCATCCAACATGTCATGCACTAACTTGGCAGAACAGAGAGTTTAGCTGGGGTTCAGCTCCCAATTAAGACATGTTCCTACAAGCGGCTATCCCAGAACTATATGTAGGCTTGGGGTCTAAGCCTCCATTGTAGTCAGAGATGTAGAGTGTGATTTAGATGTCAAAACATAGTCGTTTACTGTCATTTAAGACACTATGGAATCCAACACATCTACCTGCGTTGAGCCAATATGACTTGTGATCTATGCGGGGTATTCTGGAGGGGCAGTCAGAAGACTATGCTGAGGTGTTTAAACTGGTGATGTTTGGGCAATGGAATCCCTCCCATTGTTTTGACGGGTATGGAAATGTGGTTCACGTTCAGCTGCTCCGCCATGAAGAGTATCCTGTAGGAGCTGAATTGTTTTCCAGCCTTTGTGGACTGGAGACCTAAAACATTTGCTGAAACAGAGGTTCTTAGTGTCATTTTTGCTGCCCTCCAGCTGTGACTTCAGAAAGTTACAGGACTGGTGTAGGACTAATGTCATATTTGCATTATGTAGATTTCTCTGACGTGCCACGGCTTTTCAAGTGGCATTAGATGCCTATGTTAAAGTCACTTAATCCAATCCTAAGTTTCTTTGTTGAATATAATAGCAGCTTGGATACCCAGCACACATGGAGAACTCTAAATTTAGGTGTCTTAATCTAGATTTGTATCCCATCTCTCATTTGCATATCAGAGCACAGTCTCACATTTGCTTCTATCCTATATGCGAGTGTACACAGAAGCACACTCAGATGTTCTCCAAGCCTCTGAAAACTTGCCCTACACAAAGTAGTCCTAATGTCTATGTTACTACCATACTTGTAGCTCACACACTGGATAATTTGGGGATAGCAGGTACTCAGGGGAATGAAGGAAAGGAAAAGCGGGCAGTCACCCTTCCAGTACTTTGCAGCTGAAGGATTTCCTGAGCTGCAGTTTGCTTAGACATATCTGTGCTTTATAGCTTTCGACCTACCTGTCTTCAAAGAGTTTTTCTGTTTTTTCTAAGAACAAGAAAGATTATTTCCTTTACCTCATAAGAATATAAAGACTATGTTCTGGCCTGCATCTTCTCCCTTGGGAGGAGAAAAGCTTGGGGCTGGCAATATTTTCTTAAAAGCCAAGGAACACCGGAATCCTGTGATGAAATGCTGTAATAAGTGACACTGCTGCAGCTCTGCTGGATCTACTGTAACCAAAGTCAGCCATTTCAGCTAGGGGTATAAACCTTCCACAGTGTGAATGGATGGTCTTTCGCTACACCTTTGCACTGTTAGAGGTTGCTAAACCACGTGGACTCCTGACCCACCCAGCTCAACAGATGCGAGGTTGCTGCAGTTCCACGTCCGCAGGTCCCCTTAACATCCCGTAACCAGTTTTACAGGATTCCCCAAATCCTTATCTTCCTACATCCCATAAGAAGTCCTATGCCCCTTTAGGCAATAACATTGTTTAGTTTGCAGGGCATTTAGGGAGAGAATTTCCCCACTGACTTCTCCTGTTGGGTTTTGCCTCAGGGACAACTGTTTATTCATTGTCCTTTGACAGTCTTAGGGAGCTTTCTGTGTGCTCCTTTGTCACTGATGAGGTTACAGGTTCCTTCACCTGCCATGGCTCCTCTGACCCTCACCAGATGTTTGATTAGCCTTTAATCAGGTAAGGCAACATACACAACTTGGGGCAGCCTGATATCCAGGCTGATGTCTTCTGTACACACAGAACATTCATGATCACAATAGCACAATCTCCTTGTGGACATTTAATAGTTTAATAAGATTTTTAATGATTATCTTTCAAAATGAGAAATCCTGCTAGGCAAAGAGACATTCTACACAGCTGTGCAGGTTCCTCGTGGAAAGAGTACTCCCACTAAATATAGGTTTTACCGTTCTGCAGAAGGCTGCTGTGCTGCCCTGCACACCATCTTATCCCTCATTTTAAAAGTTTCAGCCCACTGCGCTGGATGTGGTGTCAGAGCAGCGACAAGAACTGCCCTCAGATCCTTCCCTGCACTTTTCCACTCTGGGACTGCAGGGAGGCTGAAACGCGGTGATGCGGGGGAAGCAAAGCTGGAATGTGTGGTCGTGTGGTTCAGAGGGGCTTTTATTTCCTAAGTAACTTTAATTTTGATGTGACATTCCAGATAGGTAGCCCTGGGGATAAAGAACCTAGATGTGAACGCTTACAGCTGCAAAACAAAGCAAACTAATTTGTTACCAATTTCTAGCAAAAAAGATCCAGCCCACTCTATTTATGAGCATGTACCTTCTGAGTAGGGAAAGTACAGGCTTTAGCAGCAGCTTATTAGCTCCCAAAAGACCATTTCCATCAGCAAAAGCAAGGCTATTTAATTCTCACTGCTGAATCTGATGTGGTTGTAGATATGATAAATGTCTACTAATAATTAAAAAGCAGCCACAGTGTATGACCCATAGTTACTGGGGGACAAGATTACCTGCATGCCAGTACACGTTAGTGGAGAAGCGAGACCCTCCACACTTAGCTGTTTACCAGTCCTGATGCTGATAATGATGTTTTGTGTAGTTTGACTTGAATTGAAATTTAACTACTCGTTCCACAGTGAAAGATGCTACATCTGGGATAGTACCCTAGCAGGCAGGTATTGTTCTTTAAACTGCAATGTTAAAAGTAGGACTTTTAACTTGTAAACCTATTATTTCCCTCCAAACTTCCTTCCTCCTCCTAAACTTCCTGGTGTGTAGCAGGATCTAGGACATGGTTTAAAATAAATGTAAAAAAGAAAGAAAAAATCCTGGGCCTGGCCCTTCCTATGTACTGGGATTAAAAGAAAAAAACAAAACAAACAAACAAACAGACCTAGACTTTCTAGAGTGATACTAAATATATACAAAACAACAACAACAAAAGGAGGTAGCAGAGAGCCGCATACAATGGTCACATCTATCTTAATTATGTAAACACAAGTTTACTGTTCAGCACCAAGTACTCTTCAGTAAAACCTCAGAGCTACCCAGTTTGTATCACTTAAACAGTTGCATTTCATATATACAAACTGCATTTAAAAGTATACATACTCTGATCTATTTAGCAGTCATGAACTAGTGGTTATAATACTAGACATTTCTGTTATGGAACATGATGAAAAGCACAGGGTTTCCCTGAGGAATTTTGACAAACTGCTCCATAATGATAGAAATTAGTGCCTTGCTTTGCTGGCATGTGCACTGGGCTATTTTCCCTATCTGATTCAACTGCATGGAGCACTTCCAATGGAAAGAGTTATTTCAGATAACTTACGTAGTTACTAATCTATCAGCAGACCATATGTGGCATCAACGATCTGGTGTAAAGTTAGATTCTTAAGCAGTTCTCTTGAATAAATAAACCCACGAGCTCTCTTACAACTCTGAGGAAAGTATTGCACTTCAGATCTCCTACCATCAAAAAATGGAGCTTTCACTGTTAGCTTCAATGGAATCAGAAAAGGGCCCACAAAAATTGGTGGCTGCTTTATGACAGTGGACTACCCGTGTACACATAGTCCAACAGTAACTCAGTGCAACGGCATTTTTGTTCAGCTTGTATTTGGACAGTTTGGCAGATTTTTAACCATCTCAGGTGAGTTTTCCACCATAGATTTTGTACTGAGTCTCCACGAATAAAGGCATAGCATCCTGACTCAAGCAGGCAGATGGCGGAGTTGACCAGGAAAGCTGCACAGCACTGTGCAGCCACCTGTCCGAACACCAGCTAATGCTGAACAAATATTATATTATAAAATTATATTATAAAATACAGTGCTACTTAGAGAGTCTATAGTTCAGATCCTGGAAGTAGTACAGGCTTTTTAGGTTAAAGCTGTAGTTGGACAATTACAGCCTTTTGACAGGGTTAATCAGCTACTCTGAAGTACTTCACTGATTCTCCCACTTTGCTTCGGGAGCTGCCACAGACACCTGTACCATTATCTGCCAAGCGGTGTAGCACAAGCTGATAATTTGAGGTCGGGAACAGAACCCAGGCTAGCACAGAAAGCTGTGATCTTGGACTCAGGGTCCTGTTCTCTAATTCAGTCATTCAAAGTACACTTAAATAGCTTCCCAAATTAGCTGACTGAATTTTGGTTGTGATGCCTGTTGATGGGGCAGTTCATCCTCTTTGTGGACAGGGAGATCCTTTCAGCAGGAATAGCTGAGCAATCTGAGGACTACAGTATACTTTAGGCCACGGCTACTACTACAATTTCTTCTTGGAGCATGTTTTTCATGCCTTCTTTGTTCTTCTTTGTCATTCTTACAGTCCCCTTTTGCAAAATCAAGACTCCGGATACACAGACTCTCTCTGCTTCTTACAACTTCCAGGTACCGCAGAACCTGGGAAATGATGTCAATCAGCAGTCAGAAAGGAGAAGCCACTGTTGAGATGTGCTGAGAACCAAGGCACAGCTGCTCCTTCCCAGAATCTGTGGTACCCAGCAGAGCACCCCTCCCCTCACCTCTCTTTTCATTTCAGATCTAGCATCAGATGAGATAGGCTGCTGTCAACTTGATGCAAACCAATACCACTAGCAAAACGGCCTCATACCTTAAGTGTGCTTCTGATGACAGGACATAGCAGGGTTTGGGAGGGAGCTTGCAACACGAAACATAGAGAGAGGGAAATAGAGGCAAATTGTCAAAAGATATAAAGCTCTATGTCCCTAACTGAAGAAAAGGCTCTGTTCTTCAGTTCGTCTTTCCCTTACATCTCCTGTCTCTCCTGAGCACCTAGAACTGCCCTTCACCTTCCCAGCCTCCAGGAAGCTCGGATTAGATACAAAAGTTGCAGATGAATTCATGAGGAAAATAAATGTTCATTCTACTCAGTGGCCTGCAGGAGTGGAAAGCATGGGCCTGCTTTGTGACTACTCCTTTATGGGATGTCTGTACGGGTTGCAGACACCACCTGGGCCAAGCGATCCTGGCAGCAGCCGAGGACTCTTAATTCAATTGCTCCAGCTGTGGAGGCGTGCTTCACCATCACCCATAAGACCATCTGGCCAATTGAAGGGATGAACAATAACGTTATTCCCCCAACTCTATTTCTCCAATACTGCAAGCACCTAAAAAATCCAGAGTTGTTTTGTTTTGATTTCCTTGTTTGGTTTTAACTTTTCACCTTTCTCTTTTATAATAGATATCCTTCATTTAGGAAAATGGACCTACCAATGTGGAACGTTATACTCTTTTCTGATGTAATGAGGATTAAGCATGAAAAGTCATCTAGCAACCTCCTTCAAGTTGGAGGAACTCATAGGCCTGTAGGTCTCTTAATCGATCATTTTTGGCACTTTCTTGTGAGCGGTCCTATCCCACTGCAGACCGTACCCACAGTGTGAGCTCCTGAAGCACATTCTCAAAGTCATCCTGGAGCCCCATATGCCTTAAGCTCCTTTCTTGAACAATATCCTTGTACCCTATTCCCCCTTGAAGTCTTCATTACTCCTACTCTGTTTCTCAGCTTATCCCTATTTAAGACATTTTGTCATCTAAATAATCTAAGAATCTAAGCAAAATTATTACCATTAAAAGAAAACAACAGAACCTCCACCACACACACTTTATTCTATTTTCCTTTTTTTCCATCCATGACTTCTGCTAATCTGAAACTTCAATGTGCATGAGTAAAACTAGAGTTTTTATATATCTCTGACAATACAGTTCTTGCTTCAGTTGTTTCTGCAATGCCTGAGCACGTTTATCATAGTCCAGGCTCCACTACTCTTAAGGGTTTAGTAGACAGGCATGTCTGGGAAAAAGCGGGTGAATTACAGTGTGGCTTAAGTGAAGGTTAGACCTCTAAGTTGGCAGAGAGATAAGTTCTGGGTAAAGCAGACAGCTGTGGATAAAATGGAAGTGTCTAGAGACCTTCAAACAAATCCGTATAGCTCCTAGATTTAACCTTTATTAGGTACCAGAAACACACAGGGAAATGTGAGAAGTAGGGGGGGAATAGGAGAGGTGAATCACAGAGCAAGACTAGGCTGCCTAATACTCCTCCTTAGTTAGATAATATAGAGGAATTGAGTCTGTGCTGATTTAATGCCAGTTACTCCTCAGAAATGAAAAGCAGATGCAGTTCCTTTTGCATGAAGGGAATGGGAGCTAAATAAAAGAAAAAATCAAAATTTGTTCTCAGACCCAGGTTATGGTCACAATCTGTGAACCCACTACCCGGGACATGAAAGGAGAAGAGAGGCACAAATAAACACTCTAGTACTTTGTCAGCAATTATTTTTACCAAAGAAAATGTAAAAGTGCGTACCTTAAGGAGCTCGACCTGAGCATCTGGCCTTTAAAAGCTTAGATGCTCAGGTCAAGGAATAGTAGATGAATTTAAAGAAGAATCATTATATATAATAACCTATGGTATTTAGATATGAATAGACTGGTTCAAGTAACAACAGGAAAATAGACTGAAAAGCAAATACACATGGTGCTGAATTGTAAATATGACCATATAAAAATGAATAAAAGAGGGTGAGATGCTATTGATTATTAAGTCCTTCCTGGAAGGTTTACAGGCTACTCACCCATGTAGAGATTCATCCCACAAATTATGTTATACCTAAAAGAAGTAGGCACATGTTTACACAGAAGTGTTTGCATGTGTGTTAGGTATCTAAACTGCTATTATCATGAGTGGAGATCAAGTCAATATCCTCAATTAAATACAGAGGACTACTTAGCTCGTCAAACGTAGCCATCTTCTACACTGATTTCTGGTGTAGTCCACAGTATTTACCCACGCGTCTCCCACAATCTGCACACAAGTTCTGACTGAGAGTTTCTTAAGAGAAAAGGCACACATCTTGATTCAAAACTTAAAATAGTTACCTAGCTGGCTGGGTGAGCTAACTGAGTTTATTATGCTCACTGTTAAAAACATGACTCCAATTCTAGTTCGAATTTTCCAACTTCAGCTTGCAGCTGCTGGGTTATCCCGTTCCCACAGAAGAGTCCACTGCAACTGCTGGCAAAAGGGTCATGTCAACTCCGTTTCTGGAGTCTGACGGTTTAGCACTGAAAGCATTAGATTCAATATTCACTGACAAATTACGAGAAGTTATTGTTGCTGGAAATGGGACAGAAAGGAAGGGAGTTTGAGATTTGATCAATTTAAAAGCTTAAGAAAACTCACAGAATCTAAGTTAGAACTTCATCCCCTCCTCATCTTTCAAGGTTTCTTCCAACTGCTCGAGCGCATGACTGTTGCCTTCCTCAACCAACGTCTGACAACAAACCACCTACCATAAATTTGGACAAACATTTAAATATTTTTCCTGTAACTGGAGGAAATGGGTGATTCCACCATAGCATCTCTAATACTGAGAATTTTAACATAGCCTCACAGCAGTACTACACAACGTTTTCTTCAGAGGAAACAAAATGCAAAATAAAATATAGCTGTTATCAACTGTTAATTATAGTTTATAATAGTAATAATCCCAGAGTATTTGATCATTACTGTAGTTAATGATCAGTTTGTTAGGGTTTTAACTGCCTTCAGTTCCATTGAGGGATACCTAATTAGCAAACTAGTCATTAAATACTAGTAATGACTAATTATTCAAGGATTAAAAGCTTAAATATAAATAAAAGTGAGATTGAGACTCTTAAAATTAATGTGTTAATGTATCCCATCCTCACCATGAGTTACACAGTACATTCTGTTCTTATGACTAGCATGCTTTCTATAGGGGATTCATTTGCCTCTAAATGGGTTTCTTTTTATATTCTCTCCAGATGTTTAACTGACACACATATTGGTCATTGTTTTACAATCCTACATCTTTCCATTTAATAGAGTATCTTCAACTGAGCTAAAAATGTTAACTTCCTTTCTGTGTTCAGTGTGCTTTTTGGGGGGCTTTAAAAGCTCATTTGATTTTCTTTGGTTTCACACTCCTGGTCACATCAATGCCAAACTGACTTCAATTAGTACGAGCAATGTTATTTGCTGCGTAAGCTATCAAATGTACTTACCCAACAGAATCAGGATGACCAGATCTGTCCACGGAAAGATATTAAAAGATAATTATAGCAGGGATCAGCTTGAGTTTTGCAGTTATGTACAGAACTATGTGTTTCATATACGGTAAGAAAATGACAACGGTAAAAAAGACAAAAGCAAAATAGGCACAATTTGGCCTGACAGGGAAAATCTGAATGCAGAGATATAGCCCAGCTAGAATAAATTTCCACAAACGCAGAGCTTTATTCAGGGCATAAAATACATGTGCAGAGTGACAACAGAAGGTCTGCAGGCCACTGAAGTCTTACAGATAGAGGTCAAATGTAGTTTAAGTAGGGCAAATACATATGCTAGCTTCCACATCAGTTTACTTTTAATTTGTGCACAGTTATCAAACCTATCTGCTTTACAAATGAAGAACAAATAAACTACACAGTGCTTTCACAAGGGACCCCTCAGCCAAAGTAAAAAGAAAAGTTAAATTTGACACACCAGGAAATGGCAGCGTTTCTTCTCAATGTAACTACAAAAAATAACAGTAAACTACATAACCCAGCTATTTAATCATGACGGCTGAATAATCCCAGGACTACTTCACACTTCAGGAATGGTTACAAGTGCCAAAATGCTGCAGGCAGACAGCTTACATTTAAAGGGAAAACTACTTTCTGGAAGTCTTTCCCTCCTTCCCTGAATTATTCTGACTTCTTTCAACGGGAGTCACTCAGGAAGATTTTGTGTCAAAGGATAAAGTTTCTCTTCACCCTCTTTTTGATATGATATTTATTTAAAAAGCCCTGGTACATCTTCTGTTTGTAGAAACTATTATTGCTCTATTGAAGTCAATGGATCTGTGACTTCTTAATCTAGTCACTAACCTAGGCTCTGTGAGCAATGCTACCGACAAGTGAGAGGTTATTGTTTCTCTACTCCATTTTTTTTTCTGTTTCTATTCTTGGAACCTTTTATTGTAAATGTCTGATTCACCATATTTAATGATATACATTAACTATAACTTATTGCTTTCTCTTTTTTTTTTTTTTTTTTTTTTTTTTTTTTTTTTGATTCTTGAATTAATGCCACCAGAGACAGGAGGTCATTTAGTGCTCAGTTTGGCCAGACAAGAGACACACACACATGTACAAAGTACAAAGTGCTTTTGCAGAGAGACTTTCCTTTGTGGATACCCTGCTGGATGGGTTTCACAAGAATAAATGTAGATAGAGAGCTCAGATGAACCATGTGTAGAAACGCCCATTTTTCCATATTGATTAGAATAAATAATTCCAATGTATCCATTTCTGTTGTACAGGCTCATTTCCAAGCAGAATCCCATTGCTGAGACTTGGTCAAGTAAAGTTGATTTCTTTTCTTTCCCTAAAAATAAAAGTTACTCAGACTAAAAGTTCATTCTGATTTGTTATTTGTGGAATGGGAAGAAAAGGCATGGGTACTGCACCAAAGCTATCTTTTCCTTTCGGCCCTGAATTACAGTATTTTGTTCCATGCTGGCTTACAGAGGTCCAAGTTTAATTTCAGGCATTGCAAGAGTGTCAGGAAGAGGCTTTAATGGAATGACTCCATGTTTACGTTGCAATCAGCTGGTAGGTACAACTAGCATGTGCAGTGGTGACACTTGGCAAAAAATGACAGTCACAAAATCACGCTTGCCTCCGCTGAATCTGATGACTCTCATATGTGAGGAACTTTAAATTTGCAACATTTACAGTTGTAATTATAGTGTGAGTATGTGTGTGTTTTAGTGTTTCTGTTTTAAACAACCCTTGAGAGAGGAGATTCCAAGCATGTAGTCCTCCCATCTCCTTTCTGAATGATATTAGCTGGAGAACCAGAAAGAAAAAAAAAAGAAAAAAGAAAAGAAAAAAGACCCTTTGCTACACTAACGATGGATTTGTAGCCTCCTATCTTTCAGTTCGTCAAGGCTCCAAATGGGGCTTTCTTCTGGTTGTAGCAAAGAATCTTAGATTTCTAATGGACTGCACAGCATTTGTTTCTTTCTGAGAGGTGTGTGATCTCACAGCAATTCGGCACCATTAGCACTCACTGCTACAGGGAAGAGAGAACTCTTCCACATTCATTGATCTCTGTCTGATATGCTTAATGAAAGAATACATCGAATATGATAACACTGCCTTAAGGAACAGAGGTAATTATTCAACTTCTGTGTATTGAGAATAACTTGCTTCCTTTTTTGGTGTACATCAGAAAAAAAGAAAATGAGCATGCTATATGCACGCTTTATTCTTTCTATCCCCTCCCCCCCCCCCCAAAAAAAAAAAAAAAACTCCAATAAAAACGCCTTAACCATGTAGTTCTGCTATTCTGCAACCAGGCCTTATAAACTTGTGATTTATGGAAGGATGGAAATGTGAGCTGTAACTAATTGGTGAAGCACTCTGGGCTGCAAGAGCTGCTCTGCACACACAATGAGGTTGGGTTGCCTGCCATCATGCTAAAAGGAAACAGCAGACTTTAACCCTTCCCTCCCCACGTACACAATTTGCACCATGCTTCCCAAAGAGCTAATACCTCTCTGTGCAGAGGTCTTCTGTATTCCCAGAGGGTCGGAAATTTGCTAACACGCCTGCTTTCATGCAAAGATCTCATAATTACTTTGAGATTGGTGGGGAAATGTCTTCACCATTTTACGGATGGTAATGCTGGTGTGGACGAGAGAAGTGAGGTGCCCAAATTACACAACAGGCAAGCGGCTGAGACAGTAACAGCAGGTAGGTTTCTCCTGGCAGTGGTTTTCCCATGAGATGGCTTTGTCTTCACTCTATACTAATACATCTGACCTTTGTTGGGTCCCCCTATTACCAGAACCACAAAGAACAGATAAACAATGCAAACTGAAATATGAACCAGGGCAGCTTCTTGCCAGATGCTTCTATAAAACATCAGGAAAGACCAACCATTAGGGTCAACCTGAATTTCTGACTACTTACACTGTTGGACGGCCTGTGCGTTGCACCTGAGATGTACTTTTAAGACTGAAAGCTACTCACCAAAAACTCATCTTTAGCAATAACTTCAGAGCAGGTTTCCATCTTAGGAGCTTGATCTTATTAACATCCATGTGAGAATATGGGACTGACGTGGGCTAAAAGGTAAGGAGCTTGTAGAGAGGTATTTGCTTCACAATGGGCAGCTACAAATGTGAACTGAACTACTTTTTTCCTCAAGTGTAGTCCAGACTATAAATAATATAGATTAATGGCCAGGTATATCTGGTATATATCCCTGTCTGTGCTTCCTTATAAAAAAATATATATATATATACACATTATTTATATTCACTTATAAACAGGCATTTTCAGCAAAGCTTCAAAATAGCATTGCCTGCAGTAAGTGCCACCAACCTGTCTCTCTCATCATGGACTAAAGCGGGACCTCGGAGTTGTTTCATCAGTCTAAAGAACCACAACCTTTTCTGGCTGTGGACTGCAGTAACTCACATTGCCTCCGTAACAGCACAGAGCAGAAACACACATTCGCTGGTGGGGTGCGGGAGCATCTGGACACTCAGTACAGAAAACCCAGAGCCCTAAAATGTCATAGATCACTGAACAGTGAGAAGCCCATAAAACCTGCTGATAACACGTGCAAAGATGCTAAAATGAACTTATGAGATAAAAAACAAATGTACGTGAAGGAAAAAAGATAGGCAGACAAAAGGTAAGAATAAAAAAAGAGGGAAACAATGAAAACATAGTGAGGAGACAAAAAGAGAGACAATGTGAGAAACCACAATGTGAGAAAGAAGCTGTAAAGCTTCAAGCTCTTTCTACCAGAAACTTCCTTATGTGGGTGCAATGTGCACCTCCACTTCTCTCTGATCTTGAGGTGTGAATCAGCTTTCTCATTGCCGGACATGGGCTTGAGTTCAGATAGGTACAGACGCAGAGGAGTTGCCAGAAGTGTGAGCACCAGTTTTATCCATAGAAATTCTCCCTTCAGAAGGAAGGAGGCTTTCTGAAAATTTGGACTAGCAGGATAGAGGAAAAAAGAGACCCAGTAAGTGGGTATTGCTGAAAGATTCAGTCACACTCCTGTTGCACTGACACAGAAAGCTGATGTCGTAGTTCCAACACATGCTTTTTGTAGACACACAGAGCAGCACTATTTTGGGGAACTTTGAGGGTTGTTATAAGCATCAGCTCATTCTCACGCAACCCCCTCCCCAGCACACACATACATGATTTGCGGTGTCACCACACATTTGGAAAGCTGCTCTACCAAAGGCCATGCATCAAACACAGCCATTCACCCTCACAACAAATAGGGAGCGGTGGTACCCTTGGAAGATCTGCAATAAATACTTTTTAGTGTCCCATTATTGCAGAGCCATCTGCTATTTATTGCAATTGTGCAGATCATAATACATTTATTTGATATTTATATGGATGTTGCTTTTGCTTCCCTAAGAACGGCATTGTAACTTAAAGTGGCATTAGCTTAATGCTCCATTAAAACTGAGTGCTGGTAAATGTATACTTATATGTATGTGTGTGTGTGTGTGTGTGTGTGTGTGTGTGTGTGTGTATGTAAATTACTATTTTCATACCAGTATTCAGAGAGTGCTGGGAAGCCGCACAGATCCTGAACTTCTGCTAGGCGGTATTTCCAACACTGAGTGGAAACAACTTGTTTGTACAAAGCCACCCAGTTCCCTAATTACAGGCACTCGTACTGTAAGAGGAAATTGCTAATTGGGTACAGCAGGAAACAAAGAGACAAGGGTTTTATTGTCTGTTCTATTCCTAATAGTGTTATTAACTCATTGCTTCCCTTTGAAAAAAAGCTTTTAAATCTTATTGTGTCTCAGTTTCCCCAACTGTGAAATAGCAGTTGCCTGCCAGGCAGAAATTGTGAGGCTAAGCATATTAAATACCAGAATAAAAGATTCGTAATAAGATCCCAAGCAGAATAACAGCAGAAATAGAAGACAGAATTCCCACAAAATTGCACTCATATTCTGCAAGGCATTTAAACCATCCGGGATTGGAAAGCAGGGGAGGTGCTGGCTTGTGTTGACCTTAATAAACTGCTTTAATCCTTACACGTTAGAGAAAACCATGGACGAAGTAAGCTGAGTTGACGTACTCGGAACGGTGGGTCAGGTGCTCAGAAGAGGAAAACCTCTGTACAACCCTGCTGAGGTTATTGGAAGGACCTTGATTGACATGTCGCAATGTTCAAGCTCCAGAGGCTGGCACTTTGCAGTCTGAGGGTTTCACGTTCTCCAGGGAAGGTGCAAATATTGCTCTATTAGCAATAATACGCTCTGTAGCTCTGAAGGCAGGATGATTACATGAGTGAACCGTGTAACATTGCAGGACACTGAGTGGTAGTGAGGCCGGCTGAACTGAAAGGATACTTCAGACTATCACATGCCATTAGGAGAAAACCTCCCTAATGTCAAACTAACTTTGAAAATGCGTGTATTTGAATACGTTAACCAGAGCAAGACCTGCAGAAATGACACAAAATATCAAAGGAGCATGAGAAGACTCTTGTATAAATGCAACCCAAGACATTATTTCCTTATGCAAACAGGCTTTTTTTCCACCACCCTCAAGGTCTCCCCGCGAGTTAAGGCGCTGATGGTTCACGGCAATGAATCCCTGCTGAGCAACTCCAGGTTAATGCCAGTGTAACTTTTCCCATTTACCCCAGGGCTGACTCCTTTAAGGAGTTAACACCTGCATAAAAACTGGATAATACGGCCATGAATCAGGCCCATGAAATTAGCTCAGCACAGGACAAGGTTAGTGTTGTGGGTAGGGATGCTCCACAGCACAATGGAAGCGGCTATTCTTTCTCTAGAAAGCCCCTTTCTGTTATGCTCCCTCTGTTGCTCATAAATGCAGCATGGGTAACCCTGGCAATCTACAGCTAATCCCTCCTTTTTCCCATATGCAGTGCGCATCGCACCAAAGAGTGTCTGGGGCTTTCGTTATTTATCAGGGGAAGGAGTCGCACCATTGTGTCAGAGGCGCAGGGAGCCTGAAACCAGTGAGCTATTGCATGGCATTTGCTGGGCCAAAACAGGGTTTCCAGCTTCGCTCCCATCCAAATTCTGCAATGCAGCAGCGCCAAGGCAGCGCAGGGATCCCGCACCGCCACTACACAGACTGTTGTTTTTAAGCTTCAGGCTTTGTCGGGGAACGGGGGCGAAACCTCCTCTCCGTGCACAAAGCAGCGCTCCAGGCAGCACGCTGTGCTGCGCGGTGCCTGGGAGATGCTGCTATGAAGATCTCTGGAAATGTAAATCTCGTTATATGATGGCACAGCTTGTTTTGCCCAGAGATGCACTGCAAGGGGTTTTTTTCTTTTTTTTTTTTTAAAGCCTATTTAGCAAGATGATGGATTTATTTGTGTACACGGTAACGTTAAAAGAATTTAAAGCACATTGTGCGGTTTTGAAGGGGGAAAAAAAAAAAAAATCTGTTTGCATTCTCTCATTTCCCTGCGCCACATCTCAAATCTCAAAGTAAATACATGCTTTATATGTAGACAGAAAGTTGATGATTAACCTGGAAACCTATTATTACCAAAATAGTGATAGCTCCAGGTAAGATAAGATAAGCTGAGATCTCCGTGGTGCCAGACTCTCTGTAGCATTCAGGAGACTGCCTCTATTTTGAACAGCCGAAAAAGAGAAACTTATCCAAAAGGGTAAATAGGAAAATGACCGGTACAAAGTCACGCAGCAGGACAGCAGCAATGCTAGGACTAAAACTTGTCTGGGTACTTCTTGATGCCCAAAGCTGATGGCAAAACTGAGGCTTTTCTTCCCCAAAGCAGTTGGAAGCAGAGGGCACGCACAGCTCTAACTGGGAAAAAAGCCTCTGGGTTTATGTGGTGGAAGCAAACTTTTTTGTGCAGGACCGTCCCAGAAAAGAAAGCAGAAAGAAGGGGTAGGGTGGCAGATTGAAGTGCAAAAAAGAAGCATCCTCAGGGCCAGCCTTTAGCAACACCTTAACTGAGGGCAGTTTAGAGGTTAGAGAAAGCTTGTTCCTACCAGTGCGCAGCAGTCGTCTCAAAGAGCAGAGTAACCCAAACCCCTGGCATTCTTGCTTTTCATTTCTACCCAAGGTGATTACTGCATTTTTCATTATTTTTTTCAAAGGGGAAAAAAAAAAAAAAATCTGTGGTTTCTGAACAGATTCAGCCCAGACAGACAATCGGATCAAGCAGGGCTGCATGCAACGTGTCCAGCTCTCCTCGTTTTGGGCTACTTCGCAGTGCCATCTGGTGGCCCCAAGCCTCGTACGAGTGGAAATTTCCAAGCTGATGTTTATTGCAAAGACAAATAGTAACTGTTCTGCCAACTTTGCTCCCTGCCGCTGCAAACTGCCTCCCAGCTACGCATGCTGGGCGCTGGGCCGGAGGGAGGTCTCAGCGCTGCCCCAAAGCCGCCCCGCTGACGCGAAGGGGAGCCCTCTCCTCATCTCCTCAGCGTGTTGCATCCCCTGCCGGAGACCATGATTTCCATTGTTAGTGTTATTGTGGGAGATATGAGTGATCTCTCTGTTTTGGTTACCAAATGCTGTCTTTTACTGAGGCTTCTTGCATCTTTCCTTAGAGGAGAGCCTCCTGTTTCTTCTGCTTGCAGCAGAGCCTTTGATATTTAGCAAATGGCAAGATGGGGCTGCACGCAGACGTTACACATATGCAGTACGAAGCAATCTTAAATGTGACTTTTCTCCTGGTCACCCCATCTCTCCTCTCTCCCCCAGAGCACTGCTGCCCTCAGGTCACGGAGTGTAAGCCTGGACCCAGAGGGCCACAAAACCAGCTGCAAAGTTGGCATTTGTACACTTTTTGAAGGCTTATAGCCGAGTACCTTCATGGATCGAGTTTGTTTCTAAAGTTTTAAAAAAAGAGATCTTCCCCTACGCTGACGATACTGCACATGGGTACTTGAGCTAGCTCCAGGCAGCTAAAAACAGATACTGCAAGTGTTATATCTGCGTTAGCGACTTAGCTCTGTCCAAGTTCTGGCAGGAAGGACCACGCCAGCGCGGCTTCATTGCTTCAGGTAAGAAGAGCTATCTGTTTAGAATTAGCTCGGAGGGCTCTACAGAAAACTGCATTATTCAGTGTAAGCAGACATTATTGATTATGAACAAGTGTTTTATCCACATACGGCAGTGGGTACTTGAAACAAAATCCATCTGTCTTCCCACTTCTTTTCACTGGCTGGTGACTTGATGCAGGATTCATAGGGCATCCTTACAGATCTGGCAAGGAAGATCTCTGAAGGTAAGCGAAGAAGAGGGAAGGAAAAGTTTGTGAGATGCTAACAGAGAAGGGATTAGGGTTATTGTTCTGTGTAAACCAGAAGAGGTGTATAAGAGATGAGAGAAGAGTGGAATTAATAAGAATCCTTGAAAAGAGAAAAGCCCTTGACTTTGCCATAGAAAGTGGAAACCTTGCTCAAGCAAAGTCACTGTCAAAACTGCTCTCGTATACCAAGGTGGTGATTTCAGCCCCTACAAGAAAACTATGGGAGGAGACGTACAGGGATCTTAGCAGGGCTTTCCCCTCGCCACCTATGCTATAATATCAGCGCAATCTCTATACTTTCCAGGAATAAATTACAGGTATTTCTAGCCAGCAAAATAAATTTAATTTTCCCAGCTGCCTCCTTGTCACAAAGTGTTTATCTTTGAAAGAGGTGAGAAAGGAGTAACTTCAGCAGTACTTATCACACTGATCACAATTATTTCACTGATAGCTCAAGTGCCTGCTGTTCATATGCTGTATTTTCTCTTGTCTTCAACTGCAATATCTATACAGCAAAGCACTAGGTTACAAAAAGGACCAATTCCTGTTTTAAGCCTATTATTTTGCCAGTATTTGAACAGGTATCTGTAATTGCCCTTGTTTTCCTGTGCCACAGTCATGGTTTTGCCCCCCAGAACGTCAGCGTTGAGCGTCTCCGTCGTCCAGCTGGTTCCCACCTCCCGTCCCTCATGGTTCCCATTCCCTTCGTTGTCAGTGGATGCCCCAGCTCATCTCTCACTCGGGGATCCTGCACACTGGCTTCGTAAAGGGACCGCACACTGGAAAGCACCTCCTCTCCCAGAGCATCACCCAGTTACAGCCTAGCACCAATGGCCCCCACCGTCCCAGTGCTGTTCCTAGGCCTCCCACAGACCAGTGGATAGACTGGACCTGGCCATGACGTTGTAGACTGGGATCTTGAAGAAATGAGAGGTCTTCAAAGCACACAAGACTTTTCACAGGCAACACACGAGCTCCTTATTAAAAAAAGTGCCGGAGGTTTCCATGTATGATGCTCGTTGTTTCAACGCTGCAGGCTATGCAGTACTAGTAAACTAGAGTACCTGCATCCATTCTTTGGCAGTTAGGCCAGCTGTTGTAAAAAAGCCCATATTCATCCTCTTTTAGTCTCTAACCCTCCGGAACAGGACAGCCACATCCATACCTTCTGTACCGAATTATCTTTGGCACATGATAACTCCCAAAGAGTGTCCAGATATTGCTTGGGATGGTGCTAGTTACCCCAGATCAAACTGTGCAAGGAGAATTTAAAGGTGTGGATGATCACCTTCCCGGTCTTGGGAATGTTCCCTCAACACTGTTTAATTTTCAGTACAGATATAGTGTCACAGTACTACAGGTAGAAGGGAAGCAAATAAGTCCCGTCGCTGCAGGACGTATACCAAGAGAAACACATCCTTGCCCCGGGCTGTACTCCGCTGGATAAGGCTCCTGTCATATACGACCCCTCTAATTTTTCAAGAGTCACCTGGGGTTAAGTAAATCCTTGATGGCTGGTTGCTGAGTCAAGGAAACTTCATGCTAGGCTAGCTGAGATAATGTGCATATCAGGATCCATCCCTCCCTCATCACACCTCTCCCTCATCTGCCACCGCCCGGCTCTGCTTGCTGACTCCTGAACACTGCCCACGGGGCACTGAAGCAGATTAATCTTGGTTGTCCACTGGGACTGCTGATTTGCTTTCTTTCTCATTTGAAGGGTTTCTGGTTGGGGCGTTGTTTTGTTTTAGTCAGCTCTGAACACCGTAACAGCTGCAGGAAGACTTCAAACATCCAACATACATTAAAAAAAAAAAAAAAAAAAAAAATTTCCATGTCAGACTATTAAAAATGTTGACGAGCTCTAGCATAAAGTCGTAGCTACCAGAGAGAAAAGAAGACGCTTTGCTAAGGAGATGCAGGAATTAGCACTTTCCTCATAGCACCCTATATTCCTGCTTTGTACCCCTTAATCCTTTGGCTGCATGTTATTATTCTTCATTCTCCCGCTGCAGAAATCCCTCGCGCTTTTCTTCTAATGGAAAACAAGGTCAGCCTGAATCATGCTGGGTCTCACCAGAAGACAGTGAGATCTGCTCTTAGACTGACAGAGGAACTGGGCTTATCTCTTTCCTGCTAGTGATTCTCATGATATCTGCTGTAAAGCAGCTTCTGCTGTAAAAGAGCACAAATAACACATTTGCAGGCTAAAGGAGTTACCATGGCACAGAAAGAAAAAGCAAAGAATAATACATTTTCAGATAATAATGCAAAAGGCCAGGGCTGGATTGTTTTAAAAAGCTCTGAATCCTATTTCAGCTACTGAGGGGCTTTAATCATCACTATAAGCTAGATGTTACATTAGTATTTATTAAAGTGATTTCTAGCATTAGTCAGTATTTCAAATAGTATTTTTTAATCCTTTGCACTTCCTGTAAAATACATATATATGCATATAAACGCACACGCTCACAATCTAAGGCAAACATGAAAGACTGAAAAGAGAGATGCCAGTATTCTGAAGCCATTCAATTCACCAAAATTTTCCTTTACAAATTTTCAGAAGGACACATAGGTTTATTTTCCTAGCTCTGAAATCTTAAGGCTAGCAAATTAAGATTCTCTCCCTGCCCAGTTAATTAGTAGCACATAGCTTTTTAAGTATCCATGCATTTGAAGCCAAAACTTGTGAAATTTGACTCTGAGAGGACTGGCAATTATCCAGAAACAAATATAAATACCATGTTACACACTGTAACACCATCCTTCTGCCACAGATTTGGGTTACGCTTTTGACCAATAACTCCAAAAGAACTTAAAGTAGTTAACAAAGTCCCTGTGTTCCCATGCACGTTCGGTTAAATAGGAATTTAAATACTAACTTTGATTTCCTCAGACTTTCTCTCCTCACATGTTTGCCATTTAAAATGAACTTGAAGTAAGAATTCAAAACATGAAAAAGAACAGTATTTTCCTTAACCATCTTTTTATCCGCGGAAGCACTGCTATGGTATTTCTATAGTTCCTGTCACAGTAAGTCAAATGCATCACTGTCAAGGAAGTGTTACTATCGAGGAAGTATTGCTACCATAGAGTGAACTGAGCTCAGTGTTTCTTCGAGACTGCAGTCTTTATGCCCAATGAAAAATACTGCCCAGTGATCCCTGACCAGTGAAAGGTTCAAATATGGCAAGAAAAGGTGGCATTTATCTCCTATGAGACTTCATCTTTGTTACCATTTTCGTCCTTGTAGAGCACTTTTTGTAAACCCGTTTAGGGGGCACTTTGGACCACAAACGTATTTTCCCATTGTTAATACTCACAGCATAATAGGATCCTGCTCCTTGATCTGAAATCCGGAGCACCAAACCTGGAATAATACACCACTTCTACTAATATCAATATTAAAATGCTTCTTACCCAAAAGGCATGAAGAAAAGATGCTCTCAGAAAATCTTGGGCCAGACTTGGCAAATAAAGCAGCCACGACGTTGGCTGGGAGGTGCAGGACTAACTTGAGACTTTGCAGAACGAAGGGAGCCAGCTGCTAATGGTTTGCCATACGTTCACGCCTGCAGCAAGCCATATTTTTTGTGGCAAGGCCAACATGGGCACCTCTAGCAGAAACCTACCAGGTGAACGCGTGATTCATGCAGACCACTGCTCCCTCTCCCAGTGTGTGTGTTCAGACTTAGCTCTCTTGAAGAAGGGGGGAATTTGCTTTGATAGGCATTTTCTTGGAAAAAAAAAAAAAAAACAAGCAGAGAGCAGGCCAACATAAGCCATGGGTCTTACAGAAATATCACAAGTCTTTCAATATCCAGTCATACAACAGAGGTTTTTATCTATAAAATCAGATGAAAGACACGTCCCATTGCTGGTAATTACATGGAATTCAGTTCTTGCCTTCAGACACCAGTGCTGTGACTGTGAACTCTGGTTTGAAGACTTTCATATTTCAACCCAGTGTCAACACCGAAAAGAAGGAGGATCACACAGGGCTTTGACCAGCCAGTGCACTTCAGGCTCCCAGCTATAACTGCAACAGCACAACCCCACTCCAGCCATCCTAGGGCTGTGCTGAGCCCCAGCTGGCTATTTATCCCAGCCCTTACATATGTTCAACTGTTGCATAATTATAGGCTAATCTCTCTGAGCTGTGCCTGCTGTAAAATTCACGAGCAGATAGTTTGCAAATATATGGCTGACTATTTGGAACAGAATAATTTACTCTGTTTCTGTCAGCAGGGTTTACAGTCAGAATATTCCTCTGTCACAGCTTACCAGCAGCGTTCAGGAATTTTCTTGGGCCCTTGCTAATAGTAAACAGGTGGATGCTATCATTTCAGATATCTTTTTTCTGGTGGGGCAAAATATTCTGCATAACAAGCTCACATAAAATTTAAAATGCACAGGATAGAACTATAAGTTAACTTTATTGTCTGGATTTAGTGTTAGCCCTTTGCACTGAACACCATTTGCATACACCAAGAGATTCCTGGACTGCATGTGTCCAGGTCACTTATTCATTATTATAATTTATTTCCAGCACAGAAATACCTAGAGGCCCCAGGGAAAAGCAGTTACACATACATGCATATAATGAAAAGGCAGTTCCTGCCCTGAAGAGCTCTGCGTAGAGCTACCTACCTGGTACAAGAGCACCCCATGCAGAGATGCCAGGGTTGTTCCTAAATTAGATGATACATTTACATAGCGTAGTATAATGCCATGCAGAGATACTTTCTGTCCTGGGAGCGCTGTAGTTGCATCACTACAGACCTCTCTCTGAGCTGAATTCTCTGTAAATACTGTATAAACTGACAGATACAATACTTCCAGTTTCGGTTATCTCTGAAACTGCATTGTACCAGGCAGACCTATTCTTTAAATTTGTCACCTAAACGGACACAGGAAAAATAATACGTAAAAGGTAAAATTGTCAGACTCAGGAGGGTGTTCAGGTTAAAAATCGGTGTGTTGTCAAAATGAGCTAATACTCTTGAAGAATATTCTAAAATAACTTGTCTTCAAAGGAAAAATCCCACAAAAACCAAACTAACGTATTTTGATTGGTAAATATGCATGTATTTTAATATTCTCACACCCGATTACATGTAAAATTAGCCCTAGTTGAAATGGATTGCAGAGAATTGTCACGAGCTTCTGAAAATGACAGATAAAAGTTAAATAAGACGAGGTGATTTTTCTTTTTAGATTTTTTTCCCTGTTAAATGAATGGCATTTCAGTGCAAGCAGGAATTAGTGCAAGGAAACCCGATGGTCTGCGCTACACAGGCGGTCAGATTACATTAACACAGCGGTCCCTTCTGACTCAACAGTCCATTAACCTAAGTATGAAGTTAGCGGAGAAGCAGGGATAAAACTTGACTGTGTAAGTAATTGATTTTTTCAGGTCAGAAATGAAACCACATCAGAACAGCAAAACCATCACTTAGGATCAGCATTTTTATTTATTTTCTTTTAATGTTCAGCAAATTGAAACAATTTAATTCAGGCTGACTATTTCCATCAACCTGAGATAATCTGATCAAATTCCTTTTAGAATATGTCTAATAGAAGCACAGGTGGGATTCATAAAGCTTAGGCGGAGAACTGTGTGTCCTGGGAAAGGGGAGCTTTACAGGTTCCCTAGTCTCTTCGAGGAAATGGTTTCGAGCTTGATTCTCAGATCTCTTCCCTATCTGTGTATGCCCATGTGGATTACTCTTTTATTTTCCATTGCATGTATAAAAATAAAAGCAAAGCACTTTGTTTCAGACTCCCTGGAACTTTTCGGTGTAGGAGCTGAGAATGCAAGCCCATGCAACAATACGAATCTTCATTACAAGATTTACTTGACATTATTAACGACAATATGAAATAGCTAAACAAAAATCAGGATAGGAAATAAGTATTTTAATTATGCACATTTTAAAAAAATATTATGGGAAATTTAATGCAGCGGTATTTTTTTTTCCATTTTGGAATGCAAAAGAAACTTTTTCAGGTGTCTGAATTTTCTTGAGAAATTGAGATTCTGTTCACCACAAGTTTTAGTAACGCTTGAGTTTCATCTAGGTACTCAATCTGACATTTCTCTTAATCTCTCTCTCTTTTAGGGGTTTCCAGTACAACCATCATTTTCAGGGTACCTGAAACTCTTTCTGTCATCAGAATTCAGTTTATTTCCCCAAATGCCAATGTATATTTGAAATGAAATACCATACTAAAAATAAGTAAATAAATAAAAGTAAAATATGAAGAGGAGGCTGGGATCTTCTTTTCCCTGTGGCTGATTTTTTTTCCCACAGGTCATAAAAGCTGCTGGAGCAATTATCATCCTGTTAAATTCTGGAAGAGCACTTTTAAATAATTTAAAAGGTGATCTGTTTTTTAACATAATTACTATCATTATTTTTTTACATGGGAGTGAACTAAGAGATAAGTACCTTCTAAGTCAAGAAATATCTTGGCCTGAAGCCCTGGAACCTTATTTATCTGTGAAGTGTTTATCTTACTGAATCCTCCCTAGAAAAACAAAATAATTATTGCTTAATGATAGTAGAAGTGAATTTTCTCTTTCAATTATAAAATAGAACGCTTGAAGTTTTCTCCAGTCATAAAGGAAAATCTCTTGAATCTGGTTGGAAAACGGAGGAGTTTTCCAGCACTGAGAAACACTGAACATAAATGCTGTAGTAACTTTATTTTTCTATTGCCCGCAAACCAAGTAGCACAGATTTAGGCTCCCTCCCTGTGAACTCTGTAGAAATCTCTCTGTTGCTGTTAGTCCATCGAGCCCCAGGGAAGGAAAGGTCCTATTTACTAATAAGATTTCAAGGGTCACTAAGGGAAGACTTTTCAATTATAATGATCTTGTTTTCAGAGGCATGGAAAAAGACCTTCCAAGGTGAAGTATGGAGAGATGTAATCTCTTTCTCTCTCAGAACTGCCATTATCCCCAGATTTAAAGAATATAATGCGTACATATCGGTAAATAATTTATTCTAAGTTCAAGATCCACAAAAAGGTGTAGTAAATAATCAGCGCACTCCCTGCGCGTGTTTCAAATCTTCACTTTCAGGGCTGTTGCTATTAATGCCTACTAATCACAGATTCATAGAATAATTAAGATCACAAGGGACTTCTGGAGGTTATTTAATCCAAGCCCCTGCTAAATGCAGGTTCAATTAGATCAGGTTGCTCAGGACTTTGTCCAGTCAAGTCCTGAATATCTCCAAGGATGGAAATTCTATTATTTATTTATTATTTTTATTTAAAATGACATTGTTATTATTTAAAATGGCATATACTAAAAAAAGAAGCAAAACTAGAAAACAAATTTGCTAGATGCTGTGCAAACTCTCAGTCCTATCATCAATGGCTATACGTGCACTTTAAATTCATCCTTAAGCGAAATGTTCTCCTGAAGATGCAGTGAAAATTGCATTGTTTAAGTCATTAGAACTGATGTGAGCAAAGCACTGTGTGGTCAACAGCTATGAAGCGTTCTGCCTGGAGAGAGCAATGAACAGGCTAATCTCCCAGTCTTCCCTATCTGTGTCTTCTTGGATACTCTGGACAGTCATAGTTTAGTAAGGACAATACATACCTCAACCCATTAAAATTTCCTGAAAATTCTCAGAGGAAGTCAATTTTGACATAAATTGTGAGTTTATGTGTCTTTCCCCCCCCCGCCCCCCCCTTCCAGGTAGCTGGGAATTCATAATATTCCCAAACTCAAGGCGGCACCTCCCTGCTAAAAGAAACAGAGGTAAGGCCAGTTGTAAGGATAGTTGTATGGCGGGTAGAGAGAGTAGGCTAGATGGGATGCCAGAAGGGGTATAACTGCAGGGAGGGAATTTTATCTCCCATACACACACGTGCCTTGAGTGGCAAGGCATTAAACACAAAACCTCAGATAATCTATCAAATAAAAGCCTGGAGATATGGATATTTGTCACAGTTTTGCAATTGGATCCATTTTCTGATGGATGAAACATCACCAGGAAGATGCTGGTATACGTGAAACACCAGTGCAGGAGGAATAAGAGTGGGACAGTGCCAACCAGAGGCACCAGGAGCATGGGAGAGACTGATTGCCATCCTGATGGATGGGAATGGTGAATCAGTGTGGACAGGAGCCTGGAGAAATAATAACACAGAAATTAGGGGCACCGGTGGTCAGTTCCTCTGAGAAAAGCCACTAAAGAAAAAGCTGAAGCATATGGGAGAGAAGATGGCTCAGGAGTCAGATGGGAGCAAAGGAGTGAAAAGGACAAGACCTGTAAAGCCTATAAGGATTACTATAGTCACTATTAAATTGGAAGCTCCATCTTTTTCCTTAAAATGAGCTATGTGAGGGGGAAATCATGCTGAACTCAAAGGTGACCCAGGAGCTACATCATCCGGCAGGATTTTCACGTTCTTCTGGGCCTAACACAGAAAAAACCCACTATTTCTGTTTCCTTGGACTCCTACTACTATATCATGTTCTAATCCCATAGTATTATTCTGTTTTTCCCTCTTTCTGCTCTTTAAAATGCAGACAAGAGATATATTTACAGAATTTGTCCCTACAGTAGCGTAGGCTTTAAAATGTACCTGAGAATCTGCTATCAGATTCTGATGGATGTCCTTAGCCATTTGACACAATCTCTGTCAAATCAAAACTGAATATATTTTCTTGCCGTGTTCTTCTACTCCAGCACTAGCACTAGTCTCATCCCCTATATCTTCACCTGCTTTCAGCTCCTTTCAATTCCCTAGATCCCTTTCTTTCTTTCCCAGATCCAATCCCAAATTTCCTACATTTCTCAAACCATGTTTTTTTTTTTTTTTTTTTTTTTCCCCCTCCAGAAAACTTCTAAACTATCTTCCAGCCATCCTAAGTCAAGGTCTTGGATACTCAAGTACTCATAACAGCCAGTTTCTTTGCACACATATCTTGGGACAGTTAGACTAGAAGCACAGAAGAAATGCATTAGGACTAAGAGTCCACCGTTGCTTCCAGGGCCTGACTCAAGCAAAACCCATCCAATGCAGGGAAAGTACCTTGTGAAACCACGCACAGCTCTGATAAGTGGTTCCTTTGCTCAGCTCTTTAGAACAAAAAGAAGAAGAAAAAGCTATTTTCATCCATGCTCTAACTCCAGATTGCAATTCTAGCTGTGTGCACAGCACTTACAGCACACAGTGAGAGACAGAGCTACTGCTTCCTTCTGTAACATATGCTCTGACATCCAAATTCTAGACAAATTAAACCAAGGCAGTCCAGCTTTCTCTCTTATGGCCTGAATGGAGCATATTCCTTTCAGGTAGGGTTTTCACCGGATTTATATGGGAACTTACTATGCAATGCTGTTAGATTTGCATATGACTGGCTGTATGCATTCTTTTATTTCAGATTTGAATTTCTGCTGCTTCTGCGATGTTCACAGATCCAAAAAGTCGCCTGGCATCAGAGTGCAGAGCATTAGGTCAGACACTCACCATTCTGCAAATCTGAGCTCATAACAACATAATACTTTCTCTGGAAGTGATCTAGCTTCTGAATTTCCTATCTATATTTTGTGCAAGAAATAAACGCACTACTTATACATTGTGTGAACGTTGTTAGTGTCGCTGCAGACTAGGAAGACCATTTTGGAATAAAGTCTTTCTTTCAGATTTCATGATTTCTTGTAGCAGAGTGTAGTATTTTCAGTTTCATGAAATAAAATTGGAGAATAAGAGAATTGAATAGCATGGATGCAAGGCACTCTCGCCAGTTGTTCTGAGCGCCAGGGAGCGGTCCCTAGGCACATTTCGTTCACTAGAATAGACAGAGCCAGTGAAACCGACCTAAATGTTCCTCCATTATTTTAAGAAACTCAGACAATGTGAGTTCCATACATGCCTGTAATATCCAGATCTATGTCTGAAGCATGCCTGTACTGACAGTATTTGCAGTATTTCTGAACTTGCATTTTCATGTTATCGCACATGACCCTGTACTTATCTCGTACCTGAGTCCAGGCTGGCAGAGCTAAAGATTTAGTACAAATCTGACGAAAAGTTCGTAGTAGACCAGTTCTATCTGGCAACCTTCTCAAACAATGCCATGCACGACCCAAGCCTTACTTGTTTATGTAAAACCCATTTGCAAAATGTAGAGGTACAGTCTTGCGAGCTATTGAATGAGGCAATCATGACGATCTCTTCTTTCAAAGGTAAGAAAACTCTGTTGGAGTCAATATCTTTTGGCAGCTGCTACAGAGAAAAGGAGAATGAAAAGGAAAAAAAATTGAGAGAAAGATTAAGCTATAATCACTGCAAAAGTTTCTATAATAGAAAATCCAGCCACTGCTTTGCATGGTTCTATTCTATCTGAGTTGTTCAAGTCGGCATTAAACAATATAAGATTAAGCACTTGTCAGGCGAACTAATGAGTTTTGGATTGATTTCTGTCTTCCGCAATGCTACTAGCATTTTTGACAGGTATGATTTATAGGGCATTCTTTGGGCCTGTTCATGAGAAGAGCTGTTTATTTTGGTTGATGGACAGGGTTTCTAATGTTCCCAGTGGAGTGTGCAGATGGCAGGAAGGACAGTAATCTTTGAGACCATCTCTCAATGTCTAGGGTATGTCTCTTATAAATTTGTAATCAAGATCTCAAGAAACTAATGTGGGCAGGCTGCCTCTGAAATTGTTTTTGCGACCTTTGGCCAATATAATGCTCCCTGAAAAATGTATGTCTGGTACTTTTGCCGTTTAGTAAATGGAGCTTGTATAGGCAATCAAGGAACTACACTTTCCTTTTTAAGTGATGTGACATATATACACAGATGCAGAGTTTTACACATTTACAGTTCTATTCCCTCCGGCTTCGTAGAAGAGTATTTTTGTACATTTGATGTCTATGGATATTTAGTGCACTAGTAGACTACAAAAAAAAGCAACTAGGCAGTCTGTGTTGGAAACTTAATGAAATCTCCAAGGCATGAACATAACCAATGAAAGCAACGGAACCACTGAATAATTTTCATTCTCATCAACTATTCTTTCCATTGTTTTTTTTTTTTCTATTTATTTGTCTTGTTTATAAATTGATTGTACAGTCTCGGAGAGATGAGAACGTAGGCCAGGTCTAAACCGATATAGTTGCATTGACTGAAATAGCTGAGCCAATATAGAGAGGATGTGAGCCTTTATTTTATCATTTTCTTAATTCTAAATTCCAATTAATGAGTTCTAAAATGGTGTGAAAGCCCACGGAATAACATTTGTATGAATATTTCCTGAAAAAATAGAGAAAAGGCTTGATTATGGTGAGAATTTAATCATCCAAGCTAGACTACTTTCACGACTTTCTGATGGTAAATGATAACATCGTGCTACGATGATTCCATGGTTAGAATTTACTGTCAATCTTATAAAGCTGAATTTTAAGATTTGGCTTCCTAACATGAGGAACATAATAGGAAGTTTGATTTTCAAAGATGTCATGTTTAACCTTAGGCTCATAAGTTTGAAGCCTCTGACCTATTCTATTATTCAAGTCCTTTCAGTCCCATTAAGTCCAATGATAGGGCTTTCCTTGTTTTCATTTTTCTCAGCCGTGTGTACCTCCTAAAACAAATCCTAATTTTTGAAGAAGACCACTCTATCCTTGTACTATTTGGCATGTAAGATGGTGATTTTCCCTCCAGAGCAACTATAAACATTGAACCTAGGTTGAACACAAGTAGAGGTATAATTATGCTATAAAGTTTAGCAGAGACATTGAAGAGTCAACTGAATCAGTTGCCTCCACTTCTAGCCCTGTTTGAGTTGCCCTTGGGTGCCTACGACATCGATATAGGATGGGCAGAGATGACACAAGACCTGTGGGACAGCTGCGCCCCTCTGCACATGAAGCTGCTAGGCAGCCCAAATACTACTTGATGCCTGTGATTAAGCAGCAGATTCAAGCCTTGAATGTAACACTGGGGAGCTTCATACTTCAATCCTCTGCCCTCTAAAAGTGCACCACTTTGCGCTCACCTCCTGCTATCCTACCCCAGCATGGCCATCAAAAGCATGCTGGTGACGATAGCAATAACTGCAAGAGTGACAGCAGAGCCAGCAGCCAGGTCAGAGGAGAAAAGCTCAGCAAAGGCAGTGAGGGTTGCCAAAGCAGCAGAAAGAGCTAAACTTGCATAAGTGACAGGCTTAGCAGCAACAGAATATTTTCCAAAACACAAAGCTAAGCAGGACTGATTTACTCCTAAGACATATCACACCATAGAGAGCCATAGTTTATAGAATAATCCAAGCTAAAAAGCAGCACAGGACTGGAATAGACCTTGCTGACTTACAGGCACCGACATCAAAACATCCCTTTTATACATTTATTGGACGTGCTTGAGTTGGTGCCAGAGTTGTCGCTTTGCATAAATAGCATGCTTTGCTTTTCTTATCCTCAGTATCCGAAACAGCATAAGAGTGATTTTGCCTCTTCTTGGCCTCAGCTAAACATTGTAACCCCTTTTCACAGGATTTTATAATCCAAGGATCACTGCTCGCACTCCGGGGAGATGCTAGGTCTCTCTGCTGATGCTCCAAGCCACTGAATTAATTAGTGAGGCATCAGATCTGTGCTAATATATTCTGCTTTGCTGCCGCACATATAATCTTAGAGTCACTGCCTCATTATTTGCGAGCCTCTGGTTGGTTTGGAGCTAGGTGCAGCAGGAGCTCAGCGTTGCCTGTGAACACTGTGTAGACATAAGTGTCAGTCTCTTCTTTCATGAATGATCCAATCTTCCTCCTCTAGAAGTTCACCCCTAAATGCGTTCCAATTTTTTTTTACTTCTTTTTTTTAAACCTGGATGTCAAAACTGTATATACTATTCCTGGTGAGTTCCCATCACAACTTTTTGTGGAGAAATTAATGAATCCTTACCTCTCCTGAAAATACCTCCTCGAGCAGTGTCATCTACTTTTCCCATGGCTGCATCCCGTTGAACACGCTCCTCCTATGACTGATGAGAATATCCTGATCATGCTTCCCTTTAAGATGTTACTAACTGATGATCTAACAGTCTGTACGTGAATTTCTTGCTATACTCCCTCAGCTCATGTCTTCCCCTTTGAACTAAGGAATTTAACCACCTTTCCATTACCTTTGTCTACTAAACTATCTATTCCTTCCTATATTGTATCTTCTTGGTCCACTGTGCTATTGACAATTTTCTCCATCATGCCATCAGTAAATTTCATAAGCATTCGCTTATTCTTTGTGCAAAAATTAGGGTTTTTTTAATAAAAAAAGCATACATGAACCCAGCCTCCATCAGGAAACTGTTTCTAGCCTCATGCCACCTCTCTTAATGCCCTTTTTTTACCTCTTTAAAGTTCTTGAAGGTATCCCCATTTCCTACTCTTTAATGGCAAATATCTTATGTGGCAACAATTAAATATTTTATTAACATTTTGCTCAGCTGAATTGACCAACTTTAAGTAAAACATTCATTTTATTTAAGAAAGATACCCAATTTCACTTTGGAAGACATGTTTATTTTTATCCTACGTTTTCTCTATTTCCATATATTAATTTTCCCTTCTTTGGAAATTCCTGAAGTGCTATATGCTATTGAGATCAATTTGAAGAGGCTGAAGTCTAGCAGGTAATCTATTTTGCCTTTGTTAAATATGGGTACTTTTTGGTATTTTCCAGTCACATACACTAACACCTAACTTGATTCAAACCCTTATTCTTAGCTCTGTAATTTTAGGTGAGTTCATTTAGAGCTTTAAGAGCCTGTCCATTACACCTATTATGAACATTAATCTCATCGGACTTTGACTCTCACTTGGTTTAGGTTATTTCACGACACATATCATTATTACCATTGGCCATTCTGACCTTACTGTGAAAATGATTGAAAACAAGGAAAAATACACATGCAATTTTAGGCCCAGACCTTAGTGGACCGCACCCATTCAGAGACAGATACAGGCAACCACTATATAAACTGTCTTTAAAAAAAAAAAAAAAAAAAAACTACTTTTTTTAATAAATAAAGACCAAACTGAGATTTTCATCCACACCTTGATTAAGCTGCATGGGCTAGGCAGAAATATTACTTTTCTGCTCAGAGGTAAGGTCTATGTTACAGCTGTTTTTCCAGGTCCAGATCACTTCTATTCCAATTTTTTGCAGTTCTTTTGGCTGCAGCACTGGAAAATTAAAGGATTTAATTTTCCACACACTCCCCAGTGCCTTCACCCATGTGCTCCCAGGAGGATATATCAGCTACCTAGAACTGCATTCCCTTGCACATGCTGGCAGCAGGATGAGACAGACGTTTTTTGCCCCTCACTCCTCTCATGCCTGCACTGGCCTTGCCGTAGTTTAAACCACAGTAAGCAAGCTCTTTGGGATATAACTTGTTTGCTGCAAGTTCCTGCCAAAGTTCAGAGAGTTACTTCAGGACTCAGAATGAAAACTCAGATTGCGCTGCAATTTTATTGACTCCTGCAGTCAATAAATCTCCCCTCCCTCAAATGAGTGAGTAAGCTCAGCACACAATCCATTTCTCACCACTGTTTTTCTTTGGTTTGATCTGTTAAGAGCAAAAGCTATTTTGCTTCATATTTGGCCCCCGCAGGTTAAAAGGACAGATGAATTTGGGTGAAATAGTACAACTGTCACCTACTGGTTTCAAATGAGGGTCTTGAAAAGGATTACCTGAGACTTGAGGTGGCAGATGGCTTTTTTCCTCATACTGCACATCAAAAATTAATTTGTGAGAGAGAGAAAAAAAAAGCTCTTGAAGAAAAAAATAACAACTTTGATAGGTAGGTAATCCAAAGTTCACTTTCTATCCTCAAAAACCTGCTATTCACATCCGATGGCAAATTAATCAATCCCCGGACTATTATGGATTATTATTACTTCTGTGTATATGGCAATAAAACCTTATGGGCACAGACTGTTGTCTTCTCATTTCCCATCTGTGGCTTGTGTCAGCTAGCTTTACCAGTGACCTATTCTATGACCATGGCCATTCTCTGTTTGTATTGCAGTTTCCCCACTTGTGCAGTGAAAATAACGACAACTTTCTTTCCAAGGGCGTATGAAGATCTGATGATGAATAATGGTTCCTGGGTCTAATTCAAAGTCCACTGAAGTTGCCGAGAGTCCTTCTACTGAGTTCAACGTGGTTTCAATCAGTAGCTATAAAGGCCAAATCATTCTATTATGGAACAATTCTCACGATTAATTTAGCCCCATTTATGAGGCTGCAAATCATTTAGCAATCATCCTTAATTTCTGCAAACAGATTTGTTTATTCATTTATTCATCATTCATTTTTCATTCCATAATTTTCAGCCTTTGGCAGGTTCCCAGTAAAATTATTCAGTTCTTATTGCCCAGCATTCAGTTCTGTGATTGCCCATCTGAATCATATGGCAAGGGTTTTGATATGCATGGTGGAACAACTGACAGGGGAGAATAGTAAATTGGGGTGATTTTTTATTTCTTTTTACTTTTTCCAAGTGATGAACCCCATAAAAGTTTTATGAGATGCAGACCCCTGGAGAAATTTCATTTGCATAATTACTATGTGAAAAGTCCACATGTGTTTTTCTTTGTGACCTTTCCTGAACATTTTGGAATTAGATAGTGGGCTACATAGGCTGAGTCCATAATGGTAAATTCGATGTTTCTGGGACCGCTCTATGAAAGTGAAGCCAACAAGCAAGGAATAGCCCCTGTTCACACTGCTAACATTTCTTACCGCTCAAACTGGAGTGGCTATATCCAAAATGCCTGCTGAGATTGGTGCCTTGCCCATGCTAACTTCCAAGGTATTCCCTGGAATTGTTTGCAAGAGTACAAGTCAGCCCAGGCCACAAATGACACAAGGAAAATCTATTACGAACAAACAGTTTAAAACATCAAATTCCAACGTTTGGGAATATTCTTTGACAAACAGCCTCCGAAGCCAGCAGAACACAGGTTTAAAACTGTGGCTTTAGATGAATAAACAGTCAGTCTTTTACTGAAGACTGGAAAGGGGTACTGGGTCTGTGCAACTTTACACATATAATTTAGTCAGCGGATGTCATCTTCAGTCTCCTTAGACTCTGTTTATATTTAGTGGAGAAAAATAAATGCCTCCAGAAACTCATCTGGAAAACTTTCACAATGTGAAAAAGTTTGGCACCTTTATAAATATGAATAATTTGATCATACAAAACATGGAAAATTTTACACTACCTCTAATATATTAAATAATTCTCATTTGAGGTTTCTTCTTTTTTTTAGCTATTCATTTCTAATTCCTGATTTTATAAAATAAAGAGATTTTTAAAAGGTTGAAAAAATGACACCTTAAGCGATTTAAGTACATGTAAAATGAAAATCAGAAAATATCAGAAAAAAAAAGAATCTCATGGCAAGGATAAGGAAGCATTGGAAGAGTTTGCTGGGGAAGCTATGAAATCTCCAGCACTGGAGGATTTTAAGAATAGAATAAACAAAGATCTATCTGAAAGGCACAATCTGAGCTGATATAATTCTGGAACAGAGAAACGGACTAGAAGACCTGTAGAGCCCCTGATTATCTTATTATCTAGGAGTCTAGGGTTTTATATTATAGATTTATGGTAGTTAAGAACTTATGACAGGAATTTCATGTCACCCCACTGAACAACAGGCAATCAGATAAAAGCAGAGATAATCAAATCAGAGGTTTCAATTATTGGTGAATGTATTCTTAATCCTATTTTGCCAAAATTCAAAATGTCAGTGATTGAAAGAATTACATTTTGCCAAATGGCTATTAAAACTAATAGAATTGTTAAATAATTATATGCTTATCTCCAGTTATTTTATATTAAGATCTAAAAGTGGAGGAAATAAACATGTTGTCTACAGGGGCTATTATCATATTGTTTTATACTCAGGGAAACAAAGGCAGTGAAAGGAAAAAGGCTGTTTTTGATATCCCCATAAATCTCATAGAATCAAGGTTTCACCTATGGTTTCAAGCACTGACTGCCCGTGTATACTTCAGTTTGATGCGGATAATCTCAGTCAGTAAATTACTCTGAATACAGATTGTGAACTCAGTTTTAACAATATACAGATAACTGTATGGATATATTGAAAATAAAATATTTGGACATCCAAATAGCAACACTGGGAAATTAGACCTATGGATCTAACAATTATATATAGTTTGTATTTGCTAGCATAAATGAAATCGCTTTCAAAGAGACCTTAAAAATCCGTTTCTAGACTTTGTGCTTCAGCATCAAAGGCTCAGAACTTTGACCCTGATTATCTCACATTTAACCAGAAGACACACTACCTCTCGCATTCGATTAATTCAGTAACATGTCACCTCAGTCTTGGCTGCTATCTTCCAATTTAAACTCTCTGCAGTGTAATCTATTAAAACCATTATTTTCTACTGGAGTAAAACCCTTCGTTGTTATTAGTTTTTGGGGCTCTTGCAGGCTGCAATAGAAAAAGGCCTTCATGTGACCTTCAAGAGGGAAAGTCTTGTTGGATTTACCACCTGCTCCAGTGATGGCCAACGGTCCAACCTTTAAGGTGCTCGGAATATATTTTGGTAGTGAGCAGTTTTAGCAGAAATTTAATCAACTTACTCCTGTTAAATATTTATCCAATTACGTGAGTGACAAGCGAAAAATGAATGAATCCCTTTTAACGTAATATAAAATAGCACATAGCAGAAGAGAATTTTATCATTAAAGATATAATGAGATCATGAACACCTCCAAAGGGGTGAGTTAATCAAATAAGGCCATAATATGACAAGCAGCCTGTCAGAAGAAATTCTATTTGCTCCCGTATGCGAGCTGCATTTGAGTTAATAATTGAGTCGCGTAACCATTCCACCAACCTTGTTAGAGGATGTCACACTCTGGCTCATTGATGAAGCAGGACAAAAGTAGATTGCATGAAAGGGGAATTCCAAGTGCTGATATTGACACTGGGTGTAATTACAGAAACTGCTGACAGTTACAGATACAGACCCTTCCCCAGGCACATACTCTACGTTGCCCTCCCTCCTCCAAAATAATTTAAAAAAAAAGAAAAGAAAAGAAAGGAAAAGAGTATAGATATACATATACTTGAAGAACTAGCTTTATAGAGAGAGTAGTCTGAAGCATATGGCAGAGGAGACTCAAGACTTTATATTTTTCTTTTGAAAAGGAAGAGTCTAAGGCCATTTCCTTAGCTGGTCCAAAATGTTAAAGCTCCATTGACTTCAGCTGAGCTCTGATGATTTACACAGGCTAATGCTCTGTCTCACAGTATGCGGTCTTTTCCCATTAATGTTTACCTGCTGTGCCATAATGACTACAAAACGCCCAACAATAGCTAGACAGTGGGTGTGCTGTGACTGCCGCTTACTACACGAATCATAAGCGTGCTACCGGTACCTTGCGCTTCCTCCATTTATTTGTCACATCCATCTGTTGTCCCTCCTACATAGACAAAGAGTAGACACTGTCTACAAATGCAGTTCTCATCCTGCACTGGGACTGGAGACAGTATTGCAACAGGAATAAATAAAGCTTAACTTCTGATTTCAAGTAGCAACAACACAATAGTATAGAAGCTCAGTCCCTCCAGGAGCTGAAGGCACTTGGAATATCTCATCTACAAATTATCACTTACCAAGTATAAGGTACTAAAAGATCAAGGGATTGGCTTGTGATTATTCTATTGGTCGATCTTCCAGCAGTAAAGAAAAACATGATGAAGAAATTCATAGAATTTTTAAGCATTATTTCCCCACAGGTGCTAAATGATACCAAGTCAAAAGCTATAGAAAAGCTGGTATAATAAAACCTGAATCCTGGCAAAAATCATTAAAAATCATATTTTCAGGACTCTCTGAAAAGGAACCAAAGAACTGCTGACACAGTTTGCTAGCCTTGGATAAGTTTGTCTTTTGTCACATTCAAGAATTGAAGACACAGCTCCCCTGGAAGGAACTCCCCTGGATTTAAGTTTAAAACCACGTTCACCTGTCTACAGTGACCTATTTTCCTGACCACCACCTTGATATCATTGTATAAGAGTAGAAAACATGAGACTGTCACCTTCTGAAAGCTTGCTCATCTGAAATATTGCTTCATCTAAAAATAATAATCTTCCAGGAACTGGAATGTAACAGCCATACTGTATCTGAATTGGCTTAAAGAAGATAATACTATTGCAGCCGTAGGCAGAAATAACACCAATGACTATAACACACACACACACACAGATATATAATATATATACACACACTCACATATACACACATAAACACACACACACACATATATATTTATATATAACAATGTTCTACACTGGATTTCAGGTGATCTGCATACCAATGGACTGTCTTTACCATTTATGCTGTGATTCTACCACAAACTCATAATTCACTATTTATTTGGCTTGTTCCCTGGTTTACACTGAGCCTTGCAACATTTTATTTCTGAATCTGTCAATTCAGAGCAGCCTTGCTTCATTTCCACCACCCTTTCTTTACATCTCTTCACAGTACCTTTGATATAAAGAGAGTCTTTTTCGTGGGCTACTGCTCACTGCTGCAATGGGCCACTCACCGTGGTTAGAGAAGCAGGCGCTGTTTGCTCGAAACAATATCATAACGGCTCGACCTCCCTGGGTAGTTAACGAAGAGTGCCCCCGTAGGATGTCTGTAATACTCTCCCCAAAGGCGACAGCTCATGTCATCAGTCATATGGAGCTAACAGCTGCTCAGCATTTCTGCTTTAACTCTTTGCTAATTTTGAATTGCGACACTTTGTTGATTTTATTTCGTTAGCGAAATATACATTAAACCATCATGGGGGGTTGTTTAAGTAGCTGCCATGTGCAAATAGGTATTTTGTATCCTTCCGGAAAAGCAAACAGCTTTACAGAAGAATATTAAGCAGCACCCTGCAAAATCGTGTAACAGATGAAATGATGGACTTGAGGGAGAAGGCGACACATTAAAATGCATCTGCTCTGGCTTGGCATACAAGATGCTAAAAGACTCAAGAGGCTTCTGCAAGTTCAGGATAGAAGAGTTCCCACAAAGAGGCAGCAATTTAAGTCTCAGAAACTGGGTGGATTTTCCTAGGGTCCTGAAAGCCCAGGTGTGGGAGGTAGATGCAAACCATATAGCAAAAACAAAACAAAACAAAACAAAAACAAACAAAAAAAACCCCAAAAAACAAAAAACCATCAACAACAAACAAAATATATAGAAAATAATCTCTGTCTCAAAGACCTTGCAATCTAAAACAACAGTCTAACAAAGCATTGCTATCCCTGATTATTAGACAGGCTTCTAAATTGCTGTGAAAAGTTGGATGGAGTTTATACTGACTTGTTGGGTTCCTAAAACAGGAATCAGAGTTTAAAGCCAAATCCAAACCAGCATTGCTTATATTCTTCTAAGGCAGCTCCCATCAAATCTTTACCCCGTCCAAATCCCATCTTCCCAAACTGCTGAGGCATTTCACATCCCATTGGCACTAGATAAAGACAGAAGTCATGTTGAGCAGCAACCAGAAGCTGGTGAGGAGGAAGGAGATAAAACTCAGCAACGAGTTGCTCAAACTGGTTCCCAAGTATGGATGTCCAAGCAATTCCGAATGTGATTTTTAGTCTCAGCTGGGTTCGATTCAGACCTCCTGATGCAGGTGCCTACCCGTGGGGTATATTTCTAAGCTCTCATTTTAGTCGATGAAGAGAGATAATGCAGTGGAGTTTAGGGCATAATTCAGCTGATTAGCAATGGAGATTTTTGGTGGAGAATGATTCCCCTGTATCAGCCATCTGGCTCTGCTGACTGCACTGATGAGCTCTATAACAGGATCTTCAACACCTACCACAGAGGTGAGGACTCCATATGCAGACACCTAATTATAGACATTTTAACCAAAATCTGAATTCTACTGACTGTTTTCTTGAAATGAAGGTAATTTTTGCACGTAGACTTCTGCAGGCTAAGTGGACCCGTAGAGCAGATTTTGAGAATAATTCTCTTAAAAACACTGAGCCCCTTTGGTAGTCTGAGCCGTGCCCACAGGAAAGTGTTAGCCTTAAGGCCATCAACTTAGAAGTACAGTTTATTCATCATAAACAAGACCAAATGACACAGATTCTCCTACAAGGATACTCATCTGATTATTGTCCAGGACAAACCTTCCTGGAACTGCTACAAGCACATCCTCTGTTTCAGTAACATATGGAGACTTCGGTCGCTAGTGAAGCTGTCTACGAACTCGCAAATTCAGGAGGCGTTCTGGCAGAATACGTGCAGACACAGAGGTTTAAACAGCAGAGCTATAAATAAAGCAGGACCCTGCTTCCAAGAAACACTAACACCTACACAGCTTGCGGTCTGTTATTTAACAGAGTACTAAAAGACCAAAGTTTTCTGCACTCATCTTCAGAATAGGCGGGGACACGGAGAAAGTACTACTGGAAGAATCAAAGGCAAATAAGCAACTCCCATGACCGTATAAACAAATAAAGAAGGAATAGAAAGTAATTATATTAGGATAGACCTATAGAAGAGTCGCTGTCTATAATACAATCGTTTGTAGTGTCATGCTCCAGAAATATAATTCGGTATTTTTTAGCACTCTTCCTTTGCAGTCAACATACAAGAGACAAGACACTCTAGTCACATTTTCTGAAAGTCCAGGTGGTGTCATATGTCAGAGCCCTGATTTTTTGCCTGACCTTTAATTAGGTGGACTGTAATTTTTGTACGTGGTTTATTTCCTTGTGAGGACAAACTTCTTAGGAGCAAACTTTTCAAAGAGATCTGAAAATAGGACTTTGAAACTCACACAGTTTGAACCGTTTTGGGCTGCGTGCTCTCAAAGCATTGTAAAGCTACAGGGGGTGATGGGGGAGAAACCAGGATGCACTTTTCTGTATCATTACCTTCTAGTTCCTGAGTTGGAACAGATCATCTCTGTCATTTCGGTTATGTTGCTGCCAGCAAAGAGACTTTTTCCACTGTGTCATAAGTATTTGGAGAAGCAAGATGGCAACTCTAGACTTGATGTTGTCATTGTGTTGCTTTGAAGAGCAGTAGTAGGTAGTGCTATCGCAACAGAATTACAGTGCCATAGGTATAATAGTGTCTGAATCATACGTCTGCATAAGTATCTATCTTGCTCAGTAACTGATTGTAGAGACAGATCTTGTATAAATTCTTATCACTTATGGAAGAGGTTTTTTTGTTTAGTTTTTGTAAGTGTTGTATATTATTTACTAGTAAATCTGTGTATTCTGTTGTCTTCTGTAATTATTTCATAAGGGTAAAACAACTGGCTGAATCCTAGGAAAGGAAAAGTCCAGGATTTTTCTGAGACTTTGGAGTTCTTTCATGAGAAGAGGAAATACAATGCCTATATTTAAAAGGTTCAGAGAATTGGAACAGATCAGCTTAAGTCACATTCCCAGAAAAACACTGGAATAAATAACTCAAAAATTTGCAAGCACCTAGAGGATAATACGAGAAGAGTAACAGCCAGCTTAGATTCATCAAAACAAATCCTGTCAGACTAATTTAATTTCTACTATGACAAGGTAACTGGCTTTGTGCATAAGGGAGAAGCAGGAAATGTCATATACTTTGACTTTAGCAGAGCTTTGGCACTGTCTTACATGCAGGATTTTCTTACACGAAGGATTTATAAACAAGTTTGAGAAACATTATCTAGGTGAAACTCCAGAGTGAGGGATTAGGTAGCTACTGTCAAAATGGAAGGCTGTATTGAGCGGGTTCCTCAGGATTCTGTCCAAGGCCCGATACTGTCCATAATTTCATGAAATGATTTGAATGAAAGAGCAGAAAGCATTCTTATTAAAGCTACATATAGCACCAAGGTGAGAGCGTCTGCAAATACGGTGGAGAGGATTAGAATTCAAAGCAAGTGAAGATAATGCCTAAAAAATTACAGCACAGTTCAGTAAGGACACAAGTAAAGTAAACACTTAAAAATACAGAACTTCACAAAATACCAACGGGGATTTCTAGCCTGGCAGCAGAGTTGCAGAATAGGATCCGAGTAATACAGTGGATCATAACTGAACAAGATTCAGAAACCTTGAGCTAGTGCATAAAAGGCACAATAATTTGAAGGGATGGGGCTATTTGTAAAGGTTCCTCAAAAGAGGATGCAACTGAATTGTCAGGTCTAGAAAATAGGAACTAGGAGAAAAGCTTGAAGAAATTAAGATCACTTAGTCTAGAGAAGAGAGGGGAGGAATGAGAAAAAATGTGAAAATGGTCTTCAGAAGTATAAGGTAGCTATATGTGTCTCCTGTTATTAGGACAAGGAGTAATAAAGCAAAGAAGATTAAGATCCTCACAAAAGGTTTTCATCACTAGAGATTTCTGAGGAAAGATTGCGCTAGCATCTGTCAAGAGTGGCATAGTTGACCCTGACTTTATGAAAGGAGATGGACTACATGACCTCTTGATATCTCTTCCAGTCACGTTTTCTTTGATTTCTCCAAGGAAAATAGGTTTTCTTTCTTCAGCAGATACTCCTATCCCTAGCCAAAGTACAAATACACTGAAAATCATAACTGCATTTCTTTAGGAGTTGCAGAACATACAGGAACAACTGCTGTAAAGCGAAACACTTTATGAGAGAGGAATGCCATTTCACACATATCTGAGAATTGTGAATGGAAAAAGAGTATCTCAAATTAAACATTTCTATGTGGAAAGTGTTGCTTTTTATGATGAAAGTATTAGCCATGCAAACCCCGCCAATTTGATTTGATTAACCTCATAAAGTCGTGAAATGTATCACGTTTGCGGATCTCTTTCTGCAAGACCCTGTAATGTGATAACAGGGCAAGGGAGAATTAGTGTTCTTCTCTCCAGTAGAATAGGAGACAGAATACTGACAGATGCAATAACGACTCAGGAGGGAAAGTATTCATGTAATACTTCTCAACTGTAGTGTTCTTCCAGGGGAGCTACGCTGCTATTTTAAAGGTCTTCTCTGTTCTTAAGCCCCTTGCTGGAATAAACATGCACACTGTTAAAGAAAGGTTGTTTGCTAGTAGGAGAAACATTTTGGACAAAACCTTCCAGGGAACCTTCCAGAGGACTTTTGCTATGTGGAGTTGATTTGCTTTCGTGGTTTTCACATGTGACAAATTGCTAGTGGCTTATCTGCTGGAAATCTGTTTGGAGGAATGTATCTGTTTGGAAAGTTGTAGTCAGATCTGTGGCCGTACATTCTTCAAAAGCATGCTGGCTATTCCTCAGCTAGAGAGAATTTTTCCAAACCTACTGCTGCAGCAGGCTGTGATGCCCCCCACTCCTAGAGGCAAAGAATATCACTATTAAACCTAGCATTTCTTGACTGACATTTTAGATGGATTCAAGAGTAGTAGGAAGAGACTGAGAAATTGTTCTTTTCTCTTACTGCAGCTCACTGTCAGCCAAATTTCCAGTTGAAGACAAAGAAGCCCAAAACAAACTGTACCCTCAGAAAAGCAGTGGTAGTGTGGCAGTGTCAAGAAGGCCGTTCAATTCCGCTTTGTAGCATCTTTGCGCGATACGGTAGATTGAGATGCACAAGCTTTCTCTAATCCAAATGATCCTATTCTTTGAATGTACTGGAATATATTATTGAATATCCTGGAAGTATCACTATATTGCCCTGCACTTGCGCTCTTGCCTAGGCATTGCTGTTGGTTATTGCTGCCCACGGTGAGAAGAGCAGGCAATACGTAACAAAACTGAATGTCCTCTTCTCCTTCCTCCCTATCCGAAATTGTTGAGCACTGAGTGCTGGAAACAATTCATCCGTTCATTTTAAGCTGATAAGACCATTCTTACAGCCGTTACCTCAACCACTAACAAACCAGGACGTTCCTATGTTAAATTTCTGACTTCCACATTGTGGTCATGTGGTAAATGGTAATGCAGCATAGGATTCATCTGCCCTAACAACAGGCGTTTACTAGTTACATACCTCACTCCAGCCGCCCACTAGGCTCCTCATATAGTCAATGGAAAAAAGAGGTACATCCAAAGGCTGATTCATCTAGCCTACCTTAGAGATCCATCTTAGCGGGAGATGAATCCCTCTCTGGAAATGTCTATTTATTTCTCTAAAGCACAAATGGAGTCCAGAGCAACTAGCTCAGACTCAGATACCTAAGCTATAGCAATGTATCGTTCCTGGAGCTTGAGACATTCAAGGCAGAAAGAAGCTTAAATCTGTATTGATTCATGTGAACAGCTCATTTCAGAGCATAAAGCAAAGAATGTTAAGTATGACTATCATTGGCCTGATGGACATAGAATTGCATTTCCAAATTGAAAATATTGCAGTTTAATGATTACTAAATAATCCTAAATAATTTGAGGAAATCACCTCACAGTCTTTTAGAAAATGAGTACACTTCCACTTTAAATATCCAGGATACATTCAAATATGAGAGAAGGTAGAGTAATCAAATAATAGCAGAAACAAAATTCCAATAAAATTATGTTTAAGAATCCCCACACTGCCTGCATTAAATATTTAAATATGTTGGTAGTTTTTCAGAATCCAAATAGTCCTTCAAAGAATTGGAATTTTATTGCTGCTACTTTTTAACCAGTGTGTCAGTTCAACAGAGAAGATTCCCCTAGCTGCCCATTGCAGCTCTGTCCTGGGGATTAATTAAAATTTGATGAGACATTCTTATGGCAATCAGGCTTTCAAAAATGAATTTTAAGGATGCGCTAGAACTATAATTGTATTTGGGCTAAATAAGTATATGAAGTCTATGCAAAATGTGAGGATTACACATACAATAGTTCCATCTGGTCAGATTCACAGAATCACAGAATGGCTGAGGTAAGAGGGGACCTCTGGAGATCATTTAGTCCAACCCCCTGCTGAAGCAGGGTCACTTAGTGCACGTTGCCCAGGATTGTGTCCGGAAACCTCCTGGTGATTCCAGAGTGAATCTTTGACTCCACTGCAATGATTAATTAAACTCAACACTCCATGGCATAATTCAGGATAGGGTTTTTCCCTGCTTTAAATCTCATCCTTTCACTTACTTTAATACTATGCTTAGGATATAAGCCACAGCAAAATTTGTCCCAAAGAGATCTAGTGTTCTGGGAAAAGATACTTAAAAAGTTGGTGGAGTCTTTAGGGCACTGCAAGATGGCCTCCATATAAGGTTTTTGTAAGGGCTCGTCGTCACAGTCATCACAAGACCATTCTCTGTTGCTGTCACCAGAGGACTATGACTCCCAATACTAGTGTTTTGGACATGGGGAGACATGCTCAAGCTTGGCATGAATGCAACTGCAACAGCTTAAGTACAGTCACTTTCATTTAGTGCAAGGATGAGCACCTACTTGCTGCTTCTGTGGTACAATGAACATCTTGGTGGGGAATTTTTGGTCAGGTAGGTTATGTTAATTCCTTTTGGTCTCAGAGGCATAAGAACCTGAAACAGCAGGTCTTGAGGGGGCCCAAGCTCTATTAAACAGATAGATTTCTGGATTTTTTTTTTTTTTCGCTTCCATATAATGTTGTTTCATCAAAATAAATTGTTTCAGAGAAAAGGGTGGTTCTGTTAGAAGCACTGATAGGATTTGAGGTGGAACTTCTGCTCAAGGCTGACCTTGATGTAGAAATGTCCATTTCTCACTAAACTTTACAACAACATAAAAGTGGGTTTGAAGAATTGTTTCTACATCTCCTCAGTTTAGCTACACAGACAGCTGAGTCTGCATAACTGGCAGGGCAGAAGTTTCCATCACGGTGAAGAGCGGGAAGCTGAGGCAGAAATGGGTGACAAGGGGAAGACTAACCTCTTAAAGGCAGATCAGCTGTCAGCGGCGACAGCAGTCAGTACAGCAGGGCTGATGTGAGGAGTTTCCTACTCTGGCCTCTCCTGATGCTTCAGAGATGACAAATGGATTTAACTTTCAGATAACTGTCCTCTAGCTAAAACAAGAATGCCTTCCTTTGGATAGGAAGGAAAACGAGTGGTGAAGATAGGAAAGATACTGGGCTTCCTTCAAATGATGATTAAAGGGTAACTTTATTATCATAGTAGTAAGTATATCAGAAAAGCCGCAATGGCTGAAGCCAAATGCCCAGCTAGCATGCTACCTTGTTTGTGACAGCAATCAAGAGTAGATGGACAGGAAAAGTAAAGAATATAGAGTACTATTTCCCCAGAATGCTCTTCTAGCCACCTGTGATTTGCTGCTCAGCTACTCCCTGACCTGAAGCTGTTGTCTTTCACTTCACAGTCCTAGAAAGATATACCTTCCATCAGTGAATTTCCCCAATCGCTTTTCAGTGTAAGTAAACTTTAAACATCCATGATGTCCATGACAAAGAGGCGCAAAGCTTAGCCACAGTAAACCAGTTACTATTGAACAGCTCTAGGCTATAGCAGCTAATAATCAGAAAGTCAGCGTTTTAATTTAGGACACAGGATATATAACGTCAGCGTCACACTCCACTAGCTTTTGAACAGATGATACTAAACAAAGATAATTAACTCCTCAGAAAACTCATTCAAAAAACTCTGTAAATACCTAGTATTTTGTAATAGGTGCTATTTCAAAGTACACTGCCTTGAAGGTCACCCTGAGCTTCACTGCCAGCTACTAGTGCTAGCTACTTCAAAAGCTAGCGAGGGTCTGTCTAGAGGAGAGGAACTGAGAGCAGGATAGACATATCTTTAGTAGGAAAATACCAAGGCTAGATGTGGGCCATCCCTCTTACATTGTAAGCTCTGGTCTACTGACAACTGGAACTGAAAGCATTCATTTATTTCAGTTAAATCACCAAAAAGATATAAGAAAAGGCAATAACATACAGATATCACTGACCCAAGACCCATTCATTTTGGCAACATAAAAGCAAAAGGCTTAAAATGTATTAATCTTTGATTTCTGGCGCTTTAAGAGTCCCTGAAACATTCGTTCTTAGGAGCACAAAGTTGTCGATGGCTGATCTATGTCTTGTCAATTCTGAATTTGAAATAATGAGGTAAATCAGTTACAAATGGGTTAGCTAGAATCTTTTTTTTTTCTTTTTCCCTCCTCTCCTTTGGAATCAATTACCGAAGTAACTCTGAAACAGCTAATGTGATATACAGTCTTTCCAATCAGCAGATTTTCTAGGAGCATCAATCAGTCAAATGTCTGAAGCTCTGAGGCAGAGCTTCACTCTCTCTAAATGAATAAAAAGAAACCGTCTGGAAGATACTTTCCTCTTGAGTAAGAAGTGAAGACGTGTTGATTGTTAGCTGGTGTCATTGCAGAGCATTTGTGAAGTGCCAAGGGCAGCTGAGGCAGTTTCGTATATTTACCTGTGGACTTGTATGACTTAATTTGAATTGCGCTTGGATCATCTCCTCCCATGATTTTCTCCTTACTGGACTGCAATCCTGCCTGAGGGGCAGGGGAAGTGTGGAGCGGAGGACCTGACGTGGGTGGTCACTCTGCAGCACATCCCAGCTCCGTCCACCACCGAGCTGGAGCCTCGGGAAGCTGCCGCGGGATCCCGCTCGCCTCCATCACCAGAGCAGGGCAGGCCAAGCTGGCATAGGGGGGGACGAGACAGGAACCAGGAGAAAACACGGCAAGAAACAAGAAGAACAGAAAGCAGGAAGAAAAGAAACCCTGAATGAAAGCAAGAAGCAAGAGAGGGTGCAAGGGGGACATAAATAACAACCATGCAGAAGGTAAAACATGGTTTCTAGATATGAGAATGACAGATGTAAAAGAAACATCAAAGTAGATAGGTAGGGGCTGTTCTCCTGCCAGTCCATCATGAAACAGAGCTGCACTAATGAGAAAGAAACTCTCTCTGAAACAGTTTCTCATGTCTCTTAACCCCAGGATGCAACAGCAGCTGAGAAATTGTCAGCATTCCCTCCAGAAGAAAATAGGGACTGAACAAAAGCTTTTGCAGCAAGGTTTTCCAAAGAAAATGAGAATGTACTGAATCACCACCATATATTGCCTCATTGCTTGGTTTTCATTCCGTGCTATGGATGTGTACATTTTTGCAGATACTTTTCTCAGGCATTTTCTAGAATAAAAAATTATTCTTCTCCATCAAAAAATGCCAGAAAGGAATTTTCTCTCACACAGCTCTAGCAAGGAGCTAATTTTGCTTTGAGTGAGCATGTTAAACTAAAAATTAATCGTCACTGCATGCAAAGCAGGAGAAAAGAGGTGAGACTTTCACTGTAAAAGCTCCTGAAGGTAACATAAAATGGACAAATGTTCCTATTAGGCTTATCACACTTGGAAGATTTCAGAGAGTCAGCATAGATTGATTTCCTCTTGGCACTTAGCCTGGTCTTTTAGATGGACGTTTAAAAGGAACTGCAATTGAGACAGTTTTAAGACTTTTCAAATAAAAAAAAAAAGTATACGATTGTAGGTGGATCTATTTCTAAATGAGGACTCGACTGAGCAGTTTTATCAGACTGTCCTCCATACGCATAGAAGCTTCTCATATGAAAATCATGTAAGTGACATTCCAGCTAGCTTTCCTCCTTGTTTGATATTTTCTTTTTCTTTACGTGGACTACAGTAGGCACAATTTGAAATCAGGTTCTACATTTTACTTATCTTTCATTTTCTGTTACTATACTAACACAAAATGCACCCACAGTAGGAAGGACAAAATTAGTCCTTAAAAGTGAGAATAATCGATGTTCTATCTGAGTTCATCCCTATCTGGAGAGTACGATGTAGACGGGATGCTATAAAGTTCTTTTTAAACGTATTCCACTGGCCTAAACGATGCATAAGTTTTAATAAATCTCCCAGGTGTAATTCAGGCTGGCTATTGAGGTCAGAAAGATCTGACTCATTGTGTTACAGCCCAGCCTAATCCAGGGAGAGCCAAATTCTCAATTTGCCTTTGAATCTCAGCAAACCCCAAAGGTTTTTGCTGATCCTCCGCTCCAATGCAAACTGCAGCCTTAAAAATATATACTTTTTCAAAAAGTACATTCTTCATATCCTCTTTTGTCTTTTCGTCTTAGAGGGGTAACACACGACATTGCAAAGTATTGCTATTTTCTAGATCATTATTTAGCTAATTTTCTAAACACGAATCCCCAGTCATTAGAGAGCTTTTTTTCAGGGGGAGATGTTGTGCATTTCCTTGAAGGTTTTGCTCACTGCTGTTACCACTCCCTGTAACTCAGGGCTAAGAACTGAGTCTCTTTATACAGTTTCCAGCGGATGGACGCATCATCAGAAACTCTGACCTAACCAATATCCTTTTTGATTTTAGAGGGGATGCTCACTTTTGATTAAACTATAGTTTCTTGATTATCACTATCATCAAACTTAGTCTGCCAAGAGCTCAGCCATGCTGTGACTTTCAGCCAGGATGTTTAACCGACATCCTTTTCTCTAGGGCTATAAATGAAACGTCATTTATCCTCGCACAAAACTGTAACTAAAGTCAGCAAACTGTCAGCTGTGGCAGATTGCACTTGGTCTGTATAATTGAGTTTGATTAAGAGTTTTGTTGCTATCATTGGTTTTATTCTCTTCCCGTGTAAACATTTTACATCTTCTCATTGTTAAATATTGTTTTGCTTTGTTTATTTGGTAGCACTGCCACAGAAGACAAACATTCAAATCTAGAATTAATGAACATTGATGTCATTGTATTCAAAGGAACATACGGCTGGGATGGGGGGAAAAAGACATTCTAATTATTGGAATGTTTGGTGGGAGTTTATTTTACAAACACTATCATTATGTTGACAACAGTTTGGCAATGTGTTCCACTAGGCTTTTGTTACTTCCAGGAATGGGAGGATGGAGCATAGAAGTTATTATTTTCGTCATTGCTGATATTCTTTCTTAGGGTCAAAAGCAGACGTAGCTGCACACAAACAACAGGAAAACTGAGTCACTCTTCCTGGTATCTCAATACCATTTGAAGAATGTAACTTGAGTGGAAAGAACCCACGTCATTGAAGGAGGGCTGTTTTATCAACAGTTTACTTACCAGTTGCGTGTCCCAGGAGCACAGATAGGATCCCATGCACAGTAGAAGCATTTATTAAAAAGAAAAAAATGATATTTTTATAATGGGGAAAAAAAAGGGCTCTCTACGGTTTTTTTGGAAGAAGGCCATTTTCCCTTTTCTAAGTGACATCTTTAAAATAAATTAAAAATTTTTCCAAGGGAGTACCTAACTTAATACATTTTTCAATTTTTTCCCCATCAGAAATTAAAAGGTCTCCGATAAATCTAGGTGAAAAAGAAACAAAATACCCAGCCTTTAAATTTCTTATAAAAAAAACTTGACAGCTGTTTTGAAATCAATTACTCTCCAGTGATGTCTGTGCCTAGGTCACCAGAGTCTCTGTGCTTCCTGAATTACAGCCACGTCTTGCAAAACACAGTCACTGAACACTCCACTGAAGCTACAGGAATTATTTACATAAACTAAGAACTGTTCGAAATCCCCATCTCTTTTGGGGCTTGAGAAAAGCTAGGTATACTATCACACCTGTACAAACTAACTCCTATAGTATCATGGCTGAATAAATGTCACGCTTACCTTTGTGGCAGTTTTATTCCACCCAAGTTGGGGGTCATGCCTTCTCATTAACGAGGCACCCAATGCAAAACCCAGACCAGAGTAAATAGTGAGGGAGTCTTCAATCAGCGGAAGTTTGTTCTCCTATCTGCAGGCTGCAGACATGTCTGGTTCGCTCCCCATTAGTGTTAATCAAGCACGTTACTTGTGCATCAGCTGGGAGTTAGACCTTAGCCTGTACTTTTGTACCATTCAGAATCTTTGATTTAATTTCCTACGCTGGGTAACACTTCACAGATTGGTCTAAATTGATTTGCAGTTATAATGCTTGGACCGCTGTAATTGATATATGATTAATCAATAGCCATGCTGTAATTCGTCAATGTCACATTTATGAACTGCATGCTAATTAATTTGCTCCAAGTCTTGACATTTGAAGCATTTGAGAGCTCACTTCTTGCTTATTATTTGTATTTTAACTAGCACCGGGCAAATCCCGGTGAGCATGGTATGACTTAGGTGAGACAACTAAGAGGGCACAGAAGGAAATCCCTGCAGAACGGGTGATGACAGGGAAGAATGGTTTGCCACTGTTTTTCCTTCGACACAGATACCATTTGTGTTAGTGACAAGCCAGATCCAGATCTTTTTTGAAAGATCTCTGCCGCCGGGACCGCAGGTGTCTTCTTCCCTACCTCCCATCACGGTGAACGTCCATCCGATTTCATTCGCTGAACTCCACGAAAAGTCATTGTTTCGCTAAAATAATAATCCCTCCCTTGGAGCTCTCGTTATGGGAATGTCATACCTGGCTGCTTTTACGTGCGGCTCCTCCGAGCGCGATGATCGTCGTCACCCAAACGCACGGGGCTTGCTGGGATGAGCCCGTTAACAGCACGCAGCAAAACGCCTGACGAACTTCCAGGTATTGATCTGGGAGCGCGTGCGACAGCTTTGCCAGGACCCTTTGCTCTGTGCTCCAGGACCCAGTGGAGTAAATCCCCTATATGGAGAGTAGGAAGAGACACCAGAGAGGCACAGGGACTAGGTGATTGTCTTTTTTGCTTTGCAGTAGCGTTGCTAGAGCTGTGAAAATGCCTCCTTGAGTTGCAGCGTGCAAGTGGAATAAACGGTACTGGGAGGAAGCTTGAACTGGGCGCCCTGCTAATTTTGTGGTATGCTGTCTCATTCCCTCCCCACATTTATTTTAAAAGGAGCGTAAATCATCTGATAACATTTATGTGGGGTGGAAAATAAAGCTCAATAGTAAATCTTGTTTGGACTCCAAAATCCTCCAAACAACAGCCTGAAAGAGCCTTTTTTTTTTTTTTTTTTTTTGGCAAATGTTACATATCATAAGCACATGGACATACACACACGCTCATAGCATTTTTTTTTTTAAACTTCTTGCACCTTCACTGAATTTAGTACTCACCACACTTCTGTACTTTCCCTGAGACAACAATTCAGTGTCCTGGCATTGGATTTACAATAATGCATGAATACAATTTAATTGTTTTGTTGACTGTCTAGAAGGGAACAGGGAGGAAAATAATAATAAAAAAAGAGAATGCTTAGAGAGAGAAAAAAAAAAAGCAAGGGTATGAGAGGGAGTGCAAATTAATCTGAATTTATCTCTAGAGAGGAGAAATTGATCTTATTTGTATCCTAATAACTATGCACTGCACTGTATGTCGCTGGGATAAATATTTAAAAAATACAGATGTCAGCCTTGGCTGCGTGACTGGAAAGCCCAGTGTTTGTCACCCCCAGCACACGGGTGACATTGCCAGCCTGTCTCCACCGCGCTTGGATCCGCAAGCCGGTTCTGCCGACGCGGTCCGGCCCCACGGTACCGGGCTCCGTCATCCGGACGTCCGAGTTCAGGTTACTGCAGGCGAGTGAACACGCAGCCCTCACGAGGCTAGTCATTGCTGTATTGCTTTTCAGTCTGGAGATCATCCGTTCGGACACTCGCCGGACGCTGCAGATAGGGTGATATGATATGCATCGGGTTATGTTTCATTGTAGGATGGAGTTTCAAACAAAGAGGACTGGGAAGACAACGCGTCAGCTCTTCACATGGGTAAATAGGCGGTGTAAGCACCACAGACTCCAAAGAGTTGTTTAGGTGAAAGGACATTAATTGCATGGGAAATTTGACATTGCCAGAAGAGGCATTTTAAACCTGGGGAAGCCTAACGAATTGTAAAATGGAGTTTGATAAATGAAAACTGAGATCATAGCACTCCTCTGCAATAGAGGAATCTGAATTACACGGCCCAAGAGGCTCTTTCCAACTCTATGCTTCTAATAAGCTACTTACTCTGGTTGTAGGCTTTTACCATGCGCTTTCTCTCCAGGCTTTACTTTGTTCCTCTTATTCAGGCTTGCATTTTTTTCACTCCACTGGTTGCCTAGACGATAAAAAGTGGGTAGGGGGGAAGAGTGTAACTCCGTTTTAAAGAGCGGAGCTGGCGCAGAAGAAATTAAGTGCCCTTGATTGTCAAAATTTACATAGAGAGTTTACAGCAAAAGCCTAAAATAGAACCCAGATTTCCTGAAGCCAACTTCAGGTCTTTAACAAACAACACTTTACATCCAAATAATGATTTTTATTTGTCTTTAATGAGCTGCTGGATTAACTTGGATGTATATTACAATTAAATTCCGGTTGAGCATGTAGAAGCAAAGCATTTAGGTCACACTTACAGGACTAAGGATGGTGTCTCAGAAAACAGTAACACTGCAATGAGTTGCAGAATATGTAAAATGCTGGAAGATATGCTCAGAAGCTAACAGACTACAGACCTTCCTGGGATGTGTATCAAGGACTATGGTCTCATTAAAGCTGGGATCCTATATCACCTTTCCATACAGCACAGGTCTAGGACTAGTCTTCTACAGAATACACACAAAAATTTTGACAAATGAGGGGAAAATCCAGAAAGAACTGCAAGAGTGATCTGTGGTCGGGGAAGCGTGCCCTATAGTGAAGGACCAAGGAAATTCTACTTCTTAGACTTATCCAAGGAAAGGTTAAGTTTTGGTTTGATCAGTCTGAGAGAACCTGCAAAAGAAAAGGTAACTGGCAGTCAGCTCTTTAATCTAGGAAAGGGAAAACATAATGAGCTTCAACGGTTCACAGTAGAAGATAAATTCAAACTACAAATTGCTTCACTTTTTTAACACTGAAAGTTATAAACCACTGGGACATTTTATCTTAGAGCATGATGGATTCACTATTGCTTAAAGTCTTAAATCAAGACTAAATGCTTTTATAAATAGATATCTAGCAGCTTAACCAGATGTTATATACTTGACAAAGTAATAACTAGGTGAAATTGCTTTGTGTGTTCTCTGTGGGAAGTCGCATACTATACTCACAATGATCTCCTTCTGTATTAGTTTTAGGTATTAGTATTATAAATGTGTTTTGGTAGCGCCAAGTCCTGCAGGCAAATATCCTACTTAGGTTTTGTGACAGATGCAGGCCAGTAGCTTCTGCAGATAGGAAAACTTTTCAGTTGCCTTCTTCTGGTTTACTGAACAGTGGGAAGCGAGTGCTCATCTTGCACTAGGGTTTACCCACCTACATATCTCAAATCTGATCAGGTCCTGCCACAGCTGCACACCATCGTATCTGAGCTTAATTTAGTAAAACGAGGCTCTTTCTTACTGCTAAGCTATTGGCTTGCAATGCTGTATGGTGATTCAGGGTAGAGAAGCATAACAGGAACCCAGAGCAACAGTTAGACACGTTTTTTTTGTCACTTAACTATAAACTTGAGAATTAAGATTAGAATCCATTTTCTAGAGAGAGAGACTTTTGTGTTTAACTAAACTTTCAGAAAGGCTGCTCTCTTATGTTTAGATAACTGCACCAAGGGCTCGGCATTTCATTGAAAGGGTGATAAGTATTTTTCTCTCCATCTTAATTAAATTTAAATTCTAATTATAAGATGGCAGATACTACGTTTTTTTGTTCCGGCTGAGATCTCTCGTGATGTTTACGTCCCACCTTTGGGGAGGTTGTTATGCCTATTGATTCCTCGCTGGGAAAGATATAAATAGACTGCACATTTAGGATATTCTTTCTGAGTCTACATTATCTGTACGGATAATGCCAGAAATGTAGGGAGTACTTAGCCTGCGAGCAGAGGTCTGAAGTAGGATTTCATTTCATGATTTTTGCTTTCATCCTGAAAAAGGATTCAGTTTACACAGAGAACTTCTGAGTGTCTTCTGTGCTATGCTGAATTTCACTGTGAAGGTCTTATGAACAAGGACTGGCCAGAATTTTTTTGCTAATGTGTTTTTTATGAAGTAGATGATTGTTGAAAAAAGTGTGGGGAGGGTGATGGGGGAGACATGTAAAATGTGCACGTATGTGGGTGGTGGGAGATGTATATCACTCTCAAATCCGAATTGCCTCGGGAAGGCTTCTCAGTTCTAGCATGGACTTGCACATCAGTGACTATAGCTATTCTTATTTAGGCCTCAGTTTCTCTTATTGTTCCCTTCCTGACACTTCCCAAAAGATCACTTTCCAGGAGATATATAACATATTTCAAAGTATTTCCTTTTTTTCCCCCTTGAAAAAATTATCTTTCACTTGCTTGCCAGCTCCGTGGCTAAAGACAAGGGGGCCAAGGGCAAAGTTTCACTGAGGCAGTTCCCACCACTGTACTATTTCTCTTTTCTAAAACCACAGTCCTGATTCTCATTTGGTCTGTACCTGGTACCAAAAGCATTTTTAACATTTGGAAATCTCTACCAGCTGTACACTTAAATATGGGAAAAGTAGGTTACTTTTCCATCTCCTTGTCACTTAGTGCCATCCCAGCCTTTCCGCCTGGTCTCTTGAGGATGGCTGTGCTGGGTCAGCATAAAATTTTTCTATCTCATTGAATTCACCATCAGCTATTCAGACGCTGTGAAGTTTTCTTGGAGAGGCCCATTTTCTCACTTCCACATCATATTAGGTAGCCATATTTATAGTGCATTTTGTCAGCTCCTTTGTCACAAACATTCTCTCTCAGCTGAAAGAAGTGATGACTTTGCAAGTCATACACAGTCTCAACAGACATTTCTTTTTTAAAATTCTTTGAAGTGTTCTTCATCAGGAAACATCTTTGGATCCTTGATAGTTTTTTGGCCCATTCTCTGAGTCGCTTTCAAAGGTCAACACCTTTTGAAATGTCCAGAGGAAAACACAGGTGATTGTTTTCTTTAATTTAACAAAAAGAACATGCTTCTGTCTCTCTCCCTGACACAAACTCACACCAACATCCATTTTATCGCTGCCTATGACTTCTTGCACTCTGAGCGTCTGTCAGGATGCTGAGCACAGACTGACCTTGGCTTCTTCTTCCAAAAAGAAGAGAAGCTTTGTAAAGAGGTATGTGTTTTATTAGCCTAGCAGATATGAATGGAAAAACGGGCAAGTTTTCAAACGCTCACCTCCTACATCCCCACGATCATGATATTGAAAAGAAGGTCTGTGATAGCTCTCTGACTACAGGAGTGCAAAACTTTTGATCTCAGTATGTTATAAAATGACTACTTAAAACAGAAAACAAGAAAACTGTGGCTTCTTTGAGTTCTCAGTGGCTTGCATTTTTACACTTCACTTCTTGTTGTTCATCTTCCTTTCACACAAGCAAACTCAGCCTTCCTAATCACACCTCTTTATGAGATGATTTTTACTTTATTTTGTTCTTCTCCATGTTTCTAACCATTTTGGTGTGAGGAGACGGAGTTCCCAGCCTCAAGGCAAATTCTGTTTCATCAGCATGCCTTACAATTTGGCATATAAACATTTCCGCAGCAGGGATTTATTTCACCTAAAAAAGCCCCCCAAATTGCTCAAAGATTAATGAGCTGTGAGGTGAGTTTTATGTGGCCTTGTACAACTTGTTGATTAATTAATTTATTTATTGAGGAATACCATTTTAAAGGCTTTTAGAATGCACAGTATCTCTCTTCATGAAGGCAAACTTTCATTCTCCACAGATGCTTTGTTTTTATTGTCTTTATAGCAATTTAGTTGGCAAAATAACAGCACCACAAACAAAACGAGTGAAATCCCCTCCTCTAGCTTTTTTCTAATTTCTTTCTTTCTTTCTTTTTCTTTTTTCTTTTCCTTTATTGACCTTTCGAATTCAAATGCTACAGTGTTTTGCTTCAAATCTCTGGTAAAGATCATAAATTTGGGAGAAGGAGCAGAAGTTATATAGCACGTCCCATAAAATGGTCTATAATCTCTGGAATTGGTATTAACTTTATGAATCTATTTCAGTTTATCGTGTTGGATTGAGTGGTCTCTAATTGTTACCTTAAATATCTTCATGTCCCTCTTTACCACGTTCATTGTCCCCCGACTTGGTGGCATGGGAACGTTATTACATTGCTCTCTCATGCCAGGATAATTTAAAAATGTTAATGTTATGCAATATTTTGAACAAATAAGCTGTACTAAATGGCACAGAGGAGCAAATCTGCAAATGTCTGCAGACACTGCTTTGCCAGTTTGATTGACTGTGAAACCTCAGTAAATTTGGCAATGCCTTTGCATCCTGGTATGGGTTTGTTTTTTTCCTTCAAAACGTAAAGTACAAAAGCTGCAGCATAAGGGTATCTATAAATAAATGTCCCTAGTTTGGTCAAAGGAAGGAAGATCTGGGAGAGGGCAGACAGACCAGGGCATGTGGGTTCTGCAGCTTCTGCTCCCCTGTAGGGAGTGGAATCAGGGCTTGAATCGAAGAGCTGCAAAGCAAATTTCGGATAAAAGCACAAAAGATGTCCTTCTGGGGTCTGCTAGGGTTATGTCCCTTCTCCTGCTTTTGGTGAGCGAAATAAGGCCTTAGCCAACAAAGAAAAAAAACATAAGCAACTAAAATTACAGGCCTGGAAGTAGAACTTAGAAACCTGGTTCCTGGCCTGCTCAGTCATTTCTGAAAAGGGGAGGGCCTCCCCAGAAAGGAAAACAAAACAAAAAAAAGTTCACTTCCTTGGCTTTCCAAAATCTGCATTACACAAAGAGTCATCTGGAGCTATACCACAGAGGACCTGCAGCTTTGAGGCGATCTAAATCCCTGGATGTTTACAGGGATTTGTTGTCCAACCAGGCTCTGGATATCGTTATCCACCCTCAGAGGAAGTGCCTACAAACACTCCTTTTTGGGCATGCAACTAATGTAAAATAGGTTCACCCAGGAAAAGGTGGCAGCATGCTTGATGCTTTAAATTGATGGAGAACAAAAAACACTGCCCCACCTTCTAGGACAATGCTCTAGTCGACAAATTAGGTGATAGCTTGAGCTAGGACACTTCCCACCCCTCCAGGGGAAAGTATGCTAATGTTACAAGAAAAAAGAGGGAAAAGAGTGACAGTGTGCAGGCATTGAGTCAAGAGCATCTGAGAAGCACTAATCAGGAAAGGGAAAACCTGCCAAAAATGCAAGACTCCAATATGTAGTCTATTTGCCCAAAAGGGCCTGTGCTTATTCCAGTAAAAATATGATTCAAGCAATGCAACGCAAGGCTTTTGTTTGGTTCGTTTTTTAACAAAAGGTATATAAGACAATGAAAGGACCATATCCTGTGAAAGAGGAGATCCACAGCAGCTGTGGATTTGTGGCTTTGCTTGAAGGAACGGACTATGCAGAATTTCATTGTTTCACCCAGGGAAGTGGCTGATGCCTTAGTACCACCCCAAATGCCAGTGCGGGGGAGTACAAGGAGTTTTACCACTGATTGTGAGGGTAACATGTTTGGTCGATGAATGTGTTCATGCTTCTGGCTTCAATTTTCTGTGCTTTGCTATTGACAAAAGGCAGCTTGGTATTCAATGACCACGGAAGGTCAATAGGGATAACTCCCCTGAAAACCTCTCACTGGCACTTCCTCCTCACTGCCATTTAACCACAGAAAATCTATGCGCTTATAAATAAATACATGCAAAATATCTTCTAGATTGGTATGCTCTGATTCCCCCCCTCCCCGGAAAAAACAAACAGATTTTGAAAAATAATACATGCCGTGAACTTGCATCCAGTTTAGCACTTGTTTGAAAGGCTGCACTTGTTTGAAACGATCAACTTTTAGAGTAAGAGTGGTCAAGGTCACTGCAGACTCAGCCACTTTCATTTTATGATGTAGATTAAGTGTTTTGCATCTCAGCTTCCATAGTAAATAAAAAATACTGTAGTTAAATATATGACTCTCATCTTTAGAGCCGAAGGTCATGTAGGACTTGGGACGAATACAGAGGAGATGGAAGGCTGTTTTACACAGCACTGTACTAAAATTAAAGATTCAATAGTTACTTGTTTGTGCTTACTACATAGATTTCCCGGTTTCCCTAAGCTTTGATAATTTCCTCTGATACTGAGTACTTAGAAACAGGCTTTGTTTCGCACGTTTCAATATTTCAGGTTTCAGGGTCAGAAAATTAAAGAATCTACAGGGTAAAATATGCAGTTTAGCTAGCTATGCCCTGTGAGCATTTTCCTCAGAAATAAAAAGGAGCTAGAAAGAAAGGCTCAAATAAATGCTACGATTTCACTTTACAGCAGCAAGAAAGTTTTATATTATGTTAAATGGTCTGTGCTGCTGATGCCAAGAAAAGCAAACTATATTTTCAATGGAATTATTGGATTAGTGGATACTGGGATAATTTTATGTGTAAAAAATGGAATGCAATTGACTTTATTAATAAGAGTTGGCTTTTATATAGCACCTTTTGTGCAAAATTTTCCAAGCATTTTGCAAACGCTAAGACTTCAGTTGTACCATTAAAGAATTGCACTAATTACTAAGCTTTGTAAAATTACATCTTGGTGGGAAGTCCAGGATGAAGTGTACTTCAGAAAGGACTCTCTTTCCTGAAAGACTTATGCGTGGAAGGGAAATTTTCAAATTGCTACTGCCTGAATGAGTAACAGGATATCACAGACTCCTTCACTAACCACTAGAAAAGTCCTTCAGACACAAGAAAAATAAATAGTAAAAAACTAGCCCCTTGAAAATAATTTAATCTTAGTATTTTGTATATTGGCTTCTTCTACTGGATTATACAATGATCTAATGCCAAGTTTTAAGGCCTAAAGAGATCATTAGGACTTGTCTTGCCCTCTTGTATAATGCATGATTCTCCCTGCAGTTCTTGAACTTGGCCAAATAAAAAGTGACCTCCAGGAATTACGTAAGTTTACTGTGACTAAGGAGCTGTCCGTGTAAATCCACATATGGTGACTCTGATTTGATGGACAGTTACACACTAACCATTATGCCTGATCTCCTGTATAGGTCAAAGACCTTCATTCCATAATTTGTAACAGTAAGTTCAATTTTTGGTTGAGCCTGAGTTTTGCTTTACAGAAATACTTTATTATACCTTACTATATAGCTGTGGACAGAGGATTCAACCACGGTTTGAGAAAGCAAGACTTATCTCCTTCTTTTTCCTGGTTGCAGAGGGAATTTGAAATTGCATCTTCCATTTCCATGCAAATTTTATTCTGGAGTGTTAAGGATTGAGGGGAAGGCCAGACTTTGTTTATATAGTCTGGTGATCAGGGCAGTCACCTGGAGACTTGAATTCAAATTTCTACTAAGAATGTTTAGTTATTTTATACAGAATGTTTAACTTTTTATACTATTTCATATAAGATGTTATATCTACAACAGAATAATTCATTCAGCATGTCATATGCCAATGATCTCAGCATGCAGCTGTGAGTTCAGATCTCTGGTCCAAATCAGATAGACAGGAACTTGATCCTTGGGTAGTTTGTATATAGGGTCAGTGTCAAAAATGCAAGTTTCCTGGGGGATTTCCCAGCATATGCTTCTTATCTTCAGGCAGACTAGTACAGTTTGAGGATGATGCATTTTTGAATTAGTTATCTGCATCCTTTTATACCAGTTTCCTTACTGCTTAAGTCAAGAGTAACTTCTGAAATCTCTTAAGAAATTATAGAGAACAAAATGATGGTTAGATGCTTGATATACATTTTCTAAAAGAAAACCAAAGAGATTCACTGGCAGAAACTAAGTATCTCTTAACTCATTATCTTATTTGGGAGTTGTAGATGCTGAGTTACACACAGAACAAAAGAGGTTATGGAGACCCTGAGGTGTAGCCAGCCTGATAGCGGGGAGTCCCAGCAAGCCACAGGATTTCACTGTCTAGGTCTCGCCAATCAGCTGGTGGGGAGGGAGGGAAGAGAAGGAGAAGAGCCGCTGTGACACAAGAAGTGAGGATATATAGTCTCCAAACAGTAAAGTGATCACTATTTAGTTTGTATCGCTTCCCCTTCTCATTATGTTCTTTGTCAAGAGAATGGATTTATGTGCTGCCATTTTCTGCACTCATTACGGTGTTTGTCAAGTTAATGAATTGTCTGAGGATTCGAATTTCCAACACTAAGAGGTGAATTATGGCAGGTGCATTAAAATAACTCTTCGTCTTGCCCAGATTCTGCATCCCATGCCAACAGACACTTGCTCTGTTTCGCATACAAGATATCCCGGACCTGTGGCAGGACAACCAGTTGCACCAAAAAGTGATAACTAGGTCAGACAGTGGAAACTCACACTTCTCTAGTATTCAACACGTTAAACTTCCAGCACCTCATTTTTATGACAAAGCAGGAAAGAAAATGGCGTGAAATTAATCGGCAACACTTTATTATAAGTGACAAATGGATATTAATTTCTTTGATACTCCTTACAAAAACATTAATCATAGCAAGCTCTTTTGGTCTTAGTGTGATTGTTAATATGTGATTCCAGAGGAATTCTGGTGTAATTTAGCATTAATTAATGTCCACTTACTGAAAAGTGTTACCATATCCAATCTATTTTCTGTGACTAAGGAAAGAAAGGAAATAAAACGTAGTTAACCCCCTTTTACTGAGCTCTGAATGTTTTACTCATGCAGCCTGCAATGACCTACATTGCATCATAAGCTAAAAGTAAAAATAAATATGTATCATACTCTTGCAGTGGTGTCAGAGGTTGAGTCAATAAAGAGAATACCAAAAAAAAGAGCAGAAGCGAAACACGCAAACTTTGCTTTCTGGAGAAATGGCTCATGCAAAGCTCGGATGTACACCAATAACATTATCACAATAAATACTTCCATCTTACTCACTGACAGTAACTGCTGCAGTTCATGTGCAGGACAATACCAGAACAGTTGGTAAGAGGTGCTGTACAGAGGTGATATACAGCTGTAGGCACCAGCTCTTCAAAGTACAAGACAAAATAGATACTATTAGTTGTGTTTTATTCTCAGTAAATTGAAGAAAAGAGAACTGAAGGATGGTTTCAAAAACCCTTAAAGTTCTTCTGAAATTTTCAGTGTAGAATATTGTGGCCAGAGTTGTATAGGTTATTTCTCCATTTTCTGTGAAGGACATTCCCCCAAACCAGACAGGTTTTCTATATCCTTCCATTGACCACTGCCTGCAAACACCACAACCTGTTCAGACTAGCCTAAATAATATCTGAGCTAGCTAAAACCAGGCTTGGCGGATCCCAACACCAAACTACGCTAGGTTAGTTTTCATGTTGCTTGCTTTAGACTTGGCTACATATTTGAGTATGTAGCCTTTCTGAAGCTATCCTTTCCCCTTGCTTCCAGCTCCAAGCAGATGAGGATATGCCTGCATCTCACTGTGTTTAAAGATGCCCTCTTGTCTCTACAGCAGGTGGAAGAGATGCTGATCTTCCGCTGCAGGGTAGCAATGGTCAGAAGGCTACTCTGAGCCAGGTCTTCAGTAGGTGAATGTATCAAGCACGGAACCTTCTTGCTTCTCCTTAGGAAAAAAATGCAGGTATCTTCAGAAAGCCATCAGGGAAATGCTGACACTAGGGTAGTCCTAAAATACTTTTAAATATATGTGTCACCTCAGTATGTGACTACCCATCATAGGGCTACTATTGCTACTCTCTGCTTGCCAGGGACTTTCTTCTGGTATATATGTAAATATACATCACTCAGAACCATTGTTATTACAGCCTGCTCCCTAAGACACCACCTCCAACATTAAAACCACATCATACTTCAGACAGTATTTTGGCATTTTCTAACAAACGAACAGAGAATGTATAAAAAAATAACAGCATAATTAAGGGCTTTGGAGCTTTCTTGTGTTTGGTGAGACGACTATTTTGCCTGAACTTACTTTATTTTCTGCTAATAATTAGCCTTCTCCTCTTCTTTCCCCACCTACTAACTTCTGTGGGAGAGGAGGCAGGAAGACTGAAAATAAAACTAAGATCTGATTACTAGAAAGGGAGGAGCTGAGTCAGTTTTAGGCACAGTCTGATACTATGAGCATCTCTGCCTATAAAGAGTTCTACTAACTGGGCACCCAGCCACCTGTTTAGTGTGCCTGCTGTTTGAATAGTGGATGACTTTTCAGCAAGTGGTTTCCGCCTCTCACCTGCCTGGTTTAACATAGGCTTTTTACTTTCTCTGTTGTTGCTGTTAGGGGTGGGAGTGTGTGTATGTGATCATTTCTGCATCTAGCTCAGTCTTCACCCTCTTCTCTGGTGCCAGGAAAATCAGCAAGGCCAGATCTAGGGTTTCTTAGTTCTGCTCATCATCCAAGACGAAGTGCTTTATCCTGATCCTCAAAGTACCCAAGTTTTATTTTGCCTGTGTTGCTTAGAAGCCCTGGGGGGAAAGGGAGATGGTGGTATTTAGGTTAACCCCAGGGTGAATAATTACTACATGGAAAGAAATAAAAGATTATTTATTAATTCTTATCTCTTTAAACATTTATTGCCTTTTAATTTAGACTGAACGTCAGGAGCTTTTTTTCTTCTAGATATGACAGTGACAAATGCACTCCTGAGATGTGATCTACCAGACTGCAGAATTGTTATCAAAGTAAAAGCTTATTAAATGAGCCATTTCAAAGTAGGAGAAGAGATGAGAAACACACTACCAGTGTAGGTTTTGGGGATAATCCATGATTAGCAGCATCTTCTCTTTGCTAGAGCCCATGGCTGACCAAAAGGGGAAAAAATGTCCAACAGCTACTGTGAATAGTCTCTTGCATTGAGAACTAAACACTCTTAAGTAATCCCTGTACTTCCCTTTCTGGAACAATTAAGGCACCAAGCACCCAAAAGTAGGGAGATGTTAGGATTAGACAGTAGTCAGTCTTATTTTAAAGAAGGACAGGAGGATCTCTGTGCTTTTCTGGTGCATGAATGGCTTCTTAGCTGAAAAGAAATGGAAGAAACTCTTGAAGGTTATCTCTGCAATGAAAATCAGAATGAGTTTAAACAGAAATGATAAGACAAACTGGGGAGCCCATGAAGTGGATGTGCGTGCAGCAATGTGCCAGTCTTCCAGATCTCCACCCCCAAGGCTGCCCCTAGAAAAATGTGAAGCTCTCTGGATGGATTGGACCTGCAGCTTGTGCCCTGGGGCATTTGATGACTGCATTTCTAGTAACTCTAACAGTTTACTGTTCTTATTCTGTGAGATAAGTCTCTGTGTGCAGCAGGTGTGGCACACATCTGGAAAAGAGGAAAATCAGCCAAGTCAGTAAGCAAATACACTATGGCCATTTGCTCAAGGCAGTTGCACAGTTGGCAGCCACCAGAGTAATCAAGTCACCTGATATCCAGGCATAGCGAACAAATTTCATATTTTCTTCCTAGACAAAAGGAGAAATAAAAAAGATGCTCCCCTCCTTTTCTACTATATTCCTTATGCTGCTTGTGACTTTTGGAACATTTTAGGCTTCTCAGCATGGAAGACATTAGAAGCAACTTATTAGCTCTTATGAGAAATCTCAAATCTTGGGGAAGGAGACCAAGACCAGGAAAGTTTTTATTCATATAACCAGTGGTATGCCCAAGAACTTGGGTGGGATTGACATTTTCTCAAAATTCAAAATTACTATAATCTTTATATTTTGTGCTGTTCTTTTTTACAAGCAAGAATTAATAGTAAAATTCAAAATTCAGAGCTATGTCTCTAGAATTGGCATCTAGGAGCTCAGTTCTTCCTTACTAACACTAATGTATTCATTTTCAAGCAAAAAAAGATTATATTTGCTTCTTGCAGACTGTTACACAGTCTAACATTATTTTAAGGAGTATAAAAGGTAGCAGTGCAGTTGGATTATTTGGAAAAAGAAAACAGATGTCAAAACATAAGAACCGTGTTATAAATAACTTTTGTTTTTCAAATGGGAAAATAACTTGTCTTTACAAGTCTGAAGTGACTAAAATCATTTATATGGTTTAATATCTTCATACTGGTATATTGTTTAATATCTTCATTAATGACCTAAATGATGGGACAGGGTGCACCCTCAGCCAGTTTGCTGATGATATAAAACTAGGAGGAGTGGCTGATACCCCAGAGGGCTGTGCTGTCTTTCAGAGGGACCTTGACAGGCTGTAGAGCTGGGCAGAGAGGAACCTCACGAAGTTTAACAGGTGTTATACAAAGTTCTGCACTGGTGGAGGAATAACCCCAAGCACCACTACAGCCAGGGGACGGACCTGTTGAAGAGCAGCTCTACAGAGAAGGACCTGCAGGTCCTGGTGGGCAGCAAGTTGACTGCGAGCCAGCAACGTGCGCGAGTGCTGAAGAAAGTCAATGGCAGACTACATTGCAACAGGCAGAGCATTGCCAGCAGGTCAAGGGAGGTAATCCTTCCTCTTGACTCAGCCCTGGTGAGGCCACCTCTGAGGTGCTGGATCCAACGCTGGGTTTCCCATTACAAGAGAGATATGGAGGTACTGGAGTGAGTCCAGTGAAGGGCCACAATGATGATTAAGGGACAGGGGCATCTCTCATATAAGGAGAGGCTGAAAAAGCTGGGACAGTTTAGCCTGTAGAAGAGAAGGTGGATTGTATCAGTGCATTTAAATACCTGAAGGGAGGGTGTAAAGAAGATGGAGCCAAACTCTTCTTAGTGGTGCCCAGTGATAGGACAAGAGGTAATGGGCACAAATTGAAACACAAAAATTTCTGTCTGGACATAAAAAACTTCTTTACTGTGAGGGTGACAGTGCTGGAACAGGTTTCCCAGAGAGGTTGTGCAGTCTCCATCCTTTGAGATGTTCAAAAGCCCTCTGGACACAATCCTGGGCAATGTGCTCTAGGTGACCCTATTTGAGCAGGGGGGCTGGGCTAGATGACCTCCAAAAATCTCTTCCAACCTCCAACGTTTTGTGATTCTGTGAAGACTCAGCTAGCTTCCTACCAAAGTAAAACAGCTTCTAAGGTGAGATACAGGCAAGATGTTATGAGAGTGCAGCAAGATCCACAATGCATCTGAACTGAGAAATTCTAAAGAAGTAAATAAACATGTATTAATATACCACAATGAGCAAGGGAAAAGAAGGTGGGGTTGGTCCACGGTTGAAAACCTCGGGTAACTCTCTGAAAGATTTACCTCCAGAAAAACTGATGGCTACTCTCGCACTTTTATTCCTTTTCAAAACCTTAAAGAAAGAGACATTGCACATGTGAATGGAAGCCATATGAAAGCCCTATCACAAAAGTCAGATTTTTGTCAGGTCTTTTCTAACAATTTTTTAATAAATTCCTTACGATGCTTCATTTATGGAATTTGTTTCTCTGCATGTGCAAGGATGCAGACAAGCCCATGTGAGTATGCATACATATCTCATTAATCCAGAACAAATGGAAGGATTAAAAAAAAAAAAAAATCCTTTTCTGTCAACTTCCAAGTTGCATTTGTGGTTTGACATCAGCAAGCCTCTAAGGCAGAGCCTAGAGCTCAGAAACCGACAGAAACCTCTGTCTTTCATACTTTTTTAAGGTGGCTATATTGTAGGAAGAATTTTTTTTTTTTGTATGAAATACAATATTAATACCAGCTACAAGGCTCTTTCGTCACTCAAGGGTCCCATTGTCAACTGGTATACTCCAGATAAATTGAAGAACATTATATAATGACCTCAATAACCAACTCAATAAAAAATAAAGAATGAAAAATAATACGAATGAGGCCAAGACTAGGAGTTCACTTTTTAACCTCTGATGAGATTGTGTTACTATTTACTTGAAGTGCTTTACAGTTCTACAGTGCCTTCCATTTGTCAGTGGGTGCAGACTGTATAATGATATCATTATTATATTTAGACAGTTGACTGGGTTTAAGACATTTACGGTTTTTTTTCTTTACCAGAGACGGAGATAGTATGCTTGGTTACAGATATCTCTCACCCTAATTCTACCATCACATCATCTTTTCTCACTTCACTTCCCCACAACTACATGTATTCTCAATAGATGAGAGCCTTCATTTTACACAGCCATGAAGCAGAGTTTGTGAGACTAGATTTTATTTCTTTTTGTATCCCAGCTCCTACGCTACAGTTAAAGAACGCCTTTCAATCTTTAAAACATTTGTCCTCTTAACACCCCTGTCAGGCCAAGAAATGATATTATTTCCTTTAAACACAGGGGAAATAGTGGTACTGAAAGATAAAGTGACTTTTCCCGGAAAGTTTGCAACAAAGTAATGAAATGAAGCAGGAATTTCAAATAATAATAATCATCACAAAAAGTCCTATTCACTAAGCAATCATGTAGTGATAGATTAGGGGCACGTATTTGTTTAGTCCACTAAAATATCCTTCTATCTTTCAGATAATCCTGGACATTATTCCTAATTATTTGTTATTTTCTAGTTTTTAGAGTCGCAAATGCAATAGAGATCTTGTTTTACCTCTAGTCAGAGGAGACATGATTTTGAATTGTTTTCTAAAACTAGTCTGCTAATGCAATAAGGTGATGCTTCGGAGAGAAAGCTATCAACTCTGTAGTTGTGCGATTACTGGATATTAAAATTCCAATTTCTAGACCTTTAGAAAAATACTAGTACCAATTAAGTAATATTCTGATGATCTTTGTGATGGTTTAAGGTAGCTGACTTATTTCCTTAGAGTTCTAATACTATTTCATAAAGAAGCTAGACCTAAATTACAGTTCAGGTTGATGGATAAAATGCATTCTCTTCTCCCTCTTTCCCTCTTAAATGATATTATATTGAGCTTAATTTGAAAGGATTTAACTAATGTAACCATTTCCTTCCCAAGACCCCTTCCAGAATTTTTTTTTTTTTTTAAAGATACCATAGCTTGATAAAATTTTAAAATCCAGTGACAGATTCAAATTCTGGAATTACTAATGTCCAATGATTTTGCCCTGAACTGAAAATTTGACCACAATAAGTTAAAGGATCTCTGAAGTGAATGAAATAGCATCATAGTGACCGCATGGACTAGGTTTAAGAGGTTCAGTGACATCAGACCATGTGAATCAGTGCTCTCAGAATTATTTGGAATTATAGAGTCTCCCAGGACTGAGGTCCACAGCTCCCCAGAACTTGCACTCATACCCGAATCCTCAGCTGCAGCACAACAGTGTTGCAAGCTTCTTCAGCATGAAATTCCAATGACAAATTTCTCAAAGTCCAGTTTATATCAGTAATATTTCTTGCCTCTTGGCTAGAAAGTCTCCTCAGATGTTCCGCTCACATGTTGACTCATCTCTCACTCATATCCATTTGTCCTATCCATTTGTCCTTGGGTCAACATTATCTTCTCATTTCATTAGTTCTTTTCCTTTCTTGATGTTCGTTCCCCTAGGAATACCTTAATAGCCATCATAACCCCTCTCAGCCTTTGTTCTGGGGCAAAGCAAGCTCTTTTAGAAGGGATTCCTTCCTTATGAATAGGTCAGTGGATTTTTCTGTTTCTATTTCAAACACGTGGTTTCACCAGTATCTTGTCCAACAGCGTTATCACTTCACTGTCTCTAGTGAAAATATTTTGTGTCACACATCCTGAAATAACGTTCATCATTTTGGTAGTCTTATCATATCCGTGGCTCACAATCACTCTTTGATCTGTTAAAACAGCCATGGCTGAGTTTTTTACAACTGATGGTCCCATATTCACAGTAGAAATACTTATTATTCATCCCCTTGCACTTTAATAGTACATTCTGTATTTCTCTTCTATCACTTATTTCAGACTTATTTCATCTCTCTCAAATATAGATGGCCAAAATATACACATAATTCTTATTGAGGTGTCTTGCTGCCTTGTACAATATGTCTTTAATATTTCCCATCTCTACCTCCACTGCAGGATCATACTGGCATTTTTCATGGTCCTTCCACATTGCTGGTTAATAATCTTCCCCTTTGTTCTCCCTGGCTGTCTCCAGCTGAGACTTCAGGTTATGGCAGAAACTCTTGTTATCAATCTACCAACTCATAACCTTTCTCTGTGTACGAGCACATGAACACTGCAATCGCATTTCTATTCCCCCCATCCTCAATATTATCTTGTGTCTTTCCTGAGGGATAGTCTTGTCAGCCTACTTCCCAGCTCAAGACCATTAAAGAAGATATTAATTACAATTTGTTGAAAGAGAAATCCCACGAGAAACATCTCCTTAATCGTGTCAGAACTGCTTATTGCTATCTGCCTATTTATCAGTTCCTTGTCAACAGAACAATTCTTATGCTTGCCCCATGTTCTCCCACCTTAACCAAGAATTTCCTACAATATGCGGTATCAAAATGCTAGAGCAAAATCCAGATCTGTTATAGTTCTTTTCTGAGGAGACTGAATGGAGTTCCTCTTTGCCATTTCCCACTAGCTTGCAGACCGTGGATGATTCTCTCCTCCAGGAAAACCCTATACCCTATTAAAATCAGACTAGCTGGCCTCATTTCTTGGATTGCTTTTCCTGTTTCCTAAATGTATTTCATAGGTTGACTGTCTGCATGTATACAGTATCATTCTCAAATTTGATAGAATTTTAAATAAGTCTTTTTACCTCCTTAAGCATATAGACATTTCTAAAGGCTTCTCAATATTTTTCCCTTTATGCTGCAGGGCACTCTTTTCTTTAGACGTTTCTGAGGTAACCGCACAACTTTAGGTGTCCACATATATGAGCTGCTGTGTTCAAGAAGGACAGAACACTGGAAATTTATTGAAGAGAGGAGAGCATCCAGCCAGCTGCAAAAGGGTTATTTGAATGGAGATGGGGCATTCATTGCATAAGAGAGTTAGCTGCTGACATGCCCCTGGGATCTGCCCATGAGATGGGCTGAATCTCAACGCATCCTAATGCAAGAACAGACCAGAACATGCTCCCGCAAGAGCAGTTCTTGGGGAAAGTTGAGTCACGGAAATAAAATTTGGTAGAGAAATAAACTCTAATGGGATGTGAATCATTAAGCAGCTACTGGATGCATTTAAGGCAACCAGCCTGTTTTCTTAAGTCAAGAAATGTTTCACTGTCTTGTCTGCGTCCCAAAAGGGCACAACCCTAGGCATCAACCTAAACCTGGGGCCAGACATGGGACGAGACATTCCCTTGTGGGCAACGTGTCCTCCCTAGGGAAGTGGCAGACACTTAGCTCCCTCCTGCAGCCCCGGTAATTTCTTCCTCAGTTTCACCATTTCCTGGGTTTATTTATTCCCTTTCCATGTTTGGCTGGTGTTTGCACAGATCTGGATTGCCCAGCCATAAAAAGAGCCAGATATACTGTTACAGGAATCTCATGGGACTATAACTAATAAATAGGGTGAGCAAAGCCTAATTTAGATATGTCTCATTAAAATTAATAACACCATTGAATGCAGGAAATATCATTCAGTGTGGCCAGGGAAACTGAGCATAATTTTTGTGCTAAACAATTGTAAGGCAGAAATATTTTTCCTCTCTCAAATAATATATAGTGTATAATACAAAGTACCTCTATAAAACCTCACATTATACCCTATGAATTACAGCAAACACGTTTGTGTTGTTCAAACTGGATTAAAGAGGGTTCTCGCAAAATCTTGTGCATCTCCAGCTAAACCATAAATTCAGTTCCCACACATTTCTTTTTCTCTCTCCTCTTCAGATCAGCCTTATCTTGTTTAATTTTTCCTGTTGATTTACATAGGACACTCTTAGAGCACAGAGATTAAGTAAAGAAAATAAAGTAATACATACTAATAAAACATACATAGATATACAGAGCAAAGTTGTCTTTTCTGGCTAGGGACTGGCAAAGTTTAACCCCTAGGATTTGGCAGAGTTGAGAATATACTATTTTTTGCCTGACAGCAGCTTTTATATATTAAATGACACTTTCTTATCAATGGTAGTTATGCCTCCTCTTTTCCAAAGGAATAGGGAGACCATATTTCCTGGGGGGCACTAATGCATATGTATAAGCCCAAACCACTGGACAGTTTCATTAAAAAGGTAAAATGCACAGATATATTCCTAAAATATCCAAGGAGATAGATATCCAGCTAGAGGACAGGAAACCCATCCATGCTTCATATGAAGGGAAAGGTTTCAGCAAAAGCTTCAGACATCAGAGAATCCCAACACCTGCACCCTGCTGAGACTCAATGCTGTAAAAAATAGGCGTTTGATATTTTGGCCCCAGACTAATTCCTGCTCCTCATTTTCAGCCCAAACTACACCCAGGCACAGTCACAGACCTCAGCTGAGGAGGCCAGTCTAAGAACATTAGATAAATACTGTGTTCTGTATGGCAGAGAACAAATGTTAACCACATTTATCTGAGAAATAACTTCCCTAATAAAACCAAACTTCTGCCAGAGTTGAGTTTGGCCAACTCATTTTGATACAGAGACGAGCTTTATCCTGTGACAACATGGCTTTGGGGATATGACCTTCAAGGCGTAGGTAATCTCCGGCAGACTTAACAGCGTATCTCAGGAGATTCTCTTTTTAGAATAGGAAACAAACATCTGTAGTTTTCCACTGTAGCTACAGCAGGCCCCAGACTGAGCAGCAACACAGCTAATCTCAGCTCTACTGCACAGGTATTTGGATGCATTTAACATTGACACTCTGTCTCTCTGCTGACAAAGAAGGATTGAAATATTTGTTCTAGTTCTCTATTCTCTTAAGGTGTGATTTTGAGGTCTGACAGATAGGACCTGGGGATAATTTTGCAGCAATTCATAGAGGTGAAAGGAGTTGGGGTGGGGGGGGAGCCACATCTTTCTCTACCTCCAAAAATCAGGTGGAAGCCCAGGCAAATTGTAAATACTTAGATCTTTTCATTTCTGTTATTTAATGGCCCGTCAGAGCCACTGGGTCTCATTCTTTTTTCTAATGGGAAGATACCCACAGGGAAATTACTACTAACGAGTGGCAAGCCCTTCATTAGTCCCAGAAAAATGTATTTGCAGCTAATCATAGCTTTAATTAAGGATCTAGCCCTGCTCCTAATGCAGATAGTGGCAAAACACCTATTAGCTCCAGAGAACAGGACTTTAGCCCATTTGAACCCAGAAGGAAGTTGCTTGCAAGCATATCACAATTTCCATCAATCATCTAATGCAGGGCTGCGAGGGACCTCGAGGGGTGGACTGCTCCATCTATCTACTCAAAAGCAGGCGAACTGTTCCTGAACTGCTCCTGACAGCTGCTTGTCTAACCTGTCCTGATAACCTCCTACAACGTCGGAGGTTCCTCTGTCTCCTGAGGCAATCTCGTGCCATGCTTATCTACCCTTAACCTTAAAAAAGTTTGTATTTTATTTTTCTTCCTCTGCTTGACCTAGGTGTCCTCTGCTACAGTTTTACGTTGTCTTGTAGATCCTTGCTCTGGGCCTCGTTCTCTGAAGTCCCATGCTGTCATTTAAGCTAGCACAAAGAAGAAAGAGAAACACTTCTCCAGTTTGCTAGTGTTTCAGGCCCCCATTAGACCAACTTAGGCCTTCAGATGGGATGTGGGTCACCTTGGCCGGACCTTCACAAATCTTTGCAGAAGCCCTTTAAGTTCTCTGGTAATATGAAGCCGTTTTGATTGGACTCACCATGTCCCAGCAATGTTGCTCAATGAAGATAATCGTGGCCTCGGCAGGGCTGACTTTCTGGTGTTAAACCTTCCAACAAGCTTTAACAACAAGAAGCAGCTAGAGTAATCCACTCAAAAGAGACACTTTTTGAATACATTATTTATGCGAGCCTGCCGGGGGGGAAATTGTTGTTATTCTCAGTGAAACACTATTTGGCGACCCAAGGCTCCTCCCATTACTTGCTGAGCCAAGTTAGCATGCTGCAAAATGCAAAATAAAACTTAATTTATTATGATTAAGCGCCATGTGACAAGTAAACAGTCCCAGCACAGCAGTGTCCAGAATGACTTTCTTCCTGAAAGCCCTGCCTTCCCTCATCTGATACTTACACTTGTTTGTCTCCTTGATGATTTTCTTCCCTTTTCATTTTGTTTGACTCTCTACGGGAATGATTACATCTGTATTTTCCTCCTCTTAGACTTACTTTCCCACGCTCTAGCCTTTGCGTGTTTAAGTATTGAACACATTTTGTTCTTTGAAAAATAATGAGAGAAATAAAATTAAACGCACACACACAAAAACGAAAAAAAAAAAAAAAAACAAACCTAAAACTCTATATGAGGTTATTACAAAAGTAAAGGAGCTTCCCATGATGATGACAGGGCTAAGATTCAGCTATAAGGAGCTCTGGCTGCTGCTGCAGAGCGTTATGGGGAGGAACTCCATGCACAAGCCCTTACTCTCCAAGCAGCAGGGACTCGTATCACGGGGCCATTCTGCACCGCTCGCAGCCAGCGCTGCAGAGATGTGACTTCACTCTTTCTGTTTTATTCCTGTCTCACTTATACCCAAAGTGAAATTACAGACAACTTCCTGAGGTTGAGTTCGTTTCCGTTGATTAGAAACAACAGCTTGAATACATGTTTATTCTGTGTTTTACTAACTTTTTTTTTTTTCTTTCTGGACCACTTCTGCCACTTTATTGAAGGCCAATTTTTTTCTCTGTTTTAATCTGGTCCATAAACTCCCACCACAACTAAACAATTCTTGTATCTGACTAGTTTTTAACTTGGTTAAAAGCACAGTAAGGGCAGTGGACAAAGAGTCCTATTGATTTCAAGGGACTTCAAATCAAACAAAGTCACTATCCTGACCAAGGTTTAAGCATTCATCCTCATTAGATGCTAGCAAATTTCAAATGGCAATAAAGAATAAGTTTATTTTGGTTGGAACACAACTAGATTTAACAGTTGTTCAAATCAGTGTACAGTTCAAGGTGGAATAAGTCACGTCTAATGTTAGACCTTCAAAGTGCCAGGTAATATTACGACTATGCTTATGTGCCACCCAAGTGGCAGAGCCCCAACATATTTTCCTTCTTTAAAGAGTTATGTAATAGGGAGAGCTAGAACCAGCTGCAATACTGTATTCTGAAGCGACCTGCAAAGGGGTCACTTATCTTTTAATTTTTTTCTCACTCTCATCCAGTGAATTTCCCAATATCTACCTTCATAAGAGCTTGGCCTTTTCATTTTTAATATTTAGCTTATTTCTTTGTTTTAAACAGCAAAACTGAAGATTATAGAAAAAGCTATGGCTGAGGAAGGAGCTATAAGACATCTTATATTTCCTAGATGAAAAGAAAACTCTTTGGCTTGCTTGCTTGCTTATATGTTTCGGCTTCTCAGTTCAATACTCTATATGCTTAGTGCACAATCCCTCTCAAAAAATGAGCATATAAGCCAACAGCTTGTATACATATAAGCTTTACAACCCTAAGTTAGCTGAGATGTGTTTAGAACTAGCATTTTTTGGGATTGCCTCTGGAAGATTCTTAGGGCTTATGTATTTGTGGGAGTGAGACAAAGAGATTTATATAATACCAGTTGGTGTGCTGCAGCACATATATTCTTTACTACTGGGAGCATTTCCTTTCACTGAAAGTAAATCAATCTACTTTTAGACAGAGGTTGACAATGAATCAGAAAGAAAAACAAAATCTGTGGTTAAGGATTCGCCATTCAAGCCCTTTTTTTGTGCTGTATGATCAAGTTTCAGCTTTGAAACTGGGTGTCACAGCTATGTTGTCAGTCATTCAACACTTGCACAGGAAAATGTATTTGTCTGTCCACTAATAACATACTCAAATTTTGCCAAAAGGGAAGGGGAGGCTGCAGAGAGGGAAGGGTGAAACAAGACTTTTTATGACTCCAATTCATATCAATCAAAGACAAAAGGAAACAATTCCAATATCTTATTTTAATGCTTTCGTTTATCTTAGAGTTTAGTTGCCATAAAAAGCGTATGTTTAAAATGTCCTTTGGGGAGTTACAGTACCATAAACTCTTGTAACCAAGTGACATGCGATAATGAAACTACCTCTACAAAGTACAGCAAAATGAGGTTGTTTTTTTTATTGTAATCATCAAATAGTTTGCCTCGAGGTATTGATTTAGTTATACATAAACCTGATGTGCTGTTTGAAGAGAAAGAAAAAAAAAAAGAAAAGAAAAGAGAAGAGAAGGAAAAAAAAGAAAAGAAAAAAGAAAAGAAAAAAGAAAAGAAAAAAGAAAAGAGAGGAGACATTGCTTGTGAAGATAAGTCTTAATGAGAAATGATAATTCTAACAGTCTCTCTAGTTAGAGAGACATGAAACAAGTGGTATTATAAAAAGGAAAGGGAAATGTTAATGTAACCCATTCTAAGAAAATAATTACTGCATGCATATGATTGTGTATTTATTACTTATCATCCACAGATGAAATATTATAAAAAGGGAAATTTTAAAAATCATAAAATAAGAAGCATGTTAACCTTAAAACTGCATTTCCAGTTGCACATTCATCCAGGCAGATAGAGCCATCCATCTAAGTAACAAAGTTATTTGTAAGCCCTTTGGGATGAGGCTTGTCATCAGCTCAATGCTTCTGTAAAGTTTATTACAATGAGGACAAATTTAGTAATTTCTTTTCTGTTGTCTGAACTCCTACCTGTGAATTAAAGTTGAGATTTCAAGACTACAAAGTTACTGAATCTAGGGTAGTCTGCAGTTTTGGCCCCAAGCTTCATTGAACTCCTTCATACAAATTAATTTGTATGTGTTTTACTCTTTATTTCACTTCTCTGCATATTTAATCTTTCTCATATACAGATACCGCAATTATCCATGGAAAAAGAGCATTTCTGCACATAATTGGCCAATCTGACATATGCAGATGCTTTCTTTCCATATATAGCTATGGCAAATGTCAGGTTACCTCTATGATTATAGCTTGGAAAATGAAGTTAATAATAATCTCATATAAATAGAAAAAGAAGCGTAGCCTACTTAGTTATAGTGAATGTTTTGTGGAATTTAATTATCACTGTCATTCAAAGGCAAGACTAAGTGCCCTGTTTTACTATGGAGCTATGCAGTGTTCTCATCTTCTGTCCAAAACCAGAGGAAACTGGTTGCTAAACTTCTTACAAGCAACCACAGTAACATCTAGGCTAATACCTACAGGTCACAGGATTTAAAGTTGTCTTTGCACAAAGCATATCTATGGAAAGGCCCACGGGCTTGTCTGGAAGACACAGGTGAGGAAGAACTCTTTACTTCCCAAAGTGCTTTGTGCTGCTGGTATGTTCCTTCTGCCATCAAAAGTTTTGCCTGGTTAGTTGTTTGAATTTACCAGCACCACATCCTCTCACCACTTATTTAGTTTTATGCTGCTGTGGTAGAGAATCCTTCAATAATGGGTATTTGCCCCAAAACTCTCTGCAGCACTTCATGACTTTTTCGTGGACCTTATGAAGTTTTGATTCCCATTTCACAGAGGGCAAATGGCAGTACCAACCATGTGATGGGACATGCATAAAAATGAGACACCTGGCAACACCCCTGAGCTGTGAAAAATTTTTCTTCATTGACCATTTTGAAAGGCACCTGCTGAGGAAGCATTTCTTCTGTTCACATTCCAGCAGTGGCATTTAGCAGGGCTTTACTATGAGCTCCAAGAACCTGGGACACAGCAAAGTGACAGCTTGCCTCAGGCACTCAGCACCTGTCACCAGCACTGGGCTGATCAACATTTGTCTTGCCCTTCATGTCAGGGAGGATTTTTTTTCTGTGATCAAATGTGAAACTTTCCTCAAGTTTGAAAGCAGTTAATTCAAAAGCTGGGATTAAAGGAAGACACAGGCGATATGGAAGGAGTGGAAGAGGAATGTCGTTTGCTCTGAAAATCAGCCAGCAGCAGGAACAATTTCAAAGGCTTTGAGGTCCCTCTCACCCTGTCATGCCGCTCCAAGCTCCACAGTGATGGGAGGTGAGGGTTTTGTTTTTTGTGTTTTTTTTTTTTGCAGGATACCAGTTTGTGTGTGAGAGTGGTGATACTGGATGGGTAATCACATCTCATCCTCATGCTCATGCCTACTCCCTGCTGATGTGATTGTTTATTTTAATTTTCAAAGTAAGATAAAATAATGTCAAGAAATTGGTAAATGAGTAAAAGAAGTGAAACAGTTGCTCTGAAGGACAAAATCTCTACTTTCACTTGTGTTTATCTCACTGACTGGTAATTTTCGGTGCAGTTACATGTTCTGCAGTTACATCTACATTGGTAAGCTGAGCAGGGCCAGGCAACAATTCCAGACGGCAGAATTTGATTATCTCTACAGTTAATCTTTTAATTAAAACTGTTAATACAGTTGCCATGGGTTTGACCTGGATTAATTAACAACATCTGAACATATTTCAGGAGACATCACGGCTGAGGACCATTCCCAGTAAGCAAGTTTGGATGTGGCCTCCCTGTCTTGAGTAGTAAGACACCATATCAGTGTGGGTGCTGGCCGTCCTGTGCTAGTTGTTACAGCCCCAGAGGACAGCTCAGCTATGAGTGCAGATGAGGTAGCATTGAGACGCAAGGCATCATACCTCAAAGTCTTCAGTGCCCATCAGGTTGCCAGTGAGCAATCCCATCTGGACTGTGCAGACCTCATGTCTACTTAAAGAATCCAGTGTAGTTAATTTTCTTCTTTCAACTTGCATATCAAGTCCTTGCTCTGAGTTAAGGCCTGGAGGCTACAGGTAGCAGGAGAGCTGGATGCATGGGAGTGCAGGGTTGGTGTTTTTAGCTCCTGGGAACACGTGCCAAAATGCCAGAGTTCATCAGTACCCTCCCTGTTTTTTAGCAAAAAGGCGTTGAACTTCACAGATTTTTAACTAAAGGTTTTAGGGTCAGCCAGCTGGTATGTGCCATCATTTCATCAGAACATCTCAACAGGCTTTATGCTGGATGAGCATTTTTTCATAGAAGTCACTTTCTCTTTTTTACTGCTTTAATCATCTTTGATGTTGTTAGCCAGGCTGAGTGAATAGCTCAAAAGGAACTGGCTATACATTGAATTGATTTACATCAATTGGTTGTGGACTATCTGTCACGGCTTATAATACTCTTACCTGTATCTATTATGGAGACTGTTTTAAGATAAATACACGTGCAGAGATGTACACACACGGACGCATGCAGTTTCTTTCATATTTTATAACCTTAGATTGACTGCAAAAACTTTCCCATAGCTTCCAAAGATTCTTTTGCCTGTAAAAAATGTATTCACAGTATCAAAAAAACTGATGATAATAATAGAGTATCAGCTTCTCAAACTATTGCAAATGTATTTCTATAGAAATGCTTTTCTGTAAACTAGCTGAGAGATTGTCTAATAAGTATTGGGTATTTCTAGTGAATTATTTTAAACTACAGATGTGGTGAGGAAGGAGAGTAGAGAAAGAAAGATAGTGACCATTTTCTCTAATTGAATCCATCACTGACTTATAATGAAAGAGTACTTCATATTTCCCAGTGTTTGAAAGCTAGAAAAATGTAACTTGCAAATGTAACAGACTGTGATTTGCTATTCTTAAGCTTAAAATATCAAAGAACTATACATTATAGAGATCCCTCTCAACTTAAATGAGTCAGAATGTCGTTGACTAGCACTTCTCCTGCAGCAAGGACCGCTACACAAGAAAGTTAATTCAGTTTTTCCCTCCTTTTTATCTCAGCGAAAAATTTCTTCCTTTTGGAGGGAAGATAGAATGAGCAGTTCCTATTCTGGAAGTCTTCTCCAGTGAGATACTTCTGTGCCCAGAAGCTGGGAGATGAAGTCACTTCGTATGGACACATCCTCCCAGGCTATGCCTGAGCCTAGCGTGTTGTGGAACACCTCGTTGATGGTGTATCCAGTTCAAAGGCTGCATCCAAATATAACCATTAAATCTAAGGCATCCACAGGGTCTAGATGTCTAAGAAGATAAAATTTCCGGTCAACAAGTGGACAGCACAAAAAGGAAGGTATTAATAAACTGAATCTGAAAAGTGTTTTGGTCTAACTGCTGGTACCTCTCACCTGAGAGAATAAAGCCAATTCTTATTGTATGAGGCTCAGAAATTATGGTGACAAGTGCTACTTAGGCGTTTACGTGATTTTTTCAGGGCAACAGCTAAGCTTACCCTCCCTGAACTTTTTTGGCTGTGGAGAGTGTAGAGCAAAATCCTTTTTCCGTGATGATGGACAGTAGAGTTCAAGCTAAATTGCAGACTCGCTCTAAAACAAACTTTAGCTTCCTTAACTTTATTTTCCTGAGTGAAGAAAGGAAAAAAAAAAAAAAAAAAGGATTTAATTGCAGCCAATATGGCATTTTCCTTTATTGTGCACAAGTGACAAACCCAGAGAGCACAGAGGGCTGTAAAGCAGGTAGTTATCTGCTTTTCCCAGAGGGGTTAGAGAAAATATCTTACTCAGTACACGACTCTCTCGAGGCAGGAATACACTCACTTGCCAAAAGAACATAAGTTAAAGATTTTTAAGAGATTTTTATTTCAGTTCTTTAGTGCTTTGCTATTAGCCCAGGGATTTCAATGCAAAAACTCCAGCAGCAGCAGGAACCAGGAGTTGAATTCCTATTACATTTCCATTTATTAAACAGTGAATTTGAAGGCGCTACCAAACTGACAGTAAAAGTATTTCTAGTTCACTGTATAGATGGGAGTCAGGTATCGTCATGCCCTATCTAAAAACAGGGAGATTTTTTTTTTATCTGACCGACCAGTGCAGTGCTGGGTGAATGAAGAAGAGCAAGCTGTATCACCAGCTGGAAAACAGGAATTTCCTAAGAAAAACGATGGGCTAAGGGAGCCTTAGCCCCTCAAGAACTGTCATAAGCTGGTACCCCTGCACTATCCTGCACTTGGCTTTAGCGCCAGGCCAAGCCACAGGTCGGGCTGTGGGTTAGATGCCCCAATTCCAGTTGCAACTTCATCACAGTCTGTGTTTTCTTATTGCATCCCCTCTGACCTATTCTGCTCCCCACCTCCAGCTCAAGGACCTCCATTTATTTACACGAAATATTAGTGGGTAAGGGCAATTTTCATACACTAAGAAAGATTCCAGCTGACACAGCCATATGCTGGTTTGTAAGCAGTGCCCGGCACAAACTGGAAGAATACACCTAGCTACTGTGCTACGGCATTGACATATGGAGTTGAGAGAGGCTCTTTACCCAAAACGGTATTTAAACTTTCAACCTTCAAGCAGAGACTCCAGGCTGCATTTCATTTTGCTTTCTTCTTTTCTAATTTGCAACCAATACTTGATTTAGTAAATGCCAGAATTCAACTCTGAGGATGAATAAAAAAGCCTCAGGAAACTAATGACCTCCTTTTATAAAAGAATACAATAACTTTACTAGATTTTGCATTTTAGGGATCTATAAAGACTGAATTGGAAGGATTTTTTTTTTTTTTTTCTTTCTGGAGGGGAAAAATGAAAGCACCTGGACCACACAGACTGTAACTGGATATTATATGCAGCGTTAGAAACAGAAAGTATTGCCTCTTTCATTACAAGTCAGAAATAGGCAAAGAAGACTTTTGAAATATCTGTCACAGAAGGTGAAAGGAATATTTGCTTCCCCAGAGGAGGTTCCTCCTTAAACAGAGCTGAGAATTTTAAAGTAAATAAAAAATCCATCCCAGATGTTTTCCCTCCTGATTTATGCTCACTTTCGGCTCCTGCTTGCAGAAAATTTTAAAGCATTACCAGTTCCAATTATCTTCTTGAATGGTTTTCTCTGAAGCTGACATTACTCCCTTCCAAACAGTGAGTGGGGCCGATTCTCCCAGCACAAATCAGTCCCCTGAAGTCCTTGGGAACACACCGGCTGAAGCTGCTGCAAGATCAAAACCTGGCCCCACCTTATGAGGAATTTTTGCAAAACTTCATACAGCCAGTCAGGCGGATCATTCAGATGGCTAAATCCTCTAAGTTCAGTCCTGAAATAGGCCATAAAACAAGATTATGGCAAAGCTCTAAAACAAGGAGTCTTTGGAAAGGATTTTGTCAGCCTAATTTAGATTGCATCACTAAGGCCAGGATCTGTCTCAGCTGAGCTTAACTACGTTAAAGTGAAGTAGCTCACTCAGATAGTCATCTCAGTTTCCTCTATAATTGTCAGCAATTCATATAGATAATAGAAACTCTAGTGAGTAACTAATTCCTTCCCGGAATAGTTCTGAAATAGGTGCAATGAATTGCTCTCTGGAGGCATCTGTCTCTACCAACCATCAGTAAAGGGAATCCACATAATTAACACGACTTGCTGCCATCACTTTTCTACAAGGTAGTTAAAGAAGCCAATTGCATTCTTTTGGCATGTTACTTAAAATATGTTTAAAATGCAAGAGGAATTAAATGCTTCTCCAGAAACTTACCGGTACCGAACGTGAACAAAATCAAGTTTGAGATTTTTGAAATGATTTCCAATCCTGACTGACAAAAGGAAAGTACAAATCCAAAAAGCCATATACTGACCATGCCAAATTTAATTTGGAACATCTGAATGGGAATTTTTTTTTTTCTAAATTTGAAATCACAGATTTTGTTTTGATTTTGATCATTTAATTTTCGACTTTTAAATTCAGATGAACAGAAGGTGATTCCTTAGGTAAAGTTATGATTTTGTTCCTTTCTTGTTGTCAGAAATAGGGTATTTCAGTTATTCAAAAAAGTGACTGATAACATAATTCAAAACAGAATAGTTGTATCAGTTTATATTTCAAAGGATATTCATTTTCTGCTGAAAATGTTTTATTAGAAAGTTCCTGAATACACCTGCCTGATCATCAATTTAAGTAATACAGAGCATATGTAAAGAGTTTGTAACAAATGAGATCTCGTCTGTCTATTGAGGCTGACTGCTATTTGTAAGACTGTTTTAAAATTTGATGATGATAAGTTTTTGTTTATCAAAGGACAGCTGGAGGGGACAGGTGATGATCATTCTTTTTTTTAAACACCTCATTACCCTTGATCCATAATGCAGATCTCATTACACCGTGCAGGCAACGTCAGGCTGGGTTCCACAAGAAATGCTATGAGCATGGCTAAGTGTTTGCATCACTGAAACGCAGTTCGTAAAATCCAGAGACTAAGGAAAGAGTGTTTAAAAAGTATCAAGGTAAAATGTTTTGCAGAAATGCTTCTTATTTATGAAAGGTTCCCACTAACAGAAATGGGAAAAAATGTGCACGGCCATCACCTCAGGCCCTAAAATGAGGCTATTTTCAATAGGATTGCACATCTGAGTAAATGTTCTAGGCATCTGCAAGGTTGTTGTGCAACCTTGTGCATAGGTATCACCCGAACTCCGCAGAAAAGAAACTTCTTCTGGCGTGAAACACAGTGGTTATTTAAAAACTATACAACAGAGAGAAGGGAGAAAATCCATAAACATATCCAAAAAAAAAAAAAACCACCTGAGGGAGAGCAGGCACACCAGCATGAGAAAAGCTGGAATACAGCCAGGCTGTGAAGCTTTGCACCCCACGCAAAGAGATCTGATGCATGAAACGATGCAAAATAAGACTTACTTATGTTGATCCTACAGAAGCAAAATATAACACCACAGAACTTCAGTTTAAATAGTTCTCTATCCAGTACTGTTTTAAAATTCCTATTCAATACTGTGCACAAGAGGCATATTAGTAAAGAAGTCAAAAAAAAAAAAAAAAAAAAAAAGAGAGAGAGAAAAGAGGAATTTGACCAAAGACAAAGCTTTGAATTATCTTGGAAATAAAGCCGTCTCTCTTTGATTCACTTGAGATAGTGAAAAGGTTTTGCTTTTAGTCTAAGGCAGAACCTGAAACAGGTTCATGACTCTGCTTCAAAGTCCAGCTTCACACATCCTTTGAGTCAATGAAATATTTTTCTCCCAAACCAAAAAAGCAATCCAATCTGCTCAAGGAAGGCAAAACTATGATATTTATAATCTTACTCCATATATCCACATTCATTTCAAGGAAATCTGTAATTAATGATACCTAGTACTTTCCATCTTCAAAGCAAAATACTTGGCAGAACAGGTCAGTATCAACAGTTCCACTTTACAAACAGGAAGAACTGCACTTTCATTGATATTATGTTAATATGGCTCTCCTGTACATATTACAGTTATTCCCAAGATGTGAAGCAAACCTCCTTTGGACCAAGAACTTATCTTGTTACAGACAAATCTCAAACTTCCAGCAGGGCATTGTTAGAAAGGAAAAAATAAAGTCTTACAGTGCGTTCAAAGCTATTACCATTGGTGCTTAAATTTAATGTGGTATTACTATTGTCCATGAATTTGAGGAACGTGAATGAGCCAGACCACCTACTTCCAAGGCTACAAGAACTTTCGTGGGCAGCCAACAGAGAGCAGCTTGTGCAGTTTCTGATTTAGATGAAGCTCTGCCTGTATGCTCCACAAGTAATACACTACCTGTCTCTCGCTGTCCCACAGAGGCTGGCCTCTTTATCGCCTCTTTTCTTACTAACACCTTTCTCTGCTGCGCAGGGACAAGCTACCTTTTTTTCCTCAAACGGACTGATCAACACAATGAAGTTAAACCCAGAGCAATCGCTCTTAACCCACAGGCACCTTTGATGCTCGCTGCTATTTCAGTCTGCATGAAAGGTTTGCAGACCTGAAAGCTTGCCTGCCTTTTTGTTTTTTTTTTTTTTGTTTGCTTGCTTGAAATACAACATTTTCCCTAATAAAACCTCCTCAGCAGCACACGACTGACTCGGACCGAGGCCGTCAGCACTGGAGAGCCCTTTCACCCTGAGAGCTCAGGGGGGAATTGTAGACGCATGCACAGGCACATGGAGCCAAGCCGACACCTGAACTAACTTCTGGCACTGTGGGACTGGAGATGAAATAATTACTCAGGGCCTTGATGGCAGCTGGGTTTCCTACTCTTACTGCCACCATCAAAGAACATGAAGAGCTGCGAGGAGGTAATCGAGACCTGCAGCTGCAGCAGACGGAGCAGCGAGACCCTCTCCAGCTGGCTGGGGAGGCAAGAGGTAGACACTGGCTTTTTGGGCACCTTTAGAAACTACATGCTGCCACCATTATCTGTAATTTATGCATCAGTATGCACTATACCAGTTCCCTCTGCTGTTCTTTGGAGACGTAGCTTATACTGCAAAAGACACTATTGTTTACTGTGATTACTTACTTAACCATATGGCACTTCTGTAAATTCACACCTTTTTTTGGCTCAAGCTGTGCAGCAAAGCCTTGATTCTGCTGCTTTGAAAGTTGCACGAGGAGCATCATTGGGAGACTTAAAACATAGCTTGCTTCTTTGAAGACATTGGTACCGAAGTTGATGAGTATAAACACGTAAAAGTAGTGGTTTCTACAGCCAGCAAATTTTTGACAAAACCCTAAAAACCATATGGATTCTGGTTTTATCAAAATATAGAACAGCTTATAACAGCCTGTTTAAACTTTCTCTTTGATCACAAAATGCGTTTTTATTTAAAATTGTTTAAATTTTTAAAAAGTGACCAGCAGTCTAGTTATAATAATCTGGTTCCTCCAAATTTTCATCTATGAGTCCTGCCCCTAAAGAAAGCTATTTTATTGCTTTTTATTAGAATTTGTCATTATAAATCATCTATATTACCATAGTTCCCAAAGCTGTAAATGAAAATGATAATTAGTTTGACTACTATGTACCTTTTCATGTGCTTTACCCTTAACCTGAAAAGATGTCCAAATAAGAAGACACTTAATTCTTTATACCCATTTATTGTTTTGTCTCTTTACTTTTATCTTAAGTAGATAAGAAGTGAACTGAGACTTTCCAGTTCATTACACATGTGGGAATGAAAAATCCCCAAATCTTTCTGAAACTGGTTCAAGTGAAACAGTCATTACCATGAACGCACAGACAGAGACTGCAATATGTGTGTGAGGATGTCAAGGGAATAGTTTTCCTCTGTCTTCTGTTGACCTTATAAATATCTCAATAAATATGACAACTCTGCAGCCACGTGAGCAGATACTGATGGATATCCCTAGCATTTAGACAATATTTTCTCTTTTCTGAATCCCTCTACTGTTTATCATACAGCGCACAGCTCTGAGCAAGCGTTCCCATAGCATATCAGAAGCGGTTTCAGTCATCACCTCTTCAAAATCTCCCCAAAGGCAGGACGATTATGGAAGAGGGAATAAAGCAGCAAGAGATGCACTTCTGCCCCCAGCTTCCTTGCAGGGCAGTGGGCTAGGACACCACCGTGACTCAGTTTCCCCACTATGAAACTGGACTATATCTTTTGAGAGCTGACTCAATTACACTTTGAACTGATAGTTAAGGAGTGAAATTGGTATCTAGGCTCTGTTACCAGTCCTTTGGGTGATCTTCAGTAAGTCATTTGGATTGGCTGGAACAGGGGGCTCTGCAACACTGAAGTATCAGACTAACGCAACGAAAGGGTGGCCAAGCCTGGAGTTTCCTGGTCAGGCAAAAACATACGTTCATTTTGAAATGCGCTGAGGAATTAAATCCTCCCCCCCCACCACCCCGTTAATTTTCTGCAGTTCATTGTGCATCGCTGTGCACATCTGCAGAGCAGAGGAGCCAGTAAGGCAGAAGAGCAAACAAAGCAACGCTAGGAAATTGGTTTTGGAGGGAGCTCCAGCTCATGACAGATTAGACGAACGAAGAATGAATCTCGGAAAGCCGACGTCGAGGGGGCCATAAGCTCACTGTAACCACGGGTTGTTTAAGGTTTTCGATATTCTTTGCCCTGTTTAGGTATACATTCCCTCTCACAGCATTAGCAGGGAAATCTCTTCATTATACAGCATCAGCAGGAACATGACGTCTATGTTGTCAGACTTACTGGAACATGATGCACACTGAATTCCTGCTCCTGCCTTCAAGATGTGTAGTCACCTTCCCAGAAAAGTCATACAGGGAATAACAGAGGTAGGAAGGAGCTTACTGACATCCATCTGAGAGAGAGAGAGAGAGAGATGATCCTTTCTTTTTGTGCATTTCCTGCAGACAGACAATTGTGCATTGGCAGCACATACATTGCTCATACATTGGCAATCCTAGTCAGGGAGAGAAAGATAATTCTTAACTATTTAGTCCAGCTAGTCCTACCTTATTAAGGAAATTCATCTCATTCCAGGATATATAACGTTCAGTTATAGGGCTAAATCACCCCATTAGGTGTCTACTATGCAACTCCTATCTGTTAGGAGCCTCATTTACGAGCCTATCCATGACCTCTAATTTTTACACAACTGAAAAGAGGTGATATTAATCCTATGGAGATAGTTTACACTCTGAATAGACCTGATGGGCAAAGGAAGTATTATTTCCAATGGCTGATGGGAAATCGAGGAACTGGTGACGAACGCCAGATCCAGCCAAGGGTGCAAGCGTCTGGATCTCAGCCTGAGCAGGGCTGGGCACTAGGCTTTCAAAGCCACTTTGGCATGATTTGGAAGTTGCAGACAGTGCTACCTAGTGTGTCTGAAACCTACAGATGAAAAGCAGGATCCAAAGATGAAATATTAGTGTGGATGAGGAAGCAAGCTTTCTAACTCACTGTGTGGGGAAAAAAATCAGAAAAGAGAATGCTGCTTTGTTTTGCAGTATTTTGCAGAAGGCAATATTCTTTCTTGGTGTTCATAGTTTATGTCTACATTAGCAAGTTGTGCAGACCAATAACGTGGTAAACGTGTAGACCAAAAGAGGTGATGTTGAGGACATAATATCCACATTATACATATTTCACGGTGAAGTCCCTGGTAAGTTCAGAACAAAGAGCCAGGGAATATCCTTCAGGAAAAGTGACATTCAAGATAGAGCTCAGGATGTCCATATACTTGTACCTGTGGACTCTGCTACCAGCCGTGATTGCTGCTATAGCCTAACGTAAGAACACTCCCTACTGGAGTGTTTGCTCTTACACGTCAACACCTCCAGGCCATATAGATGCGACATATGGATGCACAGACATGCTACAGACAAAACACTATCTTTGGATACTCTTCCTGTTTCCACAGTAACCTTACAAGAACAGCTAGCAGTCAATAGAGAAAATCAAAGGCAAAGATAAATCATAATATTAGGTTAGGGAGGAACAGGCCTTGAATACTGAGCAACTGATGCACAGCATAATACAATTTAGGGTGGCTATTATGCTAACCCAAGGCAAGAGCGCGTAGGCACATGATGTGGCATTTATGATGCATATTTGCTGCTAGTTAAGCAGGAGTGCAGATGAGAGGCTGGGTACAGAGATCTTTATGCTCACAGACGGTTTAATTGCATAAGCCCCCACTAAACAGAGTTGAGCTTTGCTTCGCACATGGCACTTTCGTACGCCAGTCCAAGAAGTAACATCAGTACATATACAAACAGATACCCCACGATTATCAGTGGATTTTGCAATCTAAGTGTAGTTTGAGGAAAACAACAATAATGAGAAAAGAGCAATCAAATATGTTAGTTCAAGAGTGACAAACAGTATGAATTGATGCTCATTAGTGTGACAAGTGCCATACTAGTTGAGTCCTTTTCTGGCGGCTGTCACTACGCTGCTGTGTATTTCACAAAGGGTTTTTTTCTCCCAAAACTGTTCCACTCTAGAGAGCAGTTTAAGAACAGTCAGATGAATCACCTAGTGAAAATTGAAAACTGCCTTTTCTATTAGTCACTCAAGGGGTCATGCTCCAAGTAAGGAGCCTCAGCAGCTGTAATCCATTCTCTTCCAGACCTCCAGATTGTTTTGAACCCACATCGCAGTGAGTACAAGGTCTGTGGATACTCGATGCTCGCTTTAAAACATAGGGTTTGAGAAGTACTAGAACTGCAGCTGCAGTAACCTGGAGAATCAGCTGTATGGCAACACTGCTCCCAATGCTTGCCCCAATATTGCTCAGCATGGTTTAGAAACCAGCTCAGGTTTCATGCTGCTGGTATTAACCTCAAGATCTAAATGTTAGTTTGTGTGTGTTAGCATGAATATAGGGAACAACAGCACAGGCATAAGCGCTGCTCTATAAGAAAATTGGTGCTTTGTTAGAACATAAAAAGTACTATTCCTGGGACCAAAGCCTATCTAACTTGACTCATAGTGACATGTCAAATTGGTAACCTAAGACTAAATATATATTCCTGCTGTTTGTTATTTTAAAATCCTATTTGTCTCTCTAATACCTTTTCTCCCTGACACCAAATAAAATAATGTTGTTTTAAGATGGATGTTGATCACTACATCACTGCTCTCACTGGAGGAAATGCATGTTCCCAAAACCCAGTAGGACACAATGTCACTCAGCTGAACTGATTAGCATGGCAAGGCTTTCACATTAACATGTCTGCTCAGCTTCTAGCCCCATGCTAGGTCCCATTTGCCAGTTCAGAGCACAGTGTGTGTCTGTCTGCAGCTGGCAATGTAGACATGCCCTTAAACCCAGGCCATTCTTCAAGGGGTAAGTGAAACGGGCAGCTGCAGAGAAGCGAAGGCACTTCTGTCATGAAAAGGACAAGGGCTGAGTAATTCCAGAGGAAATCTCTTGATCTGTTACAGATGGCCTTGGAAAGATGCTATCAGCATCCAAACTGCAGAAACACGTAGGTGGCCAGGGTTTAACTTTTAAACTTTTTTTCAATAAGAGTTTAATTGCCTGAGTATGTAGGCATCCGTGTCGTTTAGTTCCTCCCTGTCATGACCACCCAAGGTAGGAAAAAGGTCAGTAAGAGACTCAAAAAAATAATATCTTCATCTTTTCGTGCTTAAACCCTCTGAAAAACCTTGCCCTGCAGATTGATTCAGAGCGCACCTCCAGCATGCAGCAATCACTGAGCTGGGCTGCCATGGTCATTTCCAACATTAATGTGGCCGTCTCCCGGCCTGAGCTCCAGCGCCGTGCTCTGCACGCTCGGAGGGAGGAGAACTGAGCTCCCACACTTTTCTCCGCTTGATGTTTGCGTTTGTGAATTCTGCCATAGAGCTGGGCACACAATGTCTATACGTCCTTGTGGGATTTACCCACTAGCTTCTCTTCGTTTCCCATGTTTGCTTTGAGGATTACACAGTCGTTTTATTTCTGGAGTCCGTTGTAAGAGTAGCAACCTCAAGCCACTTGAACTGAGAACAAAAGAGCCAGGGAAACCACCAGATCCAGGAAAGACCTTCAGAATATGCAGAGGGTTTTGCTGAATGAGTCGATACCATAGTTTCTGGTTTGAAAGAGAGACTCCAGGCAAATTTTAGTCTTGCTTTACCCAGAAAAAATGAGCAACCTATAACTTTAGTAGCATTTTACAGGTCTCTCTGGTCTTTCCAAGAAAATATGCGAAGGAGTAACTTCACAACTAAAAGGCATTCTCCTACAGACTATACAACGGTGAGTGGTGTTGCTAAATGAAAGATGGCATATCTACTCTTTGCAGCACAGATGCAGTTGAAAGTATGGACATTTTGCAATAAGAGAGTTGAATGGGCTTTCATCTTTTCAATCAATCCAAGGCTGAATTTTATGGAGGAGTATACATTCCTTCTTTGACCTTATTAAAAGCAGGGAGGTCATTGTGTAGGAAGATAATTAATTTTCTAGGGTTTTTATTTAACTTTTTTTTTGGGGGGGGGGGGAGGGGGAGGGGGAGAAGTGCCCAAACTGTGCAATTAACAAACATTAAAGCAGTAGAATATTAACCCTATTTTTCCCTTTATCTATTTCTACCCAGTTCCACATTTGAAGCAATAATTGTGCCTAACAATCAATGGGTTCCTAATGAGAGCAGCTCACACTACAACCACAATAATTGTCTTTTGAAAAAAATCAATAGGGAAGGAAATAAGAAAACAATTTGATATAAGGTGTCACTTCCTCTACTCCTGTTTATGTGTATATAAAAATCTCCCTCCCCCTGCATCTCTTCCCACCTCAGAGGCAGGAAAGATGTCTCCATCTTGGAAGATAATCATATAATTAAGATGCATGAGATATGCCTGTCTGTGACACGTGAAATAAAAATATAACGAAGGAAACAATGCAAGCATGTATAAAGGGCCTTATTACCCTCAGCAATAGCATTCTCTGCCATGAACAATATTCTTAATCAGAAAATAGTCCTTCATAATAATCATGCTGCATACAATGGTATTCACAACAGAGCCAGGGTGGAATGGCTGAGGAGGTATCAAAAGATAAAAATAATTTTGCTATGAAATATCTGGAAGATTACATCCTGAGCCTCTTATTGCTGTGGATATTTCTGCTGGGAATGGATCATCACCATTGATCCAGTTTTCACTGGAAAATAATTTAATGAAAGTGGTGTGAACACAATGTTTCAGCTTTCCTAGTTCCATGGATATAGATTATTTCCAGTGATTTTCTGTATTCTATAGAATACAGAAGCTTTGAGCCTGTTTCGATACATGTCACGAACCAGTCCAGCAACAGATATTTCCATCTTTCTGATGAGGGATAAAAGTGGCTTGATTCTACCTTTGCCATACACATCCTATTGACCTTTACCCATCCACCACCTCAGCAAAGAAATTTGTTTTCTGATTTGAGGTTGAGCGTATGAGAAGATTTGCAGCAGTAGGCACCCATAATATGTAAATTTTTAAACAGTTTGACTAGGCTGAGCTTGAGAAAAATAACCCTGTTTTCTAAATAATGAGACTGCTGCGTGCAAACTTCCAGGCTTGATGTGAAGGCTATGGGTGTAGACAAAGAAATCTTCACAAGCAGCTACATAAATAATACTAATTATGATGCCATCCAAAGCTAGCTCAGATTGGTCCCCTTAAACATTGCCAGGCAAAGGCTAACATGCGAAGAAGTATCATTGGAAGAGAATTAAATCAGAGATTTCCATCTGGCTAAAATATAGGGTGATGGTAGGGAATTGGACCTCCTCTACCACCCAAACAGCTAAAGCAGGAATAGAAACATCCATTCAATCAACCTGAATGCCTTCCTACTTTTACCACTCACATTCTGCTTTCGCATCAGGATATCTCAGGCTTTAAATGAAATGTCAAATATAATTTGGCTCTGGATACACAAGATATATGATTGCCCTTGGAGAAACCTGATAACTAGGCGCACTCTGTGTCAAATGTGTATCTACCTGATAGCTCACTCCATAAAAAACTCTAGCCTGCTTTCCCTCAACTGTATAAAATAGTCAGACTCTAGACAGGCCTGCCTGCAATTTACCCAAATAGGTCCATTTTGAATGAAAACCTTCATATAAAAAGGAGAAATGGTTTATTGAAAGTTGACTCAAAGTTAAATTTCCAAATGGCACCGATACATATTACATTAGCATTCAGTGACTCAAAGGCAGTTATCATACCAGCAGTGGATAGCTCAGCATCAGATGAGGAACTACACTGAACGACACATTTGGATTTCTCTGACAACTCAGTTTGGAAACTTTCATTGGGAAGCATGTTGTATTTTTAGAGAGGTTTTAAGTGCTTGGAAACCAAGCGGGGCAGAAAACGCAGAGGGAATATTTATGATTATTTATGGCTTCAAAGTTCCTTACAATTTCTAATGCATCCACATTTTTGCTGAGAGAATGGAAAGGTTAGCAGAATCCATTCACAATCCCTTTGGTTTAGATGAACTTTTAAAATCGGATATTCTCTTTGTACACAAACAAACTAATAAGTGTGATTTAAAAGTGAAAAAAAAAAAAAATTAATGACTATTTACCTATGCTGTGAGTCTGTATTTGCTATAGTCACATGGCACTAGAAAAGATGTATTACTAGTAAATATTCTCTGCACCTCTACCAGTTGGTTGCAATAATCACCCAGAAAATATGATTTCACTCTGATTATTTTGTATTTTACTGTGCTTGTGATCTTTTATGCAGCTTATCCTCGAGACTGGAACGCATCATTCCTGTTCCACTATTAGCATGCAAAATACACCAGGAGAGGAGCTCGATACTTTGTGCATTGCCATTTAGACTTTGCCATTTTTGAAAAGCCACAGTGGTAAAATGTAGAGACAGTGACAGACACAGCACAGAAGGACATAAACAGATATGCAATATACTTGTCAGTCACAGAACATGACAAATACCTCCCATACCCAAATAAAAGCTTGTAATGTAAGCTGACTTACCTTTTCAGAGATAAGGTTACATCTGTGATATTTTGTGCCTCTTTTCCCCAAGAGCAGCCAGTAATAAATTTGACTCCAGTATCTAAAAAAAATCTCTTATTCTCTCAATTAATTCAGTAGCACCAAAATAGCATGGAGTCATGCCTGAGACTAAAAGGAGATTCAGTTAAAATAGCATTTCTTCCTCATTTTTTTCTTCTTTCTTGAACCATGTAAGTATTTGGCACCTATTTGGCATACTTGCTTCTAACAGGCCTAACGAAGAGCTGGAATGCCTCTCTTGGAATGAATCCACTTTACTTCAGCCTTGTATTTCTCTCTACTTCCCACGCACACAGTTGTCTTTTACTTCCTTGGTTTTCTTCTCTAATTCTTCCCGCACCTCCTCTTCACCAAGCATCTCATGAGCCTCTTGTGCTTCTTGTTCTTGAAAAATGACATTTGTCTTCTCAAAGGTCAATCTTCTGGACTCCCTGGCCCATCTCCTTCCTGCTCTTCCAGGTCTGTTGTATTCTTCAGAGCAGCAGCCGCTAGAAGCTGAAGATCTAATAGGGGATTTTAATCCCCATTTTTCACTTAGAACTTGGGGATGAAATATACTTTGTCTATGTAACCAGGTTCTTAGGTCTCAAAACACATCAGAAAAGTTCAGTTCACCTCAAGATAGATGGAATGACCAAACATAATAATAAAAAAAATCATGAATACCACGCATTATGCCAAGTTTCACAGAAAACTTAATAGCTAAAAGTGGACTAAACATATAATTGTAGGAAAGAATCATCTCTAGATGCCTAAGGATCCCTTTGGATCCCTTAGTTTTGACTCTTTTGGCAGAACAGTATAACACAGAAAGTATAACACTTCAGCTATCCACTGGATGTGTATTCCTAAAGCATTTACCTTTGCATCTCAGTAGAAAAGAATTATCAGTCACTTTAACAGAGAAGGTTTCTATTCTTTTCTGTGAATGTTGCAATATACTCATCATCTGGGGTAAATCTGTGGCCAGCTTCCTTGAATATCGGCTTTTGAATTTGTCATTTATACCAGCGTGCATTTTTTAATAATTTAGGTCTATTTGTTCATTTGTTTTTATTATAACCAGTGCTCTGTCCACTTATTCCACGAAATAATAGTATCAGTACCGAGACAAACAATAACAAGCTGGCACAGCAGAAGCTCAGTCTTTGCCCTCCTCAAATTCTTTAACAGAAAAGAAGAGAAGAAAGACAGATGGTTTTGCAAAATGACCAAAAGGTTAACAAAGCTAGGCTTTTTCCAATGAGCTGTAAGACTGTTGTTGCTTTTCTGTCTGGATCAATATTGATCATATGTTCCAGTTTCATTCAGATATTGAATTTGTTTTATTGGGCAAACAGCCGAAGTCACCATTTCCTGTCCCTTAGCAAATATTATTTCAAACTTCTTTTGAGCTCATATTACACAAATACCACTCTGCTGCACTCACAACAGTTTTGTCACCGTGTGATATCGGTCTAGGATTACGTAACTGGTCCAAACACAAACTGACATATCAATTGTACTAAAATATGCCTTTCTTGAGCCTTTCTTGATGTATTAGTAAATAGTCCAGCAGTTCTCTACCTGTGGGCAGCACTCTGCTGGTGGTTCAGCAAGTCAGGAGAGCTGTTGTCACCGGGTAAGAAAATGTGCTATCTTAATATTTTCAAATAAAAGTCAGGAGTTCAAGTATGTGTCTGCCCCAAAACCAAAACACAGTAACAATGGAAATTAGAGAGTTAATAGTCATCAATCGCCTCAAAAGACTGGGGAAAATTGGAGTTGATTCTCTTTCAGTCACAGCCTTAATCTGTTTTATTTTTTAAACTATGACTTTCATCAGAAATAGTGTATGAAGATAGACCTTTTGAGCATGACTTCACTGAGCTTCCTTTAGTCAGTAGTCTCCAGCGTATTTCCTAGGGTGTTCTGTCAATCTTGTTTGAGGAAGCTGGAAAGAGAAGAGAAAGAGCATGAAGTCAGAAATGTGTACAGTCCTAGGTAAACTAATGTGGCAGAACTGAAGACGTGTAACTCGAGTCATTTACATTTACATAAAAAAATAGTGGTCTTTCTGGGAAGAAATGTGTGGTTGCTGGAGGACTTTGGAAGTTGAGGATGGACAGGAAGCAGTTGAGAAGTGCTATTATGCCGAAAGTACAAACTTTTTTTGAAAATCATATTTTATAATTGTTTGAGATGTTTAGATTTCAACTTTTAATTTAAAATTGCAATATAGAGCAAGATGCATAATTTTGAACAGTTGCTTCAAAAATATGCTCAAAACATTTCACTCTACAAATATCAAAAGAGGAGATGGATACCAAAATATTTTCAGAGCCCCATCCCTTCACCCAGCTCTTTCCTCGGGCTTTCTGCAAAACAGTATTCTCCTAATGTAAAGAAACATTTTGATTCTAGCAGAGGTGCATTTCTACAACAGAAAATGTTCTGATAATTTTTCAGCTACTATTACTGGGAAGAATGTTTCGTGAAGCTTTAATATCCCGACCAAACTAATAAACTTTTGAGGTTGATTGATCAAAATTGTTCTGCACAGATCTAGTCCTGTGAACTACCTAGACTATTTCAAAAATACGGAAAGACAAAGCATATGGTTTACCATCCATTCCAGTGATTTGTGTTCTGTTATTGATATATCTGATTTTTTTCAAACATGAAAGTTATTAAACTATTTTTGAAAAATATAGGGTGGGTTTTTTGAAGTTAGAATATTCTTGATATTTTAGAAAACAGACTTTTGATTTTAAAATTAAACAGAAAATCTGATTTTATTTTGTAGAAAATACTCCATACCAAAAGTTTCCATAGTAATTTATATCTATGTACATAGATAGATAGATGAAAAAAAAATTATTTTCCAGCCTGTCCCAACTCTTGAGATTACAGTGTGTGTGCACAGGGTAATTAAGCCCAACTCCACAGTCATCTTGAATATTACTAACTATTTATGCTTGGCTCCTCATGGCTATATTTACCAATCCTATAAATCTTCTTTAATTCCAGGTCTGAAATTTTTCCTAATACCTCCCCGTCTAACTTTGGCTGTGCAATTTGTCTGGGATGCATTTGATCAAGTAGGCTTCTATTACAGGGTATCCTTTAGCAAAAAAGTCCCACCTTTCTTTGTCCTGATTTCTGATATTTCTTAACATTTTACCATCTATAAGTAGAGATAGACTTTGAAGTCACCATCATAATAATCATAATAATTCCTAGAACGATTACACTTTGCCAATAAAAAGCAGAAATAGAGAATTTTGTTAAACTGTGTAATACAGGCTCAGCAAGCATGTGCAAAGTTTATATTAACTGCATTGCTGGCAGAAAGTTATACTTACAAAAGGAGCCCAAAGGAAAACGAAACAAACAACTACAGAACTAATCAGCAATATCTGCAGTTCTAACTTATTTGCAGGTGCCTACTGAAAGCACAAAGCTTTGCCTCTTCATATGCAAGAGGACAGACTTACAGAAAGCTCTGTTTTCCCATTTTCCTCCAGCTTCCTTGCATCTGCAGAAATGCACATAGAGACGAACAAAGCTTTCATATTCAGAGCCACCCGCTCAATGTGAGACTCATAAAATTTGGCAGATATAAAAATGAAGGAACGATCCATTACACTGATACATGACTGAAGACATGCAAACAGGGAACAGACCAACTAGGTTAAGTAGTGGTATAAATTAAACAGAAAGCACATTTGCTCTAGCACTGGCCTTTCAAATTGAGAGTGATAGCATGATTAAATAATTGAACTGTCTCACCTTGCACAGTCAGACAGAATTCCAATATGAATAATTATTCCAAAATGGGTATTAAGGCAAATTAAGCTCTTCAGCAGCTACACAGAGCAGTCTGGAACTTGACGTTTTGCTGCCTTGTGGATGACAGTGGGATCGAGATCAACAGGTTGTTTTTCTTCAGTTTTGCAAGTATGTCAACTACTTCATTCACTTTTTTTTTTTTTTTTTTTTTAATATGTGAGGACAAGCTTTAGTTATTGCTCATGTCAAGTAGTGCTGCAAATAAGATGACAGTAAATAGCTGTTCTCCTAAGGATTAATTCCTACGTTCACCCAGCATATCACTTCAAGCCCAAGCATTAGATCTGCCAGCTTGAAGCTGCTTTCCTGAAGTCCCTGCCTTGTGAGAGGCAAATGTCTGGGCATTGTGCACGGTATGTAAGCAACACCTGGACACACCATCCAAAGCTCTCCTATCACTTAGCTGGACATGTCCCCACCTTGTAACTGCACAGAGCTCATGACAGTCATGTCTATATGTAGTCATAAGAGTCACAGCACAGGACTTGCCCTAAGGCAGCCTATAACTGAAATCTAACTTCATGTAACTTGTCCTCAAAAACCTCCAGTGAAAGAACTTTTATCAAGAATTAATTGCCTGAGGTTTCACCTTCTTCAGCTTTTGAAGTGTGAATCTCTTTTTACTGAAAAATAAGCTGACTTCTTCTTCTCCTATAGCACTTTGCTGTTCAAAAGTGCACTTTGAAGAGTTTCAACCTGTGACTACAAATATGCAAGAGCTGCTTTTCCTTCTCCATTACCCCCACCATTTTTCTTGACTTTCACTGGCCTTACTGAGCTCAGTTCTCCCAGTCTTCTGAGCTTACTGGTCTACAATTGCAACCTTTCTTAATTTTCATTTTGACTGCTTTTCATTCATAGTTAATAAAAACATGCTCGGTTATTCTTCCTCGCCTCATGGGGAAAGCAAAGAGCCATCCTCCTCCTCTAGCTATCTCCTTACTTCCCTTCCCCTTTAAACTCAAGAACACTATTTACAGCCATTCAGGCATCTCTCCATCAGGGAGCTCTCTGATATTATTGCTACAGTTCTCTGTACCGAATGTTTCTTTGCTGTTGCTTTAATGACCCCTTCCTGAAGAAATATTAGTAACAATTCTCCCTCTCCAATCTCTTTTTGAACTCTGCAGCTGGGTGTTCATTCAGACTTTTTTTCTTTTCCTTTTTGGAGTTTTCCGGTAATTTTTCTTCTAATTAGTCCATGAGAGGTTCTTTTTTCTCATCCCTCCCTCTCTCTAGGTGATCCAACAGAAATCTGGACTTGATATTTCCTTGAACTAGATGAATTCAATTTTTTACAATCGTTTTATCTCCTTTTGCATTTCTAAATGCATCTGGGTCTTGGTCTGCAGAAATCTGAAAAAATGAATTCTCTGTGAGTTATTTGTTGAAGAGAAGTAACCTGTGTTACTTTACGGTTACCTTACTTGTTTGTTGAAACAAGTCAGGGGTATGATGGAAAGCTGTAGCTTTCTCTAAACTATTTTATAAATATTTCCAGGATCGTTCAGCACACTGAAAAATAAAACGCTGTGGAAAAATCATCTTTTCCTTCCTTACTCGGTTTTCGTTATTCCATACCCCAAAAGTATGCTTTCCCAACAGCTTAGTTTCTCCAAAAGAAGAGAAGAGGTACAGACCCTCATATTCAGGTCTTTTGAACTTAGACCAGAAACTGTATCACTGGAAACAATACTGCATAAATAGGGGGATGGGCTTAGGAAGTCTCACAGTCATCTTTTATCTCTAGCATTTAGAAATTTTGGATGCTTTGTATATTCTTCCTTTGTTTGTGATATCTGTACTACTTGCCTGGGGACCAGCTTTTAACAGTCCAGCCGGGTAGCATTGCAAAGCAAAAATATGTCTTGTTTTGCGAGCGCCGTGGCAACGAGTCCACGAGAACAAAGATTTAGCTTATTGCAGCAGTGGACTAACATGGCAAATATTCACCTATCTTTAAAGAAAAGGCATTTAGCCTCCACAGAGGTGCTCATACTTGACACTGGAATCACCCAGGCAACTACTACTCCATGGCCTTCTCTTCATAAATGCCAATTATTTTCAAGGTTTGACATGGCAGTGAAAAAGCTTTTAACATTTTGATCAGAATTGTTGCTAAGCAGAGAATCCTTTATGCTTTGAGTCATCTCCTCTAGACCCAACTGACACGAACAACGCATTTGTCGCTAGCAGTGATGGCGAACAGCCTACAAAAAGAAAATATGTATAAAAAGAGCTACTTTATTTACCTTACAGTTCACTTAAGAGTTTACTCTAGGGTAAAGAAGAAAGGAACAAGAGGGGACCTAAAAGATCTGGAATAATTTCCTTTCTCTCCATCTGCTACTCAGCTGGCATGGGAACAAATTCTCAAATGTGAAGATTTGGGGAACTGTTTTTGATAACCTAAATCTTAGTTTCTGAAGCTCCATCTGTGTTGCAGATAACATACACTAGAGCACAGTTCACATCAGCAAACAAATTTAAGGTTTTCCCTCCACTTGCACCAGGTGATCATCCAAAAACTAACCACTAGTGTTCATGTAACAGTAGACATTGAGGACAGCTGGCAAATTAGGCTTCAGGGCTGCTTTTGAAACAATATGGGTCTAACCTTATGCCTTAATTAATATCAAGACTACAAGAGCAGTTCCCTATTGAGGATTTTTGCCAAGATTTCTCCTTACAGGCTGAAATCCACCTAAGTAATACAGCTTGGTTTCTGAAACAATGAAAAGCACATTCAAATTTTCAGAATTTGTTGTCTTTAACACTAAGATGCTCATGACTTAGCAAATTACTAAGTATTTCTAATAGACAGTTTCTAATCAGTATGAGCTTCATTTCAAGATTAAGACACCTAAATACAAATGCTCATAGATCAATGGAGGTCTAGTCGGCATAGTCAGTGGAATTTGATCTATTCAGCCAACTAGCCATTGGGGACAGGGTTTAATTATGTAGATACAGGCATCTGGTGTAATTTAAGAGGCTCTAGTGCATTGGTAACATTCGTGGGAGAACTCTGGGTGGCCTTTCCCTTTCTGAGCGGTACTTGGAAGCTAGATGGCTTCCAAGCCTGGAAGACACGTCAGATAGCTCACCTGAAGACATCTCAGATAGCTCTGGATACCTATGTGTGAATAACCAAGCCCTAGTCTCCGCTAATCATAACAGCAGCTACGTGTGGAAACCTATACGTGCGTTAGCTTTTCTGAATCTGGAGATAACTCTCATGCCACATGACTCATTGAAGTTAATCAAGTAATGACAGGACTGTGATTAAGCCACCGGCCTCAGATTGCAGAGAACTGCCCTCAGTTTCCCAGTTTACAAGGTGTCTTATAAGATATAAAAATGGAGCAGTTTCTTTGGCTATGTCTGGGCTGTCTTTGGGAGCTACATTTGAGCTTGGATCAAAATCTTATGGCTAGCTTTTTCAAGCTCACTGCATCCATGCTGTCTGCAGAAGCAGAGCAAGAGCATGGGCCAGTCTTCCCCTTTGTCTGAGGTTCCTTCTAGTTTACTCACTCCTCGTTCAAAGCAGATTATAAAACTTAGGGAGCTCAGATAATCTGAGAGCTCATACCGAATTCAGGGTCAAGCCTAAGAAAATAAAGTTACCTAGGTATCACCACTGTTTCCAAGTTCCTCATCCATAAAGTAGATGCTGATGCCTTTTTTTTTTTTTTTTAAATCTAGCGTTGTAATCTTTGTGAGGCTGTCTCAGCTTCTCACTGTGCATCCTTGTAACATCAAGTGAACAGAGCTCCAAGCACTATTGTAATCCTTCCTCCTCCTATCCTATAGATGAATCAGGCTCACAAATTCTACCAACTCCATAGAGAGCTTTAATTTGTGCTTTGCTGTGCAGTGTCTTTAAATCCCTGCTTTTCTGATATATTACTTAGCTGATTCCTCCATGGTGACTGCTGCCTCTTCTCAGGCCAAAGAGCAGTCTTTAACAGGCAGTCACCTTTTATCCAGCAGATGTGCCCAAGCAGCTGGAACTCCCTTCTCATTTCCACATCAGTGACTCTCTATTTTAACACATTTTTTTTGCTCATTGTCTCTTCTCTGATACACTTTTGCCAGCTGACCACATGAAGCTGATGGTAACATTTCATTTCAAAGGGCAGACGTCTTTGTGTGCCAGGTTCTTCAAAGGCCTGTGCTTCTACCATATTCAGTAGAATGCGGTACATCCATATTTCAAGCTGCTTTGTATTTTTCTGGGTGCACGTGCGTATAGAAAGATCACCTTGTCTCTACAATGCAGAGACAAACAAAATACAGCAAATAAATAATAGAGTCTATCGATGTCAGAAGAAGTAACATGCTTATTCATATTGTGAGCTTATTGTAGAAAAATACTTCTATTTTTCATATTTCTTAAAATCAGGAAAGAGAATTAGGACAGCATAGTAGTTTCATACTTACCTAGTATCTCATTGCATTAGTAATGCTTCAGTTACTGAATTCAATTCAGTGTATAATCAGGTCCTAAGCTATTTCTCCAAGTCAGGGTTGGGGCACCAGTCACTTAAAGAGGACACAGGTGGTTAATTGTGCCTTCCAGCTGCATCTAAAATCGCAGAAGGTGTTATCTATTTGCCTGTATTAGCACAGCAAAGAACTCCTGGTTGTTCTTTGAAGAGTTCTGCAGACATCAGAATTAGCTATCAGCTGTTTTAATAGGCTAATGGAAGCTGACTGTGTTTCCTACTAAAGCAAGCAATAACAAGAGTAGTATTTTTGCCCTTAGTAGCTTATGCGCACAGCAGAAATGGAATAGCTGGGCATATTAATTTGTCTGCACACTTTTTAACACACAGTAATGGTATCCTGTGTAGAAAAAAATAAGCCAAAGCTGTGCTAGCGTTTGTTTCAGCTGAATAAGCTCTAAAAATATTACAACATTCCCAACTAAAACGTCAAGAAGAAAAAGTCAAAACCAAAGGAACAAGAACAAAAAGGAGCTTTCAACACAATAACAATATGAACATGACCAGTTACAGCAGGAGTTGAAGAAAGCCTAAGGCATAAAAAAAATGAGCATAATCCCTTATGTTTGTGGTGCAATGAGCCTTTTTGATGGGTTATCACTATGATGCCAAGTATATCAGAAATTGGTGTGTTCTAAAACGCCAGTCCTTCAGAAAACAACACTGATAGGCACCTTTAATCTACTAAGGCATGCAATAGCATTCTTCACTCACCAGAGCCCTGGTCTGAGTTAAACCTGCATCAGCACCTATATTTCCTCTATGATCCCAGGTAGGGAAACAGTAACAAGAACAGAAGAATTCAGGTTTTTGCCTTTGCTTTTTGCCATTAACAGCTACACTTTCTGATTTTTTTGACTTAATTTTAAAAGAAAAATAGGATAGTCAAGTCACTGCATTTTCCATGAACTTGAGGTATCTAAAAATAATCCAGCACTGATATCCAAAATTAAATCGTGAGCGCTGGCAACAAGCTAGTTACGTAGATCACAGTTCAGAGCTTCAGTCTGCCATTAGGAGACTTTACTCATGCAAGTATTCTTAGAGATGTCAATATAATGGATCACCTTATCTAAGGGTTACTGTATCGTCAGTGAGAAGATATTCATGGTTCTGTATATTCATCCCAAAATACCACAGTCATCTTCCTATTTACCCCTTCATTTTATGCTGTGGTAAGGATTATATAGCTCAGCTGAGACTTCTTGTATCAAAACAATGATGTGAAACTGGAATCCCTCTCCTATCCTTTATATGCAATTAAGTTAATAGAGTTTAATGTATAGCTTTTGCTGTGACTAGACGAGAAGGGAGGAAACCAACCCATCTAAAGGAAATGGAGCATAAAGGTTAAATTTTGGCCAAGCGGAATGAAAGTGAAACCTCCCATTTGCTTCAGAAAGGCTAGGATTTTATCCTAGAGCATTAAGAGACAGAGAAAAGAGATGAAAAAACATGTCATGGCTTATGACAGAGGGGAGAGCCTCATAGGTAACTTTTGTTCTCCTTCACATAGTGAAATCTCCATTCTCTTAAGATAGATACTTTGATTTACTTTAGAGCTGCTTTTAGCAGCAGTCACAGGCTGATAATACTTCAAAAGACGACAAAGTTACTTATTTCAAAAACTGAATGCAGCGTGTGGGAGATGCCTTTATACACACAAAGCTGCAAGGAAGTATGATATGGTCTTCTCAAGGGATCAAAGCGTCCATCAAGTCAAGAGCATATATTTTTGATAAAAAACTCCAAGGATCTCTTTGTCACTTAACTTGTCTACAAGCCCTGCACCTTCTCTCTTACATTCTCCTGGAGTTTCCTTCATGTTTGAAGGCCTCCAAGCACTGTTCTTACTTCTGGTCTACCAGTTAGCAAACAGTTGAGCAAGTCTGAACTTGACATTTTTCCAATAAGTTTTTTTCAGTGAGATTTCCACTCAGAGCCTTAGTCTAACTCCACTTCCCTCCGGTCAAAACTGTGATTTACTCCGATGGTGTGAGATCACCTCCTCCTTTCTGGCAACCATCTACATTCTTCTGATGATTGCAACAACATAGCTCCAGCTGTAACCGTTCCCCTAGAATTTATCTAGCCTGCAGAACATTATGTAACATGCATCCCATTAAACCTCTAAGACTTCAGCCACTGACACTTGGCAAATCATTAGCTCCTATTCTATATAGAGAGTCAAAGGATACTGGATGGTTAATCAGCTACCTCTTTAAATATGCTGAATATATTTAAACAGGAGTTAATGGACAGCCAGCTTTCCTTACAGTTAGATGGTGAGCTGTATGGCTTAATATTACTCATGTCTCTGGGATATGTATTACTTTCAGTGAAGGAACCATATTCTGTTGACTTTTTCGACACTGAAAATCATTACTCCCACTAATATTGGTTTGCATTTTGATTCTTAATGTGGGAATGTAACTTTAGTCATTTTCACATCTATTGTAATGTTCTGATATGGCAGGTACAGAAAAATAACAATTTGCAAAATCATCATATTTTATTATTCATTGTTACCTCTTCAGTTCTTCATATATACAGTCTCATCGCCTATATTTCTTACAACTCTTAACTACTTCAGTATGAACAGCACTTAGTGAGTCCTCCTATGTCAAATATTTTCCCTCTTTTTTTGTTAATTGAGTTTGTAGCTGATCTATTCACACCTCCTAGATTCCTTCTCTGCAAATATTCACACACACCTGAAAGCCCGTTACTGAAATCAGCCCAAACTGCTTCTTTCCTCATTTATATCCCTTAGAGGTTCAGCCTATAAAACAAAACCAGAGATCCACTATGGTATTAACTTATTTTATTTTTAACTCACAAAATTCCATTGTTGTGATAAAAGTATCTACTTGATACACCATTACACTACATCTTTTCCTTAGTGATTTGCAGATGAATGGAGAGCGAATTAATGGAAAACAAAATGGATAATCGTGAGACAAAACCATACACACAGTAAAAACTCTCCTAAAAGGCAGAAATTCTTATTGACATTAGCAGAAACAGGTAAGGTTTTTGATTACACTACAAAACTTTTGTAAATAATTACTCTCTAAATAATTGAAAAAAATGGGCTAAATGGTTAACCAATATCAATGATAATCTGTACTTCTGTAGTACATGTTAGTTCAGAAATGCACAATTCACCTTTAAAGTGTCTTGAAAAAAATATTTGGATTAGTGGAGGAACAATTAGATCCTTAAAAGTAAACAACTTCCAGTTATAATTCTGAAATGTGAGATATGCTTAATTCAAGATGGAGTCTTTCATGCATGTAGTTTTGAGCTTATGCCTACTTGAATTCTCTTGTAGGAGTCCTAAAGCAATGAAACTCTACTTGGGCTCCCTACAGCAATAAATTAGCTTTTTTTTTTTTTTTTTTTTTTTTTAAAGACAAACTTGGAACTAGAATTAAAACATTAATGAAAAAAGTTTCAGAAACACACAGAGAGCTTGCTTATCATTTCCTCTGAATTAAGGAGAATTTTATTACTGATTGCAATGAAAGCACTCTGCCATCAGAGAGCTATTCTGAAGTTATTCAATTCAAGAAAAGTATTTCACATCTATGATGCACAGTAATCAGAAGTATGTAAACACAGTAAATCAGAAAAGGGGTACCCTGGAGCTGAATATCAATAACATTTTTAAGCAATTAACAAAATAAATATTGTACATTTTTTTCAGCTCTGATATTTCTCTTTTTGAAATATGAACAAAAAATGATTAAGGCCAAATAAGATGGATATTGCTCATGACATTTAGAATATGCTTACTGCCTCAGGTTACCCACCAGTTGAGTTTACAACTTGCAGTTTCTAAGCCTGCTGCTGCAATCCTGAGTCAGGTTGATCTCTGGACTTCTCTTTTTTCAAGTATAACACACCACCTAACACTCTGGGAGCCTGGAATTACTTCCAGCACCCTTGGATGCAGCAGCGGACATTTTTCCCTGTGGCAGGACTGCCTTTTAATGCTGTGGACACAGTTTCCTAATCCGATGGTGTGGTAGGTACCCACGTTACTGCAGTGTCCCTCTTCAAAGCACTGTAAATTGTGACCCAGATCATACTCATTTGGGGGTTAATTAGCTGATACTACCACTCGCTTCTGCCACTCCTGCTGGTCCTCATCAGTTTTTGTAACTCTTTAGATGACACCTGGAGTCGTGCTTTGCCTGAGCTGCTTACAGAGGAGACACGAGCTAGATGGTTCAGTAGGTCTGGACTGTTTGGCTTTGAGTTGTATCACGTCTTTCCATTTGGGTCCCAGAGGTTTTGCAGTGGGTGAGAAAAGAAAAAATGATTACAGACAAAATCAGATTTTGTAACTAAGAATCTGTTTTAGAGGTCTGCTCATGTAGGCCCTGATCCTACCAACTGAACTGCTCAAAGGAACCTTGTTATATTTACCATACATATGTATGCATGTAAGTATGCATATATGTACCTATTTTCAGGCAAATCACAGTTTTTTTCCAAGGTTAGTGCAGTTACAGCTAGAGCTAGTGGGACAGGAAGAACTATTTTACATAGATTATTACCAGTGTCTAATATGGTAAACTCTCCAGAAATCACAGTCAAGAAAATATACTTTCTTCACTTAAATACAGTTTGGGGGACTCAAAGTATATGGTTTGGGGATTATAGGACAGACCAAATGATTTAAATTCCTCTCTCTTCTTAAATTTAGGCTACCAAAATAAAATAGTATAAATAAAGATTATATTAAAACCTAAATGGCCAAGGGGTGCAAATAAGAATGAATGCGAGGAATGAGGAGGGAACTGTAGTATTCACCTATCATTCAGGAGCTTGATTTCTCCTTTTCATTTCACTGTCAAGATTAAATAGTCTGGGAAATCACACTTTCTGTTTATAGCTGGTTTCTCTTCCAACCTAACTAGCAGTAAGTTCAGCTAACAATCTTTGTGTGTTTCAACATACGTGGAAATAAAAATTAGATCAAGAATTATACAATTTTTTGATTAATATGTTCTTGTTTCTTTTTCTCCTGAATGAATATTAAATTCTCAGCATATGCCTTGTAAAATAACTGATATTTGATTGCACATTCTTATTTATATTCACATCTGTGAATGTAAAACTTAACTCTGCCCTCAAACATGTTGCTAATTGCTCTAAATGGTGTTTTGTTTTTCTGCTTTCTTCATAGCTATTAGCCTTTTAAGTGAAGATTTAGCTAAGTTTTACTGAGGTGAATTTCTCTTAAAGGGCTCACAAATGTGTAATCTGAGGTCAGGACTGCTTTTGCAACGTGGTGGAGCATATGCATTTATTCACCCAGAAGATTTGGAGGACCTCTGATACACAGGAAGGTCACAGCCCACGCCCTGAGCAGGCTGAGCAGGGAGGAGGAAGCCAGGCAGGTCTAAGGGCAACGTAAGACTCAAGAGAGTCTCTTCTATCCCTTGATAAATCCACTCCTGTAAAAGGCTGTGGAAGACAGAATAACAGATAGGAAATAATCACAAATAACGACGAGTGGAGAGAGAGGGAACGAGTCACATAACTCATGTTTGGTCAGACTGACGAATAAGAGGGAGCTGTGTTGCCATCACTGAAATATGACGGGGCAAGTGAGTATGCATGAATATTGGCTGTTCTTCTCGCTTGTAGTGAAATGCATGTGAGGCCTCCAAGACTTTGGCTTGGCAGCTTCTCCAGTCCGGCCTTATCAGAACAGTCTCTCACTTAACGTGTATGAACTGGAGCTGAAAATCTCTCCAAAAATTTCCAAAGGTTTTTCTCCATAACTGCAATAGACCCTCACAGTGGTCAACGGCTGCATTTTCAAAACTGGTAGAAATAGTACATTTGGCAAGAGAAGGAAAATGGATTTTTTTAAACCTTTATTTTTACCTTTTTTTTTTTTTTTAAGAGAAAGTTAACCCCCATTTGTCTGCCCTCCATCTGTACAGCAAATACTGAGCAGCAGAAAAGAAGAAGTTAAGGTGCTCACCACTGGGTTAGAAAACTTAGTTGATCTTGGGTAAGCCATTGTGATCATACTGTGGAATGGGCTGTAATGCAGAAATCCATGAACTAGTAGAAAAAAATAAGTACATCCATGAAAGACAGCATAAGGCTTAGCAGCTTGGGCACAGTGCTACAGAAATATGGGTAGAATGCTTATGGCCCAAGCAATTCATATCCAGCAAGCCAAAATGTATCTGGCCTACACTAGGAACCATATAAATATTATCTGTGCCTTCTTGGCACAGAAAATGAGAAATATCAACTCTTTTCCACCTTAGAGTCCTAAGTGTGGAAGGAGGCATTCAGATATTATACGTAAGGGTAAAGTGTCTGTGTGCTTTAGTCAAGGTTTAGTGTAACTAAAGTTTATAAAAAAAACCACGAAAACTTAAAGGAATTCCAAGGGTTTTTAAAGGGAGCCAACCATCTAAGTCAGTAACCCCAAAATGTGGTATGATTGGCTTCTTTCACTGGACTGGGCAACATATTTGGAGTAAAGGAATAACTGAAGTAATAAGCTAGCCTCATATCTTTTTGGATATACTTGGACAAAAATGAGTCTTTTTTTCTGACCACAGAGGATGAACCTCAGGAACTTGAGCTCACTTTCCAGGCCCTGGAAATCAATGTTGTCTGGGGGACGCATACAATTCTGATGTTTTCTCCAAAGCTGACGCTTTAGTCTCGTTTCTTCAAGCTATCTTTTCCCTGCTATGCCTCTTAGGTAGTTAACCTGAGCTACCAGGGCATCAGTGTCTCATCTCACCTCCGTATCTCTGTATAAACGGCTCCAGATCCCCCTCAGCTGTGTTCTCCCTCTTCTCAGGAGATATACCCCCCCATCAAATTTGCTTTCATAACCTTCCTACTTCCCATTCTCCCAAATGTGCATGATCCAGTTATTGTTCATTCAGTACAGGAGCAATCCTTGGAGCAGATATGAGTCCAGATCTACAAGCACAGGTACCAAGCTAAATCCAGTGACCTAACTAGTGATCTCATCAGCCTGTGGCTGCAAAGTGTGGAATAAGCTCTTCTGTCACTCAGTAGTATTATTTGAGGCAGCATGGAGAAACGTTACAGCTGGCTTTGAAAAACTTAAACTTTGGGATAAAGAACTGTGATCCAGAGGGCTATTGAGCCCAGTCTTTCAGAACGACAATCAGCCACGCAGTAGATATTAAATCATTGAAGGATGCTCAGTTTTCAGGATACTTAGCCTTGTTCCTGCCACACTCCACCGAATATAATAAATGCCACCCTCTGCTTATCTCTCAAAGAGCAAAATAAAATCTGAATACCAGAGTCCGTTATCACTGCATATGGTGAAGCAAGGCAAAATGGATGTGCTCCGAAACACAGAGCACCACTTTGTTTTATTCTTCTACTACCACGTGCAAAAAAGAAAGCACAAGAAAATAAGTCCATGCCAAAGATTATCTGCCAGAGGACAGACTAAAAAGTTGTTACTCAAGCCTATGTTATTTCCTGGCCTTCTGATATTAAAGGCCTGGTTTTGCCATGACTTCTACTTCTCAGCCAAATGAAGTTAACTCTGCTGCCAGCCCAAACAAAGTCATTGCAATAGAGTAATTTGTCTCCTGCTAGGAAGAGTCTTTTGATGGAAACTCCCTGGACTGTCACCTCTACCAGCATCTAAGTTCTGAGCTTCCTAATGCTACTTGCATAAAGTTTTACCCCCACATCTAATACCCTTAAATTTCACCTGTTAGGAGTAATGGATTTGCACAGTGGGTTTCCAAAGAAAATCTAATAAAGCTATAGACAATGGATGACATTTTAATTCCTAGATAAGATCAAAACCAAGATATCAGTCTAGAGAGGCAGTCACTCCTTGTGGATACAGATTCTTCCTCAGAACTGTTTCATTTTCCATTTTCTTTTAATCAATAAATAGATTTTGAAATTTTCTATTGCATTGATTCATTAAAAAAAAAAAAAAAAAACTCCTTGCTGAAGAGTGGCAAATATGCAAGCAGCCAGAAACCAACAAGATTTCATATTGAAAGTTAGAGAGGCATTTTCTGGCTGTCAGCTACAACACTGCAAGAGAAGACAGAGTGGCTCACGTACAACCAGAAATGGCTGGGAGATACACAATTTCCACATACACAATTCACAGAACAGAAGTATTACTCAACTTGGTCATCAGTTTCACTGCTAAAGAATATTGGCCCTTTTACAGTTTTATTCTTCGATGAAAACAATAGAAAATGAAGTTAGTAAAATGAGGTAAATGGAAAGGCTGGATAAATTTGACTCCCATGACCAATGAAACGCGTGCTTCTTGCACCAGATCCCCATGCCGTTGTAGTAAATGGAGCATAGACAACAAGGCTATGATGAAAAGTTTGTCCTTTTACTTCAACACGTGAAGAAAGGAGTAATTCGCTATCGTCATTCTAATTAATTAACTTTCTGTAAGATGATATCCAAACATATTGCAACTCTTTGTACATACTGTTATTCCCATGCTATATTTGACTGAAGAGAGACAAGTCACGTACTTCTCTGCAGTCATGCCATAAGCTCTACAGAAAAAGCATCCAACACAGCCCAACATCAGATGTGTACAGATTTAATTGCATGATTGGAACTAAATTAAGCTCCCTAATCTCCTTATTAAGCTCCCCCAGCATCCGCTAAAGTACTCACTGTGCAGCATAGACTCACCCAGACCCATGGGATGGATTTCATGCTCACCCAGAGCATGCTCACCCAGACCCATGCTCGGATTTCATGTGCTTTCATGTACTTACTGAGTCCTACCTGTTGAACCCTGGTTTAAAGAGGGAAAAAGAAAAAGTAAATATGCCATGAATAACATTTCCAGTGCTCTGGGAGATGCTGCCCCTTTAATGATCCAGCAGCTGGAACAAATGATTGCTCACTCATAACATACATATTGCAGTTGTCATAGAAACGCACTTAGCAACAAAGAATCCTTGACCTTTTCCCCATCTGTTTTGAATCTTCACAAAGGCACATTAATTTCTATATATTGATTTTTCCTTTTTTTTTTTTTTTTTGTTCCCAAGAGGAAAATGCCACATTTTGTGTGGGTCCTGGATACTGGCAGAAGTATGTCCAACTGGTGTATTGCAGCGGTGCTACCCCTCCTCACTCCTGTTGCGAGCGGGGCACCAGCTATTTCCTGACAATAAGATAATAGCAAATTAGGCTGTACTACTGGGAACTCCACCTCAGCCTATCAACTTGAAAAACAATCTATCTATCTGTTTCAGTTTGGGGCAAGCTAGGGAAGCTCACAGTGCTCTGTGCTTTTGGACATAACCACACAGGGAATGTGCAGTCACAGTCTTTAATTAAATCAGAAGATCCCCTTCAAATGGCTGCAGACCATGGAAACAAGATTGTATTATCAAAGGCCAACTTGTATATAACACCACCATTTTGAGATGAAAAAAGCCCGTTATAAAGGGCATTGCTAAATTCCCCAAAGAAACAGAAAAGGATTAAATTAATCCAGACGCGGAGTAATGATGAAATCACTGCATGTTCTGAAAGCGCATAGTTTTTAGATTAACCTCAACTGATCTGTTCTAGGATTAGATCCTTGGGGCTTTGTTTTTTTTTTTTTTTTTAAACTTGTATGACACCATATGTACCACTTAGGATAAATACAATAAACTTAAACACAAATAAATTTAAGCTAAAGATAGGAAAAGGGGAAAATAAAATTCTGGGGAAATATTTCAATCATTTTTAAAAGATTCTAGTTTTTATATTACATTCTCTTATTTTGCACCTTCAAATGGACCGTGTTTACAGTTGGATATTTTTTCTTTGCTTTGTCACCTTCTCTTTTCTTTTCTTTTCTTCTCGTCTCAAGATGTAAAGAAGATACATAGCTTGTGATAACAGCTCTGAAGACTTGGTATGAGATCAAGAAACAACAAACTGTTTTTAGAACTGAAATCCCTTAATTCTAAGCTTAATGTTATTTGTCTGCAGTTTAGCTAAAAGCAGATATTGGTGCATATCTGGGTCTAATGATTCTCAATATCTACCATTGAATTGTCAATTGGCAAACTTACTACAGATGGCAACAAAAAGTGCAAGATGAAAAGAGAAGCAAGAAAAATAGAGACTAAGCACAAACTCAGCTAGGGGTGCATTCAATAGCACAAACAAAATGGTATTTGAATTTTCTTAGCAAGGTGTAGACATGCAGGTGCAAGTCCATACTTGTCAAATACCCAGAAACATTTGCATACCTTTTTTTTCCAGAGCTCTTGGTGACATCAGAAATTCAATAGGCAAAGAGAGGATCAGGAGGGTCTGGCCAGGGTATGTTACGTTGAAAATCTTATTTATGGGCAAACAGGAAAAACAAACAATATACACAGCCAAGAATTTATTGTTAGTATAACTGCAATCTTAACACTATAAACCAAGAAAGATTATTAGTCCAGATTTAATTATTACAGAAGAAGAAATGCAGAAGTTTCAATAACAATAATAATACAGTGAAGATTGTTTTACACACACTTCTCAGTTCTTACCCTTTGTCCTGCTCCCATGCTCTCCCTTCTTCTGCTCCTCAGGGTCCCAGTGTCAGTGTTTCTTTCTGGTGGTGGAGGTGTGGGGTGTTGTGGCAAGTTGTCAGCACCTAGAGTCCTTCACTAGGAGGAATAAGATGTTCATGTTAATGATATCTTCCTCAATCTAGGAGTCATTTTGGGTAATTTTTATATGTTTGCGTGCATGCTCTTACACCTTGCTCTTTCTTCATTGGTCTGCAGCTCCACAGTACATCTGAATTTGCTATGTATGGTGCCTTTTACATATGTTAGATACTATTTCTTTCTTCAGTTGGTTACCCCGAAAACAAGTTTTGTCCACTTCCAGGTCTGCATTTCTTCAACTGACCATTGGTGAGCTGTTTGTAGATGTGAGGTCTGCAGTGCCGGTCTGTGCTCCATCTATTCTCACCCCACGCCTGCACTCCTCTATGCCGCACCTGGTTTCTTTACTTCTCAAGGCCTCTGCTGTCCTACCTGGCCTGTATTTCTCTATGCTACATTATTATCTTTGAGTGGTAAACCATGGTGGTACCATACAAAGATAAACAAAAGTAAAACAAATTAGCCATAGCCATCTGGTCAATTAGAAAAATTGTTCTTACAGCTAAATCAACTAAAACAAAGCTGCAGGCAGATAAAGAAAACTTCAGACAAAGCAACCCTGACAAACATAGTCCTGAGGCCTTGCAAACTCAGTGCAAAGCCTGTGGCCTGCTACCAGCAGTGGCAATACAGTGTTAGAGGACTACAGGGTTTCAGATGCTCATTACATTCAGATCTTTCAGGTGGCTGATTGGTGTGTCTTTCCCCTGCTCTCAGAGCTAAACCAGTCACCAGATTTATAGCAGAAATGAAAGTTTTCTTACAGCAGAAAGTTTTCTTGGAGCTATACAAAACAAAAAAGTCTTTCCTATAGCCTTTTTTTCCTTAGAAATTTTTTCTTTCCTAAAGAAAGGAAGGTTGATCCTTTGGTAAAACTGGCAAAAAATCCTTCCCTTTTTCCTTCTTCCTTTCCCTTGGGATATGATCCACTCCTTGTTATCAGCTAAGAATTTAAACTGGAAAACTCCGCAGTATTACGGGCTCCTAACATGCTATCTTATAGCTGGAATAAGGTTTCTGAGATTTTATTATGAATCCGAACGGGGCTGAGAATTATATGCATGCATGTGTGAGTGAGGTATGTGAGGAGAGATGTTCAGTAGGTAACTGGACTGCCCTTCTACTGCATGCTTACTTGAAACTTTGTGCTCCCTTCTTTTGCTCCTATAGTCTATGTTTATCAGCTCACATGAGCTACGTATGTGATAGCATCCTAATAAGTGCAATTTGCCTTTTCTGTTTGGAAAGCAAACAGAGCAGTGAAAAGAATGTATAGAGAGAAAAGTGATGGATTTTCAGAGCTGCTGATTGATGATTTTCATAGAAGCTGGTTTATGTTCAGTATTCTTTAAATATTTATTTTTATGCCTAAATGGAGACCTAGGTATCATAATTTAGGTTCCCCTTTAATGCTAATCTTAGCTGTGTATCTATAAATTAGTACCTAGATGTTGACTTAGGGCAGTGATTTTGAAACAACATTGAACTTGCAATCAGAATCTCGAAAAACACCTAAATCGTTTGTTTAGCATAGAGCTGGCTTCAGGCCTAATTCCCTTTGGGAATACAGGTCTGCGTCCTCTTGAATACTTACCTGCTGCATAAAACAGCACCCTTGGGAGAGAGTTATGAGTTATTTTTTTCTTAGAAATGTTAATAAAAACAAAATCAAACAAAGCTCTTTTTCATCTACAAGTCCCACAGACATTTCTGAATTTTCAGCAAAAAAGTGATTATGGAAACAATTCATCCAAATCCTAAATATTTGTACTGGGAAATTGAACTTTCCTAGTACATCCTGATGCCCAGTGTTAGGTCAGGTCACGTCACGTAGGAGTCCAAATCCATTCTCCAAAGGTTATTTAAGTGCTCAGTATACTGTCTAGTATCCTGAGATACATAGAGAGGTTGCAAACAACAACCACCACAGGCTCTGCCGGTGTAGGAGTGCCTCTTGTGACTCTTGACGCAGCTTGGTCTGTGATAGATGCCATGTTACTCACTCCTGAACGGGGCCAGAAAAAGCTTAAACTCTCAGGGAGATGGGACATCTCCAGACTTTAGCAGCTGCCACACATAACTGTTAAGTGCATAAAGTTTTCTGTACAACTAGCACTTATGATCTTGTCCAACATTACAAAAAGTCAACATCAGAAGGGACTTTAGCTGAATTTTCCAAGTCCTAGCCTTCTCTGTGCTTTCTTGAAGCTCGGATCAGTCCAGGCAATTAAATGAGACTACATGGATTTTTTTTTTTTGTATTTCTTCAGTTTTACAGAGCTTTTAATCTTATTGGTATTTCACCTGATGACAAGAAAGATCCAGCGACTGCAGATACTCCTGTTTATAAGGAATAGAAACCCTCAGCATAAAAATCACTGAGCAGCGTCTTGATATTGGAACAGTTATATTTTAAACTCCATTAAACTTGACTGAAATCACAGCACACATCCTCACATAAACCTTCCAGTAAACTCCGAACGGTGAAGCAAATTCCTCTCAAGAATGGTTGGGACATAGCGGCATGGTTTCGGAGAGGCCGTCTCACAGTTAATAAAGCCATTCAGCCTGAAAGACGTAGTTTTTCAGGGAGTGACTCTCCTCTATAATTCTTCTTCCTTAACAAAGCGGGGAGGGGACTAGTACTGAGAGAAATTCAGTCGTCAAAAAAGCTAGCACCTTTCTCTGGCTTAGATTCAGGAAAAGCAACAATCTCCTTAAAACATATCACTTTTTTATTCAGTCCCCACATTCTCTTCCCCCTACATCCCTAATAGGTCCTATACCCCAGTAGGCAATAATCCCTTTTAGTTTGGAGAAAGTTCAGAGAAAGCTTCTTTTATCATCTTCCCTTAGTGGGGTTCACACCAGGGTCAATGGGCTAATCCTTCTCCATTGATGGCCTTAGGAGTAACCAGTTCAGTGAGATCCAGTTTCACTGATTCCTGGGCTTCCTTCCCCTGTCATTTCTCTGATCCTCTGCGGATCAGTGTTTACCATCATTAGCCTTTAATCGAATACAATCACAAAGTTCGCCCCATTGCAGACAACATATGGAAAGAGTCTGGGGTGGAAGGAGAATATTCGCAGCACGGACAGTGAGTTCATTCTCTTTGCAAATATGAAAGGCCAGGCTAGTGTTCAGAGACAGGAGTGAGTCATATCTGCTGTCTGTGACCCTCCTATGCACTGTTCAACCTAACAGCCCATTGGCCCAACACTCCCAGTGGGGTCAGCGGAGACACCTCAGAACAAAGGTCTTTGTTCTCTTCATCAAAATTTGGTCCAAGCTTGAGAGGCAAATGAAAATTGATTCATTTGAGATCTCAGTATCAAATAATTACATTTAAAATGCTTGCTATAATCCTCAGGGCATGAAACATATGCCTTGGACAAATGGTCCTAGAGCTCTTGTGTGCTCTAAGCGCTAGTGAGGCTTTAGGGAAAGGTAATATCTTTTTTTAAAACTGACTGTTATAGATGGAAAAGTAGTCAAGCTTTCTGACACATAAGCTCTTCTTGTGGTTTAAAAGAGAAGCAGCAACTGTCAGTGCTAAATTCACATTGAGAGCAATTGCTCTGAGTTGAACTTGGTACGTTAATTAGTTAAATCACCTGAGAGGAAAAAGTTGCTGGTATCTATAAAGCAAAAGTAAGTATTTGCAGGGAAAAAGGTGATGAGGTGATTATCTTCTATGGGGAGAGCAGAGCCAGGTGATTTATCACTTGTGAGAAAGGTAGGAGGCAGCAGGGGAAAGGGGGAGGAAAGTGGAGCATACCTTAGGCCACTCTCTCTCCTGAGTCCATGATTTTTAGTAACGAGTGCAGTTATGAATTCCAATTCACAGGCTCATCTCTTGAGGGATTTGGGGTTTTTGGAGGCAGGGGGGAAAGAGCAGTTTTCCTTTGAGATTCAGGACTGAGAGGCCAGACAGTGATGGTTGTTCTGTGACGGTTATTCTGATGGTTATTCTGTCTCTCTTCCTGCTAAGCTGGTGTTTCTGTCCTTTACTGATTGCCCTCAGAAGCCTGTGCTGGTGCATAGTGGTTGTCTAGTTCTGCACACAAAGTTTGCAGAACAAGCTTTGCATGGGAGGATGTACATTACATTCAAGTATTCTGCAAGCATAATACAAGCAAAACTTGCAAGTTTTGAAGGTTGTTTGTAAATATCATTTATCATGATGGCTGTGAAAACATGTTGGCAAACTTTTACTTCCACTACTCAGGAACAGCCTGGCTTCATCCAGCATGTGACGATTCATGAGGAATTTGCTTTTGATAAAAAGCTTTGAGAGGCTGACGAATACCTTGTAAAGACTACAGAAATCTAGGAAAATACATGACAAAACACTTATTTCTCCATGTGAATATAGGAGATAGATACCACACTAAGCACAATAGAGCAGAGAATAGACTGTTGATCCTAAGAAATGATTCATACCACCTATTTATATTATCAACACATGCAAGCATATATGGATGTACATACAATCTTGTTATGCTAATGACTGCCATCAAGTGGCTCTGAGAGGCAAACACAATCAAGCCAAAACACTGTTAGCACTCTTCCTGCCCAAACAGATGAGGTGATCAAGCATCTTTATGGAGTGAAAGTGGATACAGATTCACTGTCCTAGGCACAAAGCCACAGAGCTGGAGTCCCACTGCCTGCTTGAAAACATACATAGATGCTAGATCAATAGCATCCAAAATTTGCATTCATGACCCCTCTCCCTGATTCAGACCAAACTTCTCCCTATTTACGCTTCCAGCAGTAACTGGAGCCACTGCCCCTGTATTGGGACTCTCATGCTAGAAAACAAGTCGAAAGCTGCATGTGCTGCAGCCAGAATACAGAGATCACAGGCAAGTGAATCAGGCAGAAGATCAGAGGTGGAAACTCCTAGGTTGGGATTATGCTAAGGAGGGGGGGTCTCTAGCCAGTGACACTGTCTGCTGTTGTCCATTTGCACTGCATTGGGTAAAAGAGGATGCTATGTACACTTTTTATGAGCAGACTAAATCTCACCATAAGTACATGCAACTCCTACTAGGGATTTCTTATCCAGACAGAAATAAACTACTCCAGAGTGTATTTAATAGCATGCAGAATGCACATTATCTGGAAACAGAATCAGAAATTCCTAGTGAATGAAGTTGGAGCATCCATGGTAGTAGATCCAAAAGCACAATGAAGAGAATCCTTTAGAAATCTGTTCAATGCCACTGACGGGTAAAAGGGAAGTGGAGACATCACAGGTTTTCCCCCATGCTACCATAATATTCATGCACATAAATCAGAGGAGACATTGATTTCAGGATGCACACAGACTGCTGCAAAACAAAACAGCAGAAGAGGGCCAGTGCTTGCACCCCTTTTCACTCTCCTTACTAAAGAGAGCAATATATGATAAGCTAATGATGTAAGACAAAGATACAGCATTTTCTATTAGCAGAGATGCTGTCTCACTGAACCTTGCCATGGCTCTGCACAGAACTGCCCTCCCAAGGCATTAAAGCTGACCAGTGGCGTGCTCTAATCCCAACGTTTGCTGCCTCTGTGTCCCATAGGGCTCCCAGTCCAGGAACACTGCCAAGGGCAATGTCGCTTCCTGTTGTCAATGGAATGGGCCAGACGAAGGTTTAATTTCTCAGTACTAATCAGATGTTGATGTGAGCTAAGCACTGAGCTGCCAAGCGTGGGGTAGTTGTGGACACCTACAGAAGCAAACTGAAAATGCCTAGAGAACCTCAAAGTCCAAAAGACAGAGATCACGGCATTTATGGCACTTCCAGGTGGAAGAACAGGTGTAAAAGGCTATATCTCGGTTTGGGGCTTGAGTGCTTTACTTCTGTCTACATCCTCCTGTTTCAGACCCCTGAGTGCTTTGATGGATCTAGTCCGGCCTTCCTTGTGGCAGAGGCAATGCTAGATATCAGTGTTGTCCCTAGAATTTGTGGTGAACGCCTTCAAGTTTTGATCTTCCTCTCCACAGAATCTGCCCTTAAGAAGCTTTTGGGCATAACGCAAGAAAAACCTGCTGATTTAGGCTTGTAACTGATGATTGCATCAATACCGAAGCAGACAAGAGGTGAAGTCTTATTAGCGGCTATCGTTAGCTGGGGTCATCACATTTATTTGATCTGTGTTTCCTGCACTGAGGTTATTTGGTCTGCATTCCCTGTATGGATTTTCTGGGTGCAAAACAGGCTACAGAAGTTACAGTCCATCTCATTAGTATTGCTCATTGTGGCACCCAGTCTACTTCATGCGAGAGGGAAACTGCCTTGTTTAGGTCCTTCCTACCTTCCTAATCACGGTTTCACCTTGACCTACGTTATATGTGATGAAAAACAAGGCCAAACCACTCAGCATGAGTGTTTTTCTATATTTTAATACTTTGAAGAGTGAAAGTATTTCTAAATTCTATTATAAAACTGCTTTACTACAAGATGTGGATGAGTGGGAGAAGCCTTATAACCACTTGAGACTACACCAGCAGTTTTTTGCTGAAAGAGCTAGAAAACCACAGGGTTTGAACTTCCTCAGACTCTTTGTAGGCTTTCTTTTTCATGTAAGAATATCAAAACACACTGAGCATAATTCTGATTTCATCTTACCAATGTACTGCTCCACTGACTGTGTTAGAATTACTCCTGTTGACACTAGTACAAAAAGATATCCTGACAGATCCAAGCAAACCCAGACTTATTAAAAGCAATAAATAACTGTTATGATCCCAAAGAAGCAGTGTCTACTACTTGATTTGTTTTGGGTATGACTTCAGAGATTAGGGGACCCTGCTACTTAATTGCTCAGAGGGACACTAATCTTACAAAGCTCTTCTCATAGCAGAAACTATCAAATATAAACTGGTCTCCTTAATAAAGTTCTAGTTGCTAAATTCTCTGTCTCACTGGGAAGTTTCTGTGTCTAAAAACAACCACCAAAAACAATCCTAGAAGAATAATCAGGCTTCAGTATCAAGATCTGAAAATTTTAGACAAGCTGGCACAGAGATTTTACTTCACAGTCTTTTCTATACGTTTTAGTTATCTGGTCATGTATGGTCTTTCCCTCAACATAAATCTTCATGCTAAAGCAATGATAATGGTGGAGAAAATTCCTTCTCAGCTTCTGCCATCCTGGGAAGGAACAGGCAAAGTCCCTCAAAGAACAGCACGGAAGGAGAGAGCCAGCAATGGAGCATGCTCTAAACAGATACTGGTTTTCAGAAATGCATGTGTGAGATTTTTCAGAGATTTTTTAAATCTTAGAGAAAAGTCAGGGATCAACCCAACAGGTACAAATCTGATACCACAAGTACTTGCCCATTGACATTCCAATCTCTCTTGGAGAAATGTTGAGTTACTAGGGTTTTTCAGCGAAATAGTGGTAAGAATCTGTTTTGTCTGTGTAAAAAAAGGAAATATTTAAGAATAGTTCTCCCTGAGTTTGTTCTGAGACATGGCTGTAGATGTCTGGTCTATGAGGCTAAATAAACATTGGACAAGTCATAGGAAGCTTAAAACGTAGTGTTATAATACTATAACACTGCTAAAGCAGCCATCCTGGATTGGATCAAATGTTCAGCTAGCCCTGCAGCTCTGTCTCCAAGAGTAGCCATTTGCAGATGACTAAAGACAAGCGAGACATTTATGATACACCCCTCAAATACTTTCTCTTAGTCTCCTATCAAATGGCCAGTAAAGGGAGCCTTAACTGCAGGAGAGTGCTGCTACTTATAACAACAGAAAGGAAGGTAGTTCCCTGATCAGGTTTTGGGTTGCATTTTGCAGGGAACTTTCTTTGCATCTATTTGTGTAGTACACAAATCAGTAATTGATGCTTTTGAGGCTCCCACATTATATGGGATACATCAGCTGGAGTCATCTGCCCGGCTCCTCTAAGATCAATGCCATTCACACCACCTTTGGTCTCTCTATCAAACCTAGGTGAAAATTAACCACCTTACTGCTTGATCCAATGGAATTTGCTATGGAAAATGGGGGTCCTGGAGGCCCCTTGTTATTAATAATAATAACATAATAAGAATTCTACAGCTAATTGGTGATCCTCTGCTATAAACTGTTATATTAATAGAAGCAGTTCTTTATTCTCAGGAGAGCAGGCTCACTTTTACATTATAAAAATAATTAAAATATAATCAAGTACTGAGATGTCACCCAGGAGGTCTATGCGTAATAGCCTACGCATACATTTTGCTTTTTGTGCCAAAGCCACTCACAAAGGACCAGATCCATTCTGCTTTCAAGTACTGATTCCCCTCTTGTGTACGGAAAAGGAGCAGATAGGCCACAATATAACGGCTCTGAGCTTTCATGCAGGGTCTAACCCCACTGTCAGACCTCCAGCTGTGGCAGTGTCTTAAACCATACCCAGTCACACATCATCAATTAAATAGAAAAACTTCCCAAGTTAATCTAAATCCTATCGTTGCAAAGCACTATGTTTTGCTTTCGGGTTCATAGCTTAGGAAAGGGTTGCAACACGAGGCTGTCTCTCTGTCTCATTAGCAAATACTTCTACAATTAGTCTTACTCAGGAAGACCAGGAATGGAAGAGCCATAGACAATACACCTCAGGGAGGGGACCCCAGGGGTGCTGCCTAGGGTCTGTAAAGGAAAACTCACCCCGCCGAGTCCAGCGACGTGCTGCCGTGCAGGTAAGCACCGGCGCTTGCATGCGCCCCTGGCACGTTCCTCCCTCTCCTACGTCACTTCAGCACTACCTGCAGGTTCAGTACAGTTGTTAACAGTTCCCTCCCGGCATTTGATACAAACCAAAAGGCTGCTGCAGCTCTAACAAAAGCAGCAGAAACCCGCAGCTCTGGCCGATAAATCTTCCTGTGGCATTTCTTTTTTAATTACTCTTTTAATCTCAGAAGTAATTTGAAGAGAGAAGATCAGAGGAAAATTTCCACTCACACACCCTTACTTTCACTCTCCATAACCAATTTGCAGCTTCCTTTCACTCCAGGGGAAAAATGTAATGAAATGCCTATGGTTTCTCTTCTCTACACCTGTGTGTGGAGGTAAAACTCCCCTGCAAGCACCACAATGTATTCACAGGTTTTGGGCTGAGGATCTTCATATCTTAAGCATCAAGCATTAAACACTTATCCACACACAAGTCTTCTTAAAGAAACAAAAACAAAAAAAACCCAGAAAGTATATCTAAAGTTAATTATTGTCATTAAAATTAGAACAGGAAAATAATTTTCGCACTTAATCCACTAAAAGGCCAAAGCACACAGAGTTTTGCAGATATTAAAGAGAAAAAAGGAAACATTATAGTATCTTATCTGACCTTTCGTATCTTAAAAGACCAACGTATGCCTCTTCCATGTTATGTTGACCCTGCAGGCTAGTTAGAGTTGGGGATTTCTGTCCTTAGGAGGCTAAACTATCGTGTATCACAGACAAGGAAGAAGAGAGACTGAGACAGCACTAGTGCCCAGGGAAGTTGGATCACAGAACTGAGATCTGTTCTGTCTGTGAGCCATACTCTAACCAAAGGAGAAAAAAAAGAAAGAAAGAAAGAAAGAAAGAAAGAAAACCCATTCTTTCCCCAAAATTCCAGCTCAAAACTCAGTGGTCCCCAACAGCGGAGACTAGGGAAGACCTCTTTCCGGAATCAAATCCCTCAGGATTTGATCCTTTCCATTCTTCAGTACTAATCCAACCTGGCCAATGTCCTAGGTCTCCCACTTTGCTAAGGTGTTTTTCATATTACAAACCATCTCCACTATCAGTTTGGTGTCCAGACTTCCACAAAAGCTGCTTTGCTTTTGTGTCTTTTGTGTCCTTTATCTTTGACATCTTTTAAATGCAATCATGCCCTGCATTCAGTGCCTCTCTTTTGCAATTAGCACTTAGTCTTCGTTATAGTAGGCATCTTGCCTCCACTATAACTTGTCCCAGAGATGTAGTTTCAATGAGCAATCTCACTGAACATGTCTGTCGGGCCAGGTTCTGTGGCAAAGGTGGGTAAAGAACGGCGTCTAGTTCGAGAACTTCATTTTGGTGCTATTAGGAATTTCTTATGAGGTAGAGCTTTGAGCAGGTCATTGATTTTGGCTTGGGTCAACACCCAGACTGATATTTCCATTCTTCCTAATGGAAATTCATGGGCTCAACAAAGCTCCGCCAGAAATTTCTGAAGGAAAAATACAGCTTTCATGTTTCTGAGATTATCAGTAGTGGATATGCAGGATGAAAGAGGCAGAGACTTACCTGAATACTTTTAAAAATTGGAGTCTACTTGCCCTAAATTTCACAGACATTAGATCTGATTTTTGTCTCTTACATCTGGAGTAAAACAGGAGAGTCACACTTATAAAACTGACAGAATAAGAATCGTGGACAGTATGGGGATTTTTCTGTAATCATTTTGATGTGGATAACATGCTGACTTTCACATCTAATTTTTTTTTAATTACTGTCTGGTTGATGATTATTAATACAAGATAAAGAATGTTTTAAGGGTTCTGCAGTAATTAAGTTTCATCTTTTTCGACTATTCTTTGCATGTAAAGGTAATTGCTTTTAGTTGTTATAAATCTTGTGCAAAATTCCTCAAAGCAATAAACTCAAGCAGTATCTTAGTAATTGTCTATTGACTGCACTTTCCAGTATGAATTAATTTTCAATTACAAACTTCCTTTCTAACTGTATCAGGTTAAAAGTCTGCATTTTGAACACATAAATATTCTTGTCTTGTGTAGATTTGTCTCACCTTATACTAGAAAAAGAGAGATAGATTTATTGTGCAACCATTAGTTTGAATATTAACGCAGTTTGACAATAACAGTATATGTCAAACTCAAATTTCCTCTGCAAATGCCCAGACAGCAACAAAGACACATTACCAGCCCTAATTATTTTTATTGCTGCTGGATTGTACTCTTCTCTAGTTTCGTTAAAAGTTAATGGCTTGATTAAGAAAGGGACTTAAACTCAGTGAAACTTCCACAGCAACCACAGTCAAAATCCATCCCTACTAACTTAACTTAAACTATTTTAGTTCATGGCCTAAGAGAGGTACATGGGTAGTCCTGGGCTGATCTATCACATAACTTTTTGAAAAGCTGGAGACTGTAACAAGATTTTCACAAGTGTTCATTTGAAGTTAGGTGCCAGCTATGCTGTTGCTTTCAAAAATGCCCCAAGGTATCTATCATTTCTAGGTGCCAGCTATACTTTTCTATTCAGAGCAGCCAAGTCCAATTTTCAAAAGCTACATAAGTCACTCAGCACCACAAAGTTAGGTACCAGGCTCCACAGGAGAAATACACGACGCTGAGGGAGGTGCCAAATTTCTTCCCACACCATATCTAGGGAAGAGCTGCTGGGTTTGGGCCTGAAAACAGGCAGCCCACCTAGTGAAGACATTGCCAAAGCCCTCCAATGGTAGACAAAAAGGGTACTGTTTCAAATGCAGGTGAAACACCATAATGGGTTTCTGTTGCCAGAAGAAGTGGTCTCAGTCCTTCCTTCTCATAGCCATGAATTCCCAGCCCTCACTTGAGGGCTCGTGCAAGATGCTGTGCCGAACCAATTTCATTAATTAAAACAGTAGAAAACTACCTGGCCCCCTGTGTCGAATGCAACCCTTTTGTGTTCATTACCTAGCTGACAGTGGCATCCTGACTTTATGAAGGTCTTGTAATACTCAGGGAGAGATTCAGATCCCTAAAAAAGGTCTAGCACCATTTTAAATCCCATAAGGTTTCCCACCTGGTGCCCACGTGCTCTCCAAAGGGACGTGGGTGCCCCAGAGTTCCTGTGTCATATCTGCCAGTATAGTGGAGATGTCTTGGAGAACCTACAGCATCTAAAATGGCTCCAGACATTACCAGCGCCCCCAATTCTCAGGTGCTTTGCAGAGCTGACTGTTTCTCTTTATGTCTCGGCGGTTTAGTCGGTATCTTCTAGGCTACATTTGACGCACAGGATGATCCTTTTTTTTCCTGCTGACTTTGGACAGCACTTGCCAGATCTTAGGAAAATAAACTAAGATGGGGAGAGAGTCTCCCACTCTGCCCACACAACCCTTGGAGCTAGCAGGCACCATTCATCTCCATGGTGCCTTTGATGGGATGCAAAAACTGAAACCCAGCTACTGCCACTAAAAATTCAGTAATCTTAGTGACTTCAAAGGGCTGTATTTAGCCCAAGAAAATGGGGTATATTAACTCTTCATTAACACATAAAGTATGAAACAGTAAGGGTGTCTTTACAAGCAATTTCAACTAGGAGCATACTGAGTAGTTTTAAAGTATAAAATAAGAACTAATAAATAAACGATCTCCTGCGCACACCTAGGTGCTCTGTGCACCTGCATTTCTAATTCCTGAATTTCTATTTATGAATGTTAGTAGTTTACCAGGCTTACTAATTTTCTGACACTAAATGGGAAAAGAAATACACACACACATACACAGACACACAAACCCATATATATCTGTAGATGATTGCACATTTGGGCATTTATTTAACAGGAGATATTTTTGTATTCTTTAGTATTTGTTGTAACTGAAAGAAAAAGAAAAAGAAAAAAGAAAACACACAAAAAATCTGATACTCCCACCTGCAGGAGTCCTGAAAATGAAACTGAAAAGACTGTAATATTGCAGGCACATAAAATGACCATTTTGCTTGACCACTGCAACATGAATAGCTCCATTAAGGCAAATTGTCCTTTTCCTTCCCTTTTTCTTGTGTAAGATGTGTCCTTCTGTTTGTGAAATAAAGACTTCAGGTAACAGTGCCACCAGATGGGCCCTCTGTGGTACTGTATTCCCTGAGTGATATCATAATGGAAAACGGGGTAAAAAGAAAACCCTGAACTTCAGCGTTTCTGTTCACGTCATCCTGTCTTTTCATCTGTGCTCTAGAATTCTCTCTCCAGCAAGAAACTGAAGGCTTTACAGAGTCTTAGATAACAAGGTGAAAAGACCTTGGTTTTACTTTTCAGTGCAATAACTTAGTCGCTTGCAAATTTCTCACTTGAGGTTAATTGTATCTTCAGAATGCATGACCCACATTGCAGGCAGACAGAATAAAGCAGTTCTGTATATTTTAATGGATTTATTTAAAAGGATGAGCAAGCAAATGTTCACTTAAGAGTGCCTATTAGTGAGCTAATATACTACAGTTTTACTAGGATAATTAAAGACTGAACAACGCAATGGTCAAATTGAGGTCACAATTAAAATTAAATCAGTAAATCAATAGACTCAGAATGATCAAACCACTGCATTAATACAATACATAATGAAATCAAATTACGAGGTTGATAGTAGATAAAATTAATACGTGGTAGTCTTTACCTTTGACTGCATTTAATGAAGAGATGGTTTTTTCGAGTAACTTCCCACAGATGTTCTAGTCAACATGTTGTTGACCCAGCAGGTGAGGGAAGCAAATACCCACATATGTGGCTCTGCTAATCTCCAGGCAATTTTTCCTGGGAGCGGTCTATCATGTAGTAATGGAGCCTTGGCTTAGATTAAAAAAGAATAGCTCCTAGTGTGTGATTTTAATGGTCCCTCCTCAAGCCTCACCACTATTAATACATTACTCTTGTTTTTAATTACTGCTCTCTGGTTTTGCACTATAATGTAGAATCTCCCTAAGGATTTAGAACAAAATTGATGATTTAGACATATGTAATTCTGGCTTTGGAATAAGTCTTTTTCAATGCAGAAAAATCCACTGATTGAATCAATAAAAGTTTTATATTTATTTCAGGGAATTATTGAGGTACCATCAATATTACCCTCATAATAATATTTAAAATATCTCTGAATTCTTTAAATGAACTAAAAATAAGGAAACTGTACTTTAAAAAAAATTATTTATTTGAACAGGTGTTATGTGTTATCTAGAAAAAGGCAGAAGCTGAAAGAACGCTTTCATGTGCTGAAATCCATCATCTGTCCTTCCTTCCTCTGGATGGTCCATCAGGCAAGAATAAGCATGCAGTTTCAGCCATTGACAATATGAAGGAACATAAGAAACACACTTCGTTTGCAAAATATAGATTTCATAAGGAATATTTTCATTTGCTCCACTTTTGGAGGCAACAAATACATGAATTCAAATACTCTGCATATTCAACATGGTCCAGCACTTAAGTCAGTACACATTAATTTTTTTAGGTTTTAGGTCATGGAAAAAAGCTGAAGAATCAATTTATCCTTTTCTGCCACACCAGCTGCAGCACAAATAAGGTATGGTGTCAATATTTCAGCTAATATAATAGATACGATACCTTTGATATACATATGAAAATTAAACAGATATTTGCCAACAAGAGCAGTATATTATCTCCATATCTGCTTTCTTTTCAGATAGATGGCTGTTCTCTCAGTGTATTTTGGCAATTTCTAATTTTTTCTGAATTTTTTTCTGAGATGATAGAAATTCAGGAGCTAATGACTAATTCCAACGGTTTTCAATCTCAAAACACTCAAAAAAACTCCTTTTATATTTTATCTGCATATATTCTATACATGATCACAAAGCATGGAGCATTTTCTGTTTTCCCCAGTCCCACTCAGATTCCCTATAGTCTGACTGGAAGGTCGCCTTTATGTAAGCCTAAATTATCTACCCAAGAGGAGATGGCCAATCTGAATCAAAGCTGAGAAGCTAGAAGCTCAGTACTTCAAATATCACCCCTATTATCTTAAAAAGAATGCCATTCTTTCCATCTTTTACCTCTTTAAAGCTCCAGTCCTAACCTCCAGAGCCCTTTGACAAGGCAGCCGTCTCTCTTTGCCCAGTGAGAAAGCCTTCACAAAGAATTAATCTCGCAAGAGATGAAAAGAGATTGCATCTAGTAGCCAGCTTTCCTTAGGAGATCTGACTACTTTGTGATCACTTCACCTGAACTATTTATTTGCTACAACTCTTCTGTTACAAAAGCTTTAAGTTATCATCAATAAATAGTGTCAAAACGTTGTTTCATCAGCTGACTGAAGATATGTACTCTATTTTAAGAGAATTTATGGAAACAATTTTGAAAAAAAAACCACTTATAAATATTTTAAACATTATTTTCCCTAAACTTTTGCTATTCCAACTGGACTGTTTCAGCAGAGGGATCCAACCTGTATTTTAGTCAATCACAATTTAACGTAACCTGATACTGATCCCGTTCATGATCCATTTAACTTATTTTAATAGGTATTTCCTATTCATACCTATTAGTTTCCTATTAATAGGTATTTCCTATTAAAACACTTTCAGAAAAAAAAAAGGTAAATATAATACTTGTGTTTCAACAGCACAGGAATAATGCTTGGATTTGATTTTGATTGTTAAGCAACAAGCTTCGAAAACCAAGCTGCTAAAAATAGAAAACATATACACTTCTTTGCACCATGACATTATGGGACTGAGTACACAGAATCTGCTCTTGAAATGGTACTACTGACGATCCTAAAGTGACGATCTGGCGTTTTTTTTCTGGGCCTATCTCTAGTGGCAACACAGCCCTTTCCTACATTCCAGTAAAGAAAAGAAACCATGATCACTTATTATTTGTTTGACAGTGGCTGCAATTATGTAATTTGGAGCTCTATCGAGACAAATTTTGAGACAAATTCCCTGATGGTCTCCATTTACTGTTCATTGGTTCTATTATCAGAGTAGTTTGGGTATGTGTCAGCTAGGTATCTTTTGTAGGAAATAGAAGGAGAATCTGCTCCAAATACATGCCAAAGCCCAGTGGGGACACACCAACAGAAGCTCATCCAGAAGGTACCTAACACTTTTTCCCTTCAGAGAGCTTCCAATCACATCTAGCAGAGATGTTCAGTTCAGGGGACCAGGCTAAATCTTACCAAAAGTAAATTTCCCGAAACTTATATAATAGAGATGTGAAGAGCATTGGCACCAACTATTTTCATCTACCTCTCAACTTCTATTGTGCGAAATTATTTGCTAAAGATAACACAGCCAATGTGGCAAAAGGCTCTGAAACAGGACTGAGAAGTTCTTAGCTATGAGTTGGACAACCCTACAAGAAGATATAGGACTAGATTCATCAGGGTATTTCAGTATCACCCATCCCACTGATTTCAGTCAAACAGAGACAGAGATAATAGCCCTCTGTCTTGATGAGGCACTGACAGGGAACTTTAGATTTCTCCAGTATGACATGCATTTACTACATCCTTTCTAGTTACTGTGTAACTTGGGTAGATCACATAGGTTGCAACTCATCTCACCTAGTTTATGTGCCCAAGTATCCCGTGGAAGCTAGTCAAATGGGCTCCTTGTGCTCCGCTTTGACATCTGTTTCAAGAAATACATACCTATTTCTCCACTGAATAAGAATGACTGACTAAATTCCTAGCTTTTAGACAGTTAACATGCATCTCAGTTCCCTGCCCATTTCCCTGCAAAACAGCCCTATCTTTCAGCAGGAAGTTACACACCAGACTTGTATTGGATCTGTGCCGCAGGTTTTGTCTCAGAGAAATCACAGCCTAACAAGCATGTCAGAAAGATAGCTATTCCCAGTTCGAGATGTGAATTGCATTATAGAATTGCTATGGCCTTGATGTATCTCATAGGATCACTGTGCAGCTGCAGAAGAGATTCTCCTTTTTCTCCAGGGGGAGACAGGAAGGTAGGGACCTAAGCTTAAGGAACAGCACAAGCCTAGTTTAGTACCAATGGCCACATGCACTTCAGATGGCCATGGTGGCCATGGGTGGGCAATCAGTAAGTCCTAAGCTTTACATGGCTTGAGTAGGTGGAGGGGAGAAAGACAATAACTCTTAAACTCCTTAAACAATCATCAAAACAGGTCTGAATGTAAGAAGGTTTTGTATTATCGTATTGAATAAAATCCCTGATAGATAGCTAAGTCACAGGAGGCAGGTAGCAAGCTTTTGCTGCTGTCAAATGATTAATTTCTGTAAAAATATCAAAGAGAAGAAACAAAGAAAATGGATGAGATGCTTACTTCCTAGTAGGGAATAGCAGTAGGGGATTTTGCCTGCATTAGATCTGCAGCTGTATGCCCAGAGCTGATATAACACATTGTAATTTCTGTTGCATTGGATTTGCATAATCTCAACAGGTAGTAAAATTTACTTTTCTCCAGAGCAGCAGGAAATACCGGGAGGTATGTGCATTTGAGAGAGGCCAGGTAACACTACTAGTCTGCCCTTCTCAACTCTAGAAATCATGAGATCAAGTTTAAGAATCACAGTATTTAAAAAGAAAAACAAAAATCTTATGCTATGATCTAGAGCCTTCAGTTCTTTCTCACATGAAGATTGTAAACTGGTCTCTGTATTAGGAGGGATAGATTTTCAACTTAAAAAAAAATAAATGAAAGATTCTTACAAGAGCAAGCTGAATTCTGCTGTTAGGGCTTTGTAAACAAAGAGACTAAAGGGCATGGGAGCCTGTAACACTCCTGTCACATTTCTGTGGACAACACATTGTCCAGAAGACCCTCCAATGTTACTAATGTTCATAGGAAGCTATAACTATGGTCTAGAGAGACAGAAAGAGAAATATATTTAGGTTGCAGCATGCCTCTGGTTTAGTATTTTTGTCCATGGGCCAGCGAAGATTGGGACCAATTGCAGCAGAATCAACCTAAAAGAAAGAGCATATAGTTGCCAGAAGAATTTTTGAACCCTGATCCTAGCTTTGGATAGAACATTTGAGGCGGCTTCGGGAAGAGTGTAGACATCAATGAAGAGTGAAGATGCTGGAGAGGATCATTTTATAACAGAGAGGGTTGTGTTTTTTTCTGTGACACAGTGATAGACCTTCCGCAGAAAGGATGAATGTTATTTTGTGGTTTGATCAGCTTTGTAGAGAGTCTGGTACTTAGGATAAACTTCCCCAGCCTAGCTGGGTGGAGTTTGAACTTCCATTCCTGACTGTGCAATCTAAGGTAGACTATCAGCAAAAAAGCGTGGTAACTGCCATCTGGTGGTGGTGGAGGGGAGGTGTTGATACCTGCTCTCTAGAGAGTGTTCCATAACTGGACTTTCCATAGACATACTTGTCCACTGCTTTCATGTACCTCTCACCTTACTGTTTCCTACTACCTATTATGGATTCCTCTCTGCTCAGTTTATACTCCTATTCGAACCACCTTTTTTAGTCGTTAGATTCTCCCCAGAGGGAAATCCAGGCTCCCTAATTCTCAGCCCTTGTAGTCCCTTTGGGTGAAGGGAGACCAAAGTCTAATAAGAAGTCTGTGTCCAATTTCTACTGCCTTCTTGGAAATGGGATGCAACACATAGATGCTGTAATGCAAATTCTAGGGCTCTAGCAACCCGGAAATGCTTAGATGACACCTCAATTTGTTACTGTTTGTGCAGAGGGAAACGGAGGGTGCTCAAAGGCTAGATAATTTTTTGAGAGATTAATTCAGCTCCAACCAATTTAACATACAGCATGCCCAGGACTTCCCTTCACATACTCACTAAAATACATAGTAAATGGCAACCTTAAAAGACCTACCAGCAGAGATACATAGATCTCAAAAGAGAATTGATCATAGCCCTCTGCAAGTATGACCTTCTGTTTAACACAGGCCACAGAATTTCACCCACTGTGGTGGAGGGAATTATTCTTTCTTTCTTTCTAACTGAACGCTATCAAGCCCAATAACTTGCAAGTAGCTGAACTATAGCTTATCATCAAGTAAGACACCCAGTCTAGGAATAAAAATTCCACTGTGAATTGGCCACCTTCTTTGGTATGCTTCCAATGTGCTTAAACACCTTAACAGAACCAATTTATTCTTTTCCATTTGAATTTATTTGACCTAAATGTCCTACTATCCAGTCCTATTATGCTTTAGTACACTGGACTGAATACCCCTTAATATCATTTCCCTGGTTAAGGTTGTTATGTATCCCATCATATGCTGGACACCAAGGACGGACAGAACTGATTACTTTCAGTGCTAAAATCTTCTATATCAACAGTTTGAGATAGTTCAAAGGTGTTGCCCCACGGCAGGTTAAGGTGATCTAAATTGGGACTGTCACAGCCACCCTGCCCCGCTTGCACCAGCCCTCATGTTCATGGCCTTGCTCAGTCAATCAGTTCAGTATGTTTAGCTGTAAGAAATCTAATGCTATAAAAGAGACAAGATCAGTTTTCGGTTGGCTTGCTCCGTGAACTGTGTAAACACACAACTACCTAGCGCTGGTGCAGGGAAAGGCAACTCTGACAGATCAAGTTACACTATGATTAACTCACACTTTGGCAGAAGTGCAGTAGATTTGCATCGTCTATGGAGCGTGGTCACACAACAATCAGTAGGTTACAGCAGATCCAAAGGAGATATGAGGAAGAGGCAACCCTGAACTTGATGTGGGGCTTCACAAAAACCCCTCACTGCTCCAGCTGGAGATTCTTACATTAATCTTCAATAGTAGTCAAGGCATTCACCATCATGTGCAGGTACTTATGGTACCAAAAGAATCATGGGAGGAGTGACACTTTATGAGATGGACTTTGAAAGCCAAGATGGAAGAATAGACTTGGCATCCTTCTTGCAGACTGTATATGCTGAACAAGCCACCACAGAAAGGGATCCAGTGTCCAATGTGAACAAATACAAAGAAAGACAGATTGATGGACTGGCCTGAAAAAAATCATATTCTTTTAAAATATTGTAGTTCCCTCTTCCTAAATAAAAGGTTGGAATCTCAAATCAGCTAAGTGCGTCACTTTGATAAAAGCTATGCAAATCTTTATACATATACAGGCACCATCTATAACACTGACAGTTCAGATAAAGGCTTTAGTTTCAGTTCTAAATATACGTAAAAGTTCTCAGTATGGAATGTAAATGCAAACATTTGCTTTATTTTTTAAGTAATTTAAATTTTGTACTCTGACAGTTACAAATTGCACATATAATTTATTGAACTTCCCCCTCCCCATAAACCCACTCCCTACTGTCCTGAAAAGATTTCCTAATATTATAAGAGCCTGGCTAGAAATACAAAACTTGAGGAGCAGTGAGAAGAAAGATAAAAAGTACAGAGAAATGATATAGATTAAAGTAAAATAAATAGCAGGCAGCAGTTCAAATTACAAAGCATTAGGGGCATTAAAAAAGAATCCATCATATGTGCCAGGAAAACGCATGCAGTCTGTAGCATTCCTGTGCTGTTTCTTCCCTTCTAACTTGGGGTCACAGCCCATCCTTTTCCCCTTGAGAAAGGGAAATTGGCTTTTTCTCATATACCCAGCTGAAACCCCTGCCTATCAAGAAGGCAAACAGCACAGCAAGGAAGAATAAAACTACATGCATTTCTTTACCTTCCTTCTGTAAAGACTTTCCTAGTGTCCCCATCCCTTCTTTCCTACCCAGCCATGCTTTATTGCCCTCGTGCCTCCCTGCCCCTCTGCTGTACCAGGGCAATGGAGCTCATGGTGCTGCTCTACAAGCCAAAATGTTGCAATGTCAGGTTTGCAAAAATGATTAAAAATACAGAGGAAAAAGGTTTCATTGTTTGTTTTAACCCAGCTAATTTCAGTGACCTGGTTTACACTCTAACCCCATACACAGTTGCATCAACACAGCTAAAAGGATGGTGGAGAACTTCTTAAGCTGACTTCACCGCCAAAGAAAACGTAGCATGTAACTACTCCCAGAGGGGCCATTCAGTCAAATGGTTTGCCATGCCAGTTCTGCCTGGGGAGAACAAACTTCAGGAAGGATTCGGTTCAGTGTGATTGCACTGCAGTTAGGACCTTGCTCAATGCCAAAGTGGTGTTGTTGAGGTGTTTGTTTTTTTTTTTCTTTCCTCTGTGTTAATGTACATAAATAATCTCTTAAAACTAAAGCTTTAACCTAATTTTGATTTTACAGACATTTTTACAGCCTCTAAATGAGTCTAAGAGGAAATTATAAGGGGAAAACGAAAATCTAAAGAGTCAGCTAAAGATCTGAGACACCTTGTCACGAAAATTACTGTGGATTAAATATATACTCAATTTCTTACACACTGGAAGCAGCTGAAACAATTCCATGTCTCCCTGAACAACAAAGAATTAGAAGGCAGTTTAGAAATCCTAGCTTCTAAAGATCACTCACGTGTAAAATACCACAAAATTCACCTTCAGCATCTTCTGTGAAACTAAAAATATTGAGCCCAGAGCACTTCCCAGGCTTGCAGTCATTCCTGCAACATCAGATGTTCAAATGAATATGTTCCTTGCCATTTAGGTGACAGAAATTGCTTTAAATCCCCATTCAAAAAGAGGGCCCCATAATACCCTCTAGAGACTCTTTTTTTAAAATAAACTACTATTCAGAGAAATAAAGTATTCTTTCCCCTGCCTTCTGGATTTTTTTTTTTTTTTTTTTACTCCAAGAAGATAAAGAGCCATACAAGAGGCACCTCACAGAAGTCTAAAGCACTTAACTTTTGCTAGGACATCATAGGCTAGTTATTACTTGATTACTTTCAAGCTTGGTCCATGCCTCTAAAATATGTGAATAGAACTCAACACGTGTTTTCACCAGTTTGCATGGCTAAAGCTAAATACCAGAGAGGTGGCTTGGCAAAACTATCAGTCTTTATCTCCCAGGCTCCAATTCTGAAGGTCAGTGAGACAGACAGGTGGTGGCAAAACAAGCCAAATTCCACAAGAAATTCAGAATTAACATCATTTCCACATCACTGTCATGTAACGTCGGTAAGCACGAGCATTAAATTAGCTTAATAAACACAAAAACTGACACTTAATCTGAAAACAGCCTAACATTAGAGTGGGTGACCTGTGGATTGCAAACAAGGTTCTCCAGGCAGATTTTACTTCTTCCTACAGCAATGATACCCTGATGCAGCAAAGCTTTTTGATTGCTCCTGGAATAGCAGTAGAAACAGGTATCACCCCTGGCTCAGGCCTTATCTCACTTAAAGTTGGCAAGTCCAAAACTGATAGATATGATAGTTATAGTAACTGATAGTTACGGCTTTTAGTCCCCCTCTGTAATCAAGAAAGAGAAAGAGATGAAGAGTATCACTCCACATGTCCTAAAGTAGGCACCTGCGGTAGGAAGTCCAGCACTCAGGGTGCTCAGCACGTCACATCCGTCACTGACAAAGGTCTGTACTCCGGTGGCACCTCTGACCAGACTTCAGGCTGCCTTACACACACAGCAAAGTACCCTCACAACTGGGGCATAAGGAACGTCTAAGAAACCTGCCTCTATCAGAGTGGTAGGATGGTCACTGCTGCTGCTACTGCCTGTCTTCTCATGAGGGATTTCAGCTGGGAGTGGGGAGGATTACAGAGCGATCGACAAGAATCAGGCCAGGAATGAACACACACATCCTCAGTCCTCCCCAGACCGTCTGTCCCCTCCTGGACTACTCCATCACAAGCCTAGGCTCCGCTGGATCAAAGTCGCTTGCAAACGCTGCCAGCCTGTAAACGCAAGCCTGGGAAGTACTGACGGCAGTGGCATGCCTCAGTGAAGAGCAGCCCGCCCTGCATGTCATCACAGGACTGTCACAAAATCCTAGGGACTCCTGCAAAGCCTCACACTGTGCATTTTCTTCAGTGCTATTCCCCCTCCTTGCTGTACCAAACCCCTTAATTTAATTATTCCTTTCTTTTGTTTTTTCCTCCCTCCCAAGCCTCCTGCCTCCCCTGTCAAAGCCTTGTCTCGCCTTCGCTCCCTGATCTAATTAGTTCCCACAGAACACCTGGGTTCTCCGTGCAGGACTGACATCTTCTGCGATGCACCAATCTTTTGCTCGATTGCCTCAATTAGCTTCCATTGTACACCTGGGTACGGCATTAATGTGACATCTGTACCATTCAGGGAACGTCTGCTCCATTTCGGAGCTTTTCCATCACTTCTCAGAGAGAAAGATTATTGTGCCCTTAACTATATCCCTGCCTTAGCCGGAAGGATCATTCTCTGCCTCCTTGTATTGCATACAGCCACTCAGCCACCCTGCACAAGTTGAATCTTGGAAAAATTGGTCCTCTGCGAGATACATGAAATCTCAAACCATAAAGGCTTTGGAAGTCGTAACTTATTGGAATGCTTAGAGCCAGATTTGCAAAGCTGGGTAGAGCTGTTATAACTGCTGCACCTTGTTTGAACTCTACTGTAATTCCAGCAAAGTGTAGCTCTTTGGCCTGTTTGGGTTGGCTATAAACTTGAGGGGCTCCTCAAGCTGCACAGCAGGACTTTAAACCCTTCATTAGGCTCAGACTATTCAAGTTACTTGCAATAAACTGCAGGCCAGAACACGCAGGGGTAGATCCAGACTTCCTGACTTTATCACATAACATTTATTTTGTGTTTATATCCATGGAACTGCTGGCTAAATAGGCCCTCTTCTCCTCAAAAGGACATTTAAGGACAGCTAAAAGGGCATCCTCAGAAGGTGAAATTGCTAAATAGACAGTGTTGATGATTTTAAATTTAACATTAATGAAGGGTGTAACAAGACTGGTTAGTTTGTTCAGTGTAGATCAGGAGAAGGGAAGGCTAACACTTCATAGGAAAGATGAAGGCTTTCTTCCTAGATCCTAAATGAAAAAATAGCATTTTTCAAAGAGTCACCAAATTAGGTTCATAAATTAGATTTTTATAAAATCTAAACTCTTCATAAACCTTATTTGGGGGATTTGTAGGGAAGAGATCGGCTAATACAATTCTATTTAACAGATATCAAAGCTAGGAACACTATTTTTAGTAGTGTTATGCTGAAGTCAGGAAGAATATGTTATCATTTTCCATCTGTCTGTCTGTCCTTCCCAGTATAACTGTTGAAGCTGTTGGCTAATTTCAACCAAATTTAGTGGACTGGAAAGGTCTCAAGGATATGCATGCATGTTTCAGGGTGTAATAAGAACATGCCGGTATCTGATGCTCTTTCTTCCGCTTTGCAGTCACACATGGAAACGAATCTTGAGCAAAGAAGGGAGACCCTATTAATTTATCTGCTAATTAAAAAGAGCTGTAGGATGAGATCAACAATCATTAAAGAGAGAAACTGCATCAGATTTTATAAGCTCCAAAACCCTTCTGTCACTATCTGCACCTTATCAAGCACAAGAAAATGCAGCTATGGGACTACTCCATAACAGACCAGACTCTTCAGTTCTTCAGTACTTCCACTGGTCAAAGAACTAGTTTTTACAGTGCATTATTTTGGTTGTCCAAGAGGATCCTATTTGGAACTTAGAAGAAAGAAAAGGAGCTATTTCACTGTACTATACCAAACCCCAGTTGTCCCAGTCTATCCATCCAAGATGAGAAATCATGCAACTTGCCATGAATTATACATCTCGGGAACTCAGCAAGGAAGTCACCAACAAACAGCATTACGCACACTGGAATGTAGTTTCTGAACAGTGCCCCTTTTTCGACTTGGCCAAACTTTGGGTCCTAGGCATATTTTATCCTAGCCTTAGGAGAAAAAGATGATGATACTAGAATAAGACTTTAGTTGTTATTGTTGATTTATTTTTGTTGTTATTGCCATTTGCTTTTGTTCTGGCTGTTTTATTGCCTCCAGTTCATAAAAGACACATCAAAATCCTCTTCCTTGCCCAAAAAAGAAATCAAACAGTAGCATGGCTGCTTACCACAAACATCCTTCAGCCAGAATTTAAACAAAACATCCGTCTTCACCTTCTTCTCTTGGATGCCTATTTTTACGACTTTTTTCTCCTCCTTTGTGACTGATTCTGTGATGTTTTGCTTACTTTTCTTTCACATGTGCATCTCCTAGAAAACAGCTTTAGCTCACTCCAGGGCTGTCTCATGCATAACTTTACAGGCAAGCCTGAAACAAACACAGAAGCCTAATGGCTTTTAATGGCTATTAAATCTCTTGTTTCAAAGAACTTTAATCCATCTCATTAAAGGATTCTGTGCCTTTGAGTTGTCCCACTGGATTATTTAATTATTAAAATTAAATGACGAGGTATCAAGCTGAATGGGAGCCAGTCTGCTAAACCACCTTCAGCCCATGATGAGATTTCTGTAAAGCGTTTAACCCATTGCCAGAAAGTCCTTAGAATTTAGCCGGATAAAGGAGAAAGGATTGGACCTATTTGGAAAGACAGCTCAGCTGTCTTTAGAGGAAGGAAGCACCGCATTGCTGCATTCAGTTATGTCTGCACTAACAGGGAGAACTTGAGCGATTGTGCTCTTTGGGGACTGTGCGGAATGGACAGCAGATGTTTGCAGTTTGCTGTATGGGAAAAGCAGACACCTCCCGGGTTCTGAACTGCAGCATCGTTATTATTGCTAAGAAGCATTATGGGACTGGAAATAGCTATACGCTTTCAAAGCAGAGAGATGTTCCCCAAGAGCTGGGGAAGGAGGAGCTCTAGGGTATCCCTTTCCTCTGATAGTACTGCTCAGTGGGTACATTCATTCCCTGTCACATTAGGAACCCTCTTCACTCATCCTGCAGCACCCTAAGCAGTGCTCAGAAATTGATTTATATATGCTCAGATGCTAGCAAGGCGTATCTCTCTTTCCTCTCTCTGTATCTTTAACTGCGTACATCACCTTCCTGAGTTAAGTTCTGCTCTCCTCCCATTTCTTTATCCATTCTGCTGTCACCATTTCTTTACTCAAGAGAGGCCTGGTTTTTTTTTTTTTTTTGGTTTTATTGCTAACTCGAATCATGTCATCAGTGCTTTTACAGGACTATCCCGCAAAATCTTACAGTGGCCCAGCTGAAGGGCAGCACAGTATCACATACAGGCGAGACTGAGACTTTGAGACAAAGGAAAGAAAAGACTTCCTCAGATCAGTTTTGCTGCTACAGAAAATGTCACATGGAAGAACGTACTTATTTATAATTAGCTGGCCTCATTCACTCGTATGACTCGTGAGCAATTTCAAAGCTTCTCTTTGATTTTGCAGCCACCTAATCTGATTTTCTGAATAAGACGGGACCTAGATTAACCTAAGCTCAAACAATAGGACATTGACAGAGCTAGGAAAAGAACCTCTCTACCTGAACTTGCCACCCTTTAATTTAAGTATGCCTTCATTCTTAATATATATTTCTTTCTCATGCACATTGAAGCCTGTAATTACTTGTTCATGCTCCCCTTCCACTTCCCTTTCACACAAAGTCACTATGAGTAAGATTTGAACTCTGTGTCCTGAGCCACAGCACAGATGTCCTCTCTTCATCCTTTACAAAGAAACAGAATTAAATGAGACTTTTTTCTTTAGCCACTAAATCATTCCCAAGGGAAGTGGTGCATCATTTTTCATGTCTCTCTGACCATACGACCTATACACAGTAATCTCCTTTTGACTGGGGTCTTTTTTACACACTGACAGCTTCTTGGAGGCAATAGCATATGGCTTATAATGGAATCCCAGAATAAGCTCTTCAGGGGGAAACTGCTCCATATACTGCTCTTTCACTCTGGAATTCTTATTTAGTGAATATTATTTCCATATATTATCGTTAAACCGTTGAACAAGATAGCTCTACGAGTTGAGACCGCAGCTCTGAAAACATCAACAAACTGATATAAATCCTTGGCTAATGAAAAACCTGATGTTTTTGGAGAATGCAAGTTTCAAACCATGGCAAGAGATGCTGAGAAACGGAGAACTGAGGTAGCAGAATATTTTTATCAGAACTCAGTTTTCCATTGCACATGCACAAAGCTGAAGAAAGCAAACATGTACGAATACACCCATAGGTTCTTCAAGGAAAGGGAGAAAACCCAACACCCTCAAAGTTTCATTTGTCAGCCTGGCCAGGTTTGGCTTGTCACTACACAAGCTTGTCACTTGTCACATAGGAAGTCACTACATGGAAGGATGACTGAACAGAACAAAAGCAGTATATGGTGAGTTTTTGCAAAGTCAGTCCAAATCTTCAAAGAGATCTTTGTGTTCATAAATGCTATCTATAAGATGCAGTGTATGATAATATGAGCTCACATACACCTGATAGTAGCCTATAGGCTAAGCACAGAGGATATGGAAACACTTTTCAAGGGGAGATTTTTCCACTTTTGTCTCTTCACTTTTCAGGAGAGTATTTGAATAGTCAGAGACAGGAGGGACTATACCTTAAAGCCAATGAATATCAATCATCAATGGTAGCTGCTTTTGAGAGCTCTAATTACTGACTAGTCCAACAGTTTGACTGATCATGCCACAAGGGGAGTTTCTGGTCACCTTCTTACTCTACCTCTGGAGTAATGCTGGACTTTCACTTAGTCACCCAGTACAGAAACAGAGCTCTCACAGGGAAATCACAGAACAGTCTGTAGAAATAAGCAGCGCTCAGGAGAAGGACCTCAGACTCTGATTTGCAGCCCGGAACCTAGAAAGGGCGCTGACTTCAGACCTCCTTTTTCTGGAAGAGTTTTATAACTAGCAGAGAACTGGTGTGATGTTGCTGGTGTGACTCTGCATGATGTCTGGGTTTCCTGAGGGTTATTATACCTCCTCCGAGCAAACCCATCAAACTGAGCTTGTCACAGACTGAGAGGATCACCTGCTTTCAAAGTCCTCATTTAAGTTTTTAGGTTGTTTAACCCTAGCAAAACAGGGATAATACTGTACTCATCCTGAGGCACAAACTGTAAGGTCAAAGAGAACAAGTGAGAGATCTGTCAAAGTCCTGACTGACTCAGTGAGTGGTGTCAGCACCGCAGGCACTCAAATTGTGCTTAAAAGCCATTTCAAGCACTCAGGTTCCTCCTGAAATTTCCCCTCCCCTTACCATGACATTATTGTTTAAATGAAAGCATTTTTCTGCATTCAGCACTGTTCCTTCATGTTTCTTTTGTGTCTGATGCTTTAAATGTTATTTAATTGTCATCACACATGATGGAAGAATACTATCAAAGCAATCAACTATAGGCAAGGGAAATTACAACATTTACAATTGCACTCAGCTCTCCAGATGAAGCTCACGACAGCTTGAAGGCACAGGAAGCACCAGGCTCAGCTGCCAGACACAGCAGGTCAGTAGTGACTCATGGCAGATGTGGGGAAAACAAAATAAAACAAAACAACAGAAAGAGCCTGACCATCCAAAAATTAACTCGGGGGAAGAAATAGATGTGATATTCCATGAGACTCTTCTTACTCAAACAAAACTAACAGCTTTTCCAGGTTAAAAACCTGGACTTCCTTCTTTTCACCATCTAATTCCAAAGCCTTGTAATACAGGCAACCGCAGGAAAAAAAAAGCAGCCTCAAACCAGTACCGACATATAATTGATCTGGGTTCCTAATCACTGCTCCACAGGGATCGGCAAGATGTGTTTAATCACAGTGTCCCACTGACATCAGTTCAAAGGCAGCTTCAACTGCTCTCATCTTCAAGAGAGAAATTTCTTGCCCAGACTTCAATTAATCCCCACACTGCCTAATTTTTCAACATTTTCAACCTTGTACAGATTCTTCGCACAAAATCCTGTCACTTCAACTTGTTCTTTCTTCTCAGTTTGAACATACAGGTCTCCATCCAAAATGCAAAGAAGAAAAATGTCTCTTATCCAGACTTCTCCTTCCCTGCACTAGGATAAGACTGTAGTTGCTTTTTGATTTGCTTTATTTGTCATAGTCAAAAACAAAAATAACCCCAAGCTGTCACCTCAATTTCACTCTGTTACAGAGATTATCAGTTTTCAGTCTTGTATAAATTAAGTTCTTCACTGTTTTGCCTAAGAATAAACCACAATGAACCCTTTCTTCAGCACATGCTCCAGATTTTCTTAAAATTGTAAGATGTTATTTTTAAAATAGAAAACTCTATAGTCTCCTAATATGCAGCTATATCTCGTTGTCTTAGAAGAGGAATGAATTTCCTAATTTCCATTTAACTCTACTATGCCATTTTATTTATATTTATATACTCATTTATACTTATATACTTATTTATACTTATATACTTTGGAGTTGCACAAAGCCTCTAAAGATAATACTAAATTTTCACTTGTGCTTGAATAGTTTTATGCATTATATATTAAACAATCTGTATTTTAAAAGTCTTAAAATACAGGACTCCTCACGAGCAGACGTGAGAACAGGATCTTCTTGCTCAAGAAAGCTGCCCTCTGTGCAGATAATTTCTTTTTCTGTTCAAGGCATATTTCCTCTTCTTAAGATAAACACTCATTCTTCTCTTATGCTCACACCTTTTTACAGAACATTTGCAGTGAAAAGGGATCATAAAGTGCCTATGCATTATATTTTAAAACACATAACCAGCTACAAGAGGCCAGCTGTATTGCTTCATGTCTTCAACAGTGGCCATACCAGAAGCCTGAGGAAGGGTGAAGGAAAAGGTGAGAATAAATTAATACACCTCTGGTATATTCTCTCAGTTTCCAATGATTTGTGGGCTGATGAAATTCAAGAACTGTAGGTAATATTGTGTTTAACTGACCTTGATATATTTTTCTTCTGGGCATTTGCCTAATTACTTTTTAGAAGCTACAAAACACTATGACAAGGAGCCCCTTAGTTCAATTAAACACCATGCAAAAAGCACTTCATGTGTTTCAAACAAATAATTTTGTTTGAATTTTCATTTCTTTTTGATATCATCTGTTTATTAAGAAAGAGAACAAACAGTCCCTTCCTATTCACTTTTTCCCATATTACTCCAAATTTTAAAGACTTCTGTCATATCCTTCTTCCGCAATCTCTTTCTCAACTGAAGCTTACTGGTCCAGCCATTAATCCTGTGTTGGGAGTCATTTCCTGCCCTTGCTTATCCTTTTTACTCTTCTTCATTTTCTCTAGTTCTACTATATCCATTTTGGGATAGGATTACCTTTCAGCAGGTGGATGCACATGCAGCAGCATGAGGATGTTTTTTGGTACGTTCTCTATTCCTTTTCTAATTATTCCTAACATTGAATTGCTTTTTGACTGCTACTGAGCATAAAAAGATGTTTTCATAAAACTATCTATTAGAACTCTGCGATTTCTTTCCTGAATGAGCTTTTTTACAGATGAGGGTGTAATAATGCCTATTTTTCCTTATGATACTATTATTAGAATTGCTTTCTAATGCTTCCCCGTATTCTTTCTTTGGTTTTTGCTTTGCTTTTTCAAACAAAAACTGAAAAAGGTTTTTATTCTGCATTCGTATTTTTGCTCCTTTTCAATTGTTTTCCTATGGCAGAATAGAAAAATGAAAGAAAGGGGAGAAAAAGAAAGGAAAAAAAGGAAGGAATGTATATGTTAAAGAAGTGATATCGAAGCAATATATTGATACTCCAGAAGATGTGTTTTTTGAGATGGTTACAGCATAGCCTATTGGAATGCCTGCCACACTCGCATGCTGGTTTAGTCAATAGCAAAGGAGTTAGGACACTTCTATAAAAATTGTGGGGACAATGATGTTATCCATATGTAGGGTAAATAGTACAAAGGCTGAGAACTTCTGGCTTGTAAAATGGAAGAGGAAGCAGAAGAGCCATGCCTTCACTACCTACTTTACCTACTTTTGTTACATAACTTCCCTTTTAAAGCCAGGGTGCCTACTGCTAAGACACAAGTAGGGAGTGCAGCTCCTGCTGCAGGGATGCAGGAAGTGAGGACAAGAGAGGATGAGGTTGTTCTAAGGTGGCAACAATCATTAACCACCTTTCACCTCGGGGAGAGCAGGAAAAACAGAACAAATCAATCAACCAACCCAACAAAAAATAGTTCTTTCCAGGGCTCTCTTTTTGCTGGTCTTCTGCCTCTCCTGGCTGGAGTGATGAGATTCTTAATCCCAGGGCAGCAAAATTCAATTTTGGCTACAATGTCAAGGAGTCGTAAGATAGCTCTGTAAAGCAAACACTAGCTGAACATGACAGAAATCACAGTCAATTAACACTGGAGTCATGTACCTGGGAAGGTGGTACTTCAACAAAGTACCTTCCCTTAACAAAGTTACAAGGCTTAGTTCTAAACTGTGGTAAAAGAGAAGGGGGCAGAAAAACAGAAATTATCTCTAGAACTGTGTAGATACTTTTTAGAGTTCTCTCTAGACATAGAGCTCACAAGGGAAAACCTGACCCACAGCTCGACTCTTGCAGGGATCTGAAGTAGTTGGATCTCCTTGTACTAGACAAACATCCATAGCGACTGCTTTATTTTAAATCTCTGCATGGTTTGCTTTGTTTTCACTTTTCCAGAAAGTCTTGAGTGACTTGTGACTTGAAGATTAATAGATACAAAATCGTGGGAGATCTGATCAGAAATGGCTTTCGTGTAGGAAAAGGGGTCTGCCATGAATGAGGTAGGAATCGGCATATTTTAGGATTTCATTCCAAAAGGCCATGAGGTACCCAGAATACATTTAAGGTCAAAGCGAAGAATATTCTCTTACAAAAAAGCCTCGGCTATTTGTTTCTGTAAACCAACACGCAGCCTCTTGGTGTGGCATTAGAAGCTCAAGGGAACACGTTAGCGCCGTCTTGACAATAACATTTGTCTAATTGAAATTTGTTTTAGACTTGGCAGTTCTTTCCAGCAGTATCCAACACGTTGGTAAGGGGTGAAAAGAGGTCTGAATATACTAACTATTTCCTTCTCCAAAATAAGGTATTGGGCACAGGCCAGCAGGCATACTTGAAGGATTTCACTGGGTGTTTGTACAGTTTGATTGAACAATAACGGTTCAGTTTCATAGTACTTCTTAGTTTGATTTAGAAAACAAAAAGAACCCTTAATTTTTCTCATATTTTCAGGTAGGCCAAAGCAATGGTGCAGGGTATATAATCTCTATAAAAAGGAAAATGTTTGCTTCAGAGGGCTGACTTTTCCTATCTTATTTGCAGATATCTAGCGTCCCTTCTCATTTTACTGTACATTAACTATAAGCATCCAGCTATGTTATTCACATGTGCCTTTTCATCTGGGCTTATCGTGATGATTCTTTTTGTATTATAGGAGTGCTCAGAGGTTCCAGACTTACGGCGACAACCATTTTACAAACCTAATGATGTGGTCCTTGCTCAAAAGAGCTTACAAATTTAAAAGGTCAAGAGAAGATAACACAGATGGATGCAACAGATGAAATAAGAACAACTTGGATCCCTGATGCCAGATATATGGGATTTCAAGAGCACTGGATAAACTGTTCATACATATGAAATGGCAAACAGCTGGCCTCATATCCGTGGAGCACTGGGATCAGGTCCTTTCTATATTGTGCCAGCAGAAATTCACTATAATGATTCCAAATTCTTTTCAAATAAAGCTCATTTCTTGATTTATTTTGATTGCAAATCCAAACCAAAAATAAAGTAACCTCCTCCCCTCCCTCAATCATGCTGGATTATAAGGAATTAAACAAAATAGGAGGGGAATAATCAATAAAAGCCTCAAGAGACATTCCAAAAGTGCAGCATCAGTACAAATCCATTTATAACTTCATATAATTCTTGCAAATCTCTAGCTCATAAAAGTAAATAATTTATGCCTCACCTGGCATCTTTCCACTACCAATATCTGAACACATTTGTTATTCTAAGCTTCACAAAACACCTGAGAGCAGGTAAAGAATAGAGATTACAGCAAGCACAGTTGAAGCTTAGCTACCATGGCAGCTGGATACCACATGATGATTTAGAGCCCAAATCTGGGCATAACAGAACAGCTTGTTGATCTCCTAGGGCAATGTGATTATCTGAGCTATGATTTAAGCTTGGTTAATGTGCCTAGTATGAAATACATTTGACTCTGCTCCAGTTTCTCAGAAGATGGCATTTCCAGAAACCTGGCACCCTCTGCTGCAGCATCATTGGTACTAAATTCAAGTAAAAGCAGTCTTTCTTGTTGGGACACCACCATCTCCTACAATTCTGGAATGAAGATCTCTCATCCACAGGATTCTAGCTAAGTTTACCAACATTTGTAGGCATGAAAGGTATCTCAGTGTTTGGTGAAGGGGCTGTACTCCTAATACTTTATTATAGGTGGAGCTCTGAAGTTCTGCAGAAGAAACTGGGTACATGGAAATAAAGGCCTTTTCAAGGTTAACAGCTAGATGAAAACATGATGAGATTAACCCTTTCTTTGAACATTTCTGCACCTTCAACTCCTCTCAGAAAACAAGTGTGTGATCATACAAACTAATTAAAGCCTAAATGGGAACTGGACACACACTTAATCTACATCGCAGGCTAATTCCACTGCTCACAGATTTACACACCCTGGTTAGCCAAGTACAGAAGGCTGTGAGGGGCTACCTCCAGAGTGCTATCTAGCCCATTCTGAATTAATTGAGACCCATCAGGCACATCGTGATCGCCAATAAAATTTCACAGAAGATGTTTATTCCCTAGTGTTGAACACATCTTGGGACATGGTATTCTGAGTCATTAATATCCAGTCACAGAGATTTCACACAGTCTCTTTGAGCCAAGTGATTGTCCACCACCCAGAATCTTAACGTCTGTGTGCCGGTGACTGTGACCTCCTCTTAGAAGAGGAGATGGCCTAGTGCAGAAGCACCTGTTTCCTATACCCATATTGCAGTAAAGTACATTGCTCAAATACTTGACTACAGCTTACCTAGTGATTTCATTGGGCTTCAGCCAATCTTTAGAGAGATTCTAACTCAATGTCAACACTAGGCAGCTGCAAAAATTAGCACAGCTGGTAACCCTACCACCACACCTGTGCCTGCTTTTGTAAATGGCAAATTACAATAATAATGCATCAGAACTCGATATGAAACTCAATATGAGAAAAACTGAGGAACAAAGAGAGCAACTTTTATCACTCAACAAAAGGAAGGATCGAATCTAAAACTGCTGTTGAGAAGCATCCGTAGATATATGACTAGCATTTTTAACATAGACTATGTAAAAAAATGAAATAGTGAGAAAACATATGCTAGGTGAGCCTTTTCATAGAACGACAGAACAGTTAAAGTTGGCAGGGGCCTCTGGAGATCATTTGATCAACTCCTGCTCACACAGGATCACCTGCAGCATATTAACCAGGACAACGTCTGGCTGGGTTCTGAATATCTCCAAGGTCGGAGACTCCACAACCTGGAGCAACTCCTGGGCAACCTGTTCAAACACCCTCACAGTAAAAAAGCTTTTTCTTAGGTTTAAGGGGAATTTCCTGTATGTCAATTTGCTTCTTCTGTCATTGAGCACCGCTGAGAAGAGTCAGGCTCCATCTTCTTTATTCCCTCCAGTCAGGTATTTATATACATTGAAAAGATCCCCTGGAGCCTTCTCTTTCCAGGCTACACAATCCTAGCTCTCTCAGATGATCGTCATATGACAGATGCTCCAGTCCCTTAATCATCTTTGTGGCCCTTCACTGCACTTGCTCCAGGAGATCCATACCTTTCTTGTACTGGGGAGAACATTGTACTGTTGTACACATGTGTAATGGAGACTTAAGACTGAACGGTGCGTGTGGTAATTTATACCGGTTTACAAGTCTTAAATGAGTTGGTTTTCTAGCTTATCATATAGTTCTAACTGTACATGAGAAAATTATCCTTGGAACTCATAGTTCTCAATTATACATCTACAAAGCCATTTACACTCCATATAGCGCTAAAGCAGAAAAAGTATACAGCTTTAAGTTACCCTTCTGGCTATACCTCCTCACTAAAGAAAGGATGTACCCACTGCTGCAGCATATTAAATAAGGATCAAGTACCCATTAAGCTGGATGCATGAGCAGAAAACTTGGACCCTGATAAAAAGGCCTGACTGCATCTTTTGGCTACTGCTTGCTTTAGCTGAAAAACTAATCCTTCTTTGCCGTATTTCAGTTAAGCTTTTTTTGTATATTCAGAACTTAAGGATTAATTAATTAGTGAAAACAAAGAAACAGTCTTTTCATTCTCCCTTTTTACACTACATCTTTCTAAGACAGAAGGATGGAGAGAACCAGCAGAATAGCGTTTGACGTGAGCGGAAGTTCCAGCAAGTACGTTTTTTCTAGCATCTTTAAAGTCTAACCTATGGAACAAATGTCAGTGACTTTTAAAGCTATTAGCCAACAAACCAAGGATGAATGTAAAATGCAATCAAGACACTTTGTTATTAGGTAGATTATAATAGGGCTTCCCAGATCTAGCTGACATTAGAGCCCCAAGCTATGGTGCTTCTTGTGGGAGACAAGTTAAACATGAGTTCTGTGCCACAGAGTTTATAGAACTGGGAAGGAAATGAAGTTCAAACAGTGAAAAATCTTCAAGGCCAATGACAGAAGGGAGCCATAGCCAGGACTGTAACACAGAGTGTCTCGATTCCCGTTTCAAAAGCAGTGTCTCTCATTTCCTGCCAAGTTCGAAGCCGAATGGAAGCCAAGACCTGTCATCGCCTCACTTGCAGAGTAAGATGCCATTCAGAGCTTTGTCAGTGACTTCTTGTTTGCAACTTGGGGGAAAAAATGCAATATGGCCCGATATCCTTGAAAGTTTACCACCTACAGATATAAGTACTGAATTGTGTAAACTAGCCCCACAAAACACCTCCTAAGTATATAACTACGTTTTTCTGCCCATTCAGGATCTCAGCAGGAGCTCTTGTGATAGCCACTTCTCTGGCATGTATTCCATCTCTAAAAAGACCTCATTCGTTCTCTCAAGGTCTGCATTGTTGCTGTGCTTTTAGGAAAAGAAACTGAATTAACTTCAGTGTAATGCTACCTTAGCATAATCTGGTCAGAGACCTCAGCTGAATCACTCCTTGAAGGAAAGAGCTTCCTCCCATGCATGCTGTAGTCCTCACCCCTGAGGATGGTGAATGAATCAAATGATCATTACAGCATCAGCTGTCTCCCCCTTCACCTCTGCTAGGTCAGAAAACTTGGTACCCAAGTCAGTCAGTGCATGATCAGACTCGAAGCATCAGAAGTGAAACAATTATCCACACAAGAATGGCTCTCAGCAGGGACAGCAACCAGGAAAAAAATAAAATAAAATAAAAGGCCAAGTTTAAGCTGAAATGGAAGCTGCCTAACTCAGGGAATCGAAGCTGCTACATGATCTGTTGTGCTTTCATCAGAAATCCTTCCCTGATTGTCAGTTGACAAGGATATGGCATTAGAAAGGTGACAGACTGCTTATGGGACTGAATTAGCACAGTTGACATCACCAGATAAGATAAAAAAAAAAAAAAATCAATATTTACTGGAAAGAAAAAAAAACAGAAAAAAAAAAAACAAAGCAAAATCAAAGCCTGTCCCTGTGCTGGGGACACTGTCACGGGGCCCTGCAACACCAACTAGGCAAGAGCACTAGAGACCCTTCTATATACGCACACAGACACAGAGCTTGTTATTCCACCTAAAGTTCAAGAGGGGAAGCAGTTTGCGAATGGTTTGTTAAGAGCAGAGAATTTCCCTAATTACCTCAAATCATCTCAGCTACGAAACTGTTTACACATGACTGTGCCAGGAAAAAAAAAAAGAAGATGACATTTTTCTGTGGCAACGTGGGGTTATTCAGGCTCTAATCGGTGAGAGATGTTATATTAAACAGATATGGGAGAGAAAAACCTTTGGTTACAATTAGCTACGCAATCTGACTCCAGGTGGAAGAAGATGTACTGAAGAAAGGATTGTGTAAAGATGGTCTTCCTATTTTATAGATCAAGGGCAGGAGTAGTATTTTAACGCTGGAATATGTATCTATATGATTTATCCATTACATATTCCAATTAATGTCTAAGCACCTAACGAGATGAGGAAAGTGCCATTATCCGACTGTCACTGTGAACAATACCGGCTGGAGAAAACTGAATGACTTGCCCATGAAAGAATTGGTCCTAGAGCTCCCTAGAGTCTCCACATGGGCTCAACTCTCCTTTCGACATCACTTGACTTTCTGTGCGCTGCAGTTTAGGAATAGAACATTTTCCCCTGAACCAGCCTGTAGATTCGCCGCCGTCTTCTGATCCTTCACCATTGCTGAAGGGAAGAGGGAAAAACTTAAACACATTTCTGACAAGGAAACTAATTCAAAGCGGTTTTGTTACATTTTGCACAACCTCTAATCGTGGAGAGCTTTTATTCGGAGTTTAAGTACCTCATTGTGGTTTAGCTTTTCAAAGTCGATTGACTTTGGAAAGGATCATCCCACACACAAGCTGAAGTGACTGATGTCTGTGCGTAGATGAGCAAGCAACGCTCCTGCAGTTTCAGGTTGGAATCCATGCAGGTAAAGTACATCATTGCTCGATACTCTAGAAGCAACTGGGGTTCAGTATTTTCCCCTCCAAAGTGACACCCCCCCCCCCCCCCCGCAGCAGAGTCCTTTCTAAATCATGGATGCTTGGAAGGAGGACAGGAGGCACCAGCATTGTACTGGAAGCAGCTTCACACATTACAAAGAATTGCCACATCAGCTGAAGAGGTTACAAAAATCTATTTTAACACAATCTACCTGCGATCTGTTTTCAATGACTCCCTTAAGACTCCTTAAATGTACATGCTCGAGATACTTCATAATAACCGCTATGTTTTACCATCCACCGATGATACCAGGCCCTGTGAGTAAAACCTCTGCTGACTACAAAAGGGAGATCATTTAGCAATACTAACATTTTTTGCTGCTCCCATGATTCTGTGAAGCATTAGATTCCCCTTCTCTGCTCCTCTCCTTCCCCTATCCAAAGCCATTATCCTCCCAAAGCTTTGCAAAAGCGTTTTTTATTTCCAATTACATACAAGAAGAACAAAGCCAGGTAACGGTCTGTAAGAACAGGGGCGTTTATTGCTAAAAGGATATGTCTTTTTTGTTAAAACAAAGAACCCATCCCTCTCAGTTTTTCACAAAATACCTTTTTGTAATTACTGCCTCTTCCAAAAAAAAAAAAAAAAAGAAAAAAAAAAGAAAATGAGAAGGCTCTGTGCCACCTGAAGCACTGGCAGTTCAAGATGACCAATAATACATGGAACAATTTATTCCTCCTCCATCCCCCCATCCCAAGAGAAAGAGTAGGAAAAAAATAAAATCAGGACGAGACCAAGCTAGCTTTATAGTACATTTACAAAACACAGCTGCTGGGGAAAACAAAGCTGTGGCAAAACTATTATTTGACTGTCATGTTTCTTTTTCTTTTTCCACTTCCTGGTGAGGTTTAACAGGATGACAGTTGCCAAGTTATTCTGTGAGCACCACAACTGCTAAAGTCCGGTCTCCTATCAAGTGGTGCATCGTGCTTAGACGCATGTGAGGGCGCTCATAGCCTCACTCCATGCAGGTTCGCCTCTGTATATACATGTGCAAGCTGAAACCGCTGTCTGACACCCCCCTTGGGGCGTTCCCCTGAGTGGGGAATCCACCTTTACGAAATATGCAGGAACTCCATCCACCTTTAAGACTTGTAGCCCTCAAGTCAAAATGTTTAGTAGTTGTTCAAAGAATTCAGACGTTATTAGAGACAGACATATAATATGCATAAAGTATTGGACTACATGGAGATATAAAGCCAAGTTAGAAAGACAGACATACTATTAAATTAAAGATTTGTACTACTGTTAATCAAGGCTTTAAACTACTGAAGAAAAAAAAAAAAAAAACACCTTTCTTTTTAAAAATATCTTATTTCCCCCAGTTTTGCTTTTTTGTTTTGCTCTACATAGATAATGATACTGTGCTAAGCACTAATAACCATTTGATTTTACAGAAAGCTAGCATTCTGTAAATTAGGATTTTATATATATGTGTGTGTATATATACATATATATACATATTTATAAAAAAAATGAAATAAATTTCATTGGTGTGTGAACTTTTAAGAAGCATTTTCAGAAGTATTTGTATTTAGAAGACAAGACTGCATGCATTTACTTATATCCAGTGCATTGTAGAGGTCCCAGTACTGTGCTGTTCTTTATGTTGCATGAGTCCATAGGAGCTGGGAACAATATATGCAGGTCAGCATGAAGAGAATCATTTGCTGGATGAGAGACATATCCAGACAGTTTGCCAGCACTCAGCTGATTCATCTTTTAACAAAATTATGCCTTCTACAAAAAATACTTTGAAAAAATACACAAGGTCACAAAATACAGCTCAACAAGTAGAAAAAAAATAGATGAACGTACTGGCTGGATTCTCTTCCACTGACTCAGACAAGTCTTAGAGAAATCTTTTCATTTCTGTGCCTCAGGATCTTAATTTGTAAAGTACTCAGTGATTTACAGTGAATTCAGTGTCTTTCTCAGCCTTTACATATCATACTCAGATCCCCTTTTGGGTTTATATGCTAACACTTTAAACTATCACAATACAGTTTTCATAGATTGTTGCATGATCCAGAATATGAACAGGTTATTATATTCGTTTTAAACAACATACTAGTTACCTAGTGAACAACCCTGTTTTCATTTGTAATATGTTTATAAAAGTTACATGTAGCACTGTATAAACCTATTTGCAAAGTGGAATCTGAGAATGAAGTTTGATCGTTTTTCTAAGTTCTTGGGATTTATGCTCTTTTGGGTTTATTACAAGGGCTTATCCTTGGCTCCTTTGGCCTATTGGTGCAGAGTGGCTCGTGCCCACGTTGTTCATAAACAGTCTTGGGTAGGGGGAAAAAAAGGACCCTGAATAACACTTCTAACAGAGCCTGCCCTCGGTACGTAGCTCACATAACTCTGAGGCTTGTGTCTCCAGCGTGATACAAACACTGACTTCAACAGTCCTTTGAGCAGTGGAGCCTTACAAGATCAGTATTGCCCCTGGCAAGCGGAGTATAAATTTGAAAACAGGGAGTCCACCATGGGTATGCTGCTAAGATACCACTCGAAGTCTTTTAAAGGCATATGGTCTGCACTAGCCACCTCCTCAAGGTTGTGAAGGACTCTACACAGATTCCCAAACCTGGGAGACTACATGAGAGGTGCTGTCTCAGACATCATTCAGACAACCCCCAGATACCTTTTATGAAGCCATCCGTTGTACAGGTTATTATTCTCTTAGCCCGAAGATTTCTGAATGACCATAAGAGAATCGTAGACCAGTTTCACCAGTGAAACTCCGGATGCCAGCTCAAGGGAATTCAGAAGCCCAGGGACATGGCCAGAGGGCATCAGGGCTGATGCTGCCTACTATTTTCTACAACTAGACTGAAGCCCCTGTTTCAACAACCAGAGGATATTTTCTCATGTGTATTCAAGACCTGAGTGCAGCAGGGCAATGGCTGAGTGTTGACCTGACTGACCTCAAGACATATAGTTCTGTGAGCCCAGCTGGGTGGCAGCTGGAAGAACACAGGAGCACCACGACTGCTGTATAACGCAGAGTCTGCACTAGGGTGCTCGTGGCTTTCTTTCTCATAGGCCACAACTCATCTTGGGTCTCTTTCAGGATGTATTGCCTTGATGTCTTCAGCTATGCTGTCCGTGAACCTAGCTAAAAGCGAAGAGGTCTCTTGAAAACAACGGCTAACAGATGAAGAAAAATCCACACAGAGCACTGATTACAAAATGTAACTTCCTCCTCTTATTTTAGAATAAATATACGTGACATGCAGGATTCCAGGAAAGCTAAAAGTTCAGAGGAATCTCACAAAAGAATTAGTGAAGAACTCCCATAGTCTGTTCCATGTCACCCTCCTTCCAGTGCCACACTCAGAGGTTGTCTTACACAAGGAGAAAACACTGCTTTATCCATCAGGAAGGCAGTGGATACTCCATCTAGTGCTGGAGTTAGCATACGCACCAGCAAACTGACATACAATTTTCAATGAACTGCCAGGACAGTCTGAGGACAGTTAAGATGTTTCTCAGTACTGACAGAAAGAGATAGAAGGGGGAAGGAATAATGAAGATCATAACTTCATCAAAATAACATAAGCCCAACAACCTGTTACCTGTTTGAAGGTGGATCAAAGGGTAGATGAACTGGTTGGTTTGCAGGGTGCACATGCTTCTGTTCTGAAAGTGTCAACATTTCATTCATGAACCTGCCCTCCTCTTGGGTACTGCAACACTGCATTCTCTAGCTGTTACAGGACTGTCAGCAAGACAAAACACTCATGTGCAGAGAAGACAAGAACAGCAGTGCATTCCAGGAGCCTCTCCTACCTCCACCATCTTCTAAGCAAAACCCACGCTCCCCACCTCCCAATCCACTTCTTCCAGAAAACAAATTTCTCTCCTAATCTAGGCTTTCGCCCCTGTGACAAAGGTGACCCTGAGGGCCATTATTTCTGAAATGGAAAGGGGGCACACAGGTTAGGGGGGCACTAAAAGGTTCCCAAACCTTTTAGCCCGAATTGTGTCTTTGATGCTCTTCACAAAGGTCACAGAACTCCTACAGCGCAACTGAGACCCTTGACCAGAAGTCTCGCACTGCTTTAACAGAATGAAAAATGTGTACATCAACATGCATTAGAGCAGTCAATCAGTATCATGGGCCTTCATGAAAAGCACCTGTAGAATTAAAAAAGCTAAGGGTAGGGCTCAGTCCTGTGAGTACTTCACAGGATAGAGAAAGACAAAGCCTCTGTAGAGGCTGGGAAGAGTTTCCCAACTCTGATAGAGTTGGGAAATTATCCCAAATTTAAGGATTGACTACTGGTGCAGTGCGTGCGAGTACTGCAGAGCTAAGCCTGGAGCAAATCTCTCTCAACTGCTAAACATCTTCCGGAGTTTCCTTCAAGAGAGCCGGAGGGGGGGAAAAACAAGACAAAACAAAAAAGAAACAAAAAACCCACCCCTCCCCACACAAAAACATGTACACAGTGGAGAGAGTCAGGGAACTCAGGAATTGAACTAAATCAAGTGTGGCTACATCATACAAATCAACAAGTTGTATGAGCAGGTAGGACAGCCCTTCAAAATAACAGGGGAAAAAAGCAAGTAAAATCCATGCTCTCAAAAATATCCCAGAAAGATATCACAAAGCACTGTATTCAGAAATAACTAATGGGAACTGGAGACAGGAGAGAAATGTATTTCTGCCAGATGAACCAAGACAGAAAAACCCACACATGGAAAAGCTAATTACTACTTGTTCAAAGAGAAGCAAACTGAAGACAGCAAGTACTACTGCGGCTCCTTTGCGCTGGTGCGTTTTGCCAGCTAACATAAGCAGTAAGTGACCAGAATAAAATACACCCTCTAAGCAACAAATAATTAGGAGAAGAGGGGCAAAACAAACGTTGTGCTTAACTAGCAGCTTTGGGTAATATGCTGAACTAACTCTAAGGGTCCATTACAGCCCTAGTGGATTTTCTACCATCAAAGCCCTTTGGGTTTCACTCAGGAATATCAATCAGATTCAGATCAGTCCTTATCTTTATAATTGGGAGGACTTTCCTCCTGACTTAAATTATTGTCATCTAAAAAAAAAAAAAAAAAAAAAAAAAAAGCACCCCTTTGAAGAGATCCACACATTTATAAAGAGCTAATTACATTGCTGAACATCCAGAACAGACTCATTATGAACTCACCATGTGGCACAAAAGTCATTTTTATTAGTGGCCTTACTCCTGCATCAAGCAAACCGAGTAGTGAAAATCCCTGCAGAAAATCCAAGCGTTATGAACGTTACCCTCTAGCATGCTAGGTCTCAGCAAGTAAGACAAAACACCGTAAGACTGCAACAACAAAGAGTTTATTAGAGTCTAGAATATATAATCACTGTACAGAAAACATTCCGAGTTAAAGTGTGAAATACTGAACCTCTCACTGGGCATTCTGGTTGCTGAGCCTGTTAGTTATGATTTAATTGGCGGCCTACAGCTGGCTAACTTACAGCACTTAAAAAAATTTTTGCAAGCAGGGAAGAAATGATTGTCCTTTCTAAACGATAACATTGCCCAAGGTGGGAAATAAAGAATATGAATCATATTTAAAACTTATTCAAGGTGCAAAGTTGGTGAGAGGGGAGGAGAGGAGATTGCCATAGTTTTGTGTTTTTCTGCACTGAGAAACTGTAGCCTTTCTGTTGTATTCTGTACACAGCCATATTCAGTACAGCAAAACTTTCCATTTCTAAATAAGAAATTATATTAACAGGTACAAGAATTTACCATCTAATGCCAGCCTCTTCCAGTTATCTTTGGCTTGGAAGGAAGTTGCTTACTTCAACCTTTGTGGCTCAATTATTTTCACTAGAAAGAAGTGCAGTAAAGTCGCAGGGTAAAGGATGGAATAAACAAACATCTTCCTTTAAAATATGCTTATTTTTAAACCTTCCAATAATACAGATTCAAAAAGCTGCTCTGTCTCCTGCTCTTCACACTACCCAATGTGCAGCTTTTGCCTTCTAAAGTTATTTGGGAAAGTCCACAAGGTGCTTGAGAAATCTCCTCCTCCATCATGTGCTGAGGCTTGTTTCCTCCTCAGGTAGGTGGAACGCTTATTTTCTCCAATACTAAAAGAAAACAAAAAACACAGTAGGACATTTATTAACCTGGTTTACATATAACTTTTCTTCTCAGAGAAGAAACTGAACTTCGGGTTTAAAAACATTGTAAAGCGCCTAAAGGCAGGTGATTTTCACAACGCTTCACTAGAACAAACAGCTAGGAAACCAACTCTATCCACCACTTGACAATTAGTTATTCTACACAGTCCTGCTGGTACAGTTCCCCTATTTTATTTGGCATGCAAGATCTGCTCCTCCAGTAGGAGGAACAGCACAAAAGCCCTGTACTGAAGGAAAGAACCTACAATTGCAGGAAAGTAATGGGAGAGTAACGCTTAGAGATACCTAAAGCCAGTTCGCAGTTATAGTTTAAACCGAGCTCACTCCTAAACAGAGAGTAACAAATCATTAATATAACCCTAAATCAAGCAGCTACATTTTATCCCATCCCCAGGTTTCACTTTTCTATCACTACTTAACCTAAGCCCAGGATGCAACTCCATTTGGAAATTTACAAGGAAAATGAAATAGGAAACTAGTCACTTCAATTGGCGTTTTTTTGTGTTTTTTTTTTTAAACCCCTACAGAGGAAAGAAACAAAAAAATTGTTAAAATGAAAGTGACTCTCTGGGGGGAAACAGCTATCCAGTCTTTATCAGTATGAACTGAAATTAGTATGTGCTTTTTCTCCTCTTGAGAAGTCTTATACAGTGCCATCAACTTATATTCTATGTTTAAATTATTAACTTTGAGACAATAGTTTTTTGATATGCACCAAGAAGGAAAGAAAGAAAGAAATACTATATAAAGAGGCCTGTAAAATATGTGATTAGATAACAGATTAAAGATGCATTAAAAAAATACAACTAAAGGCTTCATAACATGGTTTTGAACTGAATCCAATTTACAATAACGTTACAGAAGAAAAGTGTCAATTGGATGTCAAAATACACAGACTGCTTTTTACAAGCACTTTACTTACTACACATTGACATACAGAACACTGATACACAACGCTTACTAAAACCACCAGCCTTATTGAAAAGCTCTTAACTGGTGCAGCAGACAGCATAGATGGCTTGCTAGTGCTTGCAGGCCTATTTTGGAGGCAGTAAGAATAAATATCTATAGATAAACAACTAACCATATGCTGAAGGGCATTTCAAATGAAAAATTGCATGGCTTAAGGCTAATCTGCTGTTTAGGCAGGCATCATAATACCTATTAAGACTTTAAAAAAAAAAAAAAAAACAAGACAATTTTTACTACTTTTTTGAGCAAGGCCATTGGCAATTCAATGCAGCATTATACATGAAAAAATTGAAAGCTTCAATTGGCCATTGTATAAGATGACCACTTTATTGCAAATTCAATTATGCATTAATTGTTCATTTGTTCAACGATTTACAGACTCTGAAGACTCCAGCAGCAAGTTCTTTAAAAAAAAAAAAAAGTTGCCTTAAAGAGTAAAGATAATGATTTCGACTAATGAGGTACTAAATATCACTAAAGTACCCTACCTTGCTTGCAATACGTACAGAAGACATCTGTTACACTTAATGCTGATGGATTTAAAAAAAAAAAAATTTTTTTTGATGTAACTAGTCCTCAGACTCTTGTCAACTGATGATTCACTTCTGACTATTCTTCTTGTACCCTCCTTTTATAAGCATTAAATGCTCTTGCAGTGGGGAGCCTGCAAGTGTAGTTATTTATAGAACATGAATAAAGGCAATAATCTGAGCTCTGAAACTAGCAGAAATCCTACACCGCGTGGAGCCAAGAGATGCCTTAGGTACTTACAAAGCAACATATTACTGTTTACGTTTCAGGCACCTGAACCCAACGGCAGAATAGGAAAGCTCAAAGGACATAGGTGCCAAACTCTACAGTGCACGTGGAAGGGTTATGACTTCAGAAAAAAACAGCTCCAAAAGCCTCCATGCTGGAGTCCAGTGTCAGCCAATTGGAAGGGTGAAAAACCTGAAGTGAGACAGCCGGAGCAGGCCTACATTGGAGGCTGTCACATCTGCTTACTTACTGTCTAAAATGCAACGCTCACGTGAGCGGGGGCTTGCTTTTTTAACTCCCAAAACATGAATGGAAGATGTGATGTATGCCTGCCGTTCTACATAATAACCTGTGGCTTTTAACACTGTTCCTTGGAGCTAGAAGCCTTAGGTTTAAGTTCTTGGCATCTTTAAATATTCTGAACAAATCCAGTCTGTGATTTTTAAAAGCAGTCAGAAGCGCTGCAAAAGAGTCAAGCAAGAACAAGTCTGACTGGAAAAAGAAAAGGTCACTTGAATCAAATCTGTAAACTGGCTTACTAATACAGACTTCACAAATGCAATAAAAATTATCTGGGAGAGTCTGGCAGTCACTTAAAAATAATGAAGTAAAAAGATTATGTCTAAAGGAAAAGAAAAAAAGGTGAGTGTCTGGATGCAATTAAAAAGAAGGTCTACGCACCTACTGGATGCACTTTAAAGCTTAATCTTGCATCTTTGCAATGATATGAGCGTCGTTTTTTAAACCTCAAGGCAGATGCTAGATATTTTTCACCCTGCTTTACGAAACTACCGACCTACACCCTGTAATCAAAGCAATGCATCATGACTGACAACACATATGCAACACTTCTACATAATTACACTTCCCTTTTTCGTGAAAAGGATCATCTTTATTACATATATATGCAGACAGAAATGACATTTTTACTGCTTATCCTGCACTGTAATGCTGCTCTTGAAAATAAAATTATAGTTTACAGCAAACACCAAATTAGGTGGATAGTGTTTAGCTCAACGGATAGCCGTAACAACTGTTCTCTTCACAATTTGTATCAGATTTTCATCAGCCTTTTGGAAAAGGAACTGATTAAAAAAATACTGACACTAACCGGCTTCTGAGATCAAGGTTTCATTTTTCCTCTGAATTCCATGTCTTGTTATGAGACTAATACTTAAGGCAAACAGACAGTGCGATAACTTAAATCCCTGATAAACAAACTAAAAGTGTCAGAAAGCTTTAAAGAAAAAAAACATTATAAATTCAAAGATGAAATCAAATGCTTTTGTGAACACAGTTTTACTGAACAGGGGAATTAAACGTTTTATTATCTTATAGTGGTCTATAGTAGGACAGCACATACACAGGTGGCTGAACATTTCATTCTTCACACTACAGCAGGGATTTTAATACTAGAAGTAGCAGAGACAATATTCTTCCACTGCCACCTCAGAGCATTATCAAGAATCAAAGAGCAGTTGAGGATGGAAAGCACCTCTGGAGACTGTCTACTTCAGGTCCCCCTGCTCAAAGCACAGTCAGCCAGAGCAGGTAGCTCAGGACTTCGACCAGTCAGGTTTTGAGTACCTTCAAGGATACTATACAACCTCTCTGGACAATCTGCTCCAGTGTTCAAACACCCTCACAGTAAAAAAAACAAAACAAAACAAAAAACAAACAAACAAACAAAAAACAAAACAAAAAAACAACAACTTAGTTTTTTTTTTTTTAAATAGTTTCCTGGGTTTCAATTTGCACTCATTGCCTCTTGTCCCATCACTGAGCACCACTGAGAAGAGTTGGGCTCCACCTTAACCCCTGCTTTGCCCTCAAATCGGGTATTTTTACATACGGATAAGATGCTCCCCGAAGCCTTCTATTCTCTAGGCTGGAGTCCCAGTTCTCTCAGCCTCTCCTCACGTCAGATGCGTCAAATCCTTAACTATCTTCATGGCCCTTTGCTGGACTTGCCCCCACATGTCCTTGCCTCTCTTGCACTGGGGAGCCCAGAACTTGACACAGCACCCCAGACGGGGGCCCACCAGTGCTGATTAGAGGGGGAAGCATCACCTCCTTTGACCTGCTGGCAATGCTCTTCCTAATGTGGCCCAGGACAGCGTTCACCTTCTTTGCTCCAAGGGCGCACTGCTGGTTCATGTGCAACGTCACGTCCACCAGGACCCCCAGAGCCTTTTCTGCAAAGCTGCTTTCCAGTCAGTTGCCTTCCAGCCTGTTCTGGTGCATTAGGTTATTTCCCCAAATGCAGGACACGGCATTTTTTTGAGCTTCATGAGATACCTTCTGGTGCATTTCTCCAGCTTGTTAAAGTTTCTCTGAATGGCAGCACAAACATCTGGTCTATTAACCATTCTCCCAGTTTTGCATGTTGTCCAAACCCACTGAAGGTACACTGCATCCCATCATCCAGGTCAGTAATGAGGATGTTAAACAATATTGACCCCAGTATTGACCCTCGGGTCCACATCTCTAGTGACTGGCCTCCGGTGCACTTTGTGCCGCTGACTACAACTCTGAGCCCAGCAGGTTAACCAGTTTTCAATCCTCCTCAGCGCCCATTTATCTAGTCCATATTCCACCAGTATGCATATGAGGATGTTATGGAAGTCAGTGTTGAAAGCCTTACTAAAGCCCAGATGAATAATATATCCTGCTTCCCCCTAGCCCATTGCACTAGTTATTTGATCATAGAAGGCTATCAAGTTGGTCAGGCATGATTTCCCCTTTATAAATACACACTGACTACTCCCAGTCACCTGCTTGTCCCTCACGTGTTTGGAAATGTTTTCCAGGGTAATTTGCTCCGTCACTTTCCTAGAGACTGAGATGAAGCTGACTGTTTTGTAGCTCCCCCGACCCAGCTCCTTGCCCTTCCTCAAGACAGGGGTGACATTTACTTCCTTCCAGTCCTCAGGAACCTCCGATCGCCACGACCTTTCAAAGATAATCAAGAGTGGCCTTGCAATGAATCCCGATCAGGCAGTCTATAGCAGACAAACAAAACGTTGCCTGTGTTGGTCTGCCTGCTAATCCTGACCCATAAGCTCTCAGCTGGCTCACTGTCTGTCCCCAGGTAGAACCCCACGCATTCCTGCTGCTCTCTCACATAAAAGGCAACTCTACCTCCTTGCCTTCCTAGTTTGTCCTTCCTAAAGAGCCTGCATCCATCCATGGCAGTGTTCCAGTCATGTGAGATGTCCCACCTCACGTCTGCGATCCCAATGAGATTGCAGCCCTGCAACTGCACACAGGCCTGTAACTCCTAAGGCAGGAGGGAGCTTTCCCATAATGTAGTCCTGCAGGCACTTCCTTATTTATGTATGCTTTAAGTGGGCCCTCCTCAGCCCTCTTCTGTTGATTAGGAGGTCTCTTTTTGTCCACATGAACCTGTATCCTTTGCTTGCCAAACAGATCCACCATGTCCTCGCTGGACTGTGGGTAATCTCCTTTCCCTCCCCAGTTGCTCCCAATTCAAAGGTCTCATCATGATGGTCAACCTACCCCACTTAGGTGGATTCTGTCTCTTCCTAGCAGTCCCTCCTCCTCAAAGAGGTTCCTATGGTCACAAAGACCAAATCTTTGCTGCTGACATCAGCTGTGCTACCAGCTGTTGTCCCACAGGGTCCATCCACTCCTCAACACCTTTCTCCCTCACTGGCAGGATTGAGGAGAAAGCCACCTGGTTTGGACAGAAGTAGTTAATGCTTGACATGCTCCAACTCTCCCCTGGAGAGCACTAGGAGGTAATAGTCTAAGGGTTGGACAAACCACAGAAGTCTCTCCACCGTATGCCTGATCCAAGCCCCTAGCAAGTAGCAAACTTCCACAGACAGGTCAGGTCAGCAGATGGAGGCTCCATCTACCACAGCAGGGAATATGTGAGAATCTCTCTCTACTGTCATTCACTGCTTCCTTCCTGGTACTGCTGCATGGCTCATGGTCTGCTGGCTCAGATGCTTTCTTGGTCAGACCTTCCAGCCCCTAATCTGCTATCAGGGCACTGGATCTGGATCTGCAGGTGGATCAGGAGCCATCCTCTAGATTCCAAAAATCACAAACTTCCAGCCTTCGCCATTCTGGGAGTCTCCATTTCCCAAACTGTTAAGTACAGACTCTGCCTGCTCCTCCTCCAGTACAGTTGGGGTTCAGGCTCTTGTATCTGCAGGGTCTCAGAAAAGATCCAGTCAATCTCTTTCTTGTCAGTCCTGATGCTGTGCAGTTTGCTGACCTCCTTTTACAGCTCCTTTACTTGGTGACACAGATACCACCACCACACATCTCCTGCGAGCAAGGAGCCCATCTCCTGCTGCTTGTGCCTCACTGAGAGGCCTTAGACACTCCCTGCAGCCCCAGGCCTGCAGAACTGCCTCCACCCTCAGAAACTCCATCTGGATTGAGGCCTCCAACATTACAATGGCTGCTGGGGACTGTGCTTTGTGGAGCGTTGCCACTGTTGCAGGGGACCTGGGTGCAGAGTTCCCGGCCTCCTTCTGTGCATCCTGCTGAGCAAGCTGCAGCGTCTGTTAGTTTGCATTCCAGCTAGCTATCTTCATCAGCTCAGAGTACTGCACAGAAGGTTTATTCTGTCACACAGTAGATATATCTGCAGGAAGTCTATCAAAGGCAGGAAAAAAGGCAATTCACCCTCACTCATTTACTTCAAGACCAGACATTAAGGAGTTCTGGATCCTTCTCTCATAGACCTCAGGCTTTCCAATTTGCAGTTCTTACCCTTATGAATACAATGAGTAACATCCCACAAAAATGAATCAATTATATGCAATAAAACAAGTTAACCTCAAAACATAGAGCTTAACTCCCCAATTTTCCTCCAAAAAAAGGAGTTTCAAGGGCACATTTTAAAATCTCATTTCGTACTGGGTAACCCTGTTCCATGGCTTCAGAAGAAAACAAGTACGGAGCCAACGACCAACAAAGAGCTGGCTCAATTTGAATTAATCAATTTAAAATCTTATTAAATTCTAGATGAACATGAAAAAATATGGTCCCTTTTAAACTATTTTTATTAATAGCTCTACCCGACAAAATGCAACTACTGCAGAAATACTGGTGCAACATATGAAAATATCCATTTATCTTAAAAAAAAAAAAAAAAAAAAAAACGGAATGATGCACGTTTTAGAGCAAAACCTGTTATGAAAATCCATGAAACGCTCAGATCTGATTCAAATGTTAGATTCCTCTTACTGTACATAACTATTAATCAAAACATACACATACCTATCCAAAATACCTTAGACAGTATGTTTGCTGAGGTACTTCAAAGAACTTTCTAGCACCACTGAGGGCTTGCTCCCCAGTCTCGGAAGAACACTCTTTGAACTTGTTGAAAATGAACTAAAACACCATAAACAAAGAAGGTAAGCACTGAACTTACTGTTTGCCATCTCTCACCTTACCCAGTTCTCAAGAAAGACCACCAACGGAGAAGCTACCTCACCTGGGCAAACTTGTGTATCTGCTCCACCACAGCTGCAAAGAGGGCATGGACACTTTCATCAATTAGACTCTGCATATAATGTACAGCTTCTTCATCGGATAGGTCCAAACGGAACTTGTCTTGCACCTGGGGCAGGGGGAAGAGACGAGAGGAAAAAACTCTCATCAGTTAGAGTACGTACTAGTATACCTCATCTACATAGTAGCTAATATGATTTAATTCTCTTCTAAATTTCTGCAACGGAAGTAATTACTCCTAAATTCCAACACATCATTGGCAATTCACAACTTTATATGAAATGTCTACTTTTAAATTTAAACTGTTATGAAAAAAGAACAAGCTATTAAAAATTTTGGTGCATTTTCCCCCTATCTTCAGCTAATCATTTCAAAGCCCCAAGCTAGAAAGTCAGAAGTATCTGGACATAAGAGTCTAAACAGAACTGAAATGCTTTTTTTAAAGCATGAAAAGGTGAAAAGGAGAAAAGACTCAGTATTTGCTCTGAGAGAGTGAACGCCAGCTTAAAAACAAAACACAAATCCTTCAAAAACCCATATCTTCGACATATAAAAACCTGAAAGACTCTGGGTGAGCCTAACAGCTGGTGAAAGCCTGTAACGTTTCTTTATTCTAAGTTTAATTTCAGACAAAAACTATATTTTGGAAATTGCAAGGCAATTAAGTGGAAAATCTAGAATCAGAGGAAATCAGTCCTGTCAGAATTGATGTTTATATTGCAGGTGAGAACTTGATCAACTCCACTTACATCTACCATCCATGAACAGTTGGTTGGAGACACTGCTACCTCTGACATCATTTATTCTTTTGACAGCAAAATATTTCAACTATTGTACCAGTATTTTAGATGCATCTTCCCCGGTACTTGCAATTTGTATATGAATTAAAAGCTGAAAGCATTACAACTAAGAATAAAGCAACAACATTGAATTTCCTTGTTTCAGCCTCAGGCAAAGCCTTGATCCATGAATATTTACAGAAGTAGAGTGAATGCCTTTTTGTGAATTCCAACTAACTCCATGGCAATAGTTCAGGACTGCTCCAGATGGTATCTCTCAGAAGCACCTTTACCACAGACATGTCTTCAGTAATTTTCAAAACTCATTCAACCAGCAACACACAATTAGCAACAGCTTAAAAACATCTGCAAAAAAAAAAGATCTTGCTTTTCAGGAACTTTATTGCTATTTTTAAATGAGAGGAACCCAAGTAAGTTTGGCAGACATGCCTTATGCCTCATATCACTTATGAGAGGCAAATTGATAAGTAACTACTCTGGATGAGTTCTAATAATCCAAAGTGCAGATCTGAGGAAATGCTACAAATACCATAGCACCATTTTCTAAGTTTTTGGAAGAGTTGGCGATGGAGCAAGGTCTGCACATAGGCAGGACAAACATTCAGAGTCCTTCTGAAAAAAAAAAAATTAGTTTGTTACTGGTATAGCACTGATACCTTTGGGTGCTCAGTTTGGAAAGCCATTTGTGCTGTTCAAGAACTCGCAATGAGTCCATGACCTCTCAAAATAAAATTCAGGAACCTAAAAATCCCAGCGTTCTCTAATTCTAACCAAATCTTTAAAATTCCTAGCCACCTTGCAAACTAGTGTTGATCACTATTTTAAAATTACCCAGCAATTTTACATTAATTGCAGAAAATGAATCATTGCAGAAAATGAATCACCTTACTTTTATACTCATAAGATAAAGTTTGAGTGATGTGAGCTCTTGTGGAGACCACCATGTCCATTTACTTCATTATGCAAGAGCCTGAACTATAGGTGTAACCATATGAAATGTTTTTTGCATCAAGTCTGTAGCTTCTGGTTTTACCCATAAAAATATCTTTTAAAAGAGTCTTTATAGTGAGAGAATCCATCACATTCTAGGTAAGTTGTACCAACGATTAATTGTTCCATTTAAAAATCATGACTTATTTCCTATCTGAATTGGTCCAGCTTCCATCCCAAACAGTTGAACCCACTAAAACTTTTTACATTAAAGAATTGCCCATGAGAAATCTTTCTCATGTGACAACTATCAAATAATCTAAGTCATTTCTTAACCTTCTTCTGATTAAATAGACTGACTGTAAGGCAGAATCAAGTTTTTCCTGAATACTTTCCATTTATTAACTGTTTCAAGCATTGGCAAAATGGTAGACAAATTATTTCAGCAATGTTCTTAATAGGTTGTGTTACTGAGATAATACAAACTGCTCTTCTCTCTCTCTCTCTTTTTTTTTTTTTTTTTAATCTTTTTTATGTACCAGGGATAATGCATATGCAACCAGCCTCTATGACAGCAAAATACTCAAGAGATTTCAGTTTATCATTACTTGGCATCCTTTTCAAAGGAAATGTATTCCAGAATTGTGCCCTTCAATGCTACAATAAGAAGCATAAGATAGCCTGCCAAGTATGGAAAGATAACACTGCTTCATTCAAAATATAGTTAAAACTCTGTTGATGTGCTTGAAGTAAGTATAAAATGAGTTTTTCCTCAACTTCCTCTTAAAAAGAATTTTGATCCATATGAAAAAATAAAATAAGCTGGAAAAGTTCAAACTCTCAAGGAAGCAAGCAAGACAGAATTAGAAAATATTTCAGGCTATTATAGATCTTTCATCTTCATAACACACATGAGAAGAAAAGCCTTATTTTCTCTCAAAGACATTTTTAGAGGATTGATAACCAATAAAGCACACAGTACAATGTAACTGAATTTAATGGGACTATTCACACACTTACATTTATGCATAAGCTTAAATACCTTCCCAAATCAGAGTATATAAGTCTAACATGTTTATTTTCATGTTCATGGAAAAGGTGACGCAATAAGCATTCAGCAAAAATGCTAACCGTAGTTTCAAAAAAAAAAAAAAAAAATCACTGTCATGACAAATTCTTTTATATAACTCTAATAATTAAGCCAATTCAGCCATCTTCTGATCTGCTCATAGATTAACATCTCAGAAAGTCTAGGACTTACTAATGTTAAGATTCTGTCTCATTCATATGGAATTAATGGCTATTTAAATTTCCTACCACCTTCCCCAGGAACAGACTAACACACTGACAATATGTGGAAAGAAATTTACCCACAGTTAGATCCTAAAATAAGCGTGCAATTTAACAGCAGAATCAGATGCTGCTGACAACTAGATCTTTGCATGAAAGTTTTTCAGCACCGCAATTAAAAGTAACTGCTGCAATCTGAGAAAAAAAACTGGCAAGATGAGAAATTACTTCTTGAGCTGTAACAGCAGCAACAAGATTAATATACACTGGATTAGGGTTCTTGCAACAAAACCGATAGGAATTGTTATTTGAAATCTCTTAGATGCAAAGCAAACTGTACACTCTGAAAGCCAACAGTTTCTCACAGAGCAGGCGCTACTTAGCAAGATTTCTGTATGGTGTTAAAAAAAGGAAACAAATTTTGGGGTCAGGTTCCGATGAGTTACACAATTATTTCACTATAAACACTTAAGAAAAATGGGCACCATGAAGGTGTTTGTTTATAAGTTTATATGAAATATTTACACAGAATTCTCACTTTAGCATTTTATTAAGCAACTCTTCTTCATTTGCTGTTACCATCATTTCTCATTGTTAGTCAAAGAGAACAGAAATATACTGGATCAGTCTAGTTGAATTGTTGCTTTGTTTCCAGAAGGAAAAGTTTTAAACCTCACACTATACACACATAGTAATTTTAAACATATAGTCCATCAGGTCTCAATAGTAGTTTCTGAATGCTTAAGGATAAAAAGGTTGGATAAAGAACTACAGCATCAATGAAAATCACAATATTTCACCTTCAGGCTCAGAGCTGTCCACTTCATATCCACCTGCACAGCGTATGATTTAGTAATAAATAGAGGGTAAAAACCCAAACTCAGTTATGTGAATTTGTACGATTAGGAATTTTGTTATACTTCAGTTAATCTGAAGCGTCGCGTAAGAAAGCCATTGATAGTCATCAAGGCACAAAGTTTTCCAAGAAAAAAGTGAGAATGGGAAGGGGAAGGGGCCATGACGATTAACCAGAAGGGACAGTTCAGAAGAAAATACAGGGGGTAGTGGGAAATAGTGAGAGGGAAGTACTGAAGTATGAATTACTTTGAGTTGGACTAATAAATCAAGTCTATAAAAAATAAATACTAAAAAGTAGTAGATCTTTACTTTCTTCAGTCTTTCAGAGAAGGAGAATTCAGCAAGGTAAGAATCTGAGAAAAGGAATATAAAAAGGGTACCCTACAATGTAACCAGGAAGAAATACTACTATGCACCATGGTTATCAGAACTAAATACTAAAGGCTTATCAAAATGTAGTTAAATCATAATCGAAGAAAAGCATTATAAAAGGAGGAACTGAAGATTCAGCAGCTACCTCAGCTTCCCCAAGCTAGAGATGAAGGAGTCAGAGGTCGAGCACAATGTGTAAACACACTACAATAACGTACACGCGTGCCTGCGTGTGTATTTCTAAATGTAACTGAAAGCATTAACTAGGAGATCTTGTGTTGCACAAAGACAAAAAGCACCCATACAGCAGCACTCATTTTTAATATGGGCTAAAGCTGTACTTTATTTGTAATGAGATCAGAGTTTACAGCTACATCGTTATGCTTTCTAGAATAGTCTAGGTGCAAGTTTTAAGGTGCCAGCATATAGGAAAAAAGAATTAAAAAAAACAGACAACAGGTTTGACTACATTTTTGCTGCAGAAGGACTATCAGGTCTCAGTCAAAATGAGAATTACCTTCCCTTCTCCTAGCCTTCCAAAAGCGGTGTCAAATGGTCACATCTTCCATAGCTTGTAGAAAACCCAAGATCCTATTGTAACACAGTCTGATCAAAGTAAACATATACTAGTATCCCATATCCTCGTTTCTGGGATACAAAAATTTCCAGACCATTTGCCTATGTAAAAAGAGAACACTGTAATAGATGGAGCAAACTTATTCCATTAGGGCCTCAGACTGCAGTAGAAATTAGGCTATTTCATGGAAAACACTAGTACTAAATAAATAGCACTAAATAATAACACTAAATAAAACACATACATACCTGTTTTAAAAATGGAAAACTTCAGAAAATAAACTTTTAGGTCTATTTATGTTTCATGTGATGATTCACTAGAACCAACGAACCTGCAAAGTTAACTCAGGGGCAAAGAGATCATAACATCAACCAGAACAATGCACAGCATTAACTGCATAATATATAAGTTCATACTCGATTTTTGCTTGAAGTGTCTCCAAGAACTCAAAAGACTGATTTTTGAACAAACTATCAAGTGTGTTGTACAAAGCACAAGTTGATTTCATTGAAAACTCCCAGCCATGCCCACTGAACACTGGACAGCAATAACGAGGAAAGAAAAACCTCCCAAAATGTCCAATCATCATATTAAAAATTGCAGTTAAGCATCTAAGGTAACAGAAGGGCTATGTTCTTCATTCAGGTGATCTTATCTCCAGATTATCCTTTTCCCTTTTGGTAATTTTGCATTTTTAGATGCATGACAGGCATAGTATTGAGGGGTCATACACCATTTCAGAAATACTGCTAGCGCAGTTAAGTGCACTTCATTGCAAGTTTTCAGATTTTTCACTTACATTTTGCTCCTTAACCACAACCTCCCCCCTTTTGGAGTCATTCCACCCTGCTCTGTCAAGTTTGACCTACTCTACTATAGAGACCATAGCTATCCTTGAATTAAGCTCAGGAATTTGTTTTTGACTAGCAAGCACTTTCTCAACTGGAGTCAAACGTGAAGCATTCGCCATTCTCACGAGCAGTTCCCAAGAGCATTGCTGAAACGGTACCTAAAACGAATTACTAGGTTCTTAAGGTTCAACATTAAGACAAATATTTTTACAAAGTCTCATGACGCTTTTACAAACTTCTCAGGGCAATATCGGCATCCATACTTCATGGACATCTGCAGCTAAACTTCATACAATTACTGAAGACGACAGTAATACATGTTGAGCAAGGAGATCACATACACATGACAAGTGTTTCTCAAACAATCCTATTGATATTTCATTCTCACACTAATTAAGTCAGTCATTCTGAAGACTGCTGGCTGCTCCGGTATTTCTGCTTCTGGCAACATTAACCAGCACTGTTAGTGTTTACTGTAACTACTAGCTACATAATTTTATCGCTAGAATAAAGGATTGCTCTTTGCAAAGTCAGCTACTTAAATTTAAGAGAAAATTCAGTATCGCTTTGATTGGGTCATAACATGCATTGGACATAAGCATCCCGACCATTGCTAAAATTGGAGGTAAAATCATTTAAGAGCAGAATAACAGAATGCTCAGTGAGGTTTTCATGATTATTTTTATTGCTTTGCCCTAAATTTTTTACCAATAGTCAGCATTCAGTGTTCAAGTAGCAAAAACAGGTTTTAAATTCCTGGCTTAATCAGTATCACATTTCATCTTTTCCAGCAAAGGATTTTCTTGCTTTCCTCATTGCTTGACTGCAACATGTTCCAAACAACACATTATACAAACTACTCAGATGCTCTATTTGCATGAATAATTTTATTTATAAGGCTATTCTGATATCAGCTGTTGTTTAAGACTTTCATTTGAACAAACTGCAGTTTCTAAACAAGTCTGTGTAGTCTTTTGCAGCGCTTTTTTTTTTTTTTTTAAATAGAAGCCAGTAAAGGCATTAGTGAACATCTCTAAACTGAACTTCCACAAAAACAAGGGTTTCAGCCTCTGCGTTATGTAAAGATGATATTGTTCCAGCTCAGAATTTCATCATTTTGGCCAAAACATGTAGTCAAATAGATGGCATGATATGAAGTAACATGAGCAAAGGTGTGTTCTCACATACAATTCAATTTGGGGTTTATTCCATATTTTTAGATTTTGAAATGAATTAATATGCGTGCATAAATCATCAGCCCAGAAACGCAAGAACAGGGTGTGCAGCTGCAGCATCATTACCCAAATGGATAGAAAGATGAACGTCTGTCGATGCAAAATAAGCTCAGCATTACTGTGATGCTTTTACAAAAAATAAACCTGTCTCACTTCCCCAGAGCAGGAAGTAAACACAAATACTAAAGCAGAACAGACCAACCAGACAACACTGAGTTTATTTCTCTTACACAGGAATAAAACTAAATCTCCTCTTAGCGTTAATAAATCTCAGAAATGTTTCATAGCTCCACCTTTTAGAAACGTTGCCATTTTCAGACAGCTGAAGAGGACAGATATTCATCCACTCCTGTCTAAGAAAGCATGCCAAGCATTAGAAGTCTCTTCTGTTTTGCTAAATTGTGAACTCAGCACTTAATTATCCATTTACTGACTTCGGGGGAGGACAGGGAAGGGAGAAAGACAACAGGGAGCTTTGCTACAATCCAGATGAAGTGACTGGCAAAACTCCTCATAAATTAGTTCAAGCTTAGGGGGAAAAAAAAAAAAAGAAAAAAAAAGATAGCTCCAAAACACTTTGTGAACCTCAAGTCAAATCATATCCCTGCTTCAGCTTTTCTGCCTCTAGGACAGGAATCATTTTACTTGGATATGTTCAACGCCAAATAAACAAAATGAAGCATGCCTCCTCTCCCTTCCTGCCAGTTTCCAAACACTCTTATAACTCATTTCTTTCTTACCAAGTGTGGTGAGACCTAGTTGTGAAAACAGTGGGGGCTACACTCTGTGGAAAGAAAACTATCTACCTTGCAGAATCATTTGAAATTAGCCTTTTCCTGCATTTACCAAAGGTGCTATCAAAACTGAAAAGGGCTCCTTTCACAAACAGCAGTTATTAGAAAACTGAAGCCAGGTATTGGAACCATACCTTCACAATAACCTCGTGGATAAATGCAACATTTGCAGCATCTCTGCAACACCTTCTTTAATCAATGGGCACTTGAAATGGAGTTCAGTCAATTAGAACACTGTCCTTTAATGCCTGCCGAGTTCTTTGTGTGCCAATGAATCACTGGTCCCTGATGTTTTCTAATTTAAAGGTCAAATTTGCTACGAAGGACAGATACAAGCCATCTGGCTTTGCTGCAGAAAAATCAAAAGCTTTTTTTTTTTTTTCCCCCCCTTTGGTTAAGAGGTGACAATGCTGAATACATTCATTATATCTGAAGAGCAATGGTCTATCTATTCTTTATGCAGAATTAGCATTATAATTGACTGTAGATTTTAGTCACTACTACTTAAAAGTTATAGCACTGGCTAAATTAAAAAAGCAACAATTAGCAATAAGAATTGCAGCTGCACAGAAAAAAAAAGCAGCACCGGCAGGAAAAAAAAAAAAAAGTGGAGGATCAGCATTGTATTTATCAGTTATGCGTTGACAAGTCAACACATACAGGTTTTTGCCCAGTCCTTTCTCTGAAAAACCTGAGGAGTATAAAAGGATAAGTGAATAGTGGAAAATTTAAAAGCAATTTCCTTAGAGGCAAGAGAAAGCGAGAAGTAAACTGTGGAGAATCTTCTACTGCTTTTCAATTTAGTTTCATTTTGTGACATTTTTGAGTCAAAGTGGGTTTTCAAGAGAGGCCTAAATCAGAGGGTGGCAGCAGGAGACAGTGTCATGAACCATGAGGTAAAGCACACTAGACTGACTGACAGTTTTCTTTATTTAAGTGGTACAAGAGAACAAAAGAAGATGAAAGGAACCAAAAGGACAATTAGTTTCAAGCTCTACAGCTATTTTTTAATCCAAAAAAAAAAAAAAAAAAAAGTGGGGGTGCATTTTTACCATTGAACAAAACATCAAGAATCTTAAGAGGGAAGAGGACTCCTAAGATTTGGGGAGGATGGTGGTGAAAGGAGAGGCAGTCAATTTTTGTGCAGCTGCTAATCACTGCTGGAGATGAACAGTTGGTTGAAATTATGTTTTCTATACATATTGACAGAATAACTGTGGAATTTGAAATAAACAGCAGAGCTTTCATTATTTTTTTCGAGCCAATGCCGACAACTGATTTTTAGTCTAATTTTAGGTATGAGAATGTATCAGCACCGATTTCATTTCTGAACAGGAATATGCTGCAAAACAAGTAACAACGTATTGTCACATTTGAATAATTTCTAAATCTACATCTTCAGTTGAAGTCTTTGGGAGTTTCTGGTACATTAACACTAACAGGAAGAAAATGCACGTTGTTTCCTTTCCCTGATAGGTAAAAATCAGTTTTGGAAAGGCTTGTAACAAAACAGAATACAAGAAACAAAGCCACACAAAGTGGCAAGTGTTATTTATTTACAACTAATTTACTCTGTCTATCACTATCATAATGCATTCCTAGAGATGCAATTTGTAAATTTATTTTTATTTAGAATATTCGTAGGCTTGTAAAAATTAAACCTCATCCAGGCTTTAAAAATTAGCTATATTACCTCCTGAAAGTGAGGGAAAAGGGGAATATCAACATTATTTCCAAAGGAAGCCTTACTTGGCAGCCTGCTGTTGCATCTTACCATACTCTTCCTCATCAAGCAGGTACTTCCTGCCACATAAAGTGCCTATCAGAAGCAAAAGGGAGGCATTAGGTCACTTTGCAAAGATGACGATTAGACTGGAACCCAAGCTAGTATCCAACAGCGTAATGTTTTCACTTTGAGCTGTCAAACTGGTTGTAGGAATTAAGAAAGGTTTTTCTTCTATGAGCTTTATGGAGTTCTTTAACATATCTAGTTCAAAGGAAAGAGTTCAGCCAGTGGATGAATTAGCTCACAATACATTCATTTCAAGTATGTTATGTGACTATTTTTTTTGATATTGTTAAGACAAACCTGCATAAATATAGTTAGAATAATTTATACCTACTCATAACAGCAGCATAGGTGCAACTACTGAAAAACTCCAACTGAGGATCACTTTACTGAACAAATTGTTCATTAAGCCAATTGATGTACAATATTCTCTTCAATAAACCTTTCTCACTTTAAAATAAAAAAAATACATTTTTTCCTACAATATATATTTCCTTGTAACTTAATCACCAAACAGTAAAGGAGTATTCCAATTTATTATCAAATTTCAATAAAGGCAGTCTGTTTTGTTTCCTCAGGGACTTGCCTTCAGCTACCTTCGAGACTGCAGCCTCACTAGCTCACCAGACCACAAAATCGAAAAGGCAGGCTCGACAAAACAAAGAATGAGTATTTCTACAGCACCAACAAGGAGAATGCTGGCTATGAACTTCCACCTACACCGACAAGCAGGATGACGTCTTTAGATTTAAAAAAAAGTTTGTAAATCTCTACCTTTGTCCTCCATGAAAGTGATATCATGGCTGAAATGGCTATTGACTTGACTCAGGCATCAAAGGTAATTTAATTTTACAGATCAGTCCAAAATGGATCTTTAGCTAATTTGAGTCTGTTGAAACATATATAGATTTTTTGTTCAAAGCTTGGGAAAAATAAAAAAGAAAAAAAAATCAATTGAGATGCTGAAAACATTTATTTAATTTTCTAACACAAGGTATACTATTATCTTGTTAAATGACTGAATAAACTTGTCCCTCAGCCCAAGGGATGCAAGACACCTAGTTCCTTTTTTATTAGTACTAGCAAAGTTCGTAACTGATTTGAGACAGGCTATCAGGCATTTAATATCCAAAACAGTTTTCTAATAAACATTGTCTGAAACCCAACAATGGCATATTCATCCTTCTGCACTGGATGAAAATGATTCTGATGCTGGACCATTTTATAGCTGACTTGCTAAAAAGTAACTGGTTTTCTTTATACTAAAAAAGAAATCAATAAACCAAAAGCAGAGAACTGTTAAAAAAAAAAAAAAAATCTCACTGATGCTTTCAACATAGTTAAATGCACCTGGCAGGTCATAATGCCAACTTTATAGACGTGTCCTCTGCTCACCTACTCTTTAGAGACCCCATTACAAGATATAATTTTTGCACAAATTGTGTATTCAAAGTGCTATTCTTTAACTAAAAGGACCAAACCTGATCAGAATATTCTTTGGAGCTATAAACAGCAGAACTGTCAAAAACTATGAAAGCTTATTTAAAATAATAACACTTTGGGAAGGGTCTGGGAGGGCTGTTGAAAAGCGTGTAAGATGCATACAAAACCAACGCTTATAACAAGCTAAATGAATTAGTTATCTTTCTGGTAATATCTTACTGTTCATTTTAAAGGAACAAGTACACTGTAAGCAAATGGAATGTGAGAAAGTAAAATCCTCAGTACAGTAATTGCATCCTTTTATAATACTTATTTTGCATCAATTTATTTTAAGGTCTTTGCTTTTCCCTAGTGGAACAACATTTGAAAACGCAGAAGCTATTTGGAATTCCTTAGCAGAAACACGTGCCTTAATGGTTCAATGGTTCTAGCTCTTCTAACATTTTAAACTTCTGAGAAGAGAACAAACGAATCTGAACCAGTCAAGAGGTTAAAAGTGATAATTCTTCAAGCTGCAGCACTGTCCGAGTTCAGTATCACAACAATAAATTTTTGCATTTGATCTAATATTGAACTGTCATACAGCAAATACACATGCATTCATTTCATGCCGAGAAGGGACTACTATTTATACTTTTATAAGACAATCTAGAAATAACCACATTGATCTAATTCACAAGCGTCAGAACGTGCTTTTAGATTTTGCTTCCTCCCATGATCTCCGATTGGATACAGTATAATCCTGCTTTACATCACTGGTATTTTAACTACTGTATTATCACTGAACTCTAACGTACTTAAGTAGCTGTAGAGAAGAATTACTGGCTTTGAAGTTTGTATCCTGATATACTATTTCAAAAAAGGGTCTGAAATACTCAAATATCGCTAAATTAAAGAAAAAAATCTTCACAAATATTTTACAGAATTTGACATACTAATACCACTCACTATAGAAAGCAAGTAGGGAAAAACCCCTGGACAACACCTCCATGAATTTTACAAACATAAAAGATGACGCCAAGATATTAATAAGAAGCAAGGATATTGCATCTTAATTAGCAGTGAAAACTGGGAGACTCTGTGATAAGCTCTCTGTGTCAAGAGAGCTCACAAGAAAGTATTCAAGGCAAGAACGAATACTATCAGGGCAAGCAACAATGAACTCTTGACAGAGATGAAAGAGATTAAAGTAAGTAGCCAGTCTCAAGCTCAGTGCTGCAAACACGAAAGGATCAACACTTTTGGAATCTAAAGATGTCAGTTTGATCTCTCAATGACTATTTCAGTCAATGACAAACTTTCCAAAATTAGCCCCTGCAATAGCTATAGACCGTCTCTGAAGTAAAGTTTTTTGTACTTACTGAAAAACTTCTGGATTTAAAATAAATTGACTTCTGATAAAAACAAACACATACTTTAATCTCTCCCATGATTTATTATGTATCTCTTTGCAGACTTTGAAATCTAAGAGGTTTTTTCTCCCCGTACTGTATTGCTGAAATTGAAAAAGTACTGTTTTCAATTTTTTTTAACAGGAAGCCAGAACAAAATATGGTCTTCTTTATAAAGAAGAAATTTATAGAAAGGTGTTGCATACATACTATTGTTAAGAACGTCTCAAGTCAGCCTGGGATTCTGGTATTATTCTTGGGGGAGTCAAGACTACTCCCCTCAATAAAACACGGGAAATATTGTTTCAGTTTTCTAATTTAAGTCTGTATTTCTCATGTTGTAGGCCAGTAACCTATTCCAACCTAAGGTGTTTAGGGATGGAGATACGTTGTTTTTCATATGGGAAAGAATTAGGTTTCAGTTTCACTGGGAAACAATTAGGGGTGGGAGGGCTGTCATATTTTCCACTAAATACAGCAGTTCCGGCTAGCCTTTCCGGAAATGAAACTGAAAGACTATGTGATCTCTTAGTGTTAATTTGGAACTACGAAATGCTGAACAGAAATGCTCATATTCTTACAGGACAGAAGAAAGATTCTGTTGGAGTGGGTCACAATTCATTTTTTGCAAACTCTACGAGAATTGCATTAGAACATGAAGTATTAGTTTAATGATTCTGAATCTTTGCTTTCATAGCATACTGAAAGCACTGAATACCAGCCTATTTTAGAGAAATTACACCGTTCTTGAATAAAAATTGCACTGAACTGATTTCCACTGGATACACAGGCTCCACAAAGTCTTCTGCAGAATTAAAACAGATAGCCTTCACTGTAAATCAGGTTATAAAAAAGCCAAGATGTGCCTAAAATGCAAGTGTAACGAAATCAGTTTGAACATTTATCTAGTACTCTTAATGTTAACTATTGTTAAAGCATCAAACAGAGAAGAATGATTCAGCTTTGTGCAGAGGAACAAAACTAGAATTAACGGACACGTTTCACAGAAAATAAGAGTTCGTGTTTACTTTCAACGCAGACTTCTTGGTGAAGAAGATGTAAAACCACTGAGAAAATGTATTTGTGACTTGCAGGATTCTAGACTAGCTAGAATAATCTCTTCCGATAGTCAGAGTTCATTGCTTCACCTCCTAAAACAGTTTTGTTTTTTCCGGAACACTATTCTCAGGAGAATGTTAAAATATAACTTGTAACACAATGCCAGAACAGACTGCACAGTACTGCATAGACAAAAGATTTATTCTGTATTTACGGGTCCATGCGCTGGCTGATCTCAACAGTACATTCGTCTATCTTTAACTTCAATGATTCTAGAAATTGTTCAGATTCCATAGAATAGGAACAAACACCTTCAGGTCACAGTTATTTGTAAGTCGTCCTAAAAAACTGAAAATTCCACAATGTGAATATTTTGGCTATTGAAAGACAAAAGAAGTTTTCCAGTTACCTTTTTTACAGTCTTGTCAGGTTCAAGAGCGATATCTGGAATGTTGGCATCCACCATAAGGGAAAATAAGTTCAAGATCAAGTTGGAATACCTAAGTAGAAGGGCAGATTAGGTAAAACACTTTGCAAACTGTACCAAAGATGGTATTTTGTGAACAACTTCATTTAAGGAAGGAACATATTGCCTTAGATAACATGAACTGGCAATGTTTAAGAGGAGATTCAGTCCAACTATTGTGTTATGTATGTTAAGCATGCAAGATATCTGATAATAGCAATGAAAGCTTTACCACCCTCTCAAACTGCCAACACTGAACACATTCTGCTCTGGTTTTGTTCTAAACTTCTAAAAATCGTCATAACATTTATTTAGAGACATTCCAAATACAAATTTTAAATATTTTAAGATTTAATGACATATTTTCTACTTCTAGTATGACAGACATATGTTAGAATACGGATTCAACAATTACTTATTAAAAGGGATAACAGAAATACAGCAGCACTACCTACAGCATCTAAACAATTAAACCTTCACAATTACAGAAAAATAATTTTTTAAGTTGCAGCATGGGCATTTGTCAGAACTGGCTGAATATATCCCTTTACCATTTGAGTTTAACCAGAATTAAGCCTGCAGTTGCTCAGTGAAACTGCAGTAGCTTGGGTAGGCATGCTGTACTGCTGAAGTATAAAGGTACACATAAAAAGAGGGGGGGGGGGGGAGGAAGGAGAGACACTGCCATTGTTGGAGTTTTCACTTTTAAGATGGTGGTGCTGGAAGTACTTGTGAATCTTTAAAGAACACTGTTTGGCCCTTGCAGGAAGTTAGCTGCAAGTTGCTTTTTCAAAGGATGATTTCCAAGCTGTTCAACAAACTGAAGCTTCCTTTACTCTGTAAGGGGACCTAGTCCTCTTTCAGAAAGTACGTACGTAACTGACTTCAAAATCTGGAATACTGTTTTCCTAAGATCCCTAGGAGCTTCGCAGATGATGGAAAACGAGTTCTTAGCAGCAACGTGTATGAGTAAGCTTCTGAATATAAACAAGCCGGCAATCACAAGGAGTAAAGCATTTTAATTATCCAAAAGGACAGCTTCATAGCCATATTTTACATAGCAATTATAGCTCAACAAAAATCTCTCTAGAAAAGCACAATTCCATTAAAAACTCTTCACGGTCAACTAACAGTTAACTAATTGGAGCTAGCACTACCTAATAGTTTCCGGTATAAGTTTTAACTCTTTAGAACACTTTAACATTTCTGCCTTAACAGTTAATCTTAAATTTTCTACATTTAATCTTTTTCAGCTGTTCTGCTTCACTTCAAATAGGGTGAGGGGTTTGAATCAGGAAAATAACTTTTATTACAGATTTAAAAAGCATTTTGCTTTAGACCTGGCTAGGAAATCGGGCAGACAAGCTGCTTTGGCATCAGGGATGATTACTCAAGTTTCCATAAAATTTGCTCTACTAGCCTGAAACAAGCAAATCTCACTTTAAACATGCTTAAAAGCTTACAGCTGAACACTCAAGACTCTTCATAGGTCATCCTATGCTTCATCCTAAGCTTCAACGTTAAGAAATAACAATAGCAATTGCCAAGGACAGACTCCTTTCCTTTTTCTTCGCTCCCCAAGTAGTAGCATTCAGATAAAAGCAATTTGAATTATGTGATGAGAAATGAAGCGCGTGGAAAGCAGAGGCAAGGAAGTGCTGGAGAAACCAGAGACTGAATAGCATGCGTTAACAGGGCATGGTTGACAAGGGAGAAAAAGCAGAGACGCTGATGTTAACTCCAGTGGAAAAGTATCACGTAGGGATAGAGGATGTTAGGGGCAGATAGAAAAACAGAGCTAAGGGACAGAAACAAGTGTGTGCGTGTGTGTGTGTGTGTGTTTATGGGTATAAGACACAGGAAGAGAAGAGGCAGATGCCAACCATTAAGACTGTCTCGGATAAGAAGCTGATACAAAGAGCAGTGAGGGGAACAGATATAAGCACACTTGGACAAGGAAGTAAGGGGACAACTCTTCTATAAGGTTTGAATTGACCCAGGAATCCACATTCCCTTTAGTACTTGAAGCACACGTAGGATAAAAGGCTATTAGCACTATAAGTTACTGGAGTAACTTAAGTGACAGAGGTCTGTAAAGGAGACTTTAAAGTTCCAGGCATCATGCCAGTGACATCAGTCAAGAGCTGGTTCGGTTCCATACGATTAAGTCTCTTAGTTCCTGGTGCTCAAAGTAAAAGGCACTGGCAGCTAGAGATCACCTGAAGAACTTCAGTCAAGAAAAGGTTGTGTTTTCACTACTCAACAGCCATTCCTCCAGAAACACTGAGCCACCCTGAAATATACCACTTAAAATATGCAGAGCACTCTCTATTTCTCAGGAAAATGTAGGAGAAAGAACACAAGGCAAACTGATGAAGACAACAAATAGAAAATTTGCATTTTGTCTTAGCAACCAGAGGTTAACATTTCTCACTATATAGCTGGAAGTATCTGTAGTGCTTTGTGTCAACACGCAGAACTGTAAGAGATAAGCCATTTCCCCTCTAATTATTATTTTTTTTTTTCAATGAGCGAGTAATCTTGATTTTTAATTCTAGCTGCTTATATACAGTAATAGTTATGGTAATACCAATATCATCCCATGCCTTCTTTGCTGCAAGCCTTAAAGATATCTGTTTAGAACCATTTAAAATTATTTCCTATTAAACTGAATAAATATTGGAGAGACTATTTGATAATTATAGCTATAGTCCCAGTCACTACAAATGAAACAATCTTATTTACAGTTTAGTTTCATATCAAAATTACCATTATACTCTACACTTAACTATGATCTGTAGCAAATCATCACATAAACTAGTCAATGCAATGGATAATCCTTCATTGATATAAAATACTTTTCCATTGAAACAGTTAGGTTTAAACATTACTGGAAAAAAACCCAACTCTGAAGCGTCTATGAAAAACTCATCATACATAACATGAAAGAATTCTATATGAGAAATTCAGTATTACAAAATGGTTCTGAACAATATTTAAAATGCAAAAGTTAGCCTTCCTCATTGTACTCTTAAGCCATCAAGATTGTTTGCTGATAGCGTGCTTTTTCGTTCTGCTCAATTACTCTTAATCCATTATCAATGTCATTATATAAAATAGTTCCTGATTCCTTTTCATCTTTTTAAGAAGACAAAACTGCCTTTAACATTTCCTCGATATGATTTCATTTCATTTACTATCTACTTTTCATATTACCTACACTTTTCAAATACTTTTTCCCATTAGTAATCTTTCTCCCAAATTTGGGGGTTATATGACGTGATCTAGGTAAAGTGAAATTCCTTCATGTCCATAGGAGATGCACTAAATCAATCACCCAACAGATCAAGAACATTTACCTGTGTTCTGTTCAGAAAGAACAAACTTGAGCTACTTAGCCATCCAAAAGATGAATAAAGCAAGGAAGCTGACAGAGAATGGTATGGTCATTACAGAAGAACAAAGTTGCTTCCAAATCTGATGGTGAGTTTTGTTGGTCTATAAGTGAATACAGTCTAAAGATGTTTTAAGTGTCACGGCTTTGGGTACTCCAGAAGTTGCTAACGTTTGACTGTCAACGTTAAGCACCTAACATTTGTCCAGCAGGATCTACATCCAACTAAGTTTACGTACACCATTTTTAAGGCAAAGAATAACAGAGTTTGATCGTCACTAATCTAAAGTGAAGGAGGGAAGGAAAGCAGTAAATGAGTAATGACTTAAATGGATAGTTACTTATCATCAGTAACCAGAGGAAAGACAGATCCAAAAAATACACAATGAAAGCTAGTTTAAAACCCTACAGGAGCTTTGAAAAAGCAATTTAGGTTATTAGAAAAGCAAAATTGAGACCCTTAACTTGAAGCATAGAATTATATTTAAGCTCAGTGTCACATATGTATTTGTTGCGTTGCTCTCACCCCTTTGTTTTGTACACATTCTTACTCAAATTCTGAATGTAGACATAGGCTTTGAGTTTTGAACAGAAACATTTTTGCAATTCTTTCACTCCTCCCCGACCTCATGGCAGATCTAATAACTTTTTGCATCAAAATAGCATTGCTACCTGCGGAGATGGAGAAAGGCTGTGTAGCACTGCTTACGGAACTCCTGGTACTGCTCACTTTGCGTGCCTCCCATGCCTTCCACCATTTCCTTATTCAGCTTCATCGGGGGAGGCAGAGGCTTAGGGTCACGACCCAAAATATAACCAAAGTCAATGTGAAATAGTTTACCTGCATAAGAAGGAAAGGCAAACATCATTATTTATTTCCGTGTTTCACACAGTATCACATCTTGATGCAACAACTAAAACAAAAACAAAAAACCTATATATGCAACCTCCGGAAAATGCTAATCAGCTCTCCAAAAAAAAAAAAAAAAAAAAAAAAATCCAGTTTGCTGTTTTCTTTAAGGCTTGTAATTGTATATTTTATATCTTCAGCTTCTGACTTCAAATTATGGGCTTAAGCAAAAAGTTGATCTCAGATTCATTCAGAGTACAAATAAGCAACCTGTCCCACCTGACTTCCTCCCAAAGGTATGGAGTACAGCCACAACGACTCAGCCAGTGTTGAAACTGTGGCCAAGAGACACTAAGTACAAAGTTATGTAAGCGTGACTTATTCTTCGTTGCTTCTTTAGAATTTGTTAGCAAATTAAAACATTAATACACATATTCCATTGCTTTTAATATCACCTTTGGTTGCTCTTGCAGCAGATATGTTATTCCAGTTGTACGTTAGGTTCAAAGGGAAAATAAGACTAATGATTCCAAGTGAAACAGGAAACTTGGATTCCTTTTGAAGCCACTAAATATCAAAGAACATGCAAAGCTACTTAAATTTTAAAGAATTCTAAAACAATGCAAAATTGTATTAATATTTTTCAACTACTTGGAAAAGCATCACATTATACACTATCATTTCAAATCTGAAGTTATATTTCAAACACTCTAATGTCTGTTTTGAACTTTTCGAGTACTAAAATGCAAGAGCTATATCACCTTGACTACCATCTTCCTCTTTTTAAATCAACTGCAGGCTAACCACATGCTCGAGATATTTCTGCAGGATCAATTTAGCAAAGACATGTAAAACTCTCTAGCTTCAAATGTAAAGTTTCCTTTCCCACTCACCCCCCACCCTAAGAGCATGTGTGCAATCTGGAATCATCTTCATGCTGTTTACAAAACTGTTCATACTTTTACTGGATAGTATTCAGTGTATCCCTTTTCATTAGGGCTGAACCATACATGAGATGCAATATGCGGTGCAATAAACAACTGAAATATCAGTATCTTAAAAAGAGATATTCATATATTCTAAAGATTAATCATTATATAATTATGTGAACAAAAATAGAGCCAATGAATTGTACTACTATGATTTTCATAGGAAGTCAGTTCCTAAGAATATTTTTTACTCATTTCTGTCATGGTCAATATTTTCCATGTAAAAGCAAAATAAGAAATGACTCTGAAAGTGTTATGCAAATAAATTTTCACTTTGGTATTAGCTTTTGAGATGCATAAATTTGAACAAAAAATGATTTAGGTCATTAGTGATTTCCTTAGGACAGATAGAAACCATCTTCCTGAAGTCAGTAGTAATGAGGAACTGGCAAATAAATTAAGGTCAAATAGGTGATACATATTTATCCTAATAGTTCAAACATAAGTATTAAGTCCTGCATCTAAAGCAAAGCTCCCTTAAAGATATTAACGCCTTTAGCTTTAATGTCTAATTTAGAGAAAAGAGTGAAACGTGGATATAAGATGAAAGATCTTATAAAGAAGTAACTGGAAAATGATTAGCATGCTTGCTATACAGACAGTCATAAATAGCACACAATATACAAGCACAAAGTCTTGCCTCAGAATTATAAAAGTGAACAGTGTTAAGGACTGCCATCTACTTTTCACTGGGTATTTTAACCTGTAGAGTCATTTTAGTATTTTGATAGGCCTAGGTACTCAGCACTGGAGAAATCAGAATAGCTGATATTTTTCAATTAATCATCCCGCTTTGTCCATTTCATTGAAGAATAAGTGTTCTGTCATCAGAGAAGAAGGCTTGAAGTCTGTCATAAGCACTCTTCAACCCAAGATACATAAATTCCATCATGGTCAATTTTCTAAGGGAGATCACAAGGATGCTTAATGAGCAGACCAAGTATTCACTAGTTGATAAATGTCACAATCATTACATTTTGCATACCTAATTGTCTGTGCTCAGAAACTTCCTTCAATAGCTTCTTCAAACTGTTACATGAGTTACTTTTAGAGCTCGTTTTTGTACACCAAGTTTTTGAAGTAGGCACTTTGATATATATTCACAGAGCCTCATTCAGCTACAAAAAATGTTTAATTGAGAAGTCTGGGGCGGGGGGAAGGGGCATCTGTTTTCTCTTCACTTGTTCAAACCTGTCACCTTGAAGAGTCAAGGGACAACATTTGACTAAAACAATAATTCTTGTGGTGGCAATTAAATCTTTTTTAGTGTGCTCTGGAGATGGGGAATAAGAGGTACTAATCAATAATTTAAATTGATAACAAACATGCATCTAAAATATTCAAAAAAATTCGTAATAGCTGACTGATACACATTTATATAAATTACTTATCAAACAGTTTAAGTACCTGCTTCTATACTTCAGCCTTAAAAATGAGTATAACTTGAGGCCATCCTGCATTATCATTATAGTTTCCCTAACTGTACTTCAAAATTTAGCAGATTTTAGGCTACAACTCTGAAAAATTTATGTCAAAAGCTTTCACTTGAATATATTAAAAAATGTTTAATATCTTTCAAACCCACACGCTAAACACAGACTTAGCTCATTTTCATTCATGCAGCTCTTTCAAGATAAAAAGGTCACAAGTATCTCAAGTGATCATCCAAAGCCAAAGTTGTATCAGAGTATGTCACTCAGCATCCCACTTTCAAGACACTAATGATCGAGACGCCTCGGGTGGTTCTTGGATCTTTCAGCAGATTTTACTCCAAACTTGGTGACCCTGAAGACAGCGTTCTCCCACATGTCACCCCTGAGAGAATATCACCTGCTAAACCTCATGAAGATAATTGGGAAAGAAAAAAAAAAAAAAAAAGATATGATAATACAATGTTGGAAGATGCTACTTCCTTGCATCAAGCTGACAATGGAGAGTCAGCTGGATACAAGTCTTCCCTGTATCAATCAGGTAAAAGAGAACAAAAACAAAAATCTCCAAACAAAAACCAAAATAAACAAATAAAAACACAAATCAAATCAAAAAAGACCTGGAACAGACCGATAACCAGAACTTCTCATTCAGAAAGACAACTGCCATACCTCCTGGCAGTCTTTCTAGAGCCTTATATTCACCTTCACGATTTTTTTTTTTTTTTCCTCATTTTGGAGGATCCTCCCTCCCCCTCTCCCCACTACAACTCCACCGCCCTACCTGCCTGCAAGTCCCCCCTCCGTGCCTTTAGGCTACAGCTCATGTTATAAGAACAAGGCTAGAGAGAGTTTCCAGGACCTATTTCACAACAGCTGCTGCCAGGAAATACTGAACAGCAGCAGAAAGAGCAGGATAAAAATAGGAACCTGAACACTCTGGCTCTGCATAAAACGGCTGTTCATATGTAGATCATATGAACTTCAAACAGAAACATACTGGTTTGGTGTAGCAATTTTGGAACAAAAGGCAGTAAATATAAATTCTGACAGAATAAAAGTGATAATTTATCTTCTACCACAAAAAGCCTATTGTCCTTTAAAACCATCAGGAACAACTCAGGAATTTGTTTTTGTCAACTTAATCATCTGTTTTTTCTCCTCAAAACACTACTGATTCGAATTTCCTCAGTCTCAGACATGACAAAAAAAAACAAACAAAAAATCACCCACACACTTGACTAATAATCAGAGCTGAAAAAGAGTCTACAGGGGAACGTATAGCACCATATTTTGGCAGCTGTCAAGGTTTTGGCTTTTTTGGATATTTTGGATTTTTTTTTTTTTGGACTGTCATAATTTGCATAGTCTTTATTTGAAACATTCCTGAAGCTTAGATAATTTGGTCTGAAAGAAACACTCCTTTTCAAGTGAATTTGAAAGAGGACTCTCTTAAACTCCTAGTTCATACTCAGACGGTATGATGCTTATAAACGATTATCATTTTTCCTCCCAATCAATGGGGAGCGTTTGTGAACCCTGTGTAATGTTTCCTTCCTTCACTATACAGTGTCACTGCCATATTTGTTTCAGTCTCTTAGACCATCATGTTTTTACCTCAGCTTCTAATCCATTTTCCACGTATTGCGTCTTAATCTGAAAAGCACCTTAATTATTGGTGCACGCTTATCAACTACAGATACAACTGGACGGCAAGTATTGGTTTATTACTGTTCCTGAATGACTGCTAAGTCCCAGTCCTCCAGCTATCAGTGGATGAGGGTGTTTTGTTTTGAAAACATCAAGAGAAGTTACTTAAGACAACAGATGAAACCTACTCCATCCTCTGAGCTATCTACTTTCTTGTAGGGCTAGACCTACAAAAGTCTGAGATGTATTTAGACATTGAAACTTTTAGACACCCAGCTCACCCCAGCTGGGGAAATTTCCAGGGTTGAAAACGGCGCACTCCTCAAAGTCTAATAGGTGACATCAGGGTTCTTTCAGAAAGCGGGAAAATCTCTGCTGGAAAGACTTCAAGCAGAGTCTCTCACCTTTAAAGACAATGCCCTAAGCATCACTCTCTACTCCTATTCAAGCTATTTTACTGTAGAAATTCACCTGGTTAGAAATAAAAAGCAAAACACAAGGCATTTACTGGAAGAGGCTGAGATGTTCCCAGGAATATGCAATAATGCAGAGCACACATGCACACAAAATCATTTATTTCACAACCTAAAAGCTGATTTTTTTTGTACTTTTTTTTTAAAAGGAAAAAAAAGTTTGATTGCATTCTCCTACTGAACAGTTGGTTTTCTTTACCTATGGAGAAAACGGGGTAGGCTCTTGGAGAGTTCAAGGAGATGGCATCAAGCATGGAAACTTTCGCTAACTAGCGGTCAGGACACGAGAGAGGTGAAACTCCAGCTGAGTTCCTTTCAGCCTTGAGACTGAAGTGAACTTTAAGTGAAACGTGGACTTGTGGAGACTAAAAATTGGTATCTGGTGCCTCAAATAATCAGTGAAATCTGTCTGAAGGTGAAGAGGCTGATTTGTCCATCACTTTTAGTGATGATGCCTCGATTCTAGTCCTGGACAAAGTTCCTGTATACAGTTCCTGTAACAGCTTAGAAATTGCTTTATTTCACTAGAGTACTGTTAGGAGTAACTGCTGAAAACCCGCACAGAACTCTGACATCCTTACACAAAAGTGTAAGACAAAGCGAGTTAGATGCTATATACATGATCATATAAAAATAAGTTACTAAGAAAGGTACTTATAGCTTCCATTCTTCAAGAGAAGATTAATCTTCTCATCTTCAGTCAATGTGATTCTCAGTAGCAATAAAAGGTGGTCTTGGTAGCAAGTCTTCATTGTATTTGAATTCAAGAATCTCTCTTAGTCATCTTTAAAGAATTTTTTAACTGCTATCAGTGTAAGCCCACAATGTCCTGGTGTATGCTAGAGGACAGGTAGCTGTGGAAAAGACTTTCAGACTCAGAATTTTCTGTGGATGTGTGCTGCCCTCTGCTGTACTGCTTAAATTCTTCCGTTAAGCCAAACTGCGACTTTGCAGTTACCTTCCAACACAGGAAGGATACACATTATCCAAAAATTAAAGTACTCGAATATTACTACCCTGAGGTAGCAAGCAGCGTCTCCTATAGGAAATGCTTTGGATCATGACTAAGGATCCATAACTAGTGCAACAGATCCATATACTTGTGCAAACCCAAGCAGATAAGGAGAAATATTCACTTAAACTGCTCCCCTGTATGTTTGGGGCAAGACCTTTTATATTAATCACAGCCTGGGACCTAATATTCTACTCTTTCATATAGAGTATGTTGACTCAAATTCAGGTTCACCTGTAAACTAACAAATCTTCCACACGGATAAATGTCCCTTTTTACCCAAAAAAGATTCATTAGGCAACAGGAAACACTCATGTGAATCTTACTCTGTGGTTTTCTGTGGCACTCCCAGTTTTCAAGTGTACCATGTTAGGTTTTTGGGGTTTTTTTTTTGTTTTGTTTTGTTTTTAAGGAAAAACGACAAACTTAGAAAGCTTTCAGAACCACTTCAGCTAAATGACACTCAAATCAGGGACAGGAATTTGCATGGGTACCACAATAAAGTTATCAAGGTTATATCTAATATCCTTGAGACTATTGATAATACAGGTCTGAATGTCTCCTGTATTTGGGAGTGTACAGTAGTTGCCCAGTCATTCTGTACAGTTGTTGTGTTTTGTAAAAAAAATAAAACAAAAAAGTCATTCCGTTAACAGATCTTGAAAATGCTTTCTGATAACATGTGAAAAAGCCTAAGATACATGAATAAAATAATTTAATGAAAAATTAAATTAACGGAGAACAATTAGAATCCTTGGAATTGGAGTTACTTTCCAAATACTCATTATTTCATCCTTGTTTTCAGCTCTGGACCAAGAGATCTGAGAAAACATCATGCATGACTTTCAGCTGATCTCAGAGAAAGGCAGTCAAATTTACTGCATGCTGCTCCCACGCTACCTCCAAAAAAAGCTCAGCTTGACTCAAGAAAATCTTGTGCTGTACAGAAAACAGAGCCACCCATTCCTAGCTGAGAACATGCATCTTCCTATTGCACAATTTACATAAGAGCAAAAACAGAAGTCCAGCTTTCATCAGTGTAGAAAGTGTTACAATAAAACACAAGACTAAAATAAGCAAACTGAAAACTAAGTTCAGTGTTTATAAACATGGTGGTGTTTAGGTGAATTTAGACTATTTTCTAGAGATGTACAAATGGATCTTCAACCGATATCAATGCAATAGATCAGATATATTATAGTTTACCTAATGTGATTTTGTTGAAAACAACACTTCATCACAGAATGAAGTTACTTTTCAGTTAATTTCAATGAGCAACTTTCATGGACTGCAAATGTAATACTAACATTTTAATCAGCACTTAAATAACGTACTTTCTTTCTTAAACTTCAGCTGTCACTTCACATTACCAATAATTTGTGTCTAAAGTTTGATTTACTTGACCATTTGCCACCTTAGATCTGACAAAATACCTTTACATTATCGGTGTGTGCTATGTCCCCAAGGAAAATAGAGTAGAACATTACCAACAGATCAGATATTAAACAACTGCTGTTATAAAACTGTACTACTAAAAATATTACCTGTTTTTGTTAGCAAAAGATTATCCAGATGTCTGTCTCCAACTCCAAGGATGTAAGTAATTACACAATAACCAGCTGTAACAATAATTTGTAAACATCAATATAGCTATCCTTCTTGAAGAGATAAAGTCTCACACCATTAACAACAGCATATCTTAAATCTCATTCATAAGTAATAATATCCCAAAGGAACTGGGAGAGGCATAATAAGAATTATCAGCAATATGAAGAACATTTAAAATAGCAAAACAAACTTATGAAACGTATTCAGTACTACAGATTGTCCTTTCTTATTACACAACTATAGGCCCAATAATTTCACGTGTAATTATTCCAATATTGGGATTAAGATATTTTAAAGTGTTTCGAACAAAATGAATGTAGATATTCTGAACTTCTTTCAAGACATTCAGAAGGTTTGCAAAGAGGCATTACATGCTCAGATTTGTATCATTTTATGTCAACATTATGTAAGAGGTAAGCAGTAAGTGAGGTGGTGATAAAAAAATTGCAACTAATGAAAAACTTTCTTATTAATTTTACCCACTAGCCTGAATGGCCCCAAATGGTCCTAAGGAATGAGCCACCAGTAAGAGAACAGGAAAAGAGGAGACACAGTGGAATAATAATGCAAATACATTTTTTGTCAAAAATAACAATTCATCATAGAATGATGTTATTTAAGTTAATTTCAATAAGAAACTTCATGGACTGCAAACATAACACTAACATTTTAATCAGTTTACTGAATTAAAACTATGCCACAACTTCTCCTTGTAATCCAAATGGAATGATATGCTGAAAGCAGCCTAACTCAAGAAACAAATCAGTTGTTTCAAACACAAAGATTTGTTAAAATTTGTTAAAATTCTGATTACTTCTAGAAAGAAAAGAGTATTTAATTTCTTGACTTACCACAGCTTTTAACATACGTATCCATCACCTCTGCACTTATTCCATGGGGCCCAGTCTCACTAGGTGCATGTTTTCTGAAGAAGTTCTATGGAGAAGAGAAAAAACAAAACAAAACTTTTTTTCCCCCTACAAGATCTCAGATAGTATCTTTAGGACCAATCGAAAAAGCAGATTTAAACTAAGACCACAAAGGTTGTTACTGTAATCCATCAATTTTTCAGATATTAAGCTTGCTGCTTAGACCACAGAAGCCAAATGCAGGTGTACGGCTCTCAGAACTATTAAATTTCCTTTAACAAACTAACAACCACTTTCAACTAACCAAATTAGATCTAATTTAATTCTATAACCTAAATTTACTTCCTTAGTCATCGTATTCTTACACTTAATAGAAACAGATCTGAAGTCTACACTGAAAAGTACGACTTCTTCCTAACAGGCTCATAACACTAACACCACGTTGAAGAGTTACTAATTAATAAATGCGAGTGTGAAATACTTCCCCAGGAAACAGTTTACAGCAGATTAGCAAAAGCTAAACAGGACTAACGGTTCAGATTAAGAGGTGTATAAGAGGTGTATACGTCTCGACTGCAGTTACTAAGGAGTTTTCACTGTATCTCTCCATGTTCCTCCAAACAACCTACTGCTACTGACTTTAAAAGGAAGATGTCTTCAAGGCTTTAAATGGAAAATTTGCATGCAATAGGCCAAAATAGTCCTCTCTCTAATCAAAAAAGATGGGGTTCAACTTGACCAAGATAACAGATGTGCTTAGACTTGGGATATAATGTATATAGTTTTTTTTCAGTAAGCAAACGTAAAGGCGAGCAAGCACTAAGAGGAGTTTTCTAGGTACGCAGTGACATTTAAATGACTAAAACTCTATTGAAAAACTGAATAGAATCTTAAAAAGAAAAAGAAGTACTGAACAAAGGTACCTGCAGGCTAGTTAAGAAAGTTTTGTGTGAAAAGCAGTCCTGTTCTAACATGTACCATAATATAGTGTCTGGAGAAAGCTTTAACTATCTTTGTCCACCGATGAAGAAATCCTACAAAGATTTGTTCAAGAACCTGCAAAGTTCTTGGTGCCATATCTTAATTCAAGAGTAGAAAGAATCTCTCAAAATTCCTAAAAGAAGTGAGGAAGTTTTCAACCAATTTTAACAGTATACTGAATAGTTCTATTTTCAGTGCCCCAAAATTTGATATGCACTATGTAAAATTAGACTTCGGACCATCCAAATGCTAAAGAGTAGAGAGTGGAAGATAAAACTTATAAAACTCACATGACACTTAAAAGCTTTCATTTAATTTTCATTTCCTTGTTCTACATTGCCCAAATATTTTATCATCGTTGGTGGCATAGGAAATCTGGGTTTTATAACACATTTTGCCATTCATTTGTGAAGTAACCCTAGATAACATTCTTTCAGTGTCTTGTTTATTTATGTTAGCAATTCTTTAGAGGCAGAATTGCTCCTTAGGTCTGCCCAGCAACTAAAACAGTGGGTCATGTACTTTAAATCAGTATGATTCATAAATCGCAAAATGAACATTTTGCATGCAATTCTGAAAAGTCATCTGCATTTAACATATATAATGCATGCATTTAAATATATAAATATGCATACATACACACACACACACATATAAAACTACCAAGAATTTTGTGTCACTAATTATATGCCACTATTCAGTTCCATGACTGTTACAGAAAGCTTGCTCTTATCTCATCAAAGTATCTATATATAATTGTCTTGGCAGGAAAACGGATTTCAGAACTACTAGCTGGTGGAGAAAAAAAGCATTAAAACGTTTTGACAAGGTGCCACAGTCAAAACTACTGAATAACACTGAACAACACAGGTACTTTCAAATAAAATGCGGGAGGGTGAGAGAGTCTTTCTTTCATCAGTACAGCAAAGCCAGAATTTCAGTATCATAACTGAATCATAATCTAGTTCTTTAAGTGGTATTATTTTCAGGTCATGAAATACTGCTGTGGTGCTAAGTGTATTTTTCTTAAACGATCTGCTGTACATACTCTTAGGTTTCAATTTGGAATTCTTGTTCTAAACAGACTATATGGACGTCAGTTAAGGGACTGAGAATACTGACGCATGAGATCTGAAGTAAACGCTCTAATGAGCGGAAGACTCAGAAGCCCCACAATACATACCTGTATACTTTCTTCAGTAGCAAGAACTTCTGCAACCGGGACTGACTGAATAAACTGCATGAAACCTGTGATGGAAAACAACCAACAAATTCCCCAATGCACAAAACAAACTGCTGTGTATTTTATTGAAGGGTAACACTCATGTACATTTTCACTTAACTGCTTCTCATCAGAGAGAACTTTTTTTTTTTTTGGGCCAATTTTCAGCCTTCAGTGAATTTTAAAACTGCTTTTCATGATTCTAAATTAGTTAACAAAAGGTCTGTGTGTTACAAGTATTCCTGAACAGTGGAAAATAATCAGCGGTCTTTTAAATATTTACCTATTACCACAATGTATTTAAAAAATGCAGCTAAGTATTTTTCCTCCTCCATTTAATGGAGAAATTGATAAATATGAGTACTAAATATTATTTCCCCAAGATTACACTGCAACGTAGTAAGCAAAGATAATGCTGTACCTATTCTATTGACCATTTCAAAACATAGATCTGGTTTCTTTTATAAAGACACTTGAGTCTCCTATGGAATACTGTAGTCAAATTCTTTATTTCTACAAGATTTAGACTGAAACAAGATTTTAAACATCTGAAATCTTTGGAACGTTGTATGAGCAAAATCTCTCTTATGCAAACACTGTATCATGACAATCTATGAACAGATGGAGAAGAAAATTACTCCTGTTATTGTCTTTTTAAAAAAAAAAAAAAAAAGACAAAGGTACTCGTACCGTGTTTTGTACTAGTCGCCAGTACTTTATAAGGCGTCAGCTTCAAATCCAGATTCTCCTTTCTTAATAGCTGGAAAGGAAATATAAATATGAGTACAACAAAAAAAAAGCTAATTTTCCTATAATCGGATTCATCTCCATTGCTCTTCATCCAAATCAGTGATGAGCAAAAATCACTTTGCCAATCTTTCTTATCTATAGAAGATCTTTGCCTATATCTAAAGAGAAAAAAAAAAAAAGAGTAAGTCATTTGAGAGATCTGAAAACTATGGAATGTATTAGCAACAACTGCGAAACTGAATTAAGTTGCATTAATAGTTTTTCCGATTCTTGCTCTTGACAAGGAGAATCAAAAACTTAAGAGAAATAAGGACATCAGTCATCCTCACCTTATCCATGAGTGAAATAATCTGGAGTATAAGTTGATCTTGACGTAAATCATCACCATGCTTAAATATTACAGGATATTTGCCTCCATCTTCTGTCTTGAAGAATAACTGAGCAGGCATTAAGGCACTCTGGAAAAGGAAACATACTCCACTAAATTTGTTCATAGCAATGTTGACATTCACCTCCTGCTACACTGGAATCCTCAAACAAAAAAATTCCCTTTTTTACAGTACTGTTAATTAAAAGTGAATTAAGTAGCAGATAATGGGCTTCAGATATCAAATTCAGTTACAAAAAGATACGGAACAGTCCTATTTGGTTACCTACGGCATGGCACGAAGGAACAGGAGTTCCTTAATGTTCCTTAAGTTTGGCAGAAGATAACTGATTCTACAAATTTTCTGAATCAGTTACCTACTACCTCGGACTCGGAACATCCCATTTCTAATCATTGAAAGTATGATCTAGGCATGTTTTTGAAAAGTCTTCAGGCTTTCCAATACTGGGGGGGGGGGGGGGGGGGGAGGGGGGAGACAAAACAAAATAAATGCAGGAAGTTTTCCCAGCAGCAGAGGAAAAGAAAGGAGCATGGAAATTTTGTTTGCATGCATGTTATTCAAATCAACATAGAAGCGCTATGCAAAAGGTCAGAACAAAACAAATCTAAACTGACCAGAACAGAGAGACAACAAAGAAATGCTAGGGGCAAGACATCTCAAGCAATTCTTTGTTTTCTTAATCTACTTAGTAAAAGCAAGAATGTCTTTCCACATTGTTGCTTGGGAAAGCTAATTTAATTGTTTGCAGTTTTGCTGTATAAAATAGATCAAAGGGGATCAATTACCTACCTCAATAATTTCATATATTGGCACTGACCAAGTCACTTCTCTCAAAAAACAAAAAGTCTCCACCTTGGGAACCAACTTTGCTAATAAACATTTGCACATAAAAACTTATCTTTTCAAAAGCAGAATACAGACAATCTATACACTTCATCGACCTTACAAAAGCCGAAAACACTGCTTTGAAATTGCACTTTAACTGGAAAACATAGAAATTCACAAAAGAAAAAGAGCAGTCTTTCTGATGGGCTATTTAACCCCTATAAGGGCAGTTTTCAGTTAGATTTTGCCTCCACCATGTCCGCCTTCAGCTTGAAATCTGCCAGCTGCTGCTTCTAAGCTTGGTGCTCATGAGATTGGGTTATATTTCAACTATTCAGAAGATCTTATTTACCTTGAAGAGTGTGGCTTTTTCAGGGATTATCCCTTTAATTTTCACCTGAGGTTCCAGTGGAAGTGGAATGAGTTCCATATCTGCTAAGTTCATCTTTTCATTATCTGCTAACAATGCCTGTAGCCTCTCATTCTGAAATAAAAAACAAAACAAAACACGAACTTGTTTTTTAAAAGAACAGAAAGTACATATGAAAAATTTAAAAAGTATTTTAACAAAGAATATATATGAGTAATTAAGAAATATTCCATTTATTCTGCTCTTTACTCTTCCGAAGAACCATAAGGTCTCACCCTTGAAGTCCAACAAAATAAAAATTCTCCATTTGCAATAATTTGAATAAGCAAGGACTTATCCTTGCTTATTCAAATTATTCTATCCTTTAGACTCCATCCAGTCTAAATCTGGTTGAGCCATTCTGTAAGTGTGAGACACAATAGTCTTGCAAAAATTTATTTTTAGATTGCTTGCAAGAGTAGCAAGATGGTTTATTTTCTATACCAGTATCAATACTAGCTCTATTTTAGAAACTTGTTTCAAGTCATCAGGTCAGATCCTGTGAATCCCTGAATTCAAGGAGATTCTCTGTCACCAATGAATCACATTGCCAATAGTTTGCATAGATCTGATTTCAGAGCTTGCTCTACATTCCTATATCCGTAGATACCAGAAATTCAATATCAGAAGTTCAATTCCAGGCAATTTTCCTGGTACTTTACACATGGTGTCCTACATAAAGGTCACACAGGCAAAAGTGTCGAGTCTTTTCTCCTACTGAATAAAGCAAGTATAAACACAGAGACACAGCAAGGTAGCCCAATGCTACCGGGAGTACTTAACAATGGTTAATTGCTACTAGCTTGATTTTAATCCAAAACCAAAGCCCCGTGCTTCTTAGTTTCACAAAAACGTCTTGGCAATTATAAAAGTGCATCTGACAGAATGCTACAAGCAGGAAATACATTCTTACGGATTTAAAAAAAATCCTCTAAGAATATGATCATTTTCTTTTAGTGATTACACCTTTATGCATAACATTCATAAAAATTCATAAGCCTTATACAAAGCACAAGTGTTCTATTTCCCTGCAAAAATGTACCTCACAGATTTAAAGATGAAGGTGATTGAAATTGATATTACATTGAAAAGCAATGTTTAAAAAATACTGCTATGTGTTGTACAGAGAAAAAGAAAACGCCTGAATAGAAATCTCTGCTTTCTCCTTATACCAGCGTTTGTCAAGTACACTCTTAAAATATCTTAGGTCGGGACAAAGCATCTTAAAAACACATCTAGGATGGAAAGCTTATTCTTTGAGATGCAACAGATACCTTTCAACAACACCCACCCTGTCCCATAAAAGAATAGTTTTGCGACTCTTGAACAAATGAAACCTTGTTTCATGGAATTTATCTATTCTTGCATAATTCTCACACCACAATAACCTCTGCTCACTTCCCACATCCCCTATAACATCTCATTGACATATCATCACCTCTTCCACGTTTTCTATATCTTCCATTTGCCAAAACGTCCTAAGGTGTTTCTCCTAAGCCCAAACCCTATAACATTTATCTCTTTTACCTGGCCTTTAGTTTGCGCAAGAGATAGCACTGTGCAGATGAGTCAGACAGATATCTACGTGGATTAGGCAGCTCATGCTGTCCCTCAGTCGCAGGCTCACCAAATACAGTATATTAAAGTGCCAATCTCTATGTGCTTTTACTCTCAATGGTATCAGTAGACAGAGGGCCTCATCTCCCTGTTCTTGTACCAACTTTCAGAACACGTAGTAGGCACTTCAAGCTATCTAATCCTCTCCTAAGTTTAATACCAGCTAAAATTAATAGAGGAGAGATGGACATTTAGCAATATCTCAGTGCCAAAAATTTTTAGTGAAAAGTTAGTATTCCTGTCCTCAAATTCTAGCCAGAGATAAGTTTTCTAATCTCTTGCTTACCTTTTTCTTACGATTCCCACTTTCACGCTGTACTGCTTTCATTAGATGAACCAGCCGATCTACAAACGTCTGCTGGGCTGCCAACAATGAGCGCATAACCCTGACAGATTTATCACCCTAAGTGAATTAAAAGAAACAAAATTAGTTCTTTGTTCCATAATTATTTTACTTGGAATTTGTTCCTTTAATCCTAGACCTATGGGCTTTTAAAAAAAGTGCTTAAAGATCAATTTCCTTTCAATTCAAAAGATATCTTCTGTAAAACACAATAAGAATCACTGCACCTAGCAAACAATTATCTGACCTAACAGCGCACTTCAATTTGTATGAATAATAATTAGTCGTGAACATCCATGCGTGACAAGCTTACTCGTACAGTCAAAATAAGTTAGTAAGGATAAGCCTGACAGCACACAGAATATTCTTATGTATCCTAAGAGTTAGAGATATTTGAATAACGTTCCCAAAATAGGAATTAAATATAACGTGTGAGATACACTAAAATCAGAAAAGACTGCACATGTGCTAAAAATTATAGGCTGTAGCTTGGAAGATTTTTGTTTCTGCTTTCTTCCCCACTGCTCCAGCACCCTCTGCTGCTGATATACAGAACAACACCGTTTCTACTGTTTCTGAATTTGAAAGGCTTGCACTTTGCAAGTTTGCGTACTTCCAATAAAGAAACACTTAATAAAATAGACTTATCACAAAAGGTAGAAGATTTTAGAATGTGTTACTCATGAGAACAAGCGATAAAATAAAGTCCTCAAAAACTGTTCTTTGCATTTTTCAGTAAAGTCATTGTTTTACCACAGTGAATATTCAAGGACAATTAAGAGCTTTTTAGATTTTAATGCACGACTGTCCTGCTTCTAGGCATTTGTGCCTTTCTGAAGGATGACTATCCCAAATCATTTAATCTTTCCTTCCATAGGGGGATTACCTTTAGCAAAGCCTGACTAAATCTTCTCATCACGTTTAAGTACATTTCATGAGTCTTTGGGTCCCTCTGCTGAGTATCTTGGTCTTCACACTCCACTATTACATACCTGCAACATAAAACCAATCCAAGTTATGCCGTACCCCTGTGCTATGTAATTTCTGAGTGAAACAGCAGCCCTCTACTATAGCTCTGGAGCTACAAATAAAGTCAGTCTTCACTTCAATCTACCTCAAACAACAAGGGAGGGCTTCAAAATCACATAGTGTGACCGACCAATAAACCCCTACAATGGAAGAAGGCTCAGAGGAGATGGACAAGGGTGAGGTACCCATGAAGCTCAGGAATAACGTAGGGTATTACTCATTATCACACCTGTTGCGCAAAAAGCTGACTTTATCTCAGCACAAAGGGGACCAGAGGGTGATCTTTGTTTCAGATAATAAGCTGAATCTGTTCAGTGGATCAACTCCAGTAAACGTTTCTTCCCGAGTTTATCAAAAGAAAGTAAACGTCTCCCTGAGTTAGCCAGACTAGCATGGAGGAAGCGCCTACGTGGCTCAGCCCAACATAGAGTATAAAACCTGAACAACTGCCAAAGGAACTTCAAAGAGAGCAACAGGCTTGAGCTGGCTTCAACCCACATATTCCTCCCTAGCAATGAGGGACATCTAGCGCCTTGACAGTGAGCATATTATAGAGAGCAGTAAAGGCAGCCACATTTGTATTGTAATTGAATTGTATATTGCAATTGCTACATATTGCTGAGGGCATACACTTCTGTTGTGATTTCAGTATATTGCTGTATCACTCTAGTAAATCAAAAATGTCGTGTAACATCAAATATCTTCAAAACAAACTACTATATTAAACATCACACACTGTGTGTGGAAGAACCTGGTCAGAGAGTACTGGACTCTGACGTACAGTCAGCCAAGTTCCCACTTCGATACAGAGAATACAGCAGTTTGAGCTCTTTCACTCAAAATGAAGTAGCATCACTCACACAGGACAAGCCAGGGAGGAGCAGGCTTTCCACTAATCTACCCTCTAGAGTCCAGGCATAATACAGCGGCTGCAAGCTGGCAATACAACTAAGTATGCCTGCAAAAGCAAAATCACACACTTCCTCTGTGCGATTCTGGCACATCTGGAAAGATCTCACTGATCCCAAGGAAGTTCTAAAAAGTCTACATCCTGAAACAAGCTTTCATTTCTAAAATTATGATTCACTTAAATTGACTTATTTAAGTTTTGTAAGACTGTTATACTGACAATTCATTTTGATGAGTTGATAAAAACTCGTTTGAAAAGCTTTTACGCTTATTTCTATCCACAACACTAGAAAGCAAAATGTAGCTGCATGCCGATCTTCCTTCTGTTGCCCGGCATCTCACAGCTCTGTCCAGGACAAAAAGTGCAACCTTACTGTTTTTCAGAAAAGAAATTAGCAAGTCAGTCTATTTGCAAACACTGCATTTGGATTCACTTGGGGCTACACGTAGAATTAACATACTCTGACTTTTCACCGATAGCTAGAACTATTCCTCCCTTATGTGCTTAGATAGCATCTCTTTCCAGCTGACTGATTATGGCACAAGATTAGAGGTCTGTCATTTGCAGTCAAGAGACAAAAATGAAATGTCTGCTCTCCTGTACTGGTGGTATTTGAAGGGGTAAGATGACTTGCTGCGAAAACACAGTGCTGGCATTTCTGGACTCTAAAAGTTCCACAAGTGCTCAACAACGATGACAGCAAAAGAATGAATCAAACAAACAAGACAGTTTTGCTGACTTTCTTTTCCGTTGTCTGTATTAAATTTTACACTGATTTCAGTTCAGCTATAATAATATGGCAAAAAGATATATGCCAACATATCCTGGATTTCTGTTTTAGATTATAAGCCGGAAACTGCTGTCAGAGTTTTAGAAGGGAAGTAAAAGGAAGTCACTAGTCAGCAGTTTATGTTAAAGACAATCCCCTTCTCCACAATCCAATCCTCCTTCCTCCCCTAAAAAAGAGACAATTCAGGAGGAACATTTCTGGACTGCATAGAAGTGTTATAGATACATAGCCAGGCAGATTCAACTCTTACTTTGGTTTCTTTCAAAACAAATAATTAAGTCTTGTCTGCATAAACAATTTTAGATTTTATTTTTCATATTGAACTAAGAACTCTACTCAAACTAGTTAAAACATTCAACTTTGTGCATGTCAAATTTTAATAAATTCACTTCAGAATACACCCAACACATTAAATACATATTAAAACAAGGCATAAGCATATTTCATGAGTACTATTATCTCAATGAAATCTGCAACTAGAGTTTACCTCTGAAACTTTACTGATTAATTGTGCTACATTATTGCCTAGCTAAAATGACACATTACATTGCAGTAGTAAGTATAAAAAAATAAAAGCGTGTATTTGCACAGTCTATGCACCAGAAGTTCAAGGAAAACAGCAAGTAATGAATTACAGCCTCTCATTTTCATCTTTATTCATTAAAAAAAAACAAAACAAAGACTTTAGACAGTTCTTCCAACCTATTTTGAAACAAGGAGCACGGAAGATGCTTCATAGTTTAGGAAGCATCTCATATATCCAAAGAGGAGATAGAGGAAAAAAGCCATTGTACTAACTTCTGTAGGCACTGTGAAATTATAAGGTTAGGATATATTTAGACTGGTAAGTGAATAAGGTTTGATTTTCAAGGGTCACTGTACTTTTTCCATTGATTATTTCAGGTGCATGCTGTGTCTGGATAGTTGAAACAAGCAATTGATCAGCAGCCAAGAGGATTTATGGCTACGTTAGCTCTAACAGGAGCTTGCAACATTTGTATTTTGTCACTGAGAAATTGAGATGTCTGGAAAGAAAACAAAGAATGAATTGACTGATTTTTTTTTGCGGTCAGAAGACAAAAACTTTAGAATTATAGATACTTTCAAACTTTCTGTAGACTGAATGATTGAGATGATGCCAAAACATAAGCACATAGTTTATATCAATGTGCTATGTGAGAAAAATCCTTAATAAAAAGTAATGAATTCATTACACAGCAACTTCATCTTTGCTCATCATGTCACAGAAATAAACTAACCTAGCAACATTTACTTTAATGAAGAATATTTCACAAGGTCAAACATTTGGCTTCTACCTGCATCCATCCAGCTACAATTATTTTAACCATTTAAATTTAACAGTATCTTTATTCTCAAGCCAAACATTATCTTTGGTCACTGGGAGAAAAAAAAAAAAAAAAAAAAAAAAGCATGATAAGGAACTACAGTTAAGTCATGCACTTAAATATCTTGAACTCAAGTTACTGAGAAAGCAATCAAAAAATAAAACAGGAAAAGATGGATTTACAAATGGACCCACTCTCAGGGTAGATTAATAGTCTTTATAAAATTTTTTGAAGAACAGTAAGCTTATTTTGTCATATCACATCCAATTCCAAGTTCACAGCATATCCATGGTTAATAACACACCTGCATATGCTGAAGTATATGATCTTTTTTTAATTAGAGGCATCTAAAAGGATATAAATTTGACTTAATTTTAACCATGTAAACGGCACCTGAAACATCCACTGAGATACATGCATGTATACATATGCACATATGCACATCTATATATATATATATATATATATATATATGCGTGTACATCTGCGTGTGTCTATAAATATTAAGAAAAACAGAGAAAGGTACTTTCCTAGAGTACAGCTGTATTCATCCCAGTTTTCTTACTCCATTAAGTAAAGAAGGCATGAAGGTGATCAGTTTAGGCATCTAACTTAATTCTTAAATAGCAGAAGTGAAACAGGATTCTTAACAGAGTAATCTTACCTTTTCACTATCTAAATGAACTACTCACAACTAAAGCTCTCCCTTAGGAAAACATATATCTGCAATGACACTTTGTTTGTGCTTATAACATAGCCACAAATGGAATCTAAAAAACAAATCAGATTATCACAAAAGGTTTAGAGTGCGTTATGACCCTTCATAAAATATACTCTTGATATGCTAACTCTAATACTGTAGGCCAACATTATGAGAAAACACAAACCAAAAAAAAAAAAAAAAAGGCAGAGCAAAAGACAAACTCATTTCCTCCCCCCACCACAAATTGATTGAATGACAACTCAAACCATATAGTGAGTTTTTTTTCCCTCTTTGATCACTGTGTAATTAATGCACTGCTAAAGTTCAGGTGTGTACTTCGAAGAGTGAGTGTCCTCCTTTTACTAATTACTCCGTTTGACTATGTGTTATCGTTTTAAACCTATTACTTCATCTTGCCAGAAATTAAAATTTCCAAGTTCTCAAAAAAGAGCTTATCTTTCGTTGGGCATCCTTCAGATGCATTATAGCCTTGGTTTCAATGAGACATTCATCTAATATTCATCTAATATCAATAAATAGTTGTGAACATACCAGTATAAGTAGTTTGCCAACGTGGAATTTTTGCATGCTCGTGAAATCAAGAAAGTGCAAAGGTCTTGCTGGAAGGGGGTTAAGAAAAACAAAATTAAGTTACATAAGAATTCTGAGCACTTGAGAGAGATATAAAATAAAGGGGGGGGAAAAAAAAAACTCAAACCGCAAAGAGTTTTAGGAAATTCATTTCCTTTTAAAGTCTGAATCTAATCTGACCTAACTTTAAGGAATGCTCTTTTTAATATTATTCCAAACAAATACAGCAGCAACCCTACAGATAAAGTCTGCCTCTACAGTAATATATTTACAAACACAGCAGACGTACATAATAATTTCTAACTATAAACCTTTATTGTAAAACGACAATCTATAACATGTTACAGTTTCCTTCTACACAATTATCAGCCAAGTGTACGACTCAACCCTGGGAGGGATCTGCTACCCCTTCCTGCATCCAGAAGATCTGAATACTGTTAAGATGTTCTACATCTTAACACAAACAAGTATTATTACTAATATGCTCCATCTGAGGTTTATTTTCTACATAGTATTGAGACCCAAAAAGAAAGACCCGCAACAGGTAAGGGATTAAGGACCAACTAACTGCACATCAGATCAAAATCAAATTCCCAGTCTGCCTTTACCTCATCTTTTCCTCTCTCCAGTCTCACTTTTATTACCCAATTTCTACTAAAAGAAGAAAAGTAAAATCCTTGACAGCTGTAAATCAGTGTCACTTAGGTCCACAAAGATATGAGACATATGCCAAAGAATCAGGCTTCCGGAAGAACAGACTGCAAAGATTAATACAGTTGGACAACTGTTTTCCACACAAATCTTTGCCTTAAAATACCTCAGCTACATGCAACTATTAATTTATACTCTTAGAGTGCTTTCTTTCAAAGTATTCAGCAGGACAGAGTAGGAAGATTCAAATATGCACAAACAAAAAGGGAAAAAACAGCACTAGTTCACTATAAAAAAAAAAAAAACCTTAAATACCATGAATATAGTTTGTGTTAAGTTTCTGTTTTGATATGCCTCAAGGTAATAAAGTGTTTGACTTACGTCAAGGTTTTCATTGTCTGCAAGCTCCTTTGTCTTAGAAGTAAGAGGTGGTGAAGAAACAGGAGGAATAGGACTCATGATCTGGGAACTACAAATAAAGAACATATAATAACATAATGCAAAATTCTTGCTTCGGTGGCAAAAATAGCAGTGCGTTTCACTTCCACGGCATATTAAATTCAGAAAACTAAGAGAAGTATCTTCAAAGAAAGCATCGCATCCCCATTTCACAACAAACTGCACGAACAGCAGCTACGAAAGCTGTGGCTCCTCTCTGGATGACAGGAAAAATCATTTGTTTGTATTGCCCGGATAACGACACTTTGTTTATGGCTGTGAACAACACTCACTCACATTGAGCTTAATATTTTGCTTTCAGCTTTTGTCAAAAACAAGCAGATACACACGGAAGTTTAGCAAATCTAAACGTTCAATGTTAAGTTTTTAAAAATACTGTTTTATGAGGATATTGCTAATATACAACACCTGCAAGTACTCAAGTTTTGGAACGCAACCACATATAACAGATTAGACAAACTCAATGCTTGCTAGGCAAAAATCTCACATAGTTAAGTTTACCTGAAAGGAAGCAATCAAACAACTCTACTAATGTCTGAGTGGCACTACAGCCTCAAAAAACATCAAAAGACATCTACTCTGCAGTAGGATCAATGCGGAGCGGTACACTTGTAATATGAAGAGCATATACTAGTGACATAAGCGTTTAGATACTGAAGCTTAAGATTAGAAGCCTTGGAAATCTGTATTAAATATTCCCTAGGAGTTTGAACAGAGCATTCTGTTAATCAAGTTTGTTTGCGCCTTACTCAATACCGCATTAATCAGATGTTTCAGGCTTTCTTTTGGATTCCTGCAGGAAATAAGTAGTGCACTCCCTGGTTCCTCTACACTCACAGGACTATCTTCCTCTGAAACAGCAGGAAGAAATTTCTTCCCAGTTCAGAATGATCAAGACTCTCAGATCCAGATTCTTATATGAGAATCCAAATTCATCTAATAGCTTCATTGAGGACATCCTCTATATTGCAAGGACAGAAGGAAGCAATGCCATTGCTCTTCCAAAGGTTGTCGCCTTTTGACACAATTAGGCCAAAGGCCACGACTTTAAGATTTGGAACGTTAAGAGTCTTGTGAACTATCTGTACTGGGAAAATATATGCTGTGAAAGCTCAGAGGTTAAGTATTTTTTTCATCACTGCTCAAGATTATGAAACTCAGCATCAAATATGCAATAATCCCTACAAGGGAAAAAGAATTTGAGGGCTAATGACATTATCTGTTACTGCTTTTCCACCTAAAATTGTAACTCTTTACCTGTCTATTTCTGCACCACTAGCTCCAGATGTTGTCATGCTCTCAGACATTGAACCTTGACTGTCCCTCTTGCTGGGTTCCAGTCCATTCTTTATGTCATCAAAGTTTTCGTATTTCAATGCCTGGACTAGCTGCAACAGGTACATCAGCAAATCCTCAGGGAGGAAGAAGAAAAAAAAAAAAAAAAAAAGAAAAAGAAAAGAAATTGAGAAGTCAGTCCAAGCTGCTTAGGATTCACATCTTTTCAGAACTCTTCTCTCTGCAGAGTAACTCCGAGCGATCCGTAAGGAAGTAGAAAGTAGGGACTCACTAGCAAGCTATCTGCAATTGAAAAACTAGTCTAGGATGAAGTTTGACTCACAGAAGATATTCATTTCTCACATCAGTAACTCTTCATTACTGAAATGGTGTAAGTGCTAATTTAGTATATATTTCAGTGCAATTACTCCTTTAGAATGCTCTTTAGTTAAGCTGCTCTACTTGCTTCCAGCGCCCATAAACTAAACTATTCAGTTTGTGACTTCTCAGAATGCAGTTCAAGCACAAAATCTGAACAAGGATACCAGGAATTCAGATTCTCTCCTCTTCTTTTATGCACCATCATATATTTCTTTTGATCCCTGGTAATAAATCCCAATATCTGATCTGAGACTGTAAAGTAAGATTGTGATCATTTGCCATTTTTAATGAACATGCTCCCTCTGCTATTCAACTTGGCTAGTTTAGTTGCCTTCAAGTATCTTGCAAAAGGTACATTTACATCAAAGCAATATCACCTTGGCAACTGAAAAAGGCTTGCTAAAATTAGAGATGTTTATATTCCCTATTTTAATCCCTAGTGATTGAAGAGTTAGAGATATGTTCCTAGTATTTATTTTTTACTGTCAAAATAAAACAAAATAGATGAATAATTAAAACTTATGGATTAGTTTATTAAAGTGGGCTCCATTTGCAAATCACAGCTCATCATATCCTAATCAGTACAGCATTAGAGATATCTTATTTGTTAAAGAAAGTGAGTAGAGAAGCATCTGTGGAAAAATAGTATAATAATATACTACTAAAATTTATCAGGCAAGTTTTATGGAAACTTTTGGTAGACTATTCAAAATTTATCAATGGTTTGTGGGGAGAATATATGGTCATTTAACTTTTTTTTTTTTTTTTTTTTTTTTTTTTTTTTTGGCAAAAGCCAACTATCACTGAATGCCACATTATATCGGGAAGACTTTGCTCCATAAAGCAAAGAGCTTTTAGTAAACAGCAGAACACTTTGTGCGTGTTTGTGTGTGTGTGTTTTTTTTTTTTTTTTTTTTTAAAAGAGTTTGCTGTTACAATTACATTCACTTAAATGCCTTAAGAAGTAGCAAACATTTAAAGTACTCAATAAAACTAGAAAAATTTTGTGCTCCAAGCCCTAACATTAGCTGACTTTCACAGGCACTCACAGAACAATGAATACCTCATCGTCAGCCTGCTGAAGCCGAGCGACGGCGTATCGCCGAACTGTTGGATTAGTGAAGTGAGATGACAGAAGTTCTAGAGAGTCTTCCACATCCATGGGCTTCCATTTCCCCAGTAGCTCCAGTGCCTGCTTTGCCTCCTGTGGTAGGTCCCAGTTGACACATTTTAAGAATTTTGTCAAAGCCTAAAAACAGAGATTGGACAATTCATCAATGAAAAACCAGGATCAACAATAGATTTATTTAAGAAACTAATGTTTCAAGTCAATGCAAAACCAGATTCAAGCTATATTTACATAAGCATAGACCCTAGAATACTACTGACATAAATCACATCACTCTAGAAAAGCTAAACAGCACAAACAACAACAACAAGCAAAAATTGCTTACTATTGAGAAAAATCACATTCAGTGTCACAAAGCTGATGTTTTATTTCAAAGTATTTGAACTGCAGTATCATACCGTAAACACTTACCGCCATGGCTGACCTATAGGAAGCTGAGTTAGTGGAAGTTAAACCTCTCATCCATTTCCAACTGTGCAGTCAATTAGATAATTAACTTAAGCATGCCACCGTGAATTTAATAACATTCACTGAACTTGGGATAGGGGAAAGACAAGGGAACCATAGCCTGTCACTGCTTGATTGTAACATAATCTGAAATTTCAGTTAGAAGTGCAAATTTTACCTTGCAAACCTTTGTCTAAACGGGATGAAAGAAATTACTTTTTAATCATTTTTCTCTGCTGAATGAAACTGGAAACACTAGAATTTTAAGCGGTAGCTCAGGGTTTGTAGGAAGACTGCTGCAAGAATAGCCTGTTAGTATGATTTGCAAGGAAAAAAGTCACTAATTGTGAATCAATAAAATTGTACAAAGAGTTAAAAGAATTTTGATTAGCGTGCAAAACATTGGAGCTCTATCACGTTCTGTCCTTGCAGAGATACAAAAATCAGTGCCAAATGAAACAGGAGGCAACACTTCTTGCATTACTACATCGCTGGGAAGTGATTCAACTTACCTTCTCCTGATTAGTAAGGTAGTATCTGAATTTCCAAACTAGATCCTGTTCCTCATACGTTAGCTGCTTTGTTGGTGGATAACTCACTATGATCTATTAAAAACATAGTCAGAAAGTGAACATGAACAGGCATAATCATGAAGTTAACAAAGCATAGTGTGAAGAAGCACAATACTGACAACACAGAAAAACAGTTAGAAAAGGGCCTTCCAACACCATATACTTCTCTCAAGCTATCACAGTGATGCTCCTCAGTTGAGGTTGACTGAACTGGCAGTGTAGGCAAACATTCGTATACACTTCTAAGACTACCAGTAATGCCAATGTGACAGCGTGCGCACAGTACGCATTCTTATCGCCCCCGAAACTGCAGCAATATAATTAACTTATTTTGTAAAAATGAGCAAGTACCTTCTGGTTATCTCTGAGTTGGGCCACATTTAACTAACCACTTCAAGTGAGAAAACACTTAATGACATTCTTTAATTAACAATTTCCTTTGAGCTGAGATGAACTGTTATTTTCTTCAAATTGTCATCAATACATTAATATCAAAAAGTTTCTAAAAGAACTGTAGTTATCAAATGACACTGACTTACATTAAGCTGATCTCGTGTAGCTGCATTAGGCTTGAGATCATGATCAGAAGGTCCACTTCTTAAACTTCGAGCAAGCTTGTGATGTTTGCTTTCTACTAAGTTCTCCTGAATGCAGAGCATAAGTTAGTATTTATAAATATTTTACTCCAGAGAAAATTACGACTGAAATGAAACTGTCTAGCAAAGACTCACCAGTGTCTTGAATAACGCATGACAATTAAAATCCACATCCAAAACTACAGCATCTTCTGGATCTTTTTTTTTTTTTTTTTTTTTGGAGAAGCTTTCAAGAATATTCTCTCTTACTCCATAATTTTTTTTAAAAAAAAAAAAAAAAAAAAACAACTTCACACAATGTAAGTGCCCTACCTTGTTTTTGGGTGAATTGCTGCAAAATGCAAGCGTTTCAGTCAACACGTCTGTGATTTAGACAGCACTCAAACGTGCTAGCCACTTTGCAAACATTTTTAGGATGTTTGCAGTCTAAAGCTTTGTATGCAAGAAAAACATTCTCATAAAAATTCCCACTGTTAATATCATGTTAGCAACAGTAGGAGCAACAATAGGAGCCACAGTGTCAACAAGATTTCAGCAGCCAAGGCAGTTTTCAGCATTGTCAGACTTGCTCTTGCAGTGTTAGATTACACAGTGCTCAAAACAGTGTTGCCAGTAGAAGCCCACTTACATTAGGGTTCCCAAAGCTGCCAATACCAGTCCCACTGAATTGGCATCCACAATAATGGAAATCTTTTCTAGAACTGTACTTAGGCACTGTCTACACGAAAGACAACACAAGAGAGTGCAGGGAGAAAATATTTTAACAAATTAAGTGACCAAGAGTTACTGCACCTTCTAAATGTCATTCTTTTCTTCAGCTCCCTCTTACTTTATATTCCCACCCTCTAATCTCTTTTGCTAACAATACCCCTTCTATTCTTTCCTACACCTCAGAAACAAGCATCTAGGTATGGAAAGAAAGAGACAGAACATGTAAGTGTTAAGTTAATTACTATATTTTAATCTAGTAGAAAAAAGTTCAAAAAGTTGAATCCACTGATATTTCTCAACTGGTGAAACACAGCTTTCCACTGCAATTTTAAACTATTCAAGACAATAACATAGTCAAGCTTCTATCTCTATTTATCAAAAATTCTCAGCAAAAGCATAATAATATGGATTGCATTACATGAAACATTGCTTACCATAGACATCTGGGGGTCTGGAATCTTAACAATTTCAGAACTTGTTAAAATTGGAGATGACTCATCACCATCCTGAATGACAAGTTAAATGCGTATTAAACATCTTGCATTTTAGGGAAAAAACACAACATACCATTATCAATGTATTGTATACTATACTAAAGTGAAAAAAAAAAAAACACAAAACTTCACACTGTTAACTTTTGATAGATATTGAGAGGAAAAGAGAACATTAAAAAGGATTTTTTTTTTTTCTTGTTAGATCATTCCAGATGATAGACAGGTGGCAAGGCAGATGAAAGGTCATCTGAGGAAATACTGCTTGGCAGGTCATATCCATGCTAGTAAAGAAGGAAGTAAGTGGAGATATTCACTGTTGTCATTGCATGTGTGTTCCAGAAGCACAAAGAAAAACTAAGTCAGGGTCCAGATTTCACTGAATACTAATCATTTTCAGGAAATAGCAGCCACATCACAAAACTGAAAATTTCCTAAAACAGTATAAGATAAAGGCTGTTCAAAGTGCAGTTGAATTTGAGAATATAATACACAAGCCTATCGATTGCAGGTTCGACACAGGATGTGACACAGTTACTTCTCGGATTTCATGCTGTCCAGATCTGCAGCGCTAAGACAGAAGCCCGATCGGTTTTCTTCAGGTAGTCTAACCCTAGAGGGAAAAGCTACAGGTTTCCTGTTTGATTCAGGCAGGAGGCAGTTTTTGTCTTACGCTAGAACGGCAATCAAGCATTACTTGACATGATCTATAGGACAGTACATTTAAAAGACAGTATAAACAAGTTAAAAAAAATAGTATAATATGTTCTATGAAATTAAGTTTGTCATCATTTATTTGGAATATTTCAGGATTGTATCCTAATAATAATTCAATGCCAGCACGGTCAAACAGGACGTACGGCAGAAATTCCAAAGACTGAACTGAACACTGAGCCCAGTTTTCAAAGGTAAGTAGGCACTAAAGATATAAATCAGGTGCCTGCTGCAATTATTTTCTGAAGCACCTAATCTACATTTTTACCTTTGAAAATTCAGCCCAGAGGATTTAATCAGAAGGCTACTGTTAACACTGAGTCTTCCCACTGACTCAAGTGGGCTTAGATCAGATCTTCAATGGGTTGGCTCTTTTGTACAGTTTCCACAGAAATCAGTACTGCGTATGGAGAGGAAAAAGAATTGATAGAACTGGTGCAGATATGCAGCTTTAACTGGCAAGTTTTTGAAAAATGTAAAATTTACCCAGTCAAGAGATGCTCAACAGTCCACTTAAATGAGAAATACTGATAGAGTATCTTTAAAACACCCCACAACAGCAGCAGCAGCAAGGTGATTCTACCACACACTTACTCCATGGGAATCTTTCATCTTCATTTAAATTTAAAGTAAAATATACACTAGTAAAGTAAAAGTTAAGTGTTTCAGTAAGATATAGGTTCTAAAGTTTCATTTTAAGAAAAAGTGGTGTTTCAGTTCAACTGAAAATATAAATTTTTGAAATATCAAGATTCCCCTCTAAAATAGAAATTTCGAGCTAAATTACTCAGGTTTGCTTACGCCCTACTCCCCCCTTTTGCTTTTCCAATCACATATGTCAGTCAAAATGGCTTTACTTTGAAAGTCATCTCTGAAAAGTATAAGAGATGGGAGGAGCTATATTAAGGGAAGAAAAAAGAATTAAATCGCCAACAATGAGGTACAAGGTTTAACTAGAATTGCTCATCACCCTTTTAGGAGAAGGGCCGTTTCTTTAGCTATATAAATTCTGCATTACTTACTACTGTAAAAGAGCTCATAGCATAGAGAAACACGTTCAGGAAGACACTTTTACTGCATTTTTGAGTGTCCTATACCTTTCCAAACAGGCCTTTTAATGTTCAGAACAATGACAATAAATATACAAACACATACCCCCTTTCTAGTTAAAGGCAATACGTATAAATACAGTCTGGCTGTGGCTGACGATGATCCTAAAATTTAAACGAAGGTATTGCTCTTCACATTAGCCCATAATAAATAGAATACACATACAAACAGTGAAGAGGACAAAGACAACATTTGCTTATAGTTTTTCTGATTTAAAACCACACCGCCTAAATAATGAACTTTGCTTTAAACAAATCATATGAAAGCACTACTCTTTCTAAGATATTTCTGTTATAACAGGACACTCTCACTTCAATATTATAGTAGACTGAGCAGGAGCTAGGCTGACAGATATACTAAAACCTGTGTCAGATCTCTAGATAGAACTTTCAGATCATGATACATTAGCATTACAAGACTCAAATTACATAAAAAAGACAAATGATGACATATTAAGGAATGATGTTTGGGAGGGGACAATCCCTTCCCTCAGAATAAACTAATTTGAGGACAAGAGATAACAGACCGATTTCTACCTACAAATATTATTTTCTTAATCAAGCCGTAGTACAGCTGCAATCTGACCTTTATATAACAATAAACAAAAGTCCCAGTGACAAAGTTCCACTCAGAGTTTGGACCCTCGACATAAAAGCTCTGTAGGAAAACCTTGACAAAAGAGTGGATTCACTAGCAATTAATAAGCATTCAAACTCCTACTGAAGCATTTAAGACATGCATATCCCGAGTGGACTCTCTCTGACAAATAATAATGCCCATTCTATCGCATCTTTCCCTCAAGGAAAACGGTCAGATAAAATAGGCAGCTGAAAAGGGAAAAGGGTCTGGCAAAGCTTTTAAAGTTGTAAAAATACCTACCACACAAGCAGAAGTACATGACTGATTACTAATTCAAACCTTACTAGGATTAGAATGACAAAGTGAGTGCAATTGCCTAAGCTTCGATTACTTACAAAACTAAAGTAAACAAGGGACAAAGCTTTCCAGTGACTAATATCAACATGTATATAACATCCTCTAAAATCAAGATTGGGGAATTTTTTCCAAGACTAGCGTTAAAAGAACGAATTCTAAACTGTTGGCATGTCTCTTTTTTCCTTAACTTTTCACAGGGAGCATTACGATGAAATTTTTTAATCCTTCTCCTCTAATGCAGTTACACTACGCATGATGTTGAAGCATCAAACTGAAAAGCCCTAGTTACCCAGTTGAAATACTGGGAAATCTTTCTTCCTGTTTCATTGTGTTTTAAAACAAAGCCTGCAGCTTCAGTCAAAATTTGCCATGAAATCAAGTTATGCAAAAACTTTCATAGGCCAAACTACTGTGTTGGGAGTTAACAGACTTTTCAGAATAGACTATTTCATGAGCTCCTCAGTAAGACAGAACGTCATTAGTTTGCCAGCGAAGAGAGTCAGTTGTTTTACCTACCTTCCAATTAGACGAGCATGCAATTCTAACTCTGTCGTACTTGAAGAACATCAGGTGTAGCACTGTGACCCTGAACATACAAACTTACTACACCATATCAACGCCTGAGGGTGTATTTAAGTCAGCACTTGAATTTGGTCAAGTTTTTGCTTTAGTTTATGCCACAGAAGTCTTAGAGACCATCTAATATGCTGCAGCTACTAACAGTCATTCAGTCCATTGGACCTGATGAGAGCTAACCTGAAGGGCGTACGCATAGCGCGGATACTGGGCCTTCAGCAACAACTTTCTCACTCTGCAAATCCACTCCTCTTGGCTGTGTTATCAAATAACACAGACATGGCCAGGGATGACCTGCTATTTTGCCAGGGGGGAAACAAAACAGTGTCAATAGTATACATACAGCATTAACTTGCTTTAAGATAGTCTGTCATAGAGCTTTAGAGGTATTGCACTACGTTAACTCGGCTGTGATATCTATGTAAATTCACATACACTGAATTTAAAAGTCAACAAAATTTGCCGAACTTTCTGGATCAAAGTTCTGATGTACTTTCCTCAAAATCAGTTTCACAATAGCATTAAAAATAAGGTTCTATTTATCTCATTCTTTAGTCAAAACATCACTTCAAATAACATCAACGGGATCCAACTTCTTGCATTCAGAACCTCAACGGACACCCAATGCTGTTGACACCATGGTTTTTTCTCCCCCTTTCCTTGAAGTCATGAAAAAAAAAAAAAAAAAATCTCTCTCTGATAATGCCATCTTTTTTTAAAAATGGATGCAGCCATGCAAGCATTTTATTCCAACAACGCTAATTTTCATCTGGAACCCACATAAAAGCATGTCTTAATGAAAAATGCTGGTGATAGTTGTACTTGGAAGTTCATACCAATTTTTTGCCTAAGCAGAAAATGAGAAGTGATGCTCCCACTACCTGCAAATTGCTATCCTTCAGATTGTGAATGCTGCATTAAAACTGAGCTAACAGAGAACACGGAAAGAGCCACTGCCACTTTACATTACTGAAATTGAGAACAGAGTAAAAGAATCCAATTTTATCAGCTACCATTTAACAGGCAAATTCTGTGCAAACACTAGAAAACAAGTTTATCAAGCAAACTGTGGCAAGTAATCTTCACTTTGACTACTGGTCACAGAAAGGTGACAACAGAAGGTAGTTTCATTAGAGTCAATGCACTGGGTTGCTGATGCTGGATACATATACCATACACTGCAATTGGAAGCATGACAAAACTGAGAAGACAGGCACTAAGTTATGTACTGTTTTCTATCGCTGCCAGAAAAGGGTCAAGAACTTGCTGAAAAGCTACTTCATAACAACAAATCCCTCAAGTTACAGTTACTTATAGTTTTAGCATGTGTTATTACACATCCAATTATTTCATTTCTATACAAGAGCACCCCGTTTATAGTTTTTTCTTCCACGCACTTTTAAAGAGCTTCAGTAACAGCTGTCAAGAAATACATGTGTTTGATACTCTGAATCTTCCTTCCCTCATCTTCTACATCTGGAAAACTATACTGACAACTGGGGAAAAAAAAAAATTGTGTTTAAGTCAGGAGTAATTCGTCTTTATCAGTAGGTTTCTGGAGGTGAGGGAAAGAAGCCATTTTTAGGAATGTCACGTTCAACTATAAAGAGAGCCAGGAGAACACAAGCCACGCATTAGCCATACTCATCAGCCTGTACCTCTGAGAAGTACAGCACATTCTTATTTACAGCTATTACCCCAATACAGCAAGAACAGTTAGTAAAATGTTTCAATACTTCGATCCTGTCCCATTTAATTCTCCAGAAAGAAATACTTCCCTGATTTCCACAAGGGTAAATAAATTTCAAGTGATCTTACTACTACCAAATGCCATTGCATTATATATCCGAATGAAACCTGCAGCACATCAGATTCCTCAAGAAAACAATATAATTAGCTGGTTCCAGGAAAAAGTTTTAAAAAACACTATGAAACAAACTACAGGTAAGACGTCTTGAGAAGGTGTGGAGGTCCCCTGTTCAAGTACAGTCCACCAAATAAAATGCTAAAGAACTGCTCGAACACATAGGCAGGAAACTAAGCAGATTTTCAGCCCAGATACCTGCCTAAGGAAGAGTTTCATTTCTTCTTCTTCTTCTTATTATTTTTTTTTTAAATTAAAACAGCTTGTGGAATTAAATTGATTTTAAACAAGCCCTGTTCATTTTAAACATCAGTCTTAAAGCTCTTCTGTAATAACTTAGAGACAGACAGACACAGCTAAGCAACTAAGCTTTCATTACAATAAACGCTAGGAAGAACGCATGCACCCTTTGGTCAACGTGCACTCGCTTATCCAGAAGTGGCCCATTCAGAGAGGACACCTCAAGACGTAAGCAGAGACTGGAATATTCAATACAACAACGTACTCAGTTTCCTCTACTTAGAGGAAAGGATGAATAACTTATGTCTTAAAGCATGAACGCTGCCAGGAACACGCAGATCTCCAAAGACTGAAGTTCAGCTTCTAGCTCTCTGACAGGAAATAAAACACTAGGACAAGTTGCTAAAAGGTGTATCTTAAGTACCACAGCACCTAATCTTTGGAAGATATCCTTGCCCGGAGCCCAAAACATCTCAGTGTATAAAACAGATGCAAAATAGAAATAGTCATGAAATGGAGAATTCAGTCCAAAATCCAGACATCCTCTCCTTCATTTAAATGTCCCAAACAAGCTAAGTAGCTACTGACCCTCCCATTCTCTTTGACCCTACAGCCTTACAATTCTTCTCTGCAAAGTGACTAGCTTCAACAGGAAGGCTGGAAGAACACACAGCCTAGTCATCACAGATTTGCCTTTGACTATGGAAGGAGGCACTAAGTGCTAAGTGGAACAGCTATTTCTTCTAGATGCATTACAAAGACTGCTACTACTATATGGGTTATGCAGACAGAGCCTGGACATCCACAAGTATTATTTTTGCATGTCTGCAAGACAGAACTCTTTCAAGGGCTTGGCAAATTTCTCAACTCAGCTGCTCGTTTTTGACCGGACTACAGAATTCTGAAGCACAACTTGAAGAGCTTCACAAACTAATTTGAAACAGGGCATACAAAAGTTGAGGTAGATGCTCATTTCTTGATATATCCCCTCTTGGGATACTTTTTTGGTGAAATCCTGCTTTTTGCAATTTAGTGTTACATTCTTCAGTATCCTCTTAAGTCTTAAGTTAGATTATAGTCTTGTTTTCTAGATCAATCTGTAATGCTGTCATATACACAGAAACACTTGCAAGTTATTATCCATTCTATTAACTTCTCCTGTATTGAATTATACTTTTGAAAAATTCTTAGAATACATGCTGCCTAAAGTTAATACCTTTGACCTCAGTAGGACTCCAGCCCATCATCATTTTCTACTGGCTCTTACCCACATAGCTGTATTACTCAGTCACTTTACGAATTCTTACAAATCTAAATATGCTGAAAATTCTATGAGGTAATTTCTGTCAAACATTTTTTTGAAACTGAGTTATAGACATACTGCTTTCTCCTGTTCCAGTGGATCTTTGTAGGAGGTACAGGTCCACTGGAATATTGATCATGCCTTCCAAAGCCACGCCAAAGTCTGTTAAGCTCGTTATCGATCTCTCTTCATCAGATCTGAACTCTTAAAAACACCAAAGGCACTCTCTCTCTCTCTCTCTCTCTATATATATCGTACCTGCATTCTGCTCTCTCTCTCTCTGTATATATATATATATCGTACCTGCATTCTGTTCCTTCAGGAGATTGGAAAGTATAACAGGAAATCCTGTAGCACTTCTCTTGTATGAGCTGTACCTTCCCTTAACTCCAAGGATTTTTAATTCTGCTAAATAACATAACCCTTCTGCTGGTACTACATGACAGCCTGATGCCACCCCTTAAAGGCTTCACTGCAACCGTATCACCTGATCTAAAGATCCTGTAACAACTTTTTCATTTTGAAAATTTGGTTTTTCAAGTCTATATTTTTCTTGATACCTAAGCACAAAGTTAAAAATCAAGTAGTTAATGAAGCTTCCACTTTGATGGAAAAAGTATTAAGCTACAAAGGAATAAGGTAGTGTTCTGAAACTGTAATTCTGTATGCATGTAAACTGACAAAATCCTATTATACACACTGAGAAACCACAGCTGAATTCTGCCCTTGGCATCTATGCTTGTATGCACGTTTTACACGTGAGAATATTAAAAGTTACCAACTTCAGAGACTGCTTTGGAGACTGCCGTTTACAAAATAGCAAAAGAATAGAAAAAAGACACCCCAATTCAAAAGCTTTTTTTTTAAAAAAAAAAAAAACTGAAATGATTTTCAAAATATCTTCAGCATGAAAAAGTAAACTTTTATATTTGCTCACGTTAGAAAAATCATTCACCAGCACAGCTCCCCTGCAAAGTCTTAGTAAATTATATTTTATAACGTTACCAATGAATATAGATACATTTCTTCCTGATACAAGACAATTTTACGCAAAGCTACTCTGAGAATACTGCTAGAGGCCTGGAGGAACAATAAATCAAAAAGTTTTTAATGACTCACCCTTATTAAATTCTGCATTCTCAAATCATATTACATGAATGATTGACTTCTGTAATCGTTTTGCATCTATACCATTTGATTTCTATGTACATAAAAAGCTGCCACTGACAGCTGTCTGCTGCTATCCTGCAACAGGATATTTCACCTCAGCAGAAAAACCTCTCACTTAGGTGCATACGTTGCTTTTTAAAGACGACCGCAACACTGTCAAGGGACATACCTTTTCATAGTAAACTATTCCATATTCTTTATCATCACACTTGACACAGCGAAACTCAATCATCAGGTACATAAAATTAGAACTTCGTTTTTCCCTCTGAAAAGAGAAACACCACAGATGTGCATCATACATCAAAGAGCATCAATCGTCAGAATTCTCAATACAGTAATTATTCCATTTCCTTTGTCGTATAACCAATAAATTAGATTGATCACTTGAATAACTGCTATAACGATATTTGATAGCACTACTTAAAACTGTATCATCTTTTTTCCTGACACTCTTAAGGTAATTTGCACTTCACGATAAACACCTCCATGCAACAGGAAAGCATACTGTCTTCATGGATGCCTTTCAGTTTGTGGACCTAAAGTTCTGAAAAACGTAAGGAAGAATAATGAGCTGGCATCAGGTTTTTTTTTGTTTTTTTGTTTTTTTAAAATCATTACACACAATTATGGATCCCACTGGAGAATTTTTAGGAGTCAAAAAAAAAAAATCCACAAACACAGAAGAGATCAAAAAATCACTATTTTAGATAAAATAGGGAAAAAGACCAATTTAACTTAGATTATGAGGCATTTGATTTGCAACTCACTGACTTGCAGAGGAAGATTTGCTCAGTGTAGAAACTGGTAATTGCTTGATGTTGAAAAACATTTAGAATTTAAAAAAGGAATTATACATAATCACTACCAGTAACACATATTTACTAAAATATTAATATGCATGCCTTCTAATGATAAGCAACTCGAGCTCATTTCGTGCATCAACGATGGATTAGACTTTCTAAAACAGGTAAAAGTGGTTCTGAATTTAAAGACCAGTTCTAGGAGTCAGGAGCACTGAATTTTATACATGCAACTAGTCTGGGACACAAGCAAGAGCCCGGAAAAACAACTTCTTACAAAAGGGGAAGAGGATAAAAAAAAAAATCTGTATTTCATAAGGAATAGGCTGAATTAAAATAAACAAACCACCCCCCCACACACATGCTTCATAACAGGTTATAAAAAGACCTGTGTAAGTGCAAAAGGATGCGATTCCTGCAAATCTAAGTATAAATAAGTCAAAGAAAATAAAACTTCAGAACGCTAAGCAGAAAACAAAGGAGCTCTGTTAAGCAAGAGAATCTGTTAACAATGTGGGTATTATTTTGCTCGATGAGGGTAACACCTTACTCAGGAATAAAACGCCAGGAATTATTATTATTTGCAATATAAGTAAACAAATTCTGTAAGTGTTCTTCCCCATCACTCAAAAGAAAAATCAATTGAAACAAAGTTCAACTTCACTGAACAGGTCTAAATCCAAGGTACAGTTCATATGGACCGAAGGCTTCCCATCAAAGCCTAAACCGTACAGTTCAGTTAGTCACGCCTAACAGCATTTGTTCCAAACTATCCCAGCCTGTTTGTTAAATCTCTCTTCTCTGATCAAGTTCCCTGAAATACTGAAGTTGACAACTGATAAGACGGATTTCTATTCTCCTTTTCGTCAAAGTAGTCAACTTCGGAAACTTAAAAAAAATATATTTGTCCTTTTAATGTATACGTTAGAGGTTGAAGAAAAAAAATAGGAAAAGTGCTTTGAGTTAGTCTTCTAAATAAGCCAAGGTTTCCACATCAGCAAGATCCCAAAACCCATTACAAATCTGATCTATGATGACTTACCTCATTGATCATTTCTATTTCTCTAAAGGTTAGTCTGTCCAGCCAATCCACTTTTACCATGTGACCTTGTCGATGAGACTTGGTGAGCTGCCATGGAAATACACAGTAATAATATTTAAATCGCTGCTATTAAGAGAAAGGATATCAAAGTCATAATTTTACAGAGACATTGACATATAAACTCTGAGGAAAAAAGAAGAAATGAATCGGAAAAACTGCTTTTATGTTGCACGTAATTTTGACCCTCATAAACAGCTAAGTCATGCCACAAATATGCTTCTGATATCTAAAACATCAATCAGGGCAAAGAATAAAACTACATGTTCCAGTCACTTCATCCTTGAATCTGCAACATACTAATAGGATCCTTTTTTTTGAAGCAGAGTCATATATGGAAAATTGATTTTTTTCCCCCCTATGTTACTATATTTCATATAGTAAAATTTACAGAGTCTAACATAAAAAGAAGGCATTTTAAAAATACACAAGGGCACACTGCTGCTTCATGTGTAACTTGTTGATCACCACGACCTTCAGGTCCTCTGCAAAGCTGCTTTCCAGCTTGTCAACTCCCAGCCTGTACTGGCATCAGGTTATTCCTCCCCAGATCCAAATATGGCATTGCCCTTTGTTGAACTCCATGAGATTCTTGTTGGCCCGTTTCTCCTGTCTGTTGAGGTCCCTCAACCACCTGGTGTTATCTACCACTCCTCTCAGTTTTACAGACTTGCTAAGGGTGCGCTCCATTCCACTGTCCACATCACTAATGAAGAGGTTAAATAATACTGGCCCCAATATCAACCCTTTGGGTTTATCACTAGTGACAGGCCTCCAGCTGCTGAGCACAATGCCTTCAGTTTGGCAGGTCAGCTGGTTTTTCAATCCAATTACTTACCTCTTGGTATTTCTTTCTCATTTTGCTTTTCTAAGTTACCTTTCCTACCTTCCTGCTGTAACAGGTCTGTTCCCCACTGCCTTTCAATCGCAAACACATTCTTCCTACTCCCCTCACCACATGAATATCCACATTTTACTGTCTCCATTCAATTCACATAAAACCACCACCAACTAGTCACCATTTTCTTCCTGAGCAACAGAGTTTCATCTTCTATTAGATCCAGAACAATCACTATGAGCTAGAAAAGGCTGTTGAGCAGCATAAAGGAAATTTATAGTTTCAACGTACACCGATGGAGTCATATTGAGTAAGGGCATAACCTCAAGAACAGCAACCAGATGGTGAAAATAGCCAGAACAGAGATTCTGAAAGGTAACAAACCCCTCACCTAGAGATCTTAAAAGTAAAAAAAAAAAAACAGGAAAATGAAAAGTGACGAACAACGAACATAACTTCACCTCAGCAGAGGTGCTGAGCATTTCTGCTCAAAGGTTAATATACAACAAAAACAAATAAAAGAAACTGATGATAGGAAACAGTTTCTTCTCCCTCAAAAGCCTCTAAGATTTGCTAGGATAGGTTTGCACTGCTTAGTAGACACTTACAGCAAATACTCTCATTTTCATGAGCTCTAAAATGAACTAAACATACCAAAGGTAGGTACAGGCTTATTAAATACATCTAAGAAGATGGCAAAGTCCAAACATTGTGAAGTCACAAAGCTGAAGTTAATTCTCTCTCCATTCACAGGAATACTGGATCTCGTCAGCAGAAAGTCTGTATCGCATATGAAAAGAAGTTGTTTTCATGTGAAGTTTTCACTTCAGGTATGTGACAGCTGGTCTACGTGTTTGCATCAAAGGCAAAATAACAGAGTTATATCCTAATTGCAGTAGGACATATTAAACTGGAAGAGGAGCTAGCAAATATCAACACTTCTTTACTTCTTTTCCGACTTCAGATTCTAGAACTGTATCACAAACATATCTTTGTTGATTTACTTCTGATTTACCTGTTGTTTTCCATCTCACTTGCTAGAAAATAAACTTTTGGTTCATACTAATCTTTAAAGAAAACAAGCAAATAAAGAACCCTTCTGCATGGGAAAACTCTTTCACATGTTTCCCAAATGTAAAAGTCAATCATTTTAAGTGAAGGATTTATGTTACCCTAGCTTTTATGGTATAATCAATAGCTCTGTGTTAAGACAATATGACATAATAATAAAAATAATAAAATTATCTCAGCTTCCTCAAAAGACTGGAAAAAACTTTTGTCCTCTTCTGCAGCCTCTAAAGATGGAAAAAGTTCAGATCACTTTTGTAAGTTTTTTTAAAAAAAAAGAAATTCAGTATTTCATGTGATTTCATTTCCACATGATTTAAAGAATCCCCCTACCCTGGACAAAGATTTTATTGGTTGCTTCTTACTTATTTCTTCCAGGCCAGCTTAACAAATATCTGAAAAGACCAGAAAAGCTGACGTACACAAGTTGTTCTTCGATATCACAAAGAAACGTAAAGTTAAATTAAAGCAAGAAGCCTTACTAAACACATACTTAAACTGGAAATAACTGCATTAGCAAACAGTAAATGTTTTTTTAGAAATCCTCTTAAAAGAGCAGAAATCCCATACAAATATTTAAAGAAATTACTACCATGAAACTCAACTATATTGTAAGCAAAACAAAAATTGAAGTATAAGTGTTGAAAACTATGTTCACAGTGCAAATGCACGCTCTCAAATACTTCTGAAATACTGTGGGTTAATATTAGAAAAAAACAAGCAGGACTATGATGAGCACAAAACCAGAAAGCAGAACTTTTTAAAAGTGGTATTGCTGAACACAATTCATAGCATAATGAGAAACCCTATAGGTATTAAGCATTAGATTATTTTGTATTAGAAGCATGTACTTCCTCCGAAGTAGGGTTTGTCATGCCTTGTCCCCTCACTACTCACTTCCTCCAAATGTTCAAGTTCCTAAAAAAAAAAAAAGATCTGTAATTTAACCAACCCATTAAGGTTAAACTTCTAAATAGTTTAGCCGGAGTTTGATGAAACAATCAGAATTTGACTTCTTTACTTCAGTTTTGACTCTAAGCAGACAAGATCTGGAATTCAGTACTGCACAACTCCCTTGTGAAACAGAACTCTTCGTATTAGAGCAACATGGCTCAACACAACAGACACCTGTATTGGATTATTTTCCTTACAACAACATTTATGTAAGTGGAGAAGGGAGGAGATCAAGTCAGGAGACTACTTGTTTGCCCGTGGTCTCTCTTAGGCCTATGTGAACAGAAATTAATACCATACATTTTCACATAGTATTAAGCGTCTAGACAACAATACCAAAAAAAAAAAAAAATAGCAATAAACTGGTGCAAGAAGTTGTTTACAGTAATATCCCTGCTTTGAATCCCTGAGTATGAGAATACGGACTCTATACAGCATTTTTAGATGAAAAAAAAAAAAAAATTGGTTCTGCATAGGTAAGGCTTCAATAATATCACAAATTCAAACCTAAAGATGTTCTGTCCAAAAAAACCTGAATAAAACGAATGAAAAAATCCCCAGCATGCTGTTTCTGGAAGCCAAGCTTATTAACATGAATATTCCCTATTCAATTCACTTCTCATACAGGAAGAATTATAATAGAGATTAAGCCAGGCAAGGGGCACAGAACTAGACTTTAATCCATTTGAATCTTACCCTGTTTAAGAGTCTCAAAAGATGCACTAGAAACATTACAGCATCTTTTTCAAGCTCCTTAGGCATGTCAGATTACATTTCAAAGTTATGTTAACTCTAAACCAAATAGGGAAATTTCTCCCATTGTTTTTAAAACTGAAAAGAAAGAACAAGTGTTTCAAGTCTTTCTGCAACTAAATCCTACCTGTTTAAAGAAAATACTCTTTGCATAGGAAGAACACTTTTTCTTCCTGAAGTTATAAGCTAAATAAGAGAAATCATAAATATATCTAAGAAAGACTGTACCTGAGAAGTGCAATTTTTTTTTTTAAAGGACACTCAAAATGCACTGGTTACCACGTGATGAAAAAAGTGAAAGGAAAATAATCTCACTCTATATACCTGTCTTAATATTATTTTAGTGAACCAAAATATATTCTCCTTAAAACTCCAAGAAACTTACAGAATCACAGAGTAATTCAGGCAGGAAGAGACCTCTGAAGGTCATCTATCTCCATCTCCAGCTCAAAGCTGGGTCAGCACCGATTCCGACCAGGTTGATCAGACTTAAGACCTAAAAGCACAGATTCCTTCAGCAAGACAATCAAACCCCTTCAGAATATACATCAACTCAACTGCTGATTAAGGATGATGGAAGAACATAGTGTGCTCAAAACGTCATAGCTGTTGTTTAAGATTTGTGTTTATCTAAAGTCTCCAAACAGTTAAGAGTCAGAGTCCACAGAAGAATTGTGGTTACATGATAAATTATATTCCGTTTACCTTTAAGTACATGACAATACAAGAACAAGAATTAACACTGAGAAGTCTTTCAAAACATACACAAGAAGTATCCATGATTATGCACCCAATTCTAGCAGTTTCTTAAGAAAAAGGACATCTCGTACTCCAGCCAGCCCTTTTCCTTAACAGCTTGTTCCATTTGCTCCTTTCTCCATATATCTAGGCAGAGGGACTCAAAGACATCAAGGTCATTCATGTTTCAAAGAAATCAGTATCTGGACAGAGACTAGACAGAGAAAAGGGACCCAAAATTGTTGCTCTTAAGCGAAAGGTTGCGACTGTTAGTTCATCAGCTTTCTGTGTTGTGGTCTCCCAGCTCAACCAGGAGGATTTACATTGGAATAGGCCATACAACCATACCCACTTCAATTTTCTGGCCTCGCTGACAGGGGACACGCAATATACAAAGAAAACTAGGACAGCACATGAATGGCACGTACTATACATGCGGGAACATATGATACAAAGGTGCAGAAGAGGTAGGACTTGCCACATGCTGGGAGCTGTCTAGGCTGCACAGAGTTTATAGACTTTCAGCGGCTCACCATTATAGATACAAAAAAAAGGGATCACTCAGAGAAAGAAGATCAACACTTTGCACCAGCAGTACTGTTTCGTCGTTCTCACTCTAATCCCCAGTGAACTGGTGTCTCAGCAGTCAGGGTCCAGGCATTTTTGCACAGGCTTCCTATAGTAGTTTCTGCCTACCGAGGATCACTTAGGATAAACAAATTTCTTAGTGTTGTACTTTGAAAAGAGCATGAAATGCACGTCCCGATCTGGAGCCAACAAATCTGGAGAGTACATACAGGACACAAATCCACAGGAAGCTAAGCTCCAGAAATTCTGCGAGCTGTGGAAACAAACAGGTTTTTACATCTCCTGGATGCAACGTTCGCATAACAGACAAATATTGTCTAGCTTCCAAAAGACTCCAAACCACCATTAAAATCACTAATTAAATTAAATTTCAGGGTTCTACAGCCTCTCTGCAGGTGTTCTTGTATCAGTAGCGGGCAATGGGAAACAACAATGAAGTATGTGTCATGCCCTGCAATACTATGGAAGCCACTAAAGTCCAATCAGTCTGTCAAAGATAAACTGGCAAGCATTTATCCTTGTCCTTTAATGCCTTAATCAACTGCCCCTTAATATCTAACAGTCTTGGCTGTTCCCTACTCACAAAGCACTTTTTTCTTATTTCAAAAGACAAGGAAAATACAGAGAAGATATTTCCTTTCCTAATTAGAGTCAAGTTTTGCGCTATGGTCTAACAGCATCTCGGGAACAGACTCCCAACTTCCAAGTATCAGACAAGAATTCCAACTGATTTAATATTCTAGAAACATGGTTTAACATAGAAAGAGTTGAAATACAATACAGCCCTTTTGGTGGCCTCTCCCTTCAAGATCTAAATTAAATTTTAAAACAGATTACTTATGAAAGCAAGCGTGGCATTCAGCTCTCAATACCAATATTTGTTCACGTCACAAGTAAGTTACATAATTCAGCTTTTTGATTCTAGATTCCCAGTATAGTCTAAATTCTGCAGATAAGGATCAATATTCAGTGGAAAGCTTTGTACTTTGTCTGTAGTTATCAGCACTACCAGTCAAAGTAAAGGACTGGTCACAAGCAGTCACAATTTGAAAAGTCAAAGAGCTATCCAACTGGGAGGGAAAACCCTGCCATGCCTTTTTTTTTTTTTTTTTAAATGTTTCCACATATCCAAAAAAATGACTGTTTTAAGGACCAAATAGTAAACCGGCCATGAACATCAGAGGCCCTTTGTTCTGAACTCTTTCCACGAACCAAAGAAACAATACCTCATAATGACTATGAGATTGTTTGCCTAAGGCAGCTGATTCACCTAACTTTTTTTTTTTTCAAGCTCTAGACTCCAGTAACACTTTACAGAAGTAATAAGACATGACACATCATAAACTTTCAAAGATCACTGCAGCTTCTAAGAATTACCTAACTCCATTCAGTATACAGTTCTTTTCTAGTAAAGCCTGAACTAATACTTTTCTATAGTGTTTATCTTCTAAATAGAATTACAGAACAGAAAATCCTATATGGAAGAGCTAATCTTCAAATTAGCTGCAGAGACTTCAGTACAAAACGAAAAGGAAGAAAAAACATATAATCCTGACTAACATTTGAGAATGCTGGAGGAAACCAAAGCATACAAACCAGAAAACCAGTTTGCAGTTTCTTTTAACTTACCAGTAGGATTGTAAACAGGAACAGAACAGAGTTCTGTAATCTTGCACTATATTCTAAAGCTAGTTCATCAAATTCTATCTCAGCAGTGTTACTGCAGTGTGTACCTTGTCTGCACTAACAAGATAACGTAAGACTTGCCTTTCACCTCATATACTACTTCATTATATATTCTAACAGCAAAGAGCCAGCAGCACGCAGATATAACCAGATAAGACCTGAAACTTTGTTTGGGTAGTCTGTATTCCACCACTTACTGTCTTCACCTGTGTCCTATCGAGCTTATGGGAAAGGCCTTTCCATCCTCAGCAACCAAGAAGTTACTCATCCTCATGTGTACATCATTTCAACCAGGTCTAGATAACATCCTACTTAAAAAAAAAAACAACAACAGCAACAAAAAAACAACCCTAAAACCACATACATTGTCTCTTACTCAAGGTATCTTACTTCCATTACCTTGAACCAACACATCAGAATTTTCAGAATACCATGTATACATGTTCAGCATTCATATAAAGATTTAGGATCAGGCCTATCAAGGCCTTGGCAAAAAAAATATTATTAAACTGTGTTTGTCACGAAGTATCAGTTAATTTTCTTTTTCACTGCATCAGAGAATAAAGGAAAGTCATTCTGCGTGTTTTAAAAGAAAACTGTTAGTCCCTTAAACCTGGTTATAGGCGGACAAAAGGTCATAATATGTCAACTAGTTATGCCTGCCTACAAGGCTCAGAAGATCTGCTCTATTAGATTAGTATTTAAAGCTTAAAAAAAAAAAAAAAAAAAAAAAAAACTTGCTGTCTAAAGGGATGCCTTATTTAGTAGCAGAAGCTGAATGTTTCTTTTCCTGAATAAACACCCCCATTGCTCACTACTGTTATTAGATATTTTCATTCAGCTAGCAGAAGAGGTGAAGGAAATGAATGGATCAAAAAAGAACTTAAGAGTACTTTTTGTTTAAAAGGAATAAACTAACTCATCACTTACAAGAGAAAAACATTCTGTGATTAAAATCCTGATGATATTAATATTTGAGTACATTAAGATATTCCACACTCCCTGTTCACCCTCCTTTGTATGGGGAAAAAGAATCAGTATTCACAGTGACCCGAAGGATGTAAGGTCATGGCTTTCACCAGTAGCAAGTTCACAAGCAATTTTAATGTGTTTTGTAATAGCATAACCATATGGCAATTCAATCTGAACGGAAACCTTGCCACGGTTTCAATTACTTTGGAAGGTCATGGATTCCGTTGTTTTGGCAGCTAGTCATTGATTTTATCTGAATTCCCCATAATAATAAATACCATACACACATAAACTTTTTTTTTTTCCCTTGACATGCTTCTGAGTTATGTTTCACATGGAGAAAAGGTCCTTCAATAAGCTCGTCCAGCAAGTTCTTCTCATATGATTTATTATCTGGAGGACTAATTTGGCCTCTGATATCAGACATCAGTAAGTATCATGGCACTTTTACAAATCATAAGCCTGCCTAACACATAGATAGGAAAAAATCCCAAAATAAAATTAATTTTTATTTAATTAGCACCACTTCTCTCATCTATATTTACATACACCTTCCCATACAGTAGCATCAGTAAGCATTCGGCAACTGATGAGCAAGTTACAGGAAAAACTGAAGCTGATTATTCTCAAATAATACCTACTTATACATGACACACCACAGAAATTCATCTGCTGTGTAAAGAACTGTGCAAATGAAAGCTCCCATACACATATGACCCAGAAACTCCACTCAATTTTCTTACCAGCAGTATCTGTCAGTAAGATGTTTCTGTACAAGAACAAAACAAAATACCACTGCAAAATGAGACTTGCACATTTCAGAAATCAGTTTCTCCCAAAACAACTTTCAGCACAGAGGATAGTGAACGTGACGCTATTAGCCTTTAGCGGTCATTAGCTAGAACTCACATTTGGGATGTGAAAAAAGGAGAACCCCCTTCTCTTACTTAAGAGGATTTGAGCTGTCATCTCCCACCTGCCGGAAGAACAAGCTAAAATGGACACATGTATTCCGAGACAAAAATACTCCACTTAAGTTGCTTATATTTCTTGAGTTAGGGAGCAGAAGGGAGCGAAGGGAAGAGAGGAAAAGTACCAACAGGGTATGCTCATGCCCGCATTATGGAACTCGCAGGAAAGGGAAGGACTACATTCCAACACCTTTGCTTAAAGGCCCACCTTCCCATTTGATGAAATATAAGCAAGCCTTGACAGCTGATATCCCTCTACAGAACTTCCTTAATCCTAAAGAGGACTTATTTTACTATGACCAAGAAATGGGAAAACACGGCTGGCAGAAAGCTTTAAACAGATGCAAGTGGATAAAAGCCTACGCTCCTCCTCCTAAGATCTGCTCCCTCCTTTTCTCCAACTCAAAGCCTACATTGCGTGTCAACGTATGTTTCTTGGTTTTACTGGAAAGAAACACTGTAGTTTGCATTTATGTAAGTCTGCACCAATAACGTAAAATCATGAAGAGTTAAGTCAAACATTTCCAGTTTCATATTTTTAGAATGCTGTCAGAAAAAAAAAAAACTATTAGTCTGAACTCTCAATAAAATCAGTATGACATTAAGCAATTGTATCACTTCCCTACCTAACAAGAAAGCTATTAGGTTGCATCTCAATGTTTTTCTGCATCAAAGCTGCCTTGTGCTGCTCTTGAAATTCACCTTCCTCATTTTACAGTGACCTACTAGCTACAAGTCAGAAGATTATAACGAGTTTCCCATTATAAACTCAAGGTGAACTAGCCTTATAAAAGGCAGACCTTAAATGAAAGTTAGTTTATTGCCATGATAAATCTCTGGATGAGAAAACGGATGTATTTATGGCCTGCAGCTTTCTTTCACTTCAATTTGCACAAAAGCAAGGAAGAACTGGGAGACCAAAATCAAAAAGAAAGTACACCGAGTAAGAGAGCTGAGCCATTCAGCAAGATTAGGTAAGTTCACCCAAAGAATCAGCGGAGATTTGAACTGTCTGTTTGATTAGCAGAGAAGTAGCATTTATTGATCAATTCCAGAAGTTGTGTTTATGGCCAAAAGAGAGTCTATCATCAAGCTGCACAACAGAAGATATTTATATACAAACACACATGCATGATCCTGAATGAATGAATTCTACTCGAGTTCTTTCTAATGTAGATACACTTCACACACATCTGAAGACTACAACAAACAGTCTTAAATCTAAAGAATGGCTACCAAAGGAAACTAGCCTCTCTTACCTGTAATTTCTACACGAGTTATTGTTAAGAACTCTTACTGAATCAGCTAGCATTTCGACTTCAAGTGTCTTCAAGACACGATCACTTTTTTCATTCTCTACAAAGGATTAGGATTTTAAGTAGTTACAATGGAATGCTGCATACATTAAAAATTCCTTATGCTGTCAATGGTATTTATGTCTTCTTTTAAGCAATATTTCAATAGTACATGAGTATGAACTAGTTTATTCATTTTTTCTATGAATCCTGTGAAACATTTAACAGTCAAAGGAAGACATGCTTCGCATTTTGTTTTCTGCTGTGAAAATTATCTTCATTAAGTGGACTTCCTCATTAAAAGTGTAAGCAACCCTTTAAGAGATATGTGAAAAGCTTTTCCGTTACCTTTGCCAGTCGACTCATTTGATCTTCAGAGACAGTGCTGCTGGTTCTCCCAGGAGTTTTGGTGGGCTCCGAGCCATCAGCTTCTACATTGGGCCAAACTTTCAAATCATGCATTCCTTGACGAAACATACTGCGAGGAGAAAAAACAATACAGAATCACTTTAGTAAACTGAAAATATTACAGCTGTTAGGAATCAACATACAGCAGCAGCTGCAAGAAATTGAACTAGCTTCTTTTGCCAAACCTACAGACGCACATTGCCACGCACAATTTAACTGAACTGCAAAAGTGCCCCGCACTTCATGCCCCATATACCCTTCATTTTTATTGGCACGTGAGATTTAAAAGAAAATTAGCAAATCTGAACTTATTTGGTAAATGGAAGAAACAGTCCATGGAGTAGTACAAACGTAAACTGAGGACAGAGCTTGATCTTCACGGTTTATCTGTAGTGAGATCTAAAGAACTCCTCTTGACTCGTAGATTATAATACTGGCTTTATGTCTACCAGTCTGAAAAAAATTCAGTTAAAAAACTGCCTAAGTTTCATCTGAAGGTCAACTGATAAAAAGCAGCTTTCTGAGCTTCCAAAAATGGGGAAAAAAAACACTCCAACACATCATCCAACTGGACTGGAACTGTACAATGAACAGAACTTCACCGGGTAACTGACCACACCTCTTTGCTATAAAACCCTACTCCCCTTGCAGGTGTGTGCTGATCCACTTTTAAAAGATACTCCGAGGAATCAACTGTATCACTTTTGCCAATGGGAGCTGACTATTTAACTCCCTGACAATTTTAGACAAACACAACTGAAAGGAACACTTCAAAAAAATCAGCCATTAAAAATGATTAAGTAGTACTGCACTAGAAGGTCCATCTAACCTTGAATTCATGGAATCCCTTCATGGAATACTGCCACAATGACTTCCATGTATATAAACAAGAAGCTAAACTTCAAAATATTTGTTAATTGCTTTCCACCAATCTATTTCCCCATTCCACATTGGAAATAACACTAAAGTTCATTTATAAATTAGAACTTTCTCCAGGAATTATGCTCTAATGTTTTAAAAACCACCTGCAGTCTTTGGGTTACAGTCCAAATGATCCAGCCCAGTTTTCTGCCCTAAGATAACGACAATCTTTTGGTCAAAGTTGTTTTTAGAAGATTTGCAATGACAGATCTACCGCTAAAATCATTCCTTCATTCAGTGATCACTAGAACAGATTTCTTAACACTAACTTAAACTTCTTTAAGCTTTAATTTAGCATTATCACCTCTTATCCACTGACAAGACACGAAGAAAGGCTATTTTCGCATTTTCCAACGCTCTCTGTTACTAGAAAAAACGTCCCCACAGTCTTGTCGTCTTCAGCTTCACTAGTCCTTATTATTTTCTCCTTACACCTATTTTCTAGGAAATCAATAACATGGACTCCCCTGGACTCCCAGTTTTCTTGAAATCGAGTCACTCAGAACTGGACACATTTCAGCTGAATGGATGAGTAGAGCAAAAGGACAGATACAACCTTGTCCCTGATTCACATACCTGTATTTATATATTCAATGTGTTTGCACATTTCACCCAAGCATCATGATGTTGAAACACGCACAACTTCAGATTCACTATAAAACCCAGATCTTTTCCAGGATTTTCCTGGGCAGCTGGTCCCCATTAGATATTGACTAAAATCAACTACACAAAATACTAGCACTGCATACTTTTCCTTAAACTGCTTCCTGTATTTTTTCAGTCAACTTTACATTTAGTCAAGATCTTTTCAGTGTACTGTCATACTTCTAATCTCTTCCAGCTTACTGTTATCAAGTTAAGCGAGCCCACTGTCTATTTTATCATATAGATTAATAATTTTAAGTATTCTGATATCCTGAATTACGTTTATAAATAACACCATATTAACAGCCCAACTGCAGGCCAATCAAACAAACATATGCTAAGGTATCAGTACTGCGGTCCACATATTACAAAAGCATACAATATGAAGTGATTTCAGTACTTGCTACCTTAAACCCCAAGCTTTCAGAGAATGAAAAATAGGTCTAAACTCTGATTTTCACCTAGAGTCGATTTTTTTAATTGTTGCATGTATAAAGTTGTATTAAAAAAAAAAAAAAAAATATATATATATATATATATATATATATATCTCCTATGCATCTTATTTTTAAACATGGTACTGTTAACCTGGTACAAGAAAAAGGAAAAACACTCTAATGTAACCACCTGGTCTTACTACTCATAAGCAAGGTTTAAATTTGTATCACAGAAGAAAAAACAGTATACCCATATTTCCCAAAGAGCGAGACTGTTGTTCCTCCCACAGGAACTGCTTTACCCGGTCCATATACATCCCAGATAGTCAGAGCCACTTGCGCATTGCGAGGCAAATCTGGATACTTCACAGGCAGTTTCAGCCATTCATTCCAGCTGCAGAGAAATACTTTTCATTAAACATAAAACTGTAGAATTCAAGTTACTCTATACTAAGTCTACACAATCCAGGTTCTCCTGACAATATGAATTTCTAATGGCACACTGAGTATTTTCCTTCAAGCTATAACCATTCAAATACTTACATGTAATCTTGAGTCAAGTTACATGCATGTACAATTAAAAGGTCACAGGCAAAATACCCCAGCTTTATGAATAATTCCAAGATCAGTCTGTTCCATAAAGAACACAAAAACGTGTTAGTCCAGGCCCAATAGTTACTAGTGAGCCATACCCAAACACACAAATAGCTGTATTGCAACAAACTCATTATACAAAGAGGCTGTTGGTGCTGTCAGGGATACACTGAATAAACACAAATAGACTTGAAGAAACATTAAGTTATTTGAATAAAACAATAGAAAACAAATCCTTTTGACATGCACAAAAAATAAATATAGATTTATTTATACAACCGGATCTCTCAAGTTACTAAGAGGTATATGAAGCAAAAGGCAGTCACTTACTTCCACCTAGTGCTGAAAGCTTTGTAGGAAGTTCTAACTGGAAGAGCAAGGGGTTTCCCTTCTGCAAACACCTGACATGTCACATACAAGTCAGAGCAAGTCTCTTGATAGAGTCCGGAGAACTTCAGCATCGGGTCTTCCAAAAGAGCTTTGTAACTCTTCTGTTCTCTTTTCCCTTCTAGACTCCCTCTACGAGGAGGGCGGGGGAAGGGAGAGGGCAAAAAGAGAGATTGAGAGAAAGAGAGAGAGAGAGAGAAATAACAAACCTAAATTAAGCTACTTAGTATCACTTAAAACATTAATAATAAATAAAAATGTTAATTTTTTAATTAGTGTTCTGGATACATATATCTGCATATTCAAAATCTTATTTTGCTTATATTTAATATATATATATATATATATATATATATATATATATATTATATATAATATATATATATATTATATATATATATATATATTATATATATATATATATATATATATATATATATATATATATATATATATATATATATATATATATATATATATATATATATATATATATATATATATATATATATATATATATATATATACACACACACACACACACATATGTATATATACGTGGGGCAGGGGGAAGAGCAGGGAGGGGAAGGGTTGCTTGTTTGTCTTCCCAACAGAGATGATATCTTCCAGTAGAACCTGTACGTTCTTAGATAGCACCAAATGAGGTGCCCTAAGCAGGGCAACAAAAATGAGATGACATATACTGTTGTTATTTGTATTTAAAAACACAACACTAAACGTCCGCATACACTTGCTCTGAATACTACCGGGGGAGGGGGAAGCTGATAAGAAAACCTTATTTTCAAGGAACACGAAACATACTGAAATTGGCTTTGGATGACACGCATCTCTCAAATAATATATTAGAGCTAAACAGAAGCGGCCTATACAAATCAAACATGTTTTCATTAAAGCTCCGAGACGGTTTGCAGAATTTTAGTGTCACATTAAGTAGGCGGAATTTCTCCGATCTCAGTTATACCATGACACATATACCTGCAAAACAAACACGAATGTTAAATAATTGGGAATGCACCGGGGGGGGGGGGGGGGGCTTGTAAGATCAAGCAGCAAGACAAATGCTAACATTGCCACAGAAACACTTCGGAGGAGGTTAACAAGTTTCTTGTAAGAACAGTATAGGACATTGCAGGAGGGCACCCACTGCTCTGTAAGCATGCTTACATCCAGTTTGGCCTTAGCCCTGCCCTGCGCTCCGCGACTTAAGGCCAGAAGTGTTTCTAAGGTGTTTAGAGCAAAGCCTGCTGCCCCCGCACCCCGGCCCCTGGGACCAGGCCCCTTCCCGCACCCCGCCCGCCCGGTGGGGCGCACCGTCAGCCACTCCCCCGCCCCCACTCACATCTTCAGCTGCACGTTGATGTCCAGGTCGCAGCTATAAACATAATAAAGCTTCTCGGCCTCCCCCATGGCTGCCACCAGCCCCCGCCCGCCCGCCGCCAGAGCGGGCCCCGAGCCGCCCCCCCGCAACAGCCCCCGGCCACCAGCGCCGGCCCGCTCGCCGCCCCGCTCTGAGCATGCGCTGCCTCCACCATGTTCCTTAAGGGAGGAAGGAGCAAAGATGCCTCCGCTTCCCCTTCTCACTGCCCTTTAATAAGATGGCCGCCAGCCGGCTTCTGGCGAGTGGGCGGCTCCAACACGGCTGCGCCCGGGTCTTTCTCACCAACATGGCTGCCCCCGCTTGTACGGCACACAAGATGGCCGCGCCCCTGAGAGGCATGGCAAGATGGCCGCTCCCCTGAGAGGCATGGCAAGATGGCCGCGCCCACGATGCTGTGTGCGAGATGGCGGCCTCTGCCGCTTGAGAGCCAAGATGGCTGGGTCGCGTCGGGGCGGCCACCGAGGTGGTGCTCGTGAGGGGGCCGAGGCTCAGGTTCCCGGGCTGCTTCATGTGAGGGAGGCCGAGCGCCACCTTCCTTCTCTCGGGGAAACGCGGGACGTCGGCATGGCGTGTGTGTGCCGAGTAGGCCGTCTTGGGTGAAAATTCAGTGCCGAAAAGATGTATCGCTACAGAAGTGAAAAACAAAATCTGAAATGAGTGGATGGCGCCCCTTCATCTGATAAAGACGCCGATGCTTTATCAAACCGCACCTCATAACGTCAGGCTCAAAGACTGTTATATTGCCTGCATCTTTAATAAAAAGGGCGAAATGACAACTGTCCTCGCCCACAAAGAGCAATACAATCCACCAAATGCTGCCAAGGCTGTTGAAAATACAGGTTCACTGCTGAATTCACCATAGTGATTTTACCATGAGTCTCACTGTGCTTAATTTAGAGGATGAATTTATTTCATTTGTTACGTTCTTCCTAAAGCCTCAGCTGCCACAATCAGTAGATGGGCTTTGATCATCATTTAACATTAAAAAAATATATATAATATATATATTATACACACACACACACACATACACACACATATACATATACATATACATACATACATACACACACACACACACACATATATATATATATATGCAGAATGACCATACACCTGAGACTCAGAGGCAAGTGATAATCACCCACAACTTCAGTTTTGAAAACAATCTTGTGATTTGAAACAATTCATAATATGTTGAGGATTAATAAGGATCACAGACACTTTAAGTAACAAAAATATGCATATTGTTACTTTCATGCGCCAATTCTCTCTGTCTGACCAGAAAAGGAGACTCACATTGTGCCGCTTTTCAGGACCGCTCAATGTAAACAGAAAAAGTGCCATTTTGGGTTAGCTCTCGAGTGTGCCACGAGAGGGGTGATCTCTGCTGGCATGCTCTGCTTGTATTACCAGAAAAATAATTTGTAGTGTGGACCTAGCACGTTCCTCTCCATTTTCATGTGAACAGCAGGAACTGTTAACGGGCTGGTACGAAAGGGCGCCTTCAGCTAGACCTCTCCCTCTCTGGAGAGTTAGCTGCAATGGGGAAAGAGGCTAACGTAGGGGATGAACTCTTCTTTAACGAAAGAAGGGCCATTTCACCTTAACGCTTTGTTTTTTCCTTGGTTACTTTGACAAGAAGGTCTTTTTTTCTTTCTTCTCCACAGCTAGCAAGTTTTGGAAGTTCATGATCTATCAATAAAATGAAGCCTTTGCTCCCCAGCATTGTGAAGTGAGCGTGTGTCATGAGTGCAAAAAGTAATTTAAACTCAATTAAATGAAGAAATTCCTTTACACAGGTGATGTTAAAATAACTTAAAAAAAAAAAAAAAGTGATAATCTTTTTATCCAGGAGTTTTCTCCATCTTAATTTGCTGCTTTTCAATCACATTTACCATTTCTATAGCTCTGGCAGCTCTCATTCACTTATTGCCTAACTCATAACTTCTGAAGGGTTCTGTTTGTTTGTTTGTTAGTTTCCAGCCCAATTTTTAATGTAAAAATCTCAGCTTTGCAGAAGAAAGATAAACAAACATATTGCTCATTGGCTGTGGAGAAGAAGTAAATCCCAAAACTAAAAAATTAGGAATCAAAATTCACAATTTGAAAGCTAAACAATTGTGTGTCTCTAAGCATATGCAAGCTTAAAGTACATTCATATGTGTATACATAATTTAATATTGTTTTATTTCAGGAAAGATTGGATACATTTTTAGTTATTGGGATGAGTAACATCAGCTTAATGAACACATCACTGATTTCGCCATTACAGGGAAACTTTGTAGGCTATGAATCAAGTTCTGTGTAGTTCTCAGGAAAAAAAGGTAAGGGGAAAAAAGGACTGAAGACCTCTGAAATTGCCATTTGGTTTTATAAAAGTTTTCAAATAGTGTATTTCCCAACTTTATCAGATTCTGGTGCGTCTAACTAAATAAGCAAATTAGGTCTGTGGGAGGCAAAAGAGGAGAAAAATGTTTAGGAAAGATATTTTTGACAATAAAATTATGGAGACATGCACTTGCACTCAAAAATGTCATTTTGTACTACTTTCTCATATTAATAACCTTTCATTTATAAGTTCTCAAATACTGCTGCTATGGGGATCATATTATACAGGCAGACAGCAAGACCCTATTTTTCACCTGGAAGGATCCTAAAGTGCTTAAGAATACAGTAATGAACATACCAAATATGTGAATCACTGCTACTGAAATAGGACCTTGCCTGAGCTATCTGTAGTATCTATTATCTATAGCACCTAGCATATAGCTGGTATAGTGTGGCATATAGTATAGACACTACACACAGTATAGCAACATGGGTTCCTAGGGTCGACTGTTAGGGAGGGTACATGCACTTTGTTTCACAGCCAGAGAACTATCCTTGGCCTCATTTTATTTACCAGTGCAGATATACCCAGAAGTAGGTAGCTCAGGCATGTTCACTCTATATTCCAGTGAAAGCACAGTCCCTTAATCCAACAGCAGTGACTACAGCAGAGTCATATTCAAAGAAAGAAACAAGCTGGCTGCTCAAAATCACTATTTTTTTTTTTCTATCTTCTCCCAGACAATTCTGTTTTACCCTCTGCTGCCACTCCACGGATCCTTCAGCACACTCAGGAGTCAGGGTCTGTGTCTATACAGCTAAAAACATCCACACAGGCAGTTGCTCCGAGGTCAAGTAGTGCGAATGCCTCATGGCTACGTTATCTTGGCCCCTGTGGACAGGACCAGCTGTATCTGCAGTGCAATAATGTTTGGCCTGGATCTTCTCTAGGTGCCAATGACAAAAGACATAATTATTTATGCATGTGTTTTTCAACTCAGGGTGCCTAATATAACGTAAAGGTTGTTTTGCAGCCTGCAAGAGGGTTATTTTTATAGCATGACATCTAGGGCATGGCAGGAAGGCATATTGCGTTGTTGACTGCTCATGGCCTACTGAAGGATTATTCCAAGCACGAGGTGTCCAACGTGGCGCGGTTTGTTCCTGTGCTGCCAGTCTGCAGCAAATGCAGGAGCAAGCTGTCCTAGCGGCTCTACTCTGTAGGTTTCCTCTCCGAGGGGAGTAAAAAGTTTAGTCCAGAAAGGAATCCAGGAATGAATTATCACATAGACCGAAGAGAAAACTGCATACATGTCATAAGAGGAACAAGTGCTGGAAGCAAACCAGAAAGCTAAGGTTTTTGATGCTTTAAGTACATCATGAAGCAAACTTTGATCTTCACCTTACCAACAGAAAATTTACATCTGGCCCTTCCCGAGGTGGGTTGAAGCTGTCAGGCCCTGAGGGCATCAAGAGGCCTTACGTCCCTGCCCATTCCTGGCCTCCTTTAGCTGCCGGCCTGGCCCCAGCCCTGTCTCAGCCCAGCCTGGGGCCATCCGACCCTGCCCTGCCACGCCGGAGCAGTGCCAGCTTCAGCCCTGCCATGGCCTTGCCCCTGCCCTGTTTTGTCTTGAAACGCCAATTTAATTCAACATGTGGAAGCGTTTGCAAACTTTCTGATTAAAGATACACAGAGAAGAATCTATTCCTTTTTTCTCCTGAAGAATGTGAGAAACAGGCTGGCTATACCTAGATTTAGATACTTGCTGATAGTACCTTTCTTACCACTGAAAAACCTATAGCAAGCAACATGAAACCATGGCGGTGCTATTCTTACTTGCTTCACTCATGTGTTAAAATCTCTCCCATCACTTTTCTGTTTTTCATTTTGATAATTTGTCAGGTCCTTGAAGCATGATGAGGTTAAGCATTGAGAATACAGTGGGTACAGTACAGAATACTATTTCTAGCATGCTCTTCTTAGCTATTCTCCCTGTTTTAAAGCAAAAGTATCACTTGTGGTCCATATTCTATTGATAGCCACAGTGAAAATATCATCTCTCCTTCCTAATAAGAAGTATATACCATCTGCCAGAGCACAGCATGCTTTCTCATACATCCTGCCAAAGTACCGTCTATTTTCTGCTAGTGGGACTATCGCAATAAGCAAGGACTGATCAGTTCATATGTTTAGCCAAGTCTCACATTGTTTGCTAAGATTTTCAACAAAGTTGCTGAAGGCAGCTGTGTTGTCCAACTTTCCTTCCTTCCTTCCTTCCTTTCTTTCTCTCTCGCTCTCATTCTCTTCCTCTCTTTCTCTCTTTTTCTTTCTTTCTCTCTTTCTTCTTTTCAGCATGTGGACATCTGTCTGCTAGAAACCGGACTGAGACAACTAAAAACTGTACATAACCCTTAGTACATCTGTCGAATGGTAATGACTTTCAGTCACTAATGAACTAGAACTAAAACTGAATTGGCAACAGCCTTTTTCCCTCTACTAATATCCTGTGAAAGACTTTACGTGCTGAATATGCAGCAGAGAGAGTTTCTGCTGTTCTGGTACCACAATGACGGGCAGGTCTTCAGAACTACGAGGGAGTAAAATATAACTTTTACATAAGGCTTATTGTATTCCCTTAAAAATGAGTAAGAATACAATTTAAGAAAAGAGCACACTTTCTGCTTTCGTAAAATTTATGTTTTGCATTTATTTATAGATGCATTAAAAGGTCACTGATTCATATACTATAGGTATGGAACAGTTTTGAGTATCCATGCAGAACAATACTTAGTTTTAAAAAAAAAGCATTCGTTCTGAGTTAAATTCAAAATTAGGAGTATCATTTTTCTCCAATAATTCACCCTTCTCACAATTCAAACCTTGGAGCAAAGCTGTCCCTGTAATGTGCTCAGAAGACCATCAGATCTAGATCATATGGAGCCAGGAGCAAGCAGCTTATCCCCCTGGGGAGAACTGAGGCTCTCACAAGGATAGTCCTGTGGATTCAGTTTCTCATCTAGATAATATGAGTAGAGTAAAGCGTTATTCGAAAACTCAGAGCACCAATAACTTAAACTTATGGAATGACGTTTTACTTAAAAGAGCCTCACAAGGGTCAGTTCCCTGCTGATTTTATATATCCCCTCAATTAAAGACTGTTAGGTTTAGACTAGAGTTCTAAACTGGAGTTCTTTGAGGACAGTCACCTACTCTTACGCATTTCTACTGTGCTTCGCAGGGCTTGGACCCTAAACACTGCTGTAAAAAGTGCAATAATTTATTCTATTCCAGGCTTCTTCTTAGTAGGTAACACTGCCACTGAATCAGCTTTCAGTTCTAGGTGCTCATTTTCCAAGTCTTCTACACAAGCCCAACAGCATCATTCTTTGTGTTCAGAGAAACATGGGACTAGCAGGGATCTGTTCGTACATTCTGTCCCATCTTTCACTGTTGCCAGCACCAGGTGATTTAATCTGTTTCATTACCGTTTTACAAGCGAAAAGGATTTTGGCTGCACTAAGCCCATGGGAAGATTTTCCTAGAACATTCCTGGTTAGAAACATTCTTCTATTTTTTATCTTATCCATAAGAATCTGTATTCAGAGGGCCTAAGCCAGATGGATGCTCCATTTCTACAATTTTAAGGAGCCGGATCTTCACAGTTTTCTCCTTGCTCCTGGAACGGATGTCAGTTCTCATTGATGTGGATGCAGTGGAGAAGATGGGATCATCTGTCAGCAGGCAATTCTGATTGGCCATACAGTTCAGAGTTCTGCAGGGAATAGGTAGGCCATGGACAGGGGTATTATTGAATGCATTCTTTGTATTATTAAAGGATTTTTTCTAACCCATTAAAATGAGGTATGATTTTACTTTTTTATCTTCAGTACCCTCAGGTCTCATGACATCAGCTGGGGCTGAAAGCACTGGGCTTCTTGCAACATTTAATTTCCACTGAAATAACAACAGAGCTGTGGACTTTCCTTTTATTATAGAATCAGCTTCTGCAATAACCCTCCTTGGAGGAGTCCCCGAACTCATTCATCGCTATATAACTTGAACTCAATAAAGTTACACTGAAGAAGACTTTGGCCCATTAACTTTAGTTTCTAATGCTGTTTAGTCAATAAGCCATATAATTTTCAAAACAAAGAAAGGGAAGGAATAATAATAAGAAACATGAAAAATCAACACAGCCTGTTCAGAAAGAAAAAAAAAAACTGCAAAGCAAAATGTAATTACTGAGTCAGGTCATCAGCTAGAGTAAATCTGTGTAACTTCAATGAAATCAATTAAATGATGTCGGATTACAACAGATGAGGATCCGGTATAAAGTTTTCAGTTTTTCCATTTTTCCCCCCCCTTATTTCACAAGCTGTTTAAAAAAAAAAAAAAAAAAAAACAGTCTACCGGATTTTGCCAGTTCAGTAGTCTGTTAACTGAGTAAGTAAAGATATAATGAAAGCAATAAGTGCTGAAACATCATACAAGCAGTACATATCTCCAGTCAGTCCAATTTTATGCCTAAGGAGACTGGCAGAGTTCCTGCTGCGATTCAAATCTTATGTCAAATTTATAAACTTGTTTTCTCCAGTTTCCTCTCCTATCCCCATGCCCCATCAATCAGAGCTTATACCTGCACAAAAGGCTGATCCATCATTAAGGAGGCAGGTTGCAGCCAAACGTAAATTTACACTTAAAAAAAAAAGGGAAGGGAGTAATACTAATGCTGCAGGGCAGGGTCACCTTCTGACCCTAGGCAATCTGCCTCTCAGTCTGCAGAACACAGGCTAAAGTAACATGTCCACCCAACAAGCAGTAAACTTTTCTGCTTCTGCCTTTTTGAAGATTCTTGGAGTTGCTGCATCTGCCGGCTGACACTCTGTCTGTCTTTTAAAATATGAAAATCTCCTCCATATGCATTGAGCTCGGTTTCTACTTAGCATTTCAAGAGCCCTAAGGACCTTCAGGGGAAAAAAAAACATATTCTGAATTTTCAATTTTGATGACAATTTGCTTTCCCTACAGGATGTGCAGAAACACCTTGAAAAACTTGTCAGCTGCGCTAAAGGAAATGTTGCTTGCTATGGGAATGAGGGCACATCACTTTCAACTAAGTTAGAGAAAGCAAGCTTGACTCTTTTATAAAAAAGGGGGTTCATATTTTCACCTGCACCCCTTGTTTCCCTCAAATAACTCAACATCTCTTTTAGGTTATTGTGAATAAGAAATAAGAGTAATAAAAAAAAAAAAAAACCTATGAGTTTTGACCATGCATCTGAAGGCAAAATTTAGCCCATCTATTCATCCTCTTACAGAGGAGTCCGTTTTCATAGCATCTGAATCCAAATAAAACTTCAAGCCGTAATCAAAAGATGGTTAATTCCTTTACAATTAGACCGTTATAGTGGGATACATCATTTCAAGTGTCTTGTTTAAGCTGGCCTGATAGCCTCACCTTGCTTTAGAGTCAACGTAAGGAGAGAGTAACAGTTAAAGAGCAATTTAATGACACTTACCTTTGGTAATTGTGTGAGAGTGGCATGTGCCACTATTTGCAAGCCTGTTTTTCTCCTAAGACTGCAAAGAGAGCCTAAATGACCAACTGATTTTAAATACTTGTTTTATAAGCTAGTATTAGATGATGTGAAACCCACCATGAGGCTGCGATTTGCGTGTTTTCCCTGTAAAAACCAGATCACTACTGAGCCCATTGCAAGTGTTAAGTCTCTAAGCATGAGACATGTCCACAGGACCCTGGGTGCAAGGAGTTTTGCTGCTTCCACTGCACCAAAGGGACATGCTGGGGTACAGAGAACATGATGTTTGATTTTTTCTCCAGCTAAAATTAGTGACAAACCCATAACTGACTCTGAAGGGAACAGGAGTGAGTTGTACAGGCTGACTTCTCAGAAAACCCAAGGTTACAAAGTTCCAGATGAAATCGCTGGATTTCAGTTTTCTGGATGCTCAGTATTCAGCCTTCATTAGCTTGTGACAGATGAACCACAAGCCGAGTTAGGAACAGGGGAGATAAGCCTTGATTTCTAGGCATGTTTTCCAGCCATTACACAGCACTTATCTTTAACGTGTAACTCCTAGTTTTAGAGATTGCATTGATGACAATCATTTGTTTTGGTTTAGGTTTGTTTTTTTTTTTTGATATTACCAATATCTCCGTGTTCTACATGGAATAGGCAAAATTTCATGAATACTAACAGCATTTAGTATTTCTGTTGCTAATCCTCGTTTAGCCTTGGCACAGACAAATCTGATATTAAGCAAAGGAAGATATGGCATGAACACAGTAAATGCCGCCTCTCTTCCCATCAGTGGACTCAGAAATTCACACCAGAGCAGTCAGTCGGCATATGCAGTTTACACTACTCAAAGACTATTTAAATGCTTTTAAGTGGAAAGGATCGTTAGAAATGCCTTTGCTCGCCTTCTGTTCGGGGTAAGATGCAAATACAACAGTGACTGATAAAGAAAGTCGTGTAAACAAATATAAGGATGTTTGCACAAAATGTATTCCTTTTCTGTTGTGGAGCAAATTCTGCTCTTAGTTATATTTCATCACCTGCTATTGATTTCGGTGCAGTTATGAGTATGTGACTGAGGACAGGATAAATCCATCCATCCACCTATTGATTGATCCATGCGCATTTTTTATCTTGGATCCCCTTTCCATACAGAAGTGAAGCAGGCCTTGATCTCAAGGGCAGGCTATGCAGCAACACAGCTACAACCCCGTGGCACAGTATGGGTCTTTGCCTCTCTCCTGTGGATGTTCGTTTTGGGTATCGAGGGACTGAAGTCTCCCAGCCTCCCCGCGAAATACTGAGTGCCAGATAGACACCCATAATTCGACGTTTGTTATTTTTCTTTAAAAAGATATTTAATAAATAGTCTAAGCTCAAAAATCAAGTCAAAAACTCATAATCAATTTTGTCATTCTTGCTTTTCTTTCTTATTTCTAGGAAAAAATTAATCACTTTTCTCCCACCCTCTGATAAGACTAGGCTTTTGCACTCTATTAACCCCAGGGGCTAAAAGATAGACTGTTTTCTAACAGGTGAATTAGTGCTAGATAGCATTAGCACAAATGCCAAGTCATTAAACATGTAATTGGAATTTTTTTTTGCTATCTTAACTTTTCTACATTATAAAGGATCTTTACAAATTAATGACAGAATATGAAGCTGCCCTGAGAGCTATTTGCCTATTAAAAATGGTCATGAAAAACTCCCATCCCCATCACATGAAGAACTATCCCACCAATTTCCAATTACTTCTGCCACTGACAGTTCACTGGAGTGTTAAGTTATATTCTGCACCATGCTGCTTAATGTGGTTAAGTCAGGCAGGTATTCGCTACTGTTTTTTTTTTATTATTATTTTTTCTTTCTAATTTTTTTTTTACCTGATTGTGAAGCAATTAAGCTATGTCAGTAATGAAAAAGGAAAATTTTACTATTATAAAGGCACAGTTAATTTAAAGATGAATCCCTGGCAATAAGTAAATCAATTCTTATGGCATCCTGGATCAAAAATGTTTCTAGAAGTTTTTTCAGGAGTTCCAATAAGACCCTTTTATATGGCACTTACAAATATCCTGAGGTAAGCAGCCTTAGCAAAAAGAGCTAAAGAACTTACATCTGAGTCTGGTAATGACAATGATAATATTAGTGATAATGGTAACAGAAGGGAGAAGGTTTTACTGTGGGATTTTTTTTTCTTCCAGTTAATGAAAACATTCCATTGAAAATGCAAGGAAAGATTGACAAATATGATCAGTGATGTCAAGAACTGAAAACAAAAAATCTAAGGCTTTAGAAGTGTAAGCGTAATATCAGTTATTCATAGTGTCTTGCAGCTCCACTGATGGGGAAATCATAGTGACAATGCGTACTAGCTTTATTATTAGATGATGGACCCTTTTAACAGCAATATTAATGATAACACGGAGTACTGAATAAGGCAATAAAGCATCCTAAGTCCACGAATGCCTTCGTCTGAGCTAGAGCTACTGGAACAATTGTGTTCTTTGTGTCCTGTGCGCTTTTACTTCTCACACACAGCGTATCTGGAGTGCTTACGAGTAAGGTATCGGCTCTTTGTAAGTTGGTGAATTTTACCTCTTAAGCAATGCCTAATTCAGTAAGTGTTTTTATTCAGTCTCTATGATTTAAGTGGAATTTTTATTAAATAATAAATAATCTGTCTCAGGCAAAGGTAAGATAATCAAACTATAAATGAACTTTAGCAAAACATTGTCTCAAACATGGATCTTTTCTTTAGAGCTGCTGATACGATCTCTTTTGAACCAGCTCTGTAATATCATCCATAAGCTTTGGAGAAATTCTAACCTAGCCATTTCTGACTTAAAGAAAGAACTCATTAGTTATTAGTGAGAAAAGAGAAAGATCTGGGCTTTCTAGAAGTTGCATGATGTCTACAAACCAGTAAAGTGCTGCAACTATGCTAAAGACAAACACAAAAAGGCTCTGATAGGCACTTGGAGGCACTAATGGCCACAAAAAGACAAATCCAAAATGGAGCAGGTACAGAGGAGGAGTATTAAGATGATCGTGGGAATAGAGAGCCCATTTTATAAGGAGGGATTAAGAGAGAAGGGTTTTTTAAGCCAAAGCAGGGCCAGGGGAAAGGCAGGGAAGTAATATTATTACTGTATAATTACCTTTCCTCGAGGGGGAAAATCCCTGGAAGGAGGGAAAGTTATTTAAGTCGAAGAAAAACAATGAAAAATGAAGACAAATGAACATAAATTGCATAGCTGAATGCAGCTGTGCCCTGGATTGAGAGCTGGGTGGGGACAGCGCTGTGCTGCAAGCCTTCACTTACTGCTTTAAAGCATCCAGTGTAACACTGCTATATATTGGGCAGTATCTCCTTATCACATATATTCCACCTATGTACTTTAGTGTGTCCTAATAAGTAATCATCTTCTCTAAAGGTCCCAACTTCAGCAAGTCTCTCTGTAGAAAGAGTAGCACTTGATACTGCAGGATGGGATGGTGTTTGTACTGGAAATGGCAATTCGTTCCGCAGTGACCAACCAAAATCTTGACAGTCCGTGTGCTTTTCACTGCAACTGCTATTTCTGCAGCTTAGTTCATCAGCAAGAATGAACTGCTCCTTTTGCCATCTTCAAACCTCTCACTGAAACCTATTTTGATGTTTTAGAAATTTACCTTGGCTCTCTGGCTCTCAGGATTTACTTTAGCTTACCCAGTTAAACAGAAAAATTTAACTAACATGTTAATATTGTAAAATGCATTTTCTCCTCTTCTTCCCTTTCCTTGCAATGTATGTTGCTTTTGCTCCTTTGTCTTCTAAGAGCTTCAGGCAAGGATTTTGGACTTAACGCTTGTTTACACCAGTGTGATTACAAGGTGGACGTTATTTAGCTCCCATTTTCAGTGGCTGAAATGGTTAACCAAGGCTAATCATCTCAGAGGTGAAATGAAGAATCATTGTTTCAAATGTCCATGTTTAGTTCAGGTGCCCCAGCGGTGTTCTGTAGAACCATACAAAAACAATGTAGTTTAAGAATGAGTGGAAAACCTCCTGCTTCAACCCGTAAATTAATGGCTGAAATTTACCCTTGCGCAGACAGCCAGCGTCTGGGCCAATTCGTACTTGACATCACACCAGGGTTTATGTGAAATTCAAGTAGGCCGTAGTCTTTGCCCTGGGTTTTTGAGCAGGGCTATTTTGACTCCACAGTGAGCAAGTGCAGTCACATGTTTCAGTAAGAGACTTATCCGTTAGCGTTTGAAAATGCCACTGCTAATTTTACACCTTCAAAACAAATCAGGGTTTCACAGTTCGAAAGCAGAAATCAACCAGCTATAAACCGTCAGATTGACTGTGATCTCAGAATTGAATAGGTCTATTTGTTCTAACGAACAGTTAGGCCATTAAATTGCAAAGCCTTCCAGTGTTTGTCCAGGTAAATAAGGACACATCCAAATTGATTACCTGTTGTTTGAAGGTAATGATATGTAATAAACTATTCACTCTGGGTAGCGTAACAAAAATGTGCTTTAGTGCACAGATGTTGTATATCTTCCAGGGTAAGCGCAGGATCTCCCCACTAGTTTAGCTGGCGTCCAGGACTGCATCGTGCCTTCCTGCCCTCATTTCCAATGGCAATGCCCATTCATTTCCATCTGCCCTTTGCCCAGGGTTGGAGGGGGCGAAATACAGAGTTGTACTGAAGTGGTGCCTACGTGAAGCTCTGGGGTGCATAAATATTTAAGTCACAGTTAGTAGAGGGGCATCAGAGATCTCCTCTGAAGGTCTCCCCTGAATTCAGAGGAGTTTGGCCATAGGACGTGGAGCTGATGGGCATCCCTCAGGTTCAGGTCCCCGCCATGGCAGACAAACGCTCATGTACTTCTTGAGCTCCATCTCAAGACTTCTGAGGTTTGCGGGGGTTACCCATGGGGAAAGGCACTGCCTGGGCAGCCTCTGGGAGGCTGCGGCTCACCTGGCAGGAGCAGGTTAGCTCTACCCCAGGGATGCTAACAGAGGAAGTCTTCAGGGGCTTTGAGGCTGATCCCATTTCTTTCAGTATCATTAGGCTCATTTGAAAAAATAATCACAGAATCACAGAATGGTTGAGGTTGGAAGGGACCTCTGGAGATTATCTAGTCCAACCCCCCTGCTCAAGCAGGGTCCTCTAGAGCACATTGCACAGGATCACGTCCAGGAGGGTTCTGAATATCTCCAGGGAAGGACACTCCACTACCTCTCTGGGCAACCTGTGCCAGTGCTCTGTCACCCTCACAGTGAAGAAGTTTTTCCTCGTGTTCAGACCAAACTTCCTGTGTTTCAGTTTGTGCCTGTTGCCTCTTGTCCTGTCGCTGGGCACCACGGAGAAGAGTCTGGCCCCATCCTCTTGACAATTTCCCTTCAGATCCTTGTACACATTGATGAGATCGCCTCTCAGTCTTCTCTTCTCCAGGTCGAACAGGCCCAGCTCTCGCAGCCTTTCTTCATAGGAGAGATGCTCCAGTCCCCTAATCATAATATCTGTCATCAGGGACTTTGAATCCACTAATTTCCGAGTAGTAAATCTTGAGCCCACGTCAAAATGGACCCTCCCCAGGAGGAAACTTCCTGGCTCAAAATTAGGCAGCAGTTTATTATATATGCTGTAAGCAGCAGAAGCAGTATTTTAACAGGAAAAGGAGTATTCTCTAAATTTTATTAAATGGTAGCTAGTTAAATGATTCTTACTTTTCCCTATTAGATGTTGATTTACTTTTTCTAGCTATCATATAAGGGTTCCCTCCACACACACATTCTTGGTATCTCCAGACCTAGACTGGCTACATGCAGATCTGGCTGGAAATCTCCAGTGTGGGGGAGCAGAAATGAGCCTCTGGGAATGAGAACTGGGGCAGAAACATTTTCTATCATCAGCAGGACCCTCTTTATGGGATCCTGCTCCATCACTTGTGACAAATACCAAACTGAATGTTTGTGGGTACGAACTCTGAGAGGGTAATAACCCGTGATGAGGCAGTGTGAGAATGATAAATGTTTTATTGTCTTTATTTTTCTCACATCACTTACCAGTTAGACTTACAAGGTGAAATTAGTAACCTTCTGCGATGGAATTTGTCGTGCCAAATTCTAGTGGACAAAAATGTTGAGTGGAATGCTCTTCACCAATAAAGCATTTAAATTAAGACATCTAAATATTTTTATACCCAGGTAGATTTTTAAGCAGTCCCAAGAGCCATAGAAGTGCTAGGCAGTGCTGTCTGTGTCTGAGCAGCGTCGGTGCCTACTCTGGGGTGAGCAGCATGGTTCCCCAGGCTTCATGGGAGCCCTGATAGTTCGCCCCAGAGCATAAGGAGAGCCTAGGCACACAGCACCCCTGCATTTAGGTCAGCTAAGCTACGAGCTGGAGGGACTCAATTTGAACTATGTAATTTTAGCCACCTTGCACCATGCTGAGCTGCTGTCAGGTCCCCACCAGGCCTTGACCGCTTGTCAGGCAGAGGGCAGGTTTCCTGCACGTCCCTGAGCCAGTGTGTCCCAGTGACGTCTCAGGACCTCAGAGTATGTTAGAGGTCTTCGGTGAGGAATTGCGCTGGGGTCCCAGGGCCTGATCTAAGCTGCATAGATAAACTTCTTCTATAATCGGTGGAGAAGATGGGTATCTTAAGGACCATTTTCATTTAATCTGTCTCAAATGCCTGTTGTAGGATGATACAGAACCTAATTTCTCCCAAATGATTATTTAAAGATGACTAGCTAAGACTTACATAACTAACATTTGGAGCCTTATGTTAGAAAAGAATCACACAGATTTGATGGAAAGGTCACAGCTACCCAAGGCTTAAGCCTTTACTGATATCAGAAGAATGACACCATGGATACATTTGGCCAATGTCCACTGAAATAGAAAGCAAGATGACTAATCAAACAAGTGAACCAGTGATCCCTCAGTGATCCCTCAGTGATTGTGCAACAGATGTGAGAAAATGTGGAAAGGGAAACACACAAAAAAAGATTTTAATTTAAAACAGACAGATAGAAGGAGCAATACTTTCAAAAAATGTCTCATATTGGAAGGCCAATTCTCAAATGCATATTCAAAGACTAATGGATTCAGCTTTCAATGAAGAATTCACGATTTTGAAAAGTATAAGAAAAATAAGGATCATGCATTGACAACTTTTTTCTGTATGTAAAAGGAAAATAAAAAGAAGACATCTATAGTTTTCTTGGACCCTCTCCTCTGAAGTTGCTAAATATTGCTGTTTTCCAGGTGAAACTGAGGCAAGGTCATTCAAAAGAATGAAATATTTTCTTTTCTTCATTGCACAGAAAAAAGGGGAAGAATAATACATGGAAGAGTATTTCCTTAGTTTTATTTCATTTCAGAATATGATGCAAATTGTTCATCTCTAAAAATAACAGAAGTCAGAATCCAAATATGCTCTAACAGCAATGCAAATATATTTTCGACCACTAGATGGTACTTAAAGCACAGAGTTGAAACAAACCATTGTACTGTGAAAAGTATAGCCAGGATACCTATGTTAGAGGCTTAGTAGAGTCGAGGTTGGTTTTATTTTCCCCATAGCCCAGAAAGAAAAAAAAAAAAAGAAAAGAAAAAAAAAAAGACTAAGTCTCCTCTGTGCCTTTTTGACTTAATAAGAAAAATGGACATGGCAAAAGTGTTCCTGATTAGATTGGTACAAAAAGATGATGCATTCTTTCTGGATGAATCAGGAGATACGAGGTTCTGTCACTCTTTAGATATAGACCTGAAATACTAAGCTTAAATTTATAGCCTCTTGAATGAGCCACAGGACTCTGTTTACTCATACAGTAGAATTGGGTGCAGTTCCAGCAGTTCTTCTGTGTGATCAGTTACTTTATCACCTTGATCAGTTCAGAAGATACAATAACTCTCTTTTTTAATATAGCCTACCACAGTAGATCCTTTATCAACCTTCTTTGGTTTTAATCATAGTTCTGGGGTGAGAATCCCCTCCCCATCTCTCTCTTTCACGTGCATGCAAACACATGCATGCACACACATAAATTCACATGTCATTTTTTGACCTTTTGCGATTTTTATATTTTCTGAGGGGAAAGGATGGAAGAGACAGGGAGCAGGATCTAAAAAAAAGTGAGCTCAATTACAGCTGCTCCCTTCTTCCAGCTCTAATTTCCAGAAAGGATAATCTATTTCAAATAGAGACTAGGAGAGAGATTTCCCATCTATAGGAAAAATATTGCAATGGATTCCTGGAAATTTGAAAAAGTACCTTAGCTGCCAATCTTGGACTTTCAGCCCAACTTGGAAGAGTAAGAACTCAAAACTGTTATTCACTCCATGCTGGATGACTTCTCCCATTCCTTTCTTGGCTCAATATTTTAGTCTAATGTTTTGGTTTGGTTTCATTCCTCGTGTAAGGTTTTCCAGCAAGGAAGAACACTGGGGGATCACAAACAGGTAGATTTTCCAGGAAATAGCAAATAGCAAATATTCCATTGGAACTCCTCCCATTGAGTGCCCTGCAATGCAATTGGGAACATTTCTGTCTGATCTCTTTTACCAATTACCTGAGCCCAGAGGTATGCAGATCAATACCACTGCTTATTGTACATGAAAGGGTTACTGTTACTATTAAAAAAAAAAAAAAAAAAACTAAATCTTTTTTCAAGTTACCTGTCTCTGAGATATTCTGTGGCGCTGACTTCTAAAATCTCCAAATATTTGTTTGGTATCTGTGATTATCCCCAAAAGAAAAAAGGAACAAACAAGCACCTGATATATCCATATACAACAAACTATGAATGACGTTAAAATTGGAAAGGACCTCTAAAAACAAAGTTTTAGATCATCCAGAGAGTTAGTAGGGAAAGGCTTTGTTACCAAGGCATAACTTTTTAGAAAAATATGAAGTTTTATCTGCTTATTCAGAATCCTTTGCTTTTCCATGACAAGCCTTACCAAGGAATGCAAACAGCTTTGGGCCTGATCCAAAGCTCCTGAATATGGGACAGCTTGTTCCTGGGAATGAAAAACGTATATCAGCTTCACAGCAGCGTCTGCGAATAGGAACTTTTTTCACAACAACAAAATTTCAGGAATAGCAGTAGCATTAATCTCATTACTGATACTTACTCTCCCATAATGTTTTTGCACCTACAAACTTGAATTGGACAATGAGTCATTGTCTGAAGCCTTTGAATGTGAGTTTACCCTGCAGTTCTTGAGTGTGACTAGCTGGTGAACCAGAGATACTTATTTTCTAGGAGCAAGGTTAGTCAAAAGTAGACTTCTGGGCAGTTTTCCTTTTGCTCTGTGATGTTCCATAATGATACAGTCATACATTGGTTATTTCTGTTGTCCAGATGTGTCCTATGACATGAAAGAGGTTAACATACAGGGCCCAGCTCACAAATGCTTGAAAATGTTTTGCTCTGTCTTCCACTTGGTAACTTCCAGTTGCTATTTCATTAGTTACAATCTGTTTCCAAGCATCTGAAATTCCTTACTAAAATTTTGTTCTGAATTGGGCAGCTCCTAACTCAGCCGTGAAAGTACTGACTTTTTCTTCTCCTCAGAGCGAATATGACCTGTTTCTATCTGTCTGTTGCTCCACCTATCTATCTAATCTGCCACTTCACGGTCTGGAAGGGACTATCTTTTCAGTTGTTTCATATATCTCTTATAACCACTGCAAAGCTTTGCTTGAAGGGGCCAAACTTAGCTGCGATGGTAAAACTTCAGCGACTTCAAGGAAGTTACATAAGGGGTGAATTTGATCAATGGTCTTCCCTGAGGACCATTCCTGATATAAAATGTGTATCTCTGCTTATGAATAATTGTAGGTGGGGAGTGGAATCAAAGGTAGGGTTTTGAAGAGATTGTTCCAGGACAATAGTAAATCATACACTCATTGCTGTACCGCACAAAATACACTAAAGGAGAGCAAGAAAAATGAAGGAACCTGCAATTCTGCCCACTTCAGCAGTTATGCTTTTGTTAGAATGCTCTTAAGCAATTACAAAGCTGCCAGGATTGTATTTAATTAAATATATAAATATAAGTACAGAAATAAAACCCAAGCAACACTTACATCATGCCTATAAGGTGTAATTATTCTCTTTATTTATTGAAGACGGACATTTTGTCAAGGAAAAACTTGTCAAGTGCTATGAGAGACAGAAAGAGAGAGACAGAGAGGAAGAGAGAAAGAAGGAGGTGGAGAGACGTAATGAAAAGAAATGTTGGTGCTACAGGAAAAATGGCAGCTCCTATATTTCACAGAAGCAAACACAGTACAGTGCACATGTGATACGGAAGTGTGACTTGAGTTCCCTACTTAAGGCTTCACTGAAATTGCCCAGTACTTACGGGAAAACAGATGACAGAGTAATTAGAGATGGTGCATATAATTTATCATCCATGGTCTTGAACTTCCTGTAGCTAATTTGAATGACCAGATGATTTTAACTAGTAGACCAAGTATTCAGGGAGGAAAAAAAGAGCTGAGTATATAAAATAACTCTTATTTGCCTAGGATGCTTCATCTTTAACCCCAAGAAGACAAAGGCATGTCTGCAGATGTTCAAGTGAGGGGAAAATACAGCCAGTCTGCACCCAAGGTTGGTGTTAGCTCTGCTGCTCTTTCTAAGACAGTTTTTGCACACCAAGAAGCATGTACCTGCACAGGTAGCCCCCAGGAAAGCATAGGACTACTTGCACTGCTAAGGGAAGGAGAGTCCAGCCATCGACACAGGCTGAACTTGTAAACACTCTAAAGCTTTGCCTACAGACCATTTTGTCAGGATAGGATAATATGGACAGGATGGTGGAGTCTTTACAAAGTAAAATACCTGTCCACTGTGCCAAACAATTTTTAATGGCACTAAAACCCATCAGATACTGTCTGGAAACCACATAATCTACCTCGGCCTCCTCTTAACGATGCTGATGTTATGATGGTTTAATTTTGCCCTAAGAGGTGAACTGAGTCAGCTATTGCAACCTACAGCTCAGTCTGTGCTCAATGATATCTTGGGAGCTGCACCTGCAAGTGACACGAATCTGCTCTGACCCCCAGATGCAAGACTTGCTCCCTAGCTTGAGCCGGAGAGGCATTTTGATCTAAATGCTGGAGTCCTGGCTTCAGTGGTATTACAAAAGAAGATGATCACCCAAACTGATATGGGCTGCACATGAGGCTTTCTCACCATTCACTTTATGTGTGCTTCCTATCCCCTGCCTACTATGACCTATGAGAAAATGTGAGCCTGCAAAGAAAGAGGTTTTTTAGGACAGAGAAAAAAAAATTCTGCTTTTACATCTGGATGTGCCTTTCTTAGTCCCCAGAAGGGGACAAGAAACAGTGGTTAAGGTGAAACGTCAGCTGGGTTTGTCTTTCACTCTAAAATCTGAGGCTATGGTTTTCAGAGAGCCTAAAGGAATTAGGTATCCATTTCTTTTCCAAGAAAAGCATCCAGATCTCTGACCTAAACCTACGCGGTAAATGTTTTACCTGCTATATTTTAGCCTCAAAACTGATCGTGTGCTGGCTTATACATGCTCTGTTATTACCTTATCCATACCATAGTATTCATTATCATGGTAAGAACCTCTGTGTTCATTTGCAAAGAGAAGAACTCAGGGAGCTCCATCAGCTCCCACACAGAAGCACTGATGAGGAAACAGCTTAGCCCTGGCTGTGCTCTCTGTATTTTTCTCAGAGTATCTCAGGTGATGGCTTCAAAATGAAGATGCTCAGCTGGTAAACACTGGCAAACTGTAGGTGAAAGGAGCTCTCATTTCAGGTGCAGATCTGATAGCTTCCCCTGTGGCTGGAGGGAGAGGATTAGTTGCCCCCACCACACACTTTTTGTACCTCCGCCCACGCCCCCACCTTCAGGATCTGTATCTGAGCCTTCCATCTGAACCAAAATGCTATATCTGTCCCTTAATAAAGCATCTTTTATTTGCCAACTTGTTTTTCCCACAGACTCCCGCTCCCTTTTGTGTTTGCGCTAATGTTCCGAATGTCTACACCGCGTAGCCGATGATTATTTGTGAGACAGAGTGAGTTAATGCAGATTTGCAAGCTGTTCCCATTTGTTAAATGTCAGAAAAACACATGCAAGTCACTGGCTTTAGCACTTAGCTGCCAGCTGGCTCTTCTGAAAGGAGGGGACAAATGACAGTCTATCAAACAGCATGCTTTCAAAGAAAGAGGAGACCTGTTCCAGAACTGCAGCTTCAGAGTCTCTTTTAACAACATAAGCAAAACTGAGAGCCAACCTCATTTTTTCCCCTTGGCTGTAATGAACATGTAGCTGAGCTACAGCATTTCCCCTCCCCAGTAAAATGAACTGGAATTACAAAGCTTATGAAGAAAACAAGTGTCAAATTATTTTTCCCTCTCTCTCCTTTTTTTTGTTTTTGTTTTTTGAGGGTTTTTTTTTTCTTTTGGCTCAAAAGGAAGACCAAAAATGTCAAAAGGGAAAAGAGTGGGGTTCTTAGATCAGTTTCAAATCTCAGAAGAAGACTGCAGGAAATTGTGCCAAATGGAACTGTTTAACCATGGGTAAGTGCCCAGTATAGATAAACATATTTTAATTATGATCTCTGGGTTTTCTGTGCTCCCTGAAGAATAAATGGCTTAGGCCATTGGTGAGCCAATTTTTTTTTTTTTTTTAACATCTATCCTCATGGAGATTTGAGTCCTCAGGACAGGTTATGCCACCTACAGAGTGAAGACTTGTATTTCTTCATGAGCAGGTGCCGAGTGAGTGGCAGCAGCACAGGTTTCTTTATGCAACTCAACATGCTTCAGCCCTGACCTGCAGGCTACCGCTCCTCTGCTGTGGCTGCCAGGAGGGAGGCCTAAGCACAGAGCTGCTTTCCCATGTGATGTCCACCAGGACCTCCAACATCACCCGCTCATTAGGATGTCTCTGAACCGCTGTCGTGTAGTGCTGCCTTTTTGTCACAGCTGACAGTGGTGAGATTAAAGCAGGTAACTGGAGGCTGAAAAACGCTGTGTTTTGTTACAAAGCCCTGAGTCATCTCATCCCCTGCTATAAATATTAGGTGTCAGGTCTGGATTCACACTGAGTCTCTCTCAGCCTTCGGTAGATCCCATCGCACAAGTAGTCCAATTCATTGCAGCAGGACTGTTTGTATACAACGTTCCCACCATTGTCAAGATGTCAAAGTCTGGTGCTGTATGTCTCATGTGCCTCCATTAACAAGCTGTATTGCTATAGTGAACACCTTCAGAAGGTACATTACAATTTTAAAATGAGTGGTCAGTTCCCAGGTTTTTCCCCAGTTAGGATAGGGCTTTGACAGATGTGTAGTGTAGGGGAAGATTTGTCTTTTCAGCTTCCCCATATCTGAAGTGAAGCACTGAGTTGAAGCTAAGCATCCAGGTTCCTTCTTAGAGGCAACAGCAAGAGACAAGACTATAAAGAAGGTAATTCATGCCAAGTACTTTAGAGGAAGGACTACCCTGCCTACTGCTTGTCTCTCTCAGTACGGAGAGAGCCCAGATGACTCTAAGTTCAGTGTTACCCAGTTAAATGCGAGAAAATATGTGAGATGAATCCTTTTCTGATTGCAGATGCAACCAACAAAGCTCATTGCTCTTTAGCTCACGAAGGAGCAGTCCCAAAGACGGACCTTGGTGCCAAAAGTGGAGTCTCAATTTGTGATCCAAACCACACCTCCTCCTTGTAGCTGTTTAATTCAGAGGAAGCATAAAGTTTCTGGATCTCTATGCTTTTACCCTGAAAACGTACACTAAGCACCCATAAATTTGCTGACTACTGCCTAAATCTCAGCGAGACCTGGGAACGAGGCATAGTTATGCCTCTGAATAGCCCAGTCTCATAGATACACTCTGAGCAGTCACTGATACCAAGTTCAGCACAAGGTTCAGTAGCTTTCACAGATAAAATAGGTCTAGCTTTTTAACCAGAAAGTGAGATATCCCAGGTTGCAAGGTGTCTCCATTCAGAGGAATACAGAATAAGAGGCTTCGATTACTCTATATGTTTCATTAGAGTCTAGACTTTGAGACCGTCTGGGGAAAAGGGCTATAACAGTTATTGTTCTGCACTTGGAGGAATATAACCCCATTCTGCATTTTCATCCTTCAGGGTCTTCGTAGCTAGATCCACAAGGATATTTAGACCCACAGACACTTAGGCGCCCAACTGCTGTTTGTCTCAGTGCCTTCATCAAGGGAGATTACAGTCAGCTTCGGTGTAAAGACTATCAGAAAGTGAAAGTGCCAAGCAAGATCATCCTGTAGAGAAAAGACAGTTCTCATCTGAAAATTTCTTCCACTTTAGGAGGTTCTTGTTATCTTTCCTTTTGCACTATAAACGGTTCCATGGAATTGTGCTTGGAACTGTTCTACTAAAAAGAAAGTCTTTTCCTAGCAGGGCTGTCCAAAGGTATCTCCTTTTGTAGTATTGCCCCTCAAATCTAGCTGGCGAAGGTTACCTAACAGAGCATTACAATATCGTAGCCTCTCTAAATCTCTAAAGTCTGACCCCAACTACTGAGATCACTGTATTTGTTGCAGGTTAGCATATGGCACTCCTACGTTTTTCAGTGGCATTTTCAGAGGGAGGATAAATCTGGCAACCCAATGGAGATGAGGCTGCCGCAGCTCCTTGCCCTTAGCTGCTGGCGCAGACCCCTGGTGCGCAACGCATGCACACACGCACACACACACGGCTTCTTGGCCCCTTCACGCGCTTGCCGGCCCATCCAGTGGGTGTTTGCTGGTGTCACGCTCCCTTGTGCGCCCTCCTGCGCTCCAGTCGCCTGCACCGCAGACACGCGGCCCCTGCGACTGGTGCTGCCACCCCAGCTGCTGGCACGCAGATCTCCTCGCACGGAGCAGAGACTCCCTCACCCAGGAAAATGGAAATTCAGTTTAATGAGAAGACAGGACAGACTGCACTGGTCAGGCACATGGCATGGCCAAGCAAGTGCATTGACTCACAACCTATTAACACTTGACCAGCCCTTTTTATCCCCTTATTGCTCTAGTTTCCCACACCTGTTCCTCCCCACATCACCTAGATCCCACCTTTGATTCCTACCCTAAACATATTGTAATGAGCCTCATGCAATCCTCAGATGCCCCCCACCCCACCCCCAGCACCCCGTTAATGAGTCTCATGCATCCGGCAGCGTCCCCTCAGTCTGTGTGGACATGGAGATCCATTCCCGTTGACTTGTGGTGACGGGTGTCCCCTGGCCCATGGGCTGATGCTCCCTGGGGGCAGAGCTTGTTTCTGCAGTTAGGTTATTTGGGTTCCTCACCTGCCTCTGTGCCCCTCGATGTGTGTGCAGGTGAGCCTTGTATCACATTACCTGGCAAATTCCTGCTTTCTGTGAGATTTTTTGTTGCCTGGGCAGATCTTTCTCTGTCTCTGTCATATGTAGGCATATAAGCTCTGTCGTACCCATTAAACTGAAAAAAGCATTGGAGCGAGTAAGCTTTTTCCCTTCATTTTCTTCAGGAATGTCAGACTCAGACTAAGTAGTAAATGCTGGTAATAGCAGAGATGTTGTTTATGAGGGAAGATGGTGAGATGGGAGCCATCTAGGAGTCCCGTCATCAGCTCATGGATTTTTAACTGTCTGAAAGTCAGCATCCCCGTTTGACAAAAGGGAATATTAGCGCTAGCTTCCTCTGAGAGCGTTATAGGTTGTAAGTAATATTAGCAAAATACTTGGACAGCTAGAGTGTCAGGAGTGCAAGACACTGTTAATATTGGCATCTCATTTTTAAGTGCACACAAGGCTCAGATTTTCCAGGGTGCTTAGATTAAAGTTCAGTAGATGCCACAGGGGATTTTCAAAAGTTGTTACGAATTTCAAGCCCATTAACTTCAGCAGAAGTTAAGCATCTTTTAGTAACTTTTAGTAAGTTTTAGTACCTTTAAGTGTTTAAATATCTTTTAAAAAACTTCTCTAAGTATTTTAGATGCAAAATTTTAAGAAAAGGTGACTAAGGAACATTTCTGCCAAAGGAGCTAGGTGTTATACTGTTGCGTATCATAACGCAATCCTGATCCTTCCTCTAAGGAATGGTTAGTCGCTTAAACAATTACCGGATAAACTGGTTTCTTAGACATTATGAAGGGCACACTAAGGCTGAAGACTTGAGAAGAATAAAAAGCTAAAACTGAGTCTTGCTTTTGGATCCATCCTGAATCCTATTTTGTCTGCATGGCAGATGTACTTGAAGACTGGACAGTGATAGTGATAGGGCCTGTGAATAGAGATATCGTTTTCTTGTTCTGCTATATACTTCCTAGGTGATTTTAAGGTTACTCTGGGCATCTCTAGTCATATCCAGTCAGCGCTCCATGGAGTGCTATAAATTGAGCCAGATTTTCATGAAGGAGCTCTAGGATTACTAGCAGCATGCTAAAATGGTCATCCTGCTTCTGCAGCCGGAGTGAACATCTCTTCAGGCCACTACGCTGCACTGCAGACACCCAGCTGTTTCGGAGCCACTTTAAATTTTTCTTGCATAATGATGTGTAATGCAGAACAGGTTTATGTTGAGAGACCCATCCGGAGCCCACAGAAATGGGTGGAATGCTCTCCACTGTGCTTCAGCGAGCTTTGTCTAAAACAGGAAATTCTTCTCACCTCACTTCCCTCCTGCGAAACAGGGTTAGCATCCTTTCCTTAACACAGTACCCATCTTGCTTGGCACAAGAGAGCCCTAATCATGAAGGGAAGGAGAGAGGACAGGGGAGGGAAGGGCAGCTGGTGTCATCCTAATGCAAATAATAAATAATCAGAATAATCCCTGCATCATGACAGGAGTTACATTAGCTGCAGAACTAGGGGAAACCACCACTGTGCTCCCAGGGAGGGAGTCGGTGGGATGTGTTATAAGGTGCTCCCAAGCCTTTTTTGTATGTTTGTGTTATACTGAGGGCAGAGTAATGTGGGAAGGGAGAGGCAAAAAACTGGAGCGCTAGAAATAAACTTCTATGCTTAAAAGATTTTTGTCAGCATCTCGTGATCAGGATGACCAAATCCTCATGTTGTAGGGGTCTTGTTTTCATGATCTGCATCCATCTGTCGCACACTTCTTTAAAGAGGCATAACTGTGGACTAATGCAGGCAGATTTGAAATGTCGGTACTCAAGGTAGAAAGAAGGCCTCCCCTGACTTTTTTAGCTGAAACGTTGAGCACTTGCACTCCTATTGCTACTTCTTGGTTGGGCTGTTTCTATTTCCGCAGTGTCCTCATGCCTGTCATTGCCTGGACCTGGTTCAATAAACACATTAGCTACATCTGAGAGTACAAATATTTCTTCAGAGGCTTAAATATCTATTTGAACATGTGATTGCAATAACTGTGCATGCAGTCAGAGTCAACCCTATATACAACATCAGTGCTGGCGTTTCTAAATTCAGGCATATCATAGACGAGAGAATGAGCTATGCTGGTGTGAAATGATAGGAAGTGCTAGCTGTCCACGTCGGCAGGTCTCCTGTCAGATGCGGTCCTGTAAATAGCATTGAAGGTCAGGCGGGATTGCCAGTCTTTTGAAAATCCTCTGTGTGGAGGATGCACACAACTGTCTGGCATGCAGCTCCTGAGCGTGGCTCTTTGTCCACTTGCTGCCTGCCAAATGCAAGGGGTGTTGCTTCTTGCCAGGGTGACACACACCGGGTCCTGGGATGCCATGTAGAGAAGGTGGCGTTTGTGTGATATTGCAACCCAAAAAGATATTGTGGAAAATCTCCATAGCGCCGTGCTGCTTATATAGACCTAGAGACAGGGCATCAGGTTATTCCACCGACAGAATAGTTATTCTGAAAATCGCCCCTGTTAGTGAAGAGCCACGACGGCAAATTTAGCTGCACTCCTGCAAAAAGGGATTGTTTCTAGTGCAGCTGCTGCTAGTGGATGCAAGCCTTCACAACCAGCATGAGTTGTGGAGCAAAGTGAGTAGTTAATATGTGAAGAATGATTTATAATGTGCTTTACAGAAAAGTTTTCAAGCAAGTCTGAATTCTCTATTAAAAGCTACTTGCTTCATTACAGAGTTACCAAAATAGGCAAAGAAAATATTCCTTGCTTATCCCAAGACTCCTTAACTCCTGACAATTTTAATAAATCAAGGAACATTTGTAAGTACTAAATGTTAAATGTGTATTCACAGTTAATTTTTAATCAACTAACAACGGTGATGTGTTAATTGAATGCCATTAAGAAGCCATAACTTGATGCATTAGCTATTTTCCTATGCAGGGGAACTTTTCCCAAGGCTTTCAGTTGTTGCCCAGGCTCCTTATGAAAAAAATATTTTAAATGTGTTTAGACTTGAGCTGTTCAGACCCTAAAATTGAGCCAAGTTCACAAGGTTCACTGAGGTTTGTAGTTTTTACGAACGTGAGCTGAATTTTAAATAAGCCTGGGCTAAGTTTCAAGTTATCTTATGCCTTAAGGTATGACTTGCAACCTACGAAGTGATCGTGTAGGCTCAACATGTAGGCTCCTGGCTTCGGTATGAATTGTTTAATTTTTGGGATGTCAACCAAAAGATCAAAGGGAAACTCAGAGGGGTGACATTTACCCATCTCTTTGAGACTTCTGCAACTTGCTACTTTTGAGTCTGTTTTTGTAGCCTATTCCTTATAGGTATAAAGTCAATACAGCTATGCCGGTGTTATTCCAAATGAGGGCTTGTAGTGAGGCCTTGATCACAAAATCTCTGTGGCTATAGCATAACTAGCCAAAGAAGTTACTGTTCCCTGTCCAGACCCATCTATTCGCTACTGCCCTTACTGGCCTGCCAGATGGGCTATTTGTGTAATCCGCTCCTTTCTCTCTCCAGTGAAAATGAACTGGATTAGTTCACCAGTCTAATTAGGGAGTTTTTGCTAGCCTGACTGATTCTGAGTGATGATGGGCAGTGCTCACGTGAGCAGCTGAGTCTCATGGGTAACAACCCCTGACCAAGAGCTGGAAATTGACTGAGGCTACTTCTTTGGTCAGCGTGGTACAGGTAGAAAAGAAGGTGATGAGCCCCCCAGATTCCACATGGTATGTAGTCCTTGCACAGGTACTTCACACAGAGGTGTATTTCAGCAGGGTGTGATCAGAGATGCAAGGAGGAAAGGGGGAGGAGTAATGTGAGACAAAAACAGCCGAGTTATAAATATCTCTATTTTTAGATACTCAGATGAAATTTGCTACGGGGGTTTTTTAGTGATGGTAATCAGGAGAAGAATGAAGGGCATCAGTAAAGATGATTGAAACCTATCCAACAAAAATAATCTACTGCAGTTGGCTCATTTTCTTTCTGATGTTGTGCTCAATGAAATGAATTTAAACTGTTTATTTTACAATTAACATGCAATGTGCATTTCTGAAGTAATTTATGAGAAACAATTTTCTTTTTATATGGGGCTGCAGCAGACAGAGAGCAGAGCTTCAGTTCGCAACTGCAAGGTGAAGTTCCAGGGAGGGGGAAGGTGTTTTCTCATATGTGAAATCTGCTACTTTCCATAAAAGCTGCACGTCCATTCCTGGTACTTTGCTGCAAGAACTCGAGGTCCCAGGGGCTGAAGTGGGAGGAGGAAGGAAGCTAGGCCATGGGCACCTGGGGCTTGCAATGTTGCAGGTAGCATCATCAAGCCCACAAAAGTCAGAAGACAAACATGTTAGGGCTTTGCTATTACATTAGCAACAGGTTGAGGCAGAACTGGAGGAAACAATCTTCTACGTGAGAGGCCAGAGCCATGCAGAGCTGAATTCCTGAGCTCTTTGTGTTCTATAAAACTACGTCTCACCCAAAACCTCAGACTTTTATACCCCAGCAGCAGCACACTGGCCTGAGTGTGATGGGAAGAGGCAGAGGCGAAACTGTCCTTTCTCTTATTCTCACCTGCATAGCTCTTTCTGCACTCTGCATTAATAACCGTTATCCAGCCTCATTCTCCAAAGTGCTACCAACAGCAAGGATGAGCTGATGATTTGGGCATTATCCTGAGATTTCAGAGTCTAAGGTTTGGTTCCTTGATCCGTTATATATTTCCTTTGTGACCACGTGCAAGTTGCCTCCTAAGGGAAATATACCGGGTAGTAAAAGGATCTTGAATCTTGGAGATAAAGTCTTAACAAGAGTCAGTGGCTGGAAGCCAGACAAACTCAAATGGGGGAAAAGGTGCACTTTTGTAGTGGAAACGGGATTAACTCTCAGAACAAAATACAGAGAGATGGTGGGGGGGGGGTTATTCTCTCTCTTTTGATGTCTTCAATTCAAGGCTGAAAAGCAAATGTAGCTAAATACAGATTACGTTTTAGCCCAAACTAAGTAACTGGGTTTAGTACAGGTCTGATTTTATGGCAGTAAGTAGCCGATGATATCCAGGTGGTTAGACTAGCTGAGCTACTACTCGTTTTTCCAGGCTTTACATTCTCTGAGCCTATCAAGTGGAAGGATCTGGGAAAGGCTGCGGCAGTTCCCAGCTGAAGAGTTAAATCAAGCAAAGAAAACTCCATAGGAAATATCTGATGTGGAATTCCTCTCACCTCACTTAAGCTGTCTAAAAGTTCTGCATCCAGTAATTAGTCATCGAAGTTTTTGCTAAAGTTGTTGGCAAGAACTGGCACACGCTATGGGTGTACCCTTATGTTGGATAGACAGACCACCCTCTGGTCATGCTGTCTCTCTCCATCAACTAGAAAGGAACCTAGATGGTAGCTTGGACGTGACGATCTTTTAAGTGGATAAAGCTGGATGAGATGAATTCCTGTCTGTACTCTCCTAGCTCAGATGTTTAGCAGCTGTACTGTTATCTTCACTCCTCTTGTCTCATAATGCCTCTCCTTATATTTATCATTGTTGCAATATAGTCCTACATTTCATATCCACCCCAAAATGACTTTCACTTTGCTAAAAGCAGGACTGAGCCTGTGATTTAATTGTCCTCCTCATTTTATTATCTATGATCTAGCCTAGGTGTCTAGCTCAGACCTAAATCATTTTCTATCCTGAACTATACAGTATTGTTAGCAACTGATAGAAGCCTACTGTGTTTCATCCTAACTGTGCTTGAATTTTAAGAGATGATTTTGCAAGGAAATTTAGGATTCTCCCAGATGAATGGAAACATGCATATAATGAAAAGGAGAAGGAGAGGAGCATCTCATATAACTTCAGATGTCCAAAAGCTGAACATTAAAGCGTGAGCTAGTCACGTTAGGCTGACACCTCTAGAATTCATGTCACCAGTCTCAGATGCCTGTCCTAAGATGAGATTAACCACTGTGCAAATCAGGCTAAATTCGCTGACTTCAAACATTCTTCTGCTGATCTGCACCAGATAAGGGTAGGCGTTGCTTTATGTGGCTGATCAAGGAATTTGGAACTAGGGACTAAATTCCATTCAACTTCTGGCTTTTAGCCAGCTTGCTAAATGAGAAGTAATCCTATGTTGGCTGCTTAGGCAGGGAATAAAATAGGCACCTCCAGAGGGTGATTCAACCCAAAAAAGATCAGAGTCACCTTCTCAAAGGGTCTCTCTCTGAACTGCAGAGAAAATCAGGGGTGACCAAGTCCTAACTTACAGCTGTCAACCAAATATGTAAAATTAGGGAGGATGAATCTATGCCTACAAATCTTAGAAGATAAGCCAGCCAAAATTTCGGTCTGCATCCTGCTTATTTTGTTGACTTACTGGAACCAGGATGTATTTTAATGCTTATTCAAATCTCTCTATTTAAAGATGCTTATATATTCATCTGTAGATATTTATGTGTTTATTTATATGAATATTTATATATTCGTATAGATACTCATATAGATCTCTCCACCAAGCAATTCTCTAATTAGGCACTGTCAAAGAAGAGCAGTATTTCAGAAAGAATAATTTAGGATTTGGGAAAAGCTTGCATGAGGTAGCAGTTTAGGCCCCCATCCTGCAAACACTTGCTGTTTATAAATAGTATTATAATGTCATTCATGGTAGAAATTATGTAATTAACATTATCTATATTACACTGTAGACCCCGTCATGGTAGTTAATGTACACGTATATCATAGTTGGCTATAAGTCAACCATAAGTAATATGGAGGAAAAGCAAAACATTATACCACCAGATGGAGTCCTTTCATGATGCAGAAGTTTCCAGTGGCATTTTGTTGTGTTTGGGCATGACATTTTTGTTGTATTTATTGGCTGGTCATCCTTTTGCTATCTAAGGTAGCAAATGATAATCCAGTGTATCTGCTGGCAGCAATATTAAAACATTGTTTATGAGCTTCTATGGTATTTTATATTTCAGAATTTTAGCTGATGTTCTCTCCTCCAGGCAATTATCTCTTTACACATCTCCACAGTTTCAGCCATAAGTTCACAGACTTCCCCTAGGAATGGACATATTCCTCCGGATAGATGACCTCTATGAGAAGAAACAAAGCAGATTTCCAGACCAATTCTCTAACTTACTTGGCATCTCACTTTGGCTCCTCCTTGGTCTATGAAAGAGGGGCAAAACTCCTTCTTCCGGTGCCTAAGCTGCGGGATTTTTTTTCCTCTAATGCCTCTCTGCTCCTCTGCATCAGATCTTTTCTCATTGTAGGGTGCTCTTTCATGGCAGCCACATGTGCTTAGAGCTCATGCAGCGACTTGAACATCAAGTGGTTCGCTTTGATTTCCTCACTCAACGGGAAGAGCCATATGACTCTACAACGGGGGGGGGGGGGAAAGTCAGGCAAACATCTGTTGGAACTCAAGAAAGGAAGCCGGTTTGTATTTCATCCCAAAGTAGTTATTTTGGCCTCAGGTATAATCTTCACTGACAATATAATGCCTGTGCTGATGTAAACCCAGACCACACCGTGTTTGTACAGGGGATTATTTTCCACCCCTAAAATGAAAAGCAGCAGTACAGCTTGGTGGATGTCAGAGGGGAGATGGAGCACTGAGTCCAAGAATTCAGGATCCAAGAGTATTTGGCTCTATATAGGTAGAACAGTAGTCTGATCTATATGATAGCTTCACTGTAACATAGCATGGATTGCATGTTTTCCACCTACAAAAGCAAGTTTTACTACTGATAGGATTTAAAAAATGTGGTCCCAGTATGCCTGAGCATTTCAAAGCGTGTGTTAAGGACCCATAATAGTTCAATAGACCCACACTTGACAGTATGAGTATTTTCCATAAAGCTCAAGGTCTTTCATTTGTAGAATAATACAGGTATGCTGATGACAAACTTTGATTACACTTAATCCTCTTTTGTCCACAGGGGAATAAAACAGGAGGAACAGGAAGAAAACAGCAAAGGAATATCTTTTTTTTTTTTCCAAGAAGCACTGTGCTGTATATTCCTTACTCCAGTGGAGCCACAGACGAGCAGATTTTACCTTGGTTTGCATCTCCAGCAGGAAAGTGGCTAAACTTAAACTGCCAGGTCTCACTGCCCCTGATGAGAAGAAGGAAAAATGTCTTCCTTGTATTAGATTTTCTAATATCGCCTGTCTGAGAAAAGTTATTTTATCCTGGCTTCGTTCCAGTGAGATGAAGGTTGGGTTCATTATGAACTCTTTCCCTGTGTCTCTTATTCTTCGGCAGTGATATTAACAGATACAAAATACTGTGGTTTGGATTTAAAAATAGCCTTCTGTTTTCATCCACCTTTCATGCTTGAAAGGAAATTTGTAAATTGTCAAGTTGACTTAATTTTTCCTCTGGACTTGCACCTATTTGCTGTAATAAGAATTTCTCCCTTGGGTTTCACTCATCTGCACTGTGTGGCAGGAAAAAGGGATTAGGATTGTATTTGTCTTCTTTCTGAAGCCAATACCCTTTCAGCAAGTCTGCTATCAGTTCTGGCTGCCAAAACAGCATCTTAATGCCTTACCTGAGGGTCAAGTGTTTTATGTTAAGTTAACTTTTGCCCCTGCTGACTTTCAGTATTCTATTTACTTTGGAATCCTCACTCCTCATGGAGCTTGCTATTGTTTTACGTGCACACAAACCTATATTATGCTCTTTGATTCCTCCTGCTAACCCTGTAAAGAAACGAGGAAGGAGTCTTGGGGCTTCTTCTTCCTCCAGTAGTGGACCATTTCAATGAGTTTATCCTCAAATTTGGGAGAGACTCTTAACCCTTTGGCACGAACAGATGGGATTTCTTGACACTAAGTGCTCTGCAAATGAATTTTTGTCAGAGCTATGGACCATTGGTACCTGGGGGGATTTACACAGTACTTAGCAGACCCATTTATTTGCAATACAAAATAATGTTTTGTTTACAGCATCCTCCTCACAGGGCATTAATCATAAGGCACCTCATTCCAGCTGCAAATTGTCAATAATCCACAGCTTTTTCTGTTCATTTTTTATGATAGTATAGAAGATCTTTTATGTCTTGTGTTAAGAAGTAGGATATGTCTATTCTGGGATCATGTGAAGTTCTATATGCAATTTTTTCCAAGGTGAGTTGCCAATTCTGAGAGATTTGTAAGTTTTAGCTCACAGACTGCTGCGGGGGGCATAACTGCTAGGCATAACGTAGATGTTCACTGAAGCCATTGTTACCTATTTCAAACCATATAGTACTGTCATAGGTTGTCCATATAACGTCCATCACAGTAATTTACATCTTCACCATCAAAAGAGTAAAAACTTATGTCTACAGACCACTGACTTCTATAATTTTAGCTGAAAAAAGTTACTATAAACTATTACCTACCACAGCAATTATCTATTGTCCTGAAGGACATATGACACAGCAGAGCAGTCCTTCTTTCTGGGGGAAGTCAGAATTTTACAGTCATCCTGACTGCTCCACTGGAATATTTTCCTGTTATCTGGCATCACTGTATCTACTGATCTAAAATAAATCAATACATTAGATAGATAGGGCAAAGTATTATAATATTGTGTATCTAAAACATTATCAATGGATTAAATAGAATTTTCCAAGTGATGCACAAGAGATAGATAGTATTCCTTTTTGACAGTGAATGAATTGATACAAAGGGAATCTATGTAATTTTACCTAAGGGGATACAGTCTGAGTAATATGCAAGGGAGCCATTCAGTTATCTACATGTAGGTATCATTTTAGACTGTCTCTGGTATTAAGATGTCCACGTATGTGATATAAGCCTTACAAGAGACCTGTGCCGTTCTGAAGCAGCAAGTAGAAGAAAGAAAATATTGTATTTTATTTAAAGTTTCTGACTTGCCGAATCAGAATAATTCTTCCTTCTTTAAAAAAAGATTTTTTTCATTTAATTGAGATTTGATCATAGAAGTTATTTTTCAAAGCGTTCAGCTGTCATTTCATTTTCTCAATTTTCTTTCTCTTTTCCTGTATTGAAAGGTGGGAAAGAGGAAGGACAAAAGGCAGAAAGAAAAGAACACCAAAAAATGATGTTGGGAGGACATTTCCACTTAAAAAGGAGACATTTTGAGGTGAAACAAATCATTTTGGGGGAAATACTTTAGTTTTGAAAAGAGGACAGTTTTATTAAAAGCATCTTACGCTTGAAAAGTTTTATCCAGTTTTACTTTTCTTTCACTTTTCACTTCAGCAACATCTCACAATCTTCCTCTTATATTATCTGTTGACACAGTCCTGCTGTACTGTGAAGCAAATTGGCTCGAATATATATTGTCTACTCTTACTTCTCATTTCTTGTCTTCTGTGTATTTATTGCATTAGTCCTTACACAGGCCCCAATCCTGCAGACCGCATTTTACTCTAGATGGGTCAACATATGCTGGGTTAGGATGATAGTATACCAAAAACTGCCCTTTGCTTAATGCCTAAATCATAGTGGGCTGTACTGTAAAATAACAAGAATAGTGGGGGTCATTGCCTAAATCTGTAGTGCTTTTAAGCTGAGATACCTAATTTTGGAGAACGGGTTTGATGGGGATTAACACTACTCTTTGTGGGTGTGGAAAGAGCAATAGCTTCCACTTTTGGACCTGTACTTTATCCAGCTTCCCTAAGCAGGTTCAATCCCTGCGTGTCAGCATTTCCACTGCCTGACGGTAATCAATGTACATTTTAATTGGATCAGATAGCCTTCTTTTACTCAATTTATGAGTGACAATTTCCCTTTCTACGAGATCAAGTTTTACATTCACCTGTTCTGGAAGCATGATATCTGCTACTCGGCGTGTCATGCAGCATCAGAATTGTCTACTGTCTTGCGTGAGGTTATTATGACAGGTTCCTGTGTTTTTGTGGCCTGGCTCCATGAAGCATGTCACATTTGATGAATGTCTGACAAACGTGAATTGCTGTTTGTAGGCTTGATTTAGATGGGAAGGAAGTTTTGCTGGGAAAGCTGTTCCCCCTGGATGTGATCTGATTCCAACCCTTTCAGTTCAGGACAGTCAGTTTGCAACCCTGACTGAATGATGGGTCGATATCCAATAACTCATGATCAAAAGCTGAAGTCTTCTTAGTCAGCATAGCTTGGGTTTCCTTCAGGGGATGAGAACACTGCAACCACTCTGACAGAGATGCTATTTCCATTTCCCTTTAATCTGAGGACACTACAGGCAAAGCTAACTCGGCATGAAACATTTCTTACATTAATTACCACAATAAGATAAAAAATAACAGAATAGATATTTTGGTGCCCAGACAGTTAAAATCAAACCTGATTCATTGTAGGTCAAAGCTATGCAATTAGGGTCGTGTTTTCTTTAAGATGTGTGTTTTCCACTTAATTGAGCTATACTATCTGCAGGTTAACTTTTTCCTCCAACTGTATGCAGGAATATTAATAAGACATCACAGAGCCTGTATTTTTCATGACTAGATTGCTAAGTGTCACATTCCTTTAACGCAGTGACTCAGAGAGGAATGACAAATGGATCTAATCTATCGCCATTCACCGTGGTATCCAGCTACAGAGCATGAAAATTTATGATGGTCAAAAGATTTCGCCATAAAAAATCCTGCTGTCTGCTGCCTAGTTGAGCCAGCACTGGAGATTTCTCTGTCTTCCCTGTTGGTATGAGTCAAGTGTCAGACCTGACTTCAGTTTTGCTTCAGGGACAGGATCTTTCAAAGGTATATGACACGCTATCTTAACATCTGGCCAATGTCTTCCTGAACTGTTCAGGCCATTTTAATCTTAAACTGCAAGTTTGCTTTCTCCTTTCACAATTTATTTATTTTACAGAAAACATCCTCTGCTGTTTGATGACCAAGCAATGTTTCAGGCACATGGTTTGCGATATTCAGCATTATTTATGGAAATTTGTCATATCTGTGATACTGTGTTGCTAAGATCATCTTGGAGAACTAGTCCACAAGTCTGCCAGTTGAGGACAGGAGAAAATAATTTTGCAGAGCTTTTGTGCCTCTGATTCCTGGACGCTAAGAGGGAAAACAGTACCATGCAGAAATCACCTGTGGCATCACGGTGGTGATGCAGAAACCCTTGAACCCTAACTCCTCTGAAAGCAAAAGACAGACAGCACTAGACAAAGCTAAGCACAACGCAGAGCAATATTTAATGGGTAGCTGCTAGGCTTGCTGCTTTTTGATAATCTTCTCCTGGCCTGCAACATTCATGTTTTTTTCGGATCACTATTTCTGCTAACTCAGAGAAAAGTGCCAAATCACATCCTTAGTTAGCCAAGCACTGAACTTTCAATTTAAAATGTCTCTGTTGACCAAAATCATTCCCTCCTTTTTAATAGATAGAAGGGGACTCTTTTAAGAGTAACATTTTGGATAACCAGGTTTCCAGTACGTGTTTGGGATAAAGACAATTCTCCCATGAGAAACAGAGCTCATTTTGTTTGTACCTATAAACAGACCATGGTCTGGCATTGTGGAACAGCTAATGCCAAAAGCCACCTAGCTTTGCCCCTCATCCTTTACATTTTTTCCTGTTTTTAACTGTTACTCATTTTTACAGCACCTCAGGTGTGTAAGGTTTTCTGAGCCATCATAAAAGCCAAGCGGTCCCAGTCCATTAGTGATGCGTAAAAGCTGTTTGCAGTTTTATGTCTGCTAGTTTAATCGACTTTTCTGCAGACTACCACATGGCGTTCCTTCCATTAGATCGCACTGAGTATAGCAAGAGAGCATTCAGCATCAATAGGATCAAAGCACAATGAGCAAGAGCCATATGAAAACCAAAGACGTGCTATCTGAAAAGCATTTCCCTTTCAAACTGGTTAAGGGACCTCTCCTGCCTCGTGTTGTTAAAGGCGGATCTGAGTGGGATGCTGCAGTCTAGCGTAGAAACCAGAAAACCTCCCAGAAGAACCGCTGATATCATATTAATAGAGAGAAACCTACAGTTTGCTCCACAGCCATTTTGACAGCATAAAAATGCGACTGGATAACTGAAATGGATGTATTAGACCTAAATCCAATGATTGATAGAAAATTGAGCCACTGACAACTTCCCATATCAGAGCTTCAATTCCCCGACTGAGAAGAGCAGAGTTGGCAGGCAACTCTGGAACAGGGAGAGGAGGATGACGCTCAGCCTGATGACTGCAACCCAAGACTTCAGGTCCTGCACTTGTCTTTCACTTGGAGAAAACTGAAGTCAATCCTGGTCATAACAAGCATTAAATTCTCAATCTCGGAAACCCTAATGTGTCTGAGAAGTCCTAGAGATCATACCCAGAGGTCGGTGGCGATATATGGTTACCCTGCAATTACAGAGATCCAACTTAGTGAACAGAGAAGACATTTTTCTATTCTTATACTAATTATAAAGCTCAAAAAGGGTTTTAAAGGAGTACTTAACAACCAGGTCGTGGAATCATTCTACGCAGTTCTCTGAAAACACCAGCTCAATGCTCAGCAGCAGTCGAAATGGTTAACAGCGTGTTAGTAATGAATAGGAAAGGAAATAGCAACTGAATGGAAAAATCCTGTGCTTGCAGGATGTTAATAGATCTCCCTGATAAGTTCTGGACAGGAGGGGAAATTGTAGGCTACAAGTCTAAAATGCTGCATGCTGTTATGCTGTTTTACTTAATGCACTTAGCTGAGAGCACACTCTGCCATTCCAGTTCAGCAGCGCAGTCTTGGAAGTAAAAATTTGCCTGATCAGACTCAGTTCACTGACAGCCTCGGACATAAAGGCTGCCTACAAATACCAGCAAAGGAGGAAAAAAACAGCAAGAGAGAAGAGTCATTTGGGTCAAGTGTTGCATAACTGAATTAGCAGAATGGAAGTCAGCTGTGGAAAATGTGAGATGAATATTTTGCATTTCAGCACTGCTGAGAGAGGCAGAGTAGACATTTGAAAGAGGAGTGCTGAGAAAAATGCTGTCTTGATATAGAGATAATGGAGAGTTTTCCTGCCATGTAGGTAGACAGGAGGAGCTCCAAATCTGGTTCTCAATCTGTTAAGACAGTTTGCATCACTGTTGCTCCATTTACTCCAGATTTATGCTTGGGTTAGTCTAGACAAGCAAGAAGATTCCCAAAGTCCTGTCTGTGTTGCTAAATGTTCTCAGCATTTCTGAATTCACCCTAGTGAGTCTGGTGCATATCCTGTGGTTCTGTGGGCTGAGATGCTTTAGTGTTATTTCCCATTGAGTTGTTTCATTATTTATCTGTCCCTGGAGGAGGATTTGTGGAAATGGCATTGGAGAACTGTCAGCACTTATATGTTCTTGTCCACATCCTGTTGGCAAGGTGAGTTCCAGATCAAACAAAGTATCAAACTTGAATTTCATATCCCATGTAAGTACCTTTTCAAAGAGCAAAGAATTGCACGCTTAAGGTTTTTGCATGCATTTGAAGGGTGGGAGGGAGAAAAGTTATGTAGAGAGGCTGCATATGTGTGTGTGTGTGTATATGTATGTGTATATACATATATATATGTAAATATATATGTAAAATATGTATATGTATTTATTTATTTGAGAGCATAGAGCAATACTACAATGCAGACTACACTGGAGAAAATTAGCAGGTGACCCATATTCTGTGCACATCTCTGCAGTAAGGGTAAAGAAAATGAATTTTCTTTCTCCTGGTCCTTTTCATGTTCCATCTCATTCTGACTTCTGAAAGTCCAGAAGAAACCCCAGAAATAGTATAACTGTATAATTAGTCTGGACAAAGAGTGGGAGAATCATCTATAGTGATAAGTACTGAGATAGAAAGGCTAGATGAACAAGTCCTTTCCATGTTTTATCTTGTGGAAAGAACACTTAGTACAAGCTAAGAGATCTGTGTTTCATATTTCTCCCCTTGACCCATCCTATAACTTCGGCCAGGTGCCTTTGTGGCTGTTTCCTTTCTCATCTTTTGTCTTGCTTGTCTGTTTAGCACTTCAAGGATGCTCTGACTCACTGCATGTACAGCATTTACCACAATACCTCTCCTGGAGTATGGGAAACCAGCCTCATTATCCCTTAACACCAGACAAACTCCCTTAATATCCTCTCCACACAGGAAATATCTTCAGAGCTGCAACCAGACAAAACAAGCAAAACAATAGAGATTTTGCATGTGCATAGTTCTGACATTTATCAAGAAATTTACTTTGTAGCCAAGATGAGCAAAGACTGGCCTTCATCATGATTATGAAATAAAATAAAAACTAGAATTTCCCCCAGGATATTCTCTGATCCTAAATATTACTTAAAATCCAGATTTTTAGGAAATGACTTGTTGGTTCATGTATTTCCAGGGGAAAATGGTATATCCATACTCTCCTAAGGTTTTGCAATCATCTACATGTAGTATTAAAAACAGAAAAACTAACAAAGTGGAAAGGTAAGCATTCTACAGTATGGCATGACCTCCCTGAGCCAAAAAAGACCCCTAGACCATGCAAGTGCACAGGGCAAGACTAAGATTGCTCCAGCTTTAGTATGGCAGTACCCAAAAAATAGGTGCCTGACCCCCTAGATAGCAGGGCAACCTAGGATGGGATTCAGCTCTAAACGCAGAGCTTTAGATGTAAATGTTTCCATATGTAGTATGGGTCTCTATGACTGTTGCAGTCAGTAGAGTACAGTCAATGGAATAGTTAATACTCGTGGTGGTCAGCTACAGCTAGCTAAACGTCAGCGTCCACTTTAGGAAGGGTTCAATAGCGCTTCAAACTCTACTGACTGAATCATCACTGAATTTAATAAGAGCTCAGACTGCTCAACTGTAGGTACTTCCGGCTAGATACCAAATATAAAAATCTGAATCTGGACTGAATTCCACCCCAGGTCTTATTAGGCACTCAGTGACTAGAAGGAGATAGTCATCTCTGAATTATGATCCAGAAAATCAGCTTCCTAGGTGGAACCACCAAGAACTAGTCGGAAGGTCAACTGAGACACAGATAGTATCTCCGAAGTTTCATCCAGCAGACTCTGCTGGTTGCCCCTCTCTACTCAATATGTTCCCCTTTTGACAGAGAGTCAAGCGGAACTTCCTACTTCCAATTCATGATAGATTCTCCTATGAGACAATCTTACTCCTTTCTAGGCAGTGAAGGACCCCAGACTCCATCACTGAATTTCTGACTTGAGTGAAGCTGGTGATAAACACTTTTTGATTTCTATGGGACGATTCCACTCTATGAATTAACTTAATGGCAGTACTAGCAACACTCAGTCAGTTGGTATTAAGAGCCTTAATCTATCCAATGTTGCTGTCAGTGTGTTATATATCACATAATCCATCTTGGCTGAGAACAAACAATCAATATATTGCTCCCAAATTTGCTTAAAACTTGCAGAGTTGAACTAGTCATAGCAAGAGTGGGAAACATTTCCAAAACCTCCACTTAAGGTATATAAAGCTGAGATACTTCCCCACCTTCATGGCAAAGCAGTGAAGATAATGGCTAGATTCCTGTCTCACAGGTGTTTAATGAGGTTAATGGCTCCTTTATAAGCCACTTTGAGATCTTTGAATAGAAAACGTTACTGCAGTCCTAGGCATTGAATTATTTTTTTTTTGCTCTTACTTTTTGAAAGGGGAGAGTACCCTTCAGAGTGTTCTGTTTTGCGACTGCTTTGTTATGGTTGTTGGTGTATAAAATTGGTGCTTGGCGTGTATAATTTATAACCTCTAAAAATGATAAATAGCCTCAAGTAAGAGGAGTGATTTGTGTGTTCAAGTACTAGGAGTTTCAAGAGGAAAGTGATTTTTTGGGGAGAAATTGTCTATAACTTTCTGGAAACCATTATTTAACCTGGTTCCTAGCAACCACTGCAGTGATGTTACCTATTTACACTGATGGAATTTAATATTGAAGGCATCCTAGCTCTGCTCAGATGGAGTTTGTCCAGGCCAATAGGAACACCTCCCAGAAGAGGTCTAAAACTCCGCAGGTTCAAATCATAAGCATTACTAATATCTTCAAGATCTTTTTGACAGGGATAAACTAGAAATGAATAAATTTATCCTGGAAGCAATGATAAGGATTGTAACCATCAGAAGAACGAGGCTCTGGAACTTTCCTCCTTTTAGAGGAAACCAAGTTAGATTTTAAGCAACGTTCAATATATTTACACATGGGGCTATATTTATACATGGGGCTATATTATAAGCTTCCGTGAGAAAACAGGAAACTGGGCTGGATTCTTTCCAGGCTAGTTTTCTGATTTGATTCATCTACATTGGATACTGGCCCTTACATTCATGTTTAATGGGCTGGCTGTGTTATGTTGTACTTAATAAAAAATACAGAGCTGCTTGAGTAATTATTGGCACATAATGTATTTGATGATTTTTGGAGAACAGTGTCCAAAATGTATTAAGTCATGAATCAAGCTAGTTTTACTAGATTCTCTAAGAGGTATTCCACAGTAAAAGGAAGTAAGGCAAAGCAAGGCTAGGCAAGGATTTAACTAGAAATTGCAGTCAGTGATAAGGAAACATGCTATAGGTTTTGTTTCTTTTATTTTGTGAATGTCTTTAAATTCCTGTGCATTTTCATTGTTGTTACTGTAACTAAGATACTATTTTAAGATTTTAGATTTCGTTGATATTGATCCTATAAAATGCTGAGCATGTCTATAATATTAATGGAAGCTGATTCTACTGGGCAGCTCACAAGTTCAGGCCCAAAATGCTTGCATTTGGCTACATAAAATGCATCAACCTCCTAACCTCGTTTTAAAAAAGTTTTGCATTGTTATAGAATCAGCTTAAATGATTCTGTCTTAATGGAGCTCTTGAGTAGTGGTTACCAGAAGCTCTTTCACAGGTCAGCTAAACACTGTTAGGCTGATGGCTCCTGCTGACAGAGACTAGCAAGAAACGAGTCTTTGTAGAAGAAAAAATGCATGTTTTATAGGAAGAAGTAGAAATGTTATTCCATATTTCAACTTGCTCAGACCTACACTGCAACATTTAACCTCGTGGTAACTCTGTTCTTCTCTAAAAGCCTGAAGCATTCACACGAAAAGCACTTGTTTTGTTATGAAAATGGGATGAATATATGAATCCAAACGAAGGTTTCTAAACTTGCCGATATGACTATTTGCAGAACACAGACAATCCCGATTATAACAAAAAAAATATAGGGGCAGCTATATCAAGCTGTCAGCTGCAACTGATATAAAAAGAACTTCCTGTGGGACTTTGTACATCCAAATCTTGTATAAAACCAATCACTATTGTCAAAGGCCATTAACATTATTTTGATAAAAAGTCCAATTCATCTAAATCAACACTTCAATGGGAATCTACCAGTTTCAGCTGGCTGGTGGATAATGAGAGGAGACTGAGTAGGAGTCCCTAGTTCGTGAGGTCCATGGCTGGAAGGGAACTGGATGCTATAACTCACCTAAGAGAGATGCAAGTGCTGATGGAGGTGGGGGCCAAAGGAGTCTTCCAAGCACCTTCCTTCATGAAATGTTACAGGTTGACAGAGCGAGCATCTTCCATCTCACAGACATCTCAGGGCACAGACAGCTTCCAGCACCCTTCCAAGCTGGCAACCTCCTTCGTAAAATCCAAAGGCAACAAAAAGCGTTTTGTGGTGGTTCCTAAAAAAGACTGAGACTCCATTAGCAGCAACATAGAGTGCAATGGATCATCAAAATTCGCTCAGCTGATCAAGAGCAGACCACAGATCCATCTCACAGGACAATGCTCTGAACAGCAGCAAAGTTATTTCACGAGAAAGATTTCTGCAGTCACATCCACGGAAGCATTTAGGTGCCAACTATTACCTGAAGTCAGTAGAGGTCAACAGTCAATCAAATGCCTGGTCTCCATGCCATGGTGCCTCCATGACTTGGGACGTTTTGGCTTTCAGAGTTCATTTCAATTTCCCTCCCCTGGGTGGTTCATACCACCTGAGATGACCTTAGGTGATCAAGACATCCTCATAGCAGTGTCCGAAATGTTCTAGGATGTAGTGGGGCGGCCTGCGGTTTTCTGAGATGGCAGAGAGAGACTGGGATGACGTCCTGGGGCATTTCAAATGGCATCAGATTTCTGCGAGTGAACAAACGAGCTTACTCAAAAACCAGCGCCCTCACTTTTCTCTCTTCTCTACCTCTGCTAAAGTGCAACCAGTGTGTTTTGTTGCTTTAACAAGGAACATATTTCAATATCACGCCTTTTTTTTTTTTTTTTTTTTTTTTTTTGCTGAAGGTTTAAAAGGTAAAATACAGCTTTCCTACCCAACTAGTTAGGTTTAACATTTGCTTGCAAACACAGGATATGATTCTTTTCTCTCTGACTACAGGTTCACGTGAGTATACAACCACTAATTTAGCTATATAAAGAATAGCTGTTCTTATTGTCATCTATATAAATATACAAGGAAAGAAAAACAGACCTCTTGCTTCTGGGTCTTGTTTCCATTCATTCCTTGCTCTCATCTGCCTTTAGTAGGCATCACTAAACAACACTAACTCATTTGTTCCTAAACTTTAGCTGACCGTAAGCAGAGTAATAAAAGGGAACTTTTATAAAATGACTGTATTTTAGAACCTGCAGGGGAGAGGGAATTAACACTCTTATGCCACTGACCCATTTATTTTAATGGTCGTGTGTAGGTAACATCAAAAAGTCAACAAAGGCTCAGGAAACAAAAAGGGGTAAAAAACCAATTTGTTCCTCATTAAGGTGCTAGAAAAGTCCAAGATAAACCTATTTAAAATTGATCTGATAAGCTGAGGAGCTCTGATTCACTGATGTGTTTTTCTCTGCTGATGGTCCTTTGCTAATATTTATCCATTGCTTTGAGTAACTATTAATCTCCAAAGTTGAGAAACTCTACAAATGCAATTTCTAGAGCATTTAACCTTTCATGTTTGCTGCCTCCAGAGTTTGGGTTGACTCAGACACCAAGCACTACATTTTGCTTAGTTTCCATGAGCTCTAAATCGCTAAACTAATGGCACAAGGACTATTTAAAACTAGCTTTTCTTCTTTTTTATCCTCTGAAAAAATATATTTTTCCAAAATGTAATGAAGTTGAATTCACTTTTGCTTTCCCACTTGCTCACTTCTGTCCATTACTGAAGCTTCTTCAATTGCAATGTGCTTGCAAGTGTCATTTTTTTCCTCCATAATTTGACACCAGAAACGGCCGCAGAGGTAACAGCTCAGCAGCACGAATGTCTTTCTAATGATCTCTTGGAGAAAAAGAAAGAAAGAAAAAAATCTCGCTACAAGCTTAATAATTCTAATATCTGGCAAAAAATTCTGATTTTAAAAAATTGAAAAATTCCCATAAACTTCCTTAAATATGCAGCCACTCATGTTTATCTTTTCACATCAGATCTTTAGATCCTTCTTATCCTTCTCTTTTTCTCTTTCTTTTTTTTCCTCTTTTTTTCTTTCCCCCATCCCATTCTGGCCATGACAACTAAAGGCTTTTGAAAAAATGGCCAGGGCTCTGAACAAAGCCTGTTGTTGCAGGTAATTGTTGAAATATCAAGGGTATTCCGTCCTCCATTACTTAAGCTTTCATTTGTGGCTTTCATGGTTTTGAGGAATGTTTATGGCTGACAATCCTTTCTTTACGGCTCTATCCTTCAAGCTCTGGCTGATACCGCTGAGAATGACCGCATGAGTGACTGATAAAATGTCAAGATGCCATTATTTCCAGGAGAGTGTTTGGGAGCAATAAGATCCGTTTCAATTTATCTCATCCACCTGACTTTAAGGCTCCAGGTTTTACTTCTTGGACTGCTACAAGATAAAACAAAACAAACCTCCCCCCTGCAACCAACAAAAAACTTATAGCTTCTGAGAGCTCGAATCTAATATTATGCAGATGGGTTATAATGGCAGCAGTGCTGTGACGTTTGCACTGTATTTCACAAAGCACATCGGTTCAATATTTTGGACTTAATTAATAATCTCTCTGAAAGCCAGTTTATGGATTGTAATAACCATATTTTTAAACTCGTGAAATACCGCAACAAAAATGCAATTCACGAGGCAGATGGTGAAGCGGGGTCTGTAGAACAACAGAATGAATAGATTTACAGGGAGTTGCAGTGAGTTTTCTGCTAGAATTTAGCCCTTGCCAAAACTGTACCTCTTCACAAACAGTCTTTGAGGGTCGACAGACTTCCAAATCTGGGTCAAGGAAAGAAGATAAAACAAATAGCCAATTGGAATAAATACGCATATGAATTGACATTAATATTTTGCATATATGATTTACTAGTGCGATCACTCTAAAATCATTTTACCTTTTTGAATTCAATAGCAATCACTTGATCTACTTTGGCTGTAAACTTTCTTAAGCTGCAGTTTTCTAGGATGGGGCCTGAAGTTTGGTTCTGTGTTTGCACAGGGCCTAGGACAATTTTGTTTCCGTTCCTGTTTGGGACTTCTGCAAAGAATTGGCATAATCATAATGGAGTGAATAACTTTAGTGACAAAAGCTGCCTCTTTAATGTCGTAATGTTATTTTGCATAACTTTGGGGCTCCACTCCTATGTTTCATGAGGCAGCTGTTTATTCCCTTATCTCTGCTGGGTGCTCTGTGGTGGTGGAGATAGATAGGCTCAGAAAACCAAAGCCAGCAAAAACTAGGGCTGTGAGATAGTAGGGGAAGGAGAAGGCCTATCCAGCTGCAAATGACCACAGTCAGCGAGTCTGTCTTCTTTGGGCACAAGGAATTTGCTTAAGGATTTCTCCCCAGACACATCTAGTCCCCAGCTCATCTCTGCCACAAATCCTATGTCACCTCAATGTCTTTGACCCTACACATGGCTCAACCAACAAGGAGCCTTCAAAGAGCACCCTACTAAAACACTCCCTTCCTTGCGGACCTAGTCCTTTCCCTGGGGAGGCAATGGGAGGCAGACCGGGTCCCATGTGTCCCCTTGCCTCACCCAGGATGGTACCATGGGGCTCACGGGTGCTCAGGTGGTAGATTTGCCCTTTCTCCCTTTCTAGGACAAAAGCGTAGTTTCATCCCAAAGAGAAAACCTGCTGCTCTGACTCAGCTTTTCCAAAGTCATTTCAGATACAGCCTGTCCAATGTATAAGGTACTCATATGCTAAAGCGATTAATCTGAGCTACAGGAATGTAATTAACTGTCATTTAACTAACAACTGCAGTTATGCTAGCATTTAAATTTGCTGAGGCATAGATTTGATAAAAGGTCCTGAGGTGTGGCAGAACTGCTGAAGCAGACAAAAAGCTGGTTCCGATCTGGTTTGAATTAACCAGTCTGGTTTCAAAATCTCAATCTGTTTTAAAAAGAAGCTTAATCTAGCTAGATTCTCTGGGAGGTTATGTTTCAAACCGGTTTCAAACTCAGCCCATCTTATTGAAAAGCTGAAAAACTGGTCTGAAGACTGAATACTGGGCATATTTTCCAGGAAATTTTACAGAATGCTTGTTTTCTTGCAGCATCCATGCAAAAAGGGGTTGGCTGTTGTCTGAAAACAAAAGAAAAATCAGAAATGAAACCGGGAAGGACAGAGGTTCCCACAATCCAATTTTTCACAAAAAATACTTAGTTTTCATGAAGCTGTTAAGCTTTCTTTATGAAAAAAAGGTGCTTTATAACAGCAGGGTTGCTGGCCACCAAAACCAAGAAGATTAACAAGCATCAGCTTTTCCTAGGTGTATATGTTTATCCATAGAAATCAGCAAGGCTGATTCTGTAATCAGATTCCATATTGCCCTACATATTGAAAAGGAGGTACAAAACACATCTAATCAAATTGTTTATACCCAGTCTGAATTCCCTGCAACAGCGTAGATGTCTGCAGCGCTGGCATCACAGGGCAATGGAAAGTCAGCACTAACCAGCCTATCCCATCACTTTTCTCTTACCTTTATAAGGATAAGGTCATCTGAATCAGATTTAATATTTCAAATGAGGTTACAGGATTGACTTTAAACACTAAAACGGTTTTGCTTTTTTCTCTCTCTTTGTTTAAGCGCACTTATGTGGTCTAAGTACAACCATATAGTAGCTGGTGGAAGAATAATTCAGTAGCTCAACTTTTCTTTCCTTCCAAAGAACATAATTTCCTTCACCAATTCTGAACTTCATCAGTTATCATCACTCAGACTGTTTTATCTCTCTGAAGACCCTCTCAGTTTCCTTGAATCTTGACTTGCTTCTCTGTTAAGTAAAGCTTATTTCTGTGGGAAGGGTAAGAGTTCAGGCTTTCTTGCTGTAATTCTCAAATTTTTGCCATGCCTAGCCTAGGCACTACAAAAGAGTTTGCTATTATTTTTATCCTATTTAGAACACTACAACATCAGTGGTGTGGCTCAGAAGGACATACTAGGTGATCAAGTTCACTTACTAGATACCATTTTCACCTTCCAATGGTGTTCTTGACACTAAGTAGCCTTCTTAGAGAATCTGTTCATAGGAGATTTCTGATCTAATGTTGCAAAATGTAGCAACTTTGATAAACACTCAACCTGAAGACTTCACTGAATCTAAAATGGAATCCTAATGGTTATTACCTTCACTCAGGCTTGACCTATACTGGAGTTATTTGTGAAAAAGAAGTTATAGACTAATCAGTACAATGGAGCTTCGAAATTTCTAAGGGTCATCTATTGCTGCAGCTGCTAGGTTTGATTCTTCCATATATGTCCATGCAAGTCATCCCGGTGAGCGAGGATGGCAGAATCAGGTCCAGGAACATTTAGCCTCATTCCAGAAAATAACTGATTTCCTGGGCATGTGTCATCTCTCTGACCAGATGCACTCTAAAATAGAACAGTCCCTTATACTACAAAAAAGGTTTTTTTTTTTTTTTTTTTCTCCCTTATGTGAATAAAAAAAAAAATAATAATTGAAAACCACTTACCTGGTCAACATTATTTCATAGGGTGCTGAAGTATAAATCAGACATTGTGCGACCTTCATAGAAATTTCAGATTTATTTACAGTGGTTTGCACTGATCGCTTTATCTACAAGGAGCTCAGTTTCCCCTTGGTGACTCATAAGTAATGTGGTCCACGCAAACCCGTGTAAATAGATCCAATATTTCAAGGAAGGTCATGCTATATACTCTCTTTGTTTCTCAAGAATAGATGATGGCTTACTGCAGGGCTGATACGACATTTATCTTCATGAGTGAGGAGGTTGATTGTGTGGCCCAAAGGGCAGTAGTCATGGCTGGTGGGCACCCAACGGGAATGAAACACACCCCATAAAACTCTCTCTATTTTTGGGTCTACGTGATGAAAGCTCCTTACTCTCCAGATAGTCTGCAGAATACGCTTAATGCTAGAGAGCAGTTTTCTTTGCACATCAGCAAGAGAAAGGAGATAAATCCTTATACTTTCTGGCACAAGAAGATCTCACCCTATTGTCGGAAAGGAAGAAAATTCCCTCATGAGAGACATTTTTTGAGTCTTTTGATCTTTTGATTCCTCCTTGATTCCTGCCAGAGACAGCATTCTGAATAGGGTTGGCCATTGGCTTCGTGCAGGCTTCGTGCAATCTGGCTCTGCATGTATTCCCCCTCTTCTGCAAAAGAATTTTGGCCTACAGGTAGGATATATCACCTGGAAAAGTCCAAAGTGATAGAAATGTACACAGTGCTATGTTCTTGTGCTTTTGTCTTCAGTTTCATGCATGTTTTTTTTTAAAGCCTCACTTTCTAAAATGATATGACATCATGAGCTACGTAGCTTACACAGCACCAATGTACTGAAGAGTTTCCAGCTCAGTGACACAACACCTTCAGGCTGAGAATATGGCCTAGACAGACCTTCTCTTAATGCACTGATGGACATAAACATCCACTATATTCCTCTGCTGTGCTTTTGAATGGACAGGACAATGTTAGACTCCCTGGTGTTGGAAAACTCTAGGGATGTATTGAACATGTCTTCTGCATATTGAAACAGAATTGTTTCAATAGCAGCCCTGGGTGTTTTCTAATTGCCCTGATAAGGCAATTTATACTTTCACAGGGAACCATCTAAATAGACTTATCCATCACACAAAAACTGAATCCATCTTTTATATCTATGTATCTATATATCTATATCTGGGTGTATATGTATATATGTATATATATATATACACCTATATACATACATATATAATAATTTGGTCCAGGACATCTGAACGACATCCTATTTCATCATCTGGATAGTATCACATTGCATCATATTTATCCAAGTGTCTGCAATCCAAATTTTGTGTCTGGTGTTTTTCTTAGGTTTGCTTTCCATATAAAGAAATGGAATTATTTGTTGTTGAAATAGCAGTCTGGAACTCTGGAAATCAGGATTAAATTCTTTGTTTTGCAATGGATTTTCCATTTGAACTGCGTGGAATTCTTCAGATTAGTTTGTCACAATATTTTTGAGTGGTGAATACCCACAGTTGATTGCTCTTGTTCCTCAGTTTCTCATTTTAAAAATAGATATAATGTTATTTCCTTTCCTTTATTTCCACTCCTACTTAAAATCTTAGGGTTGCCTGTTAGAACTCATTTGTGCAGCTCCTAGTTTAATGGAAGCTAGTAATAAAACTAACTTCCTCCCAAAAAAGATTTCGAAATGAGTAGTGGTATACAATAACAAGAACTTAAATCATCATGTTCTCAGACATTTCACAACATTCTTTTAGGACTGTATCTGTGAGAAAATAAGGATATCTTTGGACTACTTTATTTATCAGGCCTTGCTTTGTGTGTTTTCCAATCACTGCCTGCAACACAGACTCAAAGCATATGCATTTTTGTTGCTTGATCTATGTTTATTTTTAAGAGATGGAAAAAAAAAAAGAAAGAAAGAAACCACACAAGGTAATAATTCCATTGTTCAAGAACCTCAGCCAAGTCTGACAGCTGGTGAGGAGAAAGGTCAGCTCTTGCTGACTTTTGCAGTGGGCGGGAGGGAAGTATGGAGAGCATGAAGATCAGAAGGTGAGTGAGGTGCCCTCGGGACAAAATAGATTACTTTAGGGTGAGGGAACGTAGACAGATTTTTTTTTTTTTTTAAGAAGATTGCTGTGCAGGAGGAACCTGAGTGACCTCAGAAATGTCAACAAGTAGGAGAAGCAGCCAAAGTAGGTAGCTAGTTGCTGAAGAATTTTTCCAGGTGCAGAAGATGGTGCACAGAGCTGTGATAGGTCTGTTAGGTGATGAGACTGTTGGGAATGACCTTGCACTCATTGCATCTGCTGGGAACTCTACTTTGGTTTCATCTGGGAAGTTAGGTCTTATTTGAATTCCTTTGCAAAGTAGGTGGAACTTTATGAATTCTGCAGAATGTTTTCAGTGAGTAGTCATTTAAAAGTTTAATGAACACACTGCAGCACCACTCAGCACCCCTCGGAGCTTGTAATCTACCAAAAATCTGAAAAGTTGAGTTTCAGAGGCACAAACATTTGCAGTTCTTCTTCAAAGTGGGCATATGACTTTTCTAGTTGACAGGTTTGTGGACAAAGCATCATTAGTAGGCAGGTTTTTGCAAATGGGCCATTATAGAGTTTCTTAAATCCTCTTCTGAAGTGTCTAGTACTGGCTACTGTTAGAGAGGAGATGCCGGAGCAGGTAGACAGCTGTCAAGTATAACAATACAGATGTTCACTAGAGGAAATTTTACACATAAGTGTAACTGCATGAATATTGAGGCCTTACAATGCAGTATCCATTGGCAAGACTTTTGGTCACTGTGACAGTGTTTTAAAATAAACGTGGGTAGTTCTGAATCAGGGACGACCAGCTTAAACTAGCTTATTAAGAGGAAGAATGGTCTTGTGGAAAGAGACTCTGACCATGACGCTAAGGATATGGCTGTCAGGCCTGGTGCTGCTGGCCTCCTCCTCCTCCTTCTGCTGCCCCTTGCACTGAGACCTCCCCACAAAGCCAGGGCTGCAGCACTGCTGCAGCTTCTTGGCCACCCTGTGACCCATGCTGGATCCAGTAAACCATGCTGTGCTATGTGATCAGGCTGGCAGAAAGACTTTCTGGATGCACCCCTTCATTTCGGGGTCAGGGGGCCAACTACCGAGGATGCTCCCAATCACTAAGTGCCATCCTACCTGGCCATTTCCCAGCACTGCAAACTTTCCTTTCGCCTTGTTATTTCTATGATGAGGTGTGATCTCCTTTGCTGGAAAAAGAACAAACTTGAAAGGCTGTGAGCAAGGCTAGTTAGCACGAGCACTGTCCTACTGCGGCTGCTTCTGGGTGGGTATCAGCTCTCTGTCTCTGCATGGCACTGCTTTGTGCACAGGAGACGTGTCCTAGGAAGCTCAAGAGCATGGTCAGGAGGTCAGGTGGGTGCATTAGTCATACGGCCTCGAGTGGGTGCATCGGTGCTCCAGCTGTCTCCGCCTGCAGGAACCTCCAAGGAGAACCTTGTAAAGCAGTACAGTGCCTTACAGTATCCTTTTAGTATATTATAGTAGCCCTATAGTGATCAGGCAGTTTTACCTGCAATGGAAACTGGAGCTGATGTCTAATGAACATGAAGACAGGAAAACACAATCTTGTCCCAGTCTGTCTTGGCATCTGTGACCAGTACAAGCCCAACCTTGCAGACTAGAGCAGATGGGGAAAACAAACAAACAAACAAAAAAACCCTCTACAGAGGAGAACAAAAAGGACATACAATCAGAGCACAGGTAATATTGGGCAGTACTGCCCATATGGACACCATGCATGTACTGAGCAGCAGGTAACTACATACAAGTAAGGATTATTTCACCACACAGAGATGCTTTTCTGACTGTGGAGCATTCAGCAGCACGTGGGTTAATTTAGCAATGTCTCAGAGCATATCCAAATGTTCCACTGGTCGCTCTTGAGTTACTCTGTGTCTCAGGTGTACTCTTCAAGTATTTTAAGAAGGGTAATGATTTTTTTTCCTGGTAGCGAGTACATCCAGGCAGATATAACTTTAATATAAAAGGGAAGTTTACTAGAATAGAATTTAAGAATATTAAAAAGGGATTTGGTTCTGAGAGAAATATTAGCAGTAAAGGCAAGGATAAGGATTTTGGAGAAATTTAATTAAAATTTAATCTTCTTTCTAATTAAATTTCCTTTTAATTAAACTTAAAATTAAATTCGCTTTGTTTAATTGGAGGAATTTAAAAAGTATTACCTTAGAGTGTCAATCATTTTTTGGTACTGTAAAAAAGTAGTTTACCCTGGTTTGTCTTGTTTAAAAGATGAGATTTCACACTGAGTTTTTTTTTTTTTTTAAAGTAATAAAAATATAACATTTAAATGTAAATCAATTTACTCCTCAGTTATCTTCTTCCTCGCCTCCTTCCCCTCTGCCTGTCTCCCATCCCTCTCACCTGCCATACTGTAAATGAGGACAAAACGTTTTTTTTCCCGTGGGACCCTATCTGGGTAGGGAGGGAATGCCCTAACCTTTTTGACATCTGAGCCACACACTCATTACAGACTGGAGCTCTGAGCCGTGACAGTGCTTTGCTCTGCTAGATGCCATTTTCCTGCTTTGCCCATCATAATTTCTCTCCCCCCTCCCACCTTCTTCCAGGGGGTGGCGGGGGGACAGTTGGAGATGAGAAAAAAAAACAAAAAAAAAACCGAAGGAATAAAAGACTCTTCTACGTTAGCGATATAGCAGAGCTGCTCTGCCCCAGCAACGCTTGATGACGGAGAAGCATTCACTAAGTGCCAGTTGTCTCTCAAACTCCCTTGTCTTCATCCCTTCCTTTTCCAGTCTGCCAAATGCTGGAGCACACCTTATCTCATCTTAAATATTGCTCTTCACGCTTTACCTCTCATCCCCTCTAATGTGACTTTCAACTCCTTCTCTCTGCTGAAAGCTGTCTGACAAGGGCCATTAGTACTGCCTACCCTAGGCTAAACCAAAAAGTGAATTTCTAGTCTCAGTTTCCTTGATCTATCTTTCTACGTTTGTTCACATCTCTTCCTCCTCTGCTTCCTTCTCTTCTGCTCCTACTTCTTTACAGATGTGGATGGCTCTCAGTCTAGATCCCTGGCTGCCTCGTAAGGGCTCCTCACGCCTAACTCTTCTGCTTACTTGTTGGCATCTTACAGGTTTTTGCTGATTGCCCTCTTTTTGCACCCTCATCCTTCCTCTTATCAGCCTTATCCATGTTCATGGTTACAACTCTGTGACAGCTCCCACCATGTCTGCCTTTTCTTCTTCTCCACATATAGTCCCTCTTGCTCTCAGGCCTCTCTCCTTCTGCATTTCTTCTGTTGCCTTTTTTTCCTCATTTATTCTTGAATTCATTCATTTTGGTCTTATTCTCTACTCCTTTCTTATGAGGGTGTATGACAGTATCACTGCAAAGACAACAGCGTGTAGCAAATGTGATGATCACAGACCCAACTTGGGGAATACAAACTCGGGTAACAAACCAGAAAGGTAGCTTGCACCAAAGACTATGCCGCTACTACTTCTTATACCGTGCCATTGTGCAACCTTCCCACTGCTATATAGACAAACCACTGGACATTAGTAATGCCTTTCTGTCTACCGTGCTTGCTAGCTAGAGAAACCCACGAAGTATTCTCCATGCTTAGATGAAGAATAATCTCCTCTTTCATACCATCAAAACTGCCTTTTCCTTGGTATCTCAGCTATCCCGGGTATAAGCTGAAGCTAATTTAAAAAATCTGAAGCCAAACCCTTGGAAAAGATGTGGTAGACAGGGAGAAAAGGAGGCAGGACCGGAAAGGTAAACGCTGCCAGTAAACTAATGGACACTCATTTCTGTGCTTGCTTGGCTGTTTGTGCTTTGAATGGCTGATACCATGTAAATATAAATCAAGGTAAGGTGAGCAGGATGTCACAATAATCAAGATGGGAGATTGTAGGATCGGAGAGTGTCTGAGCCTGAATTTGCCAAATCAATTGATAAAAATCAGTTTTCTCCGTAATAATATAATCAGACTCCTCTCTAAATATTTCAGGTGCTGAAATTGCCTTCTGTACTTGAATTTATAATAATAAAAAATAATAAAAAGCTCAAGCAAAAGGATTAAGTAAGAATGAGCTGCATGTACATGCTCTATGCAAATTGGTGACACCTCTGTATTCATAATTCATTGCAAGCAGTTGAAGGTAAATAGATTTTTATTTTTATTCCCTGTGAATTTCTCACATAAGCAGGAACTATGTCTTCAGAACATTTTCCCCCTCTTGTTTTATTTAAGTTGAGAAAAAAAGTAAACAAACAGATGACTGTAGCAGCTCCTAGTCTTGCATTGTATAAGATTCTGGCTGAGACTGAGGCTGCTCAGATGAATCCTTTCCTGTAGGCTCAGTTTGGCCTGAAAGCAGAGCTGGGGGTGGGAACCTGAAGACAGGGCAGATAAGAGGGGAGCATCCCCCAAAAAGCGTTGATTAGAACAATTACGAAGGGAAAGTTATGCGAAAATGACATTTTAAACCTACTTTATCCTCACTGTTTTCTGTATTAGGACCTAACATTTTTTTGTTATATAATTAGGCAAACCCATAGTGGCAGAGCAGAGGACAGATGAAGACACAGTTAGGGGACCACAGCACATCCTTGGCAGGAACATTACGTATAGGAAGACAGGGAGCAAGAAAGAGGAAAAAAAAAATCAAATAAACACTTTTATCTTGATGACCCTTAAATGGAAGGACAAGGAAACAGTATGATCAGCTAGCAAAACATTGGGAAGATAAGAGCCCCTTGTCAGCACGGAGGGCCTGATTCTTTCTTCCTTTGTCATTTGCATCTGTGCAAGGAGAATGACAAATTGCAGTAAAGATGCTACCAAATCAGATCAGTCTAAACCAGCTGTAAGAGTTGCTGGCTTTATACATGCTTTAATGACAATACAAGGTGAATAGAGTTAGCTCCATCCCAAAAGCAATCAGTTCATCTGAAACCTGAACTATGGCAGCATTAAGTATTAAAATATAATTTTTCATATTGTCAGAACAGAAGCTAAACCCCAGTACTGCAATATAATGATAAAGGGAATATTGAAATATCATTAGATACTTTAATAAATAGATGTTCAAAAGTAGGTATTTAATTTTCAGACTTCTGTTTCCTTTTCGGTATCTTAGGATGGTAAGATATTTCTACCGTGAATTGCTTTCATTTTTATACATGTATAATTTTATCTCAATTATCCACCAAGTAAAAACAAAAAAAAAAAAAACAAAAAGCCCCCCAAAGCCCTTTATAGTATTTCCATAAGACTAATATAAAGCAGATGTATCTTGCTGAGTTCACAATATATTTCAAACAAAATGACCCCAATGTTGTTCTGGATCCTACAAATGCTGATATATATGAATACCTTTACATGGGGGAGCATTCTCAGGGGTATCCAATGGGTCAGGCTTTCCCTGTTTAAAATGGTAATCATATGCATGGCGTTGTTTTTCAGTTTCATTTAGTTCCTTTCTAAGTGCTTATTTTTGCAACATGTTGTCCTATATTTTGGTATTTTTCCTGTATATTTTTCAAGGCAACTAAATATACTCCATGGCCATATTTAACCTTTGTGTAGCATTGACTGTGACAGTCCTCAGAAATATAGGTGCATATTGGCTGCTGCCATGCAATAAGTCTCTAGAAGTAAATCATCAGGTGTGTATAAGCGGCTAAGGAATGCCTGCCCAATTTTCAAAAGTAATGGAAGACCTGATTCTAAAAAGGTTATGAAGTGCAGTTTTGGGAGAATTGAAGTACAATGAGGGAAAAATCCAGAAACCTTTGCTTCCTCCCCTGCCAGCCTTCCTTGAAGGGCCTTGACGATGGGATTTGGCCAGATTCAGATAGCTGACTTTAGGTATCTACAGTGCATGTGAGAGCAGGATGCAGCTGTGTAAATCTAGCTGAGTGATGCCCAAAATATCTCAATGAGGGTAGGTGAGGTGGACATCTCATCTTCTGCCTAACCACTGTTATGACCCAGAGGCAGCTAAACTCCACCTAAACTTACTTCTAAATGCACTTAACACTCAAGAGGAAGAGGAAAAGCGTGGCCTTCCCACCAACTGAAATTCAGCTGGGGAGAAGGAAGGACAGGGCTTGGCCTGCAGCCCCTGTTTCCTTGGTTTCTATTTTTTATCTGTCCACCTGTCCTGTTCAGAGACACTTAAGTCTCCCTATGTACTGGCGTTTAGGGCCTAAATAACCTCATCATTCAGGCCACGTAAATGCCCCCAACTAAGTGATGTCCAGCTTCTAGTCAGTGTCTAACATGGTGTGCTTCACCCACAGAATGACTCAATCTGGGGGCTGGATATCCCAATTGCCCTCATCTCTAATCCCAGAGAGAAAACCTAAGGTGACCTGGCCTCCGATTTATTTGCCTAAAGGTATGAGAGAGAAATCCAGACCCAGGAAGATAAAGCCTATTTGTTGCAGTGCATAATAGTTGCCTAAATCCTATACTGGACCTAGCTGTAGCTATTTAGGGAGCTTAACCCTCTCAGATTTATAAAAGGATTGTATTGACTTTGTGGTCCTTTCCAGGAAGCAGGCAATTAGTGTGAACTGGCTGGTGTCTATATCTTTCAAACTATCCCTCTACTCAGTGCAATCGGACACACTGTATATACTGCGTTCAGGGTACAGATGCTTAAACTAACTATCTTTTCAAATATATCTGTTTATCCTCCTGAAAAAAGGTCGTTGTTTCCAAATAATAACCTAGGTATCAGGGCCTGGGTGTGAATTAGGCTGGCAATAGAAAAAAAAAAACTCTCAAGCTTCCTCAGTATTTCATTTTATTTTAGAAAGTGGGTCTAAGTCACCCAAGTCCTTTGAGCATTTTGAAGAATACTACTTTTCCTCTTGTTGATCCATATCCATACCCGTATTAGTTGGGATAGGAGGAAGGGTAGAAATTTAATCTTATGTGTCCCAGTTTTGTGCCTTAAATGCGAGCCAAAATGTCCCCTTCCCTCCTGTCAGCACACACAGAGGTGCAGTTTTGACAGTGGCCTTTAATAGACTTTCAGAAAGCACAGCTAGAAAAGACCTACGAGGTCATCCAGTCTAGTTCATACCCAGAGCGATAATTCAGGCTGTTCTCTCTAACAGAGGTGATGGTACTCAGTGGCAAGTCAGACATAAATTCTGAGTCAAAGATCCCTAAATTTTGCTGCACGAGATTCAAGAAGATAGAAAGTCTGTAGCAGCTTCAGTTATTTTTAATAGAGGCTTTTATTAATGTATTTATATAAGCATGAATAAGATAGTACAAAAGCAGCTGAGTATTCAACTTTACTTGCACATTTAAATATAAGAAGTTTTGTTTATTTTATTTAATAATTTCTAGTCACGTGTAAACATTGTCAGGGAGGAAGATGGAAGAGATGGCTTTCTTTAAGGGCTCATGGCACTTTTAGAGGTCTGGAAGGGACCTGGGGACTGGGCTTCAGGGATCATAACAATATTGGTTGGATATTGCTGCTTCATTAAACTGAAAAGTTTAATATGGGTTATGTTTCTGATGTTATTAGGTTTCAGAGCTGTCTACCATCATGGACATCCCCAATTCCCACTTACTGAGGCTGATGTATGAGACCACTGAAGATTCAGGCGGGTGTTACTACATCTGACACCATGCATCTTTCATTTTATGATTTTTTTTCCCCACAGTTATGAGCTTTGAAACATTTTCTTTGTAAAAGAAAACTGTGGACCGTGGAGCACAACTCTGCAGCAAATGGCAGAGTCTCAGCACCCTCTCAATAGCTATTCCAAGTCCATGCGTATCACCATGCGCTCGGGTGTATCTGTCAAGTCCTTATCCCCTCAGAGCTTAGCTTTCCCAGAAAGCTATACATATATATGTATATATATGCATACGTGTGTGTGTGTGTGTGTGTGTGTGTGTGTGTGTGTGTGTGTGTACACATACACATACACATACACATACATATACATATATATATATATATTTTCACACGTGGGCAAGAAATGAATTGCCAAGTCCGCAGTAACACGAAATGAAACCTTTCCAAAGTGAAAAAGTGCAGAGGAGCAGAATGAGAGAGAGAAGAGGAAAGAGCAACTTCTCCGCCTCCAGGCGAGGAGGGACCGAAGGTTGCACACTGGCGTCTGCCAGTTTTGGCTGGCATCCCAGGACAAAGCCAGCATACCCACGCCCAGGCTGTTCGGGGCTGAGTGGGTGTGAAGCACTCTTGCTTTGGCTGGAAATTTCACATTTGTTGAAATGAGCATGCATATTTAGAGAAAAAATTAAAAAAAAAAAGGCGTGTGTGGGGGCTGATGAATCACATCTTCTGTCAAAGACTCCAAACACTGAATTGGAGCATTACTGAGTATCTGTAGATCTTTACTAGTCTTTAATCTTTCACAGGTTTTAATTTCTCACAGAATTTTCCTTAATGCCATACCAAATGCTGCTTTTGTTAGCTGTTTCCCCTCACTCTTTCCCCTGCACCCACCGAGCCCAGCTCCTCTCTCCCCCTCTCCACACATGCTCTTCAAGGCGCATCCTGATGATCGTCGTCCCCTCCTTATTTGCCGTCCTAGCTACTCACTTCCTTATTCTTCCACAGAAACGCGACAATTAGGGCCTTATTCATAGCTTTGCTCAGTGAAACAATATTACTGATTTACAAGTGTGCCTCCCTGGAGCCTGTTGGAGGTGACTGGTGTCTGCTTGCCGCATGCCGCACCTGCCACGTCGGGAAGGATGCGAGGACGGGAGAGAAGAGGCACAAGTCAACAAGAGACCAATTAAAGCCTAACCTCCTCTCCAGCCACCGCTCTTCTGCCTGCCTCTGACTCATGGCCAGAGATAGCCCCAAACTGCTACATGACACGTGCTGGCAGATCTCTATACTTTGCCGTGCTCTGAAGCTGAGTAGTTGCTAAGCAGGAGGCAAGTGAAGAGGAATGATTTTTCTGCTTTCTCCCTGCTCCCCTCCCTAAAATAGGCACGTGTTAGAGTGGGAAACCTGAGTTCAGGATGCTGGAAGAAGATTATTATACTGGGAAGACTGTGGGGGGTTTTGCTGGCTTTAGAGAGACAGAATTTGTGCTGATGGCAAAATACATTGCTAAGGAAGAAAAAGGAAAAATCGATGTGATTTTCTTGAAGGATCATGTTCCAGACCTGACTTCATCTGCGTTTGTCTCTATCTCTTGTAAACTATCAAAACTTGCTGGAAAAAAAGGAAGTCTTCTGAAAGGTCAGAAGCAAAATAATAGACCCATGACCATTTTGCCAAACTGAGGCCAACTTAACAGCAATACAAAACTTTCCCGTCCCAAGCTGCATGCGAAATATCTGTCAGCATCGGTTCACAAAAGCACGGTTAGGCTCCAGAGCTGACTCTGCTCTGGACAAGGACTGATTTAAAGCCATGTGACAAGACGGGGCTCCAGATCTGCACTGGCCGTCTCTATCCTACCCCTTGGGGTACTGTGAAGAGGCCACAGCTGGCCTCAGCAGGGCTGTGAGAGTCACTCATTGAGAGATATAATCATTAATTGGCTGAATTTATAGTATTAGATTAATCAGAGTTGGGCACTGCAACTCTGCTGCCTATACTGATAAGCTGAGAGGATGTTTTTGGTGCATTTCTGGCAACACCAAAGTGTCTAGGCACCCTTTGGATATTAGCACGGGCCAGGGCTCACTCCCAAAAGGCAGCCTGGATGCATCCACCTGGTTTCAGAGGACCAGAGGATTTAACAGTGCAGACTTGAGCTGTTCCATGCCAGCCGGCCTCGGCATCGGAGTGTAGACTGAGGTGCACTGAATTTAGTAGCATGGACAAAGCCACAAAATCCATCCTTTCAGCAGCCTAATTTGGGCACAAGGACCACTCTTGCATGGCTGTATTGACTCCAGTTCAGAAGACGGCCCAAGTGGTCCCGTCTCAGATCTCCGCTCAGACCCCAGTATTGTATAGACATGTCTTTATAGCTTTTGTTCTCCAGAACTAAACTCAGAAGTCAGTGACAATTTTCTTCAAAGGACTGAGATGTGCCATTTACCTTTTGCCTTTGACTTGTTTATTAAATTCTTGAAAACTTTTTACAAATTGTAGAAAACAGTTAATGGCAAGATATGATTCAATATACACTCCCAGGTACATCAATACCAGCCCTTCTGAAAGGGAAGAAAGAGCTTTTTCATAGCAACCTGTAAGGGAGAAACTGTCTCCCAGTAGACACAGAATAAGTGCTGTTTTAATGGTTTTGACTTTTGGAGCAAAGGCTCAGTGAGTAGTAATTAGAGTTGGTCATTTGTTTTTAATGAAATCATTTTCCAAGGTAAAAACAAAAAACAAAAAAAACCAGCTTTGCCCAAATCAAAACAACTTGTGAAAATGTGATGATTTCAGTGACATTTTTATGGGAGAAAGTCCAGATGAATCATTTCAGTCTTCTCCTTGCATTTTGATAATGTCAGAATATTTCATTTCAGGAATATTGAAACATTTCATTTTAGCAATGTGGTAGAAGAGGGCTGTGGAGTGCCAAGTAATCTTATCTTCAGGATTTGTAAAGCAGAGAATTTAAAGTAGCAAAAGATTGTAGGGCCCGAACCTCAATAATTGCTTCTTCAAAGCCAACTCAGACATGATTCTCACTGTATTAGGTAGATAGAATCCTTTGATATGCCTTGAGAAAGCTACAAAGAATGAACACAAAAAAATTACCAGAATTTACAAAGACAATTCATTTTAAATTGAAGAAAAATAATGAAAAGCCAAGTACAATAGAGAACAGGCAACTAACAAAAGTTTCATTTTGCAAGGGTTCCACTGTATGTTCAAATGCCTTTTTTGGCCTAGTGAACTTCACGATGAAAGAAGATAAAGCCACACAGACTAATTTACTCTAGTAGACACGGAGTTACTCAGAAGGAGCCACTGAACTTTAACCTCATGTTTTACCTTAATCTGAACTCACTTTCTAGGACACACAAAGTTTGTTAGCTTCTTTGGCAGGCCTCTCTGCCAAGCCATTTTGAGAAGTTTGGTGGTGTATCGGTGCTTGGCGACGTTCTTATCTAGGCTGTTGTCAATGTATATTGCTTCCCAAGATCAGTGAACTTTCAATGTATTACATGTAACCAAGATAGTTCGTAGATTATTGGGAGTCACATAAAAAATTAGGCCATGAAAATTCTGAATAATTAAAAATGAATGATGGTGAGTGGCCTAAGCCCAATCCTGTAAAACCAAAGGAAATATTTAAACTCTGTAATTCAGAAGAGGTTATTCAAGGGCTGCTTTTGAAATAAGTAATCAATGAACATTAGGACTCTTAAATCACAATTAAATTCTATTAGTTGTCAGTATTAACCTAAACAAGCTTGTTTTCTTGTAAGTAGCCATACTTAAAATCATTTGTAGTCTAACAGAAAAGGCTGAAAACAAGGGAAATTACAGTATTACATTTATCACATCATGCAGGAAAGAAAAAAAAAAAAAAAAGAGGTTCAAATAAACTTTGCCAACAGTGTTTGGCAAGTTTCTTAATATCCATGAGGTTGATGACTTGGAATATGACTAAGGTTGCACACATCAAGTATATATATTTATGTGTGTGACATCTCTATCTCTATCTCTATCTCTATCTCTATCTCTATCTCTATCTCTATCTCTATCTCTATCTCTATCTCTATCTCTATCTCTACCTCTGCCTCTGCCTCTGCCTCTGCCTCTACCTCTACCTCTACCTCTACCTCTACCTCTACCTCTACCTCTACCTCTACCTCTATCTCTATCTATCTCTTTAAATAAGCTTCCTCCCATCAGAATATGTGGAGAGCATGCAGCTCAGTCTGGACTTATTTCAGCATCTCAGATGGTTTTAGTGATCCATGTTAAATTTAGTGCTGCCACAGCAACATAACTGGAGCCATCCAAGCTAGTGAGCTGAACACTGGTTTTGGCATGGGTACATGAATCAAAGCCATGACTGTGAATGCAGGGCAGAGCTGGCCTTGGACTTGTCCTAGAACAACAACACACAAGAAAGTTGCTCTTTCTTAGTGTTTTATCAAGCCTTCTTCATCTCCTTGCTCCTTTTATTTATTTTTTTTTTTATTGATTGGACAAATCAAAGAAAAGGTGTGCGATGAGACAAAAGTGTTGACTGAGAGACATCGTGACACTCGAAATACGGGAGTAGAGTTTGTCGTTGGCTTAAATCAGAGAGGTTTATAGTCTTCTCTCTTATAGTTTCACTGGTGGGGGTGATATACCTCTTTCCAGGTATAGTGGGATTTAAATATGAGCTGCTGTCATAGCTGATTGGTTGGACACCTTGATGGGAAAGTCTTTCTGAGTTGTCAGTTTATGAATACATAATCCTTTAAGACAAATTTAATAGGGAATTAATTACTTTAGCTCTTTGGGAGGAAACATTCAGCATATCTTTAGAATTTTAACACTTTCGTCTATTCTTTCCATTTTCTTTTCTGCCTATTTAATTTCATCAGGTTTTAACATGAATGGAAATTTTATTTGAAATAGATCAAAATATTTTCTTTTTTTTTTTTCTGAAAATAGTCTTTCTGAAGGTGGATGATTGTTAGAGAATTTTAAACATTAATAATTACTAATGTTATTGTTCATCTTTAGCAATCTACACAATAGAGATTCTTTATTCTCCTAAGTTTTTTCAAGTAGTTATTACTTATATACCAAATACATAATGAATTCTGCTATGAACAACAATATGTCAATTATTAAATGACTTCTTATATTAGTAACTAATGATCACCTCTAATAGCATTGTGATATTTTTGTGTAAACCACCTTCCTGATTGTATAGCAATTACATCATGTGTCAATTATTTGAATCTTGCATTTGAATACAACACATTTCCAAACAAGAGACTACATTTATATAGCCAGGTGCAAGCAGATGAAAGCCTTTCTCATGCGTCCACTGAACTGGGCAGATGCTGGGCTGCGTGGCACTGGGTTGTATTGTCTGGAACAAGCCAATGGCTTGGGGGTGACCCTGTGCCATCATGGCCGTATGGCTTGCAGATCAGATTTGGCTCATTTCTGGCCAGTTGAGAAGTGTCAAAGGACTTCCTTTTTGTTTGTGTCTGTCTACAAGGAAGAACAAGCCTGCAATGTGAATGCAAGGACAGGTATAATATGTGGCAGTGGCACGACCAGACACTGCAGCTGCAATGGGAGTTGTGATGCAGTAAGGAGCACTACAGCCATGTATCGTGGGAGAGGTTTGTACCAGAGCATTTCTTGTGCCACAGGGTCCTGTCTGTAGTGAAGATGCAGTTGGTTGGTGACTGACCAGCCTCTCTCTGGAGATCCAGAAAGAAACCATATTGCTGCACAGACACTGTGGATAACCAAGACTTAGAGGGTAATGGAGGAGAAGAGCAATTATCCATATTTTCCTTACCACTATAGGAAAGCATCCTTTCTTTTATAGGAAGAAAGAAACTTCACAGAGCTTTTCTATAAATTTTACAATTGTTTTCCTTATGGATTTCATGACTAGAGATACAGGATAAAAAAGAAAACTCAGTCAGTTCCTGTGGCCTTGGAAACCACATGCTGTACATTTTCTGCCTATGAGATCATAGGAAAAATCATTTTATAACATTACTTAACAAAATTAGATTTCTTCTTTCTTTTTTTCATCTCTCTGGAAGGAAATAGAAATTGTGTGTGAATTTCTGTAATTACCCCAACCACTCGTTCAATAGAACATATAAAAAATAATGGCAGGTCTTGTAAACCTAGAATTACATATTTATTATTCTTTAAGCATCTTCTATATAAACATATGTATAAACATTTCTTCAAATTTAGCAAAGGGCCATGCAACTTTGTCCCAGCCTACAAATAAATCATTGTAATTGTGTTAAGATGCATTGTCATATCAGCACTGAGGATTAGGCCTCCTAACAAAGCGATTGCTTTTTTGACTTTACCAATTTGAATCATTCCATTTTGACTTTCAGGTTATACTAAAATACATCTTTGATATGCTAGACAGAATGAGCTGCTTAAATCTCTCACTGCAAGGCATTTCTTTAAACTCTCTAATATTTTTTTCTGGCTCTTCACTGCATCCTTGACAATTTTTCAGTATCTTTTCAAATGTATTTTGATATCAATCTATCTCACCAATGTTGTAAACAGAGGTAAAGAACATCTCCCTATCTTTCTGATTTTGCATGCTGCGGAAGTTTGTGCACCCACTTGTTTCCTATTTTCATTTTACAGAGTGGCTTCACGGATATCCCAGTGCCCCTGAAGGGCAGTGCTTTGTCATTCAGAAATGAGGAGGAAGAGCACAAAGGAGGAACTTCATAAGTGGTCTTTTCCATGAAACCCAGCATCTTGAGAAACAAAAGCACAAGGCAACTAATTTCACAGTACAGTTCCTTACAACTCTAGCACCATTTGAAATGCTCCAGGTTATCCGACTGGCCTCCAGCTGCCAGTCCAGGGAGGTACCACTCTCCTATCGATCTTGTGTCCTATCTGCCAGTCCCACGTGGATATCCTAGATACCTCCGTCCGTCTCAGATGTCATTAAGCTCCTGCATTTAGGTAACTGAACTGAGACCTTAGATTACCTTTGCAGTTAGTGGGAGAGACACAAGAAGCTCCGAGGCCAGCTTAGCCTCCCTCGCTTAGAAATACATCTTAGAGAGAGGGAATCACCATCGGGAGATGTCGTCCCACCATAATTACTGAAGAAATCTGCGAGAATTAAATGCCTTTGGTAGTTATAGCAAACAATGCATTGCCCAATGTGTGTGCTGGGACCAAAACGAATAATCTACACTGCTTCAGAAAATAATGGTAGACCTAGATGTTGGAAATGTTAATTTCTAGAAGGATATGTATATATATATTTTTAATATTAGATGAGAAGAATTGAAATCCACTCATTCTTCTCTGTTCATGTATCAAAATCTTTTTTGACGAGCCTTTGTTCCCATTTTGAGCCCTAGATCCTTCTCAGAGTCACTTCTTCCAGGGATACATCCCCTTCCGATTGCTTGTGGGCACTTCACACCTAACGTGTAAGATTATAGTAAGAACATAAGACTGAATGTACTGCAGACTAAAGGCCCGCCTCTAACAGTATCTTTTCTCTAAAAGTGGCCAGAGAAAAATCTGAGTACATGCTGTGCAGATAATGTTACCTCCCCAAGATACTTTCCAAAGTTCAACAGCTTATGACTCTGATGTTTCTTTTCCATTAACTTGTTCAATTGGCTCCCGAAGTCAGGGAAAATTTTAGCATCTACAGTGTCCTGTGGCAAGCAGTTTCACATTTTAACCACCTGCTGCATGAAAAGAAAAGTTTTTATTTATTTTGCACCTGCTCTCTGGTAGCCTCACTTGCTGCCTCCTAATTCTAGCTTTAAAAAGGGCAATGAACAGTCTTTCCCTGCATACCTTCCCCGTGTCACTAATGATTTTAAGACCAGTATCATATCTTCCTCCTCCTTTTTTTTTTTTTTTTGTTTGACCCTGGCTGAATCTTGGTCTCCTTTGCCATTCCTCATATAGGAGTTATTTCATCATTTTGATCATTCTTGTCATCCTTATGCATTCCTTGTCATCAGACTAATAACCCTTCTGAAATCTAGCCATGATAATGAATTTCAGATGTCCCTCAGATTAAAAAAAAAAAAAAAAAATCCAGTAGTATCTTCACTTTTTGAAGGGAAGATTTTTCAAAACTCCCCTGAAATCAGCAGGAGTCCTTCCCTTTACTTCAATCTGTGAGCTCATAACATAAAGGTGTACAATCCTGGACCCAGATTTAAAAACTACACTTCAGAAGTGGAAAGAAAGTAAAAGCTGAGAATCCCCCATTATGGATTTAATCCAGATCCTTTGACATTAAGGATATCTTTTTTTTTTTTTTTTTACATCAGGGAGTATTGGGCTGGGCTCAGGCTGTTCGTAAAAATGCTGAGCATGTCTTTTATTAAACATGCTGTTATTTAATGTGCCATTTTCTGATGTGTGTTTGATAAACAAACCAGAAGTGTTCTTGTTAACAGTGACATTTAAACACAAATGTAGATTTATATACGAGTAATTGTGTTTTGAGAGTAACTGAGTGCATAAGCCAGCATTTTGCAAATGTTACAAAAATGTACAAGCCCAAGCAGAAAAAACTAGTTGCCCATCTTTTGCCACCTTTGGTGTAATGAAAGATAATTATATCCTATTCACACATTAAAAGAAAGTACTTGTCCTGGATGAGACCCACGGTTGAAATGAATGGAAGTCTTTCAATAGATTTTGGTGAAATGTGGAGCAGGCTTTCAAAAGGAAGTAAAGTTTTGAAGAGCTAATAAGAGATCTTTTGGGACTACAAATGAGGAACTGTCACCACGCTGCTCAGGTGCTGCAGAAACATCTCCCCTGAAAATCTTGCCTGCGGCACTCATCTTCTTGTTGCACTAATCTAAAGAAAGAGTTGTTGGCTTATATCTACCAGAGGTGAAAATCCAGTCTCATACATGTCCTTGCAGTATAAGAACATTTGGAAAAGAAATACACATCCTTAAAATTATATCAATTCACCTTATACGACTAAGAAAGAGGCCATTTCTAAAATATATTGATTAAAATGGAAATACATTCAAACAAATGGATTCTTAGCTTGAAATAACCTTTACAGTAAGTGAATGGTCTATTTTGAAAGTATGATAGGTGTTCTGTGGGGCACTACTATATCTTAATTTTATTTCATTGCTATAGAGATTTTTCTCTGTTTGTGAAAATGTTATGCAAAGTGAGATCTGTGGATTTCAGAATAGGGAGGAGCAAGGAAATTTTATCTTAGAGAGACATTTCCCTTTCTATTTCTCATCATTCTTCAGTATCACTAAAGGCTGCAGCCAGGGGCTCAAGGGAAAATGAGGTTTCATAGATGAGATTTGATAGCCCCTGCCCAAGACCGAACATACTCTTTCAGTTGTTGCTGTACCTCATTTGTACATAGGCTCTGTGTCACATATAAAGTATGAAACGATCCCTTCCCAAAAGAGTTCGTATGTTAAACAAGTCAGAGAAAGGATGGGATCAAGGAAGTAGTACAATGCCTGCTGTATTGACCAGTGCCTAGAGATCTTTATCTGGTCAAATACGGAAAAGGAATTAAGGAACTGAGCTGGGCAAATCTCAGCTCTACATACAATGAAGTGCTTTTACAACAGCTGACTTCATAAGCAGGAAAATATCTACCGAAGCTGCTAGAAAACCATGATGGGATGGGTGTGACTGAAACCTCGCCTCTTCTATGAGTTGAGTGACACACTTCTGGAAGCCTGGTCACCACGCTAGCATAATCCCCTCTAAAGTGAACAGCTCACTGTTATCTTTTAAAATATGTATGGTAGTGGTGCCCACTTTGTATGGCAACATTAAGAAGTGAGATCAGTTGTCATGCGTCCAGGTTCATCTCCCTTGCATCCTTAGGTGGTGGATCTCAGCGTCTTCTTCCGAGATCACTTGGACTCAGTCCTACCTGTTTATTTTTATGCATAGGAGAATAAGGTATATGGCTTTTTGTTACACATGAAAACATAGCAATTTTTATTCATATCTGTTTATTAGCTAGTAAACTATTTCTGGGGAGATCCTAAATCAGTGCGGACATTAGGAGAAAAAAACTAAAAGCCAGTTCTCCTAGGGAAACAAAATACAGATCTGGCTTTAGTTCGAATGCACACAATGAGCAAATGCACTGTCCACTACATGATGCATCTGTGACCATAACATATTTATCCTGAAGCTATTTTGTGCACCTATTATGGTCTAGTTTTTTTCCGAATTTGATCTTATTTGACAGGTGAGTTTCTGTGCCAAATAGCGACACTGCTCGTATCTGGCAGTGCTTCCAGGCAAAGATCTTAAAACAGTTCACCAAAATAGAAACTATCATTCTCAGTTTCTGAGTATGCAAGCCTTAGCATCACCAGTTCAAAAAGAGACATGGAAAAATTAAATGGAGACATGGAAAAGTTAAGCACCATTTCCAAGCACGTAGAGTGCATTAACGGCCTGATAAGGAGCGTTAAGCCTCATTTCTAATTGTATGCTCTAAAATCTTGATAGCATTCTGTCAAGCGGGAGGAGAGCTAGGTGCTGTAGTTTTATCATCAGATGAGTTTTCTAGAAACAAAACATTGAAATAATGTTTCATAAGAGCGAGGAAGAAACTGAGAAGCACCCTTTTTAAATTTATGAAGTCTCCCGTATGAATCCCTGGCAAGTGGCTTCTGGGCAGGCAGATATGAATCAGCACACAGCCTTTGAAGTAAATGCACCTATGATTGAAGGTGCTCAAAGTTGTTCTTTACACTTCTTAGCGGATGGGAAAAAAAGAAGGTACACAGATTTAAAAAAAAAAAAAAAAGGCGTTTGGACAGATCTCCTAGAGCTATACACTAGGGATTTCACCTTGTTCTTAAAATACAATTTAGAGAAGATATATACTTTTAGCTCTGCTTTATTTTCACTCATAACTCAACTCTGCCAGCTCTCTGCTCTTCTCTGAACTCCCTCTAGTTTTCCAGTATCTTTTTGATGGCCCCTGCCCAAGACCAAACGTACTATTTCAGTATGGCTGTATCTGACTTGTATATATACATACAGAAGATTCAGGTATATATCTTATTCCTAATACAGCACCTCTACGCAGTAATTGCCATCTTGGTCATGACAAAGGATTGAATCGAGGCTTTCAGACGTAGTAACATAAGGCTCTACAACTTCCACCATAAAAAGGTTCAGGGCCACAACATTCAGCATCGCAGCATCTCACAAAGATGTGAGTGAAGCCCCCAGTGCTGTTACTCAGGTGCCTGAACTTCCTCTACAAACCAAGGGTAGTGACAAGGAAGCACTGAAACAAGAGATGGGGCCTAAATGCAAACCACTCTGGAAAACAGCCAAAGACCACCTTCTGGGTCTAGGCAACCAGGACAGGCCAGTCCTTTCCAATACAGCGTAGCCAAGAGGAAGGACCCTGACTGTCTTATGAATTAAGTTATGAATTAAAGTATTTCCCTTGGGAGGAGTTACCAGGTTCCTTTTCTTCCCAAGGGTGGCTGCTTTAATGACTGGACTACGAGAATAACCTTGGTTTGGTCTTTCCAAGTCAGAAACAGAGAAGGAAAGTTTTGGGCAATGGGGTAGAGGAAAGATGAAAACAAAAATTAACCCTCAGTTGGCTGAGGGTTAATTGCTTTCTGGTATGACAGTGTTCAGGATTTCCTGTAATTTAAACAAGGAAAAATGAAAAAGACTTGTAAAGTTTCCCTCTCAGAGTGTTATTTGCCTAATAGTTAAGGTACTTCCCTTAGAGCTGTGGGTTAAAAACCCGTCAGATGTAGAAGAAACCACTGAATTTGTCCTTCTTTTCCCAGAGGAGCATTATACCCACCCCTCTGGGGGATACACATCCAGCTACCTTTTGTTCATGCTCTGATCCCTCGGTTTTAGGCCTCTCACAGGAGGACACAGTGGAGAGTCCAGTGTATAAAATTAAAGAGGGTCGGGCACTCGCTGAGGACCTCGTAGTTCACTGTGGTCCTGAGGGACGGCACTCATGGAGGCCTGGTGACCTTCAGGTGCCTCGAAGGTTAGGCAACAGCTGGACACAAGTTTTGGTGATCTAAATCACATGCTTCAGTGCCTAAAGATGCTGTTAAGCATGTCAGTACTTTAGTAGCTCAACCTCAAACTGTGTAGCTTGGAGCTGTAACAGATTCATATATTCTGTGACTTGGGATGGGGATAGATAAGGTGAACCGAACTGGGGGCTAGATTCCCACATATGCCGTTGTTTTCATAGCCGCATCACATTGCAAACGATGTTTATTTCCTCATCCATTATCCCCTCTAGACTTATTTCAACATTACTACTTGCTTTCAGTTTTTCTTTCCAGCTGCCTTTGTGTTTCAAATTGTCTTCCCCAAGATTGATCTAATTTTGTTATTTTCTTCTCTTATTTCTAATTTCTCTAAATCTGCCAGTATTATTGCTCTGCCCTGACGGGGCTCACTACTCCTCCCAATTGAACATCATCTGCAAGCTTCATTAGCGTGCTGTTCGCTGTCTCGAGCAAAGGGGCTGCTTATTTTGTTTTTTACCAAGCGCTCCAATTTATCCAATCATTCCTCGCTGAGCCATAACCCACCCTTCACATCTGCAAGAGCTGGAACCAAGGAGCGAAATGCCTCCCTGCCACTTCTTTAGCAGGACATCTGTACCTTGTCAAAGCCCCTGATACTAACATGCAACAAGAGAAAGCAATGCAAGTCAAGAGTGAGCCTTGTCAAGTTTGGACGTGCAACTTGGGGCTGTACCAGAATTAATTATGCCTTCTGCTGCTTTACACACTCATGTCATCAATAAATTCTAATAAACAGGAGTAGAATGTTCTTATTCATGTCATTCCAGAGGAATTAGAACACAGTAGTGTTATTTAGCAATGCAGATGTTTTATTATTGTGTTGTTTATGTGAAAGTGGATATGACATGAGGAGGTATATCAAATGAGCAATAGAGAGAAGCGAGCTTCGCTCCCTTTTTGATTATGCATATTTATTCATACTGCAGAAGTTACTGCACGTAGCAGAGTCTTCTAAGATGGATTGCTCAGTTCTGGAAACCTAACCTCCTCCCTTTTTTTTTCACTTTTTTTTAATAAAGTTTGGATATGTCAATACTACCTTTGTACACTATTTATGAGGGCCTTCTTTAAATTGCACCTTAATTGGTTTAGTCACCACAATTGCAAAACAGGAACCTAATCACCAGAAGCTAAGTAAGCAGAAAAAAAATAATGATTTGGAGCTGTCTGTCTGCTGCTGCCGAACAGACACACTGGGCACAGTTTAAAGCTATAATTGCATTGTGGCACTGGTGTGCTGTTCCCAGCACATGCATAATGTAGCTCCCAGTTGTAGACTGCCACATATCCTGCTGTATTTACCCTCAGATGCCAGCAGAGCACATGCCACCCACAACTGCTGTTTCCCAACAGGGTAAAATTGTCACACTTTCAATTAGATGCCCCAAAGCACTTTATTGTCCACTGGAGGGTATAGTCATATCTTGATGGAGGAAGATTATGGGCTAAATGCATTCCTAGTAGTTCTCCGCAGGCTGCGACAGAATTACTCAGGGAATGAATTTGGATGAATTACCTTGCTCATTCTCTCTATCATAAAACAGGGCTATGCACTGCTTATCTCTGAGGGCACAAATTCTTGACCACAAACAGCTGGGCCAGTATATGACCTTATTATTTCCCTGAAGATCTCCACAGCCTGAGCAGACATAAAGACACAGGTAACAGGACATACTTCTGCCCTGTCTGTACCCATTCACAACTGCAGCTACCTGCAGCCAGGTAAATAACCACCGCAGAGGCAAGCTCTGCCTCTGCAGACCCTACGCAAATCCTCCCTTCCCCTTAATTTTTCTTCATCTCTTAGGTTTGTGCCTTTGTGCACTGCTGCCTGTGCACTTACAGAATAGAGATACTCCATCGTAAACTTCCGTAATAATCATGTAGGCTTAGAGAAATGATTGTATGTGGGGGAACTAATGATGTACTGCACTCAAGGAACCACTCTGGAGGCAACGTTAAGCAGTGTTAAGTCATCTCACATAAGCACACCACTGGAGAAGGCTGATAGCATGCATGTGAATAGATAGCAGTTAGCATGTGAACAGCCACATCAGCAGATGGGTAGCAACTTGTTAAGCACACGCAACTCAATTGTATGTCTAAGTCTGCAGATGCAAAAAAATTAAAGGAGAAAGTAAATGGTATATATATTGATGCTGGAATTTTTGGCAGCATTTAACCAAAGAAGGAGACAATGTTTAGGGAAAGTGATAGAAGGACTTGAAAATACTAACAATCTAGAAATGCTAGTCATACTGAAATGAAAGCCACTGGGCCCAGATTCAGCAATGCATTTAAGCACATCTGTAGCTTTAGGACTCTGCAGAGGTTCTTCGGATATAATATGTCCAAGCGAAGGCTTAAGATTTTCGCATGTGGAAGTATCTCAGGTTCCTCAAAGAGAATTTCTTGGAAACCTTCTCTAATGACAGGCAGGGTCCCGATCCCAGTTTAGACACCAATATTAAGCTATATGTCTATATGTAGGAGTCTGCATGTGAGCTTGGTGTCTGAGTTCCCACCACAGTCAGTAGAGCTCTAAGCAGTGAAATCCAGCTGAACAACTGATAAATGTCCACTTCAGATTGAGCTGAATCACTCCTGGCGTTACATTGACTCTATCAACTGGATGTCCCCTGAGTAGAAACCATAAGATAGATACCTATCCTGTAGACATGTACATCTAGGGGTCTGAATCTGGAGCCGTCAGAGGAATTTGTGAAAGCTTTTTTTTTTCCTTTCCCCTCCCTTCCCTTCCCTTCTCTTCCCTCTCTCCTTCTCTCTCTCTCTTTTTCTCTTTCTTTCTCTTTCTCTTTCTCTTTCTCTTTCTCTTTCTCTTTCTCTTTCTCTTTCTCTTTCTCTTTCTCTTTCTCTTTCTCTTTCTCTCTCTTTTTCTTTCTCTTTCTCTTTCTCTTTCTCTTCTTTTTTTTAATTTTTTCTCTGAGATGGTATTTATTTATGTAGCTTCTCTGTTGTCCCACTTCAAGATTCATCCAGCAAATAACTTTTGGCAGTTGAACTATGTCTTATTGGGTTTATATTGATGATGCAGTTAAGAACTTTGCTAAGCAAGAGCCCAAAATACATGTTTTAGTCCTTTACAAGATCAAGGCCTTGCTTAAATAAATGTGTGAGTTAATTTGAGCCTAATTAACTTAATATTAACATCACATGACTATTAAAAATTAATTGATTTAGTTTTAACACTGAGCACTATATACATATCTAATTTAGAAAGCTCAAAGAAATTGAATGCAAACAAGTCTGAGAGTGCAACAGTGAAGTTACAAATTTAAGCACACAAAAGCGAGGGTACAGAAACAGTGTGGTTCTTCCAGCGTAGCAATAATAATTCAAGCATATTGTATCTATATAATATTTTTATTACCAGTCAGACTATTAAATGCATACTTAAATCTATGCACGATATGCAATGTGGGCAAGTCTATTGTTACTCTGAAAACTATAGCTTTTTCATTTCCTAATTGCAGTTTCATGGCACTGCCAAGGTTTTGTGTTTAATTTATATAGGGATTTCTATGGTCCTTAGAGCTGTTAATAGAATGGATTCACAAAGACCCCTGCTATATGGAAGGCAAAACTGGTAAGAATGCTATTCATCATACCACCTTTCATCAGCAGGATTAAAAGAGTTTTTATCTACATTTTGCAAAAAGGAACAGAGTCACAAAGTGATGACCTCATTTACCTACTGCTGAGCAGCAGGCCAGTGGAAGCACTAATAATAAAATCAAGGCCACACAGGTCCTAAACCGATGCCTCCAGTGAGGCGAGGAATAGACTGTGAATCAGATATCTATATATACTTAGATCTGACTCTACAAGGACGATATAAATGTGCAGGGCTAAGTCCAAGCCAGGCCTGCTCCTAGGACCTACGAGCTTTAGTACATATAGTTGCAACCTCTCAATCTGACTAGTCTCTTACATGCAGAGCCATTGATTACGCAGTATATCAGAAGTGTCAAACGTATACCTGCATGAGTCTCCGTATAATCCATATTTGGCAGATCTCAGCTTATTTTTAAAGCCTCCCTTTTTATTTTTTGTTGGAAAAAAAACTCAACAAGCAAGCAAGCAAACAAAATCCTTTTCAAGCATGACATAAATGCAACTTGTGCGTGGCTTAATCTGAGGTTTCGGGCTGAATGTCAAAAAGTTAGCTCAGTTAGTGGTATAGTTTCATGGCCTGCACCCTTTAACAAATACAGATCTGGCTCCCTCGAGCTGTGGGCCTCTTTGGCCCATGGCCTCTCTCTGCCGTTGGTGCTCAGACCTCTCACCCTACTCACAGGCTAGTTTGGTTGGAAGTTCACTACTGAATCATACACAGGACTCACAAACATATGCAGGAAAATGGTTAGAAATAGGCTTTGATTAGAAGAAAGGACAGACTGCAGTGGACTGGGTGGACTGTGGTGGTCAAGTGCCAGGCTCAGCCAGCACTGACCAGCAGCAACCTGCCTTTTTTATCTCCCCTCCTTTCCCACACTTCTTTGTCCTTGATCCCTTCCTTTCCCCATCTGTGACCCTTCCTCTAAACATCCTCCTAGAAGTTTTACACACTCCCACAGTCCTCTTCAAACAACCTACAACCCCACAAGTCACCTCAAATAGCCCATGATAAGTTTGTGCTGTCTCATAAGACTCAAGATAACCTTGTCTCCCCCTTCTTATCAGTTACAGAGTTCTGGCTGATGCTCCTTGAGGCTTTGAGCAGGCCCTGCAATGCCACATCAGTCAGTGACCTGAGAGCTTGAGATTTTTGGCATTGTTGCTGTTATCTGCTGTTCCAGTCTGTGTGTCTGGGTGTTTAATTTATTGCTTCACCTGTCTGTTGTCCCAGTCTTTTATGCTGAAGAGCCATTAGCCAGATACTCTAACAAACCTGATAGGATTGAATTCCACCCATCCTTACTGTACACTGTAAATTAAGACTAGTATATGTGGGACAGGGCTGGAATTTCACCTTATCCATACTTTGCACTGCCTTTAGAGAAGGACACGCAACTACATAGGTGGGTTCAAACATGTACGAAATCCCCTGCCACCCAAACTGGCCAGAAGTGATCTGAAAAATCACAGTGTTGAGTCTACACTAATATAGCCACTTCAGGGCTCAGGCTTAATGCCATACTAACACTATTATGTGGTTTGCAGACTAGAGTTCAGTTGCACACTCTAGGTTAAATACAAGAAAATAGAGTGTACCTCATTCAGATGCAGACAAGATATCACACATCTCCCTATGGTGACTGAGACCACTTGGAAAGGAGTTAACCAGCTTGCCTGCTGGATGTCACCAGCATGAGCAAGTGGTGGGCCAAGAGCTCACCAGAGGAGCTCTCAGCTGGTCAACAGGCGCATAGGCACATGCACAGTCTCGAAGGAAGAAGAGATGCTAGCATCTCCGAAGACAGAGTAGCCCATCTGTCATCCTGCCTGAGCTTTGGCACGGTGCTGCTCTGATGCGGAGTGGCTGAGAGCTGACATGCTCTCTGGGCAGTTGCTCCTGAGAAAAGCTGCCGTGCTTGCTGACGGTTAGTTTAATGCTCAGAGTAGATGAGGTCAGCTAGCAACGGTGCCAATTCCTGGACTTGCTGCAAAGAAGAGTCAACGTGTGGGATTTACGTCACCAGGCCTTAACAGCTGGAAGGGTAGGCATTTAGTCTAGGATTGTCATTTGAATGTCCTCCATAGGTTACTTCTCTCTTAGAGGACAGAAAGGCACCTTCTGGTGACTCACCCCATCCTGAGGGAGATGTCGATGGTAGGTGACATGAATCACCCTCTGGAAATGACACTCCCTTAATGATAGGAAGACCTCAGGTAGCTAGGACTAGATGCCCCATTTTGTTATGGGTAGCAAAGTGAGATTAAGTGAGTCCACTTTAATCAGGAATCATATCTGAAATATTGGGGAGCCCATGGCAGCCTCCAAACCCCTGCCCTTTTTTCTGTTACTAGAAAGAAGCACGCTTGTATTCCCTGTAAGTCAGTGGTTAATTTTTTTGTTTTGCTTTTCCTTTTCCTTAGTAGCTTAAAATAAGCTGTTACATCTCACAGTAACTGTTGCACCATGCCCTTATTTTGGTCAGATTTTCACACATTTCCAGCCAAACAGGTTATAGCTTTAAGACATGAACATGATCCCTCAGTTCCAGCTACACAATAAGGAGAAAGTAAGAAATAACAGGTTGTCAGCTTTCCTTAAAAAGGTGCATGCATCAGGAGAGAAAATAAAGATGCTTTTGCTGTGCATAGGAGACTTCAGAAGCATTCAGATAATACTTACATCTGCTTTAATGATTCCATTTAAGCTGTCATTTTCAGCATTTACCTTACAGCATTCAAAAGCAACTACACTTACATGTTCTCAACAGACTCAGTGCCAGTCTCAGATAGAAGGAAAAAAAAAGAAAGGAGAGAAAAAATGAAAGGTGCCATACAGTATGTTTCAAAGAGCAAATTCCTTGCAGGAAATTAGCAGTAATTTTGGGGCCACCGCTGTTGAAGAGAAATAAGTTTCAAGAGAAAAGTAAGTGTACTTTCTTTTTTTTTTTTGCAAGCAGTTACAAAAGGTAGGAGTAAAGACAGGCTCTTTACAAATTTTAAAGGGGCACAGGCAAATATTTTGGAGAAGGGAACATGGGAATGAGGGTTCTCCTCTCTGTTAGACCCTAGGTAAGCCACTTCACCTTCTTTGCCCTGATGTTTCTGTACGGTTTGTACTAAATGAGCAGTGAAGTCGCACTCAAGTGGGTGCCGCGCAGTTCAGGTGTGCCGCCCCAGGAGGACTCTTGTGGACGAAGCTTTGGGCTGGGATCTGCATTCAGTTCCTGCTGCTGACAAAGCCTTCCTCCGCAGCCTTGGGCAAGCTGCTTAATCTGCCTGCCCCCGAACAGCTCTAACAAAGGTGCTCTGACAAATGCTTTGCTGTAATTTAAGCCCCTTTACCCTCCTCTCAGCTAGAGATTTCCTCTCCATGCTGGCTGGAGCCGCAAAAGAATGTGCACCCTGGCTTCAGCCTCTCTAGTTCACACGCCAGCATCTCAGCTTAATCCCTCATGAAGGGGGGTTTGCAACACCAGATGGTGGACTGTAGCCATGCATCCTCTTCTGCTGACTCTACTACAAGAAGAGTAACACGTCTAGCATGTCTAACATGAGAGTAGCATGGCCAGCTGGGAGCCAGGGGGCACATGAGTTGGATAATACCTTGAATAGTTCCAACAGGAGTCACCAAATCTGCCTGGACTTGAGCATCCCATCTCCGAAAACACATTAAGAATAGCGTCCCCTTTGCCAGCCTGCTGTCCGTATACCAGAAGACTTCAGGGGTCTGGCTGTCTCAGCCCATGTGCTCTGTGTCCTTGGTCTGTGTAAAGCCCAAGGACTCCTGGATTTTAAGGGGCAACTCTGTGAGGTGGTGTCCTCCTACCTTGTCCTGCACTACGTGCGAAACTTAGCCTGGAACTGAGGCTCAGCCTCTATAGCTGATTTCTGTTGTGTCTTGAATCTGCTCATGGAAATGTTTATTTTGGTCTTAGGGAGTAGCTCTGCACTTGCTGGTTTCTAAGTAGGGAATGCTGGAGATGAAAGTATGTCCTCATTTTAAAACCGTGGAAATAGGGGCTCCAATGCTCTAAGACATTTTTCTACATCTAAATAATTTAACAGATGAACAAGGTGGATGTTACATTTTTCCTGAAATGCTTCCCTACCCTACATCTCTTCAAAGAATATGTTTATAACCAGTCATTCTGGAAATTGCAGTCCTGAGTTTATGGAATAGGTGGGATAGCTAAGGTTAAGTGCCAAGGGATCTATCTAGGCTGTGGGGACATTAACAGCATCCTACTGCCTGCTAGAGAGAGACACACTCCCGCTACAGAAATGTGTGAAATTAACATCACTACTTTCTTTCTTTTCCTCTTTTTTTTTTTTTTTTGGATCCTTTCCAAATTCACCTCCGCCTTCTCTCTCTGGATGCAAACCAAAGACAGTAGATGCTACAGCGTGTATCCTCAGGAGCACCTCTGCAGATTAAATGCCTGCAGCTATTGTGCATCCAAAGTCTCTGCTGAAAAACCCTCTCTGTGACAGAGGAAAATTAAAAATCTAAATTCAGAATGGAGCCAAATTACCTACTCTTGCTACGGGAAGTCCGACATATCATTACAAACTGGTTTACTTGTCCGTGTCCAATTTAACATGCTGGGGTTTTATTATGAAAGGCAAAAAACCCTCAAAAAATGAAAAACAGAAACCAAAACAAAAGCAGGTAATGATTTGTTATCTCTGTAACAGGTGTGAAGTAGATATTGTAACGCAAATTGTAGGAGTTTTCGTTAAGGGAGAATCTTATCGCGGGGGGGGGGGGGGGGGGGTTGTGACATCTGGAATTGCATATAAAATCAGATAAGCAGGCTAATCATCTGTCCAGCTTTTCCCCCAGAATAGCCTGTGGTAGCTGCTTCGGAGGAAAGTACAAGAAACTCTGCAGAAGGCAGATATGGAATAACCAGCCTACAGGGAAGTTCCTTCCTCAACTTGGTTAATTAGAGGCTAGCTCAAGCCCTGAAGCGTAAAGGTTTGTATCCTCAGTCTAAGAAGTGATGAGAAAGAGTTGCTGGTCTCTGTTTGGATCAGGAAGAGACTTCCCAGACATGAAATTTCTCTAAATTTCCCTGTCAGAAAGTTTCTTAGAAAGACTGTTCTCCCATGATATGGACAGGTTCAGCATGTGCTTGGTCCTCCAAAGCAATTCAGCCTCTCCAGAGGGGCAGTCTGCAACTCGGTTTTGGGTCTCCCCGTTGTGGCTCAACAGAAGAGGCTACCATAGCTCTTAGCTGGCTACTCCAAGAGGCAGAAAACGGGTATCTGGCTGGTAGTTACCCTTGTATGTCACTCTAAGGGTAGTTAATCCCCTCCCCAAAAGGAGACAAAGGTGATTGGCAAGTGGAATGACCTCTCAACGGTAAAATGTGTCCCTGTCTGTGCTTCAGCTCCTTTTCAATCACTCCGAGAGTGGCAGCACAGGATGGACTTGCTCTCACGCACTTTTTCTTACCACCCAGATTAGGCATCCTGATATCGCTGGTGGAACATTAAACACTTCTGATCATTTCGCTCTCCTTCATATCTTCATAGGTACGTCACCCACTATACTTGGATAAAATCATTAATGAAATGAATGAAATGCCATGCGCTACCACGTGAGTGACCACTGTAAAGCTCTTGGGGCCGTTGTCTACAGCAAACAAGGACAATCTGTCCCTGTTCAGCTTCATCTTACCATTAACTGTGAGCTACACATTGTGGGTCCCTCCTCTCCTACAGTATCTTGACTGAAAACTTTCTGAGGAAGGAATTGTAATCTTAGATGTGATAAGTAGAGCTGGTCAGACAAAAATGCTGTTTTTCATTAGAAAGCGTCAGGTCAATGTAATGACATGTTGATGAAGTGTTTAAAACATGAAATACACCTTTGCAATGATGTGCTGACATCCTAGTCTCAACATTTCAGAAAAGAAAGCCTTTTTTTTATTCTTTCAAAGTAATTTTTCAAAATGAAACTCACGGTTATCATATAGCAGCTTTTAAAAATGTCTAAAATTTTTTAAAGCAAACTGAAATATTTCCATTTATTGACATGAAATGTCTTGATAGATCAAAAATTAACTTTTATTAATGATTGTTATTTCAAAATTATATCTTATTGGAAAATTAAATTTGCAGAGGGGAAGAGGGGCTAGCTGCACTTTGGAGCAGGAAAACAACTGTTGCAGATTTGTGATGTGTTTACTGGAGGAGGACATATAATTTCCATGTAAGGCTAATTGAAACTGTTCAGCAAGTTGGCAGGTAGGGCCTGAAATGAGACTTGGGTGGCGAAGGATGTAGGGAGCACTGAGGACACAGAGGGATTGTTAACATGGTCCAGCTCATGATAATAGGGAAAGCAAAGCCTTTAAGAAGAAAAATATTTTAAAATAACTATTTTAGTTTACTTTATATATATTAAAAAAAAATCCAGACCTATTTGTGGTTGACTTTTTGGAGAGCCTGGTATACAGTTATATGTATATTTAAAACAATTTTAGTTTTCATCTGTTTAAACTAAAAGTAGACTTTTTTAACAGATGATCTTCTCTTTGCCTATTTTCACAAAACAAGACAGAAGAAAGCAGTAGAACAAAATAGAACAAGAAAAAAACCTCCGTTTACCCCCAGAACTACCCTCAAAATCCACTGTTTCAGTACAACATAAAAAAACTGAAAATACTTTTGTTTTAGCTAAAAAGCCTTTATTTTTTCTTGAGAAAATATGTTTAGACAAAAAGACGCAAGCCACGAAACTGATAAATACACTTGGCCTGCTGTGATAGTAACTTAGAGCTCACCGATTTCGTTTGGGATGTGCCAAAGGAGCATTCAAGTGCTAGCTCCATTCTCTTCATTAATGCTGCAGCAGCTGAATTAGAGCTTTGGGCTGCTCTGTGCAGATGGATAAAGGCTGACCCAGGCTTTTCTGCCTCTTACTTTTTTCTGGCCAGATGTAAGCTCATTAGCTAGCAGAAATGGGCTGCTGTGGTGAGAGGCAGGGCACGTTTGCCCAGGAGCAGTGCTAGAGTAAGAAAGAGGCTTCTGGGCTCAAGGTCTGTACTGTGAGTGGATACTGAAAAGAACAGTGTACTTTGAGTTAAATTTGGTTATTTACTCAAAATAGGCTCTTATAAAATAATTTTCAAGAGTGTATCCAAGCATCTTCCAGTAATGGATTACGTAATTCAGTGAATGGCTCCTTGTCACCTCTGTGACTGCTAACTTGGGATCTGGGCTACAAAAAATGAGTGTAGCCCATTGGGAGTCACCAACTTTGACAAACCCAGCCATATTGGGGTTCTTCTTCGTTCAAAAGCCAGGGGATGAATGGGTTGAGCCAGATGCTGCCCTAACTGAAATGCGCAGTTCATCCCATGCAGGGCTTCATGAAAATGATGAATCTGTACCTCCTACACCTCTGTGCTGGGAGGCAGTTGGATCTAAGAATGGGCTTATTCCCCCACTCCCTCCCTTTTTCTTTAAGATAAAACTATCTATCTGCAAAATGATACATCTGAATTTCGTCTGACTTTTCAAGTTTTCCAGAGCAGGGTGGTTGCATGTTTGTTCTTTGTCCTCTCTCCAATTGTGTTAATCAGATGACTGCCTGCACCATGCAGTTCATAAATGCCTGGGAGAGCTGTGACAAGTAAATTTCAATCTCTCAGTGGAGCTGATATTCTTAGAGCTGCAGGAGCAGTCATCATGAAGGGGAAAGCTGTGAACGCCAATAAATTATTGAAGAAAGCAGGAGAAATATTTCCTTCTGTTGACACATTGGCATTCACCTTTGGGAATGTAATCATGGGAAAGGTAGGCAATCTTTTGTCATAGGACCTTTTGCTCGGAGAATTCAGTCTTTTTAAAACCTTAGCAGGGAGCCTGCAAGCTCTCTACATGGAAGGGATATTCAAGCTATAGGACATCTTCAGGTAGGCACGTTGCTCGGAAATGGCAGCAAAATTGAATCAGCACTGTGGCACGTTGAAACATGCTCAGTGATGAGATAGGAGGTTAGTGGGGTGGGCAGAAAACCCCTCCAGCTCTCTGACCCCTTAGGACAGAAGTCACTAAAGAGCTAGGTTGTTTTCTCAGAGTATAAACTTGGAGGAATTTAAAACTCAGATGACAGCAGAAGGTGGAAGCCAATAGAAGTCTGTTAGTCTATGGCAGCCAAAAAAGAAAGGACAGGACTACCAGAAGGGCCAGTTCCTCTTGGGCTGTGTCTGAAGAGATAACTGGGCGCGATACTGGGATCACACAGAGGTTGTCTTTTCCGGCCTTGAACTCTGACTCCACACCCTTCTGTCACCACTGACAAAAATGAAGCTGCCCATGACTGACAGCAGCATGGATTCATCCCTCTGAATTTTGAATTCTGCTTGGGAAGCCATCAAATTAGCACTGATGTTTTATTCCGGCATCAGAAACCGCAGGGAAAAATACCCAGGAGCTCCCTGGATTTAAATCCACAAAATCAGCTCCAGTTTTGTTTAGACAAGATGAGTGAATAACCCCCCTCCTCAGCATCATATTTGGCTCAAATCACCAATTTACTGGTTTACAAAAAAATTTAAAACTGCCCCTCTGGCAAATTAAGGGATTACGTCAATCACTCAAGTCCAGTCTACCTGACAACAGAACGCAGCAACAGGGCAAAAGGTTTGATGCTCTGCTGGAATGTGATAAGGAGAAAATGCCAAATGACACATAGGCAAAGTTATTACCAGTGAGATGAAGACAAACTGGAGGGAGTTCAGAGAAGTGCAACAAAAATGATTAGAGAGCTGGAGGGGTTGATTTACAAGGAAAGTTTTAAAAGAACAACCGTCAATATGCACAGCAGGGCGAAGCAACGTCTGAGGGGGGAGGGAGAGCCAGTTGCAAACATCTGAATGGCGCAAACACCCAGGGAGGAGCAAAATCACCCAAGGGGGAAATAGCTAAGATAATGGGTTGAAATTAAGAGAGAGAGAGGATAAACATCAAAATAGCTTCTCATTGGAAAGACTGTGGAATAATCTAATACGTGAAGACACGGAAGTCCGAAACAAATGTAGTATAAATTCCTTCCCAGAGTCTTTGCAGATACAAGCATCGGCCACAATTAACTTCAGAAGCTGAATATTTCTAAGCAACTGGTATCAGCTTCCAGAAGAAGCTGGGGGCAGGGGGAGAGGCAGGTTAAAAGGGATAGTTTCCAGATAATTCGGTGTTAACACTCATTCAAAAGCATGTAAGGGGAGGAGACAAAAGAACACTTTTATTTTCAGTTCGGTGTGTGAAGTGAGCACACTGGAACCCCCCAAAAGTGCAGTTCTGGCAATCTAGACAGTAGCCTGTTCCTGGATGGATAGTTTTCCAGTCGAGACAGATAGTTGGTTTAAATCTGCCTCAGGTCTGAAGTGACTGGAAATCAACACCAGATAATGGCTGTTTGGTAGATGATGTGACATGGGTTAATGCACTCGGCCAAATTTCTACTGGATATTGGACATGCGCTCACATTACAAATGCTTCCAACAGCATGCTCAGTATTAAATTAACATCTATGCTGACAATCTTGCCAAAGAAACCCAGAAGAGGATGGACATTAGTGATGAACTGCACGTTCACCTTTGGAGTGAAGTCATTAGCAAGGTAAACTTTACTTCATGGGCTCTAAACCTCACTCATCCCCACCGCCGTATAACCTAACTCCTAGCTAGGATGTCAGCTTTTAAATCAGGTCATTTAGCATATTTCCTCAGCATATTAAAAATAGCGGCAATTAAAGAAAGTATAAATTAAAGAAAGTTTGTTTGTTCAGCAGCGTTGTTTTTAAGTAAACTATTTCTGAAGTGTTTGTTACCAGAGAAGGTACAAATGGTTCATTGTGGCCTAATGCATCTGATTGTATAGAAGGCAGTAATAGCTGCAATGAGTAAGGAAGCAGTTTGGGACTCTCCTGCAGAGTGGTATTTGAAGGTCTGGCTAAGGAACGCCACTTAGGCCATTTCTAGTTTATTGTTGTTACACTTTGGTGTGGCTTTCCAGTAATTTATAGGGGTGTTTGTTGAGTTCATGAGCTCTTGAGACCTGCATCCAATAAAATAGTGATGTACTTTCTCTTGACTGAAGGCAGAAGCATATATCATTGCATGCAGTGGGTCTGATATCATTTTATGCTGGATGGGGAAAAAGGCTGTAAGGCTCTGTAGCTTAGTCAAAAGAAGAGGAAAAGTAAAGAAATATGTCAATAAAGGACACTGCATTGTGAAGGACACTGTTTTGTTTTTAGTTTCTTCAGTTTGACGCTTTAAGTTAGCAGGCAAGGAGTTTGGTAGGTTAATCCTGTCTTTTACTAAAGAATCTCACTCCCATATTAGTTTATGATCTCTTTTTGAGCTTGATATAAAGTCACAGAAGTTAATGAGCAGCTATTAGATTTATCATTATTTATATACATACATATATAACCATAAATTTTCATTTATATTTTAACATTTCCAAGATATCGGGTACTAATCCTTTATGCTCTTGCAGTATTAACAACAATATCCTTTTAAATTTAATTAACATTTCTAAAAGTTGCCTCTTCCTCCACCATTAGCCTTTTCCCCTCTATCAAACAATAACTGATGGATCAGGCTTGGTTGATTAGCTGTACAGAAGAGGAAAAATCACCAAAGGAGTGAGGTTTATTCTTAATGCAACTTCTTTCTTTACACCCACAGACTTAAGATGGCCAGACATCACGCAGAACAATCCAGTCTTGTAGGAAACAACCCAAAATGAGTATTGGTCCCCACGGCAACTGTGCCCCAAGAGCTGGGTCCGATTTGCCTGTGTATAAAATAAATATAAAAATCGCCTTGTAAAAGACAAAGTCAGCAGTACCTTTACTGGTTTTCTCGAAGCTTAACCCCACTCACACATCAAGGAAAAGGACCCCGGAGCCTCTTTGATGTGATATCACCTGGTAGCGCAGTCCATAAAGGCAATTTAATGATGCTCTTTGGATATGGGCAGCACTGGATCCCAACTAATAACAACCCAACTAATGGGTCCACAGCCACCAGAAGCTGGGGCAGAAAGCCAAGTAACGCAGTTCGCAGCTCATCCAGGGGACACTGGTCAGGTTGCCGCCCGTTCACCTGCTCCCACCTGCTCCACGCTGCAGTGGTCGCAGGTGCCGATCTGGCTACCGGCCATCAGCAGGCCGACGGATGGGGAAGCAGGCAGGAGGAGGGGAAAGTTTTGCTGTGTTTATAAAATTCAACTTGGGATTTCCCCGTGACTGCTACTACCAGTGAGAAGTGTTAGCATATGAATTATTTAACATAAACTCAGGGACTATAGTAAGTCTTCTAACTGTCTGACTTCTATGGAGATTTCTTTAGCTGACAGTTTATATTCCTCTGTGACAGATGCATTTTCCAATCCTAGGCTGTACCCTGTGCTGGTCTGAAAAGGACAGGTTCAACAGGAAGCACTGTTTAAGAGAAGGACCACGGTGTAGAGAAATAGGTTGGGATTTAAAGCTCATAATTTCTGTTGTTAAGTCAGTTTTAAGAAAGAAGTAGATCAAAATTCAAATTAAAGGTCTTCTTTGATCTGTCTCCCCCCTGCTTTTTTGTTATTCCCTTTGTTCAGAAAAAGGAATAAAACCCATATTACTACTCAGACATAAAGCCTTAAGGGGAGCTTATGCTATTACAACTATTCCAGGCGTATTTTGAATCTCCCTCTGAAACCAGGGACCCTTTCTAATGCCTACAGCCTACACACATAAGTACAAATAAACTGTACCTTGAAAAACTAAAGAGACAGGAGGTGGAAGCGAAGAAGCCGTTGCTGAGATGGAGAACTGAGGCGCAACAAGGTTAAGTGGCTTTCTGGAGGTCGCTCGGGAAGTCTCACTCTGAGCTGGGAAGGGAACCAAGTTCTTCTGAGTCATCATCCCCTGACAAGCCCATCCTTCTTCTTTTCCTACTAAATGGAACAATCCTGCATTGGTTGTGGTATAACGGTCTACATGACCGGGTAGGTCTTTTCCATTTCCAATGTCTATGATGAGAGTAATTCTGCTTAATGGGGATGCAGTCAGCTGGTGCCAATGGTTAAGTGTTGCTTAACCAGGTGTTAAATAGGTGTGAAATTCCAAGCTCTGGGCTTTCAATGCAGAAGTTGCCAAATGAAAATGAAAATAAAATAAAATAAATAGCAAACAAACAAACAAAAAAACAACAAAGAGAGAAGAGAAAGGAAATGCCCTAGACTATAAGATCCCCGTACTTACTTACGTTGTCTGGTGTTTTCCTTCAACTCCTGTCTTTCCAAGGGGGTTTAAATACCATATTTACTTAAAAGGTTAACAGACTATACAGTACCCAGGTCTATTTAAGTAGATTTCTCCCTGTTTTCCTTTTTTTTATATATATACTGGATAGTTGTTTTTATCATCTGCCACTTTCTCTTGCAATGTCACCTTTAACTCGCTATTGAAACTTACTGTTCTGGCAAAGTCTTTCTGCTTTCCATTTGACATGTTTATTTAATGTCTAGTAACAAAACTGGCAATTGTATGCAGGCATCCGCCAAGGAACAGACTCCACCTATTTCCCTTAAGTTATCTTTCTTAATGCTTTGTTTACTCATCTTAGAGGCTTCTTTAAAAGGTATATCTTGCATTTTTATATAAAATGTATCTTTATGGGATATACTTTATTCACGTGTGATCTATGTTCGAGACAACTATTTACCATCACTGATTTTTTCCCTTTCGTGGGGGAATCTCACAAACTCCCTTTCTTTCTAATAGGGAATCTCACACTAGTCCATTTCTCACATTTCCTCTCTTCATTGCTTTAAAGTTTGGCACATTGGAAATACATAAATTATTTCATAGCTATCAGTGCTTCTTCCCAGGTTAAATAATTTAATGGTATTGTTTTATTGAAAGGTTCCGATTAGCTGCTGACACTTATTGACAGGAAGAAGCACATCCTTCCACTGGGATAAAACATATTTTTTATTAAAAAAAAGAATGATGCAGGATTGGGTTCCTGTCTTCTTCTCCCATGAGTAAGAGGAAACGAAGACATCTGGCCCTTTAAATGACAGTGTGCCAAGACAACATGTAGCACTGCCTTTTCATTCTCTCTTTCTCTTTCTGGCTGAAAGTCCTTTATTTTAACATATTCATTTCAGTTGTCATTGCATCCTCTGGGTTCTAGCCTTAATCTCAAATAGTAGTTGCCCCATGGAGAGCACAAGATTAAGGGATATCAGCCAAAGAATGAAACTCTAAGCTTTGATTTCAGCAGCTTTCGTCATGTGGCTGGAGCCAACTCTCCCGAATTTGCAAAGATCGACAGCTCCAGAGCTCACCGGGCCCCATCCAACGCTCACAGGCCGTGATGGAGGCATTTCCATGGAGCCGGACAGACGGTGGATCACGACCCGGACTCAGGAGGTACGCCAGGCAGTCTGACTTGTCTTCTACTTTTCCTTACCAAGTAACAGTTTGATCTCAGGTTGCCACAGGAATTTACCGGTATTAAATGTGTGGGAGAAAAATAAAAAAAAAAAAAAAATAATAAAAAAAGGCAGCTGAAGTCCTCACACAAACTAAACCAAAAGAAAAATAAGCCACATACATACACACCCACTCACATGTATGTCTGCACCTGCATGGATACACACACACACACACACAAACACACACACACACACACACACACACACACACACAAAAACCAAAGACGTATGTGTCTGTGTGTAGCTGTAGAAAGCCGGATACTTTTCTTTCTCGATTTCAGCAGACCCACTCTAGTGTCACTGTGCAAAATTCAGCTCTTCACTGCAGAGCTACCGAAAACAGCACAGGGTCTTCCACGTAACAGCATTACAAATACAGTTTCCTTGCTGCTCCTTTCAGAAATTGCTTTGAAGGAATGGAGTCCAGTGATTCACCCCAGAAGCACCTCCAGAAGCACCTGGGCACATACTCAGAGGGTGTAAATCAGCATGAAACCACTGAGTTTGGCAGAGATGCTCTGCTTTATACTAGCCAAGGATCTCGGCTGGCCCAGACAGCAACATATGCACCCTCATCAGGAGAGGAGCAGTTGGACTGAAGGGCTGGGGGTGGAGGAGTCATTTTTTGGGTTGTTTGGGTCTGTCCAAAGGGGTAGGAAAAGTTACACGGTCTCATGGAGTCTGAGGAGGACTGAGGTGGATGCAGCAGAGGGAGGCTGTGCCTGGGTACGCTGGGCATGGAGAAAAGGAAGGAAGTCGGATGCACCAGACATAGCCACGGGAGGATGCCACCTTCTCCTCTGGCAGGAGGCAGAGCTAAAAGCAGCTGGGGGGGGAGGGGGGTTGTCAAAATGGCAATGAGACAGAGCAGCTAACAGGGGTTGGCAGGAGGAGGAAAGGTCCATCCCCCGTACCGTTTTCCTTTGCTTCTCCTCAACATTTCAGTATGTGTCTCCCCTAGAACATCTTCATGTGTCGCCTACTGCCCATATGGTTCAGTTCTCCCCAAACAGTTCAAATCCCCGTGAAGCTGGCAATACAAACAACAATAAAGCTCATGTTGGTCTAGCACGAACGATACTGCTGCAGAAGACCTCTACCCCTTTGATAACACAAGTGTCCCCCATCACAACACACCAAAGGAAATATAGAAATATAGGGTTAATGGCAGCTCTTTGCCTTAAGAAATCATGAAAAAAATGCCCTGAAACTTTTCTGCACAGCCTTTGTCCCTTCTTTTGGCCCAAGAAGCATTTTGGCTAGTCAAAGCATCTTTTGAGTGGTCACCTCAGGGAAGTTTTCGCTAAGCAGAAACTTTGTCCTCTGCAAGAGGTAGTGCAAGAATCTGGGAAATAGTTTAGGCTGAACAGCTATGAGATATTTTGTCCCATAGATTTCTTGGTCAATTCAAAAAAAAAAAGAAGAATCAAAGCATTCTGCTCCCTCAGATTGTAGAAGATAGATAGGTTCCAATTTCTTTTCTGTCTGATGAAAAGAGGGGCTCAATGCTGCATGCCTCATTCACATAAGAGTGCTCTGGCTCTCAAGCTACTGCTAACCCTCACGTTGGTTAGCCAGAACCACTTCTTTTCCTATGAATCTACGAGAAATGCTACCCTGAACGGAAGAAACCTTTCCTCTGGCACATTTTCATGCAAAGAAAAAAAAAAAAAATGCCTGAAATATTCCTGACCGTGGGGTGGGAGGCAGAGGGGTCCTGAGATAAAGCTTACAAGGAGCTGAGCTCCCTCCTCACCTCCCAGGGGTCCAGCGAGCAGCCACGTCTGAGCATGCTGCTGAGGTGCATGGCACCCTACCGGATGTGTCCCCGAAAAGAGAGCCAAGGCACTGAAAGCCCTGGGAAAGGATGCTAAAGCTGCTGTCTCATTCTCCACTGATTATGTCTGTTCTCCCTCTGATCTGAAAGGAAAACATCTATATTTCTGTAGGACAGCTTAATGCATCCGTGATCGGATAATGTGCATTACGGCCTTCTTTGCTATTCTCAGAAGAGCGCTCTAATGCCCTGCTTATACATAGGACACACACATCTGTGAGGAAAAATACTGTGTCCTTCGGTTTCATCTTGGATTTGTTTGGAAAGTAACTCCGCGCTTTCGACTTGCCTCGCAGAAGCGCGAGCGGGAAAAAGCAGCAGCGCCCGCGTCACCCTGACTTTTAGGTTAAAAATGACATTAATATGGTAAAGCTTCTTTCAGGACTTCATCATTTCCACCAGCAGGAACGAGGCGAAGGCCCCAATCACATATGTGCTCAGACATGCAGAAGCAAACGCCAAAATGAATTAACTGGAATAGCTCTATTAATTTATGCCTCGGCAGTAATGACCTTAAGACACAGAAGAATTATATATTAATTTGTTTCTAGTGTATAACACTGCTAAGTTAACACATTTAGGAGAATACACTTTCCTCGCCTCCTGCTGCGGAGGTAAATGAGGCAATGTCTGCTGATGACAAATCAGGCCAGCCTTCCACTAGATGGCAGCTGGCGCTTGCACAACCTCCAGGCATATTTTGGTGCAGCAAATCCTTTTTCAGCGCTAATCATCTCACAAGCTGGAAAATGGGCCATTTCTCCCCTCCCTCTCCCCCCTCTTTGTTGCTCACTTATTGGGGAGGAATGAGAGAGGAAAGGGAGGGGGGGAATCATTTGACCGGCGCAATTTCCTATCGGTCCTCCATCTGCTGCGGAGCCGTCCTGCTTTTTTTTTTAAGCTGGCGTTGCTCCCCCCCCACCCCGTGTGCAATGGCAGAGATAAGCGTGTGTGCGTGTTTGTGGGTGTTTGCAGGCAGGGGGAGAGGGAATTGTGGTGGCTGCTGTGCTCCGGGTTTTGCCTGATGTCAGGAAATCTTTCTGGAAGTTTTTGCGGAGAGGTTTTGAGCTGCGCTGGCGGGCCCAGATCTAGATGGAGAAAGGGCTTCTCCCCCGGGCTCAGGCAGAGAGGGATGTGGGGCGAGCTGACACCCGGGAGCTGCGCCCCGGCCATCCGAAGTCATCTCGGGTGCGGAGCAGGGCCACCGCAGCGGGGCTGCCTGTCTGCGAGCTTGAACTGCCACAGCAGCAGGGACTCGCGAGAAGGTCCCGTCCCACCGCTTTGTCTCGCAGTTCTGCCCAGGGAGCGAGGGGGAAGAGAAACACGGAGAACAATATTGGTGCAGACAACTTAGTACGTGCCAACAGGCAGATATCAAACAACTGAGCTCAGTTTTCTCCTCCTGCCCATGGCTCTCTCGCTGCAGAAGTTTCCGTTCAAGGCTCTGCAGATTTTCAGTGGTATCTAAACAGCCTTGCAAAGTATCCTCATCTTGCACAGAGAGCAACTGAGGCACCAGTCAAATAAGCAACCCACCCAGAGATTGTATCTCAGGGCCGAAACAGGACATAGCCCCCTCTTTTGTCACGGCTTTATCAAGGGCATGACAGCAGGGAGAGGTGCGGAGGTCTCCAACGTTGAAGCCCGGGGTGGTGGGGGCATGGCAGAAGGAGGCTGCTCGTGGAGCTCCCCCCGGGGAAAAGCAGGCGCTCAGTGGGGCTAGGCAAAACTCTCACTGATCCGGAATATTTTTTTCTCTGCTATGAGAGATCGGGAAGGCTAATTCTTCCTCCCCCGACACGCAGGTTGCAATCCACGGGTTTTGTCCGGAGCTGTTTTTGGCTCTCGCCTCCTCTCCCCCTCCGCCCTCCCCCAGCCACGCTGAAGTTTCTCTCCCAGGACTTGATGCTGCTGCATTGCCTACCACCGGCCCTTTATCTCCCGTCCTATGCGTCACCCTCTGCAGCATTTTTTCGTTTAACAAATTGTTACAGTTTTACTGGCCTTACCTCCTCCTCCTCCTCCTCTTCCTTCAGAAAATAAATAAATACAAAGCCCCAACAGCAACGTCCCCGCAGCTGCGGGGTGGCTCCAGCTCTTTGGCTGCTTCCGAAAGTTCAGCGCATGAGGCAGGAGAGGCTGCGACACACTGAATCTTGTCTGCCTAATTTTGCCTTGACTTTTCCCCATTCTTCCCTCGTTTGTAGTCGAGTGCCTTCCACTCGGTCCCAAGACGGCTGATTTCCCCCCTCGGGGCATTGCCAGCTGCCATATATGAATTTCTCCTATAGAGATTGAATGAAAACATATACTGTGCTGGAGTGTTGACTTGTAATGCAGCTATCAGCAGAAGTACATATCACTCTGGGTGGCATTAGTCAATTATGACAGAAAGCCCATTGGCGACACAAGTCAATTGATAATAAAGCATAATCTCTCTTTCCCCCCGTCACATATTTACCAGCCACGAACCACTGTAGCATATTTCCTATCCGCAGACGAATGCGCCAGCCGTTCAGACGGGTGTTTTTCAGAGCAGCGTGTGATCGAGGGGGTTAATGGCTCCGGCGCGGCGGTCTGAGGATAAAGGCGCTGCAGGCGCACAGCGAAATGGGGAGTTAATTGGGGAGCAGGTGAACATCAGCAGCGAGCACAGAGGGTGGAAGGGCCAGGGGGAGTGCGGAGCCCCAAAATAAAGACGTATTGAACTTTCCTCCTCCGTGCCACCGTCTTTGTTGCGCGCAGCCTCCGCTCTTTGCACATTATTCGGCTCTCCCAAACGCCGTCGCTGTGGCTCCCAGCCCGGCACGTGGGCAGGAGGCATCTCGGGGGCTGCTGCCAGAGGATGGGGCTCACAGGGCTTGGCAGCGAATGGTCCAGCCAGGCAGGAGGTGACCAGCCCAGCATGGAGCAGGGGGTGGACAAGGCTAAGAGCTGGGAAGAGGAGCTGTTAGAAAACATTTTGCAGGCACAAGGCCCCAAAAGAGCCAAACTAAAGCAAACCCCCTAGTATAGATTGCACAGCCACAGAGGATCAGTAGCTCCTGGCGAGGGGGGACCTCTCCCTCACATGGCTCCAAGGGCGATGAGACCATGGAGACCCCTAGCAGAAACCTTGGCCATAGCAGGTCATTGCAGAGCTGGCTTGCAGCGCTACTGGCAGAAGGTGCTTCAGGATTGTCCCTTTACATCTCGGTGCCAGCAGCGGCTGCTCTTCATGCAAGTGGGTAGCTGCCTCCCCTGAGCTCCCCGTTGGAGGTTTGTTCCCTAAATTCCTACTGAGTTTATGCTGAGCTTCCTTTGTGTTTGGAGCTTTATTGCTAAATCTCAATCTCACCTAAAACACGCGGGGAGGTACAGGGGAGGCAGGCACTGCTAAGCAGCGGTATTTCTGCAAACAGCCGCCACACTGCTGCTTAAAACTAGTTGAAATAAAGCAATCCTGCTTCAATTCTGCTTCCTGTGTCCTTAAATCAACCACTCCTGACAGGTCAGTGTCTTTTAATCAGACAAAGGTACCAAACAGTTTTTTTTTTTTTTTTTTTTTTTAAAGTCAAACCTGCAGCCTTTCAATTAGCTCTGTTCCTAGCTTTTGAAGGAACACAACAGGCTTTGGCCTTTCACACCGCAGCACTTCAGCCTGGTGGCAAGGAGCCAGGGAAGCTGAATACGTGCCCTGCCGAAAGTGACTCCTTTGCCAGCCTGTCGCACTTTTCCTGCTCTGCAGCTGCCTTCCCTTTTGGTTGGAGGTCCTGGGGCCTCACATCCACGGAGACCTTCCTCCCTGCAGGGCTGGAGTGATGTCTGCAGAGAGCCGACAGCCCTGGGACCTGCTCGATCTGGAGGCGAAGCAGCAGCAGGCCACCTTCATGGTTCAGTTCCCCCTCGCAGCATGTGCTTTATCTGGATATTGATAACTCAAATAGCTTTCCTAATCAGCTTGTAATGGATTCCACGGGGAGCACCTTATTTATCTACCACCTCTTCCGACTTCAGTCCTCTGTCTCCTTGCAGTCACCCGGCCACTCCACAGAGCTAGGTACTTGTCTCTCATTTTTCAGAGGAGTGAAACGCTCTTTTGCCTCTGACTCCTTCGCGGCAATGTGTCCTCTCCCAAGTACTTGAAGCCAGACGAGGTGGTTTCAGCTGGACAAGATGGGGGATTTGGTTCTGTTCGCACCTAATGGGGCTGCATTGAAAAAGAACAAACACATCTGTTCTTTAGTCTCCTGCCTGGCCACATCCTCCAGACACCCACTGCTGCAGCTGACTTACTTTATAACAGAAAACACGCATCTCTTTCTCTGTCTTCACAGCATGCGCATGCATGTGTGTTCCTACCAGCGCATCTTCCTAAAGTTAGGCAAACGTGTTTCTTCCTCCTTCGTCCCGTGAGAGAGTTAACCCTCTCTCCAGGCTCCTGCACTGTTTGGCAACGGGTGCGCCTGCACGGTGTAACAAAATTTTGTGCACAGGCCCCTGAGATCTGTGCAATTACCATATGAGGTCTGGAACCAAGGTGCTTATATGGCTTTTAGGACCCTAAACAGCTCAGAGTCAGCCCCTACACTGAATCTCATTATGTTGCATAGAAATGCTCCCTTCGGTTTTCTTTCTGTGGTAATTTCTAGATGTTATTGAAGCAAAAGGGAGTTTTGCCGCTGATTTCAGGAGAAGCAGACTTCAACCCTGAAGGTGTGGGAATAAACAGTGCCTGATGTTTGCCTGTGCCAAGGCCAGTCTCAAAAGCAATTACTGCTCTAGGAGGCATCATGGCTGCTCTCTGTATTACCCATAGCTTCTTTTGCAACCTCCTCTGTTAAACCAATTGCTGCAGACATTGAAATGCCAGCTCGGAGGAGGGAAATAAAAGGTGATTAGCATCTCCCCTTTTGTTTTCATCTTTTCTTTTCTATCCTTGCAGTCAAACCCTATACGACAGCAAAAAGGTTTGAGGTGGTACAAGAACAGCCCATTACATTACTGCCACTAAAAAGGGCTTTTGCCTTGGAAACCATTTTTTCAATGAGTACTGGGAAGTGCTCATAGAATTCACCTTACCACACTAAGAGGAACTGGGCATTTTAATCCAATGTTATAGTTGAGGAAACTGAGGCAAAGACTAATTTAAAAAGTGTTAGCCGCCAGCACACAGCTGGGAGCATCAGAACTTGTTTTTCTTACCTTGGAAAGGGAGACTAATTCGTGCGGAATGGATGGAGTTATGCTACTGTAAAATTGTTGTGCATGAGGACATGTTCATGCTCCAGGAGTCCTGTCTCCCAAAAAATGACTTCTAAATAGCGCCGTTACAGAAATCTGACATTAAAACTGGCTTGCACAACTTTTTGCATTGAGAAACCGACAATTCACACAGCTGAGCAAATCATAGAAATCTCTAAATGTGGAGTAGGAAAATATTTACACTTCCAAGGTCTGAGTATAAATTGGAGAAGTACATTCCATTAGCAGGAGTTTACGCACATTGATACGTTTCACTTTTCCCTGCAATGCTGAAAATGAGACACTGAGATACAAACGCACCAGGGGCTGATCAGTGGTGCTGCTTCAGCGCCCATTGGCCAGATGACATAGCAGGTGTAATACTGAATATACTTATGCATTACCTAGGCACAAAGATGAAACAGGAGGTAGAAGGGTGGTTCTTAGCTCTTTTCCATCATTTTATTCAGCGTGCTATGGTGGAGTTGCCTTTGACTCCTACCATGTAAAGGAAGTCACAACTCGTCTTCCCAGGTCCTCCACTCAGGCAAATCCAGTACTTGCATTTGCACTGGGTGGGAATCTCTTCTAATCTCTCGAAAGTAAGGTGCACAGCACAAGAAGAGGACAAATACCATCACTCAAATGACTCTTACTGCTGATTATTCATGCAGCCTTGCGGACAGCCATGTCTCCACATCTAGCACAGGAACTGTGGTCCTTCCCTCACTGAGCAATGGCTGCTGGCATCACTGGCAGAAGACTCAAGTCCAAAGTCAGAAAAATCAGTAGTGGGAAGATGAGCAGATGGCATAAGAGCTGATGTTTAACTTGGACTTGGAGTCTGCCCAACAGCACCCCTACTTTGCATTTCTTTTAATATTTCCAATTTCTATTTCATTTTTCTTCCTGGTTTGTATCTTCCTTGCATATATATGTGCGTGTATGTGCGTGTATGTGTGTGCGTGTGTATGTGTGTGTGTGTGTGTGTATGTATACATATATATATATATATAAAAGCTTCCTGTAGCTATTACAGCTGCCTTATACTGTAGCTTCCTTAAATACACATGCATGTATGCACATGTGTACATATATGTAAGGGTTTATACATACATGCACATATATAAATACAGTGATTTTCTATAGCTCTTGAAAGTCTAGAGAGTTGCCCTAACTTATGCTATACTTATGAGATGCATTTGAGATGCATGCAGCCCTCTCTCCTAGCAGTTCTTTCATTGCTTTTGGTGTGCAGTTGTTCACAGAGAGCAGTTGTTTTCAAAGACTGGCTTGTTAACTTAGATTTTGTTGAGATCATTAGCTTGGTAGCTTTCATCTTGGGAAACCACCTCTTCAGTCCCTGATCTTCCAAGATGATGGTTAATACTGAACTACCTGGAAGCACTTCCCTTTCTGCGCTAGCTTTATCCTAAAAAAACACTCCTATCGTGAGACACTTCTAAAAATGCCAGAGAACATCACAGCCAGGAGAGCAATCTGTGCATAGGGGAACTGCACACAGGAGGACATGTAATGGCTCTGAGATGTTGAGGCAAACTCCTTGTTTAGCAACGTGTGGTGGGAGAGTTGAGAAACAACATTTTTAAAGGGTATTGGAAGGTGGTGAGGGCAGTAGTTTATATTAGAATTGGGTTAGGGGAAAAGGGAAAACGGGAAGGTAATAAAACCCATGAAAGATGGGAACCTGAGTGACACTGAGCTGGGAAATGACAGACGACAATAGGAGCAGAGCCAGTTCATTAAGACACTCCTTAAAAACTTACGCTGGCCAAAAACTCTGTGAGACAGGTTAGAGAATGATTGACACCAATCAAACCCTAACCTTTCCTATCAGAGGGTGTCTAATAGGGCCAAAACATTAAATCCCCAGCAATACCCCTGACCATGGTGTCACAGCAGTCAGAGGCAGGCTCAAACTGAAGGGTGCAGACAGGTCCTATGAGTTTCATGTAAAACATTGGGAATTCATCACAGTTTTGCTCACCAGCTCAGTACTGTAGATGAAGCAGGATTTAAGACATGATCAATACTTTTGCAGAAGACCTTACTACTGAGGGTGGGGAGATGTAATAAGGCTCGAACAAAAATGAGACCTAACCATAAGGAAGCCACCTTTCTGCCTTTGAGTGAAGAGCAGGGCTTTTTAGGCCTTGCCCTTCACTCTCTTCTTGTCCCCTGTCCCTTCAGGCCCTTTAATTGATCATTCAGGGACAGAGGTCAAAGCGTCGATACAATTAGATAGCTGCTGTTGGTTATATGTACATGTCATCTAGAAAATGATATGTGACAGGAGTCAGGAGAAGGAGGATAAAAAGAATAAAATGAATAAAAATGATTGCTTTTGCATTTAGAGGATGCCTTTCTTTGACGAAAAAATTTTGAGGTATCTTATAATTGAACTGCAAGAGTAAACTCTAAGGGCACCCCTCTCTTTCAGTGGTTCATGTTGAAATGCAACATCTCGTGGGGCGTGTTTATTCAGACTGGTTGCTGTTACTGGTGTTGGCAGCTTGTGGGAGGCAAACAGCTATTTTTTTTTTAATTTCTTCTAACAATTTTAACCTAGCCGTTGTTTTAAGATTCATCACACTTACAAAAACCCAACAACAACTTCTCATTACTCACTACCTAAAAACACTGCAGAACCCTCTTAACAGTTATTTATTATGCTCATCTTGCAGATTGCTTGCTGAGAAGTAGTGAGGTTGTGGCATAGGTTTTGATTCAGGTTCTGCATCCATGCAGGGTAGTCAGAAGTGCCTTATTGCTTAAAACAAGCCCTGCGGATTATGGATGTCAGAGCAGAGGACTAAAGAAGGCCATGTGCCTCCTTGCACCTTCCTTGGCACAGCTGCATGAAGAGGAGTGAGGAGCAGGCAGAGCTCTGAGTCGACGGTGAGGTCTTATGAATTATGAACTCCATGGTAGAGAATATAGAAAAAGCCCTGATTCATATGCTCCACTTAAGGATGTGGGTGAAAGCTGCATTTAATGAAAGATCAAAAATTAGAAAGAAAAGGAAAAAGTAACTTAAGTCCTTGCTGGAGCCAGTGTAATGTTGGGGAGGGTTTAACGTTCTTGTTTTCTGCTCTGTGCCAATGCTTGCTGACTGAGCTCCCTTTAGTGGCCACTTATGTTATGCTGAGCAAGGTTTTTTCCCCCTCTTGTGCCTCAGTTTCTTTCTTCTGTAAGTGAATTACAATGCTAATTCTTAATATGCTTTGAGGTCTCAGCATGAAATATACTGTATAATGGCTCAGTATAATTACCTGAGGTCGCAAATTGTGCTCGCATATTATTCAGAATATTTTTTCCACTATAGAAGAGAGACCCATATGTCATGCAGAGGCATGTAGATAGGCCAGTACAGGCAGGAAGGTTTTCCTAATGCTGCCAGGTAACTAGTCTGTGGGGAGGCAGAGGAGCCCTGTGCTATCCATCAGTGCCCTTCGTGGACACAAGATGAAACAAAACAATATTTAGGTGAAAAGTTCTTTAATACACTAAACAAAATACCTGGAGGAGAAAGTTCTTCTTCATCATCTAATCACATGCAGACCAGAGCCCAGAAGTTTGTTTAGATTTGACATATGAGGTTGAAGGCTAGCTAAGCTCTGAGGCACTTGCAAGCTCTCACTGCGGTCTCTGGAAAGGAGCACTGACGTACTTAGCTTGTCAAGAAGCATCACTGTTGTTTCAGACCTGTTGCCCGCAAACTCCACTTAGGCTTTCCATTACCTGGTGGAAGACAATAAAAGCCTCTTACAAAGACAGCCACAATTGCTAGAGAATCTTCTTTTCAAAAACACAACCTGGAAATTTAGCCTGTGGGAAATTCATTTTATATTGAGATGTAATTTGCATTGCTTAAAGACCAACCTTGGATTTCAGGTTTAAAAGGACTTAAGGGAAAGCAACAAAGAAGAAAGCATAAAGAGAAAACCTTTCTCTCCCCCAAATATATTTCTTGACATATTTTTGAATGCTGTGAGAAATCTGTGGCTGCCTGCAAACTAATGTTTGTCAATATACCCTCTTCCTTTGCTCCTTGGAAATATGAGCAGGAGATTAAAATTCAGATCTCCAAAAGGCATCGGAGTACCTCTCTGAGGCCAGAGGCTGCTCTTCGTTATCTGATGGCAGCATAGTGCACAGGCTGCACAGTTGAGGACTTCTCATCCCGTCCTGAAAAGGCAGCGACAGAGATATACATTCCCCAATTTGGGACACAATGGCGCCATTTGGATAACTCAGAGGGTTATCTCTTCTGGCTGCTAGACCTTTTTGAATCCCCGAGACGGGTCTGGAAATCTCACAAGAAGATGACTAATTTACAAAGGACTAGTTTGTGTTAGGCTTTCGCAGGATAATGTCCTTTTTCTCGCACTCGCATGTGGGTAACTTGTACTTTCCCAGGCACTGAGAGACAGAACGGACTTCCCCTGCTAATGCTTTATCCAGCTCTGCTGAGATGGTAAAGCGCTTTCACAGTTTGCTACTGCTATAAGTCAAACCCAAAGTAATGCCAGTACCGTATACGAATTTGAAAGAGGAAAGCAAGGAACTGCACCACAGAAAGGGGTCTGTGAGGCACAATGCCTCCTACAAATGCTGCTTACAAATGCATGTTTTTTCCCTTGGTTTGCATTTGCTTGGTGGGAGTGGGGGGGAGCGATCAGCAGTGAAGCGCTGGGAAATAAGATAATTTAGAATTAGTGTGTATGTATATCTGATGTGGTCTTGGTTCCAGATTTGAGCAGGAGTTTGTGGCAGAGGGGAAAGGCTTTCCTTGCCCCGTAGCCATCTTTCAGTCAAGGAAAGAGTGCACCTTTGTCCGTGGTGTTTTACGCGCTCAGCCCAGCTCCCGCTCTCATTTCAGTTAGCAGGAGCTTTGGTGGTGTTTGAGCTGGCATCAGAATCAGGTCCTTGATTTAATTCCCGTCCTATGTTGATAGAGAGGCATGTTTATGTGCACACCATAGAGCGTGAATATGTTGCTGCCCCTTGAGGAAAGAGACGCGTTGAATAATCCTTTTTGTTTAGTATTATTAAGTGGACCATGGCCCTTGTTTTGCTTGTTTTGCTGCTATTCCTTCGGGACGAGTGAGGTGGCCTTGTTCTCGGCACTGCCTTTCACCACAGTGAGCAAGATTTAAAGAAACATAAATCCGCTTGAGAGAGAGAGGGTTACACAGCAGAGCTGAATAATGGGCTTTAATAGGCAAACCAAACAGTTAAATAAAAGATGCACACGGCATGCTAAAACTTAAGGAATGCATATTCAATGCAATGCATTATTAAATACAACGGTGAACATATGGGTGCCTACAATTAATGTATATAAATAGCTGATAAAATTGCTCAGTATTAGAAAGCTAGCGGCAAAAATGACCTCATATGTCAAGCAGACAAGCAGGCAGTTACCATTTTCTTTGTACACCTTACAGATGATAAATTAGTTTTATGGTCTGCATGGGGCCCTTATCACATTACAGCACCAAGTGTTTGATAAAGAAAAAAAATGCCTCAGCTAAAAATCGAACTGAAATTTGGAGTCCCCGTGGACCTCATTTTTTTAACGTAAAGAATTTTAACCAACTTCCTTTTGGGAAGATTTATTGCTCTAAAGAGAAATGTATATCTCTATCCTATGTGCTTTTATTACAACTTCTTCTCTTCCCTTCTTCTTTTTTTTTTCCTCTCTCTGACATTAGATATAATATGAGTCTGCCGTAACGGATTCGTTATTGATTGGGGGATTTAGTGGTTACAGCAGAGGGAATGGGCAAGCAGGACTCCTGGGTGCTGTTTATGTCTTTTCTGCTGACCTTGGGTGAGTTCCTTCGGCTCTCTGAGACTCAGTTTCTCCATCTGCAAAATAAGGGGTAATAAACAGTTATTGTAAGGCAAAACTATTCACGTTGCTTGGAAGCCCCTGAGAAAATCCAAGCATCAGGCTTTTACTGCACACGGTGGTGAAGAGGGACTGTCCACAGTCAAGGGGCACCTGGGACATATAGGTACTGTAGCTCAGAAATTAATGCCTCCCCTCCTCTGCACCCACTCCCAAAATGAGAGGGGTAGAAGGATGCAGGCGCCAATAAATCCTCCAGTTTTGCCTCAACTAACTCTCTACTTCTGACTGTTCTTTCCCGTCTTTCAGCAGTCTCTGCTGTGTTGGCACACCTGGTTCCTTATGAACATATTTTGCAAGCATTATATCCCCTCTATAAAGCTGGATGGTTTTCGGGGACCACGGGAGAGTGCTGACAGCCTCTCACGAGCTTGCCGGTATGCAGGGTAAGGGGCAGGCTGCACTGCCTGAAGGCACTGCAAAGGCACCCAGCATGAGGGGCAGTCTTTTTAAGAGAGCATAAATAAATTTCACAGCCACCTCACAGCTCTTTATCCTCCTCCTGCTTTGGAAACGTTCTTTCGGAGGTGGTCATGAGCACAGATGAGTTCCCTAGGTTTAACCAGCTCTTTTGCAGGTCTAAGCCCGTGTGAACAGAAGCTGCTTTTCGTTTCCCAGTCCTCTCCGCCTGGAAGAGATGCTTCGAGGTAAATGTACCAATGTCCTCTCCAAGGCGACACCAAATAAGGACTGAAACTCCACAGGAATTCACCATAGTTAAAATTTTGCCCATGAGCAATATACCTTTCCTTTTTTACCTGAATGAGTGTTTTGTCCTTTTAATGAGTTGCATTTAGAAGGTCAAAAGCAGAGTCTATGTGTTTTTATAGCCACTTGCTGACCACTGTAAACGTGTGTGCACCCGGCGTGTGCTTTAGTGACCGGTGCCTTACATTATTTCTGACATATATGAGACTGTGTCACACTGCTCTAATAGTGGTGACTGTCTCAAGGATTATTTTGCGCAAGCTATTGTTTCCCAGTTAAAACACTGAGTAAACATTTGGTAAAATGCTCGGTGGCTGAGCTTAGTAAGTTAGCTTCGTCTCCGTTTCTCTGAATCTCCCTCCACCAAAGTAAATATTTAGCTACTTGTGACATAACTTATTAAGACACTGCTAAATGGGAGAACACTGCTTACATTTAATCACTTACTTAAATCACTTAGAAGATGTTAAGATTTAAGCGTGTGCTTAAAATTAAGCACAGAGTTAAGCACCTTTATGAATTAAATTACCATGTTCTTGCTATGCAATGAAGTTGAAAATACCTTTGAAAGTCCTCGTATAAAAAGCACTAACACTGTATTTCCCCACTGACAAATCTCTACAGAAATGCCATACAATGAAAGAATAATTTATAGCTGTAAACATGGCTTGTAAAGAGGGGGGCAACCTCCAGAATTTAGCAATCACATTTGTTAAGGTTTCTCTAAAGCCTAAACTCCCAATTAACAAGCAAATCATCATCAGACAGTCAGTGAATGGCAAATTCATTCTATTCAACATCTTTTCAGAAGTGGATTTTGTGCACTTATCTCCATGAAAACCCAGCAGGAAAGTTTTCCGTGAGAGTGATCCTACATCTGCCTGTTTTTAATGACTGTAATGGCAAGCAATATTCTACAATTACTTTGGCGATCTCATTTCAAGCATGCAAATCATATTATTTAAGAGCCCAGCAAAAGTCATTTATTTCTTGGAACTGCCAGCTAACTTTGGTGGGGTGAGGAAATGCTGTGCTTGGAATTAAAAGCCCTGATGTCTTGTAACCTTCCACGGTGGAGTTGTAAAATTTGTCCAACAAGGTCAGACAAGAAATCCTGGAAATGAGTCGCAGAGAGAGAGAGTGAGGGATAAGAAAAAAAAAAAATTCTATATTGTTCATTACTAAGTCATCTAGGTGCTCTCTTAGCTTAGATGATGAATGAAGAGTTCGCAACCGGTTCATCACGTTAGACACCAGCTAATAGCAAAAAACACTGCACACAAAGTCATCCCAGATAGACATCTAGGAAACTAGATCTTTTCATTGTCACTGACACCATTCTGAACATCTGATAAATATCATTTCTGTTTTTGTTGTAGACAAAGCCCTTTTATTTATTTATTTTTTTTTAATCCTCGCCCTGGAGCTGTTAGGTGTATATACTGTACCAGTGCTGCTGTCTCAGACATCAAGATGCTCATAATATCTTACAGTGTGTCTCCTACTGGTCCAGCTGTCTGTCTTTCTGTACTATTCTTCTGAATATCGTATTTGTTCTTTCACGGGAAGGTGAAGCCCAGGGTTTTGGGCTGAAGAATCAAAGCTCAGTAGCTAGCAAGCAATTCTGATATCAAACGACACTAAGCGAAATATATCGTGCCTTAAGATGGACGACTTTCAGCTTGCTATTTCTTCCTTCCTTTTTCTTTCTCTCTCTCTCTCTCTTTTTTTTTTTTTTTGTTTTTGTTTTTGTTTAAAGGCACGTGGAGATGCCATGAGGGATGGGACAGGTAATAAGGTTCAAGATACCATTTCCCTTCTGACTGCCAATTCAGTCTAAGCCGGGCAAGTGCTGACAAACAAGTCCAGCTTCTAACAACTGGTATTTAGGAAATAAACCTCAGCCATTTTTTTTGGACTGCTCTATCCCAATTATTCCCCCTCTGCCCCAGCTCACAGTTGCTGAGGAAAGGCAAGAGGCATGAGCAGGCCACGGAGGAAGAGCAAGCCTCTCGCTGCCACACTTCAGACCAAAGCTTTGTAGAGCTCATCCCAAACGCAAGATTAAATACTCACTTCACTTTACCGCAGCTGGAAGGGAAGGAGTTTTGTGTAAGGCTGTTATCTCCCCCTGAATACCAGTTTCACAAGTGGCAGTTGGTTTAAAGCTGACTAACCAGATTGCTGAGTGGTATTTCTCAAAGCAGGTAGAGGTGTATTCCTTATCAAAAAGCTAAGGGAGACCCTGAAGCGGTCTTAGAAAGCTGAGTGTCCCCTGCCAAATACTTTCTTGAGCCTCAAGATGAATGTCACGATTCTTTCATCCTGTGCCACCATTTTTCAGGTGCTAGCTTCCTTCTGAAAATTTTTGGGGTGAGCCATTCGCCAGAGATGAGCTCCTGGGATTGCACCAGGTGTGATGTCGAGGCAGTTCTGGGTATGAAAATAATGAAGCTTTGCACAGATAAATTTTATTCCTCGTTTGCTCTGTTACCAGCCAAAATGAACAATGCTAGTTCTGCTTACACTCCTGAAGGTATTAAGTCAGAATAAATCAGGTGACTTTCCACAGAAGTATATCATATTGTTTTTTTCAAACAAAAATTGTACCTTGTTTTTCGCCATTATTTTAACACGTTAAGAGTCCTAAACTGCCAGCCTTGTGTTGTAGGTCTCCATCCACAAAATATTTTGGCTTCTTTTAGCCATCGCAATAAGCAGGGCTTAAGCTCTTCAATATATTTATGGGTCTAGGACATTTACTATTGAATTATATTGCAGAATCGTTTAGTGTCTGAGCACAAGTGATTAAAATACTACTGCGCTTACAGAGCTCTGATTCCGTACTATTCACTCCCATACTGAAGCCTTCAAGTCGACTTGCCAGTTTACTCTTCGTAGCTTGACTGCTGTGCTTCAATGACACCCTTAAAAACAAGCGAACGACCTTGGTTTTGGTTGGATTGAGGGTTACATAGGTTTGGGGAAAAGTGCTGTTCTTTATTATGTATATAATAAATAGTACGGAGGGTGCTTCAGAAACAAATTAAGGACACAGATCTTACCCTGAAGAGTTTATGATTTGAATGGATCTATAACATGATGAATGAACACAATAGAAACAGAAGGAGGAAAGAAAAATATAGGGTCAAGCATCAGTAGAAAAATCTGTGTAGTTCCGTTGATGAATTACACATACGCTTACTGGTTCTATTTCAAGTGTTATGGAGTGTAATTGGTATTGTATGTACATGTACATGAAAGATGACCTAGTGATAAGATTGCTAGAAACCAGTTGTTGCTGCTAATGCAGCAAATCTGTTATTTGGTGTGTATACATACATACAGACATACATACATACATGCATATTTGCATTTATATATGTTTATATAAATATATATGAGAAATCAAATCTATAAAAATATTCTTTTGGAAAGATTTAGTCCCCTGAGTGAGTGACATCTGACATGCTCTCAGAAGCATATCGGACAGCCTTGGATGGCACTCAGTCCAACTGGCTTTTCGAGGAATGGGTATGCCAAGGTTTTAACATAAAAATTACTTCTGCCCAACATGAATCAATAATTCTGTTTTTTTCATTTGTCACTCACATTTGAGTCCATAACACTTGGTCTGCTTGACCTTATTCATCTCACAATGGAGTTCATGGTAAAGAAAGCAATCGACAACTGAACAGCATCAATAATTGCAGTCCCTGTATCTACCAACCCAGAGATGCCTGAAGTTATGATTTCAGCTAGCGCTGTTAATCTGTAACTGGTTTTGATTATTAGTTTCTCAAATGATAATTCTTTAATTAAGTAAATCAATTATGGATTATTCTCAACTTGAAGGACTTAGGAAATATCTTGAAGATCCTGGGGAGAGGATAAATCGTGCTTCTGCAAAGAGCTTTTCCTATTCTCAAGATATTCCTTTTATCCCCTTAGAAGTTTCAAAGTGCTTTTCCCAGGGGAACGCCAGCAAAGGGTACCAGGTACCAAGTCCAGCTAAGCAGACAGAGGATTATAGGAAAAACGATCACAGACCACTTTTGGGTTAGGATGGCTGGAGCATAGCCGGAAAGAGATAAGGTGTGTGAGTGTACGAAAAAGCTTAATCAGAGGAGATTTTGGTTCAAGAACAAGAATTAATTCATATAAGAATCAGAATGATAAACGTGTAAAGGGATAACCAGTTTTAATTGAATATATATATATATATATATATATATATATTTCTGCTACTGGTTGTTTTCCCAGGCCTTCAGTAATGACCCTAATGACAGTCTCAAAATAAGCCTATAGTGGCACAGCCACTAGAGCGGGCAATAAGTACATCACTGGTCCAGCACTGTACACCTAAACTTACAACAGAACTTTATTACACATTATACAGTCCTCTTCCCTGCTGGATGGCAATTACGGAAATTTTCTAGTTTCACTACTATCAGTCATACAGATAAAAAACTATATGAGTCCATACTTCCATTCTAATTCCATACTTAGAATCTGACCACACAAAGTATTTATGTTGCTGGGCATTACATTTAAATCTAAGCCATCTGTATATATCTCTGCCGCAGCCAAAGATGCGGCTGGCAGTCGTGTAGATCTGGTCTTGCTTCAAAGCGGGTAAGGCAGGTACAGGCAGTCGTGCAGCCATGGTGGTTTAGAGTTCACTGAGGGCTGTAAACGCCCTGGTGAAAGGGAAAGGGGGGAATAAATACACTGACAGTAGTGGAGCTGAGCTCTGACCTGCCGGAGCTACGCTGGCAGCTAAATCATAAGTAGCTCAGGGTGGCTATATGAGTTATGGTCAGACCTGAGTGTAGTAAAATCATTTTCATTGGGACCATATCTAAAGCAAGGCAGGAGGTAGCATGAATAAAAGCACACGGTCTGAGCGGAAGGTAGGTTTGAGGATTTTAAGGAGCAACTGTCATTCTAACAAAAAATACAAAACAGTTCAGAAAGAGAGATCTCAAATAAGTTATGAACTCCTGACTTATTTACAACTAAAAGCATGAGAACACTTTCTGCTACTATTCACATTTGCACGTGGACAGTCTAAGGTGAGAAACGTGAGCTGAATTTCCTTAAGTACAGTATGCTCATGTTTGGCCTGTCTATCTACCTGACTATCTACCTATCTCTCTAATCATGTAAAGCCACAAAATGAACTAATAGCAGCTTTCCCAGATGAAAACAAGTGTATTATCTTTTTACATTTTCTGAAGCAGGCTAGCATTTCATCATTCCACTGTGTTCAGTTGTTATGTTAGATTGTTTAATGTAATAGAATGACATGACACTGGTACACCAGATACATCAGAATTATGAACGCTGGAAAGAGACAGTGATAAAGTGTTTCGAGATACATGTAATCCTGATAGTGCTATAAGTTTCTGCAATTGATTAAAGACATTTCCCCTGTGCCACCTCATTATTACACATCAAAGGGGAAAAACAAGGGCAAGCTGGATAGAGGGAAAAAAAAAAAAAAAAAGAAAAATATATTGCTCTATCCAACCACAGAGCAGAAAACCCCCAGATATGTTAAATTAATTTGTATATACGAGTATAAGTAGGCATGAGAGAGCCTAAAAGAGGTTTGGAGGGCAAAAACCATTGTGCTGATTGAGTTGTTGATTGCCACATTTGAAAGAAAGATTATGGAGAAAAGACCTGAGCATGTAGGAAAATGACATACTCAGAATCACTGTAGAGGTCTCAGAGCTTTCCAGAATTGCAGAGAATGATAGAGATGCAGATCACCCAAAATGGCTGTTAAGGTATACTTGAGTCCTAGTGTTGGGGTGCTGCCAAAAATAGGCTTCTCCACAATTTGGATATGCTTGGATATAACGTATAATATTCACCTGCAATTAAAGCGAGCTTGAGCTGGGATGTATGTGGGTATATTAATCTGTAAGACATAAAAAAAGCCCCCTATATTCCATTAATATACAGCCATGAAGAAAGATTTTTACAGACTTGTGACAGCTTTGAGTTGTCCTGAGAATGAATAGCAGTTTTCCGAGCTCATGCAAAGTATCCCCAAACCTTAACTGGTTGGTTTTCAGTAGAAATTGAGAAAATCTGTGGAAGCCATCAGGATAAAGTGAAGACTGGCCCATTGAAATACTGCAGCATCTGACTGAAGAAGTGCATGGAAATGCCATACAAATTCAGTGCTCAGGAGTGATGAGTACAAGAAAAAACACTCAGCACAGTGCATTTTGTGTCCTGTAAAGTATGATTTTCTTACAGTCCAAATTCACCAGGCATAGGAAGAGTTATAACCCTCATTGTACAGATGAAGAATAATGAGGGAGAGAAACAAAGAGACAGGATCATAGGAGCAATCTGAGCTGGTTATTATCTGAGTATTGAACCTGCATTGGGGTTCAGCCCCATTCTGTAACAGTCAGGTAGTTTCTTTCTTTTTTGTGCTATGGTTTTCTATATCCTACGACACTTTGTTTTCCCTCTGAAAGGGGATGTTTTACCCATTGTTAAGTAAAACTGTCTGTGAAACGCCACTGAGAAGCCTGTAACATCTGAACGCCATTTTTTGCCAGATTGTGAAGAAGAAGAAAAAAAAGGGGGACATGAGTGAATACTGAACTGAGCAGCTTTCACTGAAGCTCCAACCGTTTGGTTGCCTTCATGGAAAGAAATAGCAGCCTCTGCTTTGTCAGACTTCTAGCCTTTGGCCCTAACTGAAATGTCTGCTAACAGTCTCTGCAAGAGACCAAAAACAGGGCTCACAACTGAAGGTAGACTGCTTATGAGGCACGGACACTTCAAAACAGGGCGAAAGCCACCAGGCCAAGCAATATTATGGAAAACTCTGCTGCCACTCCTCGTTCTAGCCATGCTCAGGGATTAGTGAGGGAGCTTCTGCCTGCAGAACTATTCATCTGATGCTTTTTCCCATCATTTAGCTCACTTTTATAGAAAGACAAGCCCATTTTACAAATCTTTGGAGTCTCAGACATTCTCTCCCACTTTCAAGCCATTATTATCTTCTGTGCAATGACTCATTCAGGTCCTATGTCTTAGCTGAAGTTCTTGTTCAAGCTTGCAAACATCACAGCAGTGGAAAGCGTTTTTAATGTGAAATATTACATTATATTGTAATGTACTGCCTGCCTCTCCAGAGAAAGGGTAGAAAGACACCTAAGTAAAAGATCTAGCTAAGAAAGATCCCAAATCTGTATGAAGCTATACTGTCAGAAGAACTTCTGTGTATTACAATATATATATAAATGATCTTAGAAAATAGGATATTAACACCACTGAATGACCTTCATTATAAAGCAGGACAAGACCTGAAACAACACTTTTTTCATGACTCATGCTCAATAAAGACAGGTCATTGCGAGTGTCAACTCAAGAAAATGATTTTCCCAATCATAATCAGATAAACACTGAGAAATAAGAGTAAATTCATCAAGTGTTTGCAGAAATAGCCTCCTATGTATTGGCAAGACCCTTACTAACGCCAGTGAGAGTGTGATAGAGCCCAGGATGCAACAGATGTGGCATTAGGGATTCACAAATACCAAATAAAAATACCACAGGCATTTTGCTCTTCAGCATTAATAACAAATGTCAGCAGTCAAGTGCTGCCTTTTCAGTATGAAGCCATGACATCCAGCCAGTGGATAATCTCTCAAGACTTCCCAGAAGCCGTTTATAGCTTTCTGATAAGGTAGAGCTCTCATTTCACTAGCTTGCCCTGGTCTTACTTTCTTCAAAATAGCAACTTCACTTCTGGAAGCAGAAGTACACGTACAGCTGAATCACTGGTTTCATGGTAAGGTAGACCCAAAGAATACCTATAAGGAATTAGAACTACGCTGCTTTAGTTATCATCTGTGTAATAGATTATTTACGGTAATTGAAAATTGCGCAGGAAGATATTCATACGAATACTTAGCCATTGTGTGATTCACACTGAAATTAATCTTAAGTTAGTAGAACCTCAGGTAACGAGGCTTGGGAAGAGAAATTTCCCTAAGGAAGGGATCCTACCTGAGTTCCCACTGACCGTAAAGGCTAGCCAAGACTGAAATGTCAAGGGAAGCTGATGTCCATCCTTGTTAGATATAGCCATCCATTTCTGGCCAAGCCATTGCTTCTTTCTGCATGAGACCCTAAGTTGTACATCTCCTTGTAGAGGTATGGTGTGGAGTCTCGTTTTCACATCCGTGAAAAAAACGAATATAGGAGGAAATGCCAGTTTCACAGAGATATCAGAAGGGAATATGAGGCCACATGTCAGCTGATACAATTCACTATTCACAGTGTTTTAACTTCATCCCAATCTTTGCTGGTGGTTTTGGTTATACGTAGAGTTTTATATGTGGATATCTGAATCATGAGCGTATATTTCCCTCAGCTGATGATATAAGAGTGGTAAAGTGCTGAAGGGAGAGTCTCAGACAGTAGTGATAATTTAAATTACCTCATCAAGATTTTCCAGAGCTTTTCTTGCTAGGGCACAATTGCCAAGGCTGTTAGGAGCCCCAGTGCCACTGGTTACTCAAAGCTTTGTGAAATTTAAGCAAGTCCTTCTGAAGAATTGGGTCTTACACTCATTTTGCCTAAGTTCACCATGTCGAAGCAGAAATAATAATGCTCTGAAAATAAATACAATAAAGACTGTGAGGACCTCAGCGCTATAAAATAGGGCCCCTCTAAATAGCTCTGAGAGAATTCCATGTCTAATGCCATCAACTGGGGCCAAGTAAACCACCTTTCCTTCCTGTTTTGAAGTCTGGCGATTTCACTGCATGCAGCTAGACTCTTGGCAACCCCACAGAGATTTTTCTCTCTCTTTCTGGTGCTGTTTTATTCTATGAATTGTTTGCACTTCAGGAACAGGAGGATGAATTGGTCTCTACGGAGCACTGATGCCATTTCAGACTGAATAGGCTGGGGGACAGCTAACCCACATGACAGAATAAAATACAAAGAAGGCTTTATTAATGTTCTTCTCCCCTTTTAACCTTTTAAATGCCTCTTTGTGAAAAAAAACAAAACAAAACAAAACATTGTCTGCTCTTCAAAATTAAACCAGAGATGAAGAGAGGCCAGTGTAAATTCTACCAAGTGGCAGGGTCACAGAACAACTAGGCTTACCTATGCAAACTTTATTCATCTTGGGAACATATGCTTGAGAATTCGCTTTTGCTATTCAGCCTGTGACTTATGAGGCTGAGCAACAGAGCCTTCTTTTTAAGCATGTATGTATGGGTGACTATAGAACTCCTGTGTGTGCTGTACATAGGCCCCTTTAGGTGGTATCCCAAACAGATAGAAGATGTTTTGCCCTCATAGTTTATTTTAGTTTTACCAGTTTTATTTCTTGGTTTAGCTTCCCGACCTTCGTATTCTTGAAAATCAGTTCTTGAATCTCTGGCAATGCAAAACACTCAGTCTTCCTTGTTATCCTAAAAAATGCCCATGTCTCTGCCTTTCACAAAATGCTCATCTCTGTGCCTCAGGCTCCTTACCGCTGAAGGTTCAGAGAACCAAGCACGTCCTGTCTGGAGAGGAAAAGATTAAAGGGAGCCATGATGAATGTCTATAAACACATAAAGGAATGTCCCTGAAAAAGGAGAGGAACCAATTATCCTCATTAGTCAATGAGAACAAAAAAAAAAAAAAAAAAAAAAGGAGTAATAAGCTCTAGATGAGCACAGAATATTTAGGTTGACTGTTACGGAAAAATTCATAACTATTAGTACATTTAAGGCAATGAAGCAAGTCACCCAAGGGAGGCAGTCAGATCACCTTCATTGGAGATAGTCAAGGGAAAGTTTGACACTCATCCATCAGAGAAGTGTTAGAGATAATTAAATCAATCTTTCCCCAGGCAAAAGGATGGACTAGATAATTCACTAGTGCTCATGTCCAACCTTGCAGATTCTATGTTTTTCCTTCATAACTGGAAAGATGTGTGTGTGTGCGTGTGCGCGTGTGTGTATGTATAAGGAGCTGACACACATATTTGTGTATGTATGTCGTGCGCCTCAACTTCCTATTGATCTGTTATCCATGGAATGTTCAAAGGGTTTATTTTAGGAAGAGATTTTTCTTTCCTTGGCTTTATTTCCCTCATTTTGAAATCTTTACTCTGAATAGTCTCAACAATTTTTTCACGTTGTTAAGAGGACTAGGAGTTGGCACTAGTGGCTGCTAGTCTCGATTTTTCCACTCAATTGGATGCGTTTTACTGAAATTTAGTCCTCAAAATACACATCTAGTCACAAAGAGTTTTGTCCTCCCCTGCCTTGGCTGCTCAGTAACATCTCCAGGCTAGACAGTCACCTCCAGAAGGCAGTTTTAACCCATCCTTAGGATAAGATAAAAAGTAGTTGGCCTCTAGAGTTGTCTCTCTTTCCACTGGTTTTACAGGGAGCCTAGACATATCTTAGACTATTAGATATCTGAAGACTAGACTGTTAGACACCTAAAATTAAGTATGAGGAATCCTGCGCTTTGCAGCTCTGCACAGTGTGTTTTCCCATGGCTTTGCTTCCCTGCTGATAAAGCAGGTACCTAGCGTGCTGTGTATATTGCCTATTACAATTATCATGATTGTCTTTGTGTTACTTTGTGCTTCTTCACCTGTTTGAAGCCTCTGTCTGTTGTCTCTCCTCTTAAATTCAGGTAAGTCTAAAGATTTAGAAACACTTAAGGGTTAGGCTCTAGATCGTCTGTTGCCAACGGCCACCAGTTTTCCTCACCACAATTACCTCATCGACTGCAGTGATTCTTGACAGTGGCCCATGCATACTACCTTGGTGTAAACAACGACACTAGTAATAGCAGCAGAGTTCTTAAATCTTGCAGTCCATGTTCCAAGAAATACTACTATGGCAGAAATCATATACTGTCTCATTTTGATTGCTGGTAATCACGGGGCCCTACAAAGACATCCTGAGGAATAGGCTTACAAAGAATTTTGAAGTCTGTTGAGTTTGCAAAGAATAACCTTGATGTACAAATCCTGAGCTGTGGCAAGCGCCACCACTTCCTTTGGTAAACGCGGCTAAGCGCCCCTCGGGATTCAGCCGCTATTGCAATGCAAGAGTTAATTCCCTTGTTAAATGTGCAAGCTGAGAGTAGAGCTACCTGAAGACTCTGCTTCGAAAGGCAATTAAAACTTTGCAGAGTGAAACTTTAAGGATAATATGAGAAGGAGACTGCCACCTCCTTTACCTTGATCTTTACAGCCTTAATAATGCCCACCACTCTGAGAGAGCTGCGTGGGATTTGAAAGCAAAGGACCTCTTTCAGTGTGTGTGCATATAGCAAGGAAAATCGTTGTCTGGCCTCGCAACTCAGAGAAAGAGACCAAATACAAACTAATTGTATACAATAAATCAGACCCAAATTGGGTCAACAGTAAATGGACAGATGGAGAAAGATTTTCTGCCCTTTCATCCAGTCCCCATTACCCAGTGTGTCACTAACTTGCCCTCCCTCTAGGGCAGCAATCTTGCCAAACTCTCTGAATCTCCAAGCATGCTATAACATTGTAGATAAGATAATTAAAGCATTTCTGTTAGCCAGTAATGTTGCTTACTTCATAATATGCTTTTACAGTTATACCTGAACTGCTGGAAATGAGCATTGACCTGGTTTAGCTGAGTAATAATAATGGATGAGGATATTGCTTATCCTCCAAGTATGTTATGGAACAACAAAGCTCATCCAAATTTACTCAACTGAGTCAAACTCTTTATTCTTCACAGCCTGCAACAAGTCACAGCAAGATTTACTGGCACCCACACAGCAGTCTCCCCACTCCTCCTGTGACACCTTGTCACCATAGATATTCCTAGCTGGTACTCTATACAGCAGTTTTAAAAAATAACCATAACAACCAAAAAAACCCTTTGTGTGAGAATATCCCTGCACCTGTTAGCTCCCACTGGCTTCCAAAGCAAAGCGAGACACCAGCTCTCCCCACTCCTCAACACGCATAGGAGTGGGGGGTAAAGACAGTGTCTTTGTAAAACAGCACTTCAGCCTGCGAGTGGTTGAAATGTGGTCCTCCAGCCATGGTAAAACACAGGTTGCCTGTGTCCTCCTTGCATTAGACACATGGTATTGCTCGCTAGTAGGTTATATACATCCTGCGGGCAGACGAGTGTCGTCCTAAGCCTCTTAGATGGGCTGCTGCGTGTGAGGTAACAGAAATCAGGGCTAAATGAGTGGCAAGTTTCAGAAACTTAAGTAAACTTTAGTATCTATCCTCTGATTTTCCAAGCTGCGTCATTTTTGTGATAACATACTCTTTCACTTGCGGGCAAAAAACCCACCAAAAAGAACAAAAAAAAACCCAGCGCTAACTATATTATGCAAAATGGAGACTGTTAATTTGCCTAGTTAGGAAAAACAGAACATATCTTTCATTTTATTGGGGCTATCATCTTGCAAATACTTAAGCATGTGCTTAACTTTAAACCTGTGAGGCCTTTTTGGAGACTATTTACATACTTCAGCACATTGTTTAGCCTTCATAGGATTAGAGCGGTCATTAGCAGCCTTAACTTCCTGACGATGTAGTTTCCTAGTTTTGCATAACAATAATGGCAAGTTTCTGTGTGATTTGATTTACACAACCGTCCTTTGCCGTGGTCTGTGCAACTATAAATCTGTGTGTGTTTTTTCTGGCCTGATCTTCAATCTAATTCTCTGGGCTGTAACTGTGATTACGGCTGTTCCCTCCACTTTCCCTCAAGCTTTTCTTGGGTGGCTTCCACCAGCAAAACACTTCTCGCCTAATTGGGACAATGAACTTTATCTTTTTTTTTTTTTTTTTTTTTCCCTCCTGCCAAACTTTCTTTAACGATCTCTCTTATAGTTAGAGACTGCAATTTCCTTTAATTACTCGAAACCATCTGAAATAAACAATTTTAAACCAACAGAACAAAGAGTCATTTGTTTTCCTGGTGCCCTCTCCCCATTATCCTTCCGTTCTTATTGCTAATGGTATTGAGAGATTATCCTTCATCCTACAGGCAGCGACCTACTCTACTGTTTCATTTTAATTTTTCATATCCCCCTCCCCCCCATTTTGGCTGGCAGTCCCCCCAGGTTACACATTACATCAAAGTATACATCATTTGCTCTTACTTCTTTCTGCGTGCTGCCTCTAGGCTAGGAAATTTGCCGAATGCTGCTGTTGCTGCTGAGAACTAGCCATTTTCCTTTAGTCAAATGTTTTTTAACTTGAAAATGTCAATACAGAAATAAGTCATAAGATCAACTCATAAATATTCACAGGCTTCTTCCTTTGTTTTGTTTCATTTCTCTCCCCAAGTCACAGCGTTATCCAGTGTAGTGCTTTACTGGCTACTCTGCACGTATTTCTGAGTAGTAGTCTTTCTCTCATTAGTGTTTAAGAGGTACCAAGAGTTAAATTTTTCATTAGCAATTCTTGTGCAGTGTAATATCCTGCATGTATTAGATACACACAGATATTTCCCTTATGGAAAAATCCTATAGGGCTTAGTAGAAAATTACAAACTTTCTCATATAATTTTTTAAACCACCTTGTAAAATCAAACATACAATGAAATATACTTCTACGGGATGGTTCAAAGAAACCCGTAGAGAAGAAATAACTCTCTCATAAATCCTGTAGGTTTTTGGAGTAATTTCTATAACCCTATTAAGTTTCTTTAGAACTCCGTCAGTTCCACCCTGCTTCGAGAACGCAGAAATCTCTGAAAAGGGCATCCAGATAGGGCCAAAAGCCTGCTCAATCATTACTCTCTCTGGTTTTATATAAAATAAGATCTTCCTCCTGCCTCCAGTCCCCTGGTGGCTTGCTGAAAATGCACCACGGCTCTCCTAGCAGTTCTTTTGTTTAGTGAATCTGCTTTAAGTGAGTCATGTCTGCTGCGCAAGTACTCAGCTGGTGTAAGTCTCCATGGTGGAAGTCGCGACTGATCTGCTGAGTCAGAGGTCCACCACCAAAGTCTTGATCTGTCGGCATTTGTGTTCCACCTTACACATCTAGAGTTTCAAGTCCCAGACTTTCACGTGGGAGCGCTCACATGCTTCAAAGGTAGGTATGAGAGGATATCCCAAGCTGAGTCAGCACCCAGGCTGATGTAATGAAATGGTCAGGTCCCTGGAAATGTTCAGAAATGAAGAGCCAAGAGTTTTAACACATTTTAGTGCAAAGAGTTACTTCCAAGTTACTTACAGCCTGCTGATACAGACCACTGTAACGAACAATAACATACCAACACTAAGCGAAGAGACTAGAAAATGTCGTATTGTCTCTTGTTTAGCTATTTTTATTGCCGCATGATTGAAAGCAATCATTCAAGTATTTAAAGGCAATTTTGTGGTGGGATTTGGGGGTGAGAGAGGAATGAAGCCCATTCTGACATCTGCGCTGTGATTATCCTATGTCTCAGTTTCCCCAGGAGGCATTTCTACACAATTTTCATAAATATCTGTAGCTGAAAGTTTAAAACTAAGAAGCTAAGGCTGAATTCCAAGTGACTGCTTTGCATAGGGTGGGCATGAGAATTCCTGCGACCCTGTTGAAGGCAAAAAGCAAACAGCACATTTATTGTTAATAATTGATATACGTTTCTGAGTAAAAACAATGATGTGATCTCACCAGCTGGTTGATTTAATATAAATATTCAAATGCAGGAACACTTTATTAAACAGATTGGAAATCATCAGCTTCATTATTATAATAGAGCAAATACAGTATCCTAGTTTTCAATAAATGGAACAATCTACCGTATGCCGAGTCACTTGCTGTCTGTTATTATATTCTATTAAAAAGAAAATAATGATTCCAACAGAATGCCGTGTAGCCACTCCAGGAATTAATAGAATTAGTGCAGCAACCACAAGACAGAATATAAATATTCTATTGAATTATCAATTAAAACCCCATAGCAATGAAGGTAAACTGCATCAAATAAGTGAACAGAAATTATAGACTGTATCCCAAATTCTTGTATTAGTCTTAATCTTGAGCCTGGAAGAAATATTCTTGAGAGTAACAAGTATATAATTACTTGACATTTTTCTTCTTCGAGTCATCTTAGGAAAACAAATTACATGATGTAAGTGCAGCTCTCTGGATTCGTAAACTGCTGGAATAATGAAGAAAACACTATGTAGTTATTATGCATTGAGCATTCATTGATGTTAATTTTTGCTCAAAAAGATTGAGACATAGATCATTTTTCAGTTTCTAATATGAGGCTGCTGAGGTTTTGTTTCCATCAGATGCAGTTTCATCCCTTTTGTAAGACGAAAAGTTTAGTTCACTGTCTTGATTTCACTGGACTTTTCTCTGCTACAGGCAGCTAGATACCTAAAGCAAAATATCATTCCTATAAAAAAATAACTTCTTCCATAAGGCAACAGTGGTAATTAGCTTCAAGCATCATGAGGGCGAAATAATATCACAAGAGACAGAGGAACTGTTTAGAGATACCGCTAACAATGGGAAAAAGAAATTGCACAAAGGAAAATCTCAGTGAAAAATACCTAATGTACCTAATGGTTAGACCTTAGGATCAAACTCACATGCAGTTTAAACTGGATATTCGAATTCATGAGGTTGTTTGTACTGGTAGGTACTGGGCAGTGCAATCTAATAGGTATACCCATTTCCAGATCCTCTGATACTCTCTCATATTTTGAAGATACCCCAGTTTTGACTCACAGTCAAATTTCTTGGATCCATACTCAAACTGAGCAGGTTCTCGTATAGCACCCACCACATCACAGTGCTCTTCAGCAAGGTGTGAGCAGACTGCTGTTGCAGCAGAAAGAAAATAATGAAGATGCAATCAATGTTGCTACGTCCTAAGTGTATCCAGCAAAAAAGAAGAAGGAAAAAAAAAACAGATAGAGAGTGAGGGCGATCTCTTTCTGAGGTACCATTCAACGGAAAAGGCACTAGGATGTAGAAAGCCTGGGTACTCTTCTGGCTCAGTCTGTAGTATAACCTCCCTTAGGAAAATTAGTTTCCTTTTCTGTACTTTCATTTATTTCCTTTATTATTCCTTCTCTTTCCTATCCAGTTTGATTGTAGTGTTTTTCTAACTATGCAATGGTACTAACCAAATGAGTTGAAGCATGTAGTTTTCTGTAGACTGAAACCATTCCTTTGTTTCAGTGGTAGCACAATAACCCCTAGCAGTGGACATTTAAAGACATAATGGATATAGCTTTGGTGCTGTCCCCTTAAAGGTTTTCCAAGGGTCTGTAACTAATGAGAGAAAAGGGATGGTTTTATTGACTTTCTTGTCACTACTGTGTAAAAAATATATCGTTTATCTTTTTTTTTTTTTTGGATAAAGAATTTAAAAAGCAAAAGCCTTGCACTGAAGTTAAACTTTGAAACAGTATTTAGAAATATATTACTTTTTTATCCTGATTGCTGTCCAGAAGACTTTGCATAATTCCAACTTCAAGCCTGAATTGAAATGGAAACATTTTTAGGAATTTTGATTTTTTTTTCCCAAATGGGAAACAGTCTTCCCTTCTCAGAAATTTTGGTGTCTCCTTTATCCCTCTCAACTTCTTTTCTTTGAAGTTCTGAGAGAGATTCCTCTAGGATGTCACCTGCTTTCTTACCACATTGAGCCACCAGAAGGAAAAATTATTAACATATAATGCTGAGGATAATCTTTACTCAACTATCCACTTACAAAGGACATCCTTTGTAAGGGCATCCTGGGGGGAGAGGCTAACACACCAGAAGGCTGTGCTGCCCTTCAGAGGGACCTGGACAGGCTGGAGAGGTGGGCGGAGAGGAACCTCCTGAAGTTCAACAAAGGCAAGTGCAGGATCCTGCACCTGGGGAGGAACAACCCCAGGCACCAGGACAGGCTGGGGGTTGACCTGTTGGAAAGTAGCTCTGCCGAGAAGGACCTGGGAGTGCTGGTGGACAACAAGTTAAGCATGAGCCAGCAGTGTGCCCTTGTGGCCAAGAAGGCCAATGGTCTCCTGGGGTGCATTAGGCAGAGTGTTGCCAGCAGGTCGAGGGAGGTGATCCTGCCCCTCTCCTCAGCCCTGGGGAGGCCTCCCCTGGAGTACTGTGTCCAGTTCTGGGCTCCCCAGGACAAGAGAGACATGGCACTCCTGGAGAGAGTCCAGCGGAGGGCTACCAAGATGATTAGAGGGCTGGAGCACCTCTCCTATGAAGAAAGTCTGCAAGAGCTGGGCCTGTTCAGCCTGGAGAAGAGAAGATTGAGAGGCGATCTCATCAACGTGTACAAGTATCTGAAGGGGGAGTGTCAAGAGGATGAGGCCAGCCTCTTCTCCGTGGTGCCCAGCAACAGGACAAGAGGCAATGGGCACAAACTGAACCACAGGAAGTTCCACCTAAACCTGAGAAAAAACTTGTTCACTGTGAGGGTGACAGAGCGTTGGAACAGGTTGCCCAGAGAGGTGGTGGAGTCTCCTTCGCTGGAGATATTCAAAACCCGCCTGGATGTGATCCTGGGCAATATGCTCTAGGTGACCCTGCTTGAGGAGGGAGGTTGGACTAGATGATCTCCAGAGGTCCCTTCCAACCTCAACGATTCTGTGATTCTGTGATCCATCAATACCTATTTAGTTAAAGCCGGGAAAGTGATATAGAAAATGGATAGGGGGAGGTCATGAAATCCATGTTCTTGACAAACTTTAAACAGTCTTTTCTAGTCTTTTTAGAATAAATTAATAACTAACAGATCCTGAACAACCCTTACCTGATATCATTGTACTGGGAGTTTTATTTTGTGTTTACTTTCTTAATATTTCTGAGTATTTCTGAAAATTAGGAATTTACAATCCTGACCCAGGTATAATATGATACGCATTATACAACACGACCCAGCTCAATTTATTATAGCTCTAATCCTGCACCATTTCAGGTCTTAGACAATTCTTGATTTATATGTTTTTTTTTTTCTTAAATTTTACTGCCTGGCCCAGTAGTTTAGGTCATGTATAGAAAGGAAAAAACATGAAACACACCCAGTTTATGCTTACAGTTATTAAAAGCAGAAGCTGTTGAGAAAAGAGACTGATACATAACCTCGTCTTCCCATCCCTTTCCTTTCATACTTTGTGTCACAAAATTCCCCACAAGAACAACGGTAATAGATGCAATTCTCGCAACTAACATGTCTTTACATTTCCAGACCCTCAAGTTTGTGCTCAGCTTCCCGATGTAGTCAAAGAAGACTAACAGATTCCTCTGAACTCCTGCAGGGAGAAATACCGTCAAACTTATTTAGTGCTTAAAAGTAAGCACAGCATAACGGAAAGTTAGTTGACTCAGTCAGACACGCTGGGTTGCATCCAGTGTTCTTGAGTCATAGAAGGGGTGGCCTGATTTGGTAGCTAGTCCCAAACTTTCAATTTTGTGTGAGACACTAACCCAAGATATGGCCTTGGGCATGTTCCTTAAACTATCCTCTATGTTCTACCATCAAGAAAATGAGATCTTCCTTCTCTGGGGGAACTGTGAGAATTAATTAGCTTGTGTTTGCCAAAACTTCTGAAGTGCTAAGCAAATGCTGATTAGAATAATTTTACAGGCTTCAGAGGACTGCATATCTCAAGGGATCATGTGGAGAACTCTCAATGGGGAAGTAATGCAGCACACTCAGAAATGCATTTGCGAGACTTTAGTCTATGTTTCACTCGAGTGGATTCATATTTTAAAAATCTTATGGCTCTATTCTTTCTAACCCTGCATACTTCATATCGACTCGTGCTTAATCTTGCATGCCGAGGGTGAGGAAAGTGTCTATAAAGCGGTCCTTCCTCACACCCCTAAGGAATAATCTACAGTCATCGCTATAGCATGTAACGGTAAAGACCAAAATAGACTTGCAAAAAAATGAATGTTAAGACTTCCCATGGGGGGTTGAAATGGGGAAGAGCAAAGTCTTGACCAGAGCATGAGGGTTTATGGATGCGGTAACCTATGAAAGGGCAGAGCAACTACTTCGCTGTGTGTGTTTCTGCAGCGCGAGGCCAGCCTCAGGGAGCCTCTCAGTTGCTCTGCATTTCCTCGTCCTTCCCTCTGGCTTCTTTGCTTATACACTCCTAATAAAGGAGGAATTATTAGCTCAAGCTATACTGAAGAGCAGTTATGGGGCCTTGGGCAATCTGGCCAGCTTGGAGCAAGGGCCAGTTGGGGCCGAGACTCCCTGAGTGCACCCGCCCATGTAGCTGCCCCCTGGCATATTCAGTAGTTTCTGAAAACGTGGGCAGAAACCAGCAGCTTCGCATGCCACAAGCATGAAATCTCTCTTTAAGAATATTACCAGTTCAGAGTCCACATTTTTCTTGCTTTTAAGTAAAATCACACCATAGCAGACTTTTAAAATTACTTAAATTTGATCTAAATATATTCATTTATATTGCATGTCTAAAACACCTGTTATTCCTGATCTTAGCTTGATTCTTATTCTCATTTTCTAAAGGACTAGATTTAGAGAGTCAGGAATTTTGGATAGCATTGGCGACCGTGGGATTTTTTGTGAATTCGGTCTCCCCTAATGAGCTGGGGATCAGAATTTGCTGTTACAAATTCATTTCAGAGCATCCTTTTAAAAAGATACATTATTTTCATTTGTTAAAATAAAGTTATCTACAGCTGTCCTGCACCCAGCTTGCCTACCCCATGTGTCTCCTCTCCACAGGCTGGAGAGATGGGACCGTCCGATACTGAGGATTCAAGTGTGAGATACGGGAGAGGCAGAAGCAGTTCCAAGTTCTGCCATAATCAACCAGCTGCAGGTTTGCTAAGTCCCTTAATCTCTCTGCCTTGATCTCTGATCTGCAAAACCTGGACAATCATGTTTTCCTTCCTCACAGCCATAGTGTTTAAAGTGAATAGAATATTTTGAAACTGTTAGTTAAGATGCTGTAGAACCTTAAATTACTGGTTTTTGAGAGGGGTGGGAGGCTGCCTGTTTACTGGATATTTTGTACTAAGTAGTATACCTCTTTTTTCCCCCTCCCAGTGTAACGACTTGCGAAACTGATATGAAAATTAATCCATTCTAACAATAAAATGTGATTGACAAAGGCAAATGTTATTTCGTTTTCCTGAACTCCTCTAGTTTATCCCGAAGGAGTCTCAAAACAAAAAAAAAGTCTTTCCTAACACTAAATTTCATGATAACTCAAACTTTATGCATGAATCCAGTGCAAAACCCACAGAAATGATCAGATATTCTCCCACTCGTTCACAATCAAGCCCCACGTAAGCAAAAATCATGCTAGCAACGTACTTAATCCTATCTGTGGCTCATTTTTAGCCATTCTCTTTTCTGAAAGGACAGAAATGGAGATTTAGTCCTTGTTTTATTATCTTTACTTTTATCCTTATGGCTCAGAGTAGCAATTCTATTTTTAGGCATGGTGTGAGTCTGTGGTCACTACCGAGAGTCCAATGACGCAGGCACCGCTGTAACCAAGAGTAAATGCACCCCATCACATTTTTAACCATATTTTTTGAAATAATTCTTTATACTCTTATCCAAGAGCTGTTGTTCTTTCCTCTGCCCTCCAGTTACATTTTTCTACATTTTTCCCTGATAACTTATCCAGAGAGTCCCTGGAGAAAAGGGCTTTAGGCCTTGCAATCTCCTTTCTTGTAGGTCCTTTTCCTTTCTTGTAGGTGTTTTTTTCTTTTTTTTTAATGTTCTGAAGGGTCCTCCCTAATGAATTTTGCTTACAAATAATTCATTAGAAATTTAGGAAAGCAGCCCAAATCATTCTTGAGAAGTCTCCTCTGCTGTCATGCCAGAATGGCCTCCGGGTGAATGTTACACCTGCATTTTATTTCAATAAATTGTGCTGAGCTCTATACACACCTTAAAAGACGATGTGCTTTGCAAGTTGCGAATGAGCCCTTATGCATGGAGGGCAGCAGGGAAAAAAATTAGTCCTCCTCTTTCTTCTCTGTGACTTATTTGACCTTGAGACTTATAATGGCATCTCAGACAAAATGAACATAATCTAATGGACAGCGGGGAAGAGGGAACGGCTGGGTACATCTGTCGTATTACTGGGCTGTCTGAACAGTCAATGAAGCAGGTCCAAACCATAAGAGGCCTGTTCAGTTTAGCTCCAGGGTCTGCAGACAAGGAGCACAATCATTTATCTTTATTTACTGAACTCTGCTTTCTGTTTAAAAAAAAAAAAAAAAGAAAAGAAAAAAAAAGAATTGACAGGTTGACAAAAACCCAACTTGGCGATGCCCACTGCACTGAGATAAATGCTATTCATGCTCTGCAAAGACAAGGACAGCTTCTCATGCCCTTTCTCCCGTTCCAGTAGGCACCTATTATACAGTGAATAAAAGCAGCACAAGACACCTGTATACTGCTTGCTGTACTCTGCTAGTTCAGCTGCTCCACGAACAATGTTGTGGTTGGGGTTTTTTGTTTGCTTGCTTTTCTTTTTTGTGTTTCTTTAGCAGATACATATAAAAATATCAGAGCAACTGATATTTTAGGAACTTTAGGGTTTCACTACTGTCTTTCTCTTTTTTCTTTCTCTTTCTTTCTCTCCCTATCTCCCTTTTATCCTTCCTTCCTTCTCTTCTTTCTTTCTTTCTCCTCCTTTCCTTTTCTTTCTTTCTTTCTTTTCTTTCTATCTGTCTTTCTTTCTTTCTTCCTTTCTTTCTTTCTCTCTCAACAAATAAATCAGAATAGAAATGCATCCCACAGAGATCATCTGTAATAGATGAAAGGAGCATGAACCTCGGGGGAGAACTGTGGGCTCTCTTACACACTGCATTAAGGACTAGTTAAAAATGCTGCTTAATGGCCTATGTTGCTTGTTTCACCCTTTTTTTTTTTTTTCACTTTTGACAAAACATAAAAGTAAAGACATGAAGGTTGTGGCACGAATTCTGCTTTTGACTAAGGAGGTGTAAATCTGTTGACTTCCAACCTATTTCTCCTGCTTCAGACCATTATAATTAAGAGCAGAAGAGAATCATAGAGATTTATATTCCAGAGGGAGGTGGCATTTTTTAGCACTTAGATTCTGAGGGGGAGATTTCCCAAGGTAATAGGAGACATGAGGCATTCAGCACTCACTGACCTTTGCTGAGAGTTGGGTATCTAGCCACTCTTTCTGCAGTTGAACCTCCCCTTTCCCCCAAGGTGATTGACGGCCACACCGCTAAATAAATTCGTACCTGAATTTCTGACTCTGCCACAGACTTGTTGCATGACTTTCAGCAAGTCACTTCACCTCTATGCCCCAGGTTTACTGTTCTGCAAAATGGAGATTGCCAGACCTGTCTCACCCTAGACTTGTGCTGGTGAGCAGTAGTTCATACCAGTTCATACCAGTCATCCCAGTAGCATCACTGGGACATGTCTTGGTGCATCCGCTTCATGTGCCTGGTGTGGCTGGCTGTGCTGTACAGCTATCTGCCTCTTTGGTGCTGCCGGGCTTGATTATTTCCGGATTGGTAGAATTGCTCCAAGTTGTTTATCTTGTAGCATCTTGAAAACAGGAGATAGTTGTTTATTATTATTGCTATTTAATATACAGCACTCAAGACTATGAATGTTTTCTCTAATAGAGATGTGCATTTACAGCTGAGATATTTGCAAACCTCTTCTAGCAAGCCAGAAGCAAGTGCGGAGGCTGCAGTGAGCCTCCTTCAAAGAGTTAATTTTGCAGGCAATATGGTTTGCAAGAATTCAGTTTATTTTTTTTTTATTTTTGCCAAGCAGGATGTTTTCTCTCCCGCCTCCTTCTTTCCTCCCCCATCGCTCCCTCCCTTCACTTTCCTCCAACCCTGATTCATATGGAGCTGAGAAAAGAGACAGCTGGGAAGGGTTTGAGCAGAGAGGTAGGATATGTATCTGAAAGTAATTTGAATAGTTTGTGAACCATGGTGTCCACTGGTTTGTAACACCTGGCTGTGTCAGCTGTGTCAGGTTATGTCATGTTGTGGAACTCAGTTTGACTGATGCGGCTGGATGGGACCAGGCTCAAGCTGACATTGCAACAACCCAGGAAAACTGAAGAGGCAATTTTCTGTGAGCGCCTCTGAAAAACTAGGAACTCTTTGCGCATCCAAACCAGCACAGATTTCCAGCTTAGCCTGGGTTAAAAGGGAAAGAGCAGCGCACTGGCAGTCTCCGTACACTCATAACTCATTGCAGAGGCGCTGCTGGGTGCTCTTACTCATGTAGGGTTGTGTCTTACTCCCTGATCAGTGTCATGGACCTCCCTGAACTGTGTCCTGGGCCTGGGGATCGCAGTCTTACCCTGAAGCAGCAGTGTTACTCTCAGAGCAGTTTCTGTTCTTTTTTTCGCCAGTTAGATTTTAGAGGGAGCTGCACTCCTGCGCAGAAGCAAATATGTCCCAGTCAACTGCCCCTAAAAATAAATAAATAACCGCAGGAGTCATCTAACCCATGTAGTAAACCCCATTTTCATGAGAAGCTGCTCTTCTAATGGGTAGGAATGCTTAATACCACTTATTTACACTCCAGTAACATCCAGTAGTCCCATCATGGCATAAAAGGTTTAAAAATGATTTGAAGCCACTTTTATAGGAGCTGGAGCTTTTCTAGCTATAGAAATTGGGATATGTACTGATCTTGACTCACATTCACAGTAGACTTCACTGGGAAGACTATTACTTGTCAATGAAAAGATTGAGTGCTATAAACATGTAATTTCCTACTTTGCTATAATATGAGGGGTGTTGAGAAGGGTGATGAGGGAGAGCTGGACAAAGTCCCTTTGCAAAGCGATGTCTCCATTTCCCCATCTGCAAAATGCCAAATGAATAGTACCATTGGGCTGTGGCAGAAAATAGTCAAGCTCAGCCTGTTTGCTAGCAAGCCTGACTCCACTAGCTGCAGTGAAATTATCCCTCTCCACAGCAAAGTAATATGTAATATTCAAACACACCCCCAAAGAAAGCACAGAATTGAGGAGCAGGAAATACCTCGTAATAGAAACCTGTCATGTATTCCTACACAACAGGCTACGGGTCGTGCTGTCATTCATTCCCTTTTTAGATATACAGCATACCTGGAAATGCACTAAATAGAAAGGCATAGAACATACTATAGCTATTTGCAAGTGTATTAAACCCCTGGTCATTAGAGCATCGAGAGAAAGAGAGGGAACAATAGTAAAATATTCTTTTGTAGTGCAAATTTCTATTTTAAGTATGCTTTTTCCACAAGCAAAATAAAATGATTTTCTTTTCATCTTATTGTTAATGCTAATTTGAATAGCCTGACCCCGTCAGAAACAAGGCACTTCACGGTATAAGAACCTCTAGGGTTAAATAAGTCAGGTAAAATCAATATATCTACAAGTTATAACCTTCTATAACTTTTTATACACATATATATATATATAGTTTTAAATATAAATATATATATATATATATATATATACACATATATATATATATAGTTTTACCATTAGAGCTTTACTTCTACTAAGATGAGTATTTTCATTTGCTAATTTCTTTTGCCCATGTAGAGTCTGCGAGGATAAAGATTTTAGCATTTGTAGGTAAATCTGATTCTATTACCATGTGCCCTTCAGTTCTGAGTCAATCTCCCTGATAATCTCTCTAAAGCTGCCAGTTGCTGTTCGGGAGGCAAAGCAAAGATGAAAGCATTCAGGCAGGCTGTGGATGGAGCCATATCATGAAGGAACATTAAGAAGATGTTTTCTCTTGCCGGGATGTGGCTCTGATTGAGCAAATTGCTTAAGCATGTGCTTAACTTCAAATATATCAGATATCCTTTTACACTTAACTATGCACAAGCTTAAAGTTAAGCACATTTTCAAACGTCTTTATGAAAGGTACATGAAAGGGGTGGGACAGCACTGATGTCTAGTTGAGACAGACGTTCCTAATGAGCCATTAGATCTCAACTAGCACTGGAAACTTTTTCCTTCCTGTGAAGCTTAAGGATTTATGTGAAGATTTTTTTTTTTCCCTTAGTAATTAATTCGGACCCCAACAGCGTGAAGATGGAAAGAAAAGGACCCTATTAAGGCTTGATATTAAGTTAATAGCAGGTGACAGTGACTTCATCAAAAGCCCTGCGCAAAACATCAAGTAGATGGAAATTTCAGTTCTGGTACATTACTCAGCTGAGTATCATCAGACCTGCTTATCAGGGTCACAAAGATTATTTGTACATTATAAAACAGAACTGTCCATCAAAGTCAGTTAAAAAAAAAAAAGAAAGAAAGAAAGAAAGAAAGAAGACATTGCTCTCCATTTTGGTTTTATAAAATCAGACCCAACTAGGGGATGATCAAACCAAAGTAGGGGATGTTTTCCTAATCCCGCTAATGAAAGCAACCCTCCTTTCAGGGTTCACGTCTGTCAGAGGATGCCTCATGGGTGTGGGGTGCGAAGCCTGAAAGCTGAGTGTCTCTCCCGCTTGTGTACACTTGCAGTAAAGGAAAACTGAGCAGCTGGAAAAAAACATTGCCAAGTATCCTGAGAAGAAATACAAAGGGCTCAAGCAGCTGTCAAAGCCAGGAAGGAAATACGTTTTCACTCCAGACATATTCAATCTTTGGAATTCATTGGTAAAGGCAGTGACTTAGAATTAAACATTACGTTTTTTTTTTTTTTTTTTACTTCTTATATTTAAAGAGGATTCTTTAATGTTGTTAATTATAACTGACCATACTATCAGGCCTCGCATTTGGCAATCTCAAGCTACTTTACAACCGTAGTTATCCTGCAGTCAGTCCTCAGTGCTTCAGGAAATCTGGCAGCTGAAAGTGGCTTCTGGCAAGCTTTGCTTCTACCATCGTTGCTCCCTGGAGCTGCCCACCCATGCCCAGCTCAGAGGACACCTCCTGCTCCTCCTTGGCCCCTTCTGGGCAAAAGAAAAGCAACTTTGAAGCGCTTGGCTTAATCTCCACATCTCTTATCTGCATATGCGCTGAGCACATGGTCTCTGTCCAATCTAGATCTCAGTCCCTGACAGTTTGTCTTCACCAGCAACTGTCATGAGGTGGGGAATCCCCAGCCCAGCCCCAGACGTGCTGGTGCAGCAGCATCGCAGAGGTACCATAACCCAGTAAGAACAACGCCGTTCTGTGCACAGATTCACGTCTGCCAAGCACTATATGGGCATGACATGAAATACTTACTCCAGAGCTACCTTACTTAGAGAGAGCTTGGGTATCTTTATATATTAATATGTTGCCCTCTCTGAGCATAACTATCCTCAGACATTTTGGAAGAAGTGCACCTAACTTAAGGGGAATTTTTTCCTTAAGGCTCCAGGTCATATAAACAATATATTTTGCAATATTGTACTTTTTACTACTTTTATCCCTTTTTGTCCTATATTACTCACCTATTATCATCTCATAGAATCTGTAGCAATGTCTTGACCTTCCCTTTTGTTCCCTGATCTCAACAACATTTCAGAGTTATTGACAATGTTAATGTTTGGGGAAGGATGGTTGTCATTTGTGCTTGTGTGTCTGCTCACACCACAAGGCCCTGTGCACATGACTGGAGTCCTGGATATTCCCATATTAGCCCTATGTCCTGCCTCCAGGTGTTGACCTATTATAACAAGAGTCACATCAAAAAAGTAGCAAAAACTACCTGTTAAATGTGATAGAATCATGCATCATACCTTCTTCTGATTCTTGTACATTGCTTATTGCTGAAAGACATTGGACTTGATGGACTTACAGTCTGATCTGATCAGGCTGTTCCTGTGTTTTGACCTCTGCACGTCCCAGACTGCGAAGCAAACACAAAAAATGTTGTAGGGCTCTTTGAAATACGGTGTATCTTTATCTCTATCTTGCTTCTGCCCTTCTGTGTCACACAGAAGCCAATAGGACTGTTCTGATTAATACAGTAATTATGTAGTTATTAAAAACAGTAATCATCCAGGAATTATCCAGTGCTGTAAAAATCCCATAGACAGAAAATATATGAACATTTTTAAATTGAGCATTACAATTGTCTGCATATGCAAGAAGCAAAATGACACATAAAGAATTTTTAAGATCCCAAGGAAGCACTCTGAACATGTTAAGAGAAAATGGTCTCCTCAATCAGGATGGAAGTTAGCATTACGCGAGGAGCCAGATCCTGATTCGTTCTCTTGAAGGATGTTAGTGGCTAAACAGTAGCTATTAATGAAGAACACCAATTTATAGCACATGTGTTGGAAAGACTTCACGAAATTGGGGCCATCTGAGGAGTTTATTTATCCTTGCATAGCTCCTTCATTTCCGATTTCTGAGCCTGTTTTAATTTGTTATCAAAGTAATCGCTTGCTCCAGCTGGAGTCAGCAGTATGTTTTGTTGTCTATGGGCCTGGCAGACTGTTCTCTTTGAATAGCGTTCTGTAAAGATCACCTGTTCTGCATCTGTGATGGTTTTCCAGGTGCCAGGAGGTACTGTTTTCAGATGAGAAACAGCGAAAGGAATATGCAGACAAGGCAGTTCTGCAGCTTTTCAGATCTGCATGAGTTTCATCAGCAACAAGCAATAGACAAAGGGAAAAGGAAATCAATCACAGCAAGTTAAGAAACATAACAATGCTGCAAAATAATCTAGTTGCTCCTGAATAACATGGTAATCTTAACTCGGCCGTTTCTCAGATAACCTGAGTTCTGAAAGGAGTAACATGATCTCCACTGCCATACATTTCAGTATGTGTAAATTTCACATATGTCTACATAATTATAGATATCTACATGCATGCAATACCTATACAAAACAACCTGCTTACCAATTGATTTTGAATTTAATTGAGATCTAACATAACTCTAATTATAGATCAATGGAGTGAGAGTCTACAGGTTGTCATCACTCTGTAGGTGAGGTAGAGGATGGTTCCCAATCCTTAAGAGGGGAGGAATGTCACTGCTTCTCAAAGGTAGAGAAATGACTGGCAGTGACCTGAACTTAATTTGGGAGGGCGAGAAGCTCTATTTAGTTTGAAATGCAGGCTATCTGCATGATGCTCCGTGAGTACATCAGGAGATACCAGAAGATCAGAAGTCCCATACGGACACAGCAGCCAGTGGAATGGAGAGGAAACTGGTGGGACTGTCTGGTGGTCGGTGCCTGAGCATGGCTGGGCCAGTGCATGGAAGAGGACCCAATCCCCAGAGCAGCTGGGCTGGCTTGGGAGCTGCAGCAGAGGGTTTAACTGAGAGAAAACTCATTTGGGGCAGAAACTTTGACAGACTAATTTGACCAAACAAATGGGCGGACTGAACCAAGAGGTCTATACCAGCTCTGGATACCCTTGGCATCAAGAACTGGATCTCAGCTTTCAGTTAATTTTCTGTGCATAGAAATATCACTGAAAACAAAAGAGCTGCTTTGGACCTTTGGGAGACACCAAGGCAGTATATATCGGCACAATCTCACTAGTCCACTATTACTCTTTGTGTCTTGAAGAAGCTGAGCTGATCTAGCACAAGAAGGCTGTGTCAGTTGTGTATGCACTATTCCTTAATCCCATCCATGACTCCTTAACTGAATAAGAACAGATTTTGAGGGAGTTTAGCCCCTAGCAAGCAGAAATGTCATGGGAAGATATTTTGGCACATTATGAGAATAAAACCTGTTATAGGCAGACTACCCCACCCCAGAGACTTATCTTATATAGTGTGTGTTGCTCTTCTAAGTGGATGGAGTCTTATCATGAGTGTCTAACTCTCATATTTTAATTGGGCCATTTCCACAGATTGCCAGAAATTTGGGTTGATGGGGGGTAGAAGAAGCGTAGGCACAGGTACCCACCAAGGAACTTGTCTCAAAAATGTTTTGGAGGATAGGAGAGTTCTTTTGGTCCTCAGGCCCTCCAAGGAAAATGCTAGAGTTTATTCATGACCTCAGGAACCATGAGATGGCCTCGAGCTTTACGTTATTTGTTCAAATTTAAAAAATTAACCACATACATAACTAGAAAAAAAGAATCTTCAAGGAAACTAACCCCATGTAGGAATGGGATCTGACCAGGTGAAAGAAGACAGGCAGGGCCTGTGACCTTGCTTCTGAGCAGCCGTTGCTCTTCCAGACTGAAGAGTACTAATGGAGGAAGCTGCTCTGGTGGCTGGGTTGTAAAAGCCTGGAAGAGTGGAAGAACAAATCTGGGTATGCTCCTAATTATAGAGTTTCAGTTATTCACAGCTGACACTAGGAGATTAGCCTGGAATGGACCACAGCATCTATCCATCCAGATGGTACTGGGTCCCACAATGGTATCGTGCTGGCAGCCGTATCTGTGTCTCACAAAAAGGCCAAATTTTTCAAAATCTCTTTTGGGGGGAATGATGCTAACAAATGATTTTAAAATAACTGAGTTTAGCAATACTGTGTAATAAACCCAGTTCTAGAGCTGGCCTTCTAAGCTACTCTCTTTTCCATATTCACATCCTATTCAAACTGTAATTCCCGCAATGACTGGTGTGGGCACCAAAGAAGAAGAGAGTAGTGGGATAGTTTATGTAAAAGAATAAGTGCACATGGTCAGTCATCCCCTCAGTGCTTCCAAGTTAGGCCACTTTTATCTTAGCCCTAATTGCTCACTGGTTTTATTTTCTGAAATCTATAAGACAAGAATTACACTTACTTTGAAGATTGTGCAGCCCTTTACAAAACAGGTTACTCCAGAAAACAGTAAGATGGGATAATGGCTAGCAGGGCCATGGGTTTGAATAAGGATTAAAAAATTGTGTATTAAACCGTGTAAGTAAGAAGGCTTGAAGAAACTAGATATAATGAGCATTGGGCATATAACAATATTTCTGTAGGGGTGAATGTAGGTGGTTGATGACTGTTTTATATTCATCTTACAAGTGGAAAGGACAGATAACTCTTGAATGGAAGAGCCACGACTGAGTCATCAGGTCTATCCTTAGACATGAAGCTAAAGGTCAGAAGAGAGAGCAGCTACCAGCTGGTATGCACAATGAACATTGTTTTTCTGTGTAAAGCTCATCTGTTTCCACTCTTGGACACCTCCTTAAGGGGTTACTTCTTCAGTTTCTTTATTTCAATCTATCCTTTAAGCCCACATCACTGTTTTTCAAGAAGTGAGCTGCACAAGCAGCAATCTGATCTTTTCAGACTCTTTTCATCTTTCCAATTGCTCATTCTGTGTTGCATTCAGGAGAGCATCGTGAGCCATCCTCAGCTTTATGGCTGCTCCGAAAGGATCTGTTCTCCACCCTCTCCTCCTCTCCCTCTGTAATCTGCTTTGGAAGTCAGAAATTCAAGTATCTTCTCTGCCCAGACAACTCACAACTCTTACTCTCCCTCACAGCTCTCCAAATCCACCACCAGACCTGGCTCAGATGAAGTGTTCAGAACAGAGGCAAAGTAGATAAATAGCAGATAAATAGCTTCTAATGCTAACTAGTGCTACTGTTCTCCTACCACGGCCTGGAGTCCCAAACAATTACCTGGACACATCTCTGCCCTCTAGTACCAATATTATCTTAAATGTCACAGTTTAACCAACACTTTAAATATCCCCTAAACTCTCCTTCCTGCCAGCTTCCCAGATCCTAATTGCCTGAAATGTAAATTCATAGAAGGAGGAAGCCATCTTCCCTGTCACTGTATACTGCCACTTAATACCAAAGACAATCAAAAATGGAAGAGAAAATTGATTTTAAGCAGGGGAATTTGGACATTTTTTTATTCTTATTATTCAGTCAAAATAAAATTTCCCATATTGAAACCGGTAATTCAGAAAACCCTCAATACAGAAGCACTGAGATGCTTAAATTCGATAAGTTAAAAATGCTTCATTTCAGGAATACCAAACTCTTGAACATGATGCAAACTATATTACAGAGAACATAATAATATAGTTATTGTGATATGGAATTCTACACAAATTTAAATGAAACACATACCCACAAGTTTTATTTCAGAACCTACATTTTGAGAATGCTGCAGATTTTACGCTTTCCCAGAACACTTCTGATTTCAATGAAACTTTTTTTCTGGTAAGAAAAGGTTGTGTTGAAAATGTTTTGCCCAGCTTCTGTCTGCAGTATAAAATCACCAGGATAATCCATACACTTGCTAGCAATTATATCTGAAGTAGTAAGAAATGGCCAGACATTGAGGCTGAAGTGCTGTTACCACCAGAAATAATTTTTCCAGGTTAGATTTGAGACACCTTAAGAGGATAACGTGGCAGAAGTTGGCACTTTTTTCATCCATACTGTGTAAGTTCTGCAGTTTGATAGAAGACTTCAATTTCCAAGGCTGTCGTTTCAGCACCATTCATGAGTATCAGATTCATTAAAGTATTTTAACAGGTAGCACAACTGTCTCTGAGCACAATCCAGTGAAGAGCAGCAAAGACATGCTTTGGTGAATTCGGCCAGGCATCATGATATGTTGGTAGCATATTTAGTCAGAAGCAGAAAATCGACTCTTCCTTCCCCTTGAAGTAAACACGTACCACGTACACTAGTGATTGTAGCAAATTAAAGTCCTAATAGTGCCTGCCGGGTGGGCTTGTGAACTTATAACCTTGTTGTTTATTTATCCATCTCCTGCGACTCTCAATTTCTATGTGCTCTTTTATTTTCAGGGAGCTTTACTCGTCTTCCTGCTTCCTACTCCTCTTGCTTGGAGGCATCATTTTTCCTGCTCTTGATGTGCTTATTCTCTTATTTGGTTATAAATTGCTTCTCCATTTTTCTGAACCAAGTTGTATATTTTTTTAGCACATACAATTAATTGAATTTATATAGAAAAACACTTTTTTTTAACCCAATCTGAACTTTTGTCTAAGAAAGGACAGAAGAGTAAGTTGTTTCATTCTTCTCCTCTCTCCTTTGTTTGGAGTACTGAAAAGTTGCTTTGACTGTTAAACATTTTTATGTTCTTCTCAAAGTTTAGCCAAGATGAAAGATTTGTTGGTTCTTCCAGCAGAACAAACACTTACCACGACTCTAAACTTGCCAAAACCACCAAATAGAAGGAATTCTGAAGTAGTCTGTATTAACAAGATCCCTTGCCTGATATTTTTGAACAAAATGATTCTGATATGTATGAATATCATGTTAGACAGCCTTACAAGTCAGTAAGTAATGCTGACTTATAAGTAAGTATAAGTAAGTAATGCTGGCTCATTTTTCATTAAAATCAGGCATTCAACCTCCTTGAAAGCACATGATCAATAAGAACAAGATCACCCCAGCCAACTATATTGCTATAAGAAATAGTATCCATTCTCTTCAAACATGTTCTTTAAAACTGCAAGATTCACAGCTGATGTGTAAAAGCATTTGAGATAAGGTTACATCTGAGGTAAGGCCTGGACCTAGACTCATCTGTGAGGTCTGCTAACCTCCTCTTGCTTCACAGCACTGAAGAAGAAGAATATAGTTACAGTAAAGCCCTTTTTAGACTTTTTTTCCTCTCTCCCATCAGTGACAGAGACTCTGGTACATATGTCTTCAGCTAAAGAAAGGGAATGAGGTGAGGGACTTTTTAGAATGAGATGTGGTATCAAGGCAAATAGCATTGTAAAGTCTTCCTTAAACTGGGAAGCAGTGTGTGAGGACAGAAGAGACAATGCCTCATCTCCTACTTTGAGGGGCTGTGAAGGCTGCTGACTCTCGTAGCTGCACTGAATACTCTCTGACTCTCTAAAGCACGGATTTTTACTGAGCAAGCTTCCAGGATTGATAACGAAGAATTGATTTTTTTAATGGCATTGGCTTAAACTAAAGGCTGCAATGCCAACAGGGTTGAGTTACTAGTGCCAGCCACTGCAGTAAAGTGCTTTTGCATAGTTTCTCCCCAGCAAAGGGTTAAATGGAGATGTAGCCAAGCACAGGAGGATCTTTTGTGCCTAGTGACTATGTTTCATCAGTGGTTAAGGGCAAAAGTGGGGAGAGAAAATCTAAGTTCCTTCCCAATTTTATGATAAAACTCATTTTATTCTTACACCTGCTAGCTTTCCCCCCTACCAGGTCTCCACTCCCTAGGCAGAGTGCTAGCAGTGCTCATAAATGCCTCTTAAAATAAAAATTTCTGTTCCATTAAACATATGAAAAATATGTTGCATTGAATACAGTTGGTTTGGGAAATCTGTTTTTATCCATTCTAACCAATCGTCCATACTAACTGCAGCTGCCACAAGTGGCATGGAATCTATTTTCTGCTGCAAGGTTTAGGAACAGTGATTTTCATCCAGAACATGCAGACTAGTGATGTCCAACGTGCTGCTCCTAGATCAGCGACAGCCACATGGCCAACAGTGTCTTTCTTGGTAAGCCTTCTCTTAACTGGAAGATGGCTTTAAGTTGTCACGACTGCAGGAACCTGGTCAACTTTTGAGAGTGGTTACTAAGAATCACAGCATATTTGGGGAAAAAGCTGACAGAAGTACCAGACCTAAAAGATTCTAGCAGCGGACAGGAGACCTCCTTGGAGATATCACCCCGTGATGTCTATGGCTGTGTCTCTGGGCCAAGGATGGCAAACTGCATTTTGGCAATCCATTCTGCAGTTGAGAGGACTGACTTTCTGAGTTACTCCATTCTCACTTTAAACATCCTTTCTTTTTGTGGTCTTACCAAACCCTTTAAATTTTTGTTTTGGAAATCAGGTGTAATATTAGTTTTCCTTCAGATATTGAAATTGTTAGTGATTAAACAACTCATGCACCGTGCAAACATAAAGTAGACTTAACATACCAGTGTGCATGAAGTTGCCAAATGTTTTTTTTTTTTTTTAATTTCAAAATTCAGTATGGTTTAATATTTGCAAAGTGCCTTGAAGACAAAAAGAGTTCTAGGTTTCTGTAACAGATGTGTCCACTGTTTGTGCAAATCCAGTGCACAACTCTGGTTCCTGGTAAATTACCAATTCCAGTTCCGGGCAACATTTGGCTAACCTTTGCAAACAGAGTGCTGCATATGTGCTGTGTTTTGTCAGAACAGTGAGGATCAACAGAGAATGAGCTACAGTATGTGTTTCTCAAACAGTCTGACAAGTGACATCTTAGACTCTATCATTTGCTATTTTTAAATAATAATGAAATGGGAATGTCAGTGGAAGCTTATCCCCATGGTGACATTGAAAATGCGTTCAGAATTGTCATCCCTTTTGAGAAAATATTTCCATTTCAGTCGAGGTATTTCCAATATACGGGATTTCCTGAGCTGCTGAGGACTCTTTACCTCTCATTGACTAGGAAGGAACATGAAAGTTCAAGCCATTTTCAGGTGTGGCCCAAAGCCACTAAGCTCCATCTAGGTGAAAAGGAATAAGAATTATCCTTCTGGCTTTTTATTTAAAAAGTTAAAATTAATAATTCTCGATTCATAAACTTTTAAAATCCAGATTAGGAGTCTGTCACTGGTTAGCACTCAGTCCTACCTCCTCTAGACTGCAAGGTGAACAGGTTACTGGATTAGGCTGAGGCTGGGCTGAAAAAATGTTGAAAGCACATTCAGTAAGGAGTCTAACCATTCATAAATTCTTTATCAAATCCCGTACGGACATTTTCAATTGCATTCCTGATAGTCTTCCCAAAGGAATCAAGGCCTTGGCCATGTTTGCTTTCTCATCTCTTTGGCACTCTTTTCTGGTACCTCAGTACATGACTCTTTCCTCAGTCATGTGCCATTGATAGTTACATCTGCAAATGCAGACACACCTATAGTTTGACCATCTTATTTTAGTTATGGGAATCATAAACTACAGAATTCCCTCCTTAAAATAGCCACTTTTACAAGCCTAGGCTTAAGAAAGTTTCTGTTCATAAATAAGGAATGATGTAATTTCAGTAGTTAAAGCTAACATACTGCTACATCCATCACCACATGCTTCACTGTGCAGGAATTGGGAGGGCGAGAATCAAAGGAAGTTAGCCACTATGAGCTTCAAAACAATCCAAGGGGAAGTGCTTCTTCATATAACATGCATTTAATCTGTACAATTCCTAGCCCAAGGATATTATGCATGCTAAAATTATACCCGGTTTCAAAAAGATACTGAAAAAATTCTGGAAGAGAAATCTAGTAAGTGTTATTAAGTGCAAACTGAATAACCAGTTGCTGAAGGCTAGTGAAGTACTTTGAGGAGGTATCACTATATGCTTTCTCTATTTCTTTACTTTTTCCCAGACATTTACTATTATCCACTATCATCCTGCAATCCTATCCTATTATCCTATATCACCTAATACTGGGCTAGATGGTTCCTTGATCCGACTCCAGGACAGACACTTGCATGTTATGCTGTTTGAATGTATGTACATGTAAAATCATTGTCTGCATTAGCTTTTGGTGCAGGGAGAACCTCAAACCAGAGGTGTTAGAGAAGGATAACAGTAAATTAAAATAAAATTAATAAATTCTAGTGCAATAAACAAATGTGTTTTCCTCAAAGGTTTGTGGGCCACTTCTAGCCATTTCTCCTCACAGAGTTCTTTTCATGCCAGTTGCCTCCTTCAAGCTTGTAAAGATGTTCTTATCTTCATAATTTTCCAGTGTTGGATCCAAAGCAGCAGCAAAAGTAGCAGGGCTTCATGGACAGCACCTGCATTTTATTGAATGCCTTGGCAGCTCTTAAATAGGGCCAGGAAAATGTTTTATTCAAGCTCCCTGAAAAACCCTGACAAGTTAAACAAAAATCTGATCTCATCTAAAAAATTTTTTTCAGGACCTGACTTCCATTCCTCCCTGCAGAACCACCTATTTCCTCCTTGCCAGGAGGAAATAGGCAAACCACCTCCTCCCTGGGAGGTGTGGCGGAAATATGCTCTTAGCAGCAGCAGATCGTACCATCAGCGGCACCTGCTCTGCTCCGTTGGCTCATGTCTTGCGAGGCCGAAGCCAAGACCGTTCCTCGCCCACCTGCTTCGGGGAGAAGGGGAATAGCAGAGCGCGGTACCTGCTGACTCCTGGGCACGTTGATTCAAGGCCTAGGTCACGCAGAGGTAGGGCTGGTAGTTCCCTCTCAATATGCGCCTGGCCAGGGATGTAGTATAATCACAGTCTAATCTGCTGAGAGTAACCAGTCAGTTTAAAAAAGATAGTCATTCAGTTATCAGAGATTTAGTTGCATCCTTTTGGGGAAAAAAGGAAAACAAACCTATAACACTGAGTAGCATCTAAACCACTGGGGCTTTTAGGGAAATTAAGAAGCAAAACACTGACTTGTACTGAAAATGGCAACCATCCAGTAGGCAGTTTTGGAACATCCTTTACGGTTCTTCAGCATAGACGGAGAAAAGCTGAAAACTAGCTATGGAAAATGCAGCTTTTTCTGTTCCTGCTAGAGGATTTTCTTTCACAGTATCTTGTCAAACACGCTTTCTGTTTCTGAAAAAGGGGTTAAAGTTTCCTGGTCTCCATTCAGACACAGAAGTTTATGAAATAGGGGGATCATAGGAAGGAAAGATGAGAGAGATCTATTAGGTTATTTTGTGCATCCCTTTGCCAAGGCTGGATTGCTCCCTAAAGTATATACCAGAGTGCTTTGTCTAGCCCAGTTTTAAATGACTCAAGAAACTAGGCTTTCACCACTTCCCATGGGAGGCTATTCTGCAGTCTAATAGACCTCGCTGCTAGGAAAGGCTTTTTTCCCTAACTGTCAGCCTTTTCTTTCCTTAAATTCATCCCATTTGTCCTAGTTATATTCTCTTTGAGTAGCTTAAAATTCCTTTTCCCGCTTAGAGTTGAAATCCTTCCAATGCTAGACAGTTGTAAGCCTACTCTTTCCCCATTTGGCTATATTAAAGGTCACTTAAAACTAGAAAGGTGATTGTGGTGATGGTAGAGAAGTGGCTTCCAATCCTCAAACAGTTAACTTCATCTTGTGAGATTTTCAGCAAGCTACTGAGACCCTGATTTTATTCCCAAAGAAATAAATAGGGTTTTCCCATTGATTTTAACTGACGCAAGATGGGTAATGTAAGTTCTAATATTAACATGAAGCTGACAAGCGCTAGATGAGCACAAGATATTCCCAGCATAGATCCAACTCAGTCCTTGGTTCCTCTGCTCCTAGTTTCTCGCCTAGAAAAAACAAAATGAAAAAAAATAAATAAATAGTTTTATGTGCTCTTTTTCTATTTTGGTTTCCTCGTTACCATTTGACTTTCTGAAAGGGCCTAAAAAGAGAAACGAGCACACCATCTCATAAAAGTCTGTGAATGCTTTTTTTAAGAACTTCAGAATTCACTGAGATTCATGTAGAAGGAGAAAGTATTATCCCTATTAACCTTTCCTCCTAAGGAATGCCAGTGAAGAAAGAAGCCATGCAGGGAAAACCAGATTAAATATGCTTTAGGGTGAAATTCATGCACCATGTAATTCCCTTTTAAGCTCTATATTGCTGGTCCTCTGCACTGGGGTGAATTTTGCCCTAAGGCCTTCTCTATTAGCAGAAGTTAGTTACACTGGTTTGTCCAAAGTCAGTTCTGAAACAGACACATTTAAACCTACACAAAGCCTTATGTAGACATATTTGGACTTAACAGTTTCAAGTTACATTATGCTGACTTTAAATGCTCCTTTAAACTGAAAATAAGAGTGTCATGCAGGGTTTTGCACCACTTTGAATCTAAGCCTTAAGTTACATGGGTATGACTTACCCTTGTAGATACTGCCTTAGCTGGCAATTTTGAGAATAGGAAAGATCTCTTATCTCACCTCACCTGAAAGCAAATGTCATATATGGGTTTAATAAAAAGAAGCTTTATGAAAGATTTTATGACCAGAATCTTCACCCCCATCAGCTTGAGCCAGTCTTTACAGCATTTGTTTTTGATCCTTTCCAAAAAATGAGCAATGTGTCCCATTTCAGGTTTACAGGAAGCTCCTGATTCTCATTCTGGTTACCCTGTGTATATCTGAAGTCATTTCACAGGCTTCAGTCATATATAGAGAGACCAAAACACATCATTTATTGCATAAATGAAGCTAGTTTTTCCCAGTTTTCTTTTGGTTCCATTTTCTATGGAGTAGTCAAGGATTTATTCAAAATCATGTGATCCCTAAAATAATCATTATTCCCTATATTATGGCTAGTATTATATCCCATGCACTTTCACTTACAGGCATGTCTGTCAAAGGGACCATTTTTCAGCCTCACAGCTCCCATGGCTCTGTCACTTTCTTACTTACAGAGGCCCAAAATGGAAACTATTTTTCTTTTCATTATGAGCTGTCACTTTTTCATCTTGGCACTACGATGATAGACTTCCATTCATCTTCTATATTACCTTTCCTGAAGCCTCTGACACAGACTGACACAATGCAAAACGCAAGAGATCTCGGAGCATACATTGGCAATTTCTGGGAAAGGCACTTGCTTGTCTTGGTTTGTTGTTTTAAATATATATTGAAAATGCCAAACTGTATGGCGGGCTGGAAATGTTAGCAGGGGATTCTCTGTTTGTTATGATCATTACAAAGAAACACTCACATCTTGAATAAGAGCAGCTGGATTCAATGTGGGAGAGAACGTGCTGTTGCCTTCACCTTTTCTAAGGGCAATAGGGAAAAGTTTGCCACAGATCAATGTTGATGTACGAGGATAAAAGGAACACGGTCAGCAAGCCTTCATGCAGCGCTGCACATTGTAACAACCAAGCCATCACCACATGGTGAGTCCAGTGGAAACACTAGGAAGTGCCTGCTTACGCTCTGGTAAAGTGACTGAGTTATTTTGAAAAAAGGGAACAATTTCAGTCAACCTCGGAGTGAAAAAATCAGGCACCCATTCACATTCAGTGAGATTATGTGAAGCCTGTGCACAGTCTTTCTAGCATTTGCATTGCATTCATGACCGCGATTTCCAAGCAGCTGGTGTAAAAGACAGTATAGGAACCCATATGAATGGTGCTCTAAAGTACACATTCTCCTCTGTATTGTTTTTGCATGTCAGCCTTCAAATCCATCCAAATCCTGGAACAATTTCTATTTTTGCTTCCTTAAGTAAAGCCAATGAACAGGCCCCGGAAAGCACGAAGGCACAACTCTATCTCTCTATACCCTCAAGATCACATCCTAGCCTGTGAAATCATTCCAATAGGAATCAGACTTAAGACTGCTCCGCTCGTCCTGGAAGCCAGAGAGCACTCTCTGGGGTGCAAACCTTTTGCAAAGTAGGTCCTGCTTATGAAAAGCTGTACCGTCAGCTGGCTTAAATTGTCTCTTCACATGTCTATACTTCCCTTGAAAATTTTCAAAAGTCCAAAAATGTTAAAAACTAATAATCTAGAGGCATAATTGAATACGCACATACTTTTACTAACAGATATTTATCTAACAGTTCTTAAAAATCTCCAGTGATGGAGACTCCACAACTTTACTAGGTAATCTGCAGCAGTGCTTCACTGTCTCTGCAATTAGGAAACTTAATCTTACTGAAACTTAAGCTCATTATTTCTACTCCATGGTTATGAAGAACAAAGCCTCCCTTTCCCCTTTGCAACAGCTTTTCATGTACTTGGAGATTGTTATCATGTTCCTATCAATCATCTCCCTTTTTTAAGCCAAACAACTCTAAATCTTTCAATCTTTTCTCATAGGTCATGTTTTCCAGACCTCCGATCACTCTTGTTGCAATCCCTTGGACTCCCTCCAGCTGGCTTACAGCTTTCTTGAACATAATATTTCAGCACAGAACACAACAACAGCAAGTAGAGTAGAAGAATGACTTCATGCGTTTTTTAAACTACATTGAAGTCTGATGATCACCCTTTTTCATTAGTTTATGAGCACATGATACTGTTACTACGTTCTTGGCTTTTAATCCATCGCAATTTAGAGACCCCTTTCTGAAGAACAGATAGTTAACTTGCTGTTCCTCTCTAAGTAATTTTGGTTATTCCTGCCCAAGACTACTAATTTTTAGCTGTCCCTGTTGCATTTCAATTTGTGAAACTGATTCCAAAGATTAGAACCACTGTTAATTCTAGCCTTGACCCCAATGTGCTTGAATCCAGCTTTGAATCCCATCCAGCTTTGCATCATTCTCAAATTTATTAGGCATATCCAAATCATTCTTGATAATTTAGAATATAACCAAGCCATCCTGAAGTCTCCTTCAGAAACTTATACTATGTACTCTTTCATTTGGAAAGTAAACCATTGAGAACTATTCCCTTGGTACAGTTATCCAGCTGGATTTATTATTTGTTTATTTATTTTAGGAGAAGTTTCCTTAGAAAAAGGTTCTCTAGTTTGTTTGTGAGAATGCCATGTGAGATAGTGTTAAAAGTTTTTTTAAAGTCTAGATATATGACATCCACTGCTTCCCTTCTATCTGCAAGGTCTATTACCCTATCCAAAAAAAAAAAAAAAGTTATATTGCCTTGTTACAATTGACTCTTGATAAATTCTTGTTGACTGTTACTCATTAATGAAAAAGTGCTATACAACAGATGGAACAATTAGAATAGTTTTTATTTATTTTGCTTTATTTTAATTATGAATATTTGAATGTTGTAGTGACAAGGAGCTCCAATTACGGATTCATATTCTTGTATGTTTGAGAATGTCCAAGCATGGATTTGAGAGGAGGTTCCTGCACACCATTAAATTAATAAAAAGTAAACTGACAGCAGTGTGATCAAAGTAGATTCTTTTAAGGAAATAGCTGCTGTAAAGTGGTATTTTTGCACTGGCTTTAGAGGATTGTGGTAGTAGATGTTCTTACTCTTTTTTTTTTTTTTTTTGGAAGGTAAAAACATCAGATTTTCAAAATAATTTAAGAAAGACATAAGAATAGCTCAACAATAGCCATTCAGATAATCAAAATATAACTCCATATGAGTAAATGATTGGAGATGGATACTTCCTAGGACATTTAATGTGCAATACTGGGCATGTTTCTTGTCTGTCCTAAGCAAAATGCTAAATCATTTACCTCTTCTTTTTGGGATGGAGAAAATTGATATTCTAGTAACTACATTCCAGATAAATTTGATTTTCTACTGTATTCAAAACTAAATGACACAGATTTTGTTGAGCTTGATTATACAGGATATCATGTATCAGAAATACAGCAGTCTAATGGTTAAAATGTTTTCCCCAGAGAAAGATGCCCCAGGTATTAAGATCTCATGAGGGCAAGAATACTTACATTTGAAAGGGGGTTTGGCCCTTTCAAATACTTGAGCTGAAGCCTTTCATTCATTAAATATGTTGATTAAGATTAATTACAGACAGTTTGTTGGGCTGGTAGACAAAGTTATGTATGCAAGTTTCTACCTCTTTCACAAATCCTTCTTTTGGCTAACAGGTCAATATATCAGCTTGCCTGCAATTATATTTTATAAATTACATGCTTTTACCCGGAGTTGCCAGAGGTGATTACTCTGTGCTAATCACCACATAAGAAGCTTACATTTTATATAGGTGGGCTTACAAATGGATGACTGCACCTGGAAACTGAAGAGTAGAAGAAAAGGAGGTTGAAAAGGGCCAGAGAATATCAGGTATAAATCTGACCGTTATTGGAAGTTTTACTGAATACCCTCAATGTAAAAGAATAAGAGTAAGTTACATCTCAGAATATGCCAAAGAAATGTGAAGACTCTTGTGATCTTTGAATTAATGAAATTTTTAGAGAGATTAATTTCACAGTAGAATTGAGAAACTTTGGAAAGAAACTTTGGATCCCCTGTAACAGAACTTAGTGCATGAGTGGGTGAATGTATTTCAGAGAATTCATTTAATCTCCAATGGGAGATCAGCTTACAATAGAAATCAAATACCAGAAACCGAGACAAGAGTCGTGGAGTACTCTGACCTAAAAGTAGAAAAAAAATGAAAATTTATCAAGTTAAAGAGAATATCTAGACAAAAAAATCAAGTTTAGGAGAGAAAACAAGAGAATGATATAAAATGAGAGCAATATGTGAAACATATGAATGGAAAAGAGCAAAAATTCTGCATAAGAGTCTGAAAAATGCAATAAGAATTTGTTGGAAGCATCATGAAGGATTACATACGGCAGGGATACTAAATGAGGGCTAAACTGAGTTCAGCCTTTTGGATGGAGCTATTATATCTATAGAGATTAAAAATATTTTGCCTAAGTCCACAGACAAAGACTGTAAATACCTAAAAGGAGGGCAGAGCGTCCGTTATGCACAGAGAAGGGTAGGAGCCCTTGAGAACGTAGGGCTTTGAACAGAAAATGAACTGCTCTTGGCTATAGGGTTTGCAGGTTAATATAGCTATTGAAGAAAATTGGTCACACTGAGTACAGATAAGTGAAATTTGTATAAACTCTGAGGAATCATGTCTCCTGGGGTGATGGCATGTGAACTAAATGTGAAAGCTAAACAATATTTCAGAAAGATAAAATTTTTGATTGCCTTTGGAAATGAGATGGGAAGCACTCCTTAGACAGGAATGAAAGAGGTATCTGAGAGAGGGAAAAGAAGCCAAGGAGGCAGCTGGCATGGGAGTGCAGAGGAGAAGGCAACAACAGTGACACATATTTCAGTATGTGGAGGATGTCTACTGTGCAGTTCAAAGTGTAACTGCGGTTTGACTACGCTGGTTGCAGCAGACCATAGCCAAAGCAGGTCCAGGAACATACCCAAATTCTCAGACAGGTTTTGCAACCAGTACCGAAAACTGCCATGAAGACAACCGAGGTCCTTTAAAGCCATTCAGGGGTGAGAGCTCTAAGCACACACTGTTGGCCATGATGTACAGATATGCTACACTACCCTGTATAAAGAATATTAGCTTATGCTGCTCAAGCTCATACTTCGGGCTTTGGAAGAGTTTGTCATAAGAAACAAAACTTTCCCAGCTTTGCCCTTCCAGAAAGAAATTCTCAATTAAATAATTAAATACAGAAAAGTAGGTAGATTGGATACTGACTTCCTGGAGACGTAGAACATCTTTGGAAGCAGATGTGAAATTCTACTTTATCTTTCCTTATCGAGTTCACTTTTATTAGAGTTGATTAAATTTTGATTAAATGTGAGTGCTGTACAGCTTCACTGTATTGTTACATCAACACGTGAACTGACAGTTGTACCAACTTTGACATGTACCTTAAAAATCAATTAAAGGATGAAAAAGAAAAGGTAATATATGCTATTATCAGAAGTTCATTTTTGCATGGATTGAAAAGTTGCCAAGTTTAAGGAATGACTAAATCATAAGTCTTTTTGAGTTTGGTCATTGGCTTCAAGGAGAAAAAGATCATAGCTTCTGTATTTTTATACTGTACCTCCTTAAGACTTGTTTTCTTATATTTTGCAGTACATAAGCACATTTTTTTTATCATACATCTCTTTATTTGACTATTTGCTCCAAATGTGATTTTCCAAGCTGCTGAAACACCACCCAGCAATTACTTTCTCCATTTGATTTCCGGAGCATCTGAGAACTCCCACATTTCCTTAACTCAGGTTGTTCTGAATAGCTGCTGAGCTCAGTGATGTTCCTGGCAGACCTGGTGCTCTGATTATGCAGGTCAAGAACCTGGATGAATCATTCTACAGCTTCTGTCCATCTGTCTACCAAGATTTTCTCAAGTGGAGAATAGAAGAGAAGAGCAGTATGTCAAGGTGTGGCTAGGATATACCCCAAGCTATAAAAAACAGGAAGCACTTATTTTCCACTCAGTCTGCCTTGTCATCTATGGGCAAATTATCTTCTTATCTATTTATAAAACATAAAGACATAAAATGTCATTGCTTAAAAAATATGAGCTGCAGTTTTTAGCACGTCTATTGAGATTGGCATGATATTTTCCATTTTACATATATAATTCCTGTGAGCTGGACTCAAATCACTGATTTATTTTTTGCAGGCCACTGATCCACCATGACAGGACAAAAGATAATTACCTCTTCCTTGCTTGGCTTCCTACAGTCTCAATGAATGACTATTGGTTTTGATTTTACACGCAGTCATCAGATCCAATATCCATAGTCCTTTTCATTTGTTCACGTATAGGATAGACAAAAACTAGCTTGATACAGCACTCAAAAGCATGAGTCAGGCTCTGTATTCCATAGTAAGGAGAAATACAGCCTTACTGGGGATGGAAAGAGCCAACGCGCCAAAGCCAGCGCTGGTCAGCAGAGCATGGGGATTATTACTGGCCATCCATCTACATTGTTAAATCCGTCTCTACTTTAGGAATTAATAGCAAAGGAAATCCCCACCATCCTCACTTTTTTTAAAGTAAACGTCTGATTTTTTGTCACTTAGATTCAATGGTTAAATATACTGTTAAAAACATAGAAAAGTCAAAAAAATCTGGACACATACACACACTCACACGAGCCTACAAACACACATATAAATATGTTATAGATTTTTTCAGTAGTATGCTTTTTTTCCCCGCTAATCATCTGTTGAAAACTCAGTGGCATAGCTTATTTTTACCTAGGTATCTCAGATAAGCGTTATTTAGAGAGTTAGATGCTTTGACTTGCTGGAAATTATCCCAGTTAGTACATCTAAACATCTGAGATTAGAGTTATTTGTGATTTTGTTCTTTTTAGAAGATAAGGAAATTGTTTTGGGGGAGGGAGGCAGGGAAGAGGTACTGAGATGTCCAGCCCCATTCATTCCTGGTTAGGGAAGAACCGAGAACCAGAACAGTAATTTTCTCACTCCATTTTTGACACTTCTATTACTACAGACCTTTTCTGAAATCCATTTAAATCATTTTTATGCCACTTTGGCAGCATAGATAGGCCCCTGAAGAATATGGAAGAAGCAACTGGAGAACATTCCTTGAGCAAAGAGTTTCCATGATCACTGGAAACAACTGAACAGTTACAGGTTGCGCTATTGTTAACCTCATCTCTGGAGAAGGTAAGAGAACATGCCAAGAGCTGATCAGTTACCACAGAACTAGGACAATTCTCATTTCTCAGGACTCTTGGAGTATGAAAGAGAGTAGGCCTAAGTCTAACCTAATGTTTGCCAGCGTCTGAGAAATAAAGGAATTCTGGGATAGAAATGGTCAAGCTGATGTGAGTTCAGCCCCCATAACCTTAATTCAGTTTTGCCCAGTGTTCAGCAATTAAGTAACATAACAGTAAATTGGATTGTTCCTCCCTTTGCAATGAAAAAGTAAAGTCCTGGTCTCTATTCTGTTGCAATGACAAAAGCAGAATGCTCTTTGCTATTGGTACAGCTGCATTGGTAGAGCTATAGTGGTAGCAGCAGTACTAGTAAGGATGCACCTTGTAACAGAAGAGCTTATTTCCTTTTCTTCTATGACCAGAGGAGGCTGTAAAACAATAATACACGTGAAAGTGAACTTGTTTTCTTTTAAGAGTCAAAGGAAGGAGGTGGGGGAAGGACTCTTCTAGCAAACCACAGGTCCAAGAGGTAAGGCAGGAAACCAGGCTGGGAGCAAGATCAAAGGATACCTTGGAAGGACCAAAAGAACCTGTCCTCCAAGCAGTCAAGAAATTGAAGCTGACACAAAGTCAGTTAAATAAAGTGCAGAGCTCATCTGCTGTCTGCAGTAAAGGGTAGTCACTGCTGTATTTCCACTTGTAAATAAATCTGTGTGTGTAACACAGAAATAGAAACAAGTATAAAAAGTACCCTGTCACTATAAATAAAACTCACTGCTTCACACAAGGAACTGTATTTGTATCACAGAGACTCCCAGGTCAGCTTTAGCTGATGGACCACTGTAATCTTATTCCAAAAAACAGCAGAAAGAGGGACATGTTAACATGAAAGGGAAGGAACATGTTCTGTTGCTAACAAGAACATCTCCAAAAACCATAAATGAAAATCTTCTTTATTATTTGTGTGTCTGAATATCGTCACCAAGATATGCTAGAGGCTGTATAAACCCACTATTCTAGCCCAAATGGTGAAACAGCTGAATGCATAAGACACATAAAGGGGAATAGAGAAACAGAGAAATGAAGTGACTAATCTGGAAATTATAGTGAATTAAATCAAAATATCAGGGCTAGAAGACAGTTTTCCAGAACCTAAGAGATATTCAATGCACCATTGTGATTTTTTTTTTCTTTTCCTTTGTACAAAAAAGCCCATAGGAATAGAAAGACAAACAAAGAAAGCAGAATTACCTTTTGCAGTTTCTGTCTATGTGTGACTATTTTCCTGTTAGAGAAATATACCATATAAGTATCTGGCTGATATAATTTAGTGATGATCCATGTAAGTAGATTCTGACTCCTAAAACATCTTCATAACTTATTTTAGAGGGAAGAGATAAGAATAAGTGAGATAGCACGCAAATAGATCTTTTTTTGGAACAGAACATACCTCAGCTTCATCCACGAAACCTGACGATTGTCGGTGTTTCTTCATAAACTCTGCAAAACAGTTTGAAAATAATTCCTCATACCACATTTCACTTCCAGAGAATGAATTCCTATCTATCCCCTGAGCAGGCACAGCACCAGCAGAACCAGGATGTTCCTCCTGAACAGCTCCTCGCTGATGTACTCTAACCCGGACAAGACAGAACAGCCTATAAGGATGAGAAAACAATTCAGCCCTTTCACATCCTTGATCTGGCTCTGCTATCCTATTTAGGACTGTGTGTGGTAGCTTCGGTGCTGGGAGTATCTGTCCATGAAGAACAGGAATGCTGCCTTAAGCCCATTTCACTGGAGCCAGCAAACAGCCGTCAGATAGCAATGGTGTTTGGTAACTATAGGTACCTTTGCCTTAAATTTCCATCCTAAAAGCCCTCTTGCTTGCCATCTGATGAAATGCCATACTTGCCTTGCAGTTTCTCCAGGCACAGGAAACCTGTGTCTCCCCTCAGCCAAAAATGCCTGGGGATCTGGATAGCTTGCTGACCACTTCACAGAAAACTCTGTCTGGATGCAGAGCCTAGATCTGACTGCTCTAATCTAGATTTGAAAATTATGTGTCTAAGTGGGAGCTAGTTACCCTCTCAGTTTCCATTTAATGTTAATGTAGAAAAGTAGGAACTTCTAGGGAAAAATTTATTCTTGTCCTCATGCACACAGCTAATATAAGGTCATATGAGTTGCATCTAGAAAGTCCCTTTGCTTTCCATTGACTATAATGGTAGTCCTTCTATTTAGTTCAGCTCTCAGTGCCTACATTGTAAGTGTTTTCAGTTGGGTGAGATGACTCAGCTTTGACAAATTTTGCTAAGGAGCCCATTCTAGTCAACATTCTCAGAGGAAGTTGAAGTGTGGATGGTGACCACTTTTTTATAGCATCTTAGAAAAGGTAACTTCTACTTTTTCTTGATGATTGCATTGAAATTCGCCTCTCTGTTTGTCACTAGATGGCCTGTGCGGGAGGAGGGGAGAAAACGCTATCTTATTGAAAATATATCTTCCTCTGAAAGAGAATCCAAACTCAACTGGGCAAGGAAGTGAACAATATATTGCAGGGTGGCTTGGGCACCCCTAGAGGTGTGGAAACACATAGTATTAAAGTCTTTTCTTCAAACATTGTTTAGCATTATTTAATTGCTGGTGAAAATACAGAAGTTCACAGAGATGTCAGTACTGGAAATCACACCCATTCCTTCTTAATTTTCCATCTATATTATATCCGGAATCTAGGGCTGCGGTTCTAAAAGTTAAAATGCTCCTTTCACTTGTCCGGTTCTAAAAGAAGAGAATCCATCTCACTTAATGTGAAGTCTTTATACATAAGTGAATAAATGGAGATTTAGTCAATACAGTTGGTAGAGATTAGAGTACAGGTCAGGTGACCAAGGGTAGGTTTTCAGTCGAAGATGAGATGAAGAACTCCCTAAACTACATAGTGAGTGCTGAGCATGGAGAACTTATGGAGATTTGTTCAGATATAGACACCTATACTGTGGAAACACATATTTAATCAGATTAATCCTATCCTTCATTGTGCAGAGCTAGCTGCTGAACCTCCCTCTTTTTAGGGATAGACTGAATCATTCTCTGGAGGTGGCAGGGTCCACTTCTGCTGACTGTAAAAATAGATTCAGTGATGGTGAAGGCTTGGTATGTATCTCTTAGACTACTAAATTTAAGTGAGATGAAACATCCTCTTATTAAACCAGGTCCTTTGACCCAAGCCAGAGTTCTTTATTTTAGGAATTAACTTGGAAATTAATTAGAATAGTGTCCTTCATTTGATCCCTGAGTTTCATATTTCTGACCTAATTATCTATACTGCAAGATTTGTTCTTGTGCTTTTTCAGTATTTCAGCTTCAACTTCAACGGCATTTTAAATGTCAAACAATGGAAGAAAGAGAAAGTTCTTCTGTAACTGCAGATAAATTGAACTCAGCTTGGACTTGACTTTGAGAGAAAGAGCTAGATCCTTTGCTAACTGTTTAAATCAAACATACTACTTGGGTGATCTGAAATACGGTTGATTAGTTACAGTTGATCACAGTCGCAGATATAGATAGGTGTGTCCAGAGCAAAGTATCATGGCTGAAGCATCGACATTCGCACTGATCTAACATAGTGGCTATGCCAACCCATCCCGGAGAACCAGAGGTGATTTTTCTTTTGCAGTTTTCTGTTTTGCTTTTTTTTCTTGCTTTCATAAAGAAAGGAAAGAGTTTTGGGGGTAAATAGACTTCTCTGCCTGGCTGCAGACCAAAAGAGAGTATACAAAACAGGACTTACAGGCTATTAAGATGATAATTGCCTATAGAACTGCTAGAGCATGGCATCATTTCAGACTAGTCCACCTGAGAAATTCAACTTCACTAAGCCCGAAGAGTGACTGAAATAAATTAGGAGATCTGAAAGATTCAGAATTGCATCAAGCCTAGATGAGCAAGAGGAAGTGAATCAGATAAATACATTAATACACACATGGTGACGGATGAGGCAGATGACATTTTATGCTCCTTTAAACTGACTGATGAAGATCAGACAAATTAGAAATAGCTGTGGACAAGTTCAAGAACTTCTTCTAGGCGTGCACTGAAAGGGAATCTTAAGGAGAGGATATTCAAGCATATGGAGAGAAAGGAGAAAAGTGTTCCCGAAAGAAAATACTGTGGTGTGTTTGAGAAGTTTAGTGGGCCATTTGAGGCTGTTACAAGGTGAAATGAGACACAGTAATAACGTGGAAAGTCTAACTACAAGAATAAAGATAAGGACTTTTCAGCAAAGGGAATTAAATTTATACTTTAACATAAAAATGCTTTGAAAAAAAATAGTTTGTGAGAAGTTGTCAGAGAATAGCAAGCTATAGTAGAAAATAACAAGACTGTTGAATGAAAATACCTGGTCCAATCAGTGCCCTCTACAAAAGACAGCAATCTAACGAGAGGAACCATGACATTATTTGTCCTAGGTTCTAAGAGAAGTTTAGAGATATTGCTTACATTAAAAAAGGAAAAAAAAAAAAGAAAATAAAATAAGAAAAAAAAAGAGAAAGTCTTACTGGAAGGACGTTTTTATTACCGTTGGCTAGCTTTATAGATGGATACAAAGGCATAGCAAGTTCTAGTGACTTTCTTTGATTAGTGTGAATGTGGAATCCAGATGGCATTTCATACATAATCAAGTTAGGGTATTTTGGCTCTATTCCTGGCTAATCCAGAAGTTACGAATTTCTGCTGCATATCAGCTAGGAGGAAAAACATCCCAAAAGAGGGAGGGAAAATATTTAAGAAATATAATATTTACTTTGCTTGAAAACTTTATCACACCGGAAATTCTTTTTAAGGAATATACAGGAACTGTGCTTATATTTACCGCTGTGGTAAATTAAGTCTAGTGGTAACCAATCCAATCCGCCTAGAACTGTTTCTCCAGAATTTTCCACCTGAAACCTTTGGATTCATTCTATGAAAATTCTGATACTTTTTTCTTTTGTTTCCTTCCTTGTTAACAGCTTGAGGGGTCAGTTACTGTAGATTTGGAATATAAGCACTCAGGTGAATCAGTACTTTTCTGTATCTGGAGAGGTGGATTAACAGAACTCAGCGCTGCGCACAGAGAGTTAACCAGATCGTGAGTAGTGGCAGCAAAATAAATACCATACAGCAGCAGTTGTAGTACATGAGACATGGCCTGACTAGTCAGGCAGGAGAAAAGACACTGCAGCATCATGTCAGGAAGCAAACTCAAGGCATCGTTTTAGAGAAAAAACAAATGGGTGGCTACTTATTGAAAAATTGTCTCATTTTGTCTTTCTTTTGCTTCTTGAATTAAGATGTTCTCCTTATTCTAAAGGCCCACCTACTCTGAGATGTGTTTTGGTAACAATCTGCCCACCTGATTTTGTGTTTTCTTTGTTCTGCAGAGCACAAAACTCTTTTCAACTGATATTTACTCTTTAGATTTCGTTGATTAGAATCCACAGAATAATGGTGAACCAAATCTTCATCTGCATTTTACTGAATTGTAAGAAATTGATATTATTATAACAGGAAATGTCGCAGGGTACATTGAGGGCACTGGGACTGGCGGTGCCACAGAAGAATGCAGTGGCAATAGCTATGCAGATGATCGTATGCAGGTAATAGGCATTACCGCAGAATTTCCTACAGATAAAAATATAAAAGAGCACCATTTTGAATGCTGACATGTTTCTGAATATGTCCTTTAAAAAAAAACCTAATTTCCAGATCACTTGCCTGAGAATTAGGAGAGTAAGGAAAATTTCATTTACTGGGTAAATTAAAAAGTTGGAGGGGAAGGATTATGTTATGAATAGAGAAATGCATTCTTTTTTAAAATTAAAGATCACCCATTCCTCCCAACTGTTTGGGCTTTAAGAACTTTTGTTATGGTAAAACATTACTTTTTAAAAATATATATATTTTTACTTCATCCTCACAATGAGTCAATATTGAATTTCAAAAGCCATTAAAAAAAAATAACTTTGTCAAAAATTGTTTGATTTCTGTAGTACTTTATTTTTTGCTTCATTTATGGGCTGAAACTGTTAACTGAATTTATTTTGACTTCTTAAATAGCTCCAGCCTTCATAAGACTGTATTTCTTGAGAATGTGTTATTAACTAAAAATAATTTAAAAAAATCTACCTTTTCCATAAATTCTGCAGAGAAGAGTGGAGACACGGTGTGCTCAGAACTCCTGAAAAACGGGCATATGTTTTAGCTGTTTAAATACTGATGTAGATATCTAAATTCATGCACAAGTACAGGGAAATCCTGAACATAATCTTCTAAAGTTTTAGTTTCCTAATGTGCAAATCCAGATTAAGGAAATTTGCTGGTCTAAATATAACTGCGAGTGCCACGTGTCGTGTAATGCATGCATATTTATTTCATACTTTGTTTATCCTAGACATTAAATTTGGAACTTATTCTAGACAAAATAGGGATCTCTGGTTAAAATACTCTAAATGAGGCTGACAGCAACACTTACTGTAAAGTCCTCACCTAATTTTCATAATTTGGACAATTTTTAGGTTGAAATTAAATTTTTCCATGCTATGGCTCTGCCCATAGATATTTTCATGTCTATTTATGTGCAGGTATAACATGCATGTTGTTCCGATCAGATCTGATCAATTATATGTCTTTCCAAAACGACGTTAAGTGGACTCCACCAAGCAGGCCTCTCAGAACCCAGCAGTTGCAATAACCAAATATCTCACCTTGACCTAATGTACTTAAACATGCTCTGATCTGGATGCAGAGAAGAAAAAAAAGTTGAATAAAAGAGAGGGAAAAGACGAGAACATGAGAAGGCAGTTGACCTGGATCGGGAGAACAGGAAAAATGAAATTTTTCTGGGCTTCAGCATAAGCGAGTAGCAACGTAGGGAGACACACCGCTGCTCTGGGAACCTTAAGGAGACTTGGGGAAGGGCTGAGAAGGTGGAGAAAAGCAGCAAGTGGAGATTCCTCAAACAAGGGGGTTTTGACAGCAGAAAGGGAAGGACAGGATAGCTCAAAATAAGGTTGTGAGGGCACTAATGGTCCTGCCTGCCCCTACCGAGCCCCACCAGGACCCCCATGGCTCAGCAGACCCAGCCGAGCCCACCTGCCCCTAGGTGGGCACCCCCATGCCCGCGCCATGGGTCACCATCCCCCAGGTGGGCACCCCCATGCCTGCGCCATAGATCGCTGTCCCCCGGGCACTCCCCATGCCTGCACTGTGGGTTGCCATCCCCCAGGCACCCCCACACCTGCACCCTTCAAAATTAGATGGTATTTTTGACCTTGATCTCCTTGTGCCTCAGTATCCCCATCTATACACTACACAAAGCTTGCAAATCTTGTTGTGAAGATAAATACATTCATGCCTACAAAGCAGACAGATGGCACATTGATGAGAACTGCTGAAAAGCTTGGGAAGAAACAAATGATTCTGTCTTCAAATAAAAGTTGAATAATATGTAGTAAACATATCCCTTGCCTTATGAAGGAAAAAGAGGACATTTAATAAGTGTTCATCAAGCAAGTATTGCCCTTTTAGCACTGAGAATGACAATGGGGAATTATTAATGATGTACTAAAAAGGACACAATCGAAAAGTGGCCTGTCTTAATTATTTTGTGTGTGTGTGTGTGTGCTACTTATTTACAAATAGACTGAAGTCCAGACTCATATGTCTATTCATACCTGCAGCCTTAAAACAGTAAATGTGTTGACATTCGTATATTGTTCCAGATTTACAGAAATGACGACATCGTGTAATCTGACATGTGTGAAAGGCTTCTGTGATCTACTGAATACAGCAGGAACCAAAAAGATTGGGCTTACCTAAAAGTTCGGTAGCTCCTAACTTTTCCTCTCATTTGTTTTTTCATTTGTTGCTCCTCTCCCATGAAGAGTACATTATTTCTTAGAGGAACCCAAGAAACCTGTCCTCATATCAAGCCTTTATTCCCTGTGCAGTGAAATCATATTTGGATCAGTGGCAAAGTATTTTGTTGAGTTAATTAAAAGGGAAAAGGCCTTCTCCTTGGCCACAGTTTCAAGTCCTCACTGGGCCCACTGGAGCGTCCCGTAGCTTTGGAGAAACTTGCTCCTCAGCTTTAGTATTGACTTGCTAAGGCTGAAACACAGGCTGAACTCACATGATGGCTCTGCATCAGGATTTGAGCTGGCCAGCAGATCACCTGGGCGGCTTGAACAATTGCTTAGGTAAAAAATCGTTCTCACCTTACTCTGACGGAAAGGAACACAATGAATTGCCCCCACTCACTACAGCTCGTGTCTAAGAAAGCTGTTTTTCCTCAAGCATCTTCTGACCTTAACTGAAATGGCTAAAATTACTCAGGCATTTTGTATTTCATACATTAACTCTTGTCAGTTGTGTAGTACATACTCCTCAGTCTTTTTGAGCAGTGGAAAAATCATGTCGGCTTTCTATAGCCTCTGCTTTTTCTAACAATTGCTACATTATGAGCCTTGTCTGGGCTGAGAAAACAGCAGTTGAGTCACACAGAGATTAAATTATCTCTTGGGCTAATTTTATGTAGCACAAACACTCAGCCTTGTAATTACTTGGATATTTTGGATATGAAATACACCTGATCATATGTGAGCAAAACTGACCATTGTCATTGTTATAAGTAACCATTCCCTTCACAATGAGGAGTGGGGCAGACAGTAAATGCTCGTTTTTTGTATATGCATGGCTTGAAATTACTGCTAATGGGTTTCTTTGAAAGCTGCTACTGCTCCCCTCCTGTGCTCTTTCCAAGTTGTATTAAATCCTAAATTTGATGCACAATGACAATTCAGCCCAAATCAAAGTATGTGAACAGGGAAAGCAGCAGAACCTTTTCCTTTTGTTTCCCACCCTCCTCCTCTGAGGGGCTTGACATCTTGTCTGCTTTTCATTTCTGAACTGTTTTCTTTGACAGCACAACACTCTTTCTGTTTGTGGCTTTGGGTGTTTGTTTTATATTTGCCTCTTTTTTTCCCCCCTCCTTGAAATTAAACTATTTCTCAAATGTGATAATGCGTAGAGTCATGATGTAAATAGTTAATGATGCTGTTGCCTTTAGAGGATTTCTGTGGGTGTAATATCCCCAATCTCCATGCAACCAGACACTTGACTTGCACATTCCAAAGCCCTTCACAAAGGGCAATGCTGTTGCTTGTCTAAATAGTACATGATTACCTCGGTTAGTTTTGTGGCCGTGGTAATGTTCATTTTATGAGCTCAATCTGGTTCTGAGCCATCTGAACTTGAAACTCCAGATGCCTTATCCCCTAGTAGTACCAGCTCATATGCTGTGTACACATGTGTACAGCGCAGACTGCATTGGAAAGGCTCAGGTTCACTTTCAAAGTCACACTGTGCTCTTTTTAAAAGGGTATTTGCAAGCCTTACAAGCCTTACCGGGAAAGGTGTACGTGGGTGTGGGGAGTAAGGGTAGCTGTTAACAGAAGCTCTACACAGTCATGAAGAAACAGAGAGAGCACAATTTTGGTTAACAAAACTTCCTTTATTATAACAGGAAATTACCTTATTTTAACAATTCCTTTGTTCATCAAGGAAAAAGTGACTTCTTACATTATTGTCTCATTGTCACATGACACAGAAAACAACAAAGATAATGGTACATGGAACTAAAGCTGTCTTGAACTATTGCCTGTTTATTCACTAGAACAAAGGAGTAGGCGTTAGAGTTCCTTCATTTACCATAAGTGTGTCTTTGAGCTAGTCAACTCTACCTGCCTACTAACTTGGGGATAATAAAATACATACCTGCCCCACAGGGATGCTGAGATGCTTAATGAACTAATTAGTACTGTTTAGTGCTCTGACGGGAGGTGTTACCTGTACTGTTGTTGAAAGCAGGTGTAGCTAGCGCTCTATTGCTTTGGGGGGAAAAAAAGGAGAATTTGCACCTCATTCAGGAGTTTTTCCATTACATATATCTGTATAAATGCTGTGATGCATCAAAGCTATCACCAAAAGAGTCAGTGATGCTAAAGGGGAATAGAATTTGCCCGAAGAGTGTGGATGCAATCAAATTTTCAAGCATATGTTCTGTGCATATATTTAACCATGTATCAAAGTATTGTCACTCAGTCTTGAAATGTTACTGTTTTCTGCACAGACCTTAAGAACTACGTTTTTAATGGATTTTGCAAACCCTCAAACGTGGAGGACAGGAAAAGATACAGAAGGTCTGTGCTGGAGGCTGCAAGAGGAATTTAAGTATCTAGAAGATGAACATTCCCTCTGGAATTTGGTAAAGACCCTAAGGTCAATCCCTACTTCTTTTAAAATGTTATGGGATCTGTAATGGCAAAGGTCTCAGATTTATTCTTCAACTGAAAAATGAGGTCTCCAGTGGCATCTAACACCCAGTCACAATTTGCAAAATTCATTCAGTGTTCAGTCACCTACTAAATCATCAGCACCATTACAAACCTCTTCAATTTCTTTGCTCTTCTTTCACAATAGTGTACACAGAACCCCTTACTGATGTTGTTATTATTGTTGTTGTTATTACTGGGATAACTATCAGACTAGTACCAACGGTGGGATCTGGTTCATCTAACTTTAAATTTCTAATCTAAGTCATAGGCAGTGAAGATCTAGTCAACGAAGCGAATGAAGTCTAGGGCATTATTCAGCATTCCAAATGCAAGTGTCTGTTTTAAGGCAAAATGAATACTGTTCTAGACTTCATTGACTATTTTGATTAGTACGTTATTGATGATAAAGCAACTCTTTATCACTTGGTGAAATGTAGATTTGTGATATAGATGATTACAGTCTCACCCCAAAAGTGGCTGTCTTCCAGATCGAGAGGACATTCCGATTGGGTGAACATTTTTTACAGTGTAATCTGATGAATTTGAAATCTGAAGATGAGAACTTCAGAGATGCTGAGTGTTAGATTGATTCTGTTCCTGTGCCAGTCTGTGTTAGCCATAGATAACGCATGTAAAAAGCTGGTGAAAGAAAATCCCTTCTAAAGAGAAAATACAGTCCAAAGAGTAGTGTGTTTAGAGATATATTGTTTACATCTTTCTGTACTGCACGTGTCCCATGAGACATTCAGCTTAGCTGCAAATCCTTAAAATCATTTATGCACCTAACTTTCATTAAATCCTATGAGAACCAGGGGAATACTACTGAAGACTTGTCCCTTACTTCCTCTGTTGTTCAGACTATAATTAGCAAAATAACAGCTGAAACAGCGGGATGGCCTCACTTCTTACCTCATACACGTATATAGATATTTGAACTCAAATAATGTTATAAGAGGGCAGATGAATGCACCAGTTCCTCGTGGGGAACTCTTTTTTTTAAGCATAGAAACTAGAATGGCTTGAAACTAAGATGAGGCGAGCCCAGTTTGATCTCTAGAGGACATTCCCACTTACATAACCACAAAGAAGATGCTGGGTTGTTTCGGAAACAGCAGCCCAGACACATCCAGTCTAACCGCAGATGTTTAGCTGGGGAAGGATCACAACCATGCCCAGCTCCTTCTGCCCTCTCTGCCAGATGCACGTGATGTTCATCCAACATTTGAGTCGGCTGACTGCTGAGGAAGCCAGGGAGAGGTTGAGGGCCTCAGTTAAGTTCCCAGAGCCAGCTGGGATGACTCACAGCCCAGTAACTTGCAGACTAACTAATAACCGCACGAGCTTGGTTTCCGGTACAGGGTTAACATCATACAATAGCACGGCAAGTGATGACCATGTATGACCAAGGCCCACTTAGAGACTTTCTTGCATATTTTGGCTTGGTGAGAAGACTGATAGAAAACCCTCTGAGTGGGTCTGAGCAGAGTTAATCTCCCACATGTCTCAGATATTCTGGGGTATGATTGAAAGCACTTTTATAGACATGGATTTGTACAGATAAAGAAATGCATTGATTTCTGTGCCTTCCCCGCAATGTGGTGCGCTTCTTACCTGAGACCATTATCCAAAGTACTGTCTGCAATTAATCTTCCGGGCAGTGTGTAATCACCCAAGGTGTACAGGGCTGAGTTTCAACTAGATAATGATACAGAAGGGGGGCGCAGAGGAGAACATCAACTTACCGTTCGTTCGCTATGCCTATCAGAAAAGAGGCGCAAGCAAGACTATTTGGTGTCCACCGAGGTCAGGATATAAGACAGGGTAAAGGACAAAACAGAAGCCCTCTAGACTAAGTATTAAAAATGAGTGTATGTCTTTTCAATGTATTTGTACAGGAGAAAAAAAAAAGGTGAAACATTCCAGATGCTTGCCTGCAGTAAAGCATTTCTGGCTGTTAGTTCCAGTAGGTCATTACTGCATTAATTTGGTGTTTAATTAAATGCCTGTGCAACAGACCATTTATTTGTTATCTAATATTAGCTTTAGTTCTTATCAATTAAATGCTAGCTGAGGGCTTGATTCATTTACGTTTTATGTCCCCTTACACTCTATTTTTTATAAACAAAAAACAAGGACTTGGCGCAGAGGGAAGATTTACACACCCAAATTTCACAGTGCACATAATGCAATATGCTGAAGTGCTTAGGCAGAAGGTGCTGAAACAAAGAGAGTTTTTTTTTTTTTTTAAAGTAACTTAGGCATTTTGTTTTTAAAAAGCCAGTGAGGAACTAACTGAGCCATACTAAAACTGCTTTTTGGCATCTTAAGGACTGTTTCCAATGCCTGTCCTAAGCTGGATTGCACATGTCTGGTTTTCTTTTTGTTTTTTTTTTTTCAATTCCAGGTAAAACATATTACTCAGAAAAAATATGACTTTCCACTGGGACTTTTCTCAGGCTATCCATTCTCCTTGCTCTTTCCACAAAGCAAAAAAGGTTCTGCTATTTGCACAAAAGCGGAGTTGTACCTCAGACTCAGCTTACGCCTTGGGGGGATACTTATTTTCTTGCAAGGGGGTGAAAATTGCTAGTGTTGCTGTAAATGGCCAGAAGATTCAAATTTGATTGTGATTAGGATCTGGAATGCGTAACTGTCAGGGACTGCACAGTGGATAATAGATTGGAAAGATAAACCTTAGGAAGCTGGTAATTTCCCTAGTTTTAAAAAAGCGTCTAATATTGAAAAGTCACGCATGTTAGAGACTTCTTGTGTTAATTGTTGTTCATAATATTTTGCATAAAGTTTTTAAATCAAAAACAATACATTTTATGTAAAGTTTGCTTGGACTTTTTGTCTGTTATCATAACATATAAGTTCAACTTTTTGAAAAATGGCTGTGTTTTCAGCAGGAGCAGCAAGAATTTTCTGAAAATATGCTCTTTATGATAACAACTAAACATTTCCGATAACCTCATCAATACTTTCATAGAAAAGACTGAAAATCTCAAAGCTGCATGGCTGATCAGAAAATCCCAGAAAGGAAGAAATTGTGTGGACTTATTTTCTGGGTCATTTTGAAAATCTTGGACAAAATATTTCAGTTTTGGTGCCTTTCTGTCTAATTGTTGCCTGCTGCTCCCCTTCTCTTTCTCTTTCCCTAAAACAGAAGCCTCTTAAATAGATATGAAACCATACTGGTCTATTATAAAGTTGTGCAGTACCTGAAAACTGTAATAGGGTCAGTCTCATGGTGCACAGTATGTAGCACAGAGTTCATCTCACCTAACTTTGGTCATTAATAATGCAGATTTGTACAGATAAACTATTGACTGTAAAACAAGAACTTCCGGGGAGAGATTCTTCTGGTCAGTCATAGTCGTTTACTTCAGGATGGCAGGAACTGCGTTGTAAAGAACTGCATATTTCTCTCCCTTTACTCCAAAGGCAGTCTAGAGGACTAATTCAGATGTCTATACTTGGGTAGTAGAATCTCTAGAAAATCATCTCACTAAGCATTGAAAGTATAGTTACTATATCTGTGCTTGCAAAAATAAAGAAATTGAATCTCCTACATATGCAGCAGGACAATGGTATCTGCCTAATGACTCCAGATTGTCTTTGCGTACAGTGCAGAATCTCTTCAAACAGCCCTGGTCGATTTGGTTTGGAGGTTGGGCTCATCCCAATCTGCATCTGGAATTTAGGTGCGCGACACTTTGGGCAGCACAAGCTCTAGGATCGTGAATGTACAGGGTACTACTGACACTATGAAGCACACTCGTGAAATCACGCCCAGTGAGTAAATGGACTGGCCTGAAAACTTAGAAAAAATCTTACACTTCGCTTCTTACCTTGTCCACCACACTATTCTACATAACCTGTTAAGTCCTGAGCACTTGACAGTAATGGCCTATTAATTGGGTGAGAAAGATACTTTAGAAAAGCAATTATTAAATTTTATTATCAGACTGCACCCTCTCGTAGTAGAAACAGTTTTTACACACAGTTTAGAAGGTATGCTTTGATCTCTAATGCAATCTAAATGAATAGTAAGATCTATCTAGCTATCTTAGAGTCTCAAGGGTGGTGGCCTGTATTTTGGCTGTCTTTCTTCTGAGATAAACGTGGAACACAGTTTTAGAATTGAGTCTTTTCTGCTTCTCTTTCCTGCAAGTAACTCTTTGAATCTCTTCAAACGTGTGTTAAATTATACATCTGAAGCAAATTTTCTACGAATTTTATGAAATTCATCATTTTATGAATTTGAAAGTGATTTTCCTAGCAGGCATGGTAAAACTTGATGAAATCAGAGTGTTTCTCAGTGTTTCAGTGTGAATAAAGTCTTTATTTTGAAGTCCAATCACTAAAAATTATTTCTTACAGTATTTAAAACAGTCACTTAGGAGCTACATTTTGAAAAAAGAGCATAACTGAAATTCAAACTCTATTCTAGACATGGTCGTTTACTTTATATAATGGCTTACAATGACATGGCTAAGTACAAAATCATATATTGCAGTCTGAACATTAGAGAAATATGGATAAGGCAAAAGCTTTAAGCATGTAGATGACAGATTTATCCTTGACATTGTCATCATATTATTATTTTGGTTTCATGCAGCTGAATTCTTAAACTATTTGTATGAAAGCAGCTGATAAAACTAGCCTACAGTGCGTGTAAGGTAGTTTCTGGATATGGTTTGCACACATATATGGTTGCATAGAAGTTAAAGAGCAAGCTCACGACTCAGCACAAGATCTGACCAGCACAAAGCACTTTTTGAGTTTCCATTAACATCAGTGAAGTTGAGAAGTAAGATCAGCCTTACGAAATAGATGTTAGTTAGGCTCTGCAGTATTGGAAGGCTCTCAAACACAGTAATACTGTGGGAATTACAGTGATCTATGTAGAATCGAATCGGATCAAATCGAATTGAATCAAATCAAATAGAATAGCAGTCTCACTGCAGAAAACAGCAGATGTTTACATGATTTGTTTCGCTGAGATCCAAAATCTGAGTCACAACAGCGACTGAGAAGCACCAAGCAAGGTCAAATCTTCTAGATCCTAATAGAGTTTTTATGAATACAGCCAGCACAATTAACAGCCCAACGGGCACCGTTCTGTCTGCTGAAAGATGACTTTGTGCGGCAGTTAACAAGGGACAAAAGATAGGAAGTCAACAAAGGGTACAGGGAAAAGATAGAGTACTCATCGAAATGGACTCACAAAGCAAAGGTGAGGTGGCATGCGGGATGGAAAAAGAGAGATTTGGGGTAATAAAAAAAGGTAGCTTTCTGGGTCTGAAAATTGTGGGGAACAGAGAGGAGGGATCAGAAGGAGAGGAGGAGGACAAGAAAAAGAGAAAGCACTAAAATCTCCCACACTACACAATACCAATGGAAAATAAGGTCATAAGTATAGAAAGTCAAAATGAACGACAAAAGGAAGCCTGAGCCCTCACTCTCTCCTCCAACACGAACTCACATAGAAGCACACAGAGTCACACCTGAGGAAAAGATAATACAGAGCACAGACAGCACAAAGACAACATTTCAATAGTAGAATGAGTGGGAGACCCAAAAAACAGGAAAAAAAAAAGAAGAAACTTTATAGAAGGAGCTGAATGCTCTGTATAAAAGCGGATGGAAAGAGTGAAAAAGCCCTTTACTTTGTCTGATGAAAGTCCCTAGTGAAACAGATGCAGTGAGGAACAGAATATATGCTCCAATTAAGGTCTGACATGAAAGCTTCAACACATCTCCCTTGTGAGCACATCCAAAAGGCAAGGTGAAAGCATTCTGGGGATGGAAGTTCAAGGGGGTCTGCTGTGTCGAATCTCATTAGGTCCAGATGGATATCAAACTGGTGCATGTTTTCAGAATTATCTGTGTCAAAAATGTTGACAATTCTATGAACTAGGGATCCTTTTGCTTCTGTGCTCTGAGTAAAATGTCACCTTTCTATCCCATTTGCTGTTTTTGCTATGGTCTTTTTTGTAAATCCTTGCTATGAGATGCTTAATCCAAGCCAAAGTTAATGTACTTTAAAACTCTATCTGTAAAATCTTGGTAGATTTCGGATACTAGATTTGCACTGTGAGAGTGGAGTTTAATGCTCACCTTGCATATCAACTTCTCAGCAAAACTTAGTGCTTGCTCTTCTCATAACTGATCTAAAGTAATTAGCTTACTTCCAAAAAAAAAAAAAAAAAAGCCTCATTTTTGTGAAAGAAGTGACTATGAAGAGACCCCACCCAAACATTAAATGAGAATGGAGATTTGGAATTCTCCAGGCAGAAGTGGAATTTAACTTCCATCAACTTCCAACAACTTTTAAGACTGATGGAAGTTTTACCATTAGTGTCAAGCAGTAGATGAAAGAAATTAGGCTTCATTTCTAACGTCAGAGAAATGAATAGCGAATAAAATAGTGTCAGTGAAAGGGTATTCGTTTTAAAACAAGAGAGCACAGAGAGAGAAATGAAACCTGAATGACTTGTATGTCACACGCTATTGACACAAAATTATGTTGCATTTTTTTTAGAGGGCTCTATTGGCCTTAATAGATCAGTCTTCACTGATGTACCCACATGATGTTTGTACCCTCAGGAAAGGGTAGCATGAATTGAGGCTTTAATCCTCACTCCATGCTCCAGAATCACTAAAAGTCCACATTTGAGAACCCAGACAGTTTAAATGTGAAGCAAATGAAAGGCAGATCAGCTCCATCCTCATTTTTCTTTATCGTCAGTGTTTTTTCTTTACAGAGGGGTGATGGAGCTGGGTATGGGAAAGGAGTTGTATAGATGAATACACCAAAGACTGAGTTATTCGGGTATCACTACTAATACCAGTCATGCTAACACATGTAAAACAAAATGGAAACAATGCTGATCTTTTCCTAGAAATCCATTTCAAAACTGCTCATCTCAGATCAGTCCAGTGTCTTACATAATAAAAGTGGCTGTAAAGAAAAAAAATTCTCACTCTGAATTAGGTTAACGTAAAAACAAACAAACAAACAAATGAATAAATAAATCCTAGGACTTTTTTATTTCTCCGGGACTCCTTCTACTAATGAAAAAATCACTATGCATTGCCAGAAACATTAATAGCTCTTTTCTCTCTCCTTCTCACTCTCCGTGCTCTCTGTGGCTCTGTTGTCCATTTCTCCTTCCCAACTGACTTATCACCAGAGCTTTATCAGCCCTGTTATTCAGAGAGCAGTGGCCCGTAAAAGGAAGATAACAAGTCCCAACTCCCAGCAAGCTTTTTCTTGTCAATGAGAGATTAAAAAAAAAATGGTCAGGGGCTATGCAATGATGTTTGCAGCCAACTTTACAAATTCTAATCCAGAGCATTTGAGAATTTTTCCCCCTTTCTAATCCCCTACAATATCTTGAATTTCTCCTTGTTAGACTTCATTTTGAAGAGGACAAAAAGGTGGCATAAGACTCAGAAAATGTATCATTAAAAGAGGTAGATTGGTCATATTTGTGTAGTCCCTGCATAAGCAGACTAAAAGGATTTCAAGTAAGCTCTAAAGTTAGGAATATGAAATATTCAGTTTGTCACTTTAATGTTTCCTTATATAAGCCACCAGGCAGACTCACAAGGAAGGAGGGGAAAATGAAAGTCACCAGGTTGGTTCACACCGCTGTCCCTTGGGCTTCTATGAACCCAAACCACTACATTTATGCTATTGGGAGAACAGTGATGTAAAGTCTCCTCAGTTTCATCCACCAACAAATAAGATAGGCTATCCCTTTTCTGATATCCTCCTTTGAAGTAATTCCTCTTCTACTTTTAAAACCTCTCCCATATGAAGTAATTCCTCTTCTACTTTTAAAACCCCTCCCATATCCGCTACATGGCAAGACACCCAGAATGCTTTGCCTGCCAAAAAAGTCCTTAAGAATTGTCATAGTTTGCAAGACTAAATTCAGACCAATCCCAGGCTGTAATTCACTGTCTTCTAAAACCCAGTGTAGGCATCACGCTGACTGCAGTGGGCTCCAGATAGGATCATTCGTTGGTAAATTTGCTAGAGAAAATTGCCTTTGAGTTTTATCCCTGCAAAGTATTCATATCTGGGTGCAAACATTGAGTTATCTTAATAAACAGTGAGTTATCTTGATAGAGATGTTTGATACACTGTTCCTAAGCAATCTTTCTGCTTAAAATCCGTGTACAAGGATATAGACACAAGAATGGTGTTTAACACCTCTCTTACAAAGACTGCCATAATCTACTAATCCTAGATTTCTGCAGTCAACTGACCTTAATAAACAAACATTGAAGAAAGGAGGAGAGGAGAGGAGAGGAGAGGAGAGGAGAGGAGAGGAGAGGAGAGGAGAGGAGAGGAGAGGAGAGGAGAGGAGAGGAGAGGAGAGGAGATTACTGGTTATTCTGCAGGTGAGACTAGAGAAGATTAGAAAAAGGAGAAAAAGATTTCAGTAAACATTATTTTTCATTTTATGAGATGCTCCTTTTACTGTCAGAATAACAAGGCTTTCACTTTGGCACTGGCAGAAGCTCAGAAGTATATCCTGACTCTTTCTAACTGCAAGAACTGACAAAAGTTGAGACTACACCTTCCTGCAAGTGCTGGCTCACACTGGCCAGCCATATATATGACTGGGCATGCATTTAAACAAAGATCTTACAATGTTTCACAAATCACCTTCTGATTTTGGCTGAAACATCAGTCGTTCATTGATTACAAGCTATTTTCTGTCAGTCCACAAAACATTCACCTAAATCATCAGTAAAACCCACCCATCCAGTTGACTTTTTCTACCGAAAGCTAGGGATTAAGACAGTAAGGATCAGCAGTGTGAGTCACTTGCTATAAAAGGAAACTTAATAAGAGTGTTCAATAAGCACATTATTTTGAAAAATTACTGTGAAATACTATCATGTGTTTGTGCAAGAATCATAAAAGCTAAATTGTGTTTCTATTCTCCTAATGCTGAACTAATCTTGTGCAAGTCAGAATGAAGATGAACACTGGCTAGCTATTTCACTGAGCCCCTAGGACTGAAGAATAAAGATATGTCTGTCTTGCATTCAGTATTAGTCATAGATCCAGAAGTGGCCTAAACAAAAACAAACCAAAAAAACACTTCCGGATTTTTAGCTCTGCATTTCGTAGCTGGATACTTTATCTTAGGCTAAGCTTAAACCAGAAATCCATAAGCAACAACAATTCAGATGAGGCACTGGGATTAGATGAAGATCTTTTATCTAAAAGTGTTAGCCACTATTTCTAGAGCTAAAGCACTGATCAGCTGACTGCAAACAAATTCTATGATAATATATAGAGGAAAATATTCTGTGCACCACTGATGTATCACCTTCCCCTCCCTGAGTGTCACATTTCCACATACTCAATATGTGTGGGTTACCAAAGCACCAACAAAATCAGGCCACACTCAGAACTTCAAGTGAGGCTGAATATACTCAAAATTGCACTGATGGCTCCTTTAGTGATTGATTGGCACCCACTCTTTGTCCAATCTTCCCAAGGGGAAAATAAGGACAAAGAGATATACAAAAAAGAAAATGAGAAAAGCAGAAGAGTGACAGAGATTCAGCTGGCAAGCTGGGGCTCTCGTAGCCAAGGATACAGCCCTAGGGTTGGATTAGCTTCATGGTCTAAATCAAATACCCATGCTGTCATGGAGGCACATGTTTTTGACTATCATGAACCATACGTAGAAAAGATGCTCAGGTGAAGCAACTTGTAAACAGTTATCTATGTCTGAGCCTTCTCACTGTTGATGGGCAGCAGAAGAAATATAATAAAGCCTTATTCTGTTTTATCTAGGAGTGGAATTACTGCAAGACTGTATTTTCAAAATATACTGGGTGAAATCCTGGATCCACTGAAGGCCGATTCAGCAAAGACACTTGCTTCTACATATTTGCTTTAAATTTCTATGAACAAAAATCATGATTAATTGTGGGAAGCGCAGGGAGAAACAATATGGGGAGCCAGTCTCAAACTGTGGTTTCATTTAAATGTAATAGTGACACCAGGCTCATTTGAGATTATATTACTGAAATAATCCAGTAATCAGAGTAATTACTTGAATGAAGAAGACAGTCTCAGACCCCTGCATATTATCAAATCCCTGTGCTACTTATTATGGAGTAAGAAACTTGAACCTTCTGTCATATTTTAAGTAAGCATCCTGCCATCAGCTATAATTTCTCATGTGCAGACTCCTTGGACTTCAGGTTACTAACCTCTCATCTGCTCTTTTCCACTCTCTCTATCTCTCTCTCTCTCTTATTTTGTTTTTTTAAACAAATCAACATTTTGTGTTGAAAAATAGTACGTTGGCAAGTTCTTTTGACCTGCTCAATGGGAAATATGTAGGATGGGGAATGGATTTCATTAGACTGCCTGTTAGAATCAAATTAAATGATGTCCAAAGCAACCAAAAACTTTCAACCACCTAGAGACAAAATCAAAGAAATACTCATCGTTGCTTTGGAAACATTTATTCATCTGTGATTGTTAAACACTGATGTAAAAGAAGAAGCTAAAACAATTACTGCAACCTTCATTCATCTTTTAGATCGGACTCCAGTAACCACTGTTCTTTGGAGCAAGTCCAGAACAAATCGGTTCAGATACTTCTGCCCAATACCCAACTCCTTCTCTGAGTAACAGGAGTTTGGGTTTTCACTACACTGAGCACTGGTAGATAAAAATACTCGAGGAAGAGAGCCAGGAGTCCCAAATTCTATTTCCACTTGTGCTATTGATTCATGTGAGAATTTGGGTCATCCTTTCCAAAGGGGGTACGTTGGTATTTAGCAGGCTAAATGGTTTCCTAATGGGGTTAATTAATACTCTGAGGAGGTATTTAGCTTTAGATTAAAAACTTTACATTTTGGTGTCTAATTTATGCCGCTGTGTCCACGTGCGCTCTGAGGGTAAGAGTCATTTACCAAGGGGTAGGCACCTAGTGACACTTTCAGACTCTCTTGCTGCCTTTCCAGAAGGGCACCTACCTCCTACATCTTTTGTCATTGGTGAAATGCACGTCTCAGATATTAAGGGATGTATGATGTGGCTCTAGGTGTCTATGCATAGGCAGCTGAATCTTCTTCCCAGTGTTTAATTAACCTGGCCTACAAATAGTTACACTAAGCCAGAATGTTGCCAGAAAACTCCTGCAAGGTTTAAAAAAGAAAAAAAAAAAGTGCTTTTCTCAATATTTCGCAGATGTAAGGACAGAAGAGCGAAGGTGAAACTCAGATTTTCGGGCGGGTCGTGTACAATGTCCAACCATGTTCTACCTGAAGTGACAGATGGTCACATAGTACTGAAATTCACAGAGTTACCCAGTTTGCACCAGAGCAGGTGTCTGGCTCCTTGTTCCTATGGTACTTTTGGCATCCAAGTGTGAAGAATTGCTATTGTGACATTATTTGAGGCTAACAGTTTTTCTCTAAAAAAATAAAATAAAATAAAGAAAACAGAACAAACGATTATCTCTTTATTGCTAAGATCATTTCAAAACTAAAATTATTGATTATTATATCATTTTTGGTGGCAGATAAGACGAATCTGGCCAGTCAGTAATTCAAAGTATTACCTTTTTTGCACAGAAATTTATTGTATTTCTGACAATGAAATACTCAGAGATCTACAGGGATCTATTAGGGGTTTATTGAAAAAAAATCCTTGGGGAGCAGGTCTGTGTAGAAGCTTGTTCTTTATGTAAGAAATCTCAGGATAGCAACAGTCTTACAACATTGTACTGGAAAATGTGTAAGGAACGCCTTACACTCCTACTGCTCAAAAGCTTCCTCTCAGAGTGGGAGGAAAGGAGAAATTTGATTTTTTTTTTTTTTTTTATTTTGAGTTTTTTGGGGAGAGGGAACACTGCTAGGAATGGAGCTGTGACCTATGAGTGGAACCTTTCAGGTCTTCCCTTCCCATTACCGGATCGGTGTTGTTTTAAAAAACAAAATATTCAAAAAAGTGCTGAAAGTGTATGCGTGTGAGAGACTCAGAACAGGAAATTTCCCCTAGTTAGGACACTCATTTTTAGGTTTATATTCCTTCTCCAGAGGTTGTTCCATGTTGTATCACATGGAACATCTCCAACTGGAGATAACGGAGCAATCAACCTCAGACATCTGCTAGTTTGTTAGCTGAGACAACCCAATGCTGCATGGGAACATGCCTTTCACAGTCCCAAGACAATGGCATGCCTAATAATATAAAGCTATCAGGTACTGAGGACTACTCCAAAATGTTCTTTTTCCTGAAAAAAGAATTTATATACATATAAAGAGAGAGAGAGAGATATGTATTTCTTATGACGAGAACTTCTCAGATGTTACAGTGGCATGTGCAGCTTAAGATTTTATAGGCTGAGATGCAAAAAAGGTTCCTAAGAACCATGCAATATTAACTACATAAATATTCTATTGCAGATTTGAGCAGAACATCATTATTTAAGTACATGAGCATTTGTCTAACCCTTACTTATCAAATCAATGTCCTATCTTCTTTCAGATCCATCTTCCTTTCCAGTTTTTAATATCCATTTTTTTAGCAGTAAAAGATAGATCTTAAATACCTGTAAAGTTAATAGTTTAATAACAAAATTGATAAGTACAGTCACTGTCAGTGAAGGACAACTGTTACAATTATCTCACTAATTTCATCATGCAAATATATTGTGTCTGGGGCAACATCTGAAAATCATTTAATACATTTAGGTATCATATTCACTATCAATAATATGAGTCTCCTGACATGATAGCTTGTATATCGAAGGAGAGAATAAAAATAACAAAGAAAAAGAGAAAAAGAGAAAAAGGAAAAAAAAGAAAAAATACAGGAAAAACTGAAATCTAGAAGAAAATAAACAGAACTGGAACCAAGACAATCAGATAGTCTTGACTTGTTAAAATTAATTTTAAAATTAGATGATGAAGAAAATTAATCCTAACCAACACGAATTTGAATGCTGTCAGATGGACGAAAGAGTGCCCTAGGTATATAAACAAGGGATGGTGATAAATAACAATGTAGCAAGCCAAGGGGAAAGTGTTTGTAAAAGGGATTTGTGTTTGGTGTACTCTTATTTGGCAGTCTCATTAATGATTTAGAAGAAGGTGTAAACACCACATTCATGATTTTAGGGACTGCTAATGCGCTATAAATGCTAATAAGGAAAGGAAAAAAAAAGGAGTTGTGTGTAGAGTCTGCTTCTCTGTGCCGCTGTGTGCTGGGCTAAATAACAACATCTTCATTTGTCCCGTTTCCGTAGATCTCCTCAGCTTCCTCAGGATCTGTGTGTTTCCTCAGAGCCTCTCTTAGGTTTCTTAAATTGCCCTTCTGTAATATTCCACGATCTCTCTTCTCTGATAATGAGATAATCACCAGCTGTAAATTATTTCCTATCTGGTTACTATCGAAGCATGTGGAGGACAGTCAAAATGGAGGGCTGGAAGTCCTGCTGCGGAAATGCAGGAGTCTGAGATGGAAGATATAGCATCTTCCACAGTCTTCAGAGAAGAAGCCAGGAAACATTTAGGGAGTACAGAGATAGCGCAATACACTGAACCATTTTGATCTCAGATTTGGACTTGAAAAACTGAACAATGGGTTCACCCCAGGCATTGCTTACTTTTCCATTACAGTTGTTTAATAGTTAAATATTTTCCTATGGAGGGAAGACTTCCCTGAATATACATCAACTTTCTTGTCTCTAAGGCCTACGGCTATCAAATTTATACAGCTGTTAAAAGCTTTTATTTGCCCTCAAAAAAGAGGAATTAATCCCAATTGCATCTTTCCTTTGGGTTGCCTTCTTTGCCCTTTTCCTTATTCCTTATTAATAATGGTTAGAGTTATTGTCATCTTTAACAGAGTCGCTGGGTTTTCGATACTTGCAAAATTGTTCATTGCATCGCACAACTGATAAACACTAAGGCTGCCTGAAACACGTTGCTCTGCCAGAATTACTGTTTCCTGACTGTTCATGAGATAGTTCAGCCCAGTGGTCATAGGTATATATCCTCAGAAGCAGGAGTTAAAATTAATCCTTAAAACAAAAGCTCTTTAAAAGGAATATGGATCAGAGATCACAGCCAAGGGCTGGGATGAGGGACAAAGGTAGAAGAACTTGATACTTCTGCCAGGTCACCTTAATGGGGCTGCAGATTTGTAGTCTATCACGGCTTGCTCAAAAGCACACTGAAGTCAATGGAAAGAGTCCAAGTAATGTTGGGAATTGTTTTTAGGTGCGAACTGAAGTGTTGGGGAAGGATAAAAATGGTACCTGGCTGCTTCTGCAACCTGAATGCTGTGCTTCCAGCTCCTAATGGCTTCTGCTTAGTCTAAACCTTATCTTAAAATAACAAATTCTCTACTCATCCAGCAGCTTGCTTTCTTTCTGAATGTGTTTTACCGCTCTAACTGCCTTCCACTAGGAGCTTTAAACTCCTGTCTCTAAACTGTTCTGCTTCTCTCTCTTGCCTAACTGAATGAAAACTACTTTTCTGTCTGTGCTGATTTATTTTCTCCTTTTAGCTGAAGTACTTATCTTCCTTTCTGCTTCTGTGCTAGCACTTCTTCTTGCCTGGCCCTTTTAATTATTTTCCAATCTTTCTACCTGAATCTTTACTTAGTTGTCTCCTGCAAAATTTTCTGACTGCCTCTGCCCAGATTCCTCAACTATTTCCCACTCGTTAATGCTACAGACTGCAATGTTTTCCCCTGCTCAGGTGTGACACTAACTCTGTTGTTTTGTTGACTGTCCAAACACCGCAAAACTGTTTTCAGCCTCCTGGGTGTCTATGCGTTTTTCCTCACATACACACAATATTGGGAATCCTTAGTAGGAATTTCCCAGCAGTGGAGAATATTATGTTAGTAGATGGTCTTTCCATGGATCAACTTTTTACTGAATTGCTTAAAGTCGAACTGGAGAAGCACTAGGGAGCGCACTACAGGCCACTACTCTGATTTTGAAAATACGTGTTGGTCTAGAGATGAAATAAAAGGCTTCTAGCATCTTTTATACTCCTAATTTACACAAACCTATGGTAAATACAACTGGCTGCTTCCATCTAGGTTACATCAAGAGAGAAATAATGCAAAAAGGTACCTTATGATATACCCTCTTCCTAAGCAAGAAATAAGATATGTTTGTTTGTTAGCATTCAATAATTTGTCTTAAACCTAATATACCCTTTAATTTGATAACTGAAGGAGATATAAGTGATTGAACATAGATATCACTGCTTCAAAAATAAAAAGCTCATTTTACTTGAGCTAAGGAACCATCTACTTCTAAGCCTTTTTGGTAAAGGGATTAAAAAAGACTGCTGAATAACTCTTGTTTAACTTGTGTGGAAGTATATTGTCTGATTTCTCTCCCTAGGTTGCTGTGAAGTTCAGGATTTAGTCAAGTGTTCATTTACCTGCTGGCTTATTTTTCAGGTTGTGTATAAAAAGTATTGCAGGTCCTGGATGGGAAGCTGGGTCACAGTTGTTCCATGCTGTTGCGTGGCTATATCAAATGGCAAACAACGAACCTGGACTTCCTTCAGGTCTGCACACGTAAGTCCTGCTGTTTGTGGGGTGGCCCATCTGAAGTGTCACTGGATGGCACTCTCAGAAGTGGAAATTGCTGGGACAGCGACATAAACTGAGGGTCTGCCTGGTCTTCATCCTGGTCAGCTGTGAGAGCAACAGATCTCCAGCGTGTCAGGGAACCGACTACGTCTGCCAGAGGAAAGGACTTATCTTACTCAACTACCACACTGTACAGCCTTCCTGAGGCTCGGCCAGGGATGCTGCATTGAAGATCTGGTGGGAGAATAGTCAAATGCCGAGCTACTGGGGGATCTGGGTACATGTCTCATGAGAGGGGAGGTATTTCCCATACCCTCTGTTCACCAGTGCTGGATGTAGGTTACTGACACCAGGACAACTAGACCAGCTTGTAGAGCACCCTGGAAAGGCCTTTAGGAAGCAGAGCTCCCCCAGGTAGGCTGGGGACAGCCACAGCCAGCTCAGAGGACAGAAATCAAGCAGTCTTCTTGCAGTGACAGCCAAACTTCCTCTTGTTCACTGGTAGTACTACCCACATTATCAGTGTTTTTCCTTCACCAAGGTATCCTCACCTTAATAGAGTCTTTTTTTTTTTTTTTTTAATGGGAATAAGCACTTACGTCTTTACAAGCTTTTAGCTGAGGATCTGTGTAGTCATCAGAAACCTCTCCCAGTGAAATAGGGAACCCTAATTACCAACTGGAAAAATGAATCACTGAGAGTTTAGGCATCCTGCTAAAGAAAATATGGCAAGTCAGTGACAGAGCCAATAACAAAACCTGGGAGTGGTGGTCACCTTCTCTGATAATATGAAACACTCCAGGAAAGGTTAAAGATTATATTTTATGGAGCAAGTTAGGACTAAGCTTTATATATTTAGGAAGAGCAGTTTAGGATGTGATGCCTAACACAGCAGGAAATTGAATTCAGTGGTTTTGGAGGTCCCTACCAAATTTTCCCTATGACAGGTCATTCCATTATTGCCCACTAAAGACTTTCTTATGCACCTTTCTCCGAAGCATCCTACACTTAACTCAGAGATTGGATATTGAACTAAATGGATCACTAGTTTGATCTATTATGTCAACTCTTACATTCTTAGAGATGCAAACAGTATGTAGGGTATAAGTTTTCCTCATCGTATACCAAGTCAAATAGAAGTGTATATACTTTCCGTGGTGAGAGAGCCCTGGCTCAGAGATAGGGGAAACTGTTAACTCTCACACCATTTGGTTCAAGAACTGAAGCAGAAGTTTACTTTGTAGAAGAAAGCCCCATGTAAACTGTAAATGCTGTTGGTCATATGACATCATGTATTCTTCCATGGGCAGAAGTCATTTTCTTCCGTGCTTATATTTGATTTCAATTAAAAGAAGACAGCTTGCTTAATCTTTCCTAAAAGTTGATATGGTGTATACCTGAGTGAACTGGCCAATTTCCCTTATAAATTATGTATAAAATCCACAACTGCATCCTCTCATAGAAACTCGGAGGAAAATTCAATTTCTCTTTGAGCTTATACTTTTTCATGGTTCTTGGGATATTCATTTCATATTTTCTGCTCATTTTTATAAATGTCTTATTTATTCAAGCTCTTCATAGAGGAAAGTAATGCCATGCATTGCTGATTTTATTACTTTGGACAGTTTACAATAACTCTTCAGGACTTAACATGTTAATTGATTTTAAAATTACTATAAATTTGAGCCATGCTTCAGGACTGTACATACTGATGCCAGAAAGACTTTTTGAAATGTTTTCTGCATCCCCACTGGAGTTTATCTAGATGTACATAGCTTTTCTTTTCCTTCTCCCTTTTTAGCAGAGATATAAGGGGAATAAACTCCCACTGTCCAGGCTCCTGTCAAGGGACAGTGGTAAATATAGTAGCAGAGGGTCAAAATTGGACATGTGATCTCAGTCCTACACTGTTTAATAAAGGTAGGGGCATTTACCTAGTATTATCACCTCCCATGACAGTCCATAGGCCATGCTGCTCCACAGCGAACTCCCTTCTTCAGACATATGTGATTCTGCAGCACTCCAAACTGTAGATCCAACATAATAAAGATAATGTATATCTTCAGATACATGGCCATGAGCTTTATTGATCATGTCTATGGTACATGAAGGCCAACAAAACACTGACTGAACTCTCATTGACCCTTTCCATCATGCAATGGCCTCAAAGTAAAACCTGGAAAGAATTCAGTGAGGGTAGGATCATCTTAGGTTATTATAAACCCTTGATCATAATTATGGGTAAAAAGTCCCTGGGATATTAAAAGTGTATCAAGTTCTGTTTAACTGGAAGCACAACTGACTTAATCTTGAGGTAAAGGTCTGTAAATTAAAGAGGATTCTTAGTGATTTTAGTAAGAAAATATTCTGTATAGGAAATACTTATTTCTTTTTCTTTGGGAAGCCTTCTACATTTGCACGTGTTGTTTCTAGCAATGTTTATGTCAAGAATAAAACAAAATAAAATATCTACTTCCTGTATTTCCCATCCTACAAACACATGCAAAGACATTACATGGATAGCAAAATGTCAGTATGAGGTTGTAGTGAATTGTGTTATCTATGACTGTGATGATATATATGTAGGTATGCATATATATATGTATATATAATAAATATGTATACATGACATCTGTGTTGTGCAATGATACAATTTTCAAGGAAAAGTATTATTCTACATATTGTTGTTACAAAAGCACCGGGAGGCTGTAGCCAACTTTTTTTGCCCCAACACAGCAAAGGCAGTGTAATGTAAGAGCTGGTCTTCCCCTTATGAGTCTTGCAGTTTCTGTTAAAAAAACAAGAAATGCAGGCAAACACAGCATACGCACATAATATCTTCCAAGCAGCATAGTGATATTTTGTTTATTTATTACATAATTTTGGCATGAGGTTTTATTTATTTGACATTTCATAATTGGGGTCTCCATGAAATATTTGATGAAGAAAGAAGTGATTAAGGAGGAGAAATTAAAAAGACAAAACAGAGGGGCCATAAAGCTGCCAGGGCTCTGTTATTACACGAAGGCCTATGGATCTCCATAGCTTCTGCATCCTGTTTAGACTTCTTACGGCTGTCTTCTGTCCATTTTTTCTGATTCCACCTCACATGGAATGAGCCACTTGTGCCTGCCTGTGGCTCAGACTTGAATCAATTTGCATCTAGGGGCTCTAATGCTTTTAATGATGGGTTTTTTGACCCTATCAAGTAGGATTTCTAGGACCATGTAAACTGACTCCTTGCGTCTGTAAATCATACCAGAATGGACCTACCTTACTTGCAGGATTTAACAGGACAAATACCTGCACAGACTCTGTTGTATGGGCTACCTGCATCTAGCATTATCACAGAGGAATAGGGATGGATAGGATAAGGGATGTTTCAGTGCTTTGGTTTCACGATATTATTCCATATTCCCCTTCCCCTCCCTTCCCCAGATGACAGCAGAGGATTAAGAAAGATTTGATATACGCTCTTAACACCAATACTTGCTTTTCAAGTGGCAATAGAGGAAGGCAATTGCAATGTTCAGCTTCTACACCTTCTCTTTAGAGTATTTTCAATTTAATTAAAACTATTATCTATTTTATCCATGAGTACTGTATTGGCTCTAACATCTACCTGCTTGTGTTAAGTCACAGGATGGTCTTTCCTTTTCTTATTTCATGGATTTGCTTTCTCCATTTGTTCCTTGTTGACCTAGGAAATTGCTGAATGCTGGGCTTCTCACTACCTATGAATATCATTGGTCATACTGTATGAGTGTAGAGTCTTTACTGGCTTGGGTTCTTGGTTTGGGAACTCTTTTAAAATTGAAGTGCAGAATTTGAAAGATTCTTTATAACTCTGTCTCCGTTACTACCTGCAGAACAACGTTTGTGTGACTAATTTGTGTTTAATGTTCTTCTTCTTCTTCTTCTTCTTAATGTTTCACTGGCTTTTACTCTTTATTTAATTATAGACAGTGTCACTGGACCAGACATTGTTTTTTAGTGAATGGGAAGAAAAGGGCATGGAAAGGAACATGTGGTGCTGTGCATGTCCTTTGATTCACAATTCCAGGTCAAGTTTCAGAAATATGTTATCGTATGCTTGGAAACTAGATATACTTCTAAACTTCAAGAACCTCACACTGTTTTTTGGAAGATCCACTAAGTTTGTTAAACCTTTATATTGCTACCAAATTTTAGCTTGTGTTGCTTGCCTGGGAAAGCTGAAAGTAAGTCCGAAGCACATGCAAATGTGGCCGTACATAAATCTATTTTAAAACGGGAACCAATACTTGAAAATTACTCTATCCTCTGTCTTCAGGTGAAGCAATTCAGTGTCTTGAATTTCAGCTTTGTTCTGTTAAACATTTCCCATTTCATTGCTACAGTGGCTATCCTTTATAGCAGACCAGAATAATAACAATCCTTACCATTTCAGAGGCATGAAAATAAATGATATCCTCCTTATTTTCATAGGGAAACCGAAGTAAAGTATCATGATCTATGGTCTGGAACACAGCAAAGGGACTTTTTCCCAGAATGAATGTCATAAGAATACATGCATAGATACAGTTCCTCCACTTTGGTAGAAGCTTACTTTTTAGGTTGATTCCTTAGAGAATCTAACCACTCTGGAGGTAACATAATACACGCTTCTATGTAGGACATTCATAACGTCATAACATTTCAACTTGAGCTGGACTGTTGGAAGAATTACGCTGTCGCAGGAGGAATTTACAACTGCATTGGAAATAATGCCTCAGCAATCAGCAGCCTTCTATTCTTACTACATGGTGACAAAATAACTGAATTATGTGCCGGCTGGTCTGGAGCTGATAGCTCAGCCATTATCTAACACTGATGCTGGCTGATACCGCCTTCTGACTCCCAGTCAACTCAGCTGTACCCAGTCATATGGGCTGGGAAAAAAGGTGACCTAATCTCATGGGTGTAGCTAATTCACAGTCAGCTCTCCCTCCCATTACCTTTGGGGGGGAAAAAAAAAAAAAAGACAAAGAAATGGAGATTAGGAATACCTGAACCCATTCGGACGAGACAGTGAGACAGATTGGCTGTGTTTACATTAGTAAATTCAAGTGTTCCTCAGTGCTGAATTGTTATCATACTAGTAAGTGCCTGGAACATTTCCTGGCATAAATATGGCCCGTTTCAATTTGTAATCTCCCCAAAAATTCCCTGGCAGAATTTGGAAGTTACATGTTCCAAGGATCTTTCTTATTGGGCTGTGTGCATGCATCCCCTTTGGGTTGGAAGGTAATAGAGTTTACTAGCATAAAAGCAAGCTGTTCTATGCCAGTTGGCTTGAGAACTCAAGAACATTTAATTTACTAGTATGGACACTTCCTTTGGGTCCGTGTGTTGTCTGGAACTGAACTCAAACTAATAAGTCCTTCCGCTCAGAGCTGTGCTTAAGTCCATCTGGTGCCACATGGTCCTGGGTGAACAAACAGTTTAGGCTTCCACTGTCTTGGAGCCTTCTACTTTGATGTGTTTTGTAGAATAGACAGGCCTGATGCTCATCTGATGCTAGCCACAGCATTTGTTGTGCATCTTTCCCCGTTGAAACCGGTGCACCTTAACCATGAAAGCTTCTTTGTTTATGAAGAAAACTGCGGTGGAGGAGCAGAATAAAGTAGAGGGTTGCAAGATTGCAAGGTTTTATTTATGACCTGTTGAAACATAATGAGCTAATGCAACACTCAGAGTGCAGATGAGACCACAGCTGCTTTAGGCAATGACAAGAAACTATGTTTACTGACAGGCAAATGGTTCTGTACGTGGAAGGGATCTTCTGGTTGCACTGGGTATGTTTGCATTGGAAAGTCACACAGCTGAGTTAAAAATGTATTTCTTTCCCATCTGTCTTGGGAAGGTTTGGTCAGATAACGTCCCTATTATTTGGACTTGGTGAAGCTTTCCCTGTCAGGCACATCATGCTGGTTGGATTTGATTTTTACAGACAGGCACCCCACCTTTGGCAATAGTTTTCACTGCTGTGAATTCAGATGAGACTGAACTTGCTCCTTCTAATGGAAGAGAACTGGGAAGGTGCACTGAATAAATATAGAGATACTCATTACAGCAGTACTGACCTTACTTGACTGCACGGAGCTGACACCGTGGAAGGCTGCTCCCGAAGTTTTACACTCACTGGAGAAGAGCAGGGGCACGTCAGGAGGAACATCTTGTCTTCACCATGCAAGCCTGTAGGCTTAGGGTTAAGAGAAATTCTTCCAGGAAGAAAGATAATGTGAAACTTTTTTTTTTTTTTTTTTTTTTTTAGCATTGTAGCTGAAGCAAATATCAGATCTATTGTTCCACACATCTCATCTGTGTCCCCTTCATTTCAGTAGAGAGCATGAGGCTTTTCACTCCCCATTCCTACACACCCACAGTACTCACAGGACTCTGTTGCATTGAGTTCATAGCCATCCTGGGAGCAAGAAGCATTTTGGGAGCAGAAGAATGATGAAATGGATGTGACACAGATGATTAAGAACTACACCTCTGATGATGATAAAGCTTCCATTAGGTTTCATACTGTGGAGTCATCATTATTAAAAGTTGATGGGAAGACTGAGATACCAGCAGTATCATAAATACATTATTTTCAAGTGTTAGAGTTTTATTTTTGTATTTTTAAGCCAGCTCCATGATTTTCTTAGGGCCTGGCTCCTCATGTGAAACTCTTAGGGACGGTAATGCTGCAGTCTTGGAGAAAAAAAGCTGTGCTTATCTGCCATGGCAGGTAAGGCTGCTGCTTCTTGTACCACCTTGTGTGAGTAACATTTACCCCTGCATATGGGACCTCGTGCTAACCTTCTTCACAGCAAAGAATTTCACATAACAAAAGCTTTTTTAGCTTGTGTACATCTTAGCAGGTAATCTCTACCTGATGTATTTTTTTTTTTTTCATTCTTATCCAGTTAATACGTATTGCTAAATGATGCTAGCCATGCAATTCTGCTGAATGTCTTGCTTAGTGATTGAGAAAAGAAATGCTTCCTCATGATTTATCATCATTTTCACTTATCCACCTTCATAGGAAATAGCAGGTGGCACAAGAATTTTTATGCTTAGGCGTATTCTAACAGTCCTTAAAGGAGAGACTGAGTGATACAATAAGGTAGTGGCACTGTGAGAGAAATAAATAAAGTACTAGCTTTATCATAACTGTTAACTTGTACCCTCTGAGAGAGCATATTTAAGTTACTCTACATTTACTAAAAATATCTTGGGATAAGAATGAGCATGTAGTTGCCAGGGAACTTCTGATCCTTGATAAGTTATTACCCTGCAGTAACTTGTTTGTGTGTCAGAGTCTTTAACCGCATTAAGGCAGAATAACTTCCCAAATGGAAGTTATGGATTGCATTGGAGGCAAAGGTGCTGATGTAAAAGTGTGGGAGATTGCTGTTAATGTTTTTCATTAGAGTGTAAGTCTGATGAAGCTGGGGCGTGTATTGCTTTTGGGCATCTGTCGGAGAGGGAAGTGAAAGGCTCAGGGAGCACTGGAGCATGTTATTGACAGTGTTGTGGGCAATATGACAGCGGAAGGGAATGCATATGCTGCTTTTACACTCCTTTAAAAAACATTTTTATCTGGATGGGGTTCTTTTTGTCTTTACTGAAAGCACAGGGAAAGAGAAGGGAAAGAGAGAAAAACAGAGGGAAAGAAAGGAAGGGACAGAGAAGAAGAAAAGAACAAAAGGAAGGGGGGAATAAAATGAAGGGGAAAGAGAAGGAGAAGGGAGAAGGGGAGAGGGGAAAGAGGAAAGGGGAAATGGAAAAGGGGAAAGGGGAAGGGAAGGCAAATTGGATGATTTAAGCAAATGGAAGCAAAACTGTGGAACTTATATTATCCTTAAGCACTGTGGCAAATGCATTTCCATGGCAATGACTCAATACCTTAAGAAACTGCTGTCATCACTTTAGGTGACCATATGTGGTGTGGAAGTAATACAACACCTAAGCCCAGCATTGCTCCTGCAGTTGAGGAATGAGCCTGAAACCTAAATAATGTTGGTTTTGCCTCTAAGTTCACTCCTAATTTCACTAACAAAATTATACTAGTTGTTTCTCATTTTCAGAAAGGACTTAATAGTAATTCCTTACCTGGAAAAGAATTATTTCAAAAGTAAATATGTGAAGGTGCATAATCGCTTATCTAAGCAATGAGGACATAATATTTTTAAGGAAAAGGTCTTCAAGATTAACTGGATAGAAAAATATCTCAAAAGATGGGGAGGGAGAAGGAAAAAAAAAAAAAAAGGAAAAAGTCTTTCCCTCAGGAGGGAAAATTAAAGAGGGAGAAAGACAGAAAACTATTCAGTAACAAAAGCAGAAGCACGGAGTCCTGAATTCAGCAAGGTGAGAACTTCTGCTGAAGCTTAGATGCTTGGTAAAAGAAGGTACTCGAGGCTCTTGAGTAATATAAATGAAGAGAGAGCGTGGAAGAAGTGGAGGTCCAGTGACATGAGGCTTAGTGGAGATTAGAAATATTGTAGATAGGGCTTCCAAACAAAACATACCCTTTTCTTCAGTTTTCATTGAGGATGATGTTAAATATAAAGCCAGAACAGCTTCTGACATGAAATTAAGGTCATGGAAATGACTAGAAGTGCAGTGGAAGGAAAGTTCAAAGGGCCAGGTAGAAAAGGGAGTTAGTGCTTGTAATGGTCAGCACTGTGAGGAAGTTAGCTTTGAGAATGAATTCTCTTACTAAGGGTTACTTAGATTCCTAAGATATCAGCCTCCTGAAAGAGGGAGAAACAGAACCGTTGGACTGGGAATCACAATGCTCTCTATGCCCACCCAGCTAATGGGAAAAGCAGAATGGGAAAACCCCACTTTCTTCTTTCTCTCACTTGGATTTAGGCATCAAATTTAGGCCTGAAGTTAAACAACTTCTGTGGAAGGACAACTCAGAATCTGGGCTGTTTTTGTGCTTGCAAGGCTTGCCATTCAAATGTGAGGGGGCTGTTAACGGTGTTACAGTAACTGCAAGACATCGGTCAGTGATGAAGCCAGAAGAAGGTGAGGTTCCACCTTCCATAGGAAAGGGGTGAAATAATCCTTCCCACTTCCTGAGACCCTTCTTCACCTGAAACCGCATCTTCAGAAGTCCCTTAACCATCAGCCTTAGAGATGTTTATTCCTATCTTTAGAAGCTGGGTGTCTTTCTTGAGTGAAATGCTAAGCACGAGTAAACAAAGATGCATTTAATTTCTGGTTTATTTCACTTGTTTCTCCCTGACTGCTACATTCTTAAGGTTTGATAGATAATCCTATCAACTCACAAATTGTTGAGATTCAATGCACTTGGCTTTGAATTTTCTATTCTCTCGTTCTGAATGTTCATATTCTTCAAACTGCAAAGAAATAAGCAGCTGAAGCCAATCCAGCAGCGCTTAGTAAAACATGACTGATGATCAGAAATACTGTAATCACAAGTCCAACTTCAAAAGACCTCAGTGAGAAGGGCAGGCCAAATGACAGGCAACATTGACTTACCTTGGAATTGCTGATCAGCCTATCAAAATTTTAATAAATATGAATTTGAACAAGTCCTGTTGTGTTCTGAAATCAAAATAATGCTCCTTTGTAGAATATACATACATAAACAGAAAATTCTGTCATATAGACAATGATTTATCTAATTGAGGTTAATTTCTATTCCTTTTATTAGGAAATGTAAATCCATACAATTTTAGATTGAGATTTTCTTTTCTCAGTAAATAAGTTAAACAATAATTGTTTTCATTAAAAAGCTACCTACAGCTAAAACACATTGTTCTGTGATTTTAAAAGATATTATCATCTCTTAAACACAGTTAGGGTTGGTTAACTGTTTGATAAAAGAGGGCCAAGGAACATTTTAATTGTCAGAAAGAATGTTACTAATGATGCAGTAGAGCATAATCTCAATGTAGCTTGGCTGACACATAGATGCCCAATCATGCTGTAAAAGGCAGTTGTGCTCCTGGGTATGCTATAATTCAGCTTCAGAATAAAATTGGGGTGCTGGCCAAATGTGGACATGGTGATATCATGATACTTTTGTAGTAGCATGGAGTACGCTTGGCCATCAGCTAAATGACATTAATTACCCTGCCTTTCAAAATCTCTTTGTAATTACAAATTGGTAAGATGTTATTTTTTGTCTTCAGCTGTTCTGAAGAGTAGATAATGCTTTCATTGACCTTTGAGCAATTCCTTCCTAAATAAGGCAAGCTGGAAATAACTTGTAGTTATAGGAGAGATGAGATGATGGGTGTTAACTTTGTGACAAGGGTTTTTAGGAGACACTGTGATTTGCCATAGTGTTTATGTATGACTAACTTAACACTTAAGGTCAGTTTTAAGATGGAGTTTTAACATTTTACATAGTGATTTCCTTCTTGCAGCAAAAGGCCAAGTACAATGGATGTAAGTTGTAACAAGACAAAATCCAACAGGATGTAAGAAAAAAAAATCTTCACAGCAAGGATGAACAAACACTGGAGCAGGATCCCAGGGGGGTTAGGGAATCTCCATCCTTGGAGATATTTAAAAATGTCAAGGTAAGACTTTGAGCAACCTAATGCAACTGAAATAAAAGGATGTTGTTTGAGCAGGGGACTAGTCCAGATGTCCTACAGAGGTCCAGTCAGCCAAAGATTTTCTCCAATTTTGTGTTTCTGAACTTGCAGACTGTCCCCCTTCCTCAGCCAACCTGGAACCATCCAATGATTGAAACCAGCCAGGCAGCACCCTTTTTGGTAGCCAGGTTCAAAACACGGCTAGTTGACCATGAAAGGACCAAGCTGTTCTCCACTACAATTTCCCATAGTGTCATTGTCTGCTGTTTTATGAAATAGATTGCCTTACAAACCTGATTCAGATGCTAAACTCCAGGGAAAATAGAAATTTATGGAATAGTTCCTAGTGGGTAATGATGTTTCTGAACATCTGTTATGATTCACTTTATAGGAGGAGGCTATGTGTTTAATCTAACTTTTTCACCCTGGGGATGAAGATTCTACGTCTAATCACCTAAATCTTTTGCTGGATCCAGTCCTCAATCTCACTTCTTTCTCACAGACAAAAGGGAATACAACATTTACCGTCCTTAGATGTCTGCAGTGAAGCTTCATTTATCTATTTTTAGGTTATTTTAGATCCTTAAATGCAAAATAGGATGCTAAAATATGACTATAAAATAATGCAAAGATGGAAGATAATTTTCTGAGCTTACCTAGAAGAAAATATTTCATTCAGAATATATAAGGAAGCTGCATTATTTAAGGTTCCTTTTTTTTTCCCTATTTATTTATTTTTTTCTTTTTCCCCAGAAAACATCCCCTCCCTTACCGTCTCTTCCTGCTGTGTGTGAGTACTACCTTGCTGTCTACCTTTGTTAGGTCTCTGTAGGAAAAAAGGCAATTAATATTTCAAGAGGCTTCCTTGTAAAATAAAGGTTAAATCAAGCAAAAAAAAAAAACAATATAAATAAATTATGAATTCTGAACTTGTTCTGGAAAAGTTAGTGCCATGTAAATTTAAAGCCAGCATTGTAGCATTTTCAAGTTGCATTTGAGAAGCCATGAGGTATGTACCTGACTGCCCAAGTCAGTCTGTTTGGTGGATAGAATTTTAATACTTTCAAAAAAAAATCCTCTATTTTTGAATTCATTATTTTTTTTTATTTTTTATTTTTTAATTAGTTTTTGAACTTTAACCTTGGGATGCTCACTCACAATACACAGGAAAGGGATAGAGCAATGTAATTACTTGTAAGCTTGATGCAATAGGGAAAGGAATAAAATAAGAAAGCTGACGCAGCTAAAGACATTAGAGAATTATCTTTATTTACCCCAGCACCCTGGGAACTAGTACTAAGAAATGAACTGTTCAGTGACAGCCCCCGTAGCTCTCACTGAGCCTGGCAATCCTGTGTTACCAGGACTTATAGAATAGCTGATGAGAGACAAGCCCTTTCTAAAAGTGAATTAGCTAGGCATGTAAAGTTTAGGTAGGAACATCAAGAAGTGAAGGTGGCATGTTAATAATTATATTTCAGCTGCAGGATACATCTAAGAATCTGGAGTTTCTGCTTTGCATGCAAGCTTTCACAGACAGTAGACACAATGCTGTCATGCTGCAACCCGAACAGGATGTGTCCACAAACTCTATTCATCTTAGGTGTAGCACAAGAGATGAGTTTAAGGAATGTCCAACATTTCCAGATTTGGTTTCCCATAGTTAGATATCAAAATAAGTAATCCAGTTTTCTGAAATGGCTTCTAAAGGTATGTGAGTGGGATCTGTGAGTTCTGAAAAGGAACCCAGTTTCACGTAAGTGCTCATGTAAAAGTGTGTGTATCTAACTTTCGGCAACTGCATTTGAAAGGTATAACTTCTTGTTAGGTAAACTGAAGAAAAGAAGTGTAATACTAAAGTGTTTTACTAGACAGAGGCCAAATCCTCAGGATATTATGGAGGAAAAATAATAATTTTTTCAAAAGGTTTTAGTCACAGTAACCCTATGCTAATAAATTCTTTGTAAATATTGATCCACAAAAGTTAAAAAAAACGCAAATGCTTTTCCTTTTTGGAATAAGACTTAATGATCGTCAAGTAAATTCATTTGGCCAAAAAAATAATCTTGCACTTATTCACTGTTTTCATAGCAAACATGAAGGGGATGTTCAAACAGTATTTATTACCTGAAAAATATTCTCTTAATTTAATTTTTATTTTAATTTAATTTTAATTAAATCTTAGCTATAATAAGGAAAGGGCAAGGATGTTCTAACTATACAGAAATATTATAAAGTGCACCATCCATCTAATTCATCTTTTCTGTGACTCCACTGAAGTCAGCAGGGTTGGTTCCAGGCTGAATACAAAGTTGATGGTTTTATATTAAACGTGGCTGTGGTATAATTGGAATTAAACATGCATATATTTGGCCCAATGACTTTATTAACTTTCATCCATGGGCAGTTAGTTATTAAAAGGGTATTGTCAGCTCTGCTTGCTTAAAATGATATTTGCTTTCTGTTTCGGATCCTTCTTGGGTGAGAGAGAGAGAGAAAACAAAATGAATAATTTGATCTGTTCCCAGGCTGTAAACACTGTGCCACTCAATTTCAATTAAAATTAAAGGGAAATAGATATCTCTATTTGTTGCTTTGCAAAATATGAAATAAACTCTGGGCTTGGGTTCTGCAGCCTTTCTTTCCAATGTGTATGTGCTTGGATTTCCAATGTTAAAATGAGACTTGCTGTCACATTGAATCTTGCTGCCATTTAGAATAATATTCTTTTTATCCTGCTTAACCATTTTGTTATCATCATTACTATAATGGGAGTTACTCTTAGTGTTTGAATGATGATGAAAGAAAAAGGAGCATGAGAAGACTTACAGAGTAGTACTGCTCTCACGTAACTTCAGAGCTTTGTGTTGTAGATAACCATTCAGCCACCCAAATGGACTACTCTCTACAAGTGCCTGTTCCTTCCATTGCCCCTAAAAAAAAATGAGGAGAGTAGATGAGAACATCTACCATTTAGTCAGATGAATCCCAAGATGCTTTACTGGTTTTACTGTTATCATAGTATCTGCAGATCTTAGTTGAGATCTGGGCTCTATTGTGTGGGTGTCATCCTCAAGAATGATGGGAGATCATCTCTGATGAGAAAACCTGAAATCTCAGTAGAAGATAAACAAAGATAAATGGAAATGAGGGGGCCTGTCCCTGATTAGTGGCCACACCTTGCAGGAAGCTAATGTCTTGGTTCAGTATCCGAGCTGTAGAAGTTCATTGCCATTTAGGGCACGTATCACTGAATGCCTGGGAAGGTTTGCATGACATTCATATGGTGCTGCTGTGGAGTGCCTTTGTTATTAATAACCCTCACTATTAGGGAAATTTCAGTGCCAGCGAGTGATATTAACCATGACCAGGATTCCTCCCTTTAGGTACTGTCTACATAGTGAGAGACAACCCTTACCACACTGCTGTCATCCCAACCATGAGCCTGAGAAACTATTTGTTTAGTTGTGTGGTCAACAAGGAGGGACTTCTGCCTCTCCGCCAACCAGTAGGCTGACCAAAAAAACTGCGGGCCCTGGAGGGTTTGAACACCATGGACTGCATGTCGGTCAGATGGCAGTTCAAGAAGACAGGGGATACAGCAATAAAAGGGCTGGGAAGGGAATGAGCATGGGGAGAGGCTGGAGGCACACTATGGTGGGTACCAGAGGACATCATAGTGAAAAACTGGAAGTATTGTACAGTAGAGAAGGGATGGCTAGTGTTTGGAATTGCTACCTTTAACATATGGTTTTAATAGATGAACATAGCAATTGATTATATTGACAGAATTAATATGATAAAATACTAAGAACAGCCAAAATCCAGTGATGTACTTGTAATAATTTCTGACATTAAATATAATAAAAACTTCACAGATGATGCAAAAAGGTATAAAAACAAGCACTCTAGGAAATTTCACACTAATTTTCCACTCAATTTTCAATAAAAAAATAGCAGTTGTGCCCAGAATGATAATTATGGAGTTGCAGTTAGGAAACTTAGGGGGCTCTGTGTGAGGGGGAACACAAAGAAAATCCCAGACCAGTTTCTTTATACTTACAATTCTAAGAAAACAATGAGAGAGGAGTGGAAAAAAAGCCCAGGCCTGTATCTTTATATTAGAGGCTCAGAACGTCACATATAAGCAAGGAATACTACATAAAACATTAAGAGACTCTAATGCTGACTGCAAAAATTTACAGACTTGGAGTTATCTGTCTTAAATCATGCCCTCTAGTTATCTGTGCTTCATCTCTCCTAACTTGCATTCTCTGAGGGGTTTACTTGGATGGTGGAAGTTTTTAATTCTGTATATTTATAAAAAATTTACAAAGGACTAATTTAAGCACTACATTAAGATAATAATAATAATAACAATAATGACAATAGCAATAATCTGACATGCATACTGAGAGAGAGAGATGTCGCAAGAGGAAAGGGTTGCTAAACAGTAGTTACAAAGATGCAGGGCTTTGCTTGCTTGCTTGCTTGCTTTCTAATGAAAATCAACATTTTCAGAACTAGAAAAGCAATTATTTGGTGATTTGTTGCTCTGTCTGTTATGAAGAGATGCTGCTCTACGTCATTATGGTTGAAATCAGCCTTTCATTATAGCTTTAACAATGATCCCCTACCTGCCACCACTGCCAGAAAAAAACCAAGTTCACTGAAGTATCTTGAGGTGAGCTTACACCTAATTGTTTCCTTTTTTGTTTAATTTTGTATTTTGTTTCTTAGACGAAGTTGATGCAAAATAGTTAGGTTGACTGTGATATATGAGTGCAGCAGGATAAACTCACTTTGTACGTAAGCTCCTAACACTCACTTATCCAAACACCTGGAATGGAACTCACCATGCAAATCGGAGATTTGCTGATGCCTGGCACTCTCACCTTACTGAACTGCAGCACTAAGTGGCTGCCTGTGGGTTTAGTATTACCCCAGTCAGCTTATCCCCTCATTTGTGATCCTATTCCCCACCATTTCAGCACAATGAGCACAATGGGCAGAACAGGACCAAGTTGGGGATATCATACAGTTAATCAGACAACTTCAGAGAAAATAGGAAGGGAATGGTTTTATATATGACAGTGGATTAGCTTGAGAGCCAAGCAGCCAGGCCAAAGCTGCAAAGACACTCATCTACGGTTATAACAATTTCTTCGTGAACAATGCCCCTTTACATGTTCCCTCCTGCAACAAAATGTTTTAAGGAAGAGGAAGATGAGAACCCAATAGAGGACACCAAACTAGCTGGTGTTGTTCGTGATGGGAACAGAGCGGTCCTGAACAAGTTTCAACTTCAGTTAAAACTTCTGCTAAAATAAAATTTCCTACCGATGAGGTTTGCAAAGTTATGGTTGTTCCAAATGTTTGGAGAAGAAAAACTGAGACTGGGAGGCTAGAAACATCTGAACTAGCTCTCCTGATTGAAACACTGCAGTGCGCTACGGCATCTTCTCACTACAGACCAATATGGAAAAGACATTCCTCTTACAGAACCTCCACGAGATATCTCCAGACCAAAATTCTCAAAAAGTGTTCAAAATTGAAAGTTTGGTCAAAAACATTTTTAAGTAGGTACTCATTTGCTTTAATGAAACATTGATTTGGCAAAGAAATTCTGGTGTTTCAACTTTTTTCTCCTTTGTTTTGGGATGAAATTGAATGTCAAAATGTAAGACATTCTGTTGAACTAAAAATTCTGGGCTTTGACCAGCTCTTTTTCTAATTGCTCCTTTATATTAATTCGTAATTAATTGTGTTACTACTGTGTGTAGGAAGATGAAGTTCCTCAGTGGTTTTGCTGTGCAAACATACAAGGAGATTGTCTCTGCCCAGAATTTCTTTAACCTCGGTGACTAAAAGTATGAGAAAAAAAAAAAAAAACAGAAATATTGTTATTACCTGGATTACTGATAAGGAAATTAGATTCAGCAATTTAATTTAGATAAAGCAATCCAAAAGTAAAGCTGTGGTAGAAGCAGGAACCAGCTCTCACAAATTCTACTCAGTACTCTGTGTTCAAATAATCCCTTTTAAATCTAAGTTAGCATTTGTGGCACAGGGCCAGGGCTGAGCAAATCCCTCCATTATCAGTGGGGCCTGAATGTATTGCCTGCTCAGTCCCCCGTCGGCTCCAAAGAGCCCTCGGGCGTAAATCACACAGGGATGGGAAGACACCTTTCCTATGGACCTTGTGATACATAGAGTTACCTGTCTCAAGTATTTCCCTGTCTCTCTTAAATACAAAATGGTGTTGCTGAGTAACATGGAAGGGGAAAAGAAAAAAAAAAAAAAAAAAAAAAGAGAGAGAGAGAGACAAGGTACCACCCCATTTTGTAAACTGGAAGGACTTCAGCTAATGCTCCATAAAAACTGGCTTAATATACAGTTATTACAAAGCTTCAGTTTTTTGACAGATTAAGTGCTATTAAATCACTTTGCTCTGAAGGCACTAAAAGGTCACAAGATGAATTAGTTCAGGCCGTCTTAGCCTACTCCTCAGCACGTTGCTCCACTCAGAAGAGAGGAGGGGAAAAAAAAAAGAAAACTGAACTGGAAATTATGACCCTCTAAATGTCTACAGGATGCGAAGCTGTGAAGAATGACAGTGCCTTGTCAAAAGCAGGCAGATGGGCTTTTATCAGCTTGCAGGGCAATTTTCTTTCCTTTTTTTCTTTCCTTTTTCTTTTTCTTTTTCTTTTTTTTTTTCCTTCCCCTTTGGTAGGCGCTGATCCATAATGTTGCATTCTGCCCTTTAGGAAGAATTTTCCAGTTGAAAAGATCAGCAGGCATAACCTAGCCTACTGCTTAGAACGTGTACTCAAGTTGGATGCAATAATTTTTTTAACAATACAGCATATATATTGGAGCATATATATTTTTTTGAAGCGGCTAATTAGATAGGAGAATCTTCCCTTCTGCAGGGGGTTTCTATGCATTTTGGTGAGGATGGTATCTCACATCCAGTGATGTTTTATTTTTCTTTTTTTATCAAGGCATTTACACAATGAAAGCAGACAAAGACCGTAGGCGCATGTTGTTTCCAGTACTGTGTTCTCTATACAAATTGATCACTCTGCCCTCAGCAAAGTTATTCCAGTTTCACAAGGTCAGGTTAAATGGGATCAAAACTGAATCCCCGATCAAGCTTTCATTAAATCACTGGTGCGTTCTTGGCTTCCGTCACGGCAGGAATGGCCCCTGCTATTGGCAACTGTGTGCTGACTCTGCGAGGGGCTTAGTTTCACCCCGGAAGGTGGAGAAACTTAGTGCTCAGGAACACTTTGTCCTTAATTCACCCTACTGGGGCCTAAAAGTTGTCGATCATACATTGTATTTCTCTACCAGGTGTTTGAGAACAGCAGGGGATCTTTACATTCAATAGGCCATGAGCTGCATTACTTCAGCACAATTGATGAAGAAAGGATGGATCAGTGACCTTAGCGTTTTGGATTTCTTTACATTTTTATGGATGAATGTCACAGCTGTCACATCTTTTCAATGCTTTTTTTTCCATTATCATCTTCAGTTTTCTTTCTTTTTTGTGGATTCAAGCCTTACTTCCTATTCCTCACTAAAGACTTGCGTGCTCAGCAGCTCAGATAGCATTGATATTTTTTTGTGTTAACTACCCTATTTTATGATATGGAACAATCTTGACTCAGCAAGATGCTTAAATATGTGCTCAACTTTAAGCACATGAAGAGTGAGAGTAAAGTCACTGGAAGTAGTTGTGGCTTAAATTTTGACAAGTGCTTAAGTACTTTGCTGCACTGGGCCTTCCTGTGTATTAAAAACCTGTTGGTATGACAGCACCTCTCCCTCAAAGCCCTTATTGATTGTCTGAATCGATCTTTATCACAGATAGAGGAGTAATCATGTAAACAAAGAACTGCTGAATACTAGGACTGAGAAATGGAAAACGCAAGGGCTGGTTAAGTGAAGGAGTCTATAAAACATTGGTTCCCTCTTCAGCAAACAGCCCAAGTACTCAACTAAGTAAGTTTACACCAACTTAAGGTGATACCTTTGTAATAGCAGTGTATTGGTTCTATAAGGACCAAGGTGACGTTAAGGATAATCCAAGACACAATTTAACCGGCACATTAAGTCTTGGGCACTGAATCCAGCTGTACCAGAAAAGCTACTTTTTGATTCCAGTTTCCAAAAATAGGAGTTCACTCTGAATCCAGTTCCTTCATGCAAGTAACTCAAATTTTAAACCTGTGTTCACTGAGATCAGATCTGTGTCCATATATGCACAAAAATTTGGAAGAGTTATAGAAAATATGCTGAATGAGGAATATTTTCCAGAGAAATTTCTCATTTCAGTTGCTTGTTAAAAGGAGTGTTCATGAACAGTAACATCCTGGAAAATAGAATGTTATTTTCAAGTGAATTACAATATCTAGTGATAAGAACCTTCATTTTTTTTTTCTGCTCATAAAAGACTAATATTATTCAGACCTCTTTCCCTGAAGATGATTCCTTAAATGTTGAGTCCTCTCTCCCAGACTAACTTCACTGCAAATTAGAGTCATACTCTCCTAACCACCTACTGGATACAAGACACTTAGAAGTAAAGCCTGACTTTGCCTCAACAGTCATCAACACAGATAGAAAGATGAAAGCACAGTTTAATAGGTTTAAAGAGAGGCACGGAGCTGCTGGGATGGGTCCAGTGAAGGGCCATAAAGATGATTAAGGGACTGGAGCATCTCTTACATGAGGAGATGCTGAGAAAGCTGGGACTTTTTTGTCTGGAGAAGAGAAGGCTCAGGGGAATCTTAACAATGTGCATGAATATCTGATGGGAGGGTTTAAAGATGACAAAGCCAAATCCTTCTCAGTAATGCCCAGTGACAGGACGAGAGGCAATGGTCACAAACCGAAACACAGAAAATTCCATTTGAACATTAAAAACATCATTTTTACTGTCGGGGGGCTGAGCTGGGGGCAACTGGAACAGGTTGCCCAGAGAGGTTGTGGAGTCTCCATCCTCGGAGATATTCAAAACCTGACTGGACATAGTCCTGGGCAACCTGCTCTAGGTCACCCTGCTTGAGCAGTGAGGGGTTGGACCAGATGATTCCCAGAAGGCCTATATTACTGAAGCATCCTGCCTGGATTGATATAACCTGCCTCTCAGTGTGGTTAATTAGTCCAGGCAGCATGCTAATACCATCATTCTGCTCCTTACTCCTGTTCCAAGCCAGTATAGACATCAAGTATAGGGGAAGATGAGCTGCACATACATATTTTGAGATGAATATGCTCTCACCGCTGCATTGGAAGACCTGTTAATATCAATATTAGCTCTTTCACTGGTCATCTCTTCAGCTAATGAAAGATGAGATGGGGTAAGACATGGAAATCACTGAATCTGATGGAAAGCCAAGAGGAAAAAGGAGCTACACCAAGACAAAAAAAAGGGGTATGAGACAGAGAAAAGGGAGGCAGAGAAAGAAAAAAGGAAGGATAGTTCATGTGGCAATAAAGCGGTTAAGTGACGCCTGGAATCAAAGAAAGAGGACTGTCTGATCATATTCTAACCTTGGTCTTCACGCACTTTCGTCAGAAGATATTTTCTTATAATTGGGAGTGATATTACTGTTTCCAGTTTATAAGCCTGTTCGCAAACTTGTATAAAAGTAGTTTGACTCATCTCTCCAGAAAGTTTGATAATCCTGCCCTGTAAGTATCAAGAAGGAAAACTTGAAGTAGCCATCTCCCCTTGTTATTTATGAAGAGCTCAATTTAATTGCGCAAGATGAGTGAAGCGCAAAAGAGCAAGAAGAAACCCCAAATCCCCAAATTAAAAACAAAACCAAACCCCCCTAAGATGTTTGCATCATATTTTTCCATAACTTTTTCATCACTGAAAATGGCAACAGGATTTAAAATCCATACAAAAACATAAATTCCTCTATATCTTTTAAAAAAGCAATCCAAAGAGAGGGTGTACCTTGCTAAAATGGAGTCAGCAAGATTTAACCTAGTAAGACTTTCATATGATATTATGATTGCATCCTAGAGAGGATATACAACACGAAAAGAAACTTTATTTAACTCAAGATGCAATTTGTACCTTGGCAGTATCCCTTTAAAAGTCTTCGCTTTCATTCTATTTCTTTTTATATTCCTCTTCCTAATCACTGGTACAGAAATCCTGAATTTTGACAAATACTCAGTTGCTGTTTTAATCCACCTCAAGGGAAAAGAAAAAGATTTTAGCAAGTAAAATTAAGCTTATTTAAACATTTTTGCTCTTTAAATGAATTTTACTTCTTAAGAATGGGCAAAAGTTCAGTGACTATGAGAAAGATGGATTTTCTCATTAACACTGTGAGTATTTGACATAGTATTTTTCAGCATAGACCTTTTGGCTAGGTAAATGTTAGTCAATAAAGAAGCTTTCTGAAAGATTACATGCAAGCTTGTATGTAAACTGCCCACTGCCTTTAAAAAGATCTACGTAATATCCTAGCAATGCTTACAGCGCTGCAAAGTGACACGCACAACACTATGATAAGCATGGCTAATCACTGGATTAGGCATATGGAAAGCAAAAAAAGAAAAGTTCTTAGCGCTTGAACTAAATAACTAATTTCTTCAGGTGAGAGGTGTAGAGCAAACTGGCGACAAAACCATTGGAGTTGGCGACATCGCTTAATATACGCTGAACAACGAATTACATTGGCATTCTCTTAACTGTGAGGCATTCGAATAATCCGCCCTCGAGGATGAGTTTTATCAACACAGCTAGTTAGCTGCAACAGCGCCTCCAGAAATGACATTGTAGTGTATCATGGGGGTCTTAGGGGAGTATACACAAAGACTAATCTTCCCCTGTAGCCAGTAGAGAATAGAGACACTATTTCAGGTTGTGTTTCAGAGCACCTAAATCGGTGGCTGTTGTGAATCATCCTCTGTAAGGAGCCTACCTCTCTCCACTGATAGAGAGGTGGCCTAAGAAATTAACTTCCTTTGGATTTACCGTTTGTGAATACCAATTTGGTCTGGTATGAACATGAAGGCATCAGTTACTTCATCTGCATAAGATACTTAACACCCAGTGAAAAACACCAGCAGCTCAGACAGCAGCAGTTTAAAGCCAGTGCTTTTTTGCCAAGACTTCCACAGAGGGAAAATAAGCAGGAAAAAATACATTTCCTTTGAGAAGACATTTGCTGGGGATTTCCTAGTCAGCTCAATTATCTTGTTACAGTATGTTTCTAGACTCTGTTTGTTTGTTTTATGTTCTTCCTCCCTCTCTCTTATGTTATTGCCTCTGAAAGTTCGTATCCTGATTCTCCTACTTTTTCTCCTTCCTTACATTTCCCATTTTTTTCTTCCTTTTGTTGCTCTCATATTTCTATAAATAAATTATATTCTGTTCCCCACTACATAAGAAAAAGGAAAATGAACACGATTATTCTTAATACTAGGGTCATTTGCTATGCAAATGATATTCCTAATTAGATAGTAAGTTCTCTGAACACCCGTGCATTTGAAGACTACATGATTTGACTCCAGTCAAATTTAGCCCACCAGGCTTAACTCTAAACAGCAGTTCCTAGCTGCTTATCCTATCGTAGGTCTAGAGGCTACCAATTAATATTTGTGTTGCCAGTAAGGAATGATATACATGGAAAAAGATGTAGTTTGGCCATAAAACTTTCACAACATTTCTTCACATTCTGCCTCTTCTTATATTGTCTATACGAATACAAAGCCTTTCAGGCCTGGAGTTACCTTTTAAGATACATACAATACCAGGCAGATTGATTGCTTAGCACTGTTATCAACAAGGAATTAACTAATGAAGCGGTAAATATATTTTCACTTCAGTGTGGTGTCAAAAGAAAGTTTTCTTGGTTTCCTATCGAGAAAGATAAACATGAGGAAATCTTTGGCTACTTTCTGCACGATCCTTTAGCACCACTAAAATCAATGGGAATTGAGGGAACGGAACACTGATAGTTACTGGAGTTTTTCTTATTATTTTATCTTGCCTTTTTGTCCTGCTCTTTTGATCGTCTCTCTATATTTTCCAGCTGTCAGTAGGATGTTAATGTGTTATGACATACTTACCATACAACAAATGAAAAAAAATGATTCAGCTTGAAGATCAGACCTGTTGTATAATTATGCATTGACTAGAACGAATCAAAACAAATCATTCCTTAGAATATACATGCACATTATACGTTGAGTGCATGAGGGCACATGTGGGAATGTGTGTGTGTTGAGAACGATAAAATAAAATTAAATTAGAATTGCAAGGAACCGGTAGCTGACGTATTTCAAAGATAAACTATTTGAAATAGCTTATTTTTTGACAAGGCAGCTCAGAGGTCCTACCTCTCCGCGTTCCCCACATGTCAGGTTTGCCTGTGTCTAAAATTTCTGTGTCTACCATTACTCACACGTACACACACATGCACACACATATTTCTCCTGAGAAAAGACTTCAACAACGTGGCAAAACTGAAGAAAGCATGTCAGGAGGCTATCAAAAAAAAAAAAAAAAAAAAAAAACACAGCTTCTTCCCTACAATTGTTTTTGGACTCTGTCCAAAATTCACCCTTGCTGCCTTTTACTCTTGACACATTTTCCCCACGGAGTGAAAGATTTTTTTACTATATTTTTAAACAACTGGCTGATTTTAAGTTGTGCACCTCCATCGCTAGTCTGGGAGTCCAGGATTCAAAGAGCAGTGACTCTATATTCATGTCGATATTAAATAAGCCTGGCATTTAAAGACAACTGTGGGCAACTTTTTCTTTTGATGCTATCTTGGGATTTTTTTTAAAGGGTTTTATATAAGACATCAAATAGTTATGAGGAATGTGGCTGTGCTTTTTATAACACAAGAAAGGTTAAGAGCAGAAATCTTTATAGACATTGTAAGAAGTTCCAGGGGAACAGAAAGCTCTGTGGACTCAGAAGATGGATTTCACCTTCAAGACTAGGATTCAAGTTCACCAGAGGAATCTCAAAGTAACAAGTGTTTTGATCTCAGCTCAGTTCTTCAGGGCTTTGTGAGCGCTTGTGTGTGTGTGTTGGTTTCTCAGAAAGAACTATATTTTGCATCTAATCTAAGGAGGTTAGTTCCCTATAGATTAGAATTCAAATGACAGGGAAAATGCTTAAAGTTTCTCTGTAGTTTCTACCCATTCAAAGTTTCTGGGAGAACTCACCTGCTTCCAGATATCTCAGTTTCATGAACTGTTTTTACATGGCTCTATCCTGGGCGTTTAGCTGTTGGGGCTACTCCTACCTCTCCTACAGATAAGCATCACTGAGAATGCATTGGCATCTTGAGATGGGTTTGAGTTTTGATGTAAGGAAGAGAAGAATGAAAAAACAAAGCCTTTTAGGTGTCTAGGTATGCAAAAGCAGGCCACAATCCTGGACAAAAGAGGAGGCCTGCAGAGAAAAAAGTTACAGTGCAGTGAGTTAACTTTGTTAAAAGAGACAGGTAGAGCAGGGTCAGTTCAGATAAGCAGAGTTATGGCGTCTTGAAAGAAGGCTTTGGGCCTACAGGTGGGTGGGATGGAAAGGGCAGGCACTGCATACGGTGTCTATACGCAGCATAGAGAAAAAAATAGATGTCTAATGTAAACACAGAAAGGAGAGTAGCAGGAATGCTTGAGTCCACCTACGAAGGAAGCACAGAGTGGGTGAGGCGTTATTAAAAGAAAAAAAAAAAACAAGAAATAGGAGGAAAAAAATGTTCTTAGTAAGTAAGATGGTTCAGTGGTACATGCCACCAAACAAGACCGCAACCAGCTCCAGCAGGAAAACTTAGGGGTGGAGCACCAGGTGGGAAGCCATTATTTAGTCATTTTCACCCCAGGAGAGTGCTAAATATACATCCAAAGACAATAAAAAATGCAAACAAACAATCCTTCATCTTGGTCCTTATACTATCCCAGTCTCTCTGAGAATTCCATATTTGTATTTGAAATTCCAAAGTGTATGTATATATATGTACACACACACACACACACACACACACACACACACACACGTTGCTGAAATTTTCCTGCCGTGTGAAAAAAAAAAAAAAAAGAAAGGACAGGGTTATAGAGAAGATTAATACCTCTAAGCCTTCCCCTTGCTTGTCTCGTGATATTACCCTCCTCAGAATGGTTTTGATGGTAAGAGCAGCACACTACCAGATGCAACTTTTGCCACCTTGCTTCTGTGTTCTTTACTTCCACTAGACTTTCCAAGGATTCAGAAGTATGAAGAGGAAATGGAAAAGAGAGATGGAAACCTCTGCTAGCAGATCGAAATTGCCCTCTCCCAATGAAAACACAATACTCTGACTCAGGTGAACATCTTTAGATGAATATACTAGAAATCAGTAGTGATGCAACCATATTCAAATATGAGAAGGAAAGTGTTAGTGCATGACATAGTACACAAACAAATCCATCACATGGAGATGAAGATCTGAATTCAGTTGTCCACACAGACACCTGATGCCATTTGACAAGCTCCAGCTTACCCTACCTGGTCTCCAGCAGCTACTCTAGAAGATACAGATCTCCCATAAATGTTGTGTTATATCTACAAGTGATATGTAAATGTTCTGGATACCATAAACTATCAGTGGTATCTGTAGATCTATGTTTTGGCCTGGGATTCATCTCTTCAGATGATACCTAATTCAGGAGTTACATTTCAATGTCTACATGTAGACTGTTTAAGTTTTAACTATAATTATGGAGATCTAGAAGGGCATTTAAGTGAAAAACATAGGTATCTGCTACAATATAAGCTGGACCACTCGCTAGACCCCACTGACTGGACTGACTAAATCTTCACTGACTGTAACAGGATCTTGGAGACGTGAAATGCATGCAGGTGGACTCCTACATTGACGACACCTAAATTTAGCTGCCCTAACTGATGAGCTGAATCCCACCTCTTCAGAGTCTAACCTATGAGATACAGGTTAAATCAAGGTGCCGAAATGTAGGCATCCTGTGCCATTTGAGAAGCCCTGGGGTATCCACAGCATCCTCTCAAGTATATATGACAAGCAGAACGAAGGACCTACGAGAAGCTCATGACTTTCTGGAGTGGTGGCTGATAGTCAGGTGAGATTTCTTAGGGTAGCTTACCTGGTGCTAGATACCTATAAAAGTAACCTAATCAAGCCCCAAATGACTGAGCTGTTAGACTCCCCTACAACAGTACAAAGTTACCAAATATTGAGTACAAGTACGTAAATAGAAGGGGGGAACCACAAAGACACAAAGAAAATTGTCAAGAAGTGTTGCCTGGCAGTGGTTTTGGAAAATTACGTTAGTTCTTATTAATGAAATAATCATCAGTACCTGATTATGAATATGAACTGCACTTAATAACGAAAGCACAGTCTTTTCAACACTTATGTTGTATCAGAGGTAATATTAAGTTGAAAAGAAAGATGGTCTGGAGGTTACCACTCTCTCCTGGGACTTTGGGAATACAGGTTTAATTGCCCACTCTGCCACAGCTTCCTCATCCCACTCTTTTATTATTTGTATTACTGTAGAGCCTAGTAGACCTAGTCATGTGCTTTAAATTCTTTGTCCTTTAGTTTTACAACCCCAGAAGTTAGGATAACAATTTTCTTTTTTTATTGTTCCATGTTTATCATGTCTGTTTTGCGTGCAAAACTCTTTGCATGGGCTATGTCTCAAGTCCTAGCTACACAAAAAGGGTTGTTTCGTTTTAATGATACCAGTAATCCTGCCATGTATACCGTAGGGCAATACAGTTGCATTTATATTGGAATAATTTGTTCATACGTGGCAGCAGTGATTTCCTGATTTGGCAGCTTGCTTCCAGTGCAAAATGCAGGTCCCCTGACATAGCCTCTCTTGTATCGCAATCCTGGATCTATTTGTAGTTTCATCCAGTTTGCAGACAGAATTATGTTTTCTGTTTATATACAGAATAACTTCACTACGCAATACCCCCTCGCCCCCAGACAAGAAAACAAAACAGCCCTTCTGAGATTCAGCAGACTTACTTTCCTATATGCAATCGTATACACTCTTGCCATTATGTTCCTGTCAGCTCAAGGGAAGAACTCACCTTAGTCTAAAATAAAATAATGAGCATCCTCAGAACAATACGTGCAGTCCTTTCCCAATAGCACTTTCCTGGGAGGGTGCGCTGCTGAGGCGTGTGTAGCCCCACTTCAACACAGCGCTGGCTTTGGCAGCAGGAGGAACTGAGCAGAAGATTTTGTTAACTTGTGGGAAAACTGCAGCTGAGTCTACAAAAGAAGAATGATGGGATAACACCGTGCTACTGGAAATAGTCACACTGTGGTATATTCTGATACAAGAACGGTTCAATGGATGGATTCAGGAGATAAAAAGAAAGCAGCAACTCTGAAATATTGTAATTGTGGACACAATATAATGCAGATGCTGGCAAAATATTATTTTCCCGAGGAGGAGTGAGTCAGTCCGCACGCCATCTGACCATCCGTTACACCGCGGAAACCTTTGGAGCTCTCTCAGTACAGCAAGCACAGCACTGTTCTAGCTGATTAAGTTGCACCCTGTATTTCAGGCTCTCAAGGCCACAAGACAGAGATGCCAATTTTAACAAAAAGGTTTTTCTGCAGGAAGGAAGGGGTATTATTATATATTACATTTCTTGACAAGGCAACTGGAAGGAAGTGCCTGCGCTCTCTCAGACGCAGTGCCGGAGCACTGGCTGTGTATACAGTAAAGGAAGGTGGAGGTTTTTTCTGTCTTCAGAGAGTCTGGGAACACCAGGGCACTTTCTTCTGTCTACTGAAGACCCTTTATATCATCCTTGAAAATAACTTTTAGGTGGTTACATAAAGTGAATAGGAAAGAAAAAAAATCACAAATGCCACTCTAGCTGTTCCACTAGACAGCTGTGGCTAGGTGGGGGTTTGAACAAAGGTCTGTCCATTCGGTAGGCTGACAGCGTATTTTGATCTATGGGATACGTGTAGATGGAGGGATGTAACACACGTTTCAGTTACTGGAGTTTTGTAGGAAACGTTAAAATACTTGTATTCATTTATGCAGAGTGAGACTGATAGTTTTAGCACTATCTCAGGAGAACAGGACACCTCCCCACGCAAATGTTTATTCACACAGCTGGAAAGGCGATAGGAAGGGTGACTGAGGATTTCCTCCTACCCTTTATAGGGCCTTTATGACCAAAATGATGGTCATAAAGAGCCTGTAACAGAAAATCAAATTTGACTGTGGTTCTTTGTATTGTGGGTGAGGACTTCAGCTACTCTGCTGTTGCCAGGAGCAGGAGAGCGATGGATATTCATCTTCAGGTTTTATGAAGCTCTTGCCTTCTGATTTCTAAATCTTAAAGAGGTACTTCAGGCATATTTTGAAGTGATTATTCTCAATAGTGAGGGCTAAGAGATGACTTTAAAAATGAAATAGTGATTTTTACAAACTCATATGATTCCAAGAGCTAAAACTTCAAGAAAAACACCAAATTGCATGAGCTACAGTAAACACTGAACTATCTCTACATACTTACTTTCAAAGTTTTTTCATGGCATTACATTAAAGTTGTTTTAAAATTATTAAAAAAGATAAAGAAGATAATTTTTATTATGTTTTTGTACTAAGTATTTTCTTTTAACTACGTAATTGAAATTTCAATTTTGAAAATGCTTTACTGTAGTTACGCAATGTGTTTTATGATTGATTTTGCTGATATATTAGAGATTATATACTGTAGAAACTTCCTTTTAAAATAACTCATGACATCATCTTGTTTTTTTTATAGCTTTGTATGGAGCCCACTATGTGGTAACCATACAATAAATAATATTAAAAAATAACAACAAATAAATAATAATAAACATCACTCATGGTGTTCTCTGAACCTCTAAAGCACTCTGGCCTATACCAATCCATTTTCCTCTGGCAACTGTTGCTCTAGTGATGCATTTCAATACACTAAAAGAACAGCTTACTCTTTTAACATTTTTTTTTTTTTTAATATCCAGTATTGCTATTGCTTCAGCGGTGTATTATTGCAATACTTTATCAAAATAACGCCTGCCAGGAATTGCTGTCTTGAGATACAATTTATGTATTTCTTTTAAATGACAAGAAAGAGAGCCCAGTTTAGAGGATTTCCCTGGGATGCTTATGTAATCACGGACACCATGGAATCAGTGTGACTAGCAGTCATTCACTAGGTTATTTTGTCACTTCATTTTAAAGAAGAAAACGCCATTTTAGAGACAAGTTGCTAAAGAAAAAAGGCTAAATCCTCAAAGTTTTGGAATCTTATTGAAATCTCAGAATCACAAGAATTTTTAAGACCATAAGACCGAGAGTAACCACACTGTACTTCATCTCATGTCCTCAGGCCACAAATAGATGCCTCAGGAAGAACAAGAATGTCTTGCCCTAATACTATTCCAACTCCACCTACTTTCAGCTTAAGGACTTCCTAACCTGGACGTGGTTTCTGTGTGTTTAGTAACCATCAATGGATTTTTCTTCTGTTGATGTGACACTGTCTCCTTTAACATGTTGAAATTTTATTTATCCAGAGCCTCCTTTGGAGAGGAAATTCCACAGGTCTTCACCCTAGCTGTATGACGAATGACTTTCTTCTGCGTGTTTTGAATCCTGGTGATTTGATTAGCTTTCTTTGATTATCCCCAGCTTTTGTTTTGGAAGAGGCAATGAACAATCAACCTTCATTTACTATCATCACAACTTTCATGATTTTGTAGGGCTCTGTTATATCCTCTCTGCATCATCCCTTTTCCAGACTGAAGAGTGTCAGCTCAGTCCATCATACCTCTGGTGGAAAATACACCAAACCTTTCACCACCCCTGTTACCACTCCATGTACATTTTAACTCGTTCTTATCCTTATCGTGCTAAAGAGTATTAGTATTCAAGTTCAGGAACACACAGTGTTCAAGATGTGGGTGAGCCATGCTTGCATCCAAAGACATAAATATGTCTTCTGTTTCATTCTCTACTATTTCCTAATGATTTTTAGCATTTAATTTGCTTTTTTTGAACGCTACTGAGCACTGAGCTGACATTTTCATAAAACTTCCCATCGTAACCCTTAGGTCTCTTACCTGAATGGTAATGAACATCTCAGAAAAGTGACATTTAAGAACCTACATTTAACCTACATTTAAATGATAACATATACTACCTAACCTATGTGAAAATCTAAGTGAGGAAGTATTTCACTGGTAAAAAGCTCTACAGGCGTTACTGGCATCTGATATTCTGCCATTGCGTATGCCAAGAGATATCAGCATCTTGGCCAAACCAAGCATCTTAGAGCCCTAAACTCATTTGGATCCTGGATGCTAAGCAAATCTATGCCTTTCTTAGCTGAGGGACTTAATCATATATTCTCATCACACACGATGTACCAGAAAAGTACTAAATTCAGCACAAAGTAGAGTGTCCACAGCTAATTTCACTAAAAAAAAAAAAATCTAAAAAATGAATGTACCACCTTTCCTAAAATGAATGTAATGACAGTTACCTAGAGAGTAGGAGAGCACGATATTAAGGTCGCCTCACCTTCAGAGGTATAAGCCCACATTTTCCTCAGGAAAATGACTTAACTAACATAGAATAGGTAGAATTAGAGGGAAATTTCATATCTAAGAAAGGTCGTCAGGTTATTGAGCAATTCTTTCTGCATTTTGCTTCCTCCGTGCTATTGGATACAATCTATTCTATATTTGCAAAATAAAGATAAATGAATTAATGAAAATACACACACACACACACACAAATATATATATAGCTCCATATATTTACATACACACACATACACACATATATATTCATCAGACAATAAATAGATTCTATAGATGAGTGGAGATCTATTTAATTAAAAAAAAAAAAAAAAAAGAGGAAACTTTCTTCCCTCCTAAAACAGAAGCCCAGTGATGTGCATAACTGTGTCTAATACATTTAAATCTAACCACAGCAGGTAGCTTTTCATGGCTACTCTAGTTGTATTCCAGAGGCTTAAAACTTCTGCAGACACAAAAGGGACTGCAATCCACTGCAGTAGATTTAGCTAGAGCATGAGATCAAAGGAGTTGTTACATAAAAAAATCCGGAAGCAAAGTTTGAAACCTTGTTCACTTCATATGAAATACTATAGAAATTTCTATCCATTTTATAAAATATAGGTAGACCACAGATACAGATGTAGATAGACATGATACAGCTATAGCTAGATATAGATGATATAGATATACCTAGATGTATAGATACTGAGTTTTCTTGTAGAACATGCACAGAAGAAACTTCCATGTCAGATGATCTGTGGCTTGACAGAGCTTCTGAAAAAATGCAGGAAAAGTAAATGATGCTCTTTCGTCCTTAAGAAGTCATTAGCACACCTTGATACTGCTGCAGATACCAACCTACAGGTCAGAGACTCTGAGGATTAGATTTAGCCTTGCTAATTTTATACCTCTGCTACTGTATAATGAAAAGAACCTGTAAAGGACCGGTGCCTCCACAGAGTGATTCAAATCTTAGGTGGAAGGATTTGACCCCTAGACGGGCAATTTCTCTCCATTGACTAGAGAAAGAGCAAGTGTGAGCGTGTTCCTGTGTGAGCCTCCATCCCTGCAGCCAGGCTCCACGCCACACTCATTGGCTTCCAGTAGTGGGAACGGGTCCCAGGACTGGTGATAAAAATCAGTAAAATAGCATGAATATTGATTTCAGGACAACATCAAAACAAAACCAATTTTACAAAAACTAAGGACCCCCAAAATCGATAGTAAAGAACTCATTGGTGCGACTGTGAGGATGCGTGGATAGGTGCGACTGTGAGGATGTGTGGATACAGCAGCTGTAAATCTTCAGATTGCATTTGAATGACAGTCTAAAATACGTTTTACTTACACGCAATGACTGGGTTTAATACAAGTATAATACAATAAAATCTTCTGGCCTATGATATACAGGAGGTCAGACTAACTGCTCTAATGCTTCTCTGGCATCAATCTATGAATATATGAATCTATGAAAAATAAATCAATATTAGGAGGAAATGCTACATAACTACTATCATTGATCAGCTGATTTCTGTTATAAATGTCTACTCAGTTTTGCACTTTCTTTGTAGCCCAATCTCTTACGATGCATTGCAACTGAGTCAGTCTACTGTACTTTTCTTCCACTTATAACGTGTACATTAATACTTAGCTCCTCATATTTTTCTGAGGCTCTGTTAGAGGTCTATTGCTGAGTTCAATGGGGGCCAAGAAAGGCTGCTGACAAGAGCTTTTAAAAATCCTGCCCTTAATCAATTAATGTTTCCGAAGGCATTTAAAATCAATGAACTGAAAATTTCCACCAGGACAAAGAATTAAAAAGATTAATATAAGTTAAAGTGTATATATATTTGTAGTAATGAATGAGATTCTTTTAGAGACTGTAACACCTACCTGAATATCCCTTCTTTTTTTTTCTTTTTTCTTTTTTTTTTTTCATTAAAAACTTGAAAAGCGAAAGCAGGGTAAAACTACTGAGTTGTAACTTGCCCCTGACATATATAATAGTTCAGACTGTCAAATGACAACATGTGACACATATTCCCTGAACCAAGCATAGTCAAATATTAAAAGAATGATAGCTTTTCACTGTATATGATTATACCTCAATAGCATGTTAAAATCAGTAAGAAACATTTTGCTGCTTCCTAATATATACAATATACATACATATATTTAAAAAGAAAAAAAAGCTATGTATTTTGAGATAGCCTCAGCTGATGTAAACAAGTGTGCCTGACACTTACTGAGGACCAAACCCTGTCAGTTTTATAACCTTAAAGATCAGTTAATGATTCGAGACCTCAAAATGATTCTAAAGATCCTGTAACTGAGCCATTCAGAGTCTACCCTAAAGTTAATGCAATTATTACTTGTCTGACCAATTACTTGGCTTCTAGATACAAGCTACAAGCTTCCTGCAGGATATTGAAGTAATAATCTACATTTTTTTCCACATTCCAGCATAACTACATTTCATCATTTTTGGATGCATGCCCCCAATATTTTGGACCTCCATGGGGCAGAAGCCACTGAGACTGCATCTAATTGAGACTACTGAACTGCAAAACAGTGTCGGCACAGCGTCATTTACACGTGGAAATGGAGCAAGCTGAGATTCCCCCACAGGTGTCAGAACTACGCAAGTTTTCACTCCCTGTACAATATCAGCTCCAGCACTTAATTCAACAGCTTCAGGAAGACTGGTGAGAAAGACTCATCTTATGAAACTTTCAGCTTGATTTCCTATTCAGAGCAATTCAGACAAAGACAGGAAAACTTCAGGAAGGTAGTCAAACATCATGATTATTCCCCCAAAAGAAACCTGCCAAACATTTGAGGAGGCTCATCACTATTGACAATGTACTTGACCCCAATCTTTCATGAATGCCTTGATAACCGCTGAGGTACAGGTAAAGAAAACACTGAGTCATAAAAGTCAGACTGAGTCAGTCGTCCAGTTCATGGTTAAAAGAGGCAGATAAAACTTGATAAAACAACCTCGCTTAAGACCAAATCGCTAAAGCCGCCAAAGTAAACTAAGAGAGACAAAACAAAGGGCACATCAACATAATGTACATATTGTGAGGATTCTTGAAGGTCAGAGCATGCTCTTTTACTTCTTAGTGACATATAATGCCAATATTTGTCAGACCTTGATGAAGACCAAAGCTCAGTCAGAAAAAAATGCACTGCATGACATTTGTACTCAGACCTCTACCTTTGAACAGTCTTTGTTGTAGACACCTGACTATGCTTAGTTTATAGCTAAAAAGAAAAATAAAGAATCTGGTGTTGGCAACGGGAGGCAGTCAGAGGGCTTCCGACTGTCGCGTTTTTATGTGACAGTGAGTTGCAGTCACTGAAGAATGAAACAATCATTATAAAGAAGCAGTGCTTCCTTTACATAAGCAGCAAGACAAATTGAGGATTTTACAGTGAATTTTAAAACTATATGAATTTACTTGAATTTTGTGTTGAAATAATGTGATGAAAAAATTTGAAAAAAATAATTTTAACAGATTACCTAAATGTAGTAGACTTTCCAAGGCTTTGTCTATATACACATCTCCAGGATGAAGATCCTCATATAGACATTAAGCCATTCAAAGATACATTCTTTTGAATTACAAGCATTTTTGGTTTTTATTTTTTAATTGAAATAAGAACAATCAAGATCATGCTTACAGAGAAAATACATTTCTGCATCTGTCTAGAATAAAACATTTTTGCTAGCTTGTGAGTGTTTGAATACACTTGAGTCTTGTGAATCTCTTATTTATAAATGATCTTGTCTCTGAAAGCTTTACTTTTTACAATTTTGTGTGGTTTAAAGTCATTTATACCGATAGAAACTGGTTGCAAAATGCCACCTTTTCTAATCTGACGGCATCCTAAACCTACTGTGAGCATAAACAGTATATTAAAGTACCATCAAAGTAATGAAAAAGTTAAGGTTAAAAGCTTTAGCTATTCTTGACAGGAGTAGCACTGATGCCATCGATATTTTAATTTAAAGATTTTATTTTTTATTTCTTGTTAACTTTCTCAGTTGAAATAAGGAAGGAAAAAATAAAATAAAGTAAAATAAAATAAAGCCTCCACTATCCATTAGTGGTGCAATGCAGAGGCTTGGTTCTGTTGTAGAAAAACCGTAAACTTTCTAGAAGATAAAACAAACTTCTAATTTGAACCAGACTCTCATATTTCTAGTGATTTCAACTTAAAGACGAATCTCTAGCTCTTTTAACCAAAATCCAATCAAACATCCTCCCAGCTACTATAAACAGAATGCATTGTTGTTTGCAAAGAGTAGAAATATTTAGATGTAAATTGATAAGGATGCCATTTTATTTGCTTTTTACTCAAGAAGCATTGTAGCAAAGAGGCCATTTAGAGGTACCTCAAAGATACTGGAGAAATAAAAACTGAACGTCGATCCACTTTTCAGAACTGCCAAGAAGTTTTGAGAATGGTTCAGTTCACAGGCTAACACCTAAATCTACTTTCTCAAGCTGCACCACTGTGATAAATAAACAGAGGTTATTTTACTTGACTGTAAAAACAACAATTAAAAATTGTACATCCTCATCAAACAGAGCTAATATGACTTTACTTTCCCTTTTTAGCCCACTTCCGTGAAAAAGTGTAGCTTATATGGCCACAATATTTATACATATACACAGATGTACACAGGTATTTATGAGACCCCATTGCCTACAAACTAGTCAATTTTATCCAAATCTGGTGGGGGAGAATAGTTTGAAAACTTTAATGAAAATAGTTGATGTAGAGGAGAGAGAAAATATATTAATTCCCTCGGCAAAGGAAAGAACATAGTGTATCTTTGCAGAAATCAGAGAATCTGTGGAGAGAAAACTAATGCAAATATCTTAAGCAAATGTAAAGTCACAAGCAGACTACGCATTAGTCCATCAACCCAGCAGCAACAAACCATGTCAGTGAGTATCAGAAGCACCCTGACATCAGAAGGGATTTGAAGATGGGACCTTTACGCTTTGATGCTGCAAGTTCCCTGGCTTTCACAGGTGCTTCGTGTTTCCTGAGTGCAGACTTATTTGGGCACTTAATCAGGATTTTGTTGTGAAAATGAAGAACAGGACACTTAAAAAGGTTGGTCCTACACATGCTCTGCCCACATGCACGTTAACAACAAAGGTTTTCAGCAGAACCTCAAATTGGTTTCCTAAATCCACATTAAACAAAGTCAGTTACCTCAGTTTACAATAGGAAGGAATTCAGGTACCTTCGCCCATCCCGGCACCCAGGGCCAGCTCATTTGATCTCAAGATCTTTCTCTCTCTCTCATGCCCCCATAATTTAAATAAAAATACTCCATTTAGTATGATAGTCACAAAAAATAAAATAAGAACAATATCCTAAGCAAAATAGGAGCTATGTGTATTCCCTGGTGTATTGTAGATACTTTTTATTGCTATTGGCTAATTAATAATCAAGTGTACATCTCATCTCCAGATACAGTTTTGGTAAGTGCATTAAAATGGCTATGACAGACAGACAGGCATGTATGATGGTAATGGTAAATTTTCCAAGTTAATCTCATTTCATTACGAGCCATGGTCAGCATTTTATTATTTCAATTCAAAAGCGACTCACAAGCATGGTAACATGCAACTGACTGATGTCACTCAGAGATGTATTGTTTGCCCCCTGCTTTCTCTGCCTAGCATCAAAATTTTCCTTTCAACCTTTGAAGCCAAGCAGAGTCGTTCATTACCTTTCGGATGCCACACCAGTTTAATCACATTGATAGAGGGCTATGCAATCAAAGTGACAGTTCAATGATGATTTGCATCATGCCTGACTCATTACTTTGTGAAGGATTTGGCATGCCAATCAATGGAAAATGATGTGCAGTCCCTTGAAAAATGACAGTAATCCATTTTCCACCAACTGGCAAGAGAAGTCCTTGACAGACTAACAAGTTAGGGCCAAAGCCAAATTTTATTTGGCATATTTTTCACTTTGCTGCCATTTTGCTAATCCTGAGGGTACTTATCAGAGCAGTAACTTTTTTTCCCTTTAATGCTAAAATCATTATATCCTTCAGGATTTAATTTTACTTTCCAGGAAAACCCTTGACTGTGTGGATGTTGCTTGTATCCACGTTGAACACTACCATCAGGTCAAATGCTTGCAAATGAGCATCTTCAGTTGGTGACATCCTAGTAATACTAATAACGTTCTGTGGCAATACTGATAACATCCCACAGTAACGTCCTTGTCTAGCTTACAGAACAATTAAGCTCATTCTTCAGAAGAAAGCTTTGCACAACTCCTTGATGCTTCCTCAGCATAATACTGGCTGGAGTTTCAGTGTCTATCTCCCTGCTTGCCCTGGAGTAAGTCTACTCAATTCAGCAACGCTTTTCACCACATACTTAATTCTAAGGTGAAGAGGAGCCTCCAGGCGGGATTTAGGAAAACCCAGTGCTGCTTTAACTTTGATCCCACAGCAGTGAGGGCACGGCTGATTCTTTGGAGGTCTGACCCTGGGTCACCCCCCAGTGCAGGCACCGATGTGCTGCTTTGGACTTCGCCAGGTGTTGCTCTGCACCCAGACGATTTTGAAAACTCCACAAACTGTTTGATAGTTAATTCCCTCTCTGTAAAACTATTGTTTTGGTAAAAAAAGTGAAGGGAAGGATGCTGAAATTAAAAAGAAGAACATCATGATTATGGGAGGGAAGGAATACAGTTGAGCTTTTGGTTTTGTCACTGGAGATTTTGTCACTGAAATCACAGCGAAAGTTTTATTAATCTGAGTCTAATTGATGGGGTTGGGAATTTAGCCACTTCAGCTGGGATTTTTGCGAAGACAAAGCCTCTAGAAACATCCCAAGTGATCAGATTAGCCTGCAATTCCATGCTTGATTTTTTGAGCTGGTACCACTAGTTCAAATGCCTCCTCTGCTACCCACTGGTCCTAAGTATTTGCTCCCATTTCTGTATTGGCACTTCAGTCCTTATCCTACAAATATTTTCGAGGCTGTGCTAACCAGAAAGTCGATTTGGCTAAAAAAATGAACAATAACAACAACAAAACCCACACTTTTCTGCTGGGGGTGGTTTCTAACATATTTTTCAGATGGATCAGATCTCTGATCAGCAAATAGTCAAGCCAACATAATTAATAGGACAATTCATCATGGTGGGGGGCAGGAAAAATACTAATAGGAAGGTGCATCTGAAATCAGTATTAATGCTAAAGTGAAATATATGCTTGGACTAGGCACCTAAGTATATATGGTGGGAGTTCCACTGAGGAGTCCTTTCTTTCATCTTTTTAAATGAATATACATATTATTTCTTTTACTAGGACTACATACAATATTTATTTATGCATATGTTAAGTCTAAAATGGAAAACTATTTTCTATCATTTATATGGGAAAATGATCTGGCAAAATTTGCCTATAATTGGAAAAGATTTCTGTGTATATGTATAAATAGCCAGCAAAAGGAGCTATATGCATGCTAAATATGATATTTATTAGCTTCTCTGATTGATTGTTAAAGCAGTGAGATGTTATTCCCCACATATATTCACTTGCTGTCATTGGATCACAAGTCTTTTTTGAGACATAGTATTTTTAGGATGTGGCTTTACAGCTTTCAGGCAGCTTTACAAAACAAATGAGTAGCAAAAAAACATTCTTTTCTCAGTTGTAGACAGTTATTGCTACATCACTAATAGAAAATGGTCTGAGTTTTCCATTTTAGGCTTGATATATACTATTAACGAAAATTATGAGGGAAAACATCTGCAACAAAATATTAAAAAGAAACTGAAAGAATGCACTAAAAAATATTCTAAAGTCTAAGCATTTAAATACCATCAAAAGGGGCATAAAGAACAGAATATTTATGAGATTGATAGTAGTTTTAGCCTAAACATGTAGGGCTGGTTTAAAAATTTGAAACTGAACCTTTTTGTAAGAAACTACATACAGTTTCAAAAAGAAGGATTTTCAGATCCTCAGCATGTTTTTGTTCAATCAGATCAAGAGTCCTATTCTCCAAGGTAACCCAGAGTCAACCATGTGCACACACTGTTACAGAAATGCACATATAACACTAATAGTTGCAATCCTGGTTCAAGTACTATCCAAGTCAAGACCCTGAATTTACATTTCCCACGTTACTGCTAACTGTAGGGTTAGTGGGAATGTAAGATACTTAAGCTTCCTCTGCATTGTGGTTTGTGTCTTTCTTCACAAAAAATCTTCAAGAGAGCTTGTATTTTTCCGGTTAAAAACGTTGAAACATCTTTAGGGCAGAAAGCTGTTTCTTGCCCAGCTCTTCATGGTGACTTATTCAAATATATGGGTCCTTTCTACAGGGATTCGACTTACATATCGTTGGAGATAAATAATGCTGTAGAGAGCTTATGGTCCAAACAAGTCAGATAAATGGAAAAAGAAAATATTATCCCTATATAATAAGTGGGAGATTGAAAATAAGCAGCTTGCCTAAGGAAGTCTGGCTGAGGGCTGAACTTGAATCTTTCTATCCAGAATCCTAATTCAATGACTCCAACACAAAACTGTCATCCCTTGTACAAAGCCTGTAACCCCAGTTTTGATATACAGCTCAAGTCGGATTTTTTTAAAGAAAAAAACCATCTATTCTACTCAGTCTACTGCTATGGTATTATAAAGCTGAACTCTGATTTTGCATACTGAATATATCACAATTTCACTAATCCAACCTGAGCACTTCTGTTATCTTCTTTACTCGATGCGCATTATTTAGGATAGAAATCAGAGACAATATTTATTGGCTGGATGATAAAATTCATTAAATCTGACCAACTTCCCCAAATTTGAGATAGCTCTGCATTTCATGTGCCTGATAGGTCACCATAATCCTAACTTAGTATGGTGATATGTATTTATCACTTGGGCATCACAAAGGACCTGTGCATACATCCCACTGAGAGCGGAAAGTGGGGTGGGGGGGGAACACACTTGAATTCTTTGCATGGTCCGACATATATTCAGAGATTTATCACCTGCCTTCATATTTTTGGATACATTTGACAGTACTTTTTCTTTTTCAAGGTCTGAAATGCAAAGGCATAAGCAGTGATGGTGTATTCAAGGACAGAATACGAACCACTCAATCCCTCTATTAGAAAGTAAGAAGTTTTATTTCATATACGTAGCCAGAATATTACCTTGCATAAGCTCCCTTTGTTCTTCCCCTGTAAAAGGGCATTGACAAGCTAGGATCCTCTTAATCCAGTCCTTTAAAATTCTAACATTCTTGCAGTTATGTTTCGTTTTATACAAAGGAAAATAAATGGCAACAAATGAATTGCAAGGTTGTAAATCAATTGAGTACTTCTGCTGATATCCATCTCAGGGACACTGCAGAACAGCAATGTTAACAGAATGTGCATGAAAATACAGAATATCTGCCACTTATAATTCATATTTTCCATCATCAGCCTGAGCCTGAGAAATTTTTAGAGTGTAGACCTGCGTCAGCATAATTACTTGATGTTTATATTTGTGAGTCATTATCACAGAGGTGCTGCTATTCATATAGAGACTGAATGAACTTTTGACACTCCCGGCGCCTTAAAACAATACAAAACCTAAGCAGGTTCACTTCTATTTCTCCCCCTGAAACAGGACACCCTTGCAATACAATGGAGTTAACCTCCAAGGGAAGGTGGAATTTTAATGTATCTTGACTATGAATGAAGTCCAAACTTTACTGCTTATTATTAGATCTATGTATGTGGGAATCTATACTGCTCTAAACATGAACCACTGCAGCTACTAGTGTGCCAGGGGTTTCCTAGCTCACAGCAGCAGGTCCAAAGTCCAGGCTATTCAAAAGATACATGATAACCATCACCAGTGAGTGACCTGGACAGCAAACTCTGTCTTCTTCTGTAGCAGGCTGCAGTAGGGTCTAAGTGCAGGGAGAAAGGCTGGAGATGTGCATATGGTTTTTCACTTGAGTTTAGGTTTGTTTCATTGGATTAGATTGCAGTGGAGAAAATATTGCTTAAAATTACTCAGATCCACGCTCAGATGTGAGGGACATGAGCACAGACTGTCCTGCCGGTGGTGCCTGACCAGGAGCAATGCTCGCTTGTCCTTCCAAAGCAAGCAGATAAGAAAAGAGTCTCCTGCTGGTCTCTTCCAGCTGTCCTGCTTTAAAACAGATATTGGACATCAACCTTGCATGAGGGCGGGGGAAACACCCTAGGTCTCAGTTTGTCTTTGCTGCTCTTTCTTGTGTCTCCAAGAAGTGTACCACCACTGGGCAGTAAAAACATCCTGTCCATCTAGTGGATGTTTCAGCTGTTTACACAAAGTGGAGAGCTTCGGTAGGAGAAATGGGTGCTTCAGGATACTTCTTGGCTGTTCCTACTCTGTGCCTCACTTGGAAAACAATTCTCTTGACGTCCTAGTTGAGCTGTAGCCACTGGGCCGCTGGCTATATTAGCGAAACAGTGGAACCAGCACCACTGGCTCAGGTAGTATCTGTATTTTCTATCCTAGGCCCTGTGGGCTGGAAAGGTAGTGATAGAAAAGAAGGTGTGGGTCTCAGTGGGATGAGGGCATCAGACGACTCACCATGGTCAAGCGGACGCCGAGAGACTCATCATGCATGGCAGAAATTCAGTTCAGTTCAGTCTGAACTTCACTTTAAAAATTTTGTCTGAAAATTTGAAATATCGCTCTATTCTTGTTTCAGATCTGCACAGGACAAGTATTTTAAAGGCACCGCTTTCAAAGGGCTAAGTCAGAGAAGCTAACCAATGTTGTACTAATACCAGATATACAACAGCATACGCAAGTTTGGGATATGAGAACAGACTGCTGACTTCAGAAGGACTTGGGTCCTTCCCTGAAATTGAGGCTATAAAATAAAGTATATTGTTAACATGACTTTGGTTTTGATTCAGAGTAAATTCCCTTTTGTTCTGTTATTGTTGTAGATTCCATTCAGTAAAATCAGTCATGCAGCTGCTGGTGGGGGATGAGGAAAACTGTCTTTAAAAATGGAGGATTAAATTAGAAAATAAAAAGTTAGAGAAAGGCAATTTAATAATAAAATAACAATAATAAAAAAGTGAACTAAGTAACAGCTAACCAGAAATAAAATTTTAAAATATAAGTGGAATTACAAGGAATAAATAGTTGTTGCCCTTACCTAATCTATCACTTGCACACTAATGTGGTATCTGAATTAAAACATGCAGCTGGATGAGAACAAATCCATCCTTTTGGTGACTCCATTAACAGCAAGTGTTACACTGTATGGACTTTGGCAGGAATATGCATAACAGTAACACAGGCAGGAATATACATTCTGCAATGGGCAAAATCCTGTCAGTGAGTCTTTTTTTTTCACAAGCTGGGTCTAGGGACTGGCAACTGTAGACGTGAACGAAAGCTGGAATACATTGGCAGCGCTCCTGTAGAAATCCGAGGAAACGTGGAGCACTTAGGTAACGTATTGCTCAGAAAATCTGCGGCAAACTTGTGAACTGATCCGATCTCTCCTACCTGTCATCTGCCTTCTTGTGCACAGCAAAACCTGTCTACTCCCTTGATACCCAGAAGAGTTTCTCCCCACCGCTATTTGTCCCATCTATTTAGACTGCTAATGCGGCTGCGCCGGGAGTGTCCTTCGCCACGTGTTTGCACGGTGTGCCCTGTCTCAGGGGGGGCTTTGCCGTGCAAATAAAGCTAATAATATTAATAGTGAGACTAATAGTAGTCTGAAAAGCAGTAGGGTAAATATTTACTGTATAACCAGTGACGGCGTGTGTTACCGATGAAGCCGAGCGTTTGCGTCAAGCAAAGCAGGTATTTGAACTGGGATTTTCGGAGCGTGGAGAGGTGCCCGCAGTGCTAGGTCAGGACAAACCACACATAGTTTGTAAATATTCACTGACTGCACTGGGTGCTGCTCTCCGTAAGTCCCTACCTTCCTCCCAATCTCAGCTCTATCACAAATTCCCTTTAGGGCTCAGCACATTACCGCTTTGTGCCTCAGTTTCCCCATTGGTAAGATAGAAATAACCGTGCTTGCCTGACGGAGACAAAAACAGAGAAATTAATTTCTGCCAGGTGCTTTGCAAATGACTGCATGAATGTGTTTCTGTTAAGTACAAAATTTTATTAACAGGAAAAAAAGGAACTTTTAATTTACCATCAAAGTAGGCCAATCTCTTTAAATCGCATTCAATTACCTCTTGATGGGTAAAGCTCCTTTTTTCCATCCCCATCTCCAAATCCTCATCCTTCCCATATGAAAATCCACTCTCATTCTTTTACAGTCGAGCGTTAAAAATAAGCTGGGGAGTCATAAAAACTGTCCCTCTCCACAGATTCAATAGGCAGCCTAATAGAAAACAATTATCTTGAACATTAAAAAGATCCAATAACATTTGGGCCATTAATATTTTTTAGCCAAAAAAAAAAATGCACCTTATCATTGCAAAGAACCGTGCAAACCAGCACACCTGAGTGTTTGTGGGATCCATTTAGCATTCACTTTGCACCATCAATCAAAGATCAGAAAGCATCTTGTGACACTAACATTTTTGTGAGCCAAGCCAGCAACAGAAACAGGAGAGGTTTACTGACTACCCGCTGTCGTCCCAATATACCCTAGTTTCCATGATACCTTCTTAATAAAACAAAAGGGAACCTTCCGATAAAAATATCTCCCCATTTTATAATGTAAAATACAAGCAATTTTATCAGCATTAACACTGATTGGCTTCCATTAGCCTCTTGCCTTCTAATAAAATTTATGATACCTTTCAGAAGCACAATTTGATAGAAAGTGAAGTGATTACACCCTGCTTAGATATCTCTCCAGCATCTATTCCAACAATAATGCGGTAATTTTATGCATGAAATAGCACAATTGGCATAAATAGTTATAATACTGAGTGCTGTCTAAGGAACCTGGCTGCTGGAAAATTAGAAAGAGCTTCACACTTTTGAAACAGGTAATTAGGATTTCTCTCCATGCTCATAGGAGGCAGGCTGGAGTTTCGTTTTATATTTCATGTTTCATTAAAATATATGTGTTAAAAATAAATGTTGAATTTAAAGCTGCACACATTATGAAAATTAAAGGTACAGCACTACTGCAGAAGGTAGAGTAAAATGGACCTTTTTAACTTCTAATTTCGGCTCTGCCAAGGGTTTTAATGCGTTCTGACAGGTAAATCAGGCTTCTACTGTTTTCAAAGCATTTAATCCAGCAATAGCTGCATATGGCTGTGGTCAGCAAGACAGAGTTTTACTGATGGAGAATTATGCCCCCAAAACCAGTCACGATTTTAATTTGCGGCTGCTCAGAAAAGTGGACAGTTAATGATAGAGGAACCTCTTCCAAGTTAGCTGTGCCAGGGCACTTCTCCCCGACCTACCTGCTATTTATCATCCGATTCTCCCAGGAGCTTCTGCAACGCGCTTCACTTGGTGCCCCGAAGCACCCGCAGCGTCCCAACCTTTACGTCCGGGTGCTCCTGCCGGTAGATGATCCCGTTTTAGCCTTTGCTTCAAGCCAAGATTTCGGTCTTGCTGTGCCAAAGCCTGTCAACGTGTTGTGGATTAGCAAGAAGCATGTAAAAATCCCAGGAAGTTTATATAAGGGGTAAGAGGAAAATAACAGCTCCTTTTTCCTAAGGTTGGGCTCTTAACAGATAATATCACTCATTATAATACTGAGGAACTCCATAACCTCCATTTGATATGATTTGAGAATGCTGCCCATATATCACAGTGAAGACTTTCTTTTTCTTTTTCTTTTTCTTTTTTTTTAACACTTCTGAAAACTTGCAGAGATTTTGTATCATGAAGTGGCTTAGAGAAAGATGTGAACATCTTTCAAAGATTATATTTCTGGTAATAACATGCTCTGGCAATTCTGCCTTACGATGACATTTCCGCAGTTCTTCAGTGATGCTCATTTAACAAAATAACAAAATTTAAAAAATAGATGTTTTCTTCAAAAAAAAAAAAAACTCAGATCACTGAAGTTAATTAATAGAACTTAGAAAACTTCTTTTTACAGAAAATTTCCTTTGAGCACAGCGGATTTCCTTATTTTCTTTGAACTTAGTGAGGGGCAACACCTTGAACTAGAGGGATTTGCAAATAGAACCAGGTTGAAAAAAATCAGGAAGACATTTTCAGGCAAACAGATTAATTTGTGAATTTGGCTAACATCAGCTAACAGCCTCAAGCTCTCCTGGAAGAGACAAAAAAAAAGTCCTGCCCCCCCCCCCAACCCGAACAAGAGTAATCAAAATATATTATTTTAAAATGTTCGAAAGCTTTGCTCCATTTTCAAAAGACATTTCACGATGGAATTTGGCCCTGTTATAACTTTGCAGAGAAAACAAATAAACAAGCAACCAAACAAGCAAAGTCCAGCAGGCCCCCCCGGACACGTTCCCCGTGAAGATAAAAGTGAATGCGTCCGTTAAACGACAGGAAATGTTTATTTCAGCTCAAAGCACAGGTTTGTTTTTCCGTGTTGTCTCTGAAATTCGGATATTCCCATGACTCTACCTATGAACGATTTTTCTGGCTGCCCTGTGCCTGCTTTAGAGGAAGCTGGCCAGCGGCAACCCCACTGCAAAACAAGCAAGTCGAGAACAACCGCGGCTCAATTATTACTTAGCCCTGCAAAATCAAGACCTATTCAGCATGCTTCAGAGCTCCCCTTTTGTAAGGGTGCAAGGTGCATTTCAATAGACTGATTGGGAGGAAACATTACTTAGTTGGGAGGTTTTTTTTTTTTTTTTCATGTAGCCAAGGCTGGCTTTTTATTCAGGAAAACTTGAGTAAAGAAGGAAGATAACTGCCTTTATGGTTGTAGACAGGGAGAAAATACTCCCTAAAGAAACTGTCAGGAACGGGGAAACTTTATTATCGTTTTCTTGTCCATTTTCAAAACCTGAAAAATCCAACCGAAATTAAGCACCTGTTGTACAAAGGAAAAAAAAAAAATCAATGCATTTAAATCAATGATAAAACTGCTTCAGTTGCACTGAGGGAAGGATAACTCTTCTGCCAGCAGCTGCAATCAGGAAGATACTTACCCAAACTGCTCTTGGTTAGTAGAATTTGAAAGATATTTATTACAATAAGCTTAAACCATAGAGAAAAGGAAAGTTTCTGTGTGTGTTTCTACGCACGCACTTAACTGTGAGCTGGTAAATAAATTATACTGTGAGAACCAGCCAGCTTTGAAAATTAGGGCCTCATTTCATAGCGCTGGACTAAAATCCTTCCTCTCCTAAGTCATACCTCTCTCCATCAGCCCTTAAAACATGAAAATGTGTTTGCTACCGTTCTCTTGCCATCTGTAGGGTCCTTATGGGAAGCAGGGAAGGTCAGACCTGAAATGCTAAGACGAACACAAATAAACTAACAACCCCTAGAAAAAGGCCACTAGGAACTTAAAAATAGTAATGGGGTGCGGGGGGTGCGGGGGGACAAAAGGTTCACAGTTCTGCATTATATGAAGCAATAAGGAACAGGAGCAGTTTTTCCTTTTTGCAGTCCAGCTCTGAAGGTCGAACATTGCTGGTACTTGTTAATGCAAGAAAAAAAAAAATGCGTTGTTTTTAAAGCAGTGTCTTCTCCAAGCCTCTACTTTCTTGACTTTTTTATTTTTTTCCCTTTTGGTTTTTTAACTTTTCTGTCTGCCACAGATGCTCCGGCACTGATTTCATCAGCTCCTGGTTGCGGAGAACAGCTTGCCACGCTGGAGCGGCGCGCGCCGCACATCTGCGCTGCGGTCTCTGCAGCCTGGCGGAGAGGGAGACCAGCTTTCTCTCGACGTCGCAGGTTGTACTCCGAAGGCTCGTGCTCGGCTCTGCCTGGGACGCTGCCAGCTCGCGCTGAACGCGCGGCACCTTTTGCTAACCTGCCGCCGAGGGAGACCCCAGAGAGTACATGAGAGCTATCTGAATTATTCCTGGGGAATAAATTATTCAAGAGATTTAGCCTTTGTTCCCAAACCACTCCTGATTATTCTGAATGTGATACTTATGCTTAAGTATTTACCAAAGAGTTTACACAAACAAATTGCAGCCTATGGATAGTTGGTGGATTATTCACTTTGTCTGTGCCCTCTCTGTTATTCTTTAAAACGCGTTGTCTCCCTGAAATCGTGCATGCCCTGATTGGATGACCAAACGATTGTATCTCTCTGCTCCCTGAGTGGATAAATGACATCTTCGGAAAAGGAGAATAACACACAACGCGCAGCGAGCCGCGAGCCCAGGGAGCAGCGGTACGCTCACTCCTTGGGTGGCAAAGCCCAGTGGAGAGGCTCCTTCCCTCCACTCATCCCGGCTCCCTGTCTTTCTCCTCCACAGGCACCCAAACTCATTATATTTCCATGAGATTTGGGGGCTGAACGTTCACAATCGACTTAGGTCACTTGAGTTGCAGTTGCTTCTGCAAGGCTTCAGCACTGGCGTTCGGGGGCTTATACTTGCAACTCCGTGTGCATGAGAAACGAAGGCAGTGGTAACCATGTAGCCCTGTAATATCGTATTGCCTTTGCTAGTAGCAGGCCTTTAAACACTGTACAGAGTTTGCAAGGTCTCAGGAATGAGCCTTGTCAGGGTTGCTCTGTCTCATTTTCCCCTTGACCTGCCTGCAGCTTTGTTTTACTTGGGTTAGCTGTAACTGCAATTTTACTAATGACCAGATGGCTATAGCTAATTTGTTTTACTTTTGCTTATGGTTGTATGGTACAACCACCGCTTTATGCAGATATTAGCAACAAGTAGTCATTCTGTGCAGAATGAGATATTTACAGCTCTAACATGTTCATGTAGCGTAGGCCAGGGAGGACAGCAGGGGCCCTGAGAGGTGGAAACACGGGATGCGACGCAGAGGAGCACGGGCACGGGGTGATGAAAGGTGGGGCACAGGCTACTGCTGCAGACCCTACAGCTATAAACAACTCACCGGTCGTCACTTAGAGAAATGCAGACCTGGAGTTGGACAAAACTTTTACTTTAGGAGTAAAAAGAGAGAACTAAGGAATTATGTCCTATTATATAGATATATAAAATGTAAAAAGAAGCATGTATAGTAGATTTGGATGTACCATGGAACTGCAGACCAAAGGAGAAAGATCAGGGTGTAAAAGCATTTAAGCAAACATGTAAAAATAAGCCAAGCGGATCATAAAGTGAGGGAGAGGAAACCATCAACATGAACATCATATTCCTCCTGGTGCAGGGCTCCAGGTGTTGATAACTCACTATAGCATCCCCCACCTCCATCATGAGAAAGAAACCGCCGACTTGGGACCCTGAGGAGCCAGGAAAGGGTGAGCATGCCAGCAGGATGCAGGGTAAAAACTGAGACGTGAGTGCACAACAATTTTAATTATATTATTATTGTTATTGAAACTTTTTCTACGCAGGAGTATTCTTCCTCTTTCTATACTATTAGATCTGGACCAATAATGATTCTTGGATTATACCTTTAAGATTTCAGTTGTAATAACAGTAAATTCTTGACTGTATATATATAAAGTATTTTTTCCTCTTTGGCAATAAACAAGATTTTGAGCATAGCACAGTTGAAAGCCAATCTCATAACAAAGAGGCATTTTCAGCTGTATCAGGAGCCATGGGTCTACATGAAAGTGAAAAATGGCACAACTGATGATGAGGAAATATCCAGCCAGGAGTACTAGGCAAAGGGGAGTGGGATCATCCTTTTTATTGTCTCTTTCATCAGCTTAAACTGGTTGTGAAACTGGTCTCTCAGGCAGTGATAAACTATAGTAAATGTTGGATGTGAAAGAAGATTTTATTCAAAATCATGCTTATGGGCAAAGAGGAAATACACCTTATGTATAAAACCAAGAGTTTATTGTTAGTGTAATTGAAATCTTAACTGTCTATCCATTATCGGTCCAGATCTAATTAGTACATAAAGAGAAAGAAGACTTTTATGCAGAAAAAGTTTCAATAACAATAATAATATAGTTAATAATACACTTAAGATTGCTATACTCACACTTCTGAATTTCTAGCCCTTTTCCTGCTGTCAGGCTCACCCTTCCTCTGATCCTCTGGATCCCTGGACTGTATTTATCTATCGTATAGTATATATTAGAGTTGTAAAACCGTGGTGGTACCATATAGAGATAAAAAAAAGTAAAACAAATTAGCCATAGCCATCTAGTCATTAGCAAAATTGCAGTTACAGCTAAACCAAGTAAAACAAAGCTGCAGGCAGGCAAGAAAAAAATCAGCCAGAGCAACCCTGACAAGGCTCATTCCTGAGACCTTGCAAACTCTGTACAGCGTGTAAAGGCCTGCTACTAGCAAAGGCAATATGGTGTTATAGGGCTATCAGGTTACAAGTAGGTGCCACTAGCTGGGAAAGGGGAAAGGCAGGAAAATCTTGCACTATTTTATCCTTTTGGAGAAAGATTTCTACATTCAGCTTGCTCCAGAAATGCTTAAAATTCACAAAGTGCCTGACAGCTTTTTGAGCACAAGCAGTTCTGCTTTTGTATGGACCCCGATATCTCTTGGACTGTCAAATAGGCTTAGCACCCACTTCAATGCCTTGGATGTCTGGGAATTAAAGCTGAATGTCTTACACTGCTTCACTGAGATCTGTGGGAGTGTTTAGTGCCACCACTGTATTTGTAGGCCTTGGAAAACGAAATCATAGCAGCTTTCTTCTTAAAAGATGATTGCTGCAAGAGAAGAAGGTGGTATGGTGAAAATGATGTTCTCCTATACCCGATCAAGCTGCAAAACTATGAAGTCAAGAAGTCAAGAAGGAAAGAAGAACGTGATTTCTTGGCCCAATGGTTAGGACATTCAGCAGGGACATCCCAACACTGCTTCATACATGTTACTGCAAATTGTCAGAGAAAAAAGATGACTATTTCTGGGCACCAAGAAAGCACCGTATGTTAGATGAGTTCTCTATAAACCAGCCTGAGTAGGGAAATAATGATTTTCGTGACTACATGGATGAAAGAATAAAGTAATGTTTATTAAACACATACAAATATCTCAGTGTTTTATTTGACCTTCTCTTGAGTCTGTTTCTGAAAGGAGAGAATATTCACTAGGAATGTTCTTGGGCCAGAATCATGTGAATAAAACCTTTAAAGGAAGCAGGGGCAGAGCCAACAAGACATGGTTTCTTCCTTAGACTTCCTTGCTTAATTGTAAGCATAATCTGATAAATTTGGATCCTGAAAAAGGACATCGCGTCCAGGTGAGACTTGTAGTGTAGGCCGCGTACATAGAGAGAAGTTTCTTACAGGGATATGACTCTACCCCCTTTGGTTTTTAGAGAACTGCCCATTTCCAGGGTTTCTCCTTCAGGGATAAGGGCCTGATTTTGGAGTCTGAACCTCACTCTTGTCCTTGCGCTCAGCCTGGCTCCGACCGGCCCCAACTCTGTGCAGAGTGAAGGTGTGATCTCATACCCAGATTCATCTTGCGTTCCTCCTGTCTCCTTTTCCCATCGGCATGACACACGCCTCTTCCTCCAGCAGCTGGTGGCCTCATCTGGTGCAATGTGCAAACTGACTCTCTCTTTTGTTTTCCCTTTGCTACCCCTAATAACTTTGCCAGGCTTTTTCCCACACGCTGGCGATGGATGTCATAGAAATGCCCACCAGCACATAAATTAAGCAAACACTTGGGGTGTCCTAAAGAGCTTTGCAAAGTAATGTCTGAGATGCCAGAGGGGCTGTGTCTGAGTTCGGCACAGATTATTATACTCTCCACAATAGAGCCCAGACACAGCTCTGGATCAGGAACAGGAGCCCGAGCAGGTTGCTGGCCATCTGAATTTCACTTGCTGAGTTATTTCCCCAGATAGAGTCTTCAGTCACAGCCTGGCAGCTGCCTCAAGCACTGCCAGGAAAGTCGCACCACTTTATTAGCATAACTAATGCCACTGAAGAGGATCTGCTGATACGGAAATCGTTCGGCTTCATGTGAAATTTCAACAGGCCGTCGCTTAGGCTCTCCAACCAGTGTTGCTTATGAGGACAGCTACTTGGACAGGCCGTTTCCTCAGACCCAGAAAGGGCAGGAAAAGCAAACTGCCAGACTACCTCTTCCCTCTTTCTGTCCGCCGTTCATCAAGATTAAAGTTAAATGGACATGGGAATACAATACTTCTGGAATTGTTTATAGGGCTAAAAGCAAGTAAAATACCCCTAACCTTGGCTAAACTGAACACAAAGATACTGGATAAGCTGCTCAAATAGTCAAGAGGAAGACTACTAGAGAGAGGCCTCCACGGTTAAAGTATTCTGCTAGATCAGTTAAAAAAAATAAATAAAATAGGAGAGGGGATTAAAAATAAAAGGAAGAAGGAAGTGAACATTCTCATCAAGTGTAAGCAGACTGTGCCAAGCTAGCTGTATAAACTCTATCATAGCAGAACATCAGCCCTTCCCATACCTCAACCAGCCAAGGGACCACCCAACCTCCTGCATCCGTCAGCAGCAGCAGCCCGGGCCACCTGCTCCCACAGAAAGTTTAAAACTCTGTGAATGTTCCTAACTGTGACAAATTGGGGTGCACCTGACCCAAGGTACTGATCAGTTTATGCCCTGCAGCAGGAGAATTCACAGCTCTTGTCATTTTTATCCCAGCTAGCAAAACTGCAGATGTTCTTTTTCATTTAAAAATGTGCTGAGCTTCCCTCGTTCAGCCTGTGTGTCCTTTATGCTGATGCCTTGGGCAGGCCATATCTGCATTTCTGAGGGGACATCGAATGCAGGGAGACAAGAGAGTGAGAAAGAGGAAAAATGGACAAATCAATGGCTGGATTCTGGGTTTGCAATAAGCCATAGCTCCAAAGCTTTCCTTATAATAAGCACATTCATTTTATTTCTAAGTAACAAGAAAACGTTGAGGAAGGCAAGCGTGCAATCAGAAAATCCTGAGCACATAATGGTGAGATTGAGGAGAGGTTAAGTTTAAATGATAATGCTTATTTTAAGGCAAACTGTTTGCTGCCAGAAGTGCTTAGCATTCAGTCTTTTTGGCAAACACAGCGTGTGTGACCATATGACAAGTAACCTGTCCTCAGGCTGCTCTATTTCTTTTTGCTCTGTCATTCTTGGTATTGGGACTGTTATATATATTTTTGTGTTAATCTATGGAATTCACTACCAGATGATACGAGGTAGGACGGCTAGGAGTACTTTAATGAAAAAAAATTAAGGGTCTTAATTAACCCTTAGAAGCACAGAAGTTGAAAGTCACTAAGCCATGCCTTTGGTTTCTTTACCCATTCAGGACTATTTATCACAGAGTGCTTTTTCTTTTTCCTCCATACTTTTTTCCCTTTTTTTCACAAGGCTTGCACAATGATGGTCTTATTGCAGCCCCTGGGAGGCTCCTCTTCATCTTCGTCTCCCCTCTTAGACTGACTGCTTCCTTTTTGGAGGTTTCAGATTGAGATTTTTGTTCTGGCTTCATAACTTCCAAACTTCAGCTACCTCAAATGAAGTTAGTGGGAGAGACTCCTTAACTTCAAAGATCTGATCCTAAACAAGATTAGAAAAAAGCAAAAGCCAGTTTTGAAACATTAACCTTTCCCTGAAATGTTATTTTTATTTGCATATAGTAACCAAAAGATCTCAGATAAGCTAGAATAATCCAAGTTTATGAAATATTAAAGCCACAAAGGGGAAAATATTATAATAACAACCAATTCCAAGAAATGATATCATCAGAAGAGTCTGCCTGGCGAAAAGGAACAAGAGAAAATGGACTCAGAGAAAGGACTGGAAATTCAGAAGGTAGAGAAAACAACAGTGGGAGAAGAATAGGAAAATCCTATTATAACTGGAACATTACCCTTCTCTATCACTTTGTAACAGATCTGTGACCAAGCAGAGGACAGAGGAGACTGTATGCACAACCTGAAATTGGGGAGAATTGAACGCCACCCGCTGGCAGGGGCAAGGCTATGCGCATTCACTGTCGTACAAGAAAACTCACTGCTTGGTCATTGCATTGTTTCACTGAAAAAGTCCATAGGCAAGCGCATTAGGGAACTGATTAGGTTTCTGGTTGTGCTGCTGATGCACTATCGACGCTTTGGGCAAGACACTTAAAACTCAGTGTCTTACTCCGCCTCTCTGGAAATCAGGAAGAAGAGTAGCAGTTGCAAACCTATGCCAACAAAAGAACCTACATAAGAACAAAGATCATTCGTTGTTGTTATTATAATACTAAACTGAAACATTCCATGGAAGATAGGTGCATAATTGATAGCAATGACCTTCACTGCAAACTACAGACATGTTTCAAGCTAAGCAACTGGTCTATAGTTATTGATGACATGATATTGAATTATTTATCACAGCCTGAATGAAGGAAATGATATTTGCTGTTTAAAACTACAGTAATACAGCAACAATGGAATTTCTTAGAGGAGAAGTGCTAGGTTTCATCAAGGATACGATGTTGAGGCAATACATATTGTACATAATTTGAGATGTGTGGGGAGGCTACCAATTAGGCAAATTATTAAGCCTAGTAATTTGAAAAGAGAGAGAGAAGGAGAAGGAGAGAGGAGAAAATAGGTGCATTAGCAAACCCTTACAACAGATGGCAAAGTGTCCTCAGATCCTTTAGTTGTAAAACAAAACAAAACAAAGCAAAATAAAACCAAAAAACTTTCAAAGAATATTTTATATCAGAATATCATCTAGAATATACTCACTCTGAGGACTTGGAGACCTATCTAGGAGACATTCAACTAAATTATTTAACACAGGATGACAGGAAAGAATTAAAGAAAGAAAATTTCCTGTATAAAAGTTAAAGCAACAATCCACTCTGCATCCACCGTTAAAGCTCAGGGTCCAGATGGTTGCCCAATAGAATTTTTAGCAAACATTTGGAGAGATAATAAGGCCTGTAACAGTAGATAATTACTCACTTCTATATGGCTCAGTGCCCCCCTCATCTGCATTCGTTTCTATAGCAGGTTTCTTGCCAAAAAAAAAAGAAAGAAAGAAAGAAAGAGACCCTTTTTTTCCCTGTCTTTCTCCCTCCTTCTTCCCCATAATTTGTAGTATCCTTTCTCAATGCAGATGTCAAAATCCAAGTCACTGCCCTCTTGCAATCCACGGGCAAATCCTGATACTTTGAAAAAGATGAGCCTGCACTGAGCATCGGGAAGTTTGCTATTTTTTTCTAATTAAAAAACAAAAAAACAAATATATAAAAAAAATCCCAAACTTCTATTATTATAAAATAAGATTACAGAATTTCTTTAACTCATTGAGTCCATGTGAATAAACAGAGTCTATGCTACAAGGAAAAGAAAAGTCTGGGGTCTAGTTTATTACAATTCACAGTGGGGTTAATACTGTTTTTTTGACTGGGTGTGTTGGAATATGGTAGCACTTCAACAGAAACTGAAAGGGACCGAAGGATTCAGTACCAAAAACTCTTATCTGTTCCTTCTAACAGTTTATAGGGGAAAAAAAAAATCTGACATCTACTGTTGTAAACCCTCAGGTTTGCAACCCAGAGCCAAGTTACCCAAGTCCGTGCACAACAGCAGTCAGCATTTGTTTCTTAGTCTGTAAAAGTGCTAATACCAAACATATGTGATATGAACCAACAGCATTGCTATGTCCAGGAAACTGAAGTGTAGAAGAGATATTGTTATGTTAAGTTAATGGAACTAGATGACTTATTTATTTTGATTTTTATTTTTAAATTAAAATCAGATAAACATATATAAAGTGTAAAGATACTGATGGCTTTGGGAGAAAGCAAATCTTTGGAACTGATGCTTTTCTTTTTCCTTTACTGCATGCTGCTTGTTTGAAAAAAAATGTAGTTAACAAACTTTAGTTTTAACATATTTTAGGTAACAAACTTTAGGTGGGTGAACAGATTGGAGATTTGCTTTCCTTGTGCTGAGGATGAACTGAGCCCCGGGCTCAGATACTCGGCTGGTGTAAACTGGCACCATTTCAATTAAATCAATGGTGCGGCACCAATTTGCAGCAGCTGATGGCCTGACCCCTTCATTCTCTAACCCTCTCAGCTGCTAAGGAGCAAGAGGGCTATTAGTCCAGTTGTTAGTGAATCATCTGGACAAGACAATTGAAAGAGGATACTGCATAAACAGATAAAACAAGAGCTAGTAATACTGCTAAAAAACATTAGATTCAAAAAAGGGATAGAAGACACCATTCAAAGAAAAACTGAAGAATATAAGAGCTGGAAACTGATACAGAAGACTTTAATTCACTATTATTTCAACCGTAGCGTGGATGAATTCAGCAGTCAAAGCTTTTTCTGGAGATTCTAATCCAAAATACAAATTCAACTTCTGCATTTTTTTTCCTCACTGTCCTTACCCTGCTTCTCTCCTTGGCCTGGATCTCGGACGTTTTCTTGAAGAGGGCTTCTAACCATGCTCTGTGCTCCTGAAGGTGTGTGCCGTTTCTCTTGCCATAAGCCTCCCTCCCACCTCCTTCTCTGCAAAGCCAACCTCCAGGGAGCCACCATCCTGCCTGTTCACATGGAGGCCAGCAAACTTATGTGGTGTCTGTAATTCAGAGGTTTCCTCCAGCCTTCAGCATTCAGATGTTAATCAAGTCTGATTGACTCTTTCTTCAGAACATCTCTAAGATATGGACTTGCATGTCCACCTGTGCAGCTAAATTTTCATCTTGGTTCTCACCATCTTGCTCCTGTAACACCCTTGTTACTGTAACATCCTTTTTATCAGGGTGGAAAAAATACAATCTCACACCTTATATTTCCATTCAGAATGAGAGCTACAACATTTTCCTTGGTGGACAGCCTGGGCTTGTCTCCCCTCTTCCTTCACCTCTTTGTTGTCTCCCAGTTGTTTCCCACATCAAGTACAAAGTGCTTGTCTTTGATTTTTAAACACAGCCATAGCTGAGGCTCTCTTCCTATGTAATATCTCATTTACTGTCACAAGGTTGACTTGGACCTTATTAGAGCATTGTATTTAACCTGCCTTATCACTTGTGAAATTTTGAGTTACTTTGTGCTTTCCACTGTACTTATCCTCAAGGAGTTTTCTCGGACTTTCTGTAAACAAGAGCCATACTATCTCTGTGGTCTCCTTCAAACTCCTCCTTAAAGCTTACTTGTCACAACACCTGGACAGAAGGGCTGTTAATACATTAACAGCAGCAGTAACCAGCAGTATTTCATTGTCCCTTGTATTCCTAAAGGTCTGTTTAGCTTTACTCTTTCTCTTTCCTTGTACTTTGGGAGCAGGGGCCACTTTTTTCTTTCCATGCTTGTAAAGTACCTACCACAATAAGGTCCTTCTATAACTAGTATGTCCAAGTGTGCCCGTAAAAGAAATAATAATGAACTTATTAAACAGTAATGAGGGCTCATTAAATAATGATGAGGACTTCAGCAGTTGGTCAAATCATGTCTTTCCCTTCTATCAATATTGGGGTAAACCTGAGATAATGTTCACAGACATGAACACGCTATGTGATCATTGAAATTACAGGGTTCTCCTAAAGGAATGGAGACAAAACTATGTATTGCATCTAAACAAACACAAATCACTGGCTGAGATGTTGCCCGATTGAAGTTATTGCTTCGATACCTCTGATTACTGTGTAAGCTGGGGGAAGCAGCGATTTTCCTTAGAGCTTCAGTCTTGCAATTCAATAACCAGGGCAGATTCACCTGGGGGATATAGCTATAAATATTCAATTCATTTATTTAATTTTTAATCATTTTTATATATGTTTGTTGAATATCAGACCATCAAAAATCACATTTTAGAAGATAATTTTTCTTCATTGGCTCTAACTTTGGAAATCTTTTATCTTATTAAGGAATGTGAAGAATTTTAACAAAGCCCTGCATCTAGATCAAGCCAAACTCAACTTATATATAAATAAGGATAGGATTCATTGCTCTCTGTAGAAATTTCACTAACTTTGACGGGCATTCAGTTAAGCCATGAACAATGAAGAAAAGTGATGAGGGTTTTCTTATCTGATTGATTGTCGAGTCAAACCCCAGCACAGAGCTAGACAGCCAGTTTAACGTGGGAATTAAAATCTTTCTTATTAGAGAAAGCCTTGAGCACTTGATTTCAGACAGTTAATAGTACTCTTGCTGCAAGATTTGGAGATGTTAGCCCTTATGATTTGACCGCTTCACGAAATATTTTCTGAAATGTCATATAGGTAACATCACTAGAGAACCTGTCTGTCTTTCCTCGGTGTTGGCTGAATTATGCTATTGCTCATGCTGCAGCATAATTGCTGGGAGAGGGGATCATCCAGCATCGTCATCTTTTAGCACTGACTGCTGGTGTTCCCGCCGCACGACAGATGATTTCCCCCATTTCCCTGTGTGTCCTGCCTGAAGGCTGGGCAGAGTCGCAGCAGGACACGCAGCCTAGGCTGGGCGCCCAGAACTGCCTGCTTTTCCGAAAAATGTCTGGATTCTGCCTGGACCCACTTCTTCCTCTTGAGCACAAGGTATGTCCCGTCCTCCACTTATGAAATCCCAGAACCGGGACTTATTCATTTTCATGTCAGCAGAAGAAGAATGAAAGAAAGGAATCCCAGTGCAGGTATGGGTGTCTTCTGACACGTATTGAGGACATGCTTCTGGCCCCACATAGTATGTCAGATACCTCACCCGAAAAAGGTCTAAGATGGCATACCCCTTTGTGTTCCTTTGAAACAAACACATGGTCACTCAAAGGCGATCTCTCAAAGTTGCCAACCCGGTGGTAATACGCATCCTGTGAAATGATGGAGGCTGGGTTAAAGCAGCATTCGTGTTACCTCAGAAGGCATTGCCTTGTTATTCTCCTTGCTACGCTACGGTTACTTCTGGAGGGAGCTGCTCACTGGAGTGAGCTGGCTATAATATTATGCAGAGGTTATATATACACATATGTCCATCTATATATGTTAAAGTTATTGTTATTTCCACATTAGCATACTGAACAGTTACTCTTTAGGTTCCCCCCCGCCCTTTTTCTTCCTTAACTGCAGAGATATTTTAGCATATATGACACACAATTTGGCAGAAGAAGTCAAAGCAGGACAGCGTTGTTGAGGCAAAGTGATAGCAGTATGCACTGAGCCTTAGGCTACAGCCAGAAAGCAGCTGTCAGTGGACGAGTAATAGATACCATTGGAAGAGAGAAAGCCCACATAGTTACAAGAAGTGGCACATTTCTTGCATATAGTAACAAATAAAAATGACCAGAAACTATGAAGCTTAGTTCCCTAACCCCCCAGCCCTTAATTCACAGATTTCATCTAGTTCTTTTCCAAACCCTAATTGCTTCCTATTAGCAAAATTGAATCTATAACTGTCTAAGCAGCGTTTCTTTAGGCTACTAACTACACCTTTAGGTTTCTACATGAAAATGAGAAGTAGGTTTGGGTGGTACCTTCATACTCAAGGTCAAGTTTTGTGCCAATGCTGAACTTTTTGAAATGAGAAAGAGTTCTCAATCTTAACTTTGTCATTATTTTCTTAATATCTCTCATTCATGACTTCTAGCTGAGAACTGAAGCCAAGTAACTCATATACCAAGACAGCAGAAATTCTCGTTGCATTTCTGACCCAGGCTGATAGAGTAAAGGGACAGGACCAACATATGCCACAGTGGTACAAATGTTCATGTTATTCTAACAGTTGCAAAGGTAGAAGGAGTGGAAGAAAACACTAGCATCTAATGAGCAATCTTTGCTCTGCAAGGGGTCCATTAGCACTTCTAATTTCTGAAAAGTATCACACACTGACCAAAGCTGGGTGTTTACAGAGAGGCACACAGTCAATTTAACAAAGCCGGTTATTTAGTTCAACAAATGTCTTCCTGACCTCAGCAGGAGATAAGCTTATGCCCTGAAGTATGGCTCTTGTCTCGACATTGCAGGAAAGATAGGAACAGATGGTGTTATACCTGTCCGATGTGTATATTGAAGATAGCGAGGACAGGGCAGAGGAGCCCGGCTGCTGCATGGCACCCAGTACCCCATGCTGGCTGCAGGCACAGCACCTGGGTCCAATTCATTGCAGCGCACCTGCAAACACCATGCAGAAAGCAGGGAGGCTGGTGGGGGTGATGATGAATTACCGTCCCTAGTATGTTTGAGTTTAGCTGAGCTACATAAATACATTTCCAGGCTCTCAGCTCGCTCACCCATGGTCCACATGCCAAAGACCAGACCATAAAGGATCGCAATTGCCTGGAAATCTACCACAGGAGAAGGTGATACAACCTTCCTAAAAACCAGGCCTTGTACTTTCTAGACCTTGCTTTTTTGCTGTGGCTAGTCTAAACTCGCCAGTCTTCAAACATATACAACAAACATGGAAAATATTTTGAAACGGCTACATGAATTGAAAGCCAGTTATAAGTGAAACTTGTTGTCTTTAAATTGTTATACAGCGCTGCTCTGTCTTTTCCAACAATTTCTTTAAGCCTTTTGCAGCCATGTTCAAGTGGAAGTTATGTTTTCTTAATTATGAGATAACTTTGTTGAAATTCAAAGTTTCCTTTACTATGAGACTCTTTTTCCCATCAGTTACTATGTGTATGTACTTGTCTTTCCTAGGAGATGAAGATGTTAGATTACTTGAGCTTCAAAATTATGAGGTCAATGCCTTTTGCTCCACATTTACGAAAGCAGGTAAGAGAACACTTCCCTTTGCATTATATCTAATGAGGTAGGCATGAAAAATAAGTCTAGGGCTGCAGAAGGGCTCGCTATTGAAGCAGTTGTCATGAAATTCCTAGGAAAGAGAAAAATGAGAACAGTTACCTTGATCAGCAGATGCAAAATGATAACTTTCTTGTGACAATGGAGAGGCATCTCATTTTTCCGGGCCTTATGAACTAGTGGGGAACCTCACATAAACTCAACAGAAAAGTTGCATGGATATTGCAGGGGGAAAAATGGGCATGTATTGCCTCATTGAACAGAGGTGATCACCCAGATGATATCAGCGAGGAAGGACAGCTTCTCTTTCATCTGCAGCTCAGAAGAAGGCACGTGCCCTGAAATATTTAATGTTTGCAATCACTGTGGATGGAAATAAACGATACCTCTCATCTTTCTCTCTCTCCCGCCCCTACTCATCTAGCAGCTCTCATAACTGGCATATGCTATGGCTGAGTGACCTGGCTTCATTCACAACTAAATCAGTACTAAAACAGTCAGGATGATAGATAGCGGCTTATCAATAATTGAAAAGAAAGGCTTAGAGATGTCCCATTATCTGAATAATTAATGCTGCACATGGGCTTTGTAATTCCTTAATAAAACTGACTGATTGATTTGCTTAATTAATTCCTTCTTTGACAGGCTTATTGCTTTCTTTGGAGACAGGGCTGGGCAAAAAAAAAAAAAAAAGAAAACAAAAAAAAAAGAAAAAATAAAGAGAAGATTCAAAATCAGGAAGAAAGATTTAAAATCTTTCATAAACTTTAACCTCCGTCCCCCACTGGAGAACAGAAGAGTTGTTTAACAGCTAATTCGACCTTACACCTCGCACTCCCCCCAGCCTCCTCCATCTCTTGTCAAACACAAAAATGGCTTTGCAGATGGAAATATCGACAACAACAACAAAAAAACAACAGATTTTTCCTACCTCCTTTGCATTTCACCTCTGTTCTTGTCCCACTGCAACTGATCAAACGTTATGATAAACTGTAAAGTGTCCCACAACCACACCAGCAGTAAAGTTGGCTAAGCCTTAAGCACTTTTGAATAAATCGATCTGAATGAAATGTTTAAGGCCCACTTCAGTTTAACAGCAATAATTACTTTGAAAGTCAGCTGCTGCCACCGCTGCTCTGCTCTGTCATAAACGAAGCGCTTCCTCGGGCTCGAGGGGTTACCCTAGGGGAAGGGCTTAAGCGATGGCTCAAATTCAGCTGTTGCTGTCAGCTTGTTGACTTTACTTTTCTTACTCTGTTGTTTATTGTGTAAAACTTAACCAAATTGCTGCAGGGGTGGGATGGTTCTCCAGTGCAAACTGCCTCTACTTCTCCAAATACCAGTGGGATCACTGTTACCGCAGATCCCTATACGGTGTCACTCACTGCATGGGTATAAAACAGATATTAAACCAACTTCTATTTGCAGAAGTTTCAGTTCCTTTAGCCTAGGAAATACCAAATAAAATCTCAGTAAAATAATATTTCTCATTAAGATACTATCTTTCCTTGAAAGTCTGATTTCTGCACTGGAGAGATTGCATTTCTATCTCCCTATTGTTTTGGATAGTAACAGAGATAGCAAATATAAAAGATAGCAAGTGAACTGAACATGATGAAAAGTAAGAAAAGAAGACAGGTTTTATGAGCTATTTAGATGTGAAAGGACAGCATGCTGCTCTTCATGAACTTGCTTTGCTGAGAAATGAGAGATTACTGTGCAGACTTGGTTCCTGGTGAGACCTCTGGTCTAACTTCTGGTAGATGCTAGTTCAAGGATCTTTACAGTATACTGAAATCTGCAGTGAAGACATCTTATGGTTTTTAACCCAAGAGAAGAGATCATTATCATACTTTTTACAAGTAACAGGAAATGAATGTGTGGACCAGATGACCCAGATCAGTATTCAGCGCAGTAACCATCTTGAAAAAAAAATGATAATTTGACTAACAAAATTTATTCCAAATTTTCCATATAATAAATAAGTTCAAGTTTTCTGCTTTTTTTGATGTGAGGGGCTTGGTTAGACAGAACTTTTAGGACAATTTTAATATGTTTCCATAGAGTTTAGCTTCTTTCAGGAACTTAAGACGAAAGAACGCTGAAGTAGAAAAGGTTGGCCAGATTTGTTATTAAAAGTTAACATGAACTTTCATTTTCATTGCTTTTAGCTTTGTTAATTCAATTAGCAATGAACTGAATACTACAATCCTTTCTGAATCAAGACATGCATTGAGAGTGAAGAGAAAACCCATACAGGCTGTCGGAGATGGTCCTTAGCTGTCTATTGCAGTTCAGACCCAGACCTTCAGGTATTTTGAATGTTTCGAGCTGTGGTGTGGAACATTTTCTTTCATAAGGGGTTGGTAAAACAGTCAGAAAAAGGTGTTTTTTTCCTCTTCGTTTTTTAAGGAGCAAGTCTCTATGACCCTCTGTGTATATTCAGTTATTCAAATCTTGTGCATGGGCAGAGTGTCTGAATCTCAAATGACACATTAAATTGGATGCACAGTTGAGGGAAATAATTAGCATAAGAAATGGCTTTCTTGAGACTCATGATGAGATTTCCAGGCTCATCACAGACGAGATTTTGACACAACGAAGACAACTCGTTTTCAGCCGTTCTTCAGCTACATAATCCACTACCCCTCTACTCAGCATTTCAAACCAGAAAGCCACTGAGACTTACAATTTCAGCATCTTTTGGGGCCGGTGTCTGACATCAGCATTACTCACTGCCTGTCATGATCAAGTCAGCTATTTCCTTCCGTCTCATTCGTTCAGGATGGCAGCACCCCCAGAAAAAAAGGATGGACTTTTTAAGCTAGGCAGTCCTCATGCGGAAGGTGGAGTCTGAAAATGTAACATTCCATTTAAATAAGAGTCTTTCTTTATCTTGTTAAAAAAGGTGTGAGGGGAGAATCAAGCGCTATCATCTCAGTTGTGTGGTCTGAAAACAGCTACAGTATCTCTTATTTATAGTAAATTATTTGCAAGCATTTATCACTTCTTCATGGAAACAAGGATTGTAATCGATCCACGCAATACTAAGACAGTATGCTTACTTTTCTCTTCCTCCAGCCCCTGTGTTAATGCTACGTGAAAATACAGGGCAGGGTTTTGCCTTTCCAGACTAGGTTCCAGACTTGAGCCTTAGCACAGTGTGGAGTCCTGGATAAGTAACTGCTAATCCTTGTTTTTTAATGTGAGCTTCCTAATTAAAAGGACACATTTAATACTCAGGAAAGTTTGTGAATAGTAGAAGACAACAAACCGTATTTGAAATACCAAGCAGTGTTGAGGACAGAAGTTATTGAGCATCAAGTCTTTTGGAGTAACTCCGTGTTGCACGTCCGCCATGAGGTTCCACTTTGTATATATGTGCTAAACTCATTCCTCTTGGTCTTCTATCTCTGAGCATGAAGCTCTTCCAGATCTCTCTCTGATACCCAGGAGCTGTTCACTGTGGCCCTGCTCAGCTGTAGCAATGGATTGTGCAAGCGCTCCAGCTCTGCCTCAGTTAGTTGGCCCACGTAACCTGTTTGCACAGGCAAATCGAACTCTGGGTTCCTTGCCATCTCATGGGAGACCTTCCTTGTAAGTTAAGCTAGAATAGCTGTTACTATTGCCCACACTAACGTTCATGTTGAGATCCCACTTGGAAAGCAGGCAGACATTTCTGAAGCTCAGACTCTTTAAAGTCTCCCACACGTCACTCAGACCGCATCAACCCTCTTAGGTGGCTGTGAGGTGCCAGATAGACGGCCCAGGATGAGGGACAAGGCCACAGTCATGGTCCCACTTCAGCTGAGTTGGCCAGTCCTGCTCTCTGCCTTCTCATCGCTGCCTCTTTCTCTTTCTTTGGGTCGAATGAAAAATTCTGCGGTACAATTCCTATGTATTTTCTCATACTCCTGCAGTGGACTGTGAGGGTTTGTGGTGCTGCAAGTTTTGTCTAAAAGACACCGCCTCTGCGTAGCCTTTGAAAGGAGTTATCTGCCCTTACTCCATCAGGGAAGCTTCCCTCTCAACAGCACCGTGCTCTGCACTATCCGCAGCGTAAGACAAAATAGTCATCTCTCTAGTCTGGTGCTCAGTTTTCACTGAGCTGAATATGAATATGAAGCTGAATACCTACCACTGAAATTACATTCATTAAAGGGAAAAAAAATAGAACTCTAATCTTCAATTTACCTGTTAGGACTTTTGTTTATACTCTGCCTTTAAGACATCTCGTTACAGCAGACTATCATACTTTGGTTCTCATGTACCTCTGCAGTACAGAACACAGATGAAGTGTTTACAACTTTTTTCCGAATTAAAAGGAGTTCAAATCTCCATTCCAAATAAAAAATAGAGCTGATACAGTAGTGCATACATGTGCACATACTTCATATATATATATGAATTGAAATAGACTTTCAACAGTGTGCATATATATTTCTATACATATATATACTTATATATACATGAGCTATTTTTGTGCATATGACTATGTATTTTCATATTTATTCCCTCTCAAAGTATTTAATATTATATTAAAAAAAAAAAAAAGTCAGTTCCTACAATGAGGCTCTTTTTAAAAGTTTATTATGTTAAGACATGAAGTCTTTTGAAAATGTAGTTTTATATTTGCTAAAAATAATTAAAATTAAATTTTATTCTATAGATGGAAAAACTATAGAAAATGAAAGAACCGTCACGTTTCCCCATTCCAGCAATACACAGTTTATTATTGTGCATTACTAGAGAGTGTTGTTTCTTTTTTGCAGAAACGGGATAAAAGAAAAAAAGTTTCCCAGATTTCCCATGTAGCAATACTTCCATTCTTTTTAGTACAAGGAAATAATCCTTGAGAACTTATAAATAATGTAAATATATAGATTGTGGTTTTCATTTGTATTTTTTTCAAGAATTGTTTCCTGGGGGAAATAATAATGCAGTTCAGTGATGCTAGAGATTTTATGGGTACCATGTATGAAATGAATGCTTGCTTAATTGCTTCTGGCGTATAAACGTGAGCTGAAAAATGCAAGATCATAGCAGCCACAGAGAAACTGATCCTAAAGAAACAGAACTGGAGTTCTTGAGCTTTAACTACGGGGTTAGTCTTTACCTTCAAAGGCCAAGACTGGCCATATCGGTGCCTAGGGTGACAGTACATACATGTAGCTGAAGGAAGAGATCCATAGGGTTGCTGGAGAACTGTTTTGCAGATAAATAGGAAGAGTCTGCCTAAGTCAGCTGTGCAGCTGAAGTTATATGGCTCTTAAGGAACAAGAAGCTGCACAACAGAGTAATGAACAAGATGCCCACAACCTATCAAAAAGACATTCATATCTATACATGATACCTATAGGTTGATTCATACATTTGTAGTTTGATTTAGCCATAAAGGATATCTTATAATGAAAACATGGAGCTTGGAAAATGTCCAAATGTAGCATTTATGGAAATATGGCTTAATGGCTAAAGCAGGTGCCTAATGCTGATGGGAGTCTGCATATGTGCTTGGTGCACAGCTAACAAGCTCACACATCCATAATCTGTGACAGATACATATCAGAAGATAGCCAATAGGAAAATGTATGGAAATGTCTAAGAAGTATCTGTATGTGGAAAGCAGTGAGATAATAGTTACAGCCCAGTTTAACAGAACCAGGAACATCAGAATCAGAACCAGACTATCAAATAGGCTTTGGATGCGTATGCAAGCTGCTGTAGTTATATGAACCCAATATTTTTAGTTTTGACCATTTCCAAGTACGCATTGATCCATATCCTATTTCAGAGTGGAACCACACTGAACATTTGACTGAAAATTAATAAAGTTTGTTAAGCCATCAATTGCTCTCCAGCAGCACTTAAGAATTTCTGAACTGGTGTTTATTGAAATGCAAATTACTGATGCTAAGTCCCACAGCCTTCATAACCATCATTTAAAAATTAATTGCACAGACCAAATCATCTCACTGCTTGAGCATCTGCCAATTGAGAGTTCTTTAACTTCTGGTATTGATAAATTGTTCCAATCCCTTTCTATAATGCATTCGTTATGGACTACAGACAGTAAAGGTGAATTAACTGGTTTCAGAAGAATAAGTTTCCCAGTCTTAACACATGTGTGTTCTGGCCTGCCCTCCTCTCCTCTTCCTCTGCTGTCTTCCCCTTTTCTGTAATCCCTTTGCCAGAGTTTGAAACTGAAGGAGAGGTTAAAATCTTAATCTAGGTTTCCCCTGATTGGGAAGGCCTCAGAAGAAGTGAAGCAGCTCTTAGGTCTCCTGCTTATTTTGTCCTGTCTGAGAAGTACAAACGGAACTTTATGCAAGTTAGATTTGAACTTGTTTTGTATTTTATTTTTCATTTTATTTTCCTCACATCAATCTGACTACAGGTTGACTCTCCCCCTAAATCTCAGATTGCTGTATTCTTGGAAAGCTGCTCTTGTGCCTTTGGGAAATGCTTTTCGTCTCAACTCCTCTAGTTTTATTCCATTTAGTGTTTCTCCTCCTGCCTGGCAAGCATCCTTGCAGCAGATGAGTGAAGGAAGTGTCACGTTAAGTTAAACAGTGCGACCGCAGCACTAAAAACAACACAGCCCATTACAGAAAAAACCAAAAGCCCCTTGGGGAACCCTGACTCCAGGATTCTGTAGTGTCCATATATTGATTGCTTTCTCCTAAGTTATTGAACAAATAATATATTATATTATGAGCCTAGCAAATCATAAAATGTCCATTAATGTTCAGGGACTCAGCATGGATTATGCTTTAAGTTTCTTTAAGCACTGGAGAGCTCTGAAAACAGAGCACATTTCTTGTTGATATTAAGATAGCTATTTTTTTCCTATTCTACAGGAAATACAAGCTGCTGTAACGCATATCACGCGGTGTCTAATTATTTTGGGCAAACAGGTCATCATGGTCTATTTATAATCCAGGTTGGCCAGGATTCAGTCTTTTATTTTTTGGTTAACCTCATCTATAAGTTGCTCTTTTTAGAAAAGTATTATCAGCCTTATCATTACAGCATTAGAAGTTTTGATTACTTTTTGCATCTACAGGCTCTATTCACAAGTCACAGTTTGACTCCACGAAGTGTACAACAGTGAACAAAAGGCCACCCCTTCTCAAATGGTGTAGAGAATGATTTTAACAAGTAACAGTCTGACAGACACATATGAGGAAATGGCAAGATAACACTTATGAATCAAGAATGTTATTACAGCCTCCAAGTAAAGATTCAATTCAGTTTTCAGTAAAAAAAATGGAAGAAATATATTCAATTCTTTTTTTTAGAAGTATAATCAACCTTAGAGCTAAATTTTGAAAATAGGCTACTGATTTTGGCTACTTTAATTTCTGGGTAGATAGTCAAGACTACTTAAATGATCCAGATTTTGACTACATGGGAATATATGAAACTGAAAAAAAAAAGAAGTATTTTAAATTACTATTCATTTTTTCAAAATTCAGGCCATACTTAATGAAAGTTAGATCATTTAATCTTAAGGTGAAGATTTAACTGTCTGGAAAGTTACAAGCGAGTCCCTTCAAGAGTTTGAAGGAGTTAAAAATGACTCATTTGGGAAATTTTACGGATGACTTAACCTTCTTCATGCCTTTCTCACAAATGGTTTTGTTTTAACATTGGCAATTTTGGGTACATGTTGATTAAAAAGACTCTTCTGTGATACGTTGCATCCCATAGGCTAAATAAAACAAGGGCAACAAAAAACTTTAAACCAAGCCATTTTGTTATCGCTTTTTTCACTGAGGAATCTCATTTATGCTAGAAAAGTTAATGAAAGCATGCTTATCTTTTGTAGTATACATTCAACTCCATTTAAACTTTGATCCCTTAAATGGAGAATTTTTCCTCCCAGCTTAAATGGGAAGCAAATGGGTCCCCGCTTCTCCCAGGTAACAAACACTGGAAGTCCTAGATTTCAGCCAGATAAGCTCCACCATCACGGCTCCTTTTAAGACCCTAACTGATTTCAGCTCAGTCTGGAGCTCCCTTCCCCCTGTCTGCAGTATGTTTGCCTCGGCCTCCACCTCATCATCAGGACCTCCACTTGCCTGGAATTGCTCCTGTATTCCCTTGGGCTCTCCCCCAGACGCTGTGAATCTTTAAAATTCAATTTCCAGTTACGTATAATGAATCTGATCTCATTTAAACAGTCTTCTTGCAGCAAGAAGGTCTTTGCTCTTACACGATTTATTTTCTCAGGAAAACAAAAATACGCCTGTATGGACTTACATTCTTCACCAGCCCTGTATTGCCTCCTTTTTCTAATGATTAACCAGAGTCAGCCACACAGAACTGGGAAAGCAGTACAGATCCTCTGCGAAGATAGCTCAGGATGTCTTTATTAGCAGTATTTACCTGACTTGGTTCCCGATTCCTTATATCATTTGGTAGTGAGACCTCCCAGAAAGCCTCCGTGAGTAACCAAAGAGCATCGTGCTTGGTTTGAGTTCAGGAGGGTGCTTCTGTTAATGCTTTTCTTTGCTTTCAACACAGTTACTGTGCTGGGCCTCCGCCAAGGCATAGAAAGGGATGTGATAGAATTGCACTGGCTTTTTGATTTATCTTTCCTGGCCTATTGGCTAGCAGAGTGCTAATGGACACCGATGTAAGGCAAGGGATGACAAATCTTCGAACCTGTGGGCTGGGCAGAAATGTGTCACACATACACTCAACTTTTGGCTTGAGATAAGACATTTAATCTCTCTGTGCTTAAGCTCCGTCTGTGAAATGGATGTTAGGACGTTCCTGCAGCAGGAGCTGTTGTGAGAGGGAAGGGTTGTGTAATTAATAGCTGACTAGAGGCTGGATGGCAAAATGCATTGGATGTTGGGAAGGTTCATAATGAGTTTCTGACCTACGGGACAAACATCAGTGGGGGACAAACATTGCTTGAGTGCTGGGATGAAGAAAAGTCCTTTTACCATTAAGCAGCCAAGAAAAAGCCCTGCAAATTGGGAGAAAAGGGAGGTGGGGTGTGAAGAATCATCTTTTCCTGAAAGTGAAGGGAACTGGCCACCCTTGGCAGGCAAAGGGTGGAATTCAAGAATCTAAAGGCAAGTTTAAAATACAGTCTAATTTGCTTTCTTTATCTTTTTCTTAGGGTTCATGATACTAACTGTAGTAGTATCTGTTTTACCTGTCCTTGCTCCATTTTGTCCTGACTTTCTGCTTCACCTTTCTGCTTTAGGGTTTAATGTCAGGTTTTGGTCTGAAGAGCCTCACCTGCTCCATCAACAACAGTCTCCCTCCCTAGTTCTCTCTGATTTAGTGGGACTTTAATAACCAGATTGCCCACTCTCCCTAATAAAGTTGATGCTCAACACTCCCACTCATTAACCAAGTATATCTTTCTTTGGTTCTGGGAATTACAGGTTAGGTAGCCTTTCTCCGCTCTGAATCAAGAATACATTAATTCTGGACCTGGATATCCTTCCTGTTCTCTAGTATCTCACAGATGATAAACTTTTAAAAGTTTATGAAAAATGAAACATGTTGGTCATTTGTGAGCTACCACCTGGTTGTTATGAGAGTATGGTTAGAATTAGGGAGCTTTTGTACTTAATAATATTAAAGAAAAAAAAGGTCACTGCTGTTTCACCTACAAAATCAAGTCAGTTGATGCAAGCAGCAGTAGACAAATAAAGGTATTTATGCAAAATAGGTTGTATATTAACATAGGTTATATTTACATCTCACATGGCTGCTCTCAGCCTGTCATCTGTCTCTCTGGTTGCCCTCCAGAACTTATGCAGGGCAAAGTCCTAAATCCTAAAATGCTCAGCCAGGGCAATTTCTACAGTAGTGACTGCAAAGGAAAATATACACTGTCAGCAAAAGTTCTGTTCTTTTGAAATACAGAGACCTGATTACATACTAGAAAATCCTACTAGGAAAAAAGGAAAAGGAGCACTGGGAGATGGCAGAACACAATCTTTACCACAGAGAAAAAAAAAAAAAAACTTTCTAGTCCTCAGCGTGACATAAATTTAGGTGCCTTCCTAAATTCTGGATTTTCCTTGGTAAAGTAGATGTTTTTCAGAGCAATACAATCCTGAGGGCTTGAGGAAGATGTGCACTGAGGCAGAGACATGGTCACAGCTGGAGCTACCTTGAAATAGTGACAATTTCATCCTCCCAGCATTTTCTTTTTTGCAGATTTTTGCCATTCTTAGAAACTGGATTGTTTCCGGTGGTATATGAATTTACTGTAGTTTCCATTTTCAAACTACAGCAAAGGCTGATGATTTTCTGTCCGTGTGAGTCCAACTGACAGGACATAATCCCTTAGGACTCAGCATTGATCTTGACTTCTCACCCTATGGAACCAAGGAAAAGATAAAAAGATGTATTTGGTCTCCAAGTCTCAGGTAAATGAAGTGTTAGTTCAGCCCCTTGCAAAACGTAAAGGTTACCCTGGGGTTAACATTAAGTTACACCAGCAGTCCTAATTTCACCAACATCAATTCAACAGAATGGAATAGTGTATCAGCAATGGCTTTTTTGGCTATTCTTCATGCTGAGGTTGGTGACAAGGACTTACCCATATCGTTACTGAAACCAGTTTTAAGGCACCACTGTAGGATAAAGGAAAAAACTTTTTCAAGAATGTACAACCAGGGCATTCAGGAATTGACTTTTTTAGTCATCCACTGAAACGAGGATATGGAATATTTCCAGGCAGAGAGAGGGGGTGAATAAGGAAGGATTTCCGTAAGATAATTTCAAGATGGTGGTAGAATTATTTCTTTACCTTTTGGGGACATTTTTTGGAATACAAGGACTGGTTTGTAACTCATGTGTTACTAAGCCCAGTCTTCTACCATCTCAGTTACCCTTTTATATACTCTCATAGTCAAAGTTGTTGTGCTTCCTTTACGACCTAGGCTTCATGCACTGACTTCTGTTATTTCAGTAGAATTGGAAAACCTTGACAGATCCTCATCCTATGCCTTTCCCTCATTGAAAATTTGTCCTTACTCCCATCTTCTTAATCTTCTTCTACTATGTGAATGGGAAGGAAAGGAACAATTGCAAATAGTTATGGAATAAGTTAAATCTGCTAAATAAATTATATAGAAAAATTAAAAGCTGCAAGTGTGCAGTATAATGCATATTTTATTATTTCCCCCTTGCAATGTTGTTAAAAAATACATAACCTCTTGATGTATGTATATTTCCTTGAGGAAGGTGCTCTGTAGCTCTGAGGCAGGATACGTAGCATGTGATGTGGCAGCTGTAAGGTAACAACATGTTTTCCCATAAAAAGCAGAGTAAATGGGCACATAAATTCCATATAAACTGTCAGCATGTCAGCTATGCTAACACTGGGTAAGCTACTGCCCTGGAGCCTCACTAACTTATGCATGATCATTTTTCAAACAGCACACTTCAAGAACTCGCACGGCTCCTGCGGAAGCGATGCTCAGACCACCCTCATTCTGGCCACTCCATTGGCCTTCGTTGCCATGCAAGACATTAAGAAGGATGGAATCCAACTGTTATTTTCTGCAGGCGACATTTTTACTGGCATCTGAAAGCAGGAAGTCAGTAGCGGAGTTGAAAGTTGAATCATATTTTTTCATAGGTTAACTCAGTCTGGAATTCATCTCATCTAACTTCAGGCGCCTACACCGCAGACCTCTACCTCCGAGCTCGTCACCCCAAGCTCTGTAATCAGTCTTTGTAGTTAACAGGGGTGCTGAGTACTTTTGGGAAGCAATTCATCTGATCTACTTTAGTTTGTATACTTTAGCTGACACGTATCACACCTCAAAAGAGCCTGGAGAGTTTAACTGAGACATCAACACCTATGTTATGAATGTGCAAGTCAGAAGACAGAAATCAACCCTTGAATATCTTTAGCCTTCAAAATTACCATTCTGCTAGGTTACTTCTCTTTCCTTTATTTTACTTATTTTTTTAATCTATCTGACGACTGCACTTCTTGGGCTGGGTGTACGTAAGCTGAGGTAGTGGAGGAACCTAACCTCCTTGGGCCACCTTGGCATTCTAAAGGTACAGCCCACGCCAAACCGTCCATCTTATCCTTCTTGTCTGTGAAACAGTCTAGAAATCTGCAGGCAGCTTGTCTTTCCCAGTAAAGAGAGAAAAGTGATCTGGAAAAGCTGGACATCAGAAACAATGAAATTTGAGACTGATTTTGATAAACTTTCTCTGTGCAAACATTTAAACATAAATATATTTTAAATGCAATATATGGTACCCTGGGCAGCAATGTGACACCTGTAATATTCATATTCAGTAGCACTTTTAGGGAAGGACCTGAAACTCTCTTGTGATCAGCTCATTTATATATACATATATATATCTATGTGTGTGTGTGTGTGTGTATTTTTTTACAATGTATAAATAGGGTTAGGGAGTTTTAGGGTACTGTTAAGGCTTGTATCTAAATACCCTTCCTGCTCTTGGCTCCTCTTTCATCCATTACCACCTGATGTTCCATATTCAGTGAAACTGCGCTCAATAAATCCTTTTTTCCCTTTCCTGGAATGCCTTAAAAGAATGCTGTTCAGACAGTGGTTGGGGTCTAGATTCATTGGTTAAAATTCAATACTAAAGCTAAGTGTATCTAATATCTAATTAGGCCAAAAGTTTTTAATTGTTTTTAAATGATTCATTTTCTGTGCTACCTATTTCAAAGAAAATTTGGAGGTGGGGTGAATCCAATACTGAGATATTGCATTTTGATAGTTTCACAATGAAAATTTTTATACATTAAAAAGTCTTTCTTGAATGAAACATGAAGTAATGTACGGCTAAATGAAAGGAGATGGGGTGGGGGGGGGGAACATCTTTGCCACAACTGAAAAGGACTTTTTTTCTGAATTTTTCAGATCTATATTATAACAAGAAAATTATTTACCAAACAGATTATCTCATGCTTCCAATAAATGCTTTCTAATCACCCTAGGTTGCTTCTTATCTCCTGCACTGTGACATAGTGGTCATGGAAAGCCAGAAATGTCATTATGAGGCAGTAAAAATTTTATATTGGCAAAGGCAAAGAAAAATCTTCTATACACATCCTTTCTTTTCAAGGTCAAGTGTTCTCCATCGACCTCTTGAAACATGCACACAACGAAATTATACAGGCATATCATTGTTATCATAAATACATTATGTACACCTATTTTCATAGTTAATGTAAGAGGGTCAGAGAAAATTTTTACTTTGAATAAGGCGGGTCAGTAACCTGAAAAGGTTGAAGAACACTGCTTTAGATAAAGCACAACAAGGATAGTCTTTATGACCTGATTTCCATGAACTTTAGCTGAGTTCCAAGTGCTGAGGAGGTATTTTAGTTTATGGTAGAAAACATGCTAATCTGAAGACACTTCCTTAGTTGCTATCAACAAACCATTCAGCATTTCTACATATCATGTTTTCCACGTGAGAAAAAATTCCTAAAAGAGATTTTTCTTAATGTGAATTCTTCAACAAGACTTTGTGAGTTCCTGCTTATAATTGATGAATCAGAATAATCTAAAGCTTTTATGAAAACAAGAAAATTCATTCAATAGATTGAGAAGGAAGGAGCCTTATGGATTCATTCGAGCCCAAATGGAGGGCAAAACAGCTGATCTGGTCTCTGAATCAGGGAAATACTTTTTGTTCTGTTTACCGTTGCACAATGGAATCCCTGGCTCTGATGGGGGTTTCTAGGCAGTCTTACAATAAAATAAAACAATATGCTGAAGAAGAGGAAGACAACATCATTACAGTGAAGGCCTACAGTTCCACTATATCCAAATGGAGTCATTAATCCTTAATCTAATAAGTGTCTACATAATTTTACTTTACTTCTTATACTACTGAAAAAAAGAGAGAAAATCACTATATGAAACAAAAAAGTAGTAGTCACTTTTGATCCTATTACCAGGACTGACCTGAGACGTGATTTATCTGCTTTTTGGCAAATGGGAGCTTGATCTCACACCCACAGAAGTGGCTCATAAAAAATTTTACAAATTCTAAAGGCTGGATAAACTGTCAGCAACCTTGGTGTTTCTCCAAGCCCTTAGGTTCACTACACTGGGTTGTAAACCTCATGGGAATCCTCTAGTCCATTGGCAGTTTTATTTCCTTACCTGAAGGAGTGAATGCAGGTATGAGGGGGGGAGGGAGGAATGATATATTCAAATATGGGTTTTTTAGGATATGATCTGAGTTTTATGCAGATCTTCGGATCAAGTTTTGTATGTTGTGTCTACAACCAAACCTTCTCAAGCTGTGATCCCATTAGATCTCCCGGGGCACTTCCCATTGGGATCCTGTCAGATCTCATAAGCTAAATAGGTTGGGACAACGCAAGCTGCGATGCTGTCATTTCACCAACTAAGCAGATCTGAGATGAGGGAGTGCTTAAATTGGAGACTTGCAATGAACAGGTTGGTTTCGAAGGATATAGTGGTTGCAGTAATACATAATATATGTGATCTCAAGTGATGCTCCCTTCTCCTTGCCTTTGTGAGGGCAAAAACTAATCTTGGGCAAAAACTTTTATTTCCAGTGCTGCATACTACTGAAAGACAGTGCTACCAAGAAGGAGGGGATGGAACTGAAGCAATGCCCCAGATTTCAGCAAAAATAAAGGGATTAGAGAATATCTTTGCTTCTTCTGCCCCTATGCTACCTACCAGCTTGACAGTTCTTCACTTCTCACTTCCTCTAGCTTGAAGTCATTGTGGCTTGAGTTTACATTTCAAAGACAGTAATAAACCAAGAATTAAATGTATCAGAAAGGAATGGAGGAGCGTAGTTCAAATCTTTTTGGTCAGAGTCTTTGGAAGTAGCAACATCTCCTATGGCTCTCCCAGTACGCCACAGTGCAGCTCCATAAAGGAGGAACCAACGCTTTCATGTATCTATCATGTTGATAGGTGTTTTTCATTGCAGCTATGTTAGCAGGAGACCTCTTAAGGGTCACTCTTCCATTATCTTCAAGAAAGGAAGTTGCATATCTTACTGGTTATGCTATCTCATGACCTTCAGAGGCTTCTTTAAGTTTTATGTTTGTACTGAACTAATAAGGTGAAGATAAAACAGACAACAAAATAGGTGAAGTTTATGAAGTTCCATACATGCACGAAGCGCCTTTCTTCATTTATTTTGCAATTCATCATCCCTCATTTCATTATGAAACTAAAGCAAGAAGACAGGGAGACAAAGAAGACAAATTCTTTTGCTGAAAAAAATACCGGAGAAATCATCTCTGTAAGAAAAGAGAACTATGTTTTGAAGTTGTATCCTTTTTGCAGGGTTTGTACTGGTATTTTTGTGTGTGTCGATATTCGTATCCTTTTAAATAGATATTGTAACAAAATAATTTCTTTTTAAATCAGTTTTTATCACTAGAAGTGATATTTTCTTATTATATGGTGAACTTCATTAAATAGATAAGGCAAAAGCAAGGTCTTAACAATGAACTTGATAAAAAGAAGTGTACAGTTTCAAAGAGAACATTAATTAAAATAAAATAGAAAGATTACAACAGTAACGATGCCATTTTTTGCCACAAATTTCTTTCATAAAATAAAAGTATTTATAATGAACAAAAACTGCTGTTATAGAGCATATTCTCACTAATTTTAAGTACAAAATCTTGTGCTGAAATAACCAGTCTCCGTGAAGATAATCAAAGTTCCCTAAAAGATGGAATGGCCCCAAACTACAGAATGAGTCCTGACAGAGTCTGCAACCTTAATGCAGTAGATGACAAGGATCTCTGAAGAAATATTAGATGTACCTTTATTCCATCCCATTCTTCTACTTTCTCTTCTGATGAATTACTGGCCAGAGTATCGTCTTTTCAGCACTTTTCAGGAGGTATTACCCTGATTTAAAGTTCAGGACTGTTGCACGTAAACACCTGATGAATAGCTAATAATACATCCTCGTACAATTTCAAAGATAGTACTTCAGATCCACCTTTCAGGAGGACCAGGGTGAAACTCACCACACCAAACTTACAAGGTGTAGCAGTGCAGAAACCGGCAGTCACCCAGGGCTTCCCTTATGGACAGTGGAGAGGAGTAGGAAATCCTAGGCAATCACTTTCCTGGGATGCTTTAGGTTGAGACAAACCACACTGAATGCACCTCCTTCTCTCCACTGACTTTAAATGGAGCTGAGGAAATTAGCAGAGATATGCATAAAGGCTTCTTAGTCTATATTTGACTAAAACCAGGAGACTTCATATTGCCTTAAGAGAAGCACTTGGCTTGACCCCTTTCCAGAGATTAGACAATGGAAGGAGAGGATGCTCATTCTTACTGTAAAACATGTGATGTGGTTTTAAAGGACTAGGGCCCGATCCTATTGTCTCCCCTCCTCCAGAGTGTCCTGTGTTGAAAAGATGACCGGGCTCCACAATCAATGTATGTTTGAATGATCATCTGTGTCAGCCTAAAAGAACAATCACTGTGCTCAGCCTGCGCCCCAGGCTGCATCTATGGCTTCAAGTGGACTTGCTTCAGACTCTGCAGATCATCTTTGCAGTCAGATAGGGAATAAAGCTGGGTCTCTCATCACTGCTTGGTTTTTCTTTTCCTTCTAAATGATGGTTTGGTAGTTACGGCAACTCCCAAAAATGTGTAACCTCAGCACTTTAGCTGGGTACCTGTGCTTAACCCTACCTTGCACACAGGAACACCCGCTTGAGGGAAGCTAGGCACTCTGCCCGGTGGCTTGGGACTGATAAAATGTTTGAATGCTGCCCTTGTGCAGAAAGACTTTTGTGTTCTGCTTACCTCTGCTTATAGACACAAGGATGTTTTTTTTTTTTTTTTCCCCCTCTCTCTCTCTCTCTCTTTTTTTTTTTTCCTTACTAGATGCTTAGAAACTCCCATTTGAAATGCTAAACCGAAGATGAAGGTTCTGATGTTTGTGTCAAGATTAGCATGGCGGGTGGGAGGGAGTGGGAGCTGTTTTCCTGAAAAGTAAAGCCCTTAGCACAAGAGAGTGTGTCAATAGAGATGAGGGGAATCTAAAGCATAAAGGTTAGCTTTTTAAACTGCTGAAGTTAGAAAGACTGCTCTTTGTGAAACTGGTCACAAAGGGAGCAAAGTGTCTGCACCAGAAAGACTGAGTGACCTTTTCAGAGTGTTAGGTGTTGTTTATTTTCATTGAATAATGTGTGTGCGTATGTGCATGTATGTCTGTTGTGTGGTGAGCAACTGACAGATGCAACACCATTTTTCCTAACTTGCTGAGTTTCTGCTAATTAGAACTGGAATGGAATTACATTTTGTAAATCACAGTTAAGTTCTTAATTTTGAAATATTTCCTGAGCCAGAATAGACCCAAGCATGCAGTATTTCCCTTCCTAAATTTGTTACAAAATAAAATTCTGGAGAAAACATTCTTGATTTAACTGAAGTTTTTATTCAGATTTTAATTTACTTTTTGCATCATATTCAGGCTTTGTTCTGTGATATTTTGGAGTATACAATGTTTAAAGAAAAGCTACATCTATACTAGTAAATAATGCACGCTCAGAACCGTTTTTTGACATAGAGGCCAACTGACATAGATTGGTCTATCTGCTCTCTAGGAAATTCTCTTAACTTCCAAAACTTGGTGGACTCATCCAAACTGCCTATTGGCAATCGTCTTTGTCCCATGTTACCTCCTGAACTGTTCCCAGAAATTGTCTAGCCCAGGCCAAAACAACGTTAGGGACAATTCTAACAATTTAACCTCATAGGCAATTGTGCTCCAGGATCCAGCGATATTTTCTGGAACTGTTTAGCTAAGAAGTATAGGCACAGTCCTTTGGAACTGGACTGCATGTATTTTGGTCAAATATCAAAAAAATAAGCAGATCTTATCGTGCTTCGCCCTGAGAAATATCTCTCTGGCTTTGTCCTCAGCCTGAAGTATTAGTATTTATTTAGTCTTTGTCATGTTAGCTGACAACTCTAGGTGCAAGGAAGGTGGTCCCACATTTGTCCCCTACACAGGGAAATCCCCTAAACTGTTCTCACTGAACAAGCTTACAATTCGAAAAAATATATATGTTTTCAAAAATGCAGCTCAAAAGCAGTGTGCATTTGGGAATTCCGAGAATGACTGATCATGACTGAGATGTGAGTCAGGACTCTGCTTGATTTTACACACAAGTAAAACCACTTCACCTCTGCTATTAGACAAAAAGCTAGGTTTAATAGACTAACCTTTATATCAGAGAGGTTATTTTTAGTTTGGATCTTATGGCAGGAGCCAGAAAATGTTCTGTGACTGCAGGCCAGCCCACATGTGAATGGATAAATAGATACACGGGGAGACAGAAATTATAATTTACAGATTATGTTTTGTTGAATGATGTTTTTGGGGGGTGGGTTATCAGTTCGTTTCAAAGTAGCCTCAGATGTGTTTGGCTGCATTTTTCAAATCTTCCTTTGTTTGTTGTTCTAGAGGCCTTCTTTCTTCAATTAGCCAGGAACGGTGTTTCAGCCAAAGATATTTGGAAGAAACATTCAAAAAAAGTTACTTTTCACGTTCCCTCTTGTTATAAATAATACAGAATCCCCGGCGTGACTGAAGCTCTACAAACAGACCAAATGCTTAGAGTGATCCTAGTGAAATCAAAGAAATTTTTAATCAGTCAGTGACTTCAGTGGCAGGAGATTTCACTCCTAGTTCTTACATAGAGTTTCTAGTGTTAAAACTACACCCAGCAAAGAGCTTTAGACATCGAGATTCATTTATCAGTATATATGATTTAGTATGAACTTGTTCAAAGGTCTCAGCAGTCATTTAAGATTTAAATAACAGATAGATTTCTAAAAGCATTCAGCAAGCTAAATACTTTTAGAAATGAAGCCAGTTTTCCTTCCTTAAATAGGAACTGAGCTGTTTTTTCAATTGCCCCATAAATTTGCTGGAAAACACTTAGCGTCAGATTGAGAATGATATTTGGATCTTCAAATTGAAAACAGGTAAGCAATTTCTATTGATCACCCTGGAAAACAAAATCTGTAGATGTCAAGCATAACCAAATGTCTTGGGCATCTTGGCAACTGTCTTTTACGGTGAGGCACAAGTTTTTAAAGTTATTTTTGGTGCAGTGCCAAACTTCAAGGAAAATTTCCACCCCCATCCCCCCTAAAAACATACAGCAAAGCCATAGTGAGTCCATTTTAACTCATAATTGAAATCTGCCTCTCTTTAAATAGAAGCACCCTTTAAAATAAAATAAAATGCCGCATAAAATTCAATTCTTACTACAATATAAAATGTGCTTTTACTCAGGCTCTGTGTAGCATTATCTGTAACTGCTGTGTAACTAAAAACTAATAACCTCATTTTTAATTAGCTGGGTCTGCAGCACTTTGCACCATTCTCAGAGTTGTTCTTTCTATAGTGTATATCATTATTAACTCTGGATGTCTTCAAGCAAGTCTTAAACATACTTTGTTTTTTCTTCCCCTTTTTTCTTTTTCCTGAAAATACTTCTCAAAAAAATGTATGCATTAAAGGAAAGAAAAAAAAAAAATCTCTAAAAGTGATCTTAAACACCGAATGAGTGATTCTGATTTTATTTAGCCGTCCTTTGTGTTCTGTCATTATCTGCATTCTTTTCTTTTTTTTTAGCCAATAAGACGGGAATATATTTTTTAAAAATATTATGGTATTTCAGTCTGACTGCCCTAAAAATCATTAAGCTATGAGTTTAAAAAAGGAAACAACAAATATTACCCACCAGTTCCCTTGATGTCAAAATAGTGTTGAGTAATTACAAAGGAAACACAATATATTCTGCTGTCTTGGCTTTCAATTCTTTCAGAGCCATAACATATAGTAAAGGTTGATATAAAAGGACACCGGAGGAGTAAGTGTTCAGAGCATCACAGTGCTGTAACCAGAAGACTCTCGCAGAGTGCAGCCCTTCATCACTGATGTCAGGGAAGAAGAGACTTACTATATGCATTTAAAGACACTTTTAAGCCATTGGAAATCTGACCTAAAGCCCACCAGAAGAGAAGGGGTCACATCACTAAGCCGCACTGTTTTGTACGAGGCTGCAGCCGCACCACCTCCCACCACTCTCTGGAGCCTCTAGAGCCAAGCAGACTGATGGCTTGGCCGGGCGCTCCCCAGGACAACCCAGGTGCTGTGCTCATGGTTCGGGTGGTGGTACCGTGCTTTGGGGCTGGGGCCAAGCCCGTGGTACAGAACGAGGTGAAGCTCCAGCTGCGGTGTGGATTTGCAGTCCTGTCCTAGCGTGCTTGCCGAAAAGTGTGTGCTAACCCCAGGGACCTCTCTGAGTTGACTTTAGGAATTGGATGCTGTCCTTGCATGATCCTTCTACTGTTTCAGTCAGACATTTTGTTGTTTTTTGCTTCCTTGGTGCAGATGGACATGAAATGGGCACTTCACCAAACTTGCTTATTAGCTTGTTTTTTTCCCATGTATCAAACAATCCTCGAGATATACTTCCTCCATTCATCCTTGCTTCCTCCTCTCCCCCTTATCCATATAGTACTTCAGGACTGTGCTTGATTAAAGGCTTGCTCCCATCTTTTCTGTTCTATGGAAGTCTCAGCACTTGACTCATCATTTTATAAGAAATGTATCTCTCTTGCTAGTGAGTTTTGACTCACTGCAAGAGTCAAAACTGTCTGTCAAAAGCCAAACTTCCTCAAGCACTAATAAAGATCGTCCTTTTTTTTTTTTTAATTAAAAAGAAAACAGAGGAAAAAAAAAGATTTGGAGGGAATGCTGTGGGGCATCATTGGAGTCAGAGGTCATGCATGTGGCATTCTATTCTTCCTGATGCTCTTTTGGTCCTTGCTAAGACCAAACTGTTCACTACCCTTGACATCAAGAACCATCTTCAACACAAAATTGTTTTGGTAAGGAGAGAATATTTGCATGGCATGATGTGAGACACAGTGCGGTGAGGCACCCACTCGCAAGAGCAGAAAGGGTCATGAGTCCTGCATATTGTCTTGTGCCACAAAGAGGGCATATGCTGTTATACTTTTGTTTTCAGTCCCTCAACTTTAGGCTATTTAAAACAGTCCAGCTGAAAATCTTCCTTTTCTTTGACCAAAGATGAATACTTTTAACAATTCCCCATTATCAGATGCATATCTTTGTAGAAGATAGTCAGGCCATTCATATTCTTGCTTCTTTGGAAGGACCTCTTTGTCCATGATTAATAAAATGTATTGATATCTCTAGGATGTAGCCGTTTAGCTATCCTGCCTTCTACTCTGAGGCTATACTACTAGGAAACATACAGCTCAGTCTTTAAAAAGTTTAGCATCAGGTAATGATCTAGAACATACTGGGCTAGTGATTTTCCTAGCGCACTTCGAAGCATCTCTCCGCCTTGTATTGTGGAAGGTAGATGCCTAGTTTTGAAGTTGGCACTGCCTTAGCATACAGGAAACTTTCCTTTCAAGTTCTATACTACATAGGTAAAAGAAAACAAAAACTCAAGAAAACAATGCGAGTTGTTGATGTGACTGATTTTAAGTATTTAGATTTGATGCCCGAGTTAGGACTTTGGTTCCTGTGGGATACTTAAAGCACTTCCATACAGAGGATGGCTCAGAGTACAAATGATAGGTTCCTCTCCTGAACTGCTCTCTGGGGGACTTTTTCTCTTGCCATATAGAATTTAATTTGAGTATTTAACACTTGCCAGTATTTATACCCTCTGCGTAATTTGGCAAAACAAATATGGTAAAACAGGCATTGTCTCCTGTCTTCAAACCTTAAAAGCACTGTAAGAAACAGATGGTTTTTCTCCTTCTGGTAGTTTTTTCCTTGAAAAACACTGTGCTTCCCAACATTTCTACGATCTATCCAGTGGATCCAGTTTAGATCCATTTGGCCAGCAGGCTCCCGCAGAAATTCGAGATAACTGTCATAGAGAAATTACGATATTGAAGAAAAATGTGAATGTATCTGGGGAATATTTTGCCTTCTATGAAGAGCAAGTAAATACATTGCTTTGCATTCTCCATCTTTTCCATTTCTAAGCTCCCATTGCCTCTCTCCTGCTCTCTCAATCTTTCTATTCTTCTGCTTTTTTATTAGATGGATTTAAAAAAACTGTTTTTAAAGTGTCCTTGAATAGATTTCTATAATTAGCAATTATAAATAGGGATATAGTCTTGCGTTATGAAGTTTACTTTTATTGACTGCAACAGAAGGTTTAAGTTCAACTTCCCCTTATCTGATTATATTTACCAGAACTGTGGGAATTCACTGTGCTGTAAAAATGGACCTTGCTGCTAGCTGGCATAGCGCAGAACATTTAAATAAAAATAGCAATGAAAACCTGACCAAATATTATTTATGTCAGTTAGATGCCAATGAAAACTAAGGCTTTCAGGGGTAGGCAGGATCGATTTTTAAATTTTTTTTCTTTTTTCTTTTTTTTTATATGACAGAATGACACACTCTTCACTCAGCCACTCAAGCTGAAGAATGACTGAAGAACCCTGTGAAGGTCAAACACATTTTCACCCAACTGATGCTCTTTTAAAACTGACTTAACCCTGCTTGTGCATTTCTGCACAGCATGGAAGTTAACTTTGCAGCTCCAGATTAGAGGAAAGTGTGGTGAGACCTTCCTTTTTCTAAAGCCTTTTTGTATTAAGCAGAACAAATTCCCTATAAGCAGAACTGTAATTTGCACATTGGAATGCATTCTGCCTGTAATGATCTTCCCGGCAGATAGCACTGTCGTTTCACAAATGGCCCCACAGTGGTCCCCAAAGCTAAGCAGAAGTATATAGATACAAACTGAGACGGAAACTAATATAGGCCCTGACCCTGTAACAGGCATCTAGGTTACGATGAGGATTGCATTATCAAATTGGAGAGAGAGCATTTTGCTTACAGTATACGCAGTGGTAGACAGGACAGTGTGAGATGGAAGAAAATGGAGATTTGGGTTCCTCTGGGGGTCAGCAGAGAAGTATGTAACTTCTGCCAATACGTAGATATTTTGAGTAAACAAACTCTAACAACTGAATCCTATCTCTACAGAAAAAAATAGAACCTGAGATAGATACTGCTAAGAAAGACCACATAGACACAGTGTGTACAGACCTGAGAAATCCTCAAATCCCCTGAGACACCTCCTCACCTTATATTTGTCCACTTTCATAGAAAAGCACAGACACAACTTTGACTGCTCCCAGACCAGAGATGCTAGCCATAACTGGCTGACAGGGCTACACTCTGCTGACCTCCAACTTCTTGAGCAGGGGAACTGAGACAACAAGGAGACCAACAGCCTTAATGTGCCCAGTGGTACGAGGAATCTCACTGGAAGGGGATGTTGATCATTTAGGACTTCTGCACAATTCATCGTTCTGTACAACTTTCAGGTCACCCAATATGCACATATATCTCTGTAACATAAATCAGCAGCTTGAAGGCACGTCTATGTGGCTTGAAGGACACGTCTTGTGACTTGTGGATTTTCAAATGTCTGGTGACAGTGAGCATAAAAGGACCAGTGACAGGACATTGCCCTGTAAATCCTTTTCCCACTACTCTGCACTTGCTGGGCAGTATAAGTTTTTCTTGTCTATTAAGACAATTTGCAATTCTGGACATACACTCTTTCTTATTACATAGAGAAAAAACAACTTCCTTCAAGATAGGAGAATGCAAGAGCAGAATAAAAGAGTGTTCATGTTGAACTTACTAGAATATGGTGAGTTTAAACATTTATATTAAGGATTTTGGGATTCCCTTTTCAATAGTAAATGATTTCTGTAAGGAGGATGTAGAAGGAGAAAAGGGAGGAGGGAATCAGATGAAAATGTACAGAAACCCAAAAAGGTCAAAAAGGAAGAAGAAGAAAAAAAGCTTTTAGAAAGGGAAGCAGGAGAGAAAGGTAGGGAAAAGGTCACTGGAAAAATATTATACTTTACAAGATGTCCGTTCTGGTTCTTTTGCACTGCATACTGCATTTGGTGTTACATAAAAAAAGGGTTCTTTTTAACTAGAAAATCGATAAGGAAGAGTAAGGAAAATTATATTATTTTCCATGGGGGGGAGGGTAGATGATCACTGCTCGTATAGGGGGATATAGAGCAACTAAAAATTAAAAAGAAATCATCAGAGGAGCTGTCGAGTTTGCAAAAACTAGATTCCCTTCAGCTACTTTGTCTTGCTCTAGGAACCTCCCCACTAAACCCAGGGAGCTGCAAAGAGACTGGAATTTTTGCTCAGTACTTTTTGTGTGTCTTACCATTTGAGAGATTCCCGTTCATTTTTCCTGGTCTAACAGGTGAGACTGTAAGCTTCTTGTGTGACTTTTCATGAGTCATTTGTTTGCTCTGTGACTCATTTTCCCAGCTTAAAAATTCCTGGAATTATCCCAAATAAGTGTAGACATATAACTGCGGTGCCAAGTTTAGAAATTCAGTCACAAGAGATTCTCTATAATGAATGGAGAGAAGTAGGCATCTCCAATGGATAATTCAATTCTTTGGTGACCCTGGGTACCAAATGTTCTTCAATAACCTGTAGAAATGTTGGTGAACTGTACCTGTTTCCACTGACTTTAGCTATGCTCAGCAAACTCCAATGTAGAGGCCCTAACTTCTGCAATACTGAAGATCTCCTTCTCCCCTGCATCTCTTCCCTTACCGAAATGAAACAAAACACTTTTGTCTCCTCAGAGCCCTATAAGGCTCAGCAGCCAAAATGCTTCACGTTCACTGCCTCATTTCCCTGAGCACACCCATCTTGAAGAAAGCTGCCAATTCTTCTCCTGATGGTGTCTCCCACAATAGTCCTGAAAAAAATCAGGGAACCTATTAGACAAAATGTTGCATGATGCCTGAGGTGCCTGCCCTAAGTGTTGCAGTGCAAAGGACTATCCAGCTGCAATTCTGCAACCTGCCTTTTACTTTCAACTTGGTAACCTTTCCTTTACATTTCCCAGGCCGCTGTGCCATAGAGCCTTTACCATGCTGTACCAAGTGCCTTTAACCTCACTGCCTTGCACTATTGGTCATTGTTATGTTGGCTTTGTTCCGGAGTAATAGCTACTGATGTTTAAATCATCCTGCTCCTCCTCTGTCTCCTAACCATTTTTGCCCTGTAGCATTTAGTGTCTACTTCCGTGCTAAGATCCCTTCACACTCACCCAGTGGCTTTTACTCTGTAGTTTCATATTAGAACAAACACAGCCCACTAGTTAACAAATAATAGTCATTTTAACAGTCAGTAAATATTATCAATAATATATACACCAAAAATTAATGACCAATCAGTGTGCAACACCTGCAGCTAATCAGGCATGCTCCAATCGGCACTAACAGTGTCATAAGCAGTAACTACCAATGGGGAGACTGAGCAAGTCTTGATGAAAAGTGTAATTGTACTGGGGAGAAAGTAAGAAAAAAAAATTGTTCATCATTATCGACTTGGTCATTGCTATCACCTGGTGCACTGGGAGGAAAGCCCAGAGGAAGAGTCTTACCTGGGCAGACCGTAGTTCCTTTTCCCAGCTGGCCACTGTGGATAAAGTTTCCTTTTTCTCTCTTTTCTCCTCCTTCTTTCCTTCCCTCCTCCCCGTAAGGCAACTTTAAAGTTGATGTATGTCATCAACTATGGACCCTGCTAATAAACTATGTGTGTGGAAACCCATCTCAACTTTCTCTGTGCCGCAAAGGCAGGTGCATTACAAACCAGAGCAAAGTGAAGAGCAGCTAGGTGAGAAGGCAGGGGTAGAGCTGACTTGGATCGTTAAACTTGTGCCATAGTCAGGTATCTACTTGGGAAATATGAGTCATAAAATAAACATTTTATCTAAAAACATGAGAAATTTCCCTTCTCCCTCCTTACCCACAGCCTGAATCAGCAGCGTGAACATGAGGGGGCCATCATATCTCCAGTCAGGAAGTTTTGCTGATGATACTTACTCAGCCTTTTATGTTCTTAAACTCTTAGTCACCTCTTGGAAGAAAGCACTAAGCATTTTAGAGGCATTAAGGTGGAAGTCCAGGTGTAATTGTATCTCTGGAAGGTATAAAGGGTGCCTCTGAAAAGAGTTTCAAATTACACCAAGGATATGTACAAATGCAGAGTCCCTTTAATGTGGGGTTTGTCTAGAGACAGGACTGATTCTGCTGTAAGACTAACTGCAATACTAATTGCAATGTTTACAAAAGAACATTTTATCCATTAGAAATGATGATTTCTGGTAGTCAGTTCCATGAGAATATGTCAATTATGATAAAATTTCACTTCGGTAAAACAAAACAACAACAACAACAACAAAAAAACAACAAGCGGGTAAAATCAAATGGAAGCTGTTTATACCTTAGTTTTTTTTTTTTTTTTTTTTTTAACCTTTTAATTTAGAAATAGAATTGCTATATTTAACCATAAAGTTAAAGGCAAGATATAGATAGAAATTAAATAAAATGTTTTATTGACTGCAACCAGTATTCTCCCTACTCCAAAAAATAATTTAAGGAGAAATTCCAGAGTATATTTGAGAACAAAATATGACTTCAGAATATTTCTCATTCTATTATCAATTCCTAGGAGAATTTATTCCAATTATTGTGTGCATTAAAGTACCACCTACCTAATGCAACTGAGGTAAGCATACTCCTGGCTCTTCAAGCACAGAGTAGAAGAGGAATGTGCAGTATCTCAAAGAGCTTATAGTCCAGCCAGCCACAGATACAGAGGGAGAGCACAGTTTGGGCAGCCAGAGTCATTTGCCCTGGTCTACACAGTATCTTAGAGCAGCAGGTCTTTTCAGTCCCCAAATGGTGCTATATCCTCCTGGGTTTTCAAATGCTGGTGACTGTTCAAGGACATAACCAGGTCAGGGCAAATCAGTATATGGAGAAAACAGGGTGATTTGTACTGGGAAAACTCACCCTGATTCCACATTGAAGTACAATTCAGGGTTGCACATTGAAGCCTTCCTTACGTTCACCGCATGATCCCGTGGTCGTAATGAGCAGCCATTTCGAGGGTTTAAAAGCTGCCAGACCACAGCGAGCTGTTTCCTCCCCTTTCAGGGCAATATGATAACTAGCAACATTGCTAGAACTTAAAACACCTTAATTCACGGCAATCTTAAACCATTCAGGGTGATAACACTTTGATAATGCTTGTTTGACTATATGTCACAGTGACACAGGTGAACAGTGGCTGAAATGAGGACAGCCCCTACCAGGACAAGACCACAGTTTATATTTTCTACTTTTCTCTCAGGGACATTCTGAAGAATGAGGAATTGATGGATGTAAACAATATTCACGTAATCATATTTTGCATTTACAGTCCCAGAAGGGCTTTTGGAAGGGAAGAAAAGGGAAAGTGAAGTTTACAGTAAGTCAACGTTATTTGATACAGTTTACTCAGAGGAATATGCTGAGCTAAAATAAAGAGTGATAAAGTTGTAGGTCAAGGCTCATATCTATGTTTTTAAACCCTTTACAAATAAGTATGAGACTTGTTTTGCCAACTAATATGCAGAGGAGACTGAAGACTGATATCATTTTAGGATCAAATATTATTTCAGGATAATTTATAGTTCCATGGTTAGAAAGGTGGGAAATCAAGACCGAAGCACAAGGTACTTGACCCTGGGTTTCCTATGGATCAGATGAATGCTCAAACCTTTAAGCTACTGAGTAAAGACCTTCAGGAAAAAGTTTTTCATCTACTCTTGGTGCTCTCTGTGAGAAAGGATAAACTTAGCTCAGGCATTCAATTCTAGCAGAAGATTCATATCTGTGCCTCTTCAGTAGGCACAAATACCCAAAATATCCCATTCCACCCTAAGAACAGGCATGCTCCACCATCTCTTTCCCTGTCATTTCTACTATATTAGGCAGCATATGTAGCCAACTCTCCATCTTACTGTATCAGAGGGCCTAAATTATGAATTGTCACCTCAGCTCTGGATCTAGCTTATAATCTAGCTTATGCGTCATGCACTCACTGTAAGGCCTGCCAATGAAAGATGCAATTAACTATGGAGATATATATATATATATATCCATATATGCATATGTATATATATATATATATTTATGTGACGTTTAAGAATTGGACTGACTTAGATGTAGCTCTTGAGAAGTTCAAATGCTGTTCCCATACCAGGCCTATATAATGTGAGAATTTGAAGGTCAACATGGGGAACAGCTGATGGTCAGTCTGACTCCGAAAGCGCTGTTTTCAGATGTTGGAACCTTACTGCAGTCCCAGTAGTTAATGGGCAAAGAAACCCTGGAATTAGGGAAACAAAAATTATTACTTTATGGAACACTATGAATGGCGATAAACTTTCTGTGAATTAGTTTTAGTAACAGATTCTCTTAAGAACAGGCTGTCTCAGGAGATTTCTGGAAACTTTTGTTTCTAGCTGTGACTAAAATACTGCAAGAAAAAAAAAAAATCTTTCTACACAGCTGTTTTTACACTCTCTCTTCAAACCCCAGCCAATGCCAGGGATTGCAGATTAGACTGAAAGTGGGAAGTGTATCAGAAGTACGCTATAGAAATGCAATGAGATTTTATCAGCATGAATTTGGAGGAGGTGAATTGCTTAGGATGCAGCAGAGCAGTGGAGATAGGACAACATGTGCCTCTGTTCCAATGACATTAAAGTTGGGATCTTAGCAGACAAAACCCATGTGGTGAATTGCACTCTGAACACTCATGATTTTCATTACACCAAAGAATGCTAAAGTTACTAGTTTGGCCTTCAGAAGATCTGGATTTAAAGATTTCCCTGTGACTTCAGGCTAGATCATGATGATTACATCTATACTACTAAGTTTAGTAAGGCTGGGGAAATTCTCTGGACATTGAAACTTAATCAGCTATGGGATTAAATTGTTAGAAAGGTCTCTGTCTTGCTTTACACACTAATCCCACCCCATATCCATCTAGCAGCCAACAGTCGACAAAGAGTTGCCAATGCCAAACTTCTTGAGCTGCATTAAATTATTCAGGATCTAGTTTCTTTCTGCAGGTTATGAACTTGCCTCTGAAAGCTCTAGTTTTACTCTTTCTTGAGATACAACTGCCTGACCCCACTCTAGTCTTGTTCCCAGCCTATTGTGGACCCTGTCTTCTTCCATAATTGTTTTGGCTTCCTATTTTTTGCCCTGAGATCTCTTGGTCTTGAACAGGTTACATAGTGGCACTCTAGCATCTCTATCCTTTCCTTGTGTGTCGTTGTTGCAACTGACATTTCCCTTCCTTTCAGTAGTCTGGCTTTCTACTCCTCCCTGCCTTCACGAAAGAAGTGACCTTGGGCTTGACAGTTCAAGAATTACTTGTAATTTAACCCCCCTCACATGTCATTAAACCTCAACATGTGATGATTTGGCTCTCAACACACCAAATCCTACCTCTTTTCAACTGCAAGTACTGTAATTCCTGCAGTCTCCATCTGACCTTCTTACAAGCTTCTTGGCCTGAATACCCTTGACATTTAATACCTATCAATGCCTAATCAGGACCCAAGGCACTGCTGTATGTCCCTTGAAGGACCTCACCTAGTTGGCCCACCACACACTGACTAGATCAGGTCCTGCACAGAAACAGCAGTAGGGTTACTTACCTTTTCATAACCACTGAAGCCAGAACAGAAAGGCATGTTCATGAGTGACTGCCCCTTCCTTGCACACCGACCTAGAGATGAGAGAATTCATCCTTGAAGTGGGAGACTTATGTTCTGGGTCTACCTCCAGCACAGGCTGTGAACTCTGCAGCTCCCACTTCCCTGGATCCTGCCCTGTCCATCAGGTTTATGGAGGGGGTGAGGAAGACTTGTCATATCTGCTGCTGGAGACGGGCCACTGCAAGGAAGGGAATGGAAGGTTCATGAAGCTAGAAAATGAGAGTGTAAAAAGTAGCTTAGTGATTAAAAGCAGCTTGTGCATGAGAGAAGTCCTTAGTTCTGAGTCTCTGTATCCTGTTCTGCAGCTATCTTCACTGTAAAAGGAAAAAGTGAGCCTTATTAAATATATACAGAAGTGACTGTTTTCATGGGAGAGTTCTGGGATGGGGATCCTGAGAAGACAGAGAGTGCTTTGCTATAGGGTCTCTAAGTCCTGGTGTCCCAGGCCCCAGATCTCAAATAGACAAAAAGGACTGAAGTGTCAACCCCAACATGGAAGAGCTCGTATGCAGCCTAGGCGTGCAATAAAAGTGAGTAGAAACTGATGGGGGGGAGGGACACACACTGCAACAGCAAAACAATTATGATCAGGGTAGGCAATTGTGGTTATGGTTTAGCCGTAGGATCCCCAATTAATAGCCATTAACATGATACCACATTTTCCTGAGAAAAAATTAAAAGGGAAAACTCAGTGGCTAAGCAACAGTGCTGAAACCCAGGGTTAAATGTTTGCCTTGAACAGGGCTGTAAGCCACACAAGAGAGACTAATTAAACGAGACTGTGGCCCTCAGTTATATCAGAAATGAGAGAAAGGGTGTATTACCTTGTTTTTTTTTTTTTTTTTTTTATTCCCCAGCTGATCAAGAGCTGGGGAGGAGGACTTAAGGGGAGAGGGAAAAAAGATATTCCAGGGTGACATAGGATTTCCAAGGTTTCTTTTGTCTGCAAAGCCAGCTAAAGGAAAGAGCCCGTTTCTCTCCTTATCTCCCAAAGATGGAGCTGTTGCAAAAGGAGAGAGCATTCGGTGCAAGCACACACACAGAGTCGCTCGCGCATACACAGAGCTCTGCATTCTGCAGCAGGACTTTGAGGCTTCTCAGAAAACATAAGTGCTTCCTTTCTGTAAGGAGAAATAAAAATCCGTATTATTATAGCAGCTGCGTTATTGCAAAATTCTACCAAAACACAACGACTGATATTAAGTATCTAACCCCTCTTAATTGTCTATTTCATGGGCTTTAGATTTCTGGATTGCTAAAATAACCATCTGAAGATAAGACTTCGATTCATTTTGTTTTATTAGTATTATTACTTCCTTACAATAATAATAACACTTTACACTTATACAGCACCGTTCATCCGCACATCCAGACAAAAAGGGCTGGATTGCGGCTGTTATCCTATCACATCCCCATGAATGAGAGGGCACAGAAAATTCACCAGGAAGCTGAGACTTGGGGAGAAATTTCCTGAGACCTTCAGGCCCAGGGATGATTCAGGGAGAAAGGTAACTCCAAATACATGATGGTAAGGTCAGCTGCTCTAGTGAATATTTTGTTGATAAATCCTTTTCAAAACATATTAATATTTTCTTTATTAATTGGAAGTTAATTAATGATAGGAGTTCCTTAACGACGTCTTTTGTGGAGTCCTGAAGCCAAGAATTTGGGAGTCTGGTTTAGTTTCTTCTAAAATATATGCTCTAGCTGAAGGACAGCTGAGCAAATGTGAAGCAAGGGAAATTGGTGTTACTCAGAAAATCAGACTTGATGGTCAAAACAGCTCCCTCTGCTCTTAAAATCTGTCAGTCAATGATCTGGTGGTCCTTAGGCTACACACTTATGGATTTGGTAAGGGTGTCCTAGAAATTAATGACTTTTCAAACAACGTTAGGTTTTAATTACATTTAAGTTCAGAAATACACTAATGTACTTGGGGAACTATGCCAGGGACCGTACCTAGTTCTGCCCCATCTGCCTTTTGTCTTGCAACCTAGGCAGAGAAAGGAAACTCAGTGACTTTTGTAAAGAAACCCTATTGGAAAGGGGCAACATACAACCTGTAGGTAGCATTTCCCTCCTGCCATATGTTCACAGAAGTTTTCCTACCCTAGCAGGTACTCCCCACTCAGAGGGATAAGAGGGTAAAAGTGGGCTGATTAGATGTGGCATTGTTCATTATTTTGTTATCTCAGTTTATACCTGAAGTAACTGAGGCACGGTTTCCTGATTTCTAACTCCAGATTAGTGCAATATGAACATCTGAGCTCGTTCCCTCTGGCTCCTTTTATAACAGGGAGAAAAGACCAGGTGCTTCTAGGTCATGATTCACTTACAATCTCAGCCTAGGCATACCTGTTTGTCTCCACTGACAATTGGAGAAAATCAAATGAGCAAGTGAGATGACCCTCAGCCATGGTACATACGGGTTCGGAGAGGTTAAGGTAGCACTCTCAACATGTTGAGTGAGGCACAGCTAGCTTTGATGCCACTGTTGTCAGGTTGTTCTTCAAAAAGCGATACAGTGAAAGCTAAAGTCAGTTTGTGCAAACAAGTAATAACAAACAAGAACAAGAAACTACTCTCAGGAGTACATGAGTACCATTGCGCAAGGTGCAAGACCTCCATCTTTTCAGCTCCAAATTGAGCAGAGTCGTGCAGCACACCCCTGGTGACAGCAAGAAGGGAAGCCAGGACTCTTGATTTCAGGTTCCTCTTCTAACCTCTCCATTACATTTCCTTTCTTCAGTGGCTTGACTCTTTCCATCTCATAAACAAAGCAAGTAGTTCTGCGTGCTGGCTCATGCCCCTGACAAAAGGGGAGCAAAGCTGATCACAGAGGTGCAAGTGGATTACGCAAAACACTCTGCTTACATTTTAAAATAAAAAGAAAAGAAAAAGTGTACTCCTTTGAGCTGGCACATGACTCCCCACTTCAGGGCTGCTATTATTCCCATCTTAGACTCTTTCCACTTGCTCTCTCGCCAGCAGGAAAGAAGTAACACAGTGATGTTTTATGCCACTGAGACAAAGAGGTATTGATCCTTTTTGCCTCTGGAAAAGGTTTCTAATAATTTCCAGATATATCGTAGATTGTGGTGCTGCTATCTTTAATTAAAACATGACACAGGATGGAAAGCAATTATTTGGAGGTTTTTGGCTTGTTTTTTAAGTGCAGTTTCCTTTTTTATTTTAATGGGCTCTAGTACCAGATCAGACGACTTGCAAGTTGTGCATATAGAAAGTGGAAAGAGAGAAGAAAGATATTTGCTCTTTTGTTTGTTATTCATGACAGTTAAGTATGAGGTTTTATACTTTCTACTCAAAAGATTCAGTCATCTGTGGCTCATGAACCCCCTTGACCAAGGACAACTGCAGAGAAAAAAAAATCCTATGTCCAAAGCAAGTCTGTGCTCTGATCGCAATGGCAAAACCCATTTCTCTGTCGGCATCACCCCTTTGTAATGACTGTAATAACAGCCCCATGCACAACTCTTGGATTTGGGAGATGACTGTCAGCACAATAATGGGGATAATGTGAACTCCCTGTGACCCTCTTTCTGCACAGACCTCCTCACCCAGAAACGGAAATGACTTCCCTATTGCTGCAGTCTGATCACAGGCTCATTCTGGTTAAAGTCTTTTGCTACTTCCTCAGACTAGCCACAGTATTGGGAATGGCTGCATACTGGTGAATTTTTGACAACAGACATAGATTTCTTCATTATTACATTATCTTATGATGGTGGGAAAAACTATCGTTTCTGATTTACCAATGAATTCTAAGGTGAGGACTTTAAATGGCTTCACCAAGTCCTTTAGGGAAGTAAGGAAAGAACAAGGATCTGTTACATCTCTGGTTAAAACAGCCTTCCTAGGAAGTCACCCTGTTCAGGTGCTTTTAAGCTTTAACCTGTAAAAAAATAATGGGGCATGAGTTCATAGTATTTAGGGTACATGCAGAGTTTAATATTCTCTGTCCTTTAGAGAACAAATACCCGCTGTTAAATGCTTCAACCCAGAGCTTTTGCATTGTCCAGCACATTAATTACTCTCCTTCCCAAAACTCCAGCCTCACAGGCATTTAAATGTATGATTAATCTTTTCAGCAACACGTGGAAGTTGAATCAAAGAAACACTTTGCAAAACAAGTCTATACAAAACACAGTTCTCTCATTAGCAGTACAAAAGGGTGATGCTGAACATTGATAAAAGAGCACACATGCACACATCCATGCGGTTCTGCTCACTTCTTCAGCAGTCCTTGGAAGGCCATTTAGTAGGTGCAATCCACCCCTGCTTCCACCTGACCCGTAATGAATCTTTGCCCCTCACACCCATCTGCACAAGCGTGGTCGTGACCTGGCAGGAGAGGGAAAGACCCTTCTGACTTTTCATATAAAATACCCGCTGCTCTGTCAGTGCTCTCATAATCAGATCTTTACCTCCAGCCAGGTGATCCGTTAGATGCCTACAAGCTGAAATAGAAGATTCAGTTTTTGATTTAAGCATCCCTATTTGGATAGAAGACTCAGGAATTTATTCGCTGATTCTCCTCTCACTCCCCCGCCCCCCATCACAGTGGCTACAGAAATCAAAATGGAGGTAAAATGATTTCTTATAAATTTACTGGCCTAAACTGTCCCAACATGTAGAAGCAGAAGAGTTAAATGATTTTTCCAAGATCAGCAGGGAGCTGCTGCCTTTAAAAACTGGGGCTGGAGTATTGGAGCTGTTCCTTATTAGCCCAAGATTAGTTCATTATAACATGCTGGGTGTCATGCTATCATACCAGCTATTCTTCTGGCATATAGGTAGGATTTTTATTTTATTGTGGTGTTGATAGGAAAAATACAACCATGGGTACCTGCATTTATTTATAGAAATGGCATCGTCTGGGATATTCACCAGAGATCTCCCTCTATATTTCTCTCTCAAGTAAATACAAGTCTTTTCTTTCTTATTATATTATCTTTTTTTTTTTTCAATAGTAAAATTAAATATAGTAAAGATTTCAGTTCATGTCTTTCTCCAGTTTAGAAAAGAAAGTGGATTTCATATGTCACAATGATTAGTCAAGTGACAAGTGAACTTTCACATACTTCTGGTTCAGATAAATGTTGATAAACACCCAAAGGATGTTTATTGAGAGTTTACCTGAGCTAATAAAATCTCCTGAGTCTTAACATTTGGTCTGAAAATATCTCAGGGACAGAGCTGTCCCTTGAGAATCCTAGAACTACATCTTTCTTCCTAATTCAGCAAAAATTCAAAAATGCATATAGTAAAGAGCGTAATTTTTGTGAATCTCCATGAATGACCAGTTTGGGTCAAGGTCGTGTTTCAGATGCATGTGAGAGTAGAACAGAAATTGATTCAGCCATCCCTTGTCTCAAAACAGTAAGGGACACACAAAGAAATCCTACCGATATCCCAAAGAAGCAGAAACAACACGTGAGCAAATAAATAAAACATGTACTTAACACGAATGGGAGATTCTGGGCAAAAGGAAACACACAAACTACCCTTGTTGTTCTGAGATTTACAGATCTGTATTTCACAGATGCACTATTGCTTTATTCATACTGTTAAGGGAGACAGAAGCAGCCTCTAACCATCAACACCCATCATTAAATCATTACAAAGACTCTCTTGTTAAAGAGACAGAATATAAATATAAATATAAACATATGCATGTACATGCCTTTATGTTTGTATTTGTATAAAATCTCGTGTATAGGTGTGTGGAAATATGGAAAGCTTCTTGAGACTGCTTAGCTTTAGACTGCATCCAGTGTTACCACTTGAAAGGAAGAAATGTTTTCTGGTCGCCACATGAAAAGTAACCTTTATATAGGAGAAATGACCAAACCGAACAGCGAGCAGCACTGCAGGTTTTTCCTAAGCGGTGGTGAAACAGAAAGGGGGACAAACATGGGGTACTAAATTATAGTGTCAGGGAATGAGCTTCAGGAACCAGTGAAAACTACATCACGGGACTCCTGCGAAAGATCAGCGTATTTCAGAAGCTATCAGGCAGCGATGATTTATTCCTAGGGGCTAGAAGAGATCTCAGGTATACTCCCATATACCTCATGTGTCACAGACCTGATCAGGCACTGTGGAGGAAAAAGAATGAAGAAAAACAAAAAAAGGTGAAAGAAGTGGAAAGGAACACACTGAGGAACCTGGCTATTATAGATATAAAACCTTACCTGAGCATCTTAATCCTGAACTCACCTATGAGACAAGCCCCACCAGCTTTAGTGGGCCTGTGGGTCTGGCTCAGATGACTACCTTTTGAGGACACATATCTCACAAAACTTTCCTTCTCCTCTGAGACAGTGAAGAGCTTTGCATACCCTCTTGAGGTATAAGGGAAGGAAGGGGTTGCTGCATTGCATTCAAAACCTTGATCAGCTCTGCCAAATTTCCTATTCCTAGCTGGTACCTTCAGAAAAAGAGCCAAGTAACTCTCAAGTCAATGGTAACTAGACATATATAAAATAAAGATCTCCTTTCCGTATAAGTTTTCTTTTAATCTGTGTTATTAAAAATAACCCATATTACTAAAACCCTTGCCTGCTTCTAGCCAGTATTCTTTTGAAATACAACTGGAAATTAAATAGACTTATTCAGCTTACTAGGAAAAAAAAAAAAAACAAAAAACCTAACTCTCTTCAAACTTTCAAAATATTTGCAAAGCCCCAAAAGCTGTAGATGTCCTATGCATTCATACGCAAGAGGGTGGCCAGCGCTAGCCTGAAAGGGTAAACTTGGCTCGAGTGAGAGTGGCAACTGCTGGAGCTGTTGTGATGTCCAGTGTGACTCCAGGCATATACTTAGGGAGTATGGGGAAGTTCAAACACTCAGGGATAAAACAGCAAGCATCATGAAAGAAAAAAGAAAGGGAAAGAAGGAAAAAAAAAAAAAATTGGTAGTTATACTCTCTGAAACTTCTGATTTTTAAAAGGGATTCTTAAGAAACTTTTCAAATGGGTAGCCAGAAGTCTAATGACTCCTAAAAGAAACCGTACAAAGGCACTGAAAAGAAAGGAATGAATTACCCGTAAAAGAATTCATAACATATCTTACCGGTGCAGCTTCAGATGGGAATATAATTTATGGGTAGAAGATAAAATGGAGGAGTTTGGTAAGATTAAGGATCCTTTTTCAAGTTTTATAGAGAAACATCCTTAAGAACATTAGGAAATTTTAGTGAACCACTGAGCTGAATTGAATTGACTTTTCTCTGAAAGGAAAACAGATACTGATAATGCATATCAGACAGTAATGGGGGGAAGAAAGTTAAATTTGTGATTTACTATAAAGGACAATTATTATATATTTTAATATTTTTTACCATTTTAGTGCCTCCCCTCCACGATGGTGAGGAGAATGGAAAGGCCATGACATCTGCTTTATTCTTCTCTTTTAATTGTTTCAGTTGTCCCATATTCCATATTGAGGAGAAGCAGGCTATTAGGTCAAGACAATGTTTGTCTGACGAAAACAAGAAGTTCCTCATTGACTCTAATCTACTTAATAATAACTAAGGAGTTGTCCCCAAACTATTCGACTTCCATGTGTCTTACCTGAATCTCCTTTGATCTACTTTTGCAAGAGTGTTTGTATATTTATGCTAAAATGCTTCTATTTATCTGGAGTAAGTTCAGGACATTATTCAGTATCATTGCCATAATATTGCTCATGGCATAAAATCGATAGAGAATGCTGAAGGGTGGGGAAGGGGAGGGAAAAGGGGGAAATGAACAAATCTGGATCATACAGGAGAAGAGTAGTCTTAGTAAAAAATACTATACTGAAGAATGCACAGGTTTTGGCAAAAATAATAGGATGTCTACGATTTATTCTACTAGATGGACAGAATCTCTTTGGCTGCAAAATACTTGAAATACACGCAGGCAAATTCAGATTCTTTGGTCAGATCTTTCAGTTCTAAGGGAGAGACCTAATGGTTTCCTTAATTCTAAGGATCACGTAATCCTAGGATGCAAAATCATTACCACTTCAGTTTACTAGCAGGTATTCAAGCTGGAAACAGAATCAGCCTGAATTTCTGTAAGAATATCTGAAAGCATGAGGGTAGTTATTGCAAATAAACGAAGAGAGAGACAGAGAGAGACAGAGAGGGAGAGAGGAAGATGACAGGTCAAGAAGACAGTGGCAAGGGAGTGATACCCACTCCGACTGTATACTTGTACACCTCCTGGTTTGTGTCTGGTAATTTTGCAGGCTGCACTTCACGGAGAGAAAGATCATATGCAACTGAATAAATGTCTTTAATAGGATTCCTTCACACATATCTAGTTTAGAGTCCCATTCTGACTCATCTTCCATATCTTGGCAATCATGTTTTTGACTGGACATGCATGATTCTGGGAACATGCTCAAAGGAAATATTCCCTGTGAGAAGCCAGTATTCTGAATTTTAAAATGCAGTCCCTGGTCATCCTGTTAAGTAGACGTGTATAACTCCCAAGTGCTGGTGTATGAGGTATCATGTGGAGGGAAGTGCCCTGCTTATATTTAAGGAGCTGCTGCATTTTGCTGATGGGTGAGAGCATATGTAGGTGTGAGCTTGTGGCTTCTTTACATGTATTTCTTATATGTATTGCTGGAGGTATAACAGTTAAGCCAGAGGAGACAAAATGGAATTAATGAAGACAAAGTGCTTAAGAGAGGAAATAAAGTATTCCTCATTGCTGATTATAAGCTGTACAGAGAATTCTTCCACCATCTATTTGTCTTGTACCTAAAACTTTGAAAAAATACTTATACAGAGTTTTAAGCCTATGGACAAAGCTTAGCTTGGTTCATGCGTCCAATGGGTGATTCGCCATCTCCCTATTGATTGGGAAGCACAAATGTCATGATCCTGCTTAGTTCTTTGCTGTGCTCTTTTTCTGCCAAAATCTGCGGAGCACAGATAGCGGAATCAAGGTGGCTCCTCCCACCAGAGCTAATATTACTACCCTTATGCATGAGTTCAGCTTTCTATAGCCTGTAGACCCGTTGTCCTCCAGCATTCATTCAGACTGGTCAATGTTTATCTGGTAGATCAGAAGACTGTTATTTTCGGTGGAAATTGTTTGGCTTTGGAGATCTGCCTGAAACCTATCTGACTGTAATTAATCTGAGGGCTCAAATTTACTGGTAGATGGTAAATGAAACAACAGTCCATTGACTGAAAGGTGTAATTATGGGAAAATTTCCGTCACATTAATTGAACCACATACCTTACTCACAACATTGAGCCTTTTTGTTGTTTTGGACATGATGGGCTTTGGCCCCTCAGAACACAATAGAGTCCCATTGTCTGTTCCTCATCTGCGCATTGTGCCAAGGCTACAAAGGAGCAAGTGGAGCAGGTGTGGCACAGCGAGAGGAGACAACGAGTAGGAAGGTGCTGTGTATACTTCTTGGACCAACCACATCGAAAAGGGAAAAGATTTTCACCTATTTCAATATCTCTGGAACAAAGCAAGTGAAACACCTACAGCGTATAACAGATGCACAAATTTACTTTGGGTGATTAATGTATTTTGAACACAGAACTGTCATCTCAGGTCTTATATGTTTTTATCTGCTTTGGTGCTGTACACCTGCGGTTTGTTGATAAAGCATTTGCTCTGCAGTGAAGACAACTGTCGGTTTCAGTGCTTCTGGCCTTTAATAACCATCTCACTTCCTACTCACGGGCACATGCGTGCACACACACCCCACACATGCCCAGATCTAATTTCAAAATTTAACAAACAGAATAATGGTGAGGAAAGGGGATAATAAAATACTAGTTTGGCATGTGTAGCATTACAGTACTAAGCTAATGAACAACTCATAGCTGGTGAATGCTAGGCAACCTTGTGGTTGCTAGCGGAAAACTAGAGGACGGTAACCTTGACCCATAGCTTTACGTTATCATCATATGCCTCTCCAAGTCACAACATTGAATGATGAGAAGTCATCAAAGCACACGAGCACAACCACACTTTGTAATTTTAGGTAAGCACAGGAACACCTTTAATGACCTAACCTACAGCCAGTAAAGGTCACTGTCTCCAGTGGGTTTAGGATGAAATCATAAATGACAATAACAGAAAAAATCAAACGACAATCTTTCTTTTCATCACTTAAGTAGTGATATGCATTTAAATCTCAGAAAATGTCTCATCCAATTTTTACTGTAAATAGGAAGCTTTCATTGGCTTTCACTTAGAAGGCTATAGATTTCTGCTATAAGTAATGCTGCAGAATAACAATTAAAAAATAATATCATATCTTTTTGTTAAGATCTTAAAATTGAAGAGCTGGGCATTTAAGCTTGCTATGTAGTTTGTATCGGCTTAGAAAACAACATTGCTCACTGACAAATGACTATGCAGTTCTTGTGAGTTTATCTCAATGAAATAATAATTCTGCTATAGCTCATAGTCATAAAGTCCAAAATATTGGCCACTGCATTTATGTGACATGAAGTTTCGTGACCTATCAAGCCAAATCCCCATCATTACCATATATACACATACATGCTTGCAATCTCTGGAAACTATTTCATGGGAAAATTTCGTATTTCAGTAGGAGCTTTACCTATCTAAAGATTTACTTGCTCATATTTGAATCGACATTTTTTAACAACATGTACATCTCCGTTTTTCATGTGTATTTATATACATGCATGCATATTATCGTCACAGAAGGGGAGACATACAAGCTTAATTGGATCATTTTTGATTGTAATCTGGATTTTTTTCTCCTCTTCAGAAATTGCATTAGACTCTTAAATATAAATCACCAGCTAAGGTTTTAGTCACCTCAGCTGTATAAGGTGCACATGAAGCTACACAGCAACAGAAAGAAAACAATTAAAAAAATAAAATTCCTCTCAAAACACTGAATTATGTAGCAGGGAACGTTCACTCACCTTTCTGTTGGAAAACTTAGTTCTTTTATGTGCATGCATATGTGAATGTATATTCATTCTCCAATTTTCATTAAACTACAATTTTCTGCCCACGTTGCTGAAGAGGCAAGAGATGGCAGTATTGACACGTCTATGAAAGGCAGCAGTTCATTGACCAAACTAGAATATTAGGATTCTTCTTCTTCACATTTTATTTTTATAGTTTCTTTTTGTGGGGTTTCTTTTTTCCATTTTTTTCATTCTCCACCCTCCACACAAACTTTCTAAAAAATAAAAAATAAAAAATAAAAAACACTGCTCTCTGCACCATCCCCCTAGAAAATTCTTCCCCTTTCTCCCCATGAAACTCTGGAAAATAGACAGATATGAAGATCTAGAAAGATTTTCTGTTATGCTGAAATAAAGAATCAAAAACAAACAAAAGCACAAGGAGAAGGGATGGAGGACGAGAGGAAGCAAGCATGATAAATTGCTGATTACTAAATGGAATTGTTTCAATCAGGAGCCTTAAAAAAATGAAGGGAGGGGGAAATGAATTTGCTTCTTGCCTTGATTCTAGCCTTTTGCAAGAAGATCAAAGAGATTTATGACCTGTGTCTTTTTGAGTCTGATGCCAGAAAAGAACATGTTCTCATTAATAGTCATTTTCTCATCAAAATAGGGCTTTTATGCAGACAATGTGCATAGCTTTTATAAAGCTGATTGTTGACAAAATTTTCAATAAGTTTCAGTGCAATGAATGGCAAACAGAAAACAAAACTAAAAGGGTGGCTGCTAACTTATATATGCTGCAGGAAAAATCAAACCTGTCTGCAGACCAAGTCTCACCACTGAAATCTTGTGAGAGGCACAGCTGTGTGAGTTTGCAAGGAGAGAACCTCAATATTTTGGACAGTCTTTGGAGTAAGAAAAACAGCCAAAATTTGGCTGTTTCCATGAACTTTGTTAAAACTTCTTAAAACTGGAAATCTTGGGAGAATAAATTTTTCTCTTGAGATTTCCTGTTCATTCAGGTTTCGGATGAGTTAGTAATACAAACAGCTGGGGACGATCTCCCATGGTATATTACTGCATAATTAGTTACAATATGGGGATTTTATGCCTCCCACTGAAAACTCCGGAGACCAGATTCTGGGTAGAACGGGCCATTTGTTTGTTCTGGTGTACTGATCCTTGTTACCAGGATAGTCATTCTCACTCCTTTTGGATAATTTCTTCTAATCCTAAATAATAAGGTGAACTGCAGTTACAAAATCAATAAACAGAGAGGTATTTTTGGTCACAGAGGAACATAGATGGGGGAGGTGACATGCCTTGGGTGTGAGGTTAGGGTGAGGAGCGGGGCTTAGTCTTACCTTCAGTGTGGTCCATGCTACAGCAGCAAATCCAGTGGAGAAGATTCCTGCTCCTGCTTTCCCCTAGAAGCCTGTTCCCTGCTTGTGCTTATTGAACTGTTTTTCTGTTGCGTACTAATCTGGCTCTGTGACGAAATCTGGTTTAAAAAATGTATCAATCTTTCCTTTAGAATAAGTTTTTTGTTGTTCGTGTTTTGTTTTCTAAACCAGAGCATTTCACTGAGGTTATTTAGAAAACCGTAACGAAAGAGTGATAACTTCTTTTGAAAATGTGGAAAAAGGGTGAAACGGAAAAGAGTAGAAACGTAGTAAATCAGCCTTCCCACCTTTGGGTTTGTACCATAGGACTTTATCCTTGAATTGAAAGAAAATATCGGATCTATGAGTGCACTAAAGTCCCATAAAACTTCAGTAGCACTAGAAGCCTGGAGGAACTGCTAAGGACAAGGTCCAGAATGGGTTCAGCACTGCAGTATGTAAGATCTATGGCATTAAAAATGCAGCCCATCTGGTGGAAAGGTAGTTTTAAGGTATTTCTGTACTGCACAGTTGCTGCTGGTAGGGTAGAAACAAAGTCCTTATCTACAGCTAGAGAAGCAATAGCATCCTCTGAGTTTCTGAACATTTTGCCAGGCAGAAAAGCTGGTTGAATATATTCCCACTTTCTGCAGTGCACATACAGCGGTTTGGTTCCCCTTGGCTATATAAATATACATATGTGCATGGATGTATGTGTATGAAAAATTTTATATATATATTTGCAAGCATACACACACACACACACATATATATATATCTGCATGTATGCATGTTTTTAAAGCTTTCACAGAATCGTTTAGGTTGGAAGGGACCTCTGGAGATCATCCAGTCCAACCTCCCTGCTCAAGCTGGGTCACCTAGAGCATATTGCCCAGGATCACGTCCAGGCGGGTTTTGAATATCTCCAGCGAAGGAGACTCCACTACCTCTCTGGGCAACCTGTTCCAACGCTGTGTCACCCTCACAGTGAAGAAGTTTTTCCTCAGGTTTAGGTGGAACTTCCTGTGGTTCAGTTTCTGCCCATTGCCTCTTGTCCTGTTGCTGGGCACCACGGAGAAGAGACTGGCCTCATCCTCTTGATGAGGTTTTGCGGTAGACAAGACTAGCGAAATATGAAGAAAATATTTTTTGAAGGCTGTATCTGTTTAATTCTAATTCTCACTTGTTTGTTTGACAGTTCTTTATACTGTCTCATCTTGACCCTTCAAACGGAGGCAGGAGCAAACAGGTAATCATGGAAAAGGACAGGAAAGCTATCTATTAACTGGCATTGCCACTGGAGGAAACGTAAAGTCAAACTACACCCTCACGAAACGTCAGCGTCTCAGTATTCCTGTAGCACTCAGCAACACCCACATACCTCTTTCTCCTACTGCAGTTATCCCAGTGTGCAATAATTTGCCATATTTTTGGCCTAAGGTAATGTAGGTCCACTTACACCACCTCTCTACTTCTTCTTTTCTAAGGCAATTCTCTCCCTGTCATTTGTAGCCTCTGAGAAAGCTCCTGCCCACCATCAGAGCAGCCCATAGGGACCACAACTATCCCCATTTGCCATTCTGACTTGAAGTCCCAGTAATAGTGCCAGAGAAGAGATGCTTACTTACATTACTAGCTGCTGGAAGTTAGGGTAGGAAAACATTGAAACTGGAAAGTGCTATTGCATGCAGTGGATAAACAGAGGAGCTTTCACCTGGGTAGCTAAGGTGGTTAGAATTAGTTTGGATGTGCCTCTGTCAGCCTGCAGTATAGACTGTGCTGTCAGGATAAGGACGAGTTTCAATGGAGGCAGACTGGAGGAGACTGTGACAGTCTCTAGCTCCAAAGATTGTTTTCTTCAGCTGGAAGAATGCAAGCAGTAAAATACAGCAGAAGAACCAGTAATGAACTAAGGAAAAATGGTATTATTCCCTTAAGGAACTTTCTAGGACAAGAAGACAGGGAAATACTTTACTGTACATTTGAATAAAGAGAATGTGACAAGTATTTAAGTTAAATGCCTTTTTTCAGTGTGTCGTTGAGCATATCTTCAGCAGGCTCACTTCAGTATCACAGAAAGCATCTGGCTGACAAGAACTTGAAGGGCAGTAAAAGATTTGGCTTCCATCAGTCCCTGATTTAGAAATCACTGCAAGTATAAGTTCGTCATAATAATTCCTAGTGTTCAACATCTTTCTACATCATCAAAAACTGACTTCATCACATTCTGATTTCATCACACTCAACAACTGGTACAAGTGACATCAGTAAACAGCAGTTAGAAAGGATGTAGAATAGCAAGCAAAGACGGTTCTTGGGATGGAATTAATGGCTGAAATAATCATCCAAGCCCTGTGCTTGGTTGAAAGAACAAGTGGAAAGTTTTGGGAGTGCTAATAACCACTTAGGGCCAATGAACTTTTTTTATTTTTTTCCAGTGCACTACAGCAAAATTCTTTCTGCACAAAATTAACACACTAGGATCCACCAGGAGATGACTTTTCTGTGAGAATGAGGCACCTCAGGTGAGTGAGTGGTTACTGAGTATGAGGGTGCTACGATTTAAGAAATGCTGTAAGTATGTTCAAATGCACAGCCTGGGTATAGCTTAATGAAATAAAATTTATACATCATTATCAGCATCATCAGGAAGATGCTCTTGTACCTAGTACCTACTTTGTATTATAGTATTAGAAATGTGAACGTATTGTCACTAGAAGACAGTCCGCCTAATTTATCTTCATAGAACAAAGTCATTGTCCAAATAGAGCCAAAGAAATAATATTTGTAACTTTGCTTTTCAAAAATGGATGCTGAGTTCCATTTTCAAGTCACTCTGATTGTTGTGATATGATTCTACACAGCTTATTTTGATCAAATTCCCTGTGCGTTAGAGTTCTCACTATCCTTTTCAAAAAACATGATATGGAGACGTTACATTTTGATACCTGAAGAGCTAATTTTAGAAGGTAGAAATATATCGTGTAGATAATTAAATGTTGTTAAAAGTTGCTGGATTCCATAGTTAAAAGTTGTGACTGAAGTCCAATGATAGAGAGACTTCTATTGATGTGTATGCTAATTATAGATATGTGCCTCCAAAAGAAGGTATGTAGCTTACTACAGCTCCATGCTCATCTTACAATATCTCCAGCTGTAGGCATGGGCATACAGCCATGTGTGCTTTTTTCAAATAGAAATAGGGTTAGTAGAATGAATACCAAGGTTCTTCATTTCAGAGCTCACATAAGAGAAGCAGGTAGATAACCTGGATTTTTTGTGATTTAGGGACAGAAGACAAGGAAGAGTTTGCGCATATGTTAATTTGTAAGGTGAAATAGTAAGGCGCCGAATCCTCTCAGTTCTGGTATAGCAATGAGATTAGTCCCACAGTTTGTATGTGTATATGCACATGCATATGCATATGTATATGTACATGTACATGTATATGTATATGTATATTTACTAATGGGAATGAATAGATGGGTGTTCTTACAATATTCAAAAGCCTGCACAGAGCACTTTTTATGCATAAAGTGTTTTTAAGTAAAAAATATATGCCATCATCTCAATATTACAGGTGGGTAAACCAAGGTTCTTGAAGCTAGGATGTGTGTGTGAGAAGTGATTCCGTACCACATAGGAGGTTCCTGTCTCAGTCACAGCTGGAACTCAGCTAGCCTATCTGATTTCTGTCAGATTTATATTGACTCACCAACATGCAGGGAAAGAATAGTAAGTCCTTTTCTTGTTTATTTTTTATTTTTTGTTTGTGTCACGGTTTCTGGGATTTATTCCATAATAGAACAATTTATTTTGCAATGTATTCTTTTATTTTTATTTTCATTTTAAACTGGTGACTTCTTTTTGCAAAGGTAGCATAAAACTGCACAGATATTGTTTTGTCCATCCATCTGTCTAAGCCTCAGGGCCTGATTGTCATTTTCACTGAGACTACTTTATACTGCTCTAACCATGTCAATGAACCTTACAGTCATGGCCATAAATGTAATTTACACCTACTTGAGAGCTCCTCTGCCCTGCTAGAAAGATGTATCTTAGGAAGAAAAAAAAGCCCTAACACACGCTGAAATCTAAATGTTGTTCTCTTTTGTAGGAGTTACTTGCATATTAAACTGCACATTCCAGAAGACGTACGCAATCTGCTTTTATTGTGTGGTGTTCCTGACAGGAACATTCTAAAACATCTCCTGCTCCTAATCCAAAAATTATAATGACCATTCATGATAGTTTATAAGGCAGTGCCAAGAAGAGAATAGCAGAAGAGAAAAAAAACAAAAAGCCAACATCTGGAATGCCTAGGAAATACTCCATCCTCATTAATGACTGGGATAATGAACAAGACTTACACCCAAACAATTAAAATCTGCTCCATGACAAGATACAGTAGACAGTAAATTCTAGTCAATAGCTTGGCCTGAACTGGAGTTATAACTCTACGTACCTGGTCTAAGTTTCCAGTATATTTGGCTCCATTGGGAGGCCTACCACGGACCAGCCAACATATAGCTATGCCCACCAAGAAATAACACAACTTTCCATCACTTTGGGAAGGCTGTTGGACCTAGATATATTGTTGACATAAAGGCTTGTGGTGGAGGCAACCCCCATTTATCCACTAGGGTCAGTCAGGCTCATTATCAGGGTCCACGTGGGTGAACTTCCCTCCACTTCATAGATGTTTGCTGTCCAGCAAAACTATCAATCAGAATTATAGCTGAAACAAAGACTGTAGCATTAACCCTGCAGACACGCCTGATATTTTCAAACTGGAAAATACAAGCTATAAAAAAATTCTTTATTAACACAAAGATAAAGAAAGACTTTTCTGAACTTTTTTGGTGTCTACATATACAAGGAAGAAATACTCCCAGGGAGAAGTATTGTAACTGATGTTCTTTAATAGATGTGTCCGTCTCATCCAGTAATCTATCTCTGGCTATGGCCAGCTGAAACAGACATAGCATATTCTCTCCCCAAAAGAAGTTACTTCCTAAGATGCATCCACAATCAGACTAGGAAGTTAAATATTTCTTTCAAGATTTTTTTTACTAAGATTTTCTCTTGTTGTTCAGAGACTTCTCTTTAACCTTCTTGATAACAGTGATACCATTAGCTCAATGACATCGTGTGAGGAAGAATTCCACAATCAACTACAAAAAATGCATTCATGTTGAGTAGTTGGGAATGTGCTGGCTTTCAGATCCGGCAAATATCTATTTGTATTTCTAGCAATAAACACAAATCTATCAGTCTATTGCTTGTGTCCTCCACATAATTTATGGTCTGATTTGCTAATGTTAGCTGTTTCAGTTTAAATACCTCTTCACTACTGGTAGTCATGGTGGATAGTTCCCTGTCTGCTGCCCAAATTGGGCTATCACCAGCTCGACTTGCTTGCTACAGAAACCTTCCCATGTTGCAATGTAGCAGCCTGGACTCTCAAAGCTGAGCCTGATTCTAGCTTTTTCATTATCAGTGTCATATATCGTATGACCCTGGGCAAGGCACTTAATTTTCTGTCTGAACTTGTAAAATGTCGTAATAATGTTTCCTTCCTCGCACTTTCTCTCTGGCTTGTGTGTTCAGAGCCTCAGTCGTGTAGTGGGCTCCGTGCTGGAAACGACCTACTGTAAGTTAATTGCAAGATCGTGGCTATAGATTGTAAACTCGTAGAGGGAAGGACTTGTGATCTTTTTTATAGCATCTACCAGATTGGGGCCCTGATCTTAACTGAGGCCTCTAGACCTCAACCTAAGTTTGAGCTAATAAAAATAATAATATTACACCTAGTATTCACATAATGGCAGCAGATATATTGTCTACCTTCTCACTGCCTCCATTTGAGTCTTTCTCAGACAACAGTACAGTTTCCAATATTTTTCTTTCTTTTTTTTTTTTTTTTTAATTGGTTGTATGTCTCTTCTTAAGCCCTAGTAGCCTTAGCAGGAATGGCCCCAGTCTGGAATTATTATTATCATTTAGTTAATTATTTGTTTATTCTGTTCAGAACAGAAGATTCAGTAAGTAATGAGTTAAGATCAGAGCTGGCTTTGAATTTCATGCTTTTCTAATTACTCTCTCTCTTTCTTTCTTCTTTTGTTGTTTTTTTTTTTTTTTCTTTCTTGCTGTTATTTCCCTCCAAAGCTTGAATGCCAATAAATCACTTCCCCTTCACCAGGAGTAGCCAACTATTTACAGAAAATTTCTTATCCAGTAATTTACAGCAAATACGGATGTGAAAAAGTGAAGGAAGAATTTTGTTCTTGCTGTAGCATTGTATCTCTTTCTGCTATAAAAGAGAAAGAGAAGCTAATAATGAAAGAAATTAAAAACAAAAATTAAATCATAAGCTCTCCACACATGTAAACCCAGTACTTAGTATACAGCCTCATCACCTTGACATTTATTCAGCTTGCTGGAGACTCGTGTGCCCTCAGTCAAAGCTAATTAACACTTAATTGACTTCATGAGAATTTTGTTCAGCAGTTCTGATTTGCCACTCATCGTGAAACATGTAGCTGTAACTTTTGAGAGCTCAGCAATTGTGGGAGGTTTGGCAGGTGTCAGGGGAGTAGGAGAGCGAAGGGGAAAGGGGAGTGTAGGAGTTCCTATCTCTTTTTTCTTTCTCTTTCTTTCACTGAAACTGATACAAGGGCACAAGTGTAACAAAATAAGGCATTCAATAAATTGTCATTTCAGATACATTTTATTTAGCTAAAAGCACAATTTACAGTAGTTGAAGTTTGATTGATCTGTTGATAAACACTAATATTTTGCAGTTGACAATTTTTCCATGTTAATTTCCTTAACTTTGGCAGTCGTGGCTGGCAGGACCCTATAAATAGTATCAGTGTCATCATCCTTTTTAAGTTATTAATGAACCATCGTGTTTATAGAGGTTGGGATTTGGGGACAGGCTGTGCTTGACTGCAGTTTCTGACATTGATGCGTTAGCAGTTGGAACTGGGTCTAGATTAGAATAAGGAAGGGAAAAACGAAAAAGGGAAAAGCAAAAAGAAGCTTAGTGCTAGCCAAAAGCATTTGGAGTGGACAAGAACTGTTAATAATTAAAAGATAATTAAAAGTATCTAGAAAGTTACAAGATACCATCCACAATCTGCTCTGATGCTGCTGCCACTTGAAACACACATCTGACTAATTATCATTTCACCTGCGATGAAAGATCCTCTTTTTTTCAGTCCTCTTTCACACTGTGCTGTCCATTAGCCTATGTCTGGACTCCGGTGATTGCCAGGGACTGACAAGACACTCAAGAAGATATGACTAATTAACTAGGCCAAGCAACCTACTGGCTGGATTCACCGCAACTTCAGACAAAGCTGCCAAACATGCAAGTACATGTTTGGATAGCGATGTCCTCCTCCAATTTGATGTTCTAATGAGCTGTTAAATATTTGCCTAGTATTAAGTAGAAGATGCTTTATGCCAGCAAGAAGCATGAACTCACTCTTTTCCATCCTTTGGAAAGTCAGTGCATCCTCCTTTTTCATGTACGCTCGGGTGGGCACATCATAACCTTTCTCCTCCACTGAGTGAACTACACACTTATTACATTGTGATGGGCCTCCAGACTCACTAAGAAACGTTGTGAGTGTCCTGCATGCTACCGTAGGCTGACACATGCAAGGAGAGGTGCCTCTTATCTTTTCCCAGGGCCATCAACCATCCCGGGTGCAAAGCGCTCAGCTAGACCAAAGCCAGCTCTGATTCTTCCACTGGCTGACTAGGCAAAGTATGATCTGTCTATAACATTTTACGCTCTTTGGAGGTTTCCATTTCATCTCCATTATACTTCTGTAGAAATATGCATAATTTCTAATTTGCAGGATCCTTTCCTTAAAGAGTATATGTATATGCATATACATATATATATATATGTAGACACATACACACGTACAGACAGGCATGCATACATATACATTTATATAAACCCTAATTTATTAAAAATTGTCAAATTTTCTATGAAAAATCTTCTCTAATGCTATTTTAGACTAGAAAAGTTATCAGAATTACCTGTTACCTATTACCTATTTTTACAATGAAATATTGAATTTGGAAGCAAAGGTCTGCAAGAGACCACCCACATCAAGAAATATAGATGCCTTACAATCACAGATAATGCTACATATATCAATAAGATTTAACTTATCTATTGCTAGGCACTTAAGGGTGTATTAACATTAATTTTTCAGCCGGGAACAGGAGTGCATTTCTCAGATGAATTTCCTGTTCTTCCTTGCTTGCTATGCTTTGGTTCACATTATGGAGTACATAAACTGGATTTTCTTCAGATGAAACTAAGGTGAAAAATATGCTTCTGGAGCACATCCAATGTACTCCAACCACACGTGGACACTGGGCTGGAGCAGAGCTGCTCTGTGAGGAAAAAAGGCCCAAAAGCACACTATAGGCACTGGCTTTCACCAGCCTCTGCAGAGCTGCTCCTGTTCTTCCTCACTTGCTAGGGTAGATGTGCCCTAACAGGTATGTGATTTAATGGTTGTCTGGGCTCCCTCTAGTCAATGAACAGAGACAGACACCTTCAGAGGTGATTCATCCCACTCTGCGTACTTGCCTCCGAAGAAAATAAACTTTGTGTAAAGAAGCTGTGTGTCAGAGAAGACATGAGATCTGAGAACTCTTCACTGGTGAATTTAAGGCAGCTTCCTGCTAAGCATGTAGGTTTTCCTGGATCAGCTTTCTGAGGTACCTAATTATCCCAGTGCCCTTTACAAAACTCAGAGTGAGATACTTAGCTTGACTTCCCTTTGGGGGACCAAGGTTGTAAAGTGTAGGCTTTGAAGCACATAATTTTGTAAGTTATTTATTGGATGTAGCTTCAAGTTCTCTGAGAAAGAGATAGTCTTTATGCATGCGTTTTTATAGCAGCCAGTACAATGATATCTTCATTAGAGAAGCAGCTATAAGGCTAGTACTACCACCAATATGCCTAGGCAAGAGCTGCATAAACTTTTTGGGACTGGGATAAGGAAACTTATAACTTAAGAATAAGAATATCAAAGCATATCATCCTTATTTTCCATAGTATCAAATAGTTAATTTGGAAATCTGGCATACGGTAGAAGGCTCAGTGCAAATCTCTGCGAGCACTGAGAAAATGCCAGTCTAGAATTCCATATGGGTTGATCTGAAAGGTTCAAGGCTGTCAGAAAAAGCACACACCAAAGAACATTTGCCAGCTCCTACACATGACTTTTATCTGTTTCATTTATTTATTTTGCACATAACCCAAGCACTAAAATATACATCCAGTACCTCAGGCAACTTACTTCACCTTCCTGCAGTAAAAGATTCATAGGGAGTTCAATTATAGAATGATTGGCTAATTTCAATAGCTTGTTTTAGCTATTAAGCCCTCTACAAAGACTTTATGGATGTTCTAATGAATACCCTGCAAGACTTTCAGTGTAATGAAATTTGTATTAAAACACTATAAGGAGTGTCCCGTAATGTAAGGTCACTTCCATTTGTTCTCATTACAGCCCTAGAAGGACAAAAGAAGGAAAGGAGAATATCTAGTTCTTCTTTTTTTTTTTTTTTTTTTTTTTTGTCTGCAGCAAAGATGTTAACTTTGAGCACACAATGTTAACTTTCAAGCAACAGTAACATCACTGGCTTATGGTGACCTAGAGGATTGCACAATAATATTGCTAAAATTCAACTGGATTGAACAAATCCACCCTTCACTTTCTTTTCAGGTAGTAACAAATGCAATTCCAGAACTTGAGATCAAATTAGATTAGTCATAGTGGGGGGGCATCCTCAATAGTTTGTATAAATCAAGGATAAATGAGAATGGCTATGACCAAGACCAACTGATCTGTGAATACCATTATCTGCCATAGTGCAGAGGGAGACAGGAGGAATTACAAGATCACTATTTGACAAGCACAGCCTGTGAAGCTATGCTGACTTTCAGAAATGCCAGGAGAGTCATCCACAAATAATTAGCCCAGTGGCATATCCTTATAATGTGGAACTATGAGACAAGCATATTGCTTTGACATCAGACTTGGCAAAGCCTTGGTCGTGCAAAAAGTACATGCTCTGGGTACATAGATTCATATGTTTTAAATAATGGATCATTGCATTCATGCAATCAACATATTAACTTATCACTTATTGTTGTGGCATATCAAGAAAGAGACTGCAGTATGATGGGTTCTACACAGCTGTGTGGTGAGACTCAGTTCATGCTTGGCTTAATGTCTGCATGTATGTTATACAGATCGAAGCTGTGACTTTACCTTCTCTGAGCTGTGGTATTGCTGAAGTATTAAGAGTTTGTCTACACAGAGGTGAGCCATTCACAAAATTACTCTGAATTAATTTTTAAAGTGGATTATATAAATCTCATTAAACTGTCATGTGGATGCTTTGACTGAGAATTAAAGTGGTCTGCTTTTGACTTTACTTAGTTTACTTCAAAAATAACACTAAATTAAGGCCATTTGAATTCTGGATAGGTGTCCAAACAGAGTATTCAGGTCACTCCATGTTAAATTCACCACCCTGGTGAATGCAGAATAACTCACTGGATGGATCTATGTAGACAAAATCAAGTACGGAACAATCTGAGGTTTACTCTTTTTAGACAAATTTTAATTAATAGTTAGAATTGTGTGTTAAATGCTCATACTAAAAGATTTAAGGTGATGTGTTGGACTGTGTTGCGCAGCAGGGACAGTAGGATTGCAGGCATGTGGTCAGTTATATTAGCTCAGGCGATAATGATAGATTCCTAAAGTTTTGTCTTCAGAAAGCTTTTAGGTTGATTGTCCTGCTGATATACATTTTTTTTAATTTATGTAATTTTTTTCTTTATATTTACTTCACTATCACAACCTTGCTGCAAGTGAGAAATGATTAACACCTGGCAGTCTCCTGTACAGTTAATTCTGAAGGTGAAAAAAAAGTTGAAGCTCAGTTTTCTCATGACAGCGAGTGCCACTTATTAGCCCATTGTTTATCGTACACTTAGATAGACAACCTGGCAATAATATATTTCCTGAAAGGAAAGAATGACTAAATGCTAATATGGCTTGAGAAAACGTTATCATTATCTGCATTAAAATATTATTTATTCTGACGACGTTATTACGACAAGGATATCATGGGACCAACACGTGGGCTGACTTTCAATCCATTCTGAGTAGGTTTTGTTCACTGATTACTCAAAGCCTAAATGACTGACAGAAGTCTGCTCCATCCATGCCTGGATTATGACTGCTTAGCAGGGGATAATGAACCTCTGCCCCAGATCATATGTAGTCTGACAAGCTCCTGTGAAAGCATCTAAATTTACAGCTCCTTATACATAGAAAGTCGCAATGTTATGAACTGTGCACTTTCCTCATAATTTATATTTTCCCATCCAATTCCATAAATGCATGAAAAATCCAAAGGGAAAGAATTTTTGTTGCACTTATCTCAAAGGGGGAGAAAAGCCTCCATGCTTCCCTTTGAAACACATTGCCATATGCAGAGCCTAATCCTTTTTCATTATATTGCCATTGAGTCATGGAATTGAAAGTAAATACAATTTACACTTAATACTTATTACTAATTTTGCAAGTGTATTCCATCTTCAACAGGCTTTGCAAACTTTGGCTGCGTGGTGTGACATAAGCTTCTGGAGAGGTCAAACAGCAGGCGAAGATGGTTTCAGAGAGAAGAAAAAGTGGGTTTGGTTGCTACACCTTGTTACCTCTGACTGCAGTATTTGTAACTGCAGAGACTAGTCTGCTGTGATTAACTGATCTGACTGTAACAATTTTCTAAATTTTCTTCACTTTCTGGACAATGGGCCAAATCTTGACCAAGAAGTACTTTGTTTTTCCAAGAATTCCTGACATTAGAAGGAGCTACTAGCAATCTCCTGAGATATATCCCACCATCTTTAACATTTCTCGGGAGAGGGTAGAGAAGAAAAGGTACCTTTAAGACCCCCTTACAGACCTTTATATTGTGCAGCCATACAGGTGGATGTGTAGAGATGGACACACTCTACTGTGTATCAACCATCAGAATCTCTCAGGGTCATTATGACAATGCATGGATCCTGATTATTATACCCCTTTCCCGTACATCATTCTATTATGTAAAACAATAATACAGCTTATCTCTCTGTTAATATCAATGTTCCCAAATAAGATAACATTTTTCCTTGCCTAAGTCCATGTACAACCACTTAAACTGATATAAAAAAAAGTGTAGTAAACACTATTAAATCAGAATTCTCTTGCTACTCTGAGTAAGGGTATTTCCACTGGCCACTAACAGTTTCATGGATAACCATATCCACATATATGTGACTACGGACTCCTCATGGTATGGTCTAAGCTCAGCATCCGAAGCCAATATTGAAGGGTGTTTGTCTTATTCCAAAATCTGAGTCACCTTGAGAAAGGTTATACTGGGACATAGGCTTTGTATAGATTTATTTTCTCATGAGAGGCTTTTCTCTCACCTGAGACATTAGAGAAAACAGTTTTCTGTTCAATGAATTGCATCGTTTTTATGAAAATCTCGGAACTGCAAACAAACATGGGCAATTATCGTTAACCTGGTGTTGCTAATTCCAGCCACAAAGTAAGCTGATTTGGCTACAAAAAGGAGCATTAAAAGAGGTGTTTTCTAGTGCCAAAACACAGATGATGTTCAGGGTAATCCATGACCCTGAAATGCATCCTGTAATTTAAGGAGATTAAAAGACCAGAAAAGTCAGGTCTTCTTGAAACACTGTTAATAGACATTCCCAGCTCACCAGCCTTTGGGCTTACAAAGAAATACAAATCTGAACTATACATCATAAATCACAGCCCTGCGCAGTCAGAGAGCTTGTAAGCATTCCAAACATGGGTATACAGGAAGACAATATCATACTATTGAAACCACATTACAGCACAACCAGCAAGATCGCCGTGCAAAGACTACCTCTGCCTAAAAAGTGGCTTCCTGAGTATTCCTAGTGTGTGCCCTTTGTATGTGCGGGGGAAAAATAGGAGCGGAGGGAGAGAGAGTTCAATGTGGAAAGTTTGATGTTTGAGCTTTAGTGAAAAAGTGCAAGTGGGAGACGACGTTAAAGACTTTATTTCTTCAAGAAACACAACTGGAATCAAATTAGATATGTGCATTTCTCTGGGAATAGCTCGCAGATAATTCTCCATGGCCACACACTTCATTCAGTTCAGAGTTAATTTTGCATTTTGTTAGCCTCCAAGGATAGCTTAACTTTGGTTCTCTTTTAAGAACGTAATGAATAGCTTAAAAAGTAGTCATGTGTATGGATGTGAAAGAGAAAATATTTTTTTTTTGAAAAAAAGAGAGAAATAGCAAATGAGATTTTATTCTAGCTTGTCTTGAGGAAACTGTTGGTAAAATATCTCTTGATTTAGGACCATTTACTGTAAAGTCTGGATTAAACTTATTCAAAGGTCTAAACAATCTGGTATGCTCAAAAAACAAGTTTTACAACATGTGCAAATCAACCTTTCCTTTCAAAACTGATTTCTTTACACCAACTGAAAGTCTGCTTCCACAGTTCAGTGATACTAAAGATATCAGAGTAAAACTTAAATTCTCCACAAATAGGAAAATGGTAGAAAGCTTTATAAAACAAGATTGTATATTTGAGATAAAATGTGCTTGTTTAACTTATCATGAGAGGCACTATCCTTACATGGAAAGATGAGAACATTGTGCAAGAATAACTGCATTATCCTGAGGACAGGAGAAATTGAAATCAAACTAATTTAATGGAGAGAATTGCCAGGGTATATGCTGAGAAGGATAGTATGAATTTTTGCTTTTAGAATCAGGACTGATAGAGATGAAGCTAATAATCTTGGGTGTAGCTATCATTTCCCAATTATGGCACGCTATCAGTTTAATGTGGATATTTCTAATATCTAGGTGAAGTAAGGAAGAGCGACTGTCATTCAGTGTACTACTAAGATGCTGTGTTAAATACTGGGCATGGTTACTGGAACTGAAAAATTAAATGGGAGAAAGCACAGAGGGACTACTACAGTGACGGGAGAATGGAGAATCCATTGTACTAAAGGATATCTAAGCAGCTAGGTGTATTTAGCCCAGTAAAATGAAAGGTGAGAGGATATTACAAGCGTATTAAGAACGTAAACACCAAGAAGTAACACAGGTTACTTAAGCTAAAGAGCAGTATTGGTCAAAGATAAATTAGGTACGTAACGGCTGGAAACCTAACTGTAAATAAATTGAACATTAAAAAGATATTTTATAAGCACAGAAGAACGAGACTCTACAACTGCATTGGCGGAGTAATCACAGGAGCAAAAGAAAGCTAAAATGGTTGAGTTTTTAGTGTTGTTCATATATCATGTTTGCCTGAAATAAAAGAGAGAACTTCTGTGTCTTGCAATGCATCTTCCCGCCAATATCCTGAAGCCTACAGTAGCTTTCAAAACTTTGTTTTTGGATAATTCACTTTCAGAAGCAAAGATGTGAGCAATATATAAACTGAATCCTGAGAACGGAATTAGAAATGAGGAGTAACGTGAAGGATGCCACTGACTTGATTGGGCAAAAGGCCTCAGTGTGTCGGCTTGGAATAAACCAGATAACTGGAACTAGCTAAAATAATGGATCAGAAATGAGAGGAATACCTGCTAAATCAGAACCTCTGAACCTCTGACACAAGCCAGGAAGCTAAGCAGAAAGAAGTGCTACCTAAATAAAGGTAGGATCAGATCTTTTGGATAAGAAGAGTAACGTATGTATCGTCAAGAACTGAAAATAATTTTGAACTTAATTAAAAAAAAAAGTAGTAAAATTATGGTTGCCTTCAATAATGATTTTCTTTTTCTGTTTTTACACTGAAGGAAAGTTGCATTGACACAGGCAGGACAAGTGCTATTATTTCTTTTTTTCCTCAATCCAACCAGTACTGCAGTTATTGAAAATTCTGGGTCATTTTGTAGATGTGAATGCAATTTTTATAGGTTACTTTAAAATGAAGAAAAAGCATCTCCAAATAAAATAAGAAAAGGTTTTTCTGAAAGTCTATATAGAATTTCACAATAAATAAATAAGTAAATAGGCCTTAGTTTAGTTTTGTGAACATTTGTTTTTCAGCTCCTGTGTAATATTTGATGTTATGTAGAACTTTCAAATTTAGCATCTTGTTGCTTCCCTGCTTTTCTCCTGTTGGCAAAAACAATTCTATTTTTTACATATGGTAACTATCCATTGGATGTTGTGCTAAAAATAAAATAAGACTAGTTAAATGTCAAGACTCAACAGATTTTACTTTGTGTGACTTGCATTCTGAGGAACACTTGAATGAGAAAAAGATTCAGCTGAAGCCTGGCTTCTGAATTTTCAGCTTTTCAAAATAACCAACAGACTGTACTGGTCACTAAAGATATTTATTCTGCATGCGTGTAGACTCCTTTTATGAGCAAAACATTTTGTAGACTTCCAGTCACAGCTCTCTGGATGTTATTCTGAGTAGCATTTGTCTCAGGCACTGGAAGTGACTTTCTGAAAAAGCTGCATTGACTTCAGAAACATTTGAGCTTGAATACCAAAGCAGTACTTTACCTCACCACCTGTGATCTTTTCCTCCAGATGGTATCTTATGATTCCAGCTAAAGCTGTTCATCATATATGGGAGGTAACACTGAAGAAATTGTATGAAAGTGGTTATTTAACATGTGGGACCATTTTTTCCCCTGCATTCTAAACATGATGATGCAAAAACTTCTTAACAGTTCCTAACCTCCATGAGAGCTAATGCGATTTGCTTGGAAGATTCCTCACTTTCGAGTTGGATGGTAACATTTTTTGTGTGTCTAACATCTGCTCGGACATTTTTCAGAATACTAATCAGGAAGACCTAAGTGGAATAGACACTACACTTGAGGTAAGACACTCAACCAGCTTCTTTTCTGCATAACTCTGGTCACTACCTGTCTACCATTGTAATTTTAAAGGTAAAGAAGTATGTAAGATCAAATCTAATTCCCTGTTCAGTGCATCCACCTTCACTTACACATATTCCGCGATTCAAAGATGTGAATGAACAAGTCATAGGCATCATGCTGGCTTACAGAGCAATAGCCTTTTACTAAGTAAAGCTTTTCGCTAGACTTAACTTCTGAAAGGCATGTGGTATGTTAGACTAACCTTTTTAATGTCCTGTGAGCATCTTCACAAAGAGATTTTAAGGATATATCCATTATGGGATTCGAGGCTGGGCACCTCCTGATTTCTGTTCAGGCTCTGGCCATTACCCGGCTGTGGGCCTTTAGTTCTGTCAGAGGCCCAGCTGTGCCTGCAGCTTTTGGAGTGCTAGAGGACGTTGGAGGGACAGAGACTGTTGTTTTGGACCTGAATCTCCTCCCAGCTCTGTCCAGGTGAAATGCCAAAGCCTTGCTTGCATGCACAAAAGCCACAAGCAACCATGAGAGGAAAATGTTCTTCCATCTCCTGACCAGGAGACATGTAAAGTATATCAGAGACATGTAAAATATATCAGAGGTAAGAATCAGACAGATAAATGCTTCAACACTATTTCTTCTTCTGAAGCGTGGTTCATTCAAAGTGCCACTAAATATTTTGTGCTTGGAAGGCAGAGAGAGTGACAACAAGAATACTTGCCTAAGCTGGGCTCCGTGGCTGATGCATGCAAAGACAGAGAAGGGCACTGAAAGATAAGCATGAAGATGACTGAGCATCACTTCCTAATGGGTATGAGAAATATGTATGGGTAGGAAAAATAAAGAGATGGGGATAAGAGCTGTTGTCATTGCACTAAATGACTTTAGCCAGTCTTGGCAGATGATAAAAGATTTAGAGAAATTAGGACCTGAACAAAATGTCCGGCTTCCATGTCTGTATCTGTCTTTATCTATCTTGCTCCTCCAAAGGCCAAGTATTCCAAGAACCACTTCCCAGAGCAAAGCATTGCCAACAAATGGTGCACAGAGTACAAGCTTGTTTACCGAGTAATACAGCTTCCTCCCTCAGTTGCTATGATGGAAAAGCACTTTTGGTTAATTTGGAAAGAAAATTAATAGCTCTTCCATCCCATTTTTCCTTTTCCTAGGAGCACAGATCCTCCAAGAACATTGTATTTTATCACAAGTTGAAGGAGTTCTTGTTTGCTGTCTGAATCAGATCTGCTGGAACATTATCACACTGTGTACTTTCCCAGCTTCTTCTGTTTAAGGCTCTGCTAAAAGGCCATAAAATCACAGTGACAGAGGACGAATATCCCCCATATACTAGTTTCTGAAATCAAACTGCTGTCTGCTGTGTAACTGTGTTCTTTGTACTGCTACTTCTATTTTGAACACGTTTCCAAGGCAAAGAATCTTCTCTTTTCTTCAAGAAATTAATGCTGCTACAGATGTGCTGATGCAGTTTCATACAGAGCCAGAAAGTGACTTAATGAGTAATATGAGTGCACCAAGCAGAAAGAGTGACTTCCAGCTGTGACAGGTCCAGTGTATCTCCTGCTGGCTCTGCAAGCAGGAGGCTCCATTTCAGGAGAGGGTCCAATTATGTCCATACCAAGGACAGCCATCTCCTAGGGATAAACCACTTCAGGTTTGAGAGCTGACCTTGGCAATGGTCCCTCACATAGGCACTTCATCCAATAGATGACAATGCCCATATGGGAGATTAACATTTCAGTCAGTATGTTCCTGCCCGTATTTTAACTGTCCCTTAGGGAAGAAGTCGAAACAATTAATTTCAGGTCTCTGAAAAGTAGGTGTGGATAATTCTAGATAAGCTCCTTCTTCTCTCCTTAAAACAGCACAGGCTTTCCAGCATTGTCTCCCATCCTAACACTTCAACAACCAGTGAAAACTTCAACTGAGATATATAATAAGTAAGTCCAAAACATCCAAAACAGACCCCAAATTTAGGATTGTAAATAAATGTCTAATGTTCAAAAGGGCTGATCCTCTAAACGAAAAAGAAAAAGCCAAAAACTGTAACTGTTATATCTTAATATGTGTTAAAGAACCATACATCAGGCTCCAGTTTCAGAAAGTCTTAGCTCAAGAAGATTAACTGGAATAGGAAAAGTTATATCCACTTTAATTTCTGGCAACAACTGTGATGAATTCATTAGCAGAGAAAATGCACTAACTGAGTTCTGCAGAAGAGCTATTTTTCCAGACATCCTAGTAAGGGGAAAAAAGATGATTCTGTCAAAAGCTATGTTTTTCCTTTTGGAAACAGTGATAGGAAATACTATTTTTCAGTTTTGTTGACCTACATTAAATTGTGTTGCTTCTCAAAAGTATCTGAAAACTTTTGTTTGAGATCAGTTCTAAAAAAAATGTCATCACATTATATTTCCTTATTGCGACTTTTCTTATTGAAGCCATAGTTTTGAAACTCATTATTTTGCAGGGCCTAGGCTTTCTGAGGGAATATATACCATATAATGTTTTCTTTCTGTGGTGAACACTTTCACATTTATAACCTAACTTCTATACCAAAACAAAACTTGAAAAATATGGAATATCTTATGGAATAGAAATTCAGAATTTTCTTTGGCTTTTCCTCTGAAATACTTTGAATTTGGTAAAAGACCTTGAACCTTATTTCTTCATGATGGTGCACTTGGACAGAGAGTGATCTAAAAAATTCCTAACGAAAGAGGCTGCTAATTTGCTTATTGCCTTGCTTCATTGACAATAAGCACATCTAGAAACTAAGCCTACCCAATTTCTTACTATCATAAAGAACTTTATTAAAATAAAAAAACCTACATTTTGAGGACAAATAACGCTAAAAAAATCCCACCTGGGACTAGGTAGCATTTCCATTTAAAAATATTGCCTCAGAACAATTTTATGTTGTAACACTGAATTTCTATGATCAAGTCATTTTTTAACACATTAGATGGTGCAATTTTCCTCAATTTTTCAGTCTGCAAGACAATCCCATCTTTCACCGTTTCATTCATACTAAGAAAAAAAAATCCTTCTGAAGCCAGCTTTTCCCTCAAGATAAAAATCCTGATTTTAGAATATCTTGAATGTTCTTGAACTGTATTACACAGCTACTAAAGAGAGTCTTATATCTTTCCAGAACAATATGTCTCATAGTGATACTCTAAGGAATTCAAAACATTTCAATTGGACATAAGAATAGTTCTCCCTGGGGTTTTTAAAACCCTTTTATATGACTGTGTTTTTTTTTTCACTGATGGTTTCCTCTTCTGAGGCCACTAACCTTGATGAATCATTGAGCACTTATAATAAATTTACATCAAAAGAGTAAAGAACATTAATGACTCCCTGAAAATATACATACATACATATATACATATATACATATGTACATATATATATATATATATATATATATATATATATATATATATATATATATATATATATATATATGTACAAGTCTGTCTTGAGAGTACAGTGGATAGCCAGCAGATAGTCACCAGTCCCATGCAGAATCAAACATTCAATGTTTTCTTCCCTTTTTCGATAGTCACCATTCCCATGCAGAATCAAACATTCAGTGTTTTCTTCCCTTTTTCATGGTGTCTGCACAGTAGTTCCATACAATGTAATACATATTGCTTTTCTGTAATGGTACTGGCAATTCCACATTCAAAATTCTGCATATTATTTGCTAAAAGACCAACTGACATCTTAAACTTGACTTGAGAATTGCAGTGAAAGGGTAGATTTTGCCCCATGATCTCACACACTAATCTGAATTATGCACGATACTGTTTTATTAAAAAAAAAAAAAAAGGACAACTGTACAAATATTTGAAGATTTGGAAAAAAAGTTAATCAGTCATTTACTAGGAGAAAATATTTTTCTTTTTTAATAGACCAGTAAAATACCCATTTTGTTTTATTTTTCCCCTTCAGTATCATAATCTAAACTGTAAAGATCAATTAATATATTTTCTCATTGGACTGTTTTGCAGTATGAATGAGCATGATGGGAGAGAACATCATCAGAAGCAACGAGATCTAAATGGGAAAGGGACATGTTTTGATGAGTATTAGAAATCAGAAATCTTAGAAATGATCCTTCACAGTGAAGTTTATTAGTTTGTGCAATATTTTTCCAAAGTAGAAAACTTATCTTTAGACAGTTTGAAGCACAACTGGCACAAGCAGTGATGTCTGACTCTCATTTTGGAATTACCATTATTCAGTGTAGTGCATGTGCATCTACATTGGTGAAAGGTAATATGTATGAACCAAAAAGCTAGGCCTGAACTATTCCCTGGTCTGATGAACAGCCCACGGATCATATAATCCATGCTGGCTGGAAAGTTCTGTGAAAGTTTTTAGTGAAAATGAACATAAATCTTTCCATTAATATTATGTATTTTGCAGAAATCTTATTTTTTTCCACTGAAAAACGTTCATATTCATTTTTTATGCAAAAAGTTTATATATTTGTTTTCCTTCCTACCCTCCTCATTTATTCTTTAAAGATCAAGCAAAGGAAAAATGGAGAAATAAAGATACAAAGGAGTAAAAAATGTTATTTTGATTTTAGAAAACAGAAAGAATCAGGCAAAAGTACTAAAAAGTTCTTGTTAACCAAAAAAAAAAAAATCTTAAAAATATTTCATGTGAACTGTTCACCAGCTGTTGCTACTTACCAGTAAAGAAGCCAGCAGCATCACTGATTTTATACCTCTACTCCATATTATATATGGAGGATGATGCAATCTGGCATGGTTCCTCTTGGAGGGAACAGGGCATCACTCTAAATTCCTATTAAGTTGATTTGTCTTCTTTCCATATGTCCTATATCTCCATAAGCTCAGCTGAACAGTATCTGTATCAAATGTAAAAGATAAAAAAGTCTTCAAATTTTAGAATATGGATATCAAAATAGAAGTTCTACCTGCTCAGAAGAGTTAGACAGAAAACTTGCTTGTTGCCATTTACTTTCTGTTCAAACCTCACTGGACTTTACTGTAAAGTTCACCAACAAGCTATTCTGTTATGCATTCCTGTCTCAAACTCATTCCATTTTTGATCTCGTTCACTTTCTTCCATGTTGATGATTTCTGCTTGCAACCGAAATGGTAGATAAAGTGAAATACTTGTTCCAGTGCAACATTCATCACTGTGCTTTTAAGTAGCTCCCTACAAGTATGAACAATTGCAGAGTTCAAATCAGGTGAACCATGATGCACGTATTGAGCTCTGGGATTTATTGAAGACATCTTTACTTGTGTCTTGCACAGCTGGGCTGCAGACACAGCAGTATTGATGTCATCAGCAGGTCATTGTGCATGCACCCTCCATATATCTAAAGACTGCTTTTTAAGGTATGCACTGTCTTTGTGTGTACATGGCAGTCTCTGGTTCCTCAATGGAGAAATGCCATCTGCTGAAGTTATACCTCTCTAGAGAGTAAGCATACACCATAAAAGACTTCCTCTTCTCATTGTCAGCAATATCTTTTTTTCCATGTTTCATTGTCAGCAGTGTCTTTTTTCAGTGTCTTTCTTTTTCAAGATGCTTCCCATGTACTGCCTTTGCAACAGTCAGCAACTATATGATACTATCTCCCCATACAATAATGCAATTTAAAATGCCTGTCTAAAGTGAGAGATAACTTCCTCTTGGTGAGGTCTACCAGAAACCTAAGGACTGTAGCTGTGGTGAAATTAATTCATTATTGGAACTAGTTAAAGCCTACTTATATCCTCAGAATAAAGTTCTGGAATGTGCTTAAGTGTTGCATTCATTAAGTTTATGAAGAGCTCTGGACTGAATTTTGCCTTGATTAGGTCATCCCATTTCAAAAGCTGGAAATGCAATGGCTTGAGCTTTCTGCTAGTATTACGGTTACATCTTTAGATTACACGGAGAATCATTATTTCCTAGGCTTGATTTCCCTCCTCACTGTTTTGCCTTAGGTAACAGCACTGTCGACGTATCCTGTTTTCAGGCTTGTCTGACTAGCTTCATGAGACTCGGGGCAGACTGTGAGGTATTTACGCGATCTGGATTGAATGAAGGTATTTATAAGCAAGAACTTAAGACAGCAACATTTGCAGCGGACATCTACCCTAGCAGTTCTGATTAAAAGCGTTCAAAATGCAGAGGGCTGCATACTTTATATTGTGTTGGAATTTGTCATTCTCGGACTATTCTGTTTCAGTGCAACATTCATCAATGGGAGAAGCTGACTGCCTTGAGAAGCACAACGTTTTGTGATCCAAAAGGTTTGTGCAACATCCCTCATAGGAATAGGAATATTTCCCCTGACTGAGTGTGCTTAGGGTCAGATCTCAACTGTTTAAATATTACACAACTAGCTCATTAGAAAGGCTGCATCTCACACAAAGATAAGGAAGCCCAGGCATTGCTGATAAAATTGTATTAACTGATGCTCACTTTTCTGAAGAGAAACTAGTACCTCTCATTTCCCTGCAAGGCAACTATACTCGTACCTCTGCCTCCATATTTCATTATGGTCTCTGCAGAATCCAAAGTCTCAAGCTATCTGATGGAGAGAAAGAATCCCCAGGTCCCCTTAAAAGAACATAAATGAACTAGGTGAATATATCATTTAGTATTCATCACACCTAATTATCCAGAAATTTATAATAATACTGTATGTCTCAAGCTCTGAAGCCAAATGCTCTTACAGACCCCCCAATTCAAAAGCTGACTGTGCATTAACTTTCCTAGCTATTCTCCTCTCAGTTTATTTCTCCTCTTCTTAAATTTCATTTCCCCTACATATGTCTGTATATATAAGTGTGTGTGTGTGTGTGTGTGTGTGTGTATGTACATATTCTATGCTTCACTCTTTGGGCCCCTTGCACTTTCTACTTTTTTTTTTTTCCTAAGGGAAGATTATTTTTTGCCTAGATCCAAACTACTTAGCAATTTAAGTTTAATAGACTAGCAAACTTTCTTCCTTACTGACAGAAGTAGCTCTTTTACAAGAGGAAGAGAAAGAAGAATAATACATTAATGAAGCAAGTAAATGTGTAATAAGGGCACCAGGTAGGTAGGAATAAATGAAATACTTGCAGATATATGTGCATAATTTATGAGAATTGTTAAAAAGATAATCATATAATATTGCACGCTCTATGTCATTATTTTCCATAAAGACAAAGAAGAATAAAGCCAATTGGTTTTAATTCTCATTCTTTTTATCATATGATTGAGTCTGTTACTCATTCCACAAAGCAGCAAAGAACATTATGGCACAAAGCAATAAATTAGATCATATTTCAGAGATCACCTTTACCTGAAAAAACAGCCACATGCAGAAGAGTGTATGTTACCGCCACAGCCAGACCAAAAGCTGTGTCTGAAGACAGAGTTTGTTTTGAAAAGGGATCAGACTTTCGTAAGAATACGTAAAATATATGTGTATGAACTAATGTGAACACATGTATATGGAAATATAACAGTAGCAAAGTAGAGACAAAAAATAATATTTTGAGTAGAAACACTGAAATCGTATCTAATAAACTCTCAGAGAACCTTGCAGACTTTAGAGAACAAATGAGTCTGATATAAATCATGACCTTTAGATAGACATCTGCATTATGTCAAAATTCAGTTTCTTTGATTCTGGAGACAGAGTTTAGACCCCTTCCTGCTACAGAGGGGGAAAGCCCTTTCCACCACGCAGCTTCGTGAATAAAGGGGCACATTAGCTCTTTGGGCAGTGCACTAAGGCAGCCATGTACAGCAATCTGGAAGTGCAAAAAGAAAGCAACGGTTTGGTTTCTTGACTATTGTGATTTGTGCTGTTCCCTCCAACGTGCTGGCAAATCCATTTACAGATTTCGGCTTTTGTAAATGGGGTGATCTGGAAATACTTGGTATCACGACTGTCTACTGTGTCTTTGCATCACTATAGTGGATTCTTATTTACATTAGACAATTCAGTGTTTGCAGGAAAAGCGAGGCAAGATGAATCACACCTTAAGTAAAGAATCTCTCCTCTCTGCTGCATATAACATTACATCCTCAGATACTCCTCTTTGGACAAAAAAGGCTCTGAGGACTTTACCAACCACATATTTCCAAAAGTATTATTCACTTTGCTGCATAACTGAAATGTGTCCAATGGTTTCCAATGGACCATTTTCCCACTTCCATTGCTTTCGATAACGTGCATGGGGAAGCTGCAACTTACGGATAAACTCTTTCTATCCTCAGAACAGTAGAAGATATAAAATAACAAAGAAAAACATCCTACAGGAATCAAGAAATCAATGTCTTCCCTTTGATGGCAGAAGACTGGACTCAGTGACAAAGAACGCTCCTTGCAGTCATGTTGCTAAGATTAATTGCTCTGTGTCAGTAATTTATTTCTGCAGTCAGTTAAAAAAAAAAAAAAAAAAAAAGTGGGTGATTACATTTTTTCAAATGTTTTCCTGCTTTTGTCAAACTTGGATTTTTTTTGATTTGTTGGTTAATTAATCAAAATAAGTCATGACAATTTCTTACATATTTTCCCCTAGTATTTTCTCAGGTTTGAAAGTGTCAGATCCCCCATTGTGTCAACATAATGAAATATGAAAGAAAAAATTACTCTCAGTCAAACCTCATCCTTTTTATCTCTAAATTTTGATTATTGTGAAAATGGGTAAAAGCAGAATTAGTGTCAGTTCTGGGAATGTGCCAAGCAGTGAGATTTATGAGACTTTGCAACTTTTTCTTTGGGGAAGTAGATCAATCTTCACATGCAAAGGATAGATGAATTATAGGAGATGATATAAAGTGAATTTGTCCATTAATGGAGATGAGTACAATATAAGATCATAGTACTTATTTTTTGGTTTTGTTTTCCTCCTCCTTTTTCTTCCAAAAAGAAACTTAGAAGAAAAGCAGAAATCTCTCCTGAAATTGTTTACAGCTTTATTTTCCTATTTCTCAGGCAGAGAAATAGACAGATGGAATAAGAACAAGAGCAATAGTGAGCATATCCATCTAGAATGATTAGATGAGATTAGTTGGTAGACTTCATCCTTCCCTCAGCTCTCTAGTGGAGCTTTTCAGAAGTTATTGCCATCAATTTGAACTTTGTTCTAGTCCAGGGTCATGGTGAAATTCTCGAGAGCTTCCATAAGATTGTTGTTAATGTGATGACAACACTTAAGTGTCATCTTCTGAAGTCATCACAATATTGCCACCAATTTTAGAAAGGTTTACTAATTTGCTGAGAAACTTTTTATTAAGTATCTTGCTTATGATATAGTGTGTGGTTTGTGAATTATGGATGTGGATTCCAGGAGCAGACCCCAGTTCCTATTGCTTTTTCATTATTAATTGTTTTTATGCCTTTTATGACAAACAATGCAAACAATACGCACAATCAGCACAAGCAGGAGAGAGAGAGAAAAAAAATCTTTTCCTCTTTCTTTCTTCCATGAAAGCAAAAAAAAGGAAGAGGGGGAATACAAATCAGTTGGATTAGCTTTTCTGAACAGAATTAATGGCAAGGTTTGAAGACTTCTGAACAGGAACACCAGATTGGAGACAGACACATCATTTTGCAGGAAGCTTTACATATGCTTTGGCCCACTTCCATATTACTTTCTTTTAACATAGCATTCTTCCTTCCTTCCTTCCTTTTTTTCACTCACCTGTCTTTATCTTTTCTTTTTGAGTTAACAATGTGTCCTTGTGGCCAAGAAGGCCAATCACATCCTGGGGTGCATGAGGAACAGTGTTGCTAGCAGGTCGAGGGAGGTGATCCTGCCCCTCTCCTCAGCCCTGGGGAGGCCTCACCTGGAGTCCTGCATCCAATTCTGGGCTCCCCAGGACAAGAGAGACGTGGCACTCCTGGAGAGAGTCCAGCAGAGGGCTACAAAGATGATGAGGGGACTGGAGCATCTCTCCTATGAAGAAAGGCTGGGAGAGATGGGTCTGTTTAGCCTGGAGAAGAGAGACTGAGAGGCGATCTCATCAATGTGTACAAGTATCTGAGGGGGGGGGGGTGTCAAAAGGATGGGGCCAGACTTTTCTCCGAGGTGCCCTCAACAGGACAAGAGGCAACGGGCACAAACTGAAACACAGGAATCACAGAATCACAGAATCACAGAATCACAGAATCGTTTAGGTTGGAAGGGACCTCTGGAGATCATCTAGTCCAACCTCCCTCCTCAAGCAGGGTCACCTAGAGCATATTGCCCAGGATCACATCCAGACGGGTTTTGAATATCTCCAGCGAAGGAGACTCCACCACCTCTCTGGGCAACCTGTTCCAATGCTCAGTCACCCTCACAGTGAAGAAGTTTTTTCTCAGGTTCAGATGGAACTTCCTGTGGTTCAGTTTGTGCCCGTTGCCTCTTGTCCTGTTGCTGGGCACCAGAGAGAAGAGACTGGCCTCATCCTCTTGACACTCCCCCTTCAGACACTTGTGCACATTGATGAGATCGCCTCTCAGTCTTCTCTTCTCCAGGCTGAACAGGCCCAGCTCTTGCAGTCTTTCTTCATAGGAGAGATGCTCCAGCCCTCTAATCATCTTGGTAGCCCTCCGCTGGACTCTCTCCAGGAGTGCCATGTCTCTCTTGTACTGGGGAGCCCAGAACTGGACACAGTACTCCAGGTGAGGCCTCACCAGGGCTGAATAGAGGGGCAGGATCACCTCCCTCGACCTGCTGGCAACACTCTGCCTAATGCACCCTAGGATCCCATTGGCCTTCTTGGCCACAAGGGCACACTGCTGGCTCATGTTTAACTTGTTGTCCACCAGCACTCCCAGGTCCTTCTCGGCAGAGCTACTTTCCAACAGGTCAACCCCCAGCCTGTACTGGTGCATGGGATTATTCCTGCCTAGGTGCAGGACCTTGCACTTGCCTTTGTTGAACTTCATGAGGTTCCTCTCCGCCCACCTCTCCAGCCTCTCCAGGTCCCTCTGAATGGCACCACAGTCTTCTGGTGTGTTAGCCTCTCCCCCCAGTTTAGTATCATCAGCAAACTTGCTGAGGGTGCACTCTGTCCCTTCCTCCAGGTCATTGAGGAATATATTGAACAAGACTGGGCCCAGGACTGACCCCTGGGGGACACCACTAGCCACAGGCCTCCAACTTGACTCTGCGCCATTCACCACAACCCTCTGAGCTCAGCCATCCAGCCAGTTCTCAAGCCACCTCACCGTCCACTCATCTAGCCCACACTCCCTGAGCTTACCTAGGAGGATGTGATGGGAGACAGTGTCAAAAGCCTTGCTGAAGTCCAGGTAGACAACATCCACTGCTCTGCCCTCATCTACCCAGCCAGTCATTCCGTCATAGAAGGCTATCAGATTGGTCAAGCATGATTTCCCTTTGGTGAATCCATGCTGACTACTCCTGATCACCTTCTTGTCCTCCACATGCTTAGTGAGGACCTCCAGGAGGAGCTGTTCCATCACCTTTCCCAGGATGGAGGGGAGGCTGACAGGCCTGTAGTTTCCTGGCTCCTCCTTCTTGCCCTTTTTGAAGACTGGCGTGACATTGGCTTTCTTCCAGTCCTCAGGCACCTCTCCTGATCTCCAGGACCTTTCCAAGAGGATGGAGAGTGGCCTAGCGATAACATCCGCCAGCTCCCTCAGCACTCGTGGGTGCATCCCATCGGGGCCCATGGATTTATGGGTGTCAAGTTTGGATAAGAGATCTCTAACCTGATCCTCCTCCCCCAAGGGAGAGTCTTCCTTTCTCCAGCCTTCCTCTCTTGCCTCCAAGGTCTGGAATTCCTCAGGAGTGGCCTTAGCAGTGAAGACGGAAGCAAAGGCAGCATTCAATAACTCTGCCTTCTCTGTATCCTTCGTCACCAGGGCACCCGCCCCATTCAGCAGCGGGCCCACGTTTTCCCTAGTCTTCCTTTTGCTCCTGATGTATTTGAAGAAGGCCTTCTTGTTGTCCTTGACATCCCTTGCCAGATTTAATTCCAACTGGGCCTTAGCCTTCCTTGTTGCATCCCTGCACACTCTGACAACGTCCCTGTATTCCTCCCAAGTGGCCTGTCCCCTTTTCCACATTCTGTACACTTCCTTCTTCTGCTGGAGCTTTGCCAGGAGTTCCTTGCTCATCCAGGCAGGTCTCCTGCCCACTTTGCTGGACTTCTTCCTCAGAGGGATGCACTGCTTTTGAGTCTGGAGGAGGTGATGCTTGAATATTAACCAGCTCTCTTGGACCCCTCTTCCTTCTAGGGCCCTACCCCAGGAGATTCCCCTAAGTAGGTCCCTGAAGAGGCCAAAGTCAGCTCTCCTGAAGTCCAGTGTTGCAATCCTACTCATTGCCCTGCTCCCTTCTCGTAGGATCCTCAACTCCACCATCTCATGGTCACTGCAGCCAAGGCTGCCCCCAACCTTCACATCTCCAACTAGACCTTCTTTGTTCGTTAGTACAAGGTCTAGCATTGCACCTCTCCTCGTTGGCGTCTCCACCACCTGAGTCAAGAAATTATCATCAATGCTTTGCAGGAACCTCTTTGACTGTTTGTGCCTAGCTGTGCTGTCTTGCCAACAGATGTCAGGGTGGTTGAAGTCTCCCATGAGAACCAGGGCCTGTGATCGTGAGGCTTCTTCCAGCTGTCTGTAGAAGGCCTCATCGATGACTTCCTCCTGGTCAGGTGGCCTGTAGTAGACCCCCACAACAGTGTCACCCATGTTACCCTGCCCTTTAATCCTTACCCATAGGCTCTCAACTTGCTCTTCATCCACCCCTAGGCAGAGCTCCATACATTCTAGTTGCTCCCTCACATAAAGAGCAACTCCACCACCTCGCCTGCCTGGCCTGTCTTTCCTAAAAAGCACATAGCCATCCATGACAGCATCCCAGTCATGTGAACTATCCCACCATGTCTCTGTCACTGCAATGAGATCATGGCCCTGAATGGAAGATCCATCTGAACCTGAGGAAAAACTTCTTTCCTGTGAGGGTGACAGAGCACTGGCACAGGTTGCCCAGAGAGGTTGTGGAGTCTCTTTCCCTGGAGATACTCAAAACCCACCTGGACATGATCCTGTGCAATGTGTTTTAGAGGACCCTGCTTGAGCAGGGAGGTTGGACTAGGTGATCTCCAGAGGTCCCTTCCATCCTAAGCCACTCCGTGATTCTGTGATCCCTATCCTCTCTTTTTCACTCCACTTCTCAAATTATGCGCCATGAAGGAGCTTCCCCCTGAAGGAGGATATGCTACTTGAAAATAGCTACAAATCAAACTTATATCAAACTACAGCTTCAAATTCTTCAGTGTTATTTTGAAACAGAAATTTTCATTACTTCTCAGGATCAGAACTATCATTCCCTCAGGTTTGAAATAATTTTTTTATCACTGGGCTATACAACACATTTTAGAGAATATGTAACATTATGGCATGCACCTAGGACTATAAAAGGCAGCTTTGGTAGATCAGTGAACTATCTGTGATCCTTCTGTACCTGATAAGTTATAATTATACCCATTCAGATGTTTGGGGTTGGACTGGAGACTTCTTAGCAGCCTAATGTATCCTAAGTACAGACAACATTCTCCAGCATCTCTAGACTCATGGGATTCCAGGATTTGTACAAATTCCATCCTGCTATCTTCCACCTTCCAAGGGCTCAGGCTCCACTGGAAGTGACCCCCTCAGCCCTGAGCAGTTTGTTGGTGTAGACACCCTCCAGGTCCCTCCCCAGCTGAATATTTCTGCAAGTCTGAACACCTTTTCCTCCCTTTCTGCTCCCTTCTTTGTCTGCTCTTTGCTTTTTTGTAAAACATTTTGTCCTGAGCACATAAATACTACGGTCAGCTACTCGTTGAGAAATCAGTTTTGCAGATTCTGATCCCAATTCAAAGTAGTACTGACATGTATCCTGCATGTCATTGAAATATCCCTGTACTTAACTATGAAATTTACTAGATAAATGTCTAAATGTTTCATTAGTAGGCAGATGGACAAGACTTGGATTTTTGAATCCGTTTTTCTATATATTTCTCTTATCAAGTATTTCTGTTCTCAAATTTCAGAGAACATTGAGTTATGTTTTCTTCATATATTACTGTGGTCTCCCTTCTCTCTGCTGTTATTCATTATTTAATTTCTGTAGCAATGTTGTACCAGATTTTCTATAAAACTAAATTATATCGTGCTGGAGTAAATCAGTGCACTCAGCGGACTCTTTCTGTCAGTGCAGAACACTATATACAATCTCGATAACCTGGAGAGGATCTTAATCCCAAATTAGTCTGTATATTTCTCCTGAAAAAAGAATGTCTTGTCTTCAAAGGGTACCATGTACATCCATTTATTAAATGACTATGTTATAGAAGTTAAAAGTGAAATAACATGTGCATCACACTGCATAATTTTCACTTACTTTTTTTTATTATTCAGGCCATATTTTTATTAGTGCCTTTACCACTCTGTCTCAGGCTAATTACAGTTGGCAAGGATTCCTCCTTTTTATTTGATCATTCTCAATATTTTCTAGGAAACAAATGTGTACTGCTTCTATAATTTAAATTTGAGATTTTCTTAACAGCCATGCATTACTCATTGCCAGACATATTAGTTTTATGAGATGGTTTTCCACTATCATTCCATTTTTAATCAGTGATCTCAGCCTGTACCTCACATGTCCCAATAAGAGGTTCACAGATTTTTATTTTTATTTTTTTTCCCCCTCATCTGATGAGGTAAATATCAGGGTTTGGTGAAGCAGAAAAATCATCCATATACTTTTTCTAATTTCAAATTACAGTCTAAATCATATAAGACTGGACATCGAGTTTGGCTAGGCCTTTATTTGATATTCAAATGCTTATTCCTATTTATTCTTATTTATGAGCACAATTCTGAAAAAAATATATATATTTCATGATACAAAGAGCAAGGGTCTCTTCTTATTTACATTTATAAAACTGGAATATTATTAACATCTTCCACCATTTCAGCCATTTCAGGTTTGCACCTGCATAGTCACACATACCCCTTTCTCATTCAGGACTCCTTAAGATCAAACTCAGGAATGATAGGAGAAAGTTACCTTTTTGTCTTGAGGTGTAAAGCAGACAAATTTTTGAACTTGCTGGACTCTATTCAGTGCTCACTGGAGTAAATAGAAAACTTTTTCCATGGATTGAATGAGGTCGTATTCTTAAATCAGTACAACATTACAATTTTATTATATTTCTGACAAACACACCAACTGTCACAGCATTGATATTAATAGAGATAAACATTTAGCATGCTATCATAAAACTATTTTTTTTCCTATTGAAACACGTAGGACCTTTGTTTCCTCTCATATTGATTTTTGTATTGTTGCACCTGCAGTGACAGTAATGAAGTGAGCTATTTCTACAAGCTGAAACGATAAGGGAATCCGAGCCCACATATCTGGTCGACAAGGTCCCTCACCTCACAGGCTCTGGCTTATCCCCACAGCTGTACCTTCTCAGCTGCTCTCCAACAGATGCATGGAGTAAATCATTTCGCAGAGCCGTTAGTCTCTTCTGCAGCTTCACAGTAGACCCTGTGGGTCAGATTCTCTTTATCAGAGATAGCAGCTACCGTAGCCTTCAACCCAGGCACCTCAGCTGAACATCTGAAGTGAACAAGATGAAACCAGATTCTACATTGTTACTGCTCCAAATCGCTCTTTGGGAGTGATAATTTCTTTGCGTTGGTTAGAGAAATTTGCTTCCTAATTCAGGCCTGTAAGCTAAGTGGGAACATTAGCTTTAATATCTAAAACTGACACTGTGCCAGCCTACTTGCATTGTGCAGCTTTCTCTCCTTCTTGTTCATACCTATGGGAGACCCCTAAGGACAGGGCTTTCCAGATCATTTCCCTTCCCTTCTTCAAAACCACAAGGAAGCTTTCCTATTCCTTTATGGCTGTATCTAACTCTGTTTAGACCTGGATTTCATTTGTACCTTCTTGTTTCAGATACACTCCCTACAGCTGCTGCTTTCCTGCTGCAATTCCTGCTTCACATATTTAAGCCCCTAAAGGCAATATTCAGGTAATGTTGTCACAGTGAGGGCACTAACTTCTATTCCCATCTCCACTCATTATTTACGTTCTTCAAGTTGCAAATTACGTATCAGCAAAGGAAGCCTCGTGCAGTTTACCCACGTCAGAACTATTCTCTGAGGTGTAATATGCTAATAAAGAAAAGCAAATGATTAACAACTAATAAATTATGTGACTAATATTTTTTGTTTTTTTCTTGTGGAATACCTCCATCATATTGGAATACTTCTACTCAAAATACATATTTAGTCAATATGACTTCCCCTCCACCCCCCATTTTGGAAGATATCCAACTCACCCAGCTTCTCCAGAAAGTTCTGCATCTAGCACAAGCTGCTTGCCTGAACTCCATCTATTGATAGCAGGAGACGACATTTGTCTCGGACTGCGATAACTAATTTAGATCAGGTGCTCAACTTTTGAAACATGCAAGGTACTGTGACACATCTGTCCATCACGGACCAACTGTGATTCATCCTCTGCAAATACTTATTAATTGACCTCCAGTCATCAAGTTGCTGTAGTATGACTTCTTGCTCCATTGTGTCAGTTTGTTGACTGGGTGAGAATGAATAGCGCTTCCTGTTCTACCTTTTTAGTGGAGGGTTCTGGTTAGGATGATACACACGAACACAGATATGCATATTCATGTATGTATACTATGCTCACACATACATAGGTCAGGAGAGAAGCTATTAGAATGCATCATCATTAGCTTCCATCATCTGTGAAAACATAAAGCATGTGAGATACTCCTATTAATGTCTCATGTGCCTATTAAAAATAACTGTTACTTACTACTTAGTAGAGGCAATTCCAGCATTTATTTAGATATTCTTTTGTATTTCTTAACCAATTTAGATTACTTTTAATTAGCTCTTTTTTTTCTCTTCACTACCCCAACAGCATAGCTGGAAAAGTAGTATATGGAAATATACATAAATGCATAACAGCTAAGGGCCTTTATTAAATATTCATGGGCCATTATATGAGAAATCCTTCTATTTCCACATTTAGTAAATATTTCAATTTATAAAATCAAATTATGTAATAATTGAGTCTTTTTTTTTGTAGGTGACTTGAAGTTCACACTAGGAAAGAACATGGGTTGCAGCAGGTGAAGGAAAAAACCAATATTTTAGGTCAACATTTAAAAATCAGAATACTTTGTGTCAGACTACTAAATCTATTAAAACCTCATTCGTTTATGTGCTTACCTTTACACACTGATTTATAGGAATGTTTGGGTGGAGACGTGCTACCTTATTAGATTCTTTCCATGATAGAGACAAAGATACTGCTGAAAAACACTTCTTTGCATACGGGAAAGAATTCTCACTGACCTCTTCAAAAGGAGTTTGAAAAGAAACAGTGTTGTTTATAGCGGGAACAAGGGCATATTTTACTGAGAATGCCGGACACAACATTCAAGTCCTTATAAATGCCTTTGGAATCAATTACAATTACCACTGTGTACATAATGTACTATCCACTAAGTACTCATAATAATGTTATCTACTTAAGGAGAAGTTGTAAAAAACTTACAGGAGTTGCAGAATGGCTACCAGTTTTTGAGAGACTGGAACATGCTGAGTCACATAAACCCAAATTTAAAATGCATTCCCAACCTAATCATGAACTTCAAAGAAATAGCTTTGTTATTCTCATTTTCCTTCCAATCCCATTATTTTTTAACCTGTAATTTGTTATTCTTAAATGCAGCCAGGCATAAGAGCTCTAGACACAGTACAGTCTTGTTCTCACTGTATTTACATCTTCAATAAGGGCTTGCTCCCATGTTTGCTGTAGTTTGTGGCTTCACCTGCCTTTGGATTTGGCCATAGGGACTCAATTCAGTGATATATTTATGTAGGCTTCCTAACTAAATTCATGAGGAACTTCATTGACTTTTTGAAGCTATTTACATGCTAAAAGTTAAAGACAATTTTTCAAAGTAAGGATTGAGAGCTGAATTGCTGGGAACTTCAGGAACAGACTGTTTCCAGAAGATGCCCATATTTTGGTTTCATGCGCTGGAACTGCTTTTTATTTGCATGTCAAACCAAGTATCTCATCTCTCTTTTCACAACAGAGCAGTATCACACACTGCATTTCCTAAGAAATGGTTGCACTCTCCACAGTGAACAAACAGATGGGCTTACACTGAACCCAGTTCTTTAGATATTTTCACATCCCTGAAAACATCTTCAGTTCTTTCTCTAGAACAGTTCACTGTCATCCCTTGCCAGGGGCCATGTCCTTTGCTGTGATACAGAGCTACATATGCTGAGAACGGGTATTGACAACCTTCCTGTATATTTACTGTATGTCCAAAAGAGGAACTGGTGTTCAATTTTTCAGCCCTGCCAAATTCTTAAGGGGCTTGCTATCTAGCAATAATTAAATAAGAATCTCCGTTACTTATCAGCTAGTCTCTGTGCTCCAGTCTTGATGCCCTTGTAAAAGCTATTCCCTTCGGGACTTAAAAACATGAATCCGATGAAATTGCATCTTCTATTAGGTAAACCCTGCCAAACCATAAAAAAGGCCAAGGTCTTGCCTATGGCATTCAGAAAATAATACATATGAAACTAAGCAAGTAAGATGAGTCACAAGGCTTAACGTTTGGGTATTGTTTCATGAAACAGAAGTAAAAGACAAGTTGTAATAAAGAAGGTATAGTAAAGGATAGATGATCTATTGAGGAAAATTAGTGGGGTTAGTACACTAATTTGTTTGGTATACTGTACATGAAAAATTTTAAAAGTTTTTACATTACTTTGTAAACTACAATTCAGTGGAATCCTTGTTATCTAGATGTTGTTGAATACCCCCCAAAAAACCTTTGGTCGGGAAAGATTATAAGGGACAAAGTGATGATTAGCTGCCTTATGATAAAGAGCATGTTTCTTATCTTGAAAATTAAGCAAGGGTCACCTGTCTCTGGTGGACATGATAAAGCTCCTAGCTGAATAGAAGATGCTTCATGTAGCACCTAGGAATGTATAAAAGTGACTAATGAAACAGTGATTGGAGACAGTGTAAAAGAAGGTACTGACCTGACTTTATCAAGGAACAGCACTAGGACCCAAGGAACAATGCCAGAACCCATCTCCTCATACAGCAATGTATGAGGAGCTGATTACACTTCTTAAATACACTTTTGCTCATTTGGTAATAAGACTTAATCTGATGTACCTGTAGCTAAAGCTATTGGCAATGAAGTCATACGTTAGATAACACAGCACATTATTCTGTTTCTGCTCTGTGGTGGTATGGTGAGATAGAATAGTTATTTGTCATCACTGTGGGGCAATTCTTTTGCCCAAGTCTTTTAGTACCAACTCGTAAATAGACTAAAATATTCCCACAGCTGACTAAGCCAGTTGTTAAGTGGCAGTGATCTTCAGCTGGTGTCCATCAATACCACTGCATGACCTTAAACTTTGGGAAACGGCCAGAGTATCTAAATGCCCCTAAAGTAAGGCTCTCCAGACTATCAATCAGAGTCAATCTTCCACCCATACAATAGTCAATCAACAGACAGAATAGCCTCTGATGGATATTGCAGAAATCTCATATGTTGAATGAGGAGCTGCTTGAACCTACCCACCAGATATTTCTCAGTTCCTGGCCTTTTCTAACACATATCCCAGTTAAATCATTATTTCACAGGTTATTAAACTCTCTGAAGATCTCAAAGCATGCTAGAGGTTTAATTAAGTAAATCCTGCTACACAGCCAGGGAGAAATCTACTTTCACTGTAGTATGACAGCTTAACCAGATGGATTGGGCTCTTATGTGGAATTAGAATATAAAAACAAAAAAGTGTTTTTGTTTTTGCTTGCATGCTGCACCTCAGTAGACTGGTGTAATGATGCTTCCTTAGTAAAGTGCCTGGGATTAAGAGTGCTATATAAGAACTGGATATTATCATCTTTCAAGAAGTACTCTAAGCAAATGATATTTAATTAACTTGTTTGGTGATTTAGCTGGAAAATAAACAGGATGACTGACCTCTAGTCCCAAGTCTCTATCAATAAACAATGTGGCAGATAAAATGATTTGCAACTTTTTAATACCTGTGTGTGTGTGTGCGTGTCTGTGTATCAACCTGTTTCTCCTCTACTCTTTCCTTCAGTCCAAGTATTCTTGCTTACTCTGATGATATGACACACAAATAAAGAAGAAAAAAATATAAATGAGTTCAAGAGGTGAAAGTTGTTGCCTTTTGTGAAATTGGCAAAAGTTGTTTGCAAATTCTAATATAAAATTAGCTTCACCTTAAGTTAGTGGTTCAACAAGAATTTCAGATTTCTGAGTGGGAATTACTATCTCCCTTCCCTTAAAAGGTATTTGTCTTTGCACAGCATCGGAATGGGAAAACATAAAATAAAACCTTACTAACTTGAAGACCCTGCACCACTAAATGCACCATCCAGAATTCTCATAATCTTCCAGATTTGTGTGTTTTACACTGTTTCTAAATTTTGGGTGATCTCCTCAGGAACTGTGCAGAACTACTTAGTCTTCTTGAAACTAAATATGTCCTTTTTATGTGCTTGAATACTCTGGATCATGCAAGAAGTGTTTTGCTCCTTACTTAAAGTTGTATGACCTGGCACATAAGCTCAGGGATAGACTTATAACTCCCATATGAATACATACAATGGTCTATATTTTTTGATATAGAAATCAGGGCTATGTCTGGTTTTCTGGCTAAAATAATAGAAATAATTTCATTTCCAGGAGGACTGCAGCTTGAGACATAAAAATATGGAAAATCAGTTAAATAAAAATAAAATTTGGGACAAAATATTTCCTTTTTTTTTTTCTCTTTCTCTTTCAGGTACCAAGACAAGCCATTTATTTTGGAGTTATTCAGTTGAGGGCTTTGAACTTATCATCTTTCTTTTCAGAAATATCATGAAACTGATTTATCAGACGAAGTAAAGAAAGGAAAAAAAAAAAAAAAAGTGAGCACTGTTCTTATTTCTGTCCTTCATTCAATAGTATGGAGAAGTACCTCACTCAGACTCATTCAAGTCTGGATACACTCATTATCTGGTATTGAACAATTTACGACTTCTCTGTTTCAGTATTCCTGCCTATAAATTGGGGACAGGAATGCATGCTTATCTCTTGGATATACTCAGAAGGTTGGTTAACTCATTAGTTCCAAATTGTGCCAGAAATATTCTTGGATTCAGCTTTTTTACCTGTAAGTCTGACTCTGAAAATCTGTAATGGCATATCCAATCCCCTTCCTTGCTGTAATATTTAGTGTTTCTAAATGATCTGTCTTGCCAGACTAAAAGAATATATGGAGTAAGGACTCCCATCTTAGGTAATTAGTCCAAAAAACTTTAGTGAAACTAGTTGCAAAACTAATGCTAATACGCTTTATCCCTTTAGGTGAAATTTACCCCACTACATATTGCCTATGAGCCATGTAAGTCTCTCTTAAATCCTATTTTGAGGGCTTTAGTGGGATTTAGGAGGTGCAAAACCCTTGTGCTGGATTCTTACACAAGAAAGAATTTAATTCTTAATTTAGATTTAGGGCTTCAAAAACCGGAAAGTCCTATATAAGAGATAAATCTTGATATTCACAAATGTAAATTCACATTTTGCACACTGAAATGTATATTCTACTTTCAAAATTATCTAAGTGAATTCACATTTTCTATGTATCTATTTTTGAAAACTTAGTTCATAATTCTTTTTTCATTTTCTCCTCTTTTTTCTCTTTCTGTGACTTCTTTTTTTTTGGAGTAACCTAGGTTTTACTTCAATTTGCATATTTAAATATGCAGTATTTCTGCCTGATCTCCGAAAAGAAAAACTCACTAAATTCCTGGCAGGATTATTTCCTTTCTCGCTGCCTGTCCCCCCCTTCCCTCCCTCCCTCCCTAACCACCCCCCCCCCCCCCCAGGGTTGGGACTGTGATTTGAATAACAACTGAGAAAGAAAGCAGTAGTTCTGAAATGCTTTTCATAAATGAAATTAGCAAGTTTCTACAATTTAAAGGTTCTATTTGTAATTCTAAAAACCTTTTCCATTCCTCTTGCTTAGCTTAGGGCATGAATATAAGGGGGAGATGTTTGCTTTGCTTCTTGTTAATGGATAAGAGATAACTAAATGCTGAATTTACAAAATACTTGCCTGTTGTGAATTTTATGCATAAGTACCGTATTAATATCATCTCTGGATCTTAACTGAGTAATATCTGCAAAGTCAGTGCACCGTATACAGGAAAAAAATCTACACTGTTTAATGCTACAAGCCTTTTGAATGATATCTGCAAGTATTCACCATTAAAACCTTCACTTGGAATCTGAATTGCAAATGTTGCATTCTCCATCCAATGTTTTAGTCTGTCACACAGTCAGAAATAGGCTTGGAATGGAAAAACAAAGGGAAATTTCAAGTATAATTATAGAGAAACCTTTAGCAGTGGCCTTGGGTGAAGCAAAAATCTACCAGTTTTAAGCTGCAAACGATCTAAGTGAGTAAGTGCTGTTGAGCAGTTAGAGCTATGTGTTTTCTGACTGTAGCACTACAGCTTTGTGAAATTGGGATCACTTCACCACTCCGTAACTACTATACTTTCAGCGGTATCTGTGTGCATGGCATTTTCTGATGTAAACAACTCAGCCAATAGTTACGGCAACAATTTAAGCGCCTAAGTAATTTTTGTAAAGCTTTGCATACAATATAGTCAATTGCAAAGTTCACTAAAGCCTTGAAACATATTCTTTCTCCCTCTGATGAACCACTGAAAAAAAAATAAAGATAGGATCTCCTTTTACTAACACAGGTATGAGACTTGTGCTTAAATGTGTATCATTAATGAAAAGTAAGCACTGACTAGATATGCCTAAACATAGATGGAAGAGATTACTGCCTGGGTATCTTCAAAACCTCCTTCCGCTTCAGACTTTTTAACATCTTCATTACACCTTCATTAATGACCTGGACGATGGGATGGAGTGCACCCTTAGCAAGTTTGCAGAGGACACATGTGGGAGGAGTAGCTGACACACCAGCCGATTGTGCCACAACTCAGAGGTATCTCAGCAGTCAGAAGAAATGGGCAGAGAGGAATCTCATGAAGATCAGCAAAGGGAAATGCCAAGTCCTGTGCCAGGGGAGGAATAACCCCATGCACCAGGACAGACTGCAGGTTGATCTGATGGAAAGCAGCCCTGCAGAGAAGGGTCTGGAGGTCCTGGCGGACAACAAGTTGAACATCAGCCAGCAATGTGCCCTTGTGACCAAGAAGGCCAATGGTATTCTCAGCTGGATTAGGAAGATCATTGCCAACAGGTTGAGGGAGGTGATCCTTCCTCTCAACTCAGCCCTGATGAGGCCACACCGGGAGTGCTGCATTCAGTTCTTGGCTTGCCAATACAAGAGAGACATGGACCTTTTGTGCCAGCATAAGCCCACAAAGGTGATTAAGGGTCTAGAGAACGTCTTATGAGGAGAGGCTGAGAGAGGTGGGCCTGTTCTACCTGGAGAAGAGAAGGCTCTTTGTTTATAATATCTGATGGAAGGGTGTAAAGACGATGGCATCAGACTCTTCTCAGTGGATGAGAGGCAATGGTCACAAACTGAAACACAGGAAATTCCACCTGAACAATAGAAAATATTTCTGTACTGTGAGGGTGACTGAGAAGTGGAACAGGTTGCCCAGAAAGGTTGTGGAGTCTCCTTCCCTGGAGATATTCAAAAGCCACCTGGACATAGTCCTGAGCAAAGAGCTCTGAGTGATCTTACTTGTGCAGTGGGGTTGGACCAGATGCTCTCCTGAGATCCCTACTAACCCAAACTATTCTGTGATTCTGTGAAATGCACAAATTAATTTGGAATTCATCCCTGAATTTTAGGTTAAGCAATCTATACATCACTTGTCAAGATCAAGGCAGAGATCAAGTGTCCGCTTAGAGTCAAAGAAATGAGAAAGGAATGTCTATTGAGACGCTTCTGTCAATTCAAAATGGATATCTAAATAGATGGTTTGACTGTCTTTCTGGAGGTTGCTAACTTTCTCTGTTGACGACCAAGTGAGAATACACACCTATTTTGAATGAGATGATAAAAGTTATGAGATGAGTGTCACCCTTCATTCAGAAGAGGAATTTAGAGGTACTTCTGCAGTCTTGAACTGCTCCGGGAGAACACAGCATTTCTTCAGCACCCAACCCTTACTATGGCATTAAGTTCTCTGGCAGCTGAGGAGTTCAGCTATCGATCATTGTATAAGCCCTTGTCTTAGAAGTTTAGGCAATCTATTATGTATTAAGAGAGACTGCAATTGAAAATAAAGACTGAGATCTTATTGTTCTATGGAAAGCCAGTAAAAAGTTTAGAAGAAAACACTTGTATGCCCACAGAGTAGCCCATTCCCCTCAGGAGATACACTGCAACATTTCTTCCCTCTAAGGGGAACTTGACACACTCCTTGTTTTTTCTTTGAGTATAACTTATGTTCCTGTCTTCACTCACATGTATCTGTAAACATATTTCTTTCATAAAGCCCGCATATGATATGATTTGATCAATAAATACTTACATACTTATAACCTGAAAAGCACCCTCCCTCCAAAAAGAAAACAAAAAAAAAAGTTTCATTTATGCTTTGTTTTGCTGCATGTGGCAGAGTACCTGAGACTCCGTGGTAAAAGGAACTGTGAGAACTAGAAGAGAACACTTTCAGTCTCTGCACATCAGGGGCTCTCTCCTCTACTCGGAGGTATCTCTGAATTCCCTAAAACTGTAAATAGCTACGGGTGGAAGGACTGACGGAGACTGCTTTTATCTCTCAGCAGTGTAGGTGTATATACAAACGACATTCTTTAACATTGGTATAGTACTGAGAAATAGGAGATATCAGATGGGGAACCACATGAGTTAATACTGCATAGCACATTTATAAACCAAAAGGCTAGTATCTTGTGTAAATGTGTTACCATCATGGAAAATCCAATGGAATTACCATGGCATCAGCCCATGAGATTACATTGACATTTCAATTTCAACAAATAATAAAATCCATAATCTTTATGCAGCCAGTGCCACACTCCATATGTTACCCCTTATTTTATTAGCTCTTTATCTTTTCTTTTAATTTGATATACAGAAAACAAAGTCTAATTCCCACTGCAAATCAAGTGAACAACAGCAGTGATAATAAAAATAATTCAGTTTTGATCAAGAATCACAATTTAGTTATTATACTCCTCCCTGTTTCCTAATGACCTTGTATTCCTATTCTGTTCATTGTGTCTATTTTTGAAAAAGTGATATTGATTGAACACTTTGTATCATTCTGAACCTTCTTCTCCTTCCCTCTGGGCAGAACTCAAGACAATTTGACTATACTTTTATTACTTCAGAATTCAGCTAGGCTTGGTCTGGAGGATTTTTTTTTGTTTCTTTATCTGTTTCAAATATCCAAATTTAGATTTTTGTATGCATAATCCCAGTTGCACAGCTCTACTCTTATTATCACTAAGCCTTTTTTTCTGCACATCTCTGAGCCTTACTCGTCCTCTGCTGCCCTCTAGCTTGGGTGTTAAAGATTAAATGAGGGACGCTGGACTGCCCCCACTAAAACTTTGCTCCTTTCAGTGGAATCCAAAAGGGATGCAAATAGCTAAGCCAGGAAACCGAGAAGGGTAGGGAAAAAAAAAGTGATCAACTGCAGACTCCTCCAGAGGAAGGTGAGAGGAGGAGGGAACAACGTCCTGAAGAAGTGCAATCCCATTTCACTGTTTCCAACACGGTGATGAGTTTTTTAGTACTTGACCTTATGATCCAACTGTTATGGTCAGATTAATCCTTCCTAATATCCCACTCACTTCCCTTGTGCACTAAATTTAGCCTTCAGTTCAGTTGTGTTCTTTCTCCTGTCAGTGGAAGGAAGAAATAAGCACCTCTAAAGACAATTGAGCTTATTTTAGATCTGACACAGCATCTGTAGTTATCTGTTTCTCTCTGTTGAATGTAGTGGTAGACTAGGATAAGTGTATGCCTAAATGAGATAACTCATTTAAGCATTAAAGTCAGTATACCAGCATCTAATCCTAAGACAGTGAACAGGTCACTAAAATTTCAGTAGATGTAGCTATCATAAAAGATTTTGAAATGTAAAAATAGTTTTCTTTTAATAGAGTTTGAAATAGATTTACAGGTTTGGGGGAATGAAGAACTGGACTTAAATACTTTTTAAGCCAAATATTTAACTGTAAAATGTTTATTTGTCAAAAATATTATTTTCTTACTTTAAAAAAAAAAACAAACAGTTATCCTAGGATTCAGTTACAATAGAAATTCATACTACCCATTTTTAGCAGATGATAAAGCTTTCTTATGAGTCATTCTGAGACTAGGATGAACTTGAAGAGAAACTAAGGACTAGCCCAACTTCACCTCATTCGGGGTACATTCAGCCTACTTTTTCTCATAGAGGCTTAAAGCAGTATCCATATTATATACTCTACATCTTTTCACAGATGACAAATGAAAACAGATTAAACAAACAATAGCCACATTGCTGAGTGTACTTCTGGAAGGCTGATTATTTATAAAGGAAGGAAAAATCATTATGAGATGTGGTAAAGAATACTTTTACAACTATCCAATGGTAGTGGTGCATCCGTGTATCATTACCTGGTGAAACATGGAAAGCAAATATAAGGCAAGGTCCCTTGCATTGAGGTGTGCACATTGGTATTACTTGACATTCTGTGAGTTCACATCACACTTTACGCTCATCTGTTTGAATGCCCATATTCCCATGATGGTAAAATGGGATTCCAGAATATAATTTACCTTTTAAGAAGTAGGAACAATCCAAGGAAATCCCCGTGATAACACTTATCAGAAGACAAGACCTGATAATCATTCTGGCTCTGTCGCGGGAGGCCCGGGAGGGGCGGCCGAGCCAACCACCGAGCGTCCTGACGCTCTGGTCCTCACAGCACTCCACGCTATGGGAAAGGTTCAGGGTGGCGGTAGAGGTGCCTCTGTCACTTATGAACGGGTCCCCAGTTAACGGCCATGAGCTCCAACCGGGAAGGGAAAAGGTGTCTCGGGGTGGGGAGGAAGGGACAAGCAGGCCATGCCCGGAGAGGGGGGTGCGGCTTCAAGCCCGAGGGCTCCTCAGCAGGCCGCAGCGGGCGCAGCGGGCCGCCGCCACGGGCGCTCCGAGGGCGAGCAGGCCGCAGCCGAGGCGGTGGGCCGCTTCGGTTATTACTCCCTGGAGGGGGGCGTGCTCGTGTGTCCGCCGCCCTCAGTGGCTGGGGCGGGGGGATCCCCAGCTGCCTGACCCGGCGTCCCAGCTGCCCGCAGCCCGCCGGGGAGCAGAGCTTCCCTCGGGGCGGGGGAGCCTTGGGAAAGGCTGCCTGGCGCCTTCGAGCCTGGAAAAAGGCCGCCGAGGCTGCTTCGCCCCCCGCCGCGTCAGTGACTTCAGCTCTCTTCTTCTCCCCTCCGCCAGCGCCAAAAGCCGCCGCTGGGCTCGCGTGCGCCCCTGTTATCCCTCTCCCGCCTGGGGACCGCAGGCAGGTAATGCGCGGCGACCGGTGGCGTTGGTCTAGACCCCGCCGGTGGCGGTGCGCTGCCACCCCCAGCTGTCCTGTGCTGGGATTCCAGAAAACAATGATTTTTAGAAGAGTTAAGCTGCTGATGTACTGTGATCACTACCTGCCTAATGGTGGCCAATATTTTCTTTGATTCTTGATATTACTTTGCCTATTGGCTTCAAAGCTTTGAGTCTTGCATTGTACTTAGATTGTGAAGCCAGAATTCACCCTTTTTAATAGCATTCCCTTAAAAAGGTACCTAATTTGGGTCTGTAGTCATACCTGGATGCTTTTGTTGTCAATGGAGAGGCAAAAGTACCATGAGGAGAGAGTTGCAAACCTGAACTCTTCTGGAACTGAAATCTTCTGAAAGTGCTTATTTTTCTGCATTGGTGACAGAGACAGCCCAAGACAACAAGGCATTTCGTTTAATAACTACAGGTAGGGGTCTAAGACTAGGAGAAATTAATCTAGATGTTAAGCATTTAGAGACAAAGGCCTCTTATTTCGCATGCTGATACAGCACATAGACAGCAAAGTCTACTCCTGTGGTTCTACGACTGTGGTTCTTAAGTGCAACAATAAAAAAAAACAAAAACTAATAATAACTATACATTCTGTGGAAATGCCCTCTTCACCTATCTTTAGTAATTTTACTTGATTGTTATAAGTATGTGGAGAATTGGAAAGATTTCAGTATAGATGATGTGTATTTTCTCCACAAAAGAGGCGAAATTCTCTGAGTTTATCAAAAGGTGACTTTTTTAATTGCCAACTCTACAATCTTACCCAAGGACCTAAATAAAGATTTCATCATTATATCTGACAGTTTTTCCCTTGCACCAGGTGGAAGAAGAATACAAGAACATAGGAAATGCCAAGCCAGATCAGACCTGCAGTCCATCTAGTCCAGTCTTCTGTTGCTAATATTGGCTAGTGCCAGATGTTACAGAGAAAGGTACAATAACCCTTCCATAGACATAGTCAGACTTTCCCCTGAGAAAATCTTGTCCTCATCCTCTATACTTAATGACTTTGGGCATGAGATATGTATTTTGAAGCACGGATAATATAGTTTAGATAGCTAGAGCATATCTGTCCCCAAGTTACCCTGACTGTAGTGCTGAATGTATAAAAAATATGATTTTCCTCTTTCTACAGGCCTCAATTCACCTTAGAAAACTTTAGAAACTTATTTGGGGCACCCAAATTAGAAGTCAAATCACTCTACGCTATCCCTAAAGTTAATGATGCAAGAAAAGCATCTCTGGCAAGTAATTCGAGTATAAAGTGGTCTGAATCATTGCTAGAGTTGCCTGTCTTTCTCTTCATTGATTATATTCACTTCTCACTTTGACATCTCAAGTAAGTGCCTAAAGTCAGGTGAGATGAATCCAAGCTACAAAGAACTTGAATAAATTATTCAGTGGAATTGCTCTTCACAACACAGTATGCTGTGAACCAAATTCATTAGGGCAAACAGGTTGCACTCTATAGAAAGTAGGCATCCATAATTCTAGATGCTGAATAGGTCTTGCATCACCTCTGTACCAGGAGTGGAATATAAGTCAGTAAAAGCATCAAATTAGGATTAGGGACACACTAATGTTTAAGGGAGTTAGGCAAAGAACTCACTGGGCTGCATGCTGAACAAATATCATACAAATGTCTCTTGCCTGCAGAAACAAAGTAAAAAACATTAACTGTATTGTGTATATATTATAGATTTCTTTAGGTAAAGATCATGTAAACAGCTGAGCTTAATAATGAAGAGTTTGAACAGCTATTAGGTAGAGAATAAACTTCACTGGAAAGGTAGCCACGGTAAAGGAAGGCAATAAAAAATTGTACTGGAAGGGAATGGACTCCTTTAATGTTATTTAACGAGTTACTCAAGGACATCTGTTACCTAATTCTAGTAATATTTATATCTATGATTTTTGCCACAGAAGTGTGGGCTTGATAATGAAAGTTAAGGTTCAGTTTGTCTAACTTCAAACATCCCGAAGCTAACTCATAATTTAACGTAATTATCTTGGGTTCCTCTATAGTCAGTGCTAAGTAGCATAATTATTTATGTTCGTTTGGTCATCTTCACTCCTGAGGTTTAGACTACTTACTGTATATATTGGACATATATCCTTAGATATAATTTAAAGTCAGTGTTGGATAGGAAGAGTAGCTTATCCTACGTGCTTGATTTTTGCATAGCTAAAGTTAGATGGGGTGAATGCCACTTCTGTTTTCCTGATGATGCAAAATTTGAGGCATCATCAACACACGGGAAGGACTGTAAAAGAACAAGTGAATCATATTGAGAACTAAATGAAAAAATATATGAAATTTAATTCTACAAAATTGGGATCCCCTACTTGGGGATTAGTACTGTAAGCTGGAAGGCTATCAATTAGAAATGACAGCAAAAGGGAAAGACTTAATATATTAAGATATCATAAAATATCTATGAATAACTCCTGTGAAGCAGCTTTGAAAGAGACTAATGTAATCTTAGGTTCCTATTTGTCAGGCAAAAGATTTTAAGTACCATGTGCTTAAATGTTTTCATTTGGATGCTGGCCTCCCATCCTGGTCACCCTTGTTCAAGGAAAATTCAGTGAAATCACAGAAATAGGTCGACAGGAGAAGGGAAAGGCAATTTTACAAGAGGACACTAAAGCTTATCTTAACCATATGAAGACTGAAAGAGGAATATGATTTCAGTCTGTATATCCAATGGTAAATTTTGGTAAATATCAGAGAAGAATTAAAAGAAAATAAGCTAAAGATAATATAGCAATTGATTTAATAAAGTTCAATTTAAGCTGAAAATTGAAAGGAAGGTGCTAGTTGTCTGAGTTTTGAGGTTGCAGAACAAGTTCCTGGTAAAAATAGTATGGATTGATAATTTCAGACACTCTTTTCAGCCCTCTGCTTTAACAATTGAGCTACCATTATATATTATATTTTGAATTTCCGTACTATCTAGGAAGACTGTCTGTACATTTTTCATGTTTTGTAGATGAGAAAATAGGGACTGAAACAATTTACCCAAAGCTGCACAGAAATATTGGAGCAAAGCAGATCACTGGGAGTTCCTGAAAGCTCCAAGTTAGCATCATACTACTGGGTCACCCCCAAACTGAGTTTCCTTAATTTTCAGAGAGAAGGTGAGGTAGAAAGAGAGGAGGGAGAAACGGAAAGAGGAAGGAAGGGGAAGAGGGAGGGAGAATTGCTTCTAGCTGTTACAGATGCAGGAAACAGATGTGAAAGGCCAATTGTCAGGTCTCAAAAATGAGCTCACTAATAAAAGAGCCCAGAAGTTATTAAAAGTGTTTCAAACAGCATAATTTTTTATTCAGTCTCACTGAATGTTTGGTATTGGCATTATTACACTCTCTTTTCTCTTCTTTTTTGACCCCAGAACTCAAAAGTAGAAGCAACTATGTTCCACTTACTCACTTCCAAATCATCACAGCCTCAAGTGAGATGAAGGTGCATACTGACTATATTGGTTACACCAGGACCCAGGAGTCTGTTCAGCTGAATGAAAATAAGTATACAATACCATGAATAAATCTGCAATGTTAATGTCTCTCATACACTCAGTTAAAGCTTAGGACAGACTTCTGAAATGACACTTCTCAACCATTTCAGCCTAATAAGTCAAGTAAGTTTTCTCAGACCTTTTATTTTCTGATCCCTGTATACTCATTTAAGGCTGGCGTTGGTGGGGAGAACTGTCCTTCCTGTAGCAGCTCACTCATGGTAGCAGCTCATTGTTACGCAGGGCCTCTACGGTTGTGAACCAGAGCAACTGCAATCATCCAGCTGCCTAAAAGATCCTGCTGGCTCCATTTGGCATGCAGAAGTTTCAGGCGAGGAGAAAAAAGGAGGCCGGAGGTTGTGGCGAACCAGACAGAAGTTTTTTATTAAGCAGGAACAGGGACACATCAAGAGAGATGATGCAGCTGCAGGGATGCCAGCAGCTACATCTGCTCTCTGAATGGATGATAGCATGAAAATAACAGGACTTTCCAAAGGAGCACAAAGTTTAGGAATGTGTCTGCTTGTTAATATCTTGGCTCTTTTCCTTCTAGGACAGGTTAGGGACTTCAAAGCAAAGAAAAAAAAAAACTTATTTTAGTCCTGGGGAAATTTTACTCTTTGCCTCTGTTTCTGTGCTATGAATTTGTGTCAATGGCAAATTTATATTAACTCTCAGGAATGAAAAAATAATAATTTGTATTTTTTTCATTGCCTACTGGGATCTCTTTTTCCTTGGCTGGGGACTCTTAATGCTTCCGTATTGCAACTATAACTATTATGTTGCATATAGACAGATGGGGACATTGGATGCGTACCTTTATTTTCTTTGGTGTTTTAACAGTTGTCCATCTCTTTGCCTTTTTAAATTCCAAACTATCATTAACATTCAACAACTCCATTAGAAAGTCACAGGCAGTAAGAACCCATCTGTGCCACGTTAGCATTTAAGGAGGAAATGAAAGAGTAAAGTGGACAGGTGGAGTAGACAGCAGGACACAACACCAGGCACTCAGCAGGTAGGAAGCTCAACAGAGGAGAATGCCAGACATTTAACAGGTAAGTGGAAGGGCAGTTGAATTTCTGTGCCAATCCACAGAGAGTACAGTGAGGGAGTGGTGGCTAACAGAAATAGGAAGTTATCATCCCTTCAAGGAAGAGGCCTGGCTTTCATGGAGAACATTAACCCAGTTAATCAAATTTCTGAATGATTATGACTGCTAAACAACTTGGCTCTTTTATTTCCTAAAACTTCTTGGTCCCATGAGCCAGATTCTTTCAGGCATACGCTCTAGTTTGTAATAAACTTCATGGATCTTGGAGAGAGATGTACATGAGGGAGAAGCTAAGCAGAAGTGATAAGGAAGAGTGAAAACCCACAAAGTGAGGAAGTGGTGGATCAGTTTTGCAAGCAAAGGGTGCAGGATGATTGAACAAGAGAGACCTCCTAATCAACAAAACAGGGCTGAAGGGGGTCCATCTAAAATATAGGCACACAAACAAGGAAGTGCCTACAAGACAGCATTAGGGGGGAAGCTCTCATAAGTTTTCTGGGAAATCAGCATAACTATGTGCCTCTTTGAAGTGCTTGTACATTAATGCACACAGCATGGGGAACAAACAGGAGGAAATAAAAGTCTACCTGCAGTTGCATATCTGTGATCTCATAGGCATCATGGAGACATGGTGGAATATCTCACTTGACTGGAGTGCTGTGATGTATAGATACAGGCTTTTTAGGAAGGCCTGGCAAGGATAGTGAAGAGAAGGAGTTGCCCTTTATGCGAGAGAGCAACAGGAATGCACAGAGCTTTGCCTGGGGACAGGTGTGGGGTCAGTCAGGAGCTGATAGGTCAGGATTAGAGGGCAGACCAACATGAGTTGGCAGGTGTCTGTTATAGATCACCTGACCAGAAAGAAGAAGAAGATACCTTCTTCAGACAGTCGGAAGCCACCTCACATTTGCAGGTCTTGGTCCTCGGGGGGACTTTAACCACCCTGATACCTGCTAGAGAAACAACACAGCAGAGCACAAGCGGTCCAGGATATTCCTGGAGTACACTGATGACAACACAGGTGATGGAGGAGCTGAGGAGGACAGATGCTCCACTGGATACTTATGTAGCCTTGGCTACAGTGACTGGTGTTCAGCATCCTGAGAGGAGGGGACAAGGCAAAAAGCAGGATCACAAACCTGAATTTCAGAAGAGCAGACTTTGGCCTGTTCAGGGATCAGCTTGGGAGAATCCCATGGGATATGGTCTTAGAGGGAAGACGGGTCGAAGAGCTGGTTGATTTTCAAGGATCACTTCCTCCAAGCTTAAGAACAGTCCATACCAACAAGCAGGAAATCAACAAAGGGACGCGAAGGCAAATAAGGGACTGCAGCATCTGTCATATGAGGAAAGGCTAGAGAACTGGGAATGTTTAGTCTGAAGAAAAGAGGGTTCTGGGGGAATCTTATCTATGTGTATAAATGTGTTACTCTCTCTTAATTGGAGAGGGATGTTCAGGTGTCTCAATTCCTTCAATTAATTCTAAGATTAGGTGGGTGAAAACTAGACCTGAGTTGTTTCTGCTTTACTTGGAGGGTGGCCAGCTGCCTTATACTGAAAGTATGTAACTTTTTTAAGTTTTGATTGCTTCCTGCTTTTCAGATGCTTCCCCACACTTGTGCTATTCTAGACTGTGACTTAAGGCCTGGCCTTCATTTCTATGTCACTCTTAACATGTAGGATGTTGGCATGACGGCTCTCATGCTTGGCGCCGCTGTAGACATGTTTCTGTTGATAAATACAGGCCAAGTTTGCTGTCACTTGGCTTTACCCCTGGAAATTGGCGGAAACATAAGAATAAGACACTGCTAATTTATCCTTTTCAACGGGGGCAACATTATTTGTCACCTTGCCACTTGGCTGTTCTTGCACACTGGCATGCAGGCTCTGACTCTGCATCTGAAATGCAGCATGATGTTGGTGTGGTTTAGCAGCTGCAGATCACTGGCTGGCTACTGAGGCAGGGTGCCAATAAGAAGATCAGGGGCTGGGAGACTGGCATCTGACAAATTATTGAAAAGGAAAAAGCATAGGCACATACTAGGTTCAACTTGAGAAATTCTGCAGATAATCCTGGAATGGAAATCAGAAATGTATGAGTAATCCAAACAGTATATTTACTGGATGTGCTCACCCTCCTCGGTTATCCCTCTGCAGTCATATTAAAAAAATAATAATTGTTTGTGCACTCAAGTTTTTAAACTTTTAGCATCTGTACAAGAAAAGATTCATAGCATATCTGCCTGAGGAAGTAGTTTAGCACTTCCTGAAACTGCACTTTCTCTCTTTTTAACATGTGGTTTTCCAATACTGGAACAGGGCAATGTCTGTATATTATTCCCTATTTTTCCTGATGTTTTTATCAATGTATGGACCAAGAAAGTTCAAAATCCATTATTGCAAATCTCATCATATTTGATGTGGGTTTTTTTTTCCCCGCAAAATCAACTTTTTGATTCAGTTAATTAAATGACAATATCCATTTTCAGTTTACCAAATAAGCTAATCCTTCATAATTATACAGAAAAATAAAAATAAAATAAAACAGTCTGCAACTAGACTTTATTCTAAGGTCATATAAAACAAGATTAATAGATCCAAAATGTGAAGTATCTTATTGCAAGTCTTACTTTTATATAAATATAGAAATAACACACAAAATCTCCCATAATTTTTAAAGTCAATACATTGATTTATGAGGATAATTTGACAGTTTTTGACTGCTTTAGGTAGGCAGCCCTGAATGTCTAAATGTAACTTCTCACATAATTTACAGCATAACGTTAATATTCTCTAATTTTTGAAATATATTCTATATAAGATTTTTTGACCCTAATTCTTCCTCTAAAGCCACTTAACAGGTTTTTCTTTCCAAAAAGAAGATCTAACTTTTCAAAATTTGTTTATTTCTGAGCCATTTTTTCATTCTGAGAGGAAAATCAAAAAGGAAGATTGGAAGAAGTCTCTCATGGCCGTGTGAACCTACCTTTCACTTCTTCTCTAGCAGATAGATAGAATACCTCTTTAAAGAACAGGTACTGAATGGCTATCTAGCTCGACAATTGTTTCTATATCTTCAAATTCAGGGCTTTTCCTTGAAAACCCTACAGTACTCTGAACTCTGCCCTAGCTGCCTTTACTAGCCCTTGAGGAAATGGTAGTCCAGTGCAAGTGGGTAAAAAGAAGGTAAGAGTGGTCACAGGGTGTATATTTAATGTATAAGTATTTTAGACTAGAGTTTTATTATTCCCTAAAGGTAACTCCATAGACACTATTATGAGAGCAAATGAGAGCATGAGAAGAGAAAGGGCCATGTGAAAGTGACTTAAGCTAATTAATTCAGGAGGCAACAGAGGGAAAGAGGAGAGGAGAGGAGACGAGATGAGACGAGACGAGTTTGAATCTCATCAGACATGTTCTACTTTGAATCTGTACCTTTTTGTTATTGTTAGTTTCAACCTGTTAATCGAGATTCATCCTATTGTATAGTAGGCTTTTAATTGCAGTGCCTAAGTTTTGGATCCACTTACCTTATGTTTTCCCTGTACTGAATGGGAAATGTAGACCCCACCAGAGGTGTCGGATGTCCTCTTTCTCCCCAGGGGATGTGTAAACAGCACAAGATGACTAGCTGGGATTAGGTAAATCCATTTTTTACCTAAATTAATTTACATCAAGCTGAGCTTAGGAAAGTCCACACTTCATATCTATATATAGCCTCACCTCCTCATAGTGATTCATTTAGCGAGCAATGCTGATATCCACCTTTTCCATAGATAGACTTCAGATTAGCATTTTAATAATGGGAATATTATTACTGAATATCAGCCTCAAACCTGCAGTTTTGGTTGGAAAAGTCTGAACTTAATTGAGCAATTTGGATACTTAAAAGTAACATGTAAAGAGTGCTTATATTCTGGAGGACCATGGGACATGGTTGTAGGTTCTTCTTATTTTCTGTAGGGTTTGAGACAAATCTGCCATATGTCAGAAGAAGTCAGTGATACGTACCTCACAGGGGTGTTGTGTCACTTGGTACGTTAGTTAACATTTCTGCAGTGCTCTGAGCCTTTAAAGGAGTTACGAAAATGTAAATCAATATTAGCAAATTTTGGGACCTTGACGGTTCCATAACAGTTGTATAAAATAGAAAACCATGAAAGACAAAATGTTCACAAAATTTATTTTGTAATACCATCAGCTCACAACGGGACACAGAAAATATTCAACTTTATGTTGCTTAGCCTAGTGGCATGCCTTGAGTGTAACAAATAGAAATTAGGAAGGGAAAAACCCATTGTCAGAGTCAAAATTTAGCTAAAATATCAGAATGAACATACTTCTGCTGTGGGAAAAGAGGGATCCTCTTTAGAAATGAGAATAAATATCATAGGATTAGTAGCAACACCACTATGACTATATTTATTAATCTACACCAGCTCATGGAAACTCCAGTGGCAATTGTGGCCCTATGGTGGTTAGTGATATACATACTCAGCAGGACGCTGTCTCTGCCGTGAAAGTCAACAGTCTGCATAGACAGGAAAGGCGTATTATTCTTTCCATATGCTAGATGGGGAACCAGTGTATGGAAAGATGACATGATTTTTCCAAGGTTAGTACTAGAGCTCAGGACTCCTGTACATGCTCAGAGCCTTAACCATAGGTTGAATAGGATTTGACTTCCCTTCAAGGTATTAGGTATAAAATATTTCAAAATTCTGTTCCAAAGCTTTTTAAAGCTACCTGCTACTGTTACAGCACTTAATTGCAATTAGGAGTTACTTTCAGCAGCTTAGCTGAAAGGATTCTGCTTGCCTTTGAAGACCACATGCCCCTCAACTAGTTCTACATATGAATTTAATACAACTGGCAGTTTGCAAAGATAGATTAAGAGATAGGTAGACAGATAGACAGGCAGACAGACAAACAGGCAAACAATCATATAGATAGACAGACAAACCCTGACAGGCACACTCAGGTTATTCAGATTTAGATATTATTGACCTGTTCTGCCCCATGGGTGATACCCCCCCCCCCCCCCCCCTTTATTTTGTCCTTATTCAGAATTCTTTTGCTAGAGATATGACCTGGAAAAAGACAAAATATTTGTATATGAATATACAGATAGTACACTGAAAGATTAAAAAATTGAAACAGTATTCCTAAGCTATTCCTCACAATATTTTGCTAAATTCAGCTAAAGATTGAACAGCTGAATCAAAACTTGACACCTCATGATCTTTCTCTTATGTTTATTACTTGCCTTACATAGTCCTCCCCATATGCTAGAGATTACTAGCGGCTAGGTCTCCAGGCAACACTCTGGAAGATTCTAGATTTCATATAAATTGAATGTCATATTTTGTCATTCCTATTTTGATATCTCAGACTTAATGGGTCATCTCAGTAGATGCCATTGTTCAGGCAACATGATCTTACCTTTAAAATATTTCAGTTAGCATGTTGGTGTCATGTAATTTCAAAAATAGAAGTAAGAATTTAGTTGTATCAATAACGCTAGAAAAAAATACTTTTCCTATATCCCTGATAGTGCATTTGGTCTAGTGTGTGACCCCAGAGTGACTTCTGAAATGTTATTGGGTTTTTTTGACTACAAAAACAAAGGCATAGAGCATGTTTCATGTCAAAGGACACAGATTGGTAGAGGACAATGTGATACTGTTCGTGCTATAATGAGCTCAGTATGTTGATTTTAATCAGAAGCAGTACAGTTTGTGTTTCAGACTCGGTAGACATTATTATCAGACGCCAATTTCTCTTTGGATTTCAGTATTGGGCTTGAAGAGATGATTTTATTTGTTTGTTGGCTTTTGTAACTTAATCTTTTAAGCTGGATGTTTCTCAAAAGAGACAAAACTTACCCTTTGCCTGGGCAGCAGGTAAAAGGTCTGACACAGGAGCGTCCCTGCAGATCACCATTGTATATAGACAATAGCCCACACTCTTTCCATTTAACTTTATATGCCAAGCCAGGAGTGTTTTTTCTAGGTTCCCTATACCATTAATTAGGACCTCAAACGAGTTGAATGACCTTCTTATATTCTTTCCTTTAGGTACCTTCAGCGACAGCTATGGTTCCCTCTAATCTATGTGGATAACCCCAGATCTGGTGGTAATGGCAGTTTCACACACCAGACATAGCTTTAAAATAAGTAGCTCAAAGAGGGGTATAAGCAGAATGATGCTTGGCCCAGGCTGTAAGTCCTATTATATTCTTCCTTAGATACCATCTGAATTCCTTACTATCCCAGCTACACTAACAGTAGCCAAATGTCTTGAGCACCTAAATTAATCACGTACCTGTGAAATACTCCCTGCCTGAAAGTTTTTACTCTAGGCTGACTAGAAATAAATAACAAAGTTGGAAGGGATCTCTGGAGATCATCTAGTCCAGCCCCCCTGCTCAAGCAGGGTCACCTAGAGCAGTCTGCCCAGGATTGTATCCAGACGGCTTTTGAATACCTCCAAGGATGGAGACTCCACAACCTGTCTGGGCAACCTGTTCTAGTGCTCTGTTTTCTCTTCTTTCTGTTAAAAGCTGAATCAAGGAGCTCTTAATAGGGCTACATTTAAATGAAAAATGCATAGTTCCTAAGATACAGCAGATTATCATAGGAGTTAAGCTTTACAGATACTGGAGGCTCAGTTATTTTTGAAAACATGGCTGTAGATAAGGAGTTTTCCCAATTTGCTCTCTAAGGCTTGCTTAAATAACTCAGTGTTAATCCTGGAAATATAACCCACTATCTCTGGTCCTCCTTCAGTGTTGCAGCCTTAAGAGTCCCTTTGGCCCTAAAATACAAGACAGTATTTGCCTTGGAACATATCAGCCCGTTTTCATTATGTTTATTTGGGCAAGAATTTGAGAAGGACTGAACACCTGAACCTGCTCCTGATATCAGGGCTTTTCACATCTTAAGTTTGTTTATTTATTTGGAACCTATAACGTTATTTCTTAATTGATGACTACACATTTGAATAATATATTAGCTTGCAGTAAACTCACGCAATTCTTCAGGTTCCAGAGTACACAGCACATAGATCACTGGCTTTTCCTTAAACAGACCTTCACTGAATTGAATTATAAAGTGCTGTTGATGTCCCATATAGACGTTCACTTTATTTCTTGCTACATATTTTCTCATTACATTTTCCTATGATTTATTTATGATAGTCCTATGCATATAAAATCTCTGCTCAGAAGTTCACATTGCAATGACTGAACTGGCGTTTCTGGAAAAGTTCATGGGGATGATTCACAAGTGATTCACTCTTTGACAATGCCCTTTTCTCCTCTGAAGTGAGTCCTTGGCATCCTGCATTTGCTTAGAGAGGCACTAACTACTTAAATCTTTACCTTGCAATTTCTTAGGGCTGCCTGACTACAGGAAGTGTGTAAATGGCTATCCAAGCAATTTAAAAGCCTGAGTACTGAAAAATACCCCAGCCTACTATTTACCACTACTATTTATAAACATACCATATATTAAGATAGCTGCAAGGCATTTTTTTTAACTTATATGTTCAAGTTGTGTCTTTTAGGCTGCATGCAACATTCGTCCAAGCAACTCAACATATGTTGGATGTTGGCTTGCCCCTGCTCCAGTTAAGCAAAAGGAATAATAGCACCACACAGATAGGATATAATTTACCAGTATATCCTTCTAGTATACTGAACACTTGCAAGTATTTTGTCTGCGAGTCAGAGCTTACTGTATAAGTACAGAGCAGATGACTGACTGGGCAGCACACTGCTGGCAGTACAAAACAGTCATGAAATATCTCCTCGTACTACATGTACGTGTCCACAAAGTTTAACAGCATTTGTGGGGGAACCAACATCTCTAGGTCCCCCTGGGGACTGCTATATGACTGTTCCAGCCCCATCCTTCAATGGCATGATGGGATCTCAAAGTCGCCACTTCCATCTCTTACTTCTGAACCATCCCTGGAGTTCCTTTCGTATGTGATCTCTGTGATATGGACATGTGTCTTCCCAACCATATTAAGATTTTGGTGTGCACCTTGGCAGATTACAGGATCACAAGGTAATTCAGGCTGGAAGGGATGTCAGGAGATCATCTAATCCAACCTCTTGTTAAAAGTCTTGTTCAACTTCTTGCTCAGCTATGAGGCCAAACCAGGTTATTCAGGGCTTTGTCAGAAAGACTGACCATTATATTAGAAATCATAACGGTCTTCTACAAATAACAGGTTAGAATCCAAGCCTCCAAGGCCGTCATTATGTTGCTATCCACTGCTTGAGCTGCTGGTGGCATAGCTGCAAAACTTTGCCAACCTCTTCAAGTGCTTTTTCCCCCTTCTCCCCATACGCACACTGTATGACATATGCTAGAGGTCTTCCACATCATTGACCTTGTCTAACTTGTGTGTAAGACCACTGGGAGGAGACAATAGGATAGCCGTGATATGCGGTGTGGCCTCCAAACTATTATTTGATTAGCCTATCAAAATTTTACCTAAAAAAATGAACGAAAGCACTAAGTGAAGAATGGGTAATTTTTCTTTCTTTACTTTTTTCTTTGCTTTTGTGTAAGGTTTTGTTGGTGTTGTTTTTGGTATTTTTAGTAAGGCCCTCATTAATCTAGAACTTGGATAGAAGCTTTGGTATCAAAACTACTATGAGGTTTGAACTCTTTTTGCACCCCCCCATTTCGCATATGGGAAATGGAGATACAGAAACTGCATACACCTAAGAACTAGATGAATTAATGCTCTTTTATGATAACTTGTTAAGAGTGTTTTGCTTCAGTATTGTTCACTGTTCCAGGTCAAACACGAAGCAATAATGAACATAGGTCCACAAAAAGGAATTCAAAACATGTACAAAAAGGAAACGTAGGTTGAGGGATAAAGTTTAAGTTTTGCTGTCTCTTTGTTACAATACTTACTGGAGATGAAGAATCCTTGTTTTTTTGTTTTTGGTTTTTTTTCTTTTTAGATTTCTTTAGCCTCTTGTCACCTTAGATCTTAATTATTTGTAAGAGAAGATGTACCTTTTCAGCTTGTATTTTGCTCAGCGATGGATTGATTGCACTAGATGGAAAAAAAAATCCACTTCTTACAAATCTATTTACTTTGTTTATCAATTTTCAAATTAGCAATTAAATAAATAAGAAAAGGTCTGCATGTCATGTTTCATCTATTACTACAAACATTTCTTATTTGCAGTCTTTCACTTTCACTAAAAAATAATAATAAAAAAAATATAGAGTTAATACATAAATTAAACTATCCTGTAATAGATACATGGGCTCCAGTTAATTCTTAATGTAACTTGGTTGACTTTGGTGTGAGTTGTACTGGAGGTGAACTTGGCTGGTCGTTTATAATGCAAATATAGTCTCGAAAAATTAAGTTTATAATGCAAACACTCTTGGGAGGTTGCTTTGATACATATCATCTCGTAATATTTGATTAGCCTTTATTTCAAATGTGAATTTACTATGGTGTCATCTTTGCAATCTAGAACCATTTCAAGGTTCAATAATTTTGTTTCATTGTGTAGTGATGCAGTCATCAGAAGATAAATAAATGCAAATAAGGGAAGCAATGAAGAGCCACGTATGTGATGTAAGGGATCAGACAAAGTTTCTAGGGGATGTGTGAACTTGTGTTGCAAAAAGGAAGTAAAAAAAAAAAAAAAGATTATGAGAAAAAGGAAAACAGGATAAAAATAAAAGACAAAAAGCCATTTTGTCTGTCTCATTCACACCAGTGCATGATTTGTTTGCATTATAACTTCAAAGGCCTTAATATATCCTTTTTTTTTTTTTTTTTTTTTTTTTTTAAAGCTCAATTACTTCCATCATTTCTTTTGGGATATCTATACTTACTTCATTGTAGCTCACAGCTGAGACATATTTTCTTGACGTTTAGCCAGATGTTTTTTTTGTTTGTTTTTCATTTGTTTGTTCCCATGTCTCATAGTTATTCAAGGTTGTTACCATCACAATAGATCTGTATTCGTCTTACTAAATTTTACGAGTTTAACTTTAGGGTGGGATATCCACCTGATGCCTATAGAAAGTATAAGGTAGTTCCAAAGTGTGATTTATCTCAACCTAAAATAGGCTTCAGATAGGTCAGATGAATTGCCCTCTAGATGTGCCTATTTGCACCACTGATTTCATAGGGTGAGGTTGAGTCGTTCAGGTATTTAGTGCCATTTGAGATGCTCCAGAAAAGCATGAGGCTCCCACAGGTCCTAGGTTACATCTGCCAGCCCTGTGTTAATGTCTCAAATACCCTACACATCCATAATGGTGCTAGAAACCTCTTTTTAGACAACAGATCCTATCCTGTGGTTAGGTAAAAAAGTAATACTTGCATATTGCTCTGAAACCAAGGTGATGAATTTGACTTTATATATTTTTATGCTGTTTTTGAAGGTAACTGGTTTCAGAAAATTGGAATTTTGTGTCTCAGATCTTAGAAAGGCCGAATTACTTTGTGCAGGTCTGTGAGTGAGATTCAGGCGCCTAAACCAAGACATCTAATGTCATTTAAGATTTCCTGTGATGACTTGCCTGGCACCCAGCTGCCACTTCAGAAGAGCATATCGCATGTGCAAGAGTGATTGATACTGGTGTCTCAGGTACATGAAAGCAACCAAAAATTCTTCCTTTACTAGGAAGTCCAAACCCACCTCATTTAGTGGCCTTAATTAAGTTAGATGGGCTGAAGCTGAACCTAAGTCAGAACAAAAGTTTGGGACTGGAAGAAATGGCTGGGGTGAATGAGGGAGCAGTGAGAATATGGGTATGTCACAGCAGTTTAAAAAGCCACAATAGTCAAATGCTTTCTCAATTTGAGGGCCTCTTGATAATTGTTATGCTCATCCTAGCCTTTACACAGTTTTACGTTGAAATCTGTTGTACTAAAGACCTAATCTAACCTTTTTGATTATATTTTCTAAGGAATTACCACTTCGCAGACTAGCACATTCTCTCAAAGTGTTTAAGCCAAGGAACAAAGTGGTTTAAACGGACACAGGTTGCTCAGATTTGAAAACTTTTGCAAAACCAGCAGCTACTGTTACACTCTGTTCTGTCCATCTTCACCAGGGCTGGCTGTCTGCCACTCTTCTACCATGTTAGCACAAGTGCAATGCAAACTGCAGATAATTAAGACTTGGAATATGTTTAAAAGGAAATTGTCATCAGAAACTAGAGCAATTGCTAGAATATCACAAAAAAAAGTCTGCAGTAGCAATGCTAGTAATGCATGTGCTGTTATCCTGGAATGGATAGCTCTGTGTGTGTGTGTGTGTGTGTGTGTGTGTGTGAGCACATACACTCACACACGCACATGTGTGTGCATGTTGGGATGGTATATATCCAGACAGAAAACATTTTCTCAATATTTCTAAACACTTTCAACATTTTCACACATGCGACACACAAACACTTTCTGTCACCATATAGATTTTTATAAAACAAGGCTATGAAAAGGGATAGTGTATAGAATGAAGTATGATATGGTAGGTAGTCCTTATTCAATGAGGAGTGAATTTAGGTCTAGCTACCAGATGGCAGAGCTGAACACAGAAAACCCATATGTGTGATGGCAGCTAGGGACAGCCATTGACACACTTGCTTTTCCAGCCAAATGCCTCAGCAGATGCAGAGTTTTACACTTTAACATTACAATATGGCACTAAAACCCAGGAGAAGAGTTACATGCAGGAATCAAAGGCGATTTAAAGTGACACTACGAAATTCAGTAGTAGCCTTCCATGTAGAAGGCTGAAGGAGTGAAAGAAAGGGATTTTTTCCTTTCACTGAACTGCTAAATCACCATATATTTATTTCTCTTAACAGAAAAAGGGCAATAGAGAGAGTGAGAGACTGATGGTCAAATACGAGTCTTCTGCATTTTCCTTTTATTGTCATCACGTGGTATTCAAAAAAATACCAAAGTCTTCTCTCACTAAAATGATGTAGGTGCTTATGAACTGAAGACTCAGTTAATTTGTGTGCAATGAAGATCTTTAAATAGCTTTTTGAAGCTGATAACTTGGCTTCTGTATCACTTAGTTCCTTTTTCTTTCATTTTATTTTTCTACTGTATCACACAAAGAAAATTACTGAGTCCACCTAGTCCAGAAGTTAATAAGTCCTACTGACTTATCCACTAAATTATATTCCTTTGAGGAAGAACAGATTTCTGTTAAAGCCAAGAAGGGTCTTGAAGAGATCAAGCTTCACTTCCCAGCTTAGCTACAGCTTTCCTGGGTGTCTTTGGACACAACCTCTTTAGGTTGAAATCCTAGCACCACTTAAGGCCATAGCAGAGCTTCTGTTTCTTTTAATAGGGCTAGGACTTCACCCTTTGTTTCTTTGTGCCTCTATTCCTTTCCCCCAGAGTTTGCTTATCCACTTAGAGTATAACATTTTAGGGCAGATGCTGTAGATGCTCCTGCTACGTGCATCTACTGAAGTTAGCACAATAGGATTGAAATTCTGGCTGGAGCTTTTAGGCACTATTTAAGTAATAAAATAATAATATAGCACTTTGAATAAATTATGATAACTCAGTAGTCACTGTTGGCATTTCTGAGCATGCTTGCAGATGTGTTCATATTGACTAAAATTGTCATACATTTGAGTATCAGTTCAAGAGATGTGGCTGTACAAAAAAGGCTACAGCCTGTTCATTTTTAAAAAAAAAAATCATATCATTGTATCTGTTCCCTACTTAAAGTGCATGGGTAAAAATAAGCAAAATAAATCTATACATATCAAATCACATACATTTTGAGAATGTTTGGAAAAGCAAAATGATAATTATCTTTTTTCAAGCAGAGCAAGAGCATGCTGTTGACAGGTATTCTGTACATACTAGTTTTATATTGGAGGATAAAGAGAAAAAAAACACAAGCCCAGCTACTGGACTTTCTAGAAAGAAAGACTGAGAAGCAGGGAATCATTTTTTAAGTACTGGAAACGGGTTAAAAACAAAGGACCCCTACGTGGCTGGATTTCCTTCTCAGTGCATTTGGATACAGAGCAAAGAAGCATCAGAAAGCTAAGTTCTGTGTGAGAATTTCTCCTGAACACTAGATGGTATTGAAAAGGAGATTAGCCTCAGTTCTATAAGAAGATAGTTCTTAGGATCGATTCTGTTTTACCGGACACTTCACTTGCACTCATAACTTAAAACAGATGTTGTAGTGGGATTGTTTTTATGATGGAGAAATATTTTAATAGGAAGCTGCTGCAAACAGGAGTAAGTCTGGACTCTGTAAGAACTCCTGACTGCTTACTGATACACTGAGGAAAAGAGGACCACTTACATACTGAAATATTCTCAACTGACCAGAGGGAAAAAATTAACTGACTATTTTCCTCAAAAAAAAATCCACACATTTCAGGTAGAGCGAGAGAGAGATAGAAAGTGCCTCTTTCTCTGCATTGATCACAAAATGGAGTCAAAATAGCCAGCCTGGCTGGACATCTAAACTGTAGGTGATGAAAGTTAACCTAAGGATCTTTTGGATCAAGTCTTAAGATATTTCATTTCAGAGCCATATCCTACCATCAATTTTTAAACATAGTATTCTATCGATTTTGAAGGGGAGCACCTAAAAAAATCAATGTCATGCTATTGCCCTTGTGCATACACATGCTCTTAACTAACAAAGTGAGGCTCATAAATCTGGAGATTGGTAGAACTGGCTTACAGTGCTAACAAAACTTCTTATCAGGAGCATCCCTAAAAAACTCGTCTATTCTCCACTTGAAAGAGATGTGTTCACTAACCTAAAAGATTTTATCTGTGCTAGTCTTATTATTTTAGGAAATTATTTCCTTTATTAGCTTTTGAAGGAAATAAATAAAGAGGATATTTACAATTTCATTTCAACATTGTCATAAGCCTTTCCATCAAAATGAGCAGGAAATAGTTTTTGATTGAAATATATCTAATATCCTGTAGCATCCATCTCGGTATCATCTACCTGGCGGAAATGCTGCAAACACAGTCCATGTAGTTACCTAGTATGACGACAGCTCAGAAAAGCACTCATATGAGAGCTTAACTTTAAATCCTTTCGGTTTTATGATCTGCTGGATTAGGAATTTTGTGAAATCTAAATTTGATATTATTTTTCCCATATACACAATTTATCAGATATGAGATGATGGGTACAGTATTAAAGTTTGGGGGAGGGGGAAAAAAAAAAAAAAAGCAGAATAGGAGCCAGAAGGCATATTAGCAAAGATATGCACCTTTTCCTGAAAGAAAATTATTCATTTCCTGAAATATGGTCACTATCTACAACTACTTCTTCAGGAATTTCAGTTTTTTTTTTTTTTTTTTTTTTTTTTTTTTGCACTAGGTTTCTGGAAGGAAATTAAAGTAAAATTAGAGGTAGTTTTGAATAGGCTTTGATAGAATAACTCCAGATTTGAAAGGGTGTAAGTGAAATAATTAAATACTATTTGGGTACCTAAGAAAGACAACAGCAGAGTTATAGTATGGGAAACTATTTTGAAGTTATGGTAAGGTCAGTTCAAGAATAAAAAAGGGTGAAAAAGAGTTTCTCAGAAATTGTTTAAGTCTAAGTGAGACAACATAGCAGAGTTGTTATATCATGAAAACAAAATTACTTTTATTTCAAGGCATTCATTTAAAGGAGATATGGAATTTGTCCTGTTAAGCTCAGAAGAGCAAAGCAGCCTACAAGTCACCGAAGAAATGGGGCCTATAAATATATTTCCCAATACAGTAAAGCCTATATATAAAACAATTCATTTGTAATACCGTATGAAATACTTTAGCTTTTTATTGTGTTCAGTGAGAGGTAGAATAATATAAAATTGTTGACCATACAAATTGGTTTCTGCATTAAGATTCTCTACAAAATTTGACCATTGGGATATACCGGAGAAGTTAAAATAGACTTTTCCTCCTTCTTTTTCTAATGACAAAATTTAACAAACTGGACACAAAAGTGACTGGATATGCATTTCTTTTTTGTGTTCACTAGGCCAAACCAATCCAGTACTGTATCTAACCCTAAATAAATTCCTCAGAGAAATAGAATGTATTTCTAAACTTGCTTGGCCAAAATGTAGCCTTTTATTTTCTCTACCAAGCAAATTATTCATACTTACAGACTGAAATAAAAAGTGAAATAAAGGATACCTGGAAGCAAATCATTTTCCTCCAGCCTGTTGCAAGGACCCACATTTCTCTTTGAAAATGTCTGCCTAAACTCCCTGGCTCTTCCATCAGGAAGTTGTTAACCCAGAGGAATAACAACAGTGCTGGGAGCTTAATGGGAAACCCTTTTGTACTGGAGAGAGAGTTTTGATGAGTAGGCAAGGATATAATCCAAGCAATAATATGCACCTCTTTACCAGCCCCATGTCTACTGTGATCACTTTGTCAATACCAGTGCAGCAAAAGTTTCACAAAGGTTTTATCCTAGATTATTTCTTCTCTTACTCAGAAATGCTTCACCAAGGGGCCTGAGGGCATTGTAAGACCAGAGGCTCGTGCTGGAGCATGCAGAACTCCAAGAAAACCCCCCAAAAACAAAAAAACAAAGAAGCTCACTTTCTTTATCTGAGAATGATCAAAGTCATTTCCTTGATGACTTATCAGAGTATTTTTATTTTCTTTGTGGCCCTACTGGTTTATTCACTGATAAATATTGTCTTATTACACTTGAGACTGGGGAAATACTTGAAAATGGTTTATAGCAGGGCATTTCACTTTTCTTTCTAGCCTTTCTGGGTTATTCACAGATAAATGTTGGCTTATAGCTACTTCAGAATGTGGAAGGGAGGGAAGAGAAAGGGAGAAGAGAGAGAAAGAGGCAGAGAGAAGGAAAAATGAAGAGACACTAACAGTTCCCAATAATTTAGACTTCTCATATTTTGAGGACTGGTTTTTTTAGACACTTGTATTAGTGAATAATGCTTTTTAAGACTCATGTTGACCATGAATTTGTATCTTGAGTTCAAAAGTTTGCTTTATAGGCAGGATAAGACAGGAAAAAGAAACCAGCCTAAAAAGACTGTTTAAGGTAGGTTCATCAGTGGATGTAGGCCAGTTTACTCTACAGCTGGGGGGGAAGGACAAATGGCCTGATCAATCTCATACAATCATTTGTATTCTAACCAGTCCGGCATTTCATGTGTTTCTGGTCCCATTCTGACAGTTACATGTTTCTTGGTTGATTATTGAAATCCTCTGCAGTGACAAGGGGGATTTTTGTTAAGGTAATAACTGAGCTACTTGTGGACCTTCAGTCATGCCCTCTGACAACAGAATACAAAGACAGTATGATATTCTGAGATATTATAATTTTTAAAAATGCCTTCATTAAAATCTCCAGGGTTTCCGGCTTAAGATCTTTGTAGCAAGAATGATCAGTGACTTCTGGATGGTCATAGAAAACTTTTTTTTATAATTTCTGCTTAATGCCTACATTTTTATAGAAAGTTTTAATTTCAGTGCTAATTTGGCTCTTCAGGGGTTATGGAGATTGGAGTTAGTGGTGTTAATGTCAGGACCAAATTCTAAGCCAAAAGAATCACTGCTTTGTCCATATACCAACAGGATACAGAGACCCAGAAGGATTTTGGTGCCAATGGCAGTCCAAATAGGCAGCAAGAAACTCCACATAGGCAGCAAAGTCCAGACTGCACCTTCCCCTGCTTCAGTCTCAGTTTTATTTGTTTAGCATGTCTCAAAAATGACATAAAAAAAAAAAAACTGGAAAATAAAATGCCAGACCACAAGATGAAAATTCAATTACTTGAGCTCTCAATCATGCCTACAAGTAAAAGAAAGCAGATCGATAGAGTTTGCGGTAATGTGGCCCATTAAGTGCTTCTCCTCGCTGTATCTCTGTGAAGATTTCTGTTTCCCAGAGATATATGTAAGAATGCACTATATAATGTGGGGAAACGACAAGAAGCAAGAACAAGGTCAATAGGACTGATCTACAGAGCTTTTCTTTGTGTGATCACTTGAATTCCCCCCTTCTCCCTTCCAATGAGACTATGGGAGTAAAAGCTATACACACAAACTCCTGTATTAAGCCTGCACTGTATTTTCATAGCTCCATTGACATTCCTGGCTTTCAAGGACAATAAGGCCATCTAGCCTGAATGTTTACACCATGCAGGCAATAGAACTTCTCCTAGAGATTCCCATGCCAATCTGAACAAATTGTGGAGAAGAAAAATGATCAAGGAGTGAGGTGCTAGTGTCAAACCTGGTGAAGCTATTCTAGTCCTTGCTTCTTCCTAGCTGTCCTAACAAAGGTCATTTAACCTTAATGGCTTGTCTCCATTAAGCAGAAAAGCACAGGTGCCTTTCTTGGGAAAGGTACATGAATAAAGGGCACTCCTGGCTCTGAGGGCAGCTGGACTTCTCTGTAGTACATTACGCAGCAGTGGTGATGTAATTCCAGAAGCACTACACACCCATTAGACAATCCCTACAGCCAGTTTAATATGACTTGAGGAAAAAAGGTGACATCTCAGTTCAGATGGGCTCTGCATGCTTTTGGAATGAAAACTAAGATGTTCGTGCAGTAAACAAATATTATGGGTATTGTTCTGCTTCCTGTAAGCATTAGCTTACCTGTAGCTAGTTAACTTAGCTGAGTATGAAAGCTAAATTTCTGATACTACATTAATGTGTCATAGAAGTCATAAGAGGAGTGATCATATGAGCCACTCAAAAGAGCCCCAAACTACTCCATGCTTTAGGAAGACATGCAATTTTGGTCTAAAATCTTAAAATAATTGAAAACTCACCTTAGCATCCTTATCATCCTTAATATTCTGAAGATTAATAATAATTAGTCTTAATTAATTTGAAGTAATATTAATATTACTCTATCATTTTATGAATATTAAATGATATTAATTACAATTAATTAAAGGTAATTACTACTTAATATACTGGTTAAACCTCCTACTGTATCTTTAGGTTTTATTGTTACTGTTTTTTCATAAATTTCTCTTCAAACCAGAATTTGCTTTAATCAGCTGTGTTGTCCTGGAGGACCATATTTCTTTTTGGATCTATGATTTTCAGAGTTATGAATAAATCTCATGCAGAAGTAAATGCAGAATATTTTGTAATCAGTTTACCATGAAAGGCACCCAACTCCATGACCTTTTCCTTTCTTCCCCAATGGAATTTAGTCCTAGGGCATTTTTAACTGATTGCCTAAATTGCTTCAAAAAAAAACAAAAAAAAATCGCAATCTGTTGTAATTGTTCCTGTTATCAGTATGATAGTTTACCATTAGGAATGCAGTTTCCCCTATCTTTGAGCATATATTAACTAACTTATCTGCTATACACCTATTACTAGAACTGATCCACTAATATTCCATGAATACCTCATTCGACCAACCTTACAGTGTCTTGGAAGACTGAACATGTGTGGCAGCTAATCACATTTCATCTTCTCTTTCCATCTGTAATAAACCTCTTATTTTAGCGTTCTGCAACTCTTTCAACAAACTATGAAGCCTCTCTTCTCTCTTTTTCCATTGTTCTTTTGTTATTTTTAGCCCACAGCACACAATATAAGTAGCTGTGAAAGAAGAATTTCTGTGTTAGAGGCAACAAGTGGGGGGAAAAAAAAGTGCCAGTAAATGCATAATTATAAGTCATACTGAGTGAGGGGAATCATATAACATTCCGTCCTCTTTTCACTCGAAAGGTTATTTACACAATTTCTGATAAAGAACCTCTTCTGTGAACAACCCTATCAAAACTGCTTTTATTCTGAAATGCCCTAAGGCTGTCAAAAAGGACCTTGACTGGCATCTGGAATGAGCCATTATCCTGGCAATGGTTTGGCATATCCCAGGATGGTATGTATTAACATATCCCTGGATAGTAGAAGTTATCATATGCCTTGGTAGCACAACTTGCAGATTTTGGATTCTGTTCATGAGAACAGATTTTTACAACAAGTAACTTGCCAAAGGCTTGATATAAAAAGTACTTATGCCTAATGTCTGTCATTCCATCTATGCCAATTCATTCTTCCTGGGCTGGACTGGATCCACCCTGGCATCTGAGATGGAGTAAACAAAGTCACTAGCTACTGAAGACATTGCTGTGACCTGTGTTATTTTTCCAGGCAGTTGTCATAAGGATAGTGACTTTATGTACCATGTCCTGGTGGGCCAGTGGTCTGAGATTGTCTTACATTTTAATAGCCCTGCTCATCTCAAAAAGACTTCATAATGCCTTATGACTTGAATGTATACTGGAACGATCATGTCATGTCTGTGAAAGAGCAAAGCTGCTGGTAAGTCTTTAGTCCATCGATGGATATAAATGTATCCTGAACTTTAAAGCACATATGGTCATACACATTGCGAGGATGTAAGTAGTTGTTAGACATTTCATCACATCGCAGAGTGATGAATCAGCATTCGGCAGCAACTCTGCCTGGAGCTGTGAGAAATTTTGCCTTTGGGTAGGAGGGATGGAGGGATGTGTTGATAGAGAGAGACACAGACAGATCTGTCTATTTCAGTGGTTTTCCAAAGGCTTTTCATGGCCCATGGGAAACTTAATGTTTTGCCATCCTTCAGAATGGGACAGCTGAGGGTCCATTGTAGCAGACAGATCTTGTTTGTCTGTCTGTCTGTTCAACCCAGTATAAAACGTCTTGTTCTCGGTCTAAATCTGAAGGCTTTAGTCTTCTGCTAGAACTTTTTGGTAATGCAAATACAGAAGGTGCCTGGTGTAAAGAAGAAGATGAAAAAAATATCTGATTAGATTATGATGCTTTTTTGTCCAAGATGCTGAATCACAGGGAATTCAGTAGCGTTGTTTGTGAAATAAGGTGATGCTCTACCAAAGGAGAGCACCACAGTTATCTCCCAAATAAAATATATTCTGTTTTCTTCTGGTCCTTTATTACTGCATCAGGAAAGATAAATCAGGGGTACCTCTTAATTCTACCAATTTAGACTAGCATAATTTACAGAATATGTGCCAAACTCAAATCTAGCTCGGAATCTCAAGCTTCAGAACTTCAGAATGATTATGTATATTTTGAAAGGGAAGTATAATTATAATGGAGTAAAATTATATTGTTTTATCAGTGACTTCAACACAGCCAGGATTTTACCAATACTATGTAATAAAATCACAGATTAAATCATTGTTAACAGATTTTTTTTCTTATGTATGCTTGTTGATCCCTTTGGGATTGGTGTTCATAATCTCTTGACTCTATTTCAATAAGGTTAGGGGTTTAGCTCAGTATTTTTCTAGCTGCAGAAAGAAACCTTTATAAACAGAATCTGATTGCCTGTAAGAAACTACATCTTTCTCATCTACATGGTTTCTTCTCTGCATTCTCCAGAAACAGCAAAATGTAATGGTGTAATTTTAAGATTTATTTTGCTCTCACAGAAAGTGTCTTGTCCTTCTAAAGAATCAAGTATAGATGATGTAGCTTTATATATTTTTTTTCCAAATTCATTGCTCTTGTTATAAGAAAGATCCACCACGTTTATCTTAATATTTTCACAGTTTTATTTAGACTGATTTATTTTGTTTACAAACTTTAAACTTGGAGCTTTTCTATATTCTATCATGCATATGATGTTATCATAGGGCTTGTTTAGGGATCAGTCTTGCGAAATCTGTTCACACTCGCATCTTTATTCACTGAAATGTTTCTATTGAAGTTAATGGGAATCTCTGTGTTACAGTGACTAGATCCTTACAAAATAACATTGAGTAAATTACTGATGTTGAAGTCAAGAGCAAAATTTCTACCAACTTCATTGGAAACATGACTTTGTCCCATGACTCCTATGTTTGTAGCTGACTGAAACTCTCTGGGACCAATTCTTGCTAAGCATACAGTGGAGAAGCACCACTGAGGTCAATGGACCTCCATGGATTTACCTCTTCCAGGGTTTTGAGCAATATGCTCTACAGAAAATGTATAGCAATGCTGAACTCCATAGGAGGGGAAATTTCAAAAAAAAATCACCCGAGGTGAGGGCTGCTGCTGCACAAGAAGTTGGGATCTTAATGATTTGGCTTCCCAGAGCCTTGAAATATCATCTGTTCTGCAGAGTCACAGGTACATAAGTATATGTTACTGATACAGAGAGATGTTGTGGTATTGGCCTCGCTTGGCAGGAGCAGACTCCATACAGAGCCACAAGAACACTAGTGACTCCAAGCCACATTAGAGGTAGAAACTGTGGTGCAAGCAATAGTTATGGTTATTTGACACTCCATTGTATTAGCCTTTCTTCAGTTACTTTTATTTTTCATCATTTAGGCAGAACTCTCCATGCCAGATATCCATCTCAGTGTTACTATTGTTTTTTTCTTTAATTATATGAATCTTTTTTTTTTTTTTTTGGTAAATTCTTGACTTACTTATTTATCTTTACCCTATTCCCATTATTTCTTTATGTATTTTCATAAAATAATGTTTTCCATAAAACAAATGATACCATTTTTAAGAATTGAAATGTTGTTACCATTTCCCCCATTTGATACTAAACATTTCAGTGAAAGTACTATGTGGAAGTGTTATGCAGTTCCCTTCTGAAAGAGACTCCAAGAATAGGATTCATTTCCTGTAGTGCCATCTAAAAGTTTTAAAGGGAGCCTAGGTGTCTAATTTGTATTAAACACCTAACTTATATTTCAGGAATCTACAGCTAAAAGAGGCAATGTGCAATATAATGTCCTTAGTGGAAGTTCTAAACTGTTCCCTGGAATATTATTAAGCTAATGAGGCTTTTGACCCTGCCTCTGAAATGGAAGATACAATGAAGATATATCATGTTGCATATTTACTTACATCACACTCATCTGCTTGAAAACACCTGACTCATCTTGGCAGGAATAATGTAATTCCTCATTAAGCTGTTCTAAAAAAAAAAAAAAAAAAAAAAAAAAAAGAAGGAGAAAAAGAAGAGAGAGGACTCTAATTAGGCACCTTGATAAAAATCCTGACCCATAATAGATTAAATAAGATTTCTGTTCAGCAATAATTCCTGGTACTAAGTGAGTCCACTGGGAGCAGATATATCTGATACTGTAGCTTGATAAATAAATACATTTACCATTTGGAAAAGCTTTGGGAGAAAACCTGTTTCCTTTCCTTTCACTTTATGTTTACAGATTTTAGAACCCATTGCAAATTTTGGCATGTAGAGATAAACTGAAATCTGTGGTTCCACCAATTCTTTGATAAAGTGACTAAGATCTGTTTCTTGCAGAAATGTACTTTTGTATAATTTTGTATAACAGAAAATGCCCTTTAACAGTTACATGGAATTGCCTACATGTGAGGATTTTGGTGCCAGAGCTCACATCTTGGTCATGTAAACTAAAAGAATAATTCCTTTAACTGTAGCAACTTTAAGCGTTTACTGTGGGTCACAAGATAGCTCCATGCTTCCTAGAATGCCTTCCTAAAGAGTCTTTGAAGGACTGGTGCTTTGCAACAAATTATTTCCAGGGATATTCTTCTGCAAGTCTTTACTTAAGGTCCCCTGGAAACTGGTAAAATGAAAACACAGCTGTACTTTACCAGCTGGTGCTTTCAAAGGCTGGACGAAAGGTGCTCGCCTACCAAGATCTACAATAACTAGTAATTTGCCGAGTATTATTTATGACCCTAATTTGGTCATCTCTGCTTGCTCAGAGAAAGCTTATCTCCTGAACCTCTGAAATTCACTTCACTGGTGACATTTGCTAGCTTCCATCTTGTACACCTAAGGGGAATTTAGATGGTGAGGTGTCCTTTCTCGTAAAACAGCGTTTCCTCTGTTCTTCAGCCCAGTTCTGATGTGATGATGGTCAGGCTGGCAGGTTGAAAAACTCATGAGGTTATATCCCTGTTCTGAATTCTTTCTGTGAAAGAAAGAAACTGCCTGTCTGTTTGCCTCTCTGCCACTCACTGATGCTCTACTGCTGTGCATATTATTTGCACAGCATGAAGTCTTACAGAAAGTAATAACAACAACAGCAAAAATATTTATGTTCCAGCTAAAGCAAGAATTCACAAACTTTCACCAGAAGTAGAGTCAAAATTTGAAATAAAGATGTTGTTGACATGTATGTATACATTTTTCCCCATTTGCAATTACCCTATAATATTCTTCTCTTCATTTCTGTCAGCCTGCATCATAACAGCACACTGAAGTTGAATCTCAATCAAAAAATATACAACATGAGTACAGCTATTGACAAAGGTAGCTACAAGGGGTTATTTTACATCAGAACACTGTGGAGTAGATCCAGCTACACATTTCCTCTTCAAAATTGGAAATTAACTCATTGATAAATAAAAGAAGCTGTTGATGTGTGGTGTCGTGGGGCCTTGGTAGTGAACTGTGAGGTCCTTTATATTCTACCCCAGTGCTTTCAATTAAAAATAAAAAGCTTGCTCAAACTGGGTAGATGATATTTCAGCCAGGTTGCTCCACTTGAAGTTCGTTTCTGAGCAGAGTCTCAGTTGCCTTAAAGCCTCAGGGCACCTTTCTTTGAGGATCATTGGATGATTTACACAAAACAGTTCATTGCTATAAATCAAAAAAGCACACAGTAAGTTGATTTACTCTGGGCTGTTGTTTATGGGAATCAGACAGTTTTCTCAGGTCAGAAAGAGTCTCTGAAGAGCAAATCCTTGAAAACTCTGTTTTATATATGTGCATACAGAGTAGAGGAGTTTGGCAAGTTTAGACTTTTGAAACAGTTTATAGGGAAAATGACCCTTTTCTTTTTCTTTTAACATTCAAAGAATAATTGAGAGATTAAATGTATTATGTGAGTTTTATGCAAGCTTTTAAAATAATATGCAGAACACTGATCTTCCTATAATTTGGGGAAAGTTTTATTTACTCAGTATAAATATTCCCCTGAAGCATAGAAAAGCAGAAAGCAAGAGCAATTTGCCAACTTATAAGACCTGAAAATGAAATCAACCATTAACAACAGAGAATTTAACCATGAAGAAATGTGATGAGGTGGTAGATCTTTAGGACAGGACTCATCTCACTTAATTTTATCTGTCTAAAAGTTAGGCATCTAGTTTAGCTGCTGTTCCAGACTCTCTCTGTGACTAATGTAGAAAACCGGGTGCAGGAAGAGGGTGATTGATCCCTCCTTTTCCCCCAATGTTAGACATTTATTTTTTGGTTGATGGAAAGTGGTTTCCTGGAAGTGGTTTCCTTTCTCCACTGACTACAGAGGTTGTCTAGATGCTTAGCCTAAACTGTACGCCTAACATTTAGACAAAATGTAGAGAAATGAACACCATACTTTATATTTGATTTTATTCATTACAGAGATTTTTTTATTCTTAATTTAAAATCATATCTAACTTATTAGTTCAGATACCACACTAGCTGAAGCTCTGGCTGTGGCTTTCTTTGAGTTTCCCCAAGACTCTTGTATGTGCTATTAAATCAGAACTATTAAATCAGCACCATTAAAACTAGACCCTTCGTGTGTCAAAAAAATTCCTCAGTATTACTTAATAAGGTGAGCTTTGGTTTTTTGACAGTTCCCCAGTTCCTTCTTTGCTTGGAATTTAATCACGAACATGCACAGCACTACCTGGCATCAAAAGGAATTTGATATTCTGCTACTTCTTCTACTTCTGATTTTTTATACCAAGTGTAGGACTGTCTGCAACAAGATATAAGATACTAAGGGTGAAATGCAGACAAAAGTTTTAGTACTGAAGAACAGTCCCTTAGTGTTAAATATGATCGTGTGGATGCAGCAAAAGCTGGAACACTTGCTGCATGCCCTAATTTCTTACATCCTTTATACAAATGCCTGCTGCTGATCAGTCAAGACACAAAAGCTAGGCTAGATAGTCCAGAATGTATTTAAAACACAAAAAGGATATAACAATTGGCAAACATAGTGCCATATTTTTGTCTTTTAAATATCAAAAGTAATAACAACAACAACTCAGGTTTTGGGGGAAGGAAATAAAATATAATTTATGGGAAAGGCCAGCATCTAAATGTCTGAGGAACATTTTGTCCACCTGACTTTTACAACATCAATTTTGGAACTTGTTGTTTTTGATAATTTTAGTCCTTTTTTCATCTTCTTCTTATACTCTTGGATTGAGTTTAGACTGATGAAGGGACTGGATGGATGAAACCCTGATGTTCTGTGATATAACTAACTTTCTAAAACACTTTTGGACCTACTTTCAAAAAAGGAGTAAGAGGTTAAAAAATCTTCTTACATTTCTCCCAAAGTTGTTTAGAACTTGAATTCCTCAGATAAGTGGTTCATTCTTAGTAAGATATTTTAAGACCAAACAAAACACAAATTCAGGGGGAGGACATGTTTCCTACTGTGCAACCAAGGAAGCATTTATGGTATCAAAATGTAGAAACAATGATGTCAAGAAGAAGGGTGTAAGGGTAATGCGGGGGCACCCCCTGGACTCCTGGCAGGGACAGATACACAAACATAAGGCACGCTAGGGTTGATACTGAGTGTTTATTACCTCTGCGTCTGAATGGGGATTCCCCAGCGATTTCCTAATCAAGGCAATAATGGAACGAGAGAGTACCTGGCACCACTGAGCATCAGTCCACGGCGAAGAACGCCAGCAGAGGGTACTATATGAGGTTTATATATACTCTATACATATGCAGTACGCATACTGAGCTCATTGCTACTTCCAATTCAAAGCCCAGGTGTAGCGCCACACTGGCATGGGCTCAGCCACATGACTATGGGTCAACATGCCCTGTTGATGCTCCTTTTCCCATGGAATGGTCTGGCTAGCTCCCATCACCTGTCTCCTCGACAATCTTTCACATTTTCCCGTACAAAGGGAAAAGATACAAATACCTTAGCTCTCAATTGATTAATAACTTCATACCTGTCCTGCTGTATTTTTCCCTTTGTAGCATAAAATGATTATAGCATAGCACCTTGACATCAGATGTTGGACATCGCCAGGGAAATATCCTTGCTTAGCATCAGAATGCCACGCCAAAACACTCTGGGATTTAGGGGAGCTAATCTCATTTACTTCACTTAGGCATCAGTTTTCAGCATCTCATTTTTATTGTGTTTTTATTAAATTTATTTAAATATATTTACTTTCTGCTATGGATCAACCTTTCTTGTGGACTTACAATGTCTGGTCTGAAAAGCTTCTCATGTGCTTGGTTTATGGTTTTGCTTTTGTTCTCATGGTTAAATTGATTGACATCCACTCTTTCGCAGGGGATGGCGCTCATCTGCTGCTGTTACTGGCACCAGCAGTCCTTCTTGTGCCTCTTTTTTGGGAGCCGGGGCTTCAGAGTAGACGACAAAACCACATGGCCACCTCTAATACTCAGGTGTTGCAGCCCAAGCATGGGAGTCACACTTGAACAGGCTACAAGCCACGTGTAACTTAATAGAATTAGGCTGACCCCCAACCAAGGAAGTAAAGCAGCAGCAAGGCAGGTTTGACTGCCATTGTCAACCAAGTGAGTTCATTTCCTGATTCCGCCCAGTTTCCACAACAGCACGTACCGCAGTGCTGACCTCAGAAAAAAGGAGCTCTTCATGCTTTTTTCAGTAACACCCAGAGCCAGTATAGGATTTTTTAAGCATCTAGCTGACAGGGTGGGACACAAGAGCCAGTGCTCCCCAGCAGAAACTTCTACAACTCCCCACAGACCTACTTAGACAATATGAGTGAGATTTCCACACGCAATCTACACTGACTTTCTCCTGGTCCCTTTTGTGTCAGTAGCCTTCCATGCTGCATGGTAAAAGTTTTGCCTGATAGTATTGCATAGGAATTATTGCAGAAATCAGCTGAGTAAATGCACATTTTTTTCTGAGTTATCAGGTGCTTCGTCTAGCTCAGGTTTCTTGATCAAACTTTTTATCTGTCTATGCTTGTCTCTACAGTCATCTAAACTATTTCCCAGGAGAGCTAGGGAAGAGGGAAGGATCCTTGTGCAGATGACACTTTTGTTTTTTTCCCCAGACAACTACTTAGAGCAATTTCTTTTATGCAGTTATAGAGATTTGTGCAGCAGGGCTATTACTTGCTTCACATAGAATTGGAGAAGGGCTTGAAGGAATGGGAGCTGTGCAGAATTTGTTTGCTTTTATGTATGCAAATATATGTCCTTGGCTGTTTTCCCTATATGTTGTTCTTGCACAAAAGAATATGATAGAGTCCTGGGCTTCCTCATTCTTCCCACATTTTGCTGCATCCTGAAGAGTCTGAAATTCAAGAAGTAATCCTGAGAGGTACAGAGCATCTCTTACCAGTATAGCAAGCCCTCAGCTCCCAGTGAGTTCTACACCTCAGGATGGGGCAAGCAACTTACAGGACTGATGTCTGGAGAGCTCAGATGAACCAGAACAACCAGGACTTCAAAGAGTTCGATCCAGGAGAGAGTTAAGCTCTTAACCCCACAGGCAAACCTTTTCTCTGACCCTCTGGAGCCCCCCAAACAAACATAGGTGGACCTTTCAATTCCCTCAAATCAGATCTGCTTTTGCTTTTGCAATATTTGTGAAGACGAATAGGGTTCTCTTGCAATGCCGCAGCAGTGGTGAGGCATCACATTTGTCAAGCAGCAGATCCTGAGCTCCCAGCCTTCTGGATAGACAACAACTGTAGTTGTTGTTTAATGTATCTGTTACGGTAGTGCCTAAGTGGCTTGGCCAGCCTGGGACCTTGCCAAGGTCAGCACTGTATCTACTAAAGCACAAATAATAGTCCAGCACTACTAAAGCACAAATAATAGTCCAACACAAATACAATCTGTAACACTAAGGCAAATCAAGGCTAGAAATAAATTATAACTTATGAGGTAGCAATAAACTGCAGTATCTGACTGAATGAGTCTTATCATGAAACCTTAGCCCTGTTAAATACATTAGAGGAGAAAAAAAGCGCACCCATGAAAGCTAGATAAAATCTTTCTACTTAATGAGTCTAGCATACAAACATACTATAGAAGGTCAACTGATATCACCAGCATCAATGATGGAATCACCTACAGAAGTTGCAAATCTCTAGTCATCATACAGATGCATTACAAACACTGTGTTGTGACTCTACAGTGCTTAGCACAATAGGGTGCTAGTGCACATAGGATGATTGAAAACAATGTTATTAGCAATTAGTTATCCTGTAGTGGCTGAAATAATTTCCTTATCTTTTGTAAGATCATTATCACGTTATTTTTGCCAGGGTGGAAGCAGGAGATAGCACAGGCATTGTTTTAGGACATGCAATTTTAAATTATGGATGAAATCTCCTGCTTGTTTCAGCTGACATTCAGCCAAAATCCATGAGCTCACATTCTTCCATAATAACTATATTTACCACTACAAGAATGGAATTCAAATCATTCAGTGCATAGCCCTACTAATAAACCTATATGACTAGGGGCTGCTTCTTCAACATTATTTCCACCTAATTTATAATCAAGATGTTCAATTAATAATTTCAGCATTTTACGCAGTGTTAAGTCAGCTGAAAAGCGTGTGATTTTTTTCCACTTTTCATTTTTCACAATGCTGAGGAATGCATAATAACCCAGCAGAACAAGGATGCCAGGAAAGCAACAATTATTAACAGACTAATGGGAAAAAGAAAAGGTTCAAAAAGAAAGGCTGGAAAGTTGATTGAGTTTCCCAGAAAATGTAAATGCACTAAACGATTCCAGAATAAAAGACAGCAAAGTCTACAATGCATTTCTATGGGTATTAGAGCCTTCTTATGAATGACACTTGGATGAGAATTTTCTGGACTAACCCGTGCTGTAACACAAGTGCATATGTGTCTGTCTCCTGGTATGACTCCTTGGTGACTTACATGAACAGCCTATAAAGTCATTCAGGGTATGATGCAAGAGAAACATTGAAATCTGTGGGTTGTATTGTATACATTTTCCATTTACATAGCCATACTGACTTCTTCAGACGTTTAGATGGGACAAATCTATGAAAAGTACCTGCAACTTCACTCAGAATACACAAATACAGCTCCCTATAATCCCATAATCCCTGGCACTCGCTGTTATCTTAGTCAGAAAGGCCAAAGATTGAACCAAACCAGCTACTCATCACTGGTGTATATTTTTCCTAAACAAAAAGGGCACACATTATCATGAGGAATGTCCTGAGATAGTTAATATTACTGTTGCATGTGCCATGCAATTAACATTAGAAGACTTCTTTGAAGTCTTTCATCATAGGTAAATAAATTTAATAAAAAATACAAAGGAATCTACAGGGAAACATTTAAGTCACATGTTTACAGCTTTATCAAATTTCTTAAGTTCTTGAACTCAGTGGTCTCAGCACGACATTTCAGTTTAGTTCAGCTTGCAGTGGCTAGGAGGGGAAAAAAGATGCTGTCTGTGCAGAATTTGAAAAACAGATTCAATATAGTCTTCTGCATGGCTTAGGTTACTTCATCACTGGAAGTTTCATTTAGAAAACACTTCATTTGTGTTTAAGAATTCTTTATTGATGCTTTACTATTTCCCCTAACTGAGCAGGATCTCACAGTTTAATATCGCCAAAAGGTTATTATGGTGCTGTTGTTTTTTTAATATTCTTTTCCTTCCTTGATTATAATGTGTATCGCTAAACTGCATCTGTAACAACTGAATTTTATGCCATTGCAAAGAGCTCTCAGAAATGCCAAAAATTTAAATGTAATTTCACTCTTTTGTTTTCTGTAGTGTGTCAGGTTATTTACTGTGCATTATTATAGTACTGATGAATTTAGGAACATCAGTCCAAGAATCCTCCAGATTTTTTTTTTTTTTTTAATTTTGTAACTTACTCTTTCTGTGACTGGAGGAAGTTAATTAAACAGTCATTGCAGGCTTCTAAAAATGTGTAATATTTTTATATCTCTGAAAGGATCCTAGTGGCTGAATACTGAGGACACTGCAGGAACTCCCACAGGCACAATATTTTGTTGCTTTGCATGGTATATTTTGACATTTTAATCTGTTTTGCATTCACATGTTTATAAAATTCTAATAGACTTTTTATAAAATCCTTTTCTAGCTTGAAAATATGCTTTCCTTCGTATATTCTGCCAGATGGGGTCAAGGTTTACTAATGGGCCACTGAGAATGTTTGTTCTGATAATGATATAACAGCCAGGCTTGTCTTTTTCTGTGCATTTCCAAGCTCCTTCACACACTCCGTTTTGTGAGGCAGAACTTCGTATCACCAAAGGTACGTGCTGTTCTCTGTCTCAGGGACCTCATTTCTATTCTCTATGGTTTATAGTATTTCCTTCATCTAAGCTGAATGTCATCTGGACAGGAAAAGTATTGCTCATTGCTTCCGTGTGGAAAACACAACCTGAAAACCCGAGATATCTTCTGCCTAGGTCTGTGATAGGATCATGTCAGAGGGAAGTCCTCAACCATGGATCTGTTCCAAGGGTCATTCACAGCCCTGCACATCTCTATACCGTTACATGTGAGATTTGCATGCGTGTCTACAGTGCCTACAGTGCCTTCTGGGCACAGCGGGTCCCAGGGTGCGAGAGGTGTGTCGGTGTCATCCTGAAATATACCTGATACAGGTACTGCGTGACTGTGATGGACGGGGAGAAAGGGCAAATCTTATGCTGAGCTCATGAGGCTTGATAGACTGAGATCAGAAAACAGCAGGAAGAACTTCCAGATTTACTTTGCATGTCCTGACTCATAAGAAGGAGGACAGAGCTGTTAACAAGGGGATTTATCTGAGATCTGCCCAATTTTGCTGACTACTGGCTGGTTTATCTCAGTTACCACATTGCTCAGAGGTTTTAAAGGTGGAAGCAGATATTTATTACCAAATATATAAAGAACACATGCTTCACATTGCTGCATGAAGAAGTATATTTCAGATGAGATGATTGTTACAGTTCTTAAGTTTTCTTATTGGTTTCTTTGCCCCATCCTCCTCCAGTTTACAGGCCCATGCCAAGCACTTGTATTTATTATAATCAAAATAACATTGCTTCTGTAGGCCTACAGGACCAGAGCCGGTCTTTTTTTTTTCCCCCCCTTTTGCAGCCATCACAGGTGATGTACTCTAGCTGATAGCTTCCGGCCACTCTATGACCTACCTCAACCACAATGAGGATGAATTAGCAGTTTCATTAAGAAGCAAAGACTTCCAATGAGATTTTTACCCCTAAAAAGAGGATTTAAGACTTCTGACTATTGTTCTGGTTTTAAGATCATCTGTGATCACAGTTTTTAAGATCAATAAATCTTACAACATTTCTAGAGGTTCACCCATCGTTATTTATGCCTGGCTTTGGCAAGTGGATTGCTTTCAAAATTTAGTGACAGAACATTTTCTGGAAAATGTTTTTCAGCATCTATTTATGCTTATAGATTCTCTGTTTTTCCTTTTTTCACACAGATGTATTCATGTACTTATAGAGTGTTTTTTCGCTATTATTTACAATGTCACCTAAAGAGTAATGAAAACCAGTGGCCCACTGTAGTGGACATATGTGGCTTGTCACCTTGTTGGGCGATGTATTTAGGGCAGGGTAGGAAGAAGTTGCCAGCATAATGGTGGTATTGAAATCCTACTGCTGACAATGTTTTCAAACATTTGGGGAGATTAATAAAGTGTGGTGTGGAAAAATGCGATAAACAGAAGGAAAAAGAAGAGAGGAGTTTAAAAGAGTAGATATATAAAAGCAGAGACAACAAATATGCATGGTAGTGATTCCTTTGGTATCTCCTTAAATCCTAGAGCTTTGCACTTACTTATTCTACATTTGGAACCAGGTTTTCAACAGGCAGGGTTGCCCTAGATAAGGGACAGGCTCTCAGCAGTGCTCAGATGAGTCTTTTCACAGGCCCTGTCCTGAGGACTTCATCTCGTACCCAAGAATGCTAAACTTCCAACCCTTTTAGTGAGGAATAAGTAACAGGTCAGCCAGTGGAATATGTTCCCATGTACAAGGGAAGAAAATCTGTTGAAGCTCACAGCTTTACAGACTCTTTTTTCCAAAATTTTGTGGTTCCAAGGTTAACCCCTACCTTGTTGTTCGAGGTGCTGGCTATCATACACACTCAGGCTCTTGTTTCTTTAATAACAATGCATAGGCCTGTGCATTTATTAAGCTTTCATCACACATCCTGCTCATTCCAACCCATCTAGCAAGGGGCTGAGTTGTTACAAAACTAGCCAAATACAGCTTTATCCCTCCCACAGGAAGGGTGCGTCATCTTGCCCAGGGGCTTGATGTTTCTCCTCAGTGAAATTCACTCAACCCTTTGCAGTAAAAGGAGAATTTTAATGGGCACAGTCCGTAGATAGATTTGACAAGATGGTATCCCCAGTTGCTTGCTTCCTGTCAATTGATTTAGAAGCTTGGTGGAGCTTCTCATCCTTCAAGCTTCCTAAAGCTTCCCTTGATTTCTTATTTAATAAGATGCATTGAAAGTGTCCTACCACCCCAGAACATTATACTGAGACTGCTAAGATCTATGGGAGGAAAATGCAGAGGGTTAATTTTCAGCTGCTGTCGTGAGTGGCATTAAACATCAAAAGTGCTTTAAATTAACTTCTCCCTCAGAAGAAATATTTAACAATTGCTGATGTGATGTGTGCCTTGACATTTTGAAGGATTATTCAAAATCTTTTTGTGTTTAGGATAATGACTTTCAAAGCACTTACCATCCCGTGCCAGTCAAATGCAGCACTTTTGATTCATCACCACGGAGGTATTAATAATTAAATGTGTTAAGATAATGGTAAGGCTGTGTGGCAAGCTATGAAAAACTCGAACTGAGGTCTCACTACATCCCAAATTCACCTTGGTAGTCTCTATTATTATACCACTGCAAGTAAGAGCACATACATATATTTTTTTCTTCTCTTTTGTCTACATTTCTCACAGTGCACCTGCTTCATAGGATGTTATGAGCCTAGGGATGGCCCTTAGATCTGAACTCTTCAAGTTCACAGGTTTATTTCATCTAAGCATCCAGGAGACGAGGTGTGTGATCGCCCAGATGTAGAAATGAAGGGGAAACTGGTTGTACATGCCCATCTTCTACTTTATTCACTCCTCACGTAGAGGCAGCTCTGTCAACCATATCCTAGTGAGAGCAGTATTTACTACCACAAATATTTTCATTGACATAAATTGAAAACTGCCTTGTTATTTTTTTTTGTTCCAGTAAGATTCTGCTTGTCAGGCTCAGGGCCCTGTGCATGGCCCATGCACAGGACCTCCGTATCATAATGGCTGGAACCTGCTTCTCCAACAAAGAGAGAAGGACAAAAAGGAGGAGAAAAGTGGGCCCCCTAACAGAGCTGAAGGTTTAAGTTGTGAATTAAGGAAGAGTGAACTGAGACATCTTCAATCAGTGTTTGAACAGTGGAGAGGGAGCTTGGCCTCCACCAGACCAGGGGGATAGATGGCATCCCTCTTGCAACCATGCCGCACAATGCAGGAGGTGTACTGCAGCAGCCAGAACGGGCTTAGGGCTTTAGCATGCTTAAACAAAGTCTCTTTTCAATGCTGACATGTTGGGTAAGCTTTTGAACAGGAAGCACTCCCTTAATCCAAAAAAAAAAAACAAAAAAACCCCTCAGAAACACTGCCTTTCTGGTGGAGCTGCAAACACCCGTCATCCAGAACCGGTAGGAAGAAAGGGATCTGCCTACTCAGGATAGGCAACAGGAAGGAAGATTGTTAACACCTGACTCCCTTTCAAGTTTTATTTTCTGGACGGAGGGTGGAAGCGAGCTAATGATGTCAAGTGAATCGTTTTGAATTCCCAGGAAAGCCAAATACGGCTCAGAGAATTTCATTTACGGGAAGGGTTAACCTCAAGTGAGGTGAAGCTTGAAAGCTACCAACAGTATTGCTGACAGAGACAAAACTCAAATGCACCAGAAGTCTCTGAGATTCATCTTCCCCAAATGGAAAGATTGATCTTGGTACATATACAAACAAAGGAGAAAGAAAGGGAGATTAATCTGATATTTTAAGCCAGTGCTTTAAAAGTCCAAACAGATTTACAAAGAGTATATATAAAGTAGTTCCTATTTGATACTTAGCAACTGCTGTGCAACTGAGCATACCTCAAACTGTGCTTTTGTGTGTAAAAGCCAAATTACAAATTAACACTAGCTTCCTTTTGTTAAACTCAAGGGTATTTAGTCCTGGCCTGGATGTTCAGTCTTTCACTTACATGAACACCTTAGCAAGCAGCAGCAAGTAAATTAAAAAAAGAAAGGGCCTTCAAAGAGTACCTAACAAAGCAAACAGAAAAAAATTTGATTTTGCAAGTTCTCTATCTTAGGAATTACATTATTGATCCATAGTGCACAGATTTTTGAGATACTCTTGTATCTTGGAGCTCTCTTTTGTTTGTGGGCTGCCATGGCAGGTATCCGGATAAAAGGGTGGCAGCCAGGCTAGCTGAATTCATGCAATGGGCTTTGTGAAATACTCTTCTGTGTTTTCCCAGACCTGCAAAGGTTTTCTTTCAACCCACCCGCATTCAGCTCTGGAGACAATAGGCTGAGCAAGATAAGCCAGTGAGAAGTGCTCATTCATGAAGATTCTTCAATTTGCTTTATAGTGTGTCAACCTACGTGAATGCAAGCACTTTCTCAAATTTGTAATAAGTTCTTATACTCAGATCCGTAACTGAATGTCTCCAAGTTGACATAATGTGAAGACATATTCTTTTTCCTTCGTTCAAATCAAGACATTTATATTGAACACGTGCGCCTTGCACCTCCAGGATTCCAATTTTGAATTCATGGCTAGTCAATAAGGACGGTAATGCTGAAGTCATTTTGTCACAGGACTTCATAAAATGTCATGAAATGCCTTAGTTCTATTATCTTAACTACTTCCAAGGTTGCTATTAACAACAACATCCTTTGACATGCAAGAAAAGACTCTAAGGGCTGCGTGTATTGGGTCTTGCCATACCAAGACAAAACTAGTCCCTGATAGCAGGAGAGCAGATATGCCTCCATTCCTCCAGGCTGACACCTTACAATTTTCAGTAAAGATACGAAGACATGCTTTACTGTGTGCATTTTCCTTCTCCTCCTCCTCTGCCCATATCTTTTATTTTTCCCCCTTCATTTGACTTATTAGAACCTCCCAAACATCTGTGTTAATTTGGAATGAAAAGAGCAGCTGTTGGACCTGAAACCATATGTTCAGTTCCAACTACACTAAGTTGCTAGGAAAGCTCAGCTAGCTGTTCCCAGGACTCATTAATCCCTCAAGCAGGTCTCTAAAGCAGAAAAAGATGAATATAAAAATAACAATAAAAGAGTTGTATCCTCCTTGTTTCATCTCCTCCTAGTTTTTATTATTCTGTGTCTTCTATTTATCCAAAGGATCTTCTGCATTTATTTCCTCTTACTTTCACCGTTCATTTTACAGCCATATCCTCAGGATAGGTCATTTTAGGGGAAGGAAAATAGAAGATAGATGTTATCCCCTAAACCACTATTAGGAAAGAATATTTACTAATAGGAAATCCCAATTTTCATTTAATTAATCTAAAATTCCTTGGTCTTCATTCTTAGATAGCATAAATGACCATTTGCTTACTTAATGAAATCTTTCCTTAGGACCATCTAACCTGACTTCATGGAAACATCACAGTGGCTGGCTGTATAAATGGCTTTATTTTCCCCTGCTGTGTGAATTAATTCTTTATAACTCCAAAATATGGTGAGTAGAGCTTGTTGAAATACAATGGGGAAATAAACATATTTAAGGAGAGATTATGTAAACTTTAAGAGTATATATATATGTATGTATGCATTTATAGTATTTTGCTGAGGCCTGCTTTAAACATAAAACGTTATTTAGCTTTGTTAAGGCCTTTGTTGGTGGTAGGTTTGTTTTTTTTCTTTTTTTTTTCTTCCTTTACTTGGCCTTTCTATCTGGAAATAGGAACAACTCTTTTTCCTTTGCTTTTGCTGCTCTATAGAAAGTCATTACAGTATATGATCATGCTTCCCTAGAGGTTTTTTGATTGAGGTACATATGGGCTGAATTTTCAATGGCTGAGTTTTAGGTGCACATTTAAGTACAGTGAAGTACAATTAGTAAGAAAAGTAATTGCGTCAAATTTACCAATCATTTGAGGAAAAGATTTTACATTTACAGTTAAACATTTGACCTGCCTTTTGCCTTTTTGCCTATTACTCCCTAATTTTAACTATTTTGATAAGGTTTACATTGTGCTTGGACTTTCTTTTGTAGTCAGTTGGACAGAAATCAAAATTAAATGAAAGAAGCAGGAGAGGGGGAAAAGTAGATCTAAGTTTTACTTATTCTACATGTCAAATTCAATTTATTCAATTTATTCTTCTTCCTAATTTTCTTTCAAAACCTTCTTTAGTTCCTCGGGTGTTTGGGGCTAGTTACTCTGCTGATTTCGATAGAGCTATGGCAGTTTATTGGCTTGTATGGACCCAAGAACAACAATAATTAAATAATTTAAATTTTTTAAAGGATGCGTGCTTAAAAAAAAACGTAAGTCCTGAAAACCTGGCAAGCGGTATGTGGGTTCCTGGCTCCCAATGATTTTATTAAGGTCTACCCATGAAAGATTAGAGGATAAAGATCAGATTTATGAACAAAATCCACACCTCATTTTCACTTAAGGCACAGTTTTGGAACATGATGTTACCAGATAATTCTTAAAACCTTACTTTTGCGTGCGTGCATTTAGAGTATTACTCATTTCCCATAATTTCATCTATCTAAAAATGAAGAATCTAAACCATGAAAAGATTATGATATAAAATATATAAATCGTCCTCTCCAGATCCCCAATGAAGACATAAAGAGTCTCCACAAATAGATTAAAGTAGATAGTAACTTCTAGACCACTAAAATTAGTTGAAATAAATCCCTGTGTAAGGATCTTGAAGCACTTAACTTTTCACCAAAAATTACTTTTGGATACCTAGATACTTGTTCTGCACTGGTCAAACTCGTGATGTGAAGACAAGCTTACGCTGCTCAGCTGCGACTGAGATATTTTTATTGGTATTAAGGTGGAATCATCCTTTACACCTTTATATATTGACAGTCTGTCCTGAATGAGCATAAAAGGTGGTCTTTGAAGAAAACAGTCCAGAATGATTTAAAGAGGCAATACTCCAAGAACAAATGCATAAAAGATCTACATGGCTAAATCCATCACAATGAGGCATAAGGAAAATGTTTGTGTTGCATCTGTGAATCAGGCTGTCACATCTGCGTACTTCCTCGCTCAAAAAGAAGACAGTGTGCTCAGTGTGCCCTCCCAAAAGTTTCAAAAACCTGGTATACTTCCACATTTCAAGCTAAGTTTTACAGTTTTCACTTTCCTCTAAAGAAAAGAGCAAATCAGTCTGTTAGCACTGGGGTAATTTCAATCTAGTTTTGAGGCCATATAAAACTCCCCAGGTCCAGCTTCATAGCTGAGGGTTTTTTTTTTTTTTTTTTTTTTTTCTTCTTTTTCTGTCAGTTTAAGGCTCCCAGTCTCATTCAGTATGAGTTGTGGTCACTTTTGAAAGAGGAAAAATTCCTTTAACATGTTTTGAACTTATGTTTCCTGCAACCCTTCAACTGAAAACCTGTGCAATGGGAAGGCAGCAGTGGATATCCTGAGAGACTGTCTTTTGCATTGACATTATTGTCTCATATTCATTGTCTGTAGATGGGTGTTGGGTTCTCCTTCTCTTACACTTTACTGCAACTCTTCCAGGAGAGACAGCCTTTTAGTTTGTTTTTTCAGTACACATTACAAAAAGAATCTGGTTAACAATTGAGATTCCTCAGTGATAGAAGAAGAATTCATATAGCTATATAATTTTATTATTAACAAATGGAGAGAGAGCTTTAGGATGAACCATACAGTGACAGACCATAATTTGTGTTTGGAGAAGCAAAGGTCTCTAAAAAAAATAGATGGAGATTAAGCAACTAAAATAGGCTGTCTGTTCCTCTTCCAAAAATGTGTTATGTTTTCAGAATTAAAGGGTCTGTTTGGGATTAACTCACAAGCCTAAAGCAAAAATGTGTGGAGGTAAATTTAACACAGAGGTGATATGTTCAGTCTCTGGGGAAAGAGATAGAAATGATGGTTGTCATTTTCACCTTATCTCCTTTGACGGAGAAAAGGTTCGGCAATTATGGCCCAATGGAGGGAAAAAAAAAAAAAAGAAATGATAATTTAAAAACCAGACAAAAAGAAGAGGAAAGAAAGCACCTCAGTGAATTTTCTTCTAATGATATAAATTTCAATTAACTGAATTGATAAATTAAGCTATAAAGCAATGCAAACATGCAGAAGAAAAATTCAAATAATTTTTTTCTTCATGCTTCCAATTCTTTATAGTACATTACATCAGTTAATGGCAATTTGTATAATTTGTGTAATGACATAAATTGCCATAAACTCTCACAGTGAAGTGTTGTAAAAATGATAAATCAGAGATAAAGTATGGAGGACCAGATTCGTAGCTGCGGTGAATTCCATTAAAGTTATTGCAGGTACTCCATTTTACACCTGCTCACCTCCTCCCTACCATGTGCAGATGGGGAAGGAACAAAGGCAGAAGATGTTACTTGTAACTAGTGTCATAAAGCCACCAAGGAGTCAAAAGTCGGTGTGAGTGAGTCACTGAAGATCCAAATTGCCCCTTTTCTTGGTGTCATTCTGAACACTGACTCCAAGAGTAGCACCATTCTTTCAAATTAGCATTATTTCCCAGCATTTCAGTCTGTCTCTGAGAGCTGAAGAGCCAATCGGCTGCACCTTCAAAGGCTGGGTCTCCACTGATGGACAAAGCAGGACCTGGAGCCTGACTTAAAGCCAATATCACAGCTAGCTCTTAACAAGCCCCATGACTGCTTAGGTGCACTCTACCCAATTTATTCTTTGTTCAAGGCGAATCTGGGCATCCGAACCCTACCATAGTCCCTCATTGTACCTGACACTGAGGTGCTACCAATACTGAAATAATGCTACAAGGTGAGAAACAGTCAACTGTACACAGTCATTCCCATCATATCCGTAGTACAGAAAGTATTATATTTGAACCCATAAAAAGAAAGAACATGAACTCAGGACTCTTCCCCTTCTGTAAAGGTAATCTACAGTCCACTTATAGGGAGCAAGAGCCTAGAGAGTTAAAACTCTAGATACTTAAGGCACAATCTGTGTCTGTACTTAAATATATACTTTAGCCATTCAAACTATTCTGAAGTTGACTATGATCATTTTCAGTCAGTTATGAGATATCTGGGTTTTTTTATGATTACCTCTTTCTTGTTGCGGAGAAGGTGGGATGATCTTGCAGAGAGATTAAAATAATTTAGTGTAGGCTGTAAACCCCCACAGAAATAGGATTGAACTAAACTGAAAGCAATGAGTGGATCTAAACATCAACAAGGGAAGTGAATTTGTAGTATTTTCCAAAAGGGTTAAATAGAAGAAATGGGACACAAGCAAGAAGAGAAAAATGTAGCTTATCAGAAAAAGTAAGGAGGAGTGTACTGTAAAGAAATATTTTCCTTGACTGTGTGATAGTTTTTCAAAGAAAATATTGTACTCAGTGTGAGATACTAGGCCACTAGGAGGGCCAAAGCAGTGAAATATGTTTTGAGGCGCTATTCCCCACGGGCTGAAAGAAGTGGACATTCACTGCTATAGAAATTTGCATCTCAATAACTCCTCTAACTCAAGATTTTAAAGATCTTTAGCAGCATTAATTCAGCCTCATAAACCCACTTGATTTAAAGCCTTTTGGGTTTCTGGACACTGAGATCCAGCATCCATCAAATGTAGATCATTATTCTTGTCCCCTTTCCTGAGATGAAGAAATGAAGGCAAAGCCAAAACTGGTAAAGCTGACGGGGGATATTACCAAGAAATAACTTGCCCTTTTTCCATCCACTGCTTGCTTCCAAAGAAAGAAGGGATTATGGAAATTGAAACCTTTTTGTGGAAATATAAATTTTAAAAGAATGTTGGCCAAGAAAGTATTGTCATGTCTAGGGGAGAAGCCAGAGGAAAAGAGCTTCAAAGAAGGGTTCTGCCTTGAGTTCTTATACCATAGCAGAGTGCCCTAAACGCGCAAATACTGATTTTGCAGCCAAAATACTTTTCTAATTTGTCATGAATAACTTTGGAAGGAATGGATTCATTTCAGGCCAAAGCAGGGACATGGAAAAAGGTTAGGGTTGTATAGTATACTTCTTGTAGACTCAGATATGTTCATAAACAGAGCTTTTCTGCAAGCCACAGAGAAAATCTACTACAGATCAAAACAAAACATAAATAATAATATTAAAAAAAAACCCTAAGTAAAAAAATGAGTCAACTCAAGACATTTTTTTCAATCTGAAAATAAATTATTTTATATTTTATGTAATTTATTTGCTTAAATGGAAAGATATTTTCAAATGAATAGTGTAATTTAAAAGGAAATAAAGCTTTTTTTTTTTTTTTTTTTTTAAATGAAGTCCAATAGAAGTGTATTTTCAGACCCTTCTCTTCTTTTTTACCAGGAGAGATGAAAAAGTAAATGATAAAAATAAATTTCCAAGTTTAATCAGGCATTAATTCCCGTAGAGAGAAATGACCAACTGAGGCAGATTCTGTCTTTAAGCAAACTAGAAAATCTCAGTAAAATGCTGAGATGTGTTTATAACCACTGAGACAAATGCTTGAAGGCAAATATATAGAGCAAAGCAGGATGTGCATATGGGAGAGTAACGTAGAACTTATTTGTTCTAGTACTTCAGAGATGATCCAGTTTCTGCTATTACAAAAGATAATTAGGAAAAACTGTCAAGTCTGCAGATTAATCCTGCATACATCTGCCTGGAGTTTACTTTGAAACCTCTTGGATCTAGAAAGACAATCTTGTGTAATTAGCTGAGGCCACTATAATCCATAAAAACATCTGATCACATTGATTTTCAGTCAGTCAAGCTCTATGTGTCAACAACAATCCTAGAGCTCATATGGGAGGTCTTACCAGTGCACGGCTTAGCCCTCTAAGGTCATTTAAACTTTTTTTTGGCTTTTAAACAGAAAACAATTTTCATTCACTGGCAGCCAACAGTTCCAAATAAAATGAAAAAGCAAGCAAAAATAAAAGTTGATGTGTATATAGATAGGTGTGTGTGTGTGTGTGTGTGTGTGCACATATGTATGAATATGTTCATGTATATGTGTGTGTGTATGTATTATGTATTTATACACACACACACACACACACACGTACACTGTCACGCCTAAATAGATGTGATATTTTCATATGTATGTACATGCTGAGGAAACCAACTGCCCATCTAATCTCCTATGCTGCCTCCAACTGTGATGCATACCACATTTCATAGCACACCAAAAACCCTAGTAGATGCGGTAGTATAGTGTGCAAGGCTTCATGGAGAAGGAAATATTTCTGAGCCTAGCTAGCCCCATCAGAGGCCAGTTAGCAAGGTGATAAAAATATGTCAACTCTGAAATGTTGTTTTATGAGGTCTGCAATTTCTTTGGATGCCTTGTTTTTATACCGCAGTGTATATATTAATTTGCTTTGTTAACTACCAGCATTGTTCTGGGGTAGCAGTCACCCACATTCACCTGTCTTGACTGTTTTGCTAGCTTTGATTCCTGTCATCTTGGTCTCTACTACTGGGAGGAAGGCAGCTCCTGTTTTCGGATCATGATCAAGAAACAAAAAGTAACGTTTCTTTTCATCACTTCTTCCCCAGCTCTGCAGAAGTTCCTTAATTTTCTTTCTCTGATTTAGGATTTTGGTGAAACTTGAATATGGGAAGACTGAGGTGTTGAAGTGGTCAAGTGGATTGCTAGTAAGACTTTTATCTATCTCATCTAATTTTAGCCTCAAAAAATTGATTGATAGCTAGTCAAAGCTAATAATCTATGCTATTCCTATATTAAATAGAAAATGAGCTTCTTTGAGCCAAATCAAACCTAGCTGATTTTGACAACTATTTTATGATTAGGTGAATTATTTTCTCTCTCTCCCCACTCAATACTGTAAAAATCTAGGCTCAATTCCTGCCTTAAAACTAAATTCAGGTGAATTTAATCCCAGTTTTAGTGCTGCAAATCTGGTGGGGAAGAGTTACATTGGCCTGTTAGAGATAAAGGATATTGACTGTGGATGTTGACAGAAGGGACATTTTCATAGCATCATGTGGAAATCTATCCTCAGCTATTGTTTTTTGGCCAAAAGACAGCTCATGTTAATAGGTACTATATTTTTATTTGAATCTATGGCATGTATATGCCATCAAACTACTTACTACTCAAAAGCCTTTATGCTGGCTGTTCAGTAACGTGACAAAAACCTGACAACAGCCCAGTTAGACCAAAGATCACTAAACTTACATGTGGAAAATTTCAATTTTATTAAAATAGCATTCTCCGGTACAAATGTCATTTTTATTGGTAAATCTGCCAACTACCTCCACTGTCAAGACACTTTTTGCAATGATCAAGAAACATACATGGTCTAATTTAAGAAATTAAGCATTCCAGGTATCCTAAAACACATTACCAGGACAATGGAATGCCCTGTAAAATACTGAATGTTTTCTGGCAAAGCTGGGGCAAGGGATTTAGCTCCCCAGAGGGCCTGCAAATAGGCACTTTTCATCTGTGAACTGATACAGAAAAAAAATGTAATGTTCTCTTGAATCCCTAAATAAATGTCATAAAGGAGCAACACTATGTAATTTCTGAGTTCTGCTTATGCAATGAAGTTTCATAACCTTGAATATCCTGTTCAGACTGAAGATCTGAAATTAAAATGAGCAGCATTTTCAGCAACCTTAAGACTCAGCACTAAGCCTGGTGATAGAGTGTTTCTAGGGGACACAGTTGATAGGAGTATTTTGGAAGAAGCACTTTCTGTCTGACTGTAGATTTCCTTAAGCCTGGGACTGGTCAGGTCAATAGAATCAATATATAAGAGAGCTGAGAGCCCTATATGGCTTAAAGCATTAGTTTCAAGCCAAATTTGAGATGATATGGGTAAGGGGACTGTGAACCATTATTCTGCTAATCTGGTTTTCTCTTTGCTACTGACTGGTTTTGGGGCTTTGAGTAAATCTTTTGACTTCTCTATGACATATCTTGTGGCTCATATACAGCAGTTAGTTGGTCTGCTACATGACTGGAAGGGAATGACTTCTGTTTCAGGGGGAAAGACAAATTCAATGATGCAGAAGCTTTTGGGTTTTGGTGAAAACACAAAACTGATATATCTTGGGGCAGTTAGTTTGTCTGTCACTTCTGTGAATGAGTATACTTGATAATAATCTCTACTACTCACTCAAATACTTGTCTATACCCCTTATTTCAAAACATATACCACCTGTACACTGACATATTCCTCTTGACCCAAGCACATGAGAAATTCCTTACCTTTTGTGCTTACATGTACTCAAACCAGAAAGGCTGACAACTTTGGAAGCTGACTTCTTGCTCTCAGAAAGTCTTTGAGATCTGGTTACCTTCTTTTCTGCTTTTTTTTTTTTTCCTATTTTTCTTTTTTTTTTTCTATTTCCTGTTTTTTTTTTTTTTAATAATTTCCTGTCTTTTTGTCTTTAACTTCCCTTGTACATAGTCTTTCTCTCTCATTTTCTGTTTCTCATACACATCCTCAAGTGTATACTGCTAGGAAAGATGGAAAGTATGTGGAGGGAGAGACAGGAGAAGAAATTTTTTATGTTATTATCTCCTAAATACATTTTAAGCTGATGCTGAACAATTGCCTTTTAACTCACCATCAGTTCATGCTTAGACACTTAATCCTAAAAGAATCATTTAGGTACACTGGGGAAACTCCACAGCGTGAGTGTTGCCTTCTCTGGATACAGAGAAGGTTCAAGTACATTGTACTGTTTACTACTGAAATAGTGTTAATGAAGGAAAGGTTCTTTCTAGAAACTGCTTGATTTCCTAAACCTGGAAAAGAATAGATAAGGAGTACATGTCTACGTGAACATAAACAATCCAGAAACACTCACACAACAAGACAGCTCCTGAATTGTATGTTTACTTAGGGACATGCATGGCAGAGCCATGTTGCTTACCCAAGGCTTCAAAAGAGTGTGAAAAACTGAGTTGCATACTGTGTGACAGCAGAACAGAGCCTCGAGTGATTAATTTCAGTATGAAAGTAATTATATTAAAGAAGGCATTAAATACATGTTTGAACCAGGTTTGTGAGGGACTCGGGGTAAGTTTGCCTTTGTTAAAGGTTGCTTGCTTCATTAAAATCTGAATTCTGGCTTTGCCCTTGATTTGTTCCTCTTGCAGTTTTAGTCTTTCATTATTTTTTTTTCCCATTTAAATGACGTGTTTTACTCAGGCCGTTGTAAATGTTAAGCACCAAACTGGACTACAGGAAAAAAAAATCCTCATGGGGTGACTTAGAAACTCAAGCTGGATGTGCTGAGAACAGATGATCCTGCAGGAATTTCAGACGGTCCTTCACTTTACACAGCTGTTTGCTTGTTTTACTTTAAACACAGAAACCTCTGACACTGGAAGCTTTAGGATTTCCTTCAAATTCAGAACTGTAAAAATCAGTTCAGAACTGCTGGGTTCCAGCTCGTATGGAAAATAGCACCATACTGACTTGCCCTGTGAATTTAAATAAAATCACAAGTAGCTAGCTCTCTATTGTTTGAGCTGAAGCATGGTGTTGCAGTACTTAATAGAGAACAGACCCCATGGAAGATGTAGAGAGGGTCTCAACACATGCTAAGGGCCAAGGGCTGGCAAAAAAACAGTCACACTACTTAGTTTGCACAGCTCCAGTGTTAGTGCTTCCTCTTCTCTTTTAATCAGTTCTATTTTCTCCGTAAAAGAGATGCAAGAAAACCTGAGAAAAGAAAAGAAAATACAAATACAGAACCAAAAAACTTACTTACCTCTTCAGTTTTTGCTGATATTAGTAGTTTCACAAATAATAGCATGCACCAGCTTCCTGTAGTCATCATACTAGATATGACTATCTGCATAAAGAGAGTAAAGAATGATTCTGATGTTCTTTGGGCATGTACTGAATAAGATCCATACATAAAGTCAGAAGGTTACAGAACTTGCCTGATTTAGCAGAAGAACAGGTGTATTGATTCTGATTGCTAGGAAGTAAATTGGGTCTGCCTTTAGGCAGGTATGTAAGAGAGCGGAAAGAAAAGGGAACTCTTATTTTCTTCCTTCTGTGCCAGGAGCAAATGAACCTAAAGTCATCATACTCAAGGAGCTACGTGTTACTTTTTTCCTGCAGTGACTAGTTTTTTAGGAGACAAGTTTTTTAGAAACCTATATGTTCCTGAGGCTCCATATGCCAAACCTCCATACTGAAAGAAGTCCCAGAATAAAAATGATAATAAAAATGAGCGAAGGAGGAAAGAATACATATGAAAAAGGAGGTACCATATTCTCTTCCGTATTATTTGGCTTCGAGGAATAAGGTATGATCGCCCAGTCCCACCACAGAGTAGCCTCCAACCCAGGGCACTCGTTCGACAGACCGCTATCATCAACAGAGCTGGCCTTTATCCTGTTTTTCCAAAGCCATCATCTTTGGTACTTTGCTAAAGGGCCTGCAGACAGTGTAGGGTGCTATCCAGAACAACTCTGTGTCAGTTGGAGAGTCCTATATAATTCAAAAAGTTGGGCAATTCATATAGAAGACTTTGACTCAGACCCAACACTGGGGAGAAAAAAAAAAACAAAAAAACAAAAAAAAGCTATCGGTGAAATACCCCTCAGCATAAACAGACCTTACATGTCCATTAGTAATTGTTGTTTGTACATCTGCACAAAGTGACAATTGTCTTAGGGAATGCTATTCAGACAAACATATTGGCAGTGCCTTCTAATCACTTTCAATGAGACAATCCTTTGTCTGTTTATATTCAAATAGCACTGAGGCTTGTGCCTGGCTTTAAAAATATGGTATGATCATGTCTCAGCGGCTTCTTTTCAGAATTGCAAACGCTGCTCAGATGGAGAGGATCCTGGAAAATGATAGATCAATATCTCTGCGGCCCTAGAACGAAAGTGCCCCAAACCTATGCTAATTGAGATCCAAGCTTACATGATGCAGATCAGAAAGGAATTGAGGAATCCATCAAACCTGATGAAAATGAAATACATATCCCGAAGGAGTCTGACATTCCTGCTACCTCGATTGTAGTACAGCATAATGAATGTAGGAACTCCACTGTCCATTGTTAATTGCAAAGAAGAGGTTTTTTGGAATGCAGTTTATGTACAGATATAGACAGTGCATGATAAATCATTTACAATACATTTTTCATCTTGCATGGATTAATGCAACTGTAAGAGCAAAACAAATTCCAAAATACTAAGCTGAGACAGGACAGGAGAATCGTTCCGTCTTTTATTCCACCAGAGCAGAACAGGGGAAATTCCATTCAAGGCAAAATTGATGTAAAACCAGCACTGAAGGGAAAGAATTAAGTTGTGAGAGTGATATGATAGCATACTGTGGTGAAGAGACAAGAATTAACAAGATAGAATATGTATCTTCTGCCTTTTGGATTAACTATGGGATTATTGGTGACAGAAGAACGGCTCTATCAGGAGTTGTATCACAAGTACTTACATAACCCTATTAATTCTCTGAATACCACAGAATCTTTAGTATATTCAATGTCACAAAATCTAGAAAAGGGAAATGTTATTACCCCATTCAGAGTTGAGAAACTGAGGCAAAGGCCATCTCAGAAGATGCTGTAAAAGAAGAAACTGAACTGAAGGTTCCCAAAGCCTGCAAGTCTGCCCTCAACACTAAGGCACTCTTCTTTAACTACTACTTTTTAGACTGAGAGCCTGATGTAAAGTTTGGTAAAAACAGTAGGGAAGCACACACATACACGTGCATACACACACAAAACATTTGTTGCCTTCACCAAGCTTCTGCTTAGGTTCCAATCTCTTCATTTCAGTTAATAAAGGTTTGCTCATAGGTGACATCAAGTTTTCTTGATTGACGTGAAAACTGAGTAATCTAAATGTTGCTTGGAAACAACTCCACCAACTCTCAGTCTCCATTAACCCTGCCCGGCTCTCCCTTTTCTCCCATTAAAAAAAAAAAAAAAAGAAGAAGAAGAAAAATAAAAACAGGAAACAGGAAAAGATAAAACAAAAAACAAAACAGACCCCCCCCCCCAGGTCTTTAATTCTTCTCCCACTATGTGACCTTGCAGAGTTGCAGGAGTTAAATGGAGCACAGTTTGGGAACATCCATTGTTCTAATCACAGCTGCTCCAATACCATATTGTCAGTGAAATGGAAAAGAAATTAGCAGCTCATTTTGTGCGACGTGAACTTTCTCTCTCGCTCTCCTGCTTGATGAGAACACTCTCTTTGATAAATCAGCCATCATACCTTATTGCCATGCAGAGACTGGAAGTAAAAAAATGTCAACAACATTTTTTCCCTGAGTCTTCTGGAAGCAATCAAGTTTCACTGCTGCAAAGGTAATGCTTAATTTTCCATCGTCGTTTTTTTGGCATATAGAAAGTTAACAGAGGACATATCTTTTAAAGCTACAAAAATTGATTGGACTTGCAACAGACGAGACGTCGGCAATGAATGAGATAAAGAGCGGATTCGGCACATTATTGCAAGAGAGGTTCCCATCGGTGCGTACCATTCACCGCCTTGTGCACAGACTTCAATTAGCAGTTAAGGATGTGTTGAAATATGTTGCAGGAATTAGTCATTTCAAAGTCTTGGTAGGGAAGCTAAACTATATAGTGTTTGCAGTCAGCCAAAAAAAAAAAAAAAAAGAAGAAGAAGAAGAAAGGAAAGAAAAGAAACTCAGCAAGAAGTAGCTGAATGGGCATATGTGGTATCATTGGAGCGTCTAAAGAGCAAACCAGTAGTCAAGATGTGCTGAGTAGCCTGCAGTTCCAAGACAGTAAAGGCTGTTTTAAGGTCATAGAAATCACTGCCTAAACACATCTCACTTTCAGGAGATACTATAGGGAAAAAAGTCATTTACTCAACTGAGCAGGCTGAGGCTCTTTTTGCATCTAAGTAAATATTATTGGAAATTCACATTGTTTAAAAGTTTTTTCTTTTCGTAAATGATATCTTAAAATGCCACCACCATCCTTGTCAATCATTCTGTTGGATCTTCTTTACTCACTTAGTAGCTGAACAATTTAGGAAGAAACTTGAAAGAAAGAAAGAAAGAAAGAAAAAGAAAGAAATGGAAAGAAAAAGAAAGAAAGAAGAAAGAACATATCTTGCAGAAATTAACTTTTCTAAAAAGTCTTAGCATTACTTGACAGAACTCAGCGCAAAAGTATAATCTAGAAAATTAGATGTGGTAGATTTACAGAAGAGTCTGGTTCGGTTTTAAATGATACAGGCTGATGGGCTCAATTTTTGCAGTGAAAGGCATCTTACTGTAGAAATGTTTCTGTATATGCTTTGTTTTGTTTTATTTCTTCCTTAAAAAAAGAGAATAAGGGTTAAACTGTTAATAGAATACAAATTGTTTTTTCTTCATGAAATTCTATTGACTTTTCCAGAAATTTGCTCAAGCTGTACACTTGTAGATGCCTGGGACAAAAAAGATCATGAGAGGTCACCTTGCCCATTTCCCTATCTCACGGCTGGATCAACTATATCTAAACCAACCATGAAAGTTTTTGGACTAATTTGTTCAGAAAAAAGCCTCTAGTGGCTGAGTGTCCATAACTTCCCTAGTCAGTCTATCCAATTGCTCATTTACCTTTAGTATTTATCCTTACTGTTTAGCTATTTTTCTCCTTATTGTTTATTTATTTGTTTATAATTTATCTTACTGTAGTTGAAGCTTCACTGCATTATGTTTTATCCGCTATAAACAAGGAGAATAATATTCTATTTTACTTGTTTAAACAACCTTCAATATCTTTTAATGGCTTAAGGTCACCATGATAGAAAAGTTGTTCCTGAGCCTGCAAAAGTGGTCCAGTCTCTGAAGACAGCCAAGGGATGTCACAAGCATAAGAGAAATGTAATCATAATCAGTTATGAAAAAAAATAAGTCCTATAGAATTTGTCAGTGGGATAACTTTTCCACAGAAGAGTTAAAATTTCCTATGCGATGTATTGTGAGGATATAAGGCAATATATCTACATCTATAAAGACTTTAAAATGCTTGCATCTGAATCCTACCCATGCATAGAAAATGAAACTGGCTTTAAGTATATACTACATTCCATAAAATACTTGAATAAAGTTTTGAAAAAAGAATTTTAATCTATAGGCCTGATTCTGTCTTCAGCCCTGCCAGGGGAAAAAAAAAAAAAAAAAAAAAAAAAAACAGGAGGAATTTCACAGGAAACTAACAGTGTAAGCAAGAGGAGAATCAGACCTCATGCCTCTATATAAAGAAGATTTAAGCTACTTAAAAGATTTACAGCAGAGACTTGTGCATCAATGTTATGAAGGCTTTTTAGCCACAAATATTAATGAACTCCTTTTGCTAAAACAGACTGACTATTGAACATCTGCAAATGGCAGCATGAAGTTTGAACCCTAGACAGTTCATTAAACCAGTTTGACCCAAAGCCAAATTATTCAATACCAGCTTACAAAAGGTAACAGAGACTTTCTGCCAGTTGGAAAACAAATGAATCTCAGCACTGCTTCTATAAAGATCGACGGTGACTTAAAAATAGCCTGAGGTTAATATTATAAATCTTTCTAAAAGAGATTTGAGTGCATATTCTTCATGCCAGCCTTGGATCAATCTCACAAAGCGATATCCTTTCAAATGACACTGATACAAAATATCAGACGCTGTAAAAAGTGAGAATTATTAGCTAGCTAGTCATCTCCTTTCCCACCAGTGTGACAATCACCGAAGAACTTCAGACAAGGCCAGGCAGCATCTGCTGGACAACGTTGCAGCAGCCTCCAGAGCATTGGGTGGTCTGATTTCTGAAGACGGATGTGCTATTACCAGTGAAGAAATAAATGAATAAGGTATGGGGGAAGCCAAACAAATCACTGTGGATGGGAGAAGTTTGGGGCATTGTGCTCTGGTATCTAAAAAAGATTGGAGCAGGAGTCGGAGTCCTTGTCTCCTAGACCTATTCCAAGGGTGACCTTAGAGGAGCAGCCCCCTTCCTCCCCACCCCTCCCCCCCCCATCAAGAAGCATCCTGACTCAAACAAGGTTGATATGCTGCAGCCACACCATGCGCTGCTTGGTGCCACCCAGGAAAAGGGACTGCAGGGCTGTGTCAGCAGAGTGGGGGGGACTGTAGCTCAGTTGGTGGCAGATGAGAAGGTATAGTTATGCGAAAATCTCCCACTATGGCTGTACTTACTCCACAAGATAGATAACTGCCAATTCTTCCTGTTCTCCAAGGGGTTCAGCAAAAGTAGGGGTTCCGCCGTCTTCCAAGCTTCTTGTCCAGTGAGAAGAACAGGCTGTTTTTTCTCTAGTCTCTTACATATGTAGAGATGTTACTGACAGCTCACAGTTGTGCCTGAATAGCCAGAGACGGCCAATTTATTTCTAGATATCCATGCAAATGCATCTATGTCATCTATTTGTATGGCTGTTGCGACTATGCGAATATACGTAGCTCTAAAAGTCTAAATATTATGGGTGTATGATAAATGCTGCTTATGGTTGGTAGGCAAGGAGTTTCAGCTCTGGTGTGCCACCTGACATAGCATCATTATCTATGGTACAGAAGGATGTCTATTTAAAGTGGGTAATGCTCTATGGATAGACCTCTTTATCATAATCTGGCAGTAAGAAATCACTGCTTGATGCCAAATAGGCTAATCCAAAACAACAATAATCACCATAAATTAGAGGCCAGTGTTTCAGACCTCAGACATTTGCCATCAGAGATGGCTGTGCAGCTCCTCGTGCTGTCCACAGGAGGTGTCTGTGAGCGTCTGAGCACTCAAACAACTCCCTAGATATCACAGCGGTAGGAAAATCTGTATAAAGCAGGGTAATGCACAATGATCATGACAGGATGTAATTCTGGCTGTGCTGCAGGAAAATGCTGCGATTTTAACTGCAATGGAGAATGGACATCATTCATTTTCAAGGTATTATAAGGAATTTTATCTGCACAATTTCCTTTAGCTGCAACTGGCAGAAGCTCTGTGAATGTTCTCTGTAGAGCAGTTTGTCATGCACCTCTGAGATTTCAGGCTAGCATTTGCTTTCATCCACAGCTCCCCTGGGCCTTCCCAAGCAGGGTGCATGGCTGAGGCGAACACAATGCTATCGTGAGCATCAGAGATGGTTTCTGCCACAGATATTCTTTTCCATATGGAACCAATGAGGTGGCCCTGCTCCACTGTTAAAACAGGAGGGATGAGAACCCCAATTTTAGCTTTCTTCAGCCCTGTTGGCTTTTCACAAGCCCTTGGCTTGTTCAGCCCTTGGCTTTTGCACAAAAGCCCAAAATGGAGTGAAACATTCCTTTGAGAAGCTTTCCAAGGACAGAGAGGAAGAGGCCATGAAGAAGCCTGTGTTATGGTGCGTGAGAACTGAAACAGGCTCCTTGGCTTTGAGTGATCACTTGAACAACTCAGTTCCTTCCTCTTTCTGAAACATGTGTACAGGAGCAGCTACAGCATAAGTTACATGCCTTTAGTTCTTTCTTTCAGGACCCGCTTCCTATTCCAGTCACCCTTAGTACCAGCACTATATACATCTTAAGCAAGGCTCACTGCATATATGCTCACAGAAAAGGTAGGGTTCACAGTTTCACCTTCAAGTGTGTATACTCAATGCCTTGCAATTTTCTCATGAGGCCAGGTGAGTGTGCTGTTTGCATGGTGTTTCAGTGATGAAAACACTGACATAAAGAAATATGACTCGTCTGAGATATGATGGACTGTGTTTACTATCCCGTAACCAAAACATAGATGTACAATGTATAGGGCCCTGCAAAACATGCTAATGTGACTGTATAGACAAAAATAAACTCTAAACACAACTTGAGTTGGGGTATCGTAATTCAAGATGACATCTGGCCCACTGAACATAAACAAGTTTATGTTCCGGAGGCCACAGCAGATCATTCTTAATCTCTCGTGGTGACTGGAAAACTTTCCTAAGTTTCTTCTGTTTGTTTGTGAGTAAACTTTGTGCTCATGGAAGGTGCAGCCTTGCCAGCTTTACAAACAATAGTGTGTGCTCCAGGCAGAGAACAAAGAAGGCAAATTAATGGCAATGGCTTCTCTCCCAAAGTGCCCCATCCACAGCCTCCAAGTCTGCCCTTAGGTCATAGCCATGGCCCATTCTGTTCTTGACTTTTCTCCTGAGACTTCTTCTCCTGAGACTAAATTACCAGTGAATATCAGTTCAAAAGTTCAAAGGTGGCTTTTACGATTTATTGCCTGACAAAAACTACATTGAGATCAATAACTTTTTTTCATTTGGAGACTGCAGAGCAACAACATAGCGGAAAGAGCTTTACTCCATATGCTGGAGTAGACTTTGGGAGAAGAAGAGGAGTACGCCTACCTGAATTTCAGCAACTAGCAATGTTGTCCAGGATTCAGCTCACAAATTAAGACACCCATATGTAGGTTTACATAAGGAGGTGTCTACAGCTCAGCTGAATGCCCGAGCTCCCAGTCTAGTCAACAAAGACAAAGTTAATATAGTCAGTGAAATTTAGAGGTTTATTCAGCTGGTCAAATGCAGAAATGAATCCCCTCTGGGATGTGCCTGAGTTAGCTGTTCTACAACCCCTCTATTTTGATAGAGGTTATTCATCCCCTTTTTAAGATAGATGTCTAGGATAGTAACGATTTAATGGTGATGCTAATTTCCTTCAATAGCTATAAAGTCCATAAAGTGATTCCTGAAAAGTTTATTTTTAGATGCTCGAGTTCGTGCTCATGAATCACACAGGAAATTGCTCTGTGTCAGCATCTCTGGTCACATAGAAGCGATCTCTGCATTGGCAGACAGCAAGCCTTTTCTGAATACGCTGCCGCCTTTTCCAGATGACACTGCATTTGTACTACTAGAAAGCACATTCGATCCTCTGTTCACTGAGGCCTGCCTCTTTGCTTTCTAAAAGACCTGGCTTACAGGACAGAAACAGGACACCTAGAAAGACATGTCCGAGCAGACTACCTCACCGCAGGTCAGTCCTTTAGTGGAGATGTGAAGCCTGGACCTAGAGCAGGGTGAGGATTTTCATAGGAAAGTTTTCTTCTTTGGAAAGTGCTGGTCCATCTAAACCAATACCTTTAGTAGGAAAGTGAAAGTTTCAACGATTTTTCCAGTTTTTAGATTCTTTAATAAAAAAAATGTTGACATCTGTCATGGAAGTGCTACTTTTCAATTCAGAATTGATTTATCATTTATGGATGTAAATAACTTGAAGAGTAAAAACTTCACTTTGAATTAAGAACTTCAGGGCTGGCCCTGTTTTCAGACTCTAATTTATGTAATTACTATTGTTACTACTATGCAGACATAGGTTAGATTTTGACTTCTGCTGATTCCAGATGAACAAACAATCTAGATCATGTTTACATGGTTTATGCTGGCACACTATATATTAGAGCTCCAGTAATTTTAAGGGCCTCCAAGTTACTGAGATGCCTTAAGTTAAGAGGAATAAGTCAAGGCCAGGCGTCAATCATATTTGTAAAATAATTTAGCCAAAAGTCTTTCCCTGAGCAGGCCTATAGGATAAAGTGCTTGAAATTGTGGTTGGCATAGATTCAGAGGCAAGGAATGAAATTTAACCCGTTATCTTCTCTCTCTACTCTTTGTCTCCATCTTTCTCTTTCCTGAATGTGACTCTTCGGGCAGCTGAGTTCCCTGTAGTCCAGATAACTGCCTCCACCATTTGAAATACTGATGTCTAGGAGGATTTTTCAGCTCCAGCCCTGCTGCCTGTGTTTGTAACTAATGTCATGGTAAGAGTAGCAACAAGTGGTTTCAGAAAATAAAGGTGAAGTGAAATAAAGTAACATAAAATAAAATATCAATTTAAGATGACCAAATAGCTTGGGTAGCTGTTGTGAATGAAATAAATATTTTTGATGAAAATAAAATCTTTGTTTTCAGGTGGGTCAAACAAGACCAGCTTTTAAAAATAATAATTTCAACTTACAGCATGAAAAATGTGAACAGTTTGCAATGTTTTAAAATCTGACTGATAAATTTTTAAGTTAAAAAGCAAAAAAAAACCCAGAAAGCTCTTTTTTCCACTGTGGCGAATGAGGTACTTTCATGAAGAAAGACAAGTGTAAGAATACCAAAAAAGCAATAAAGAGGAGAGGGACTACAATCAGCTCCTGAATTGACAGGACCTTCCTTTAAGGAAGTAAATACCCCAAATCCCAGAACATACCGGCACACTAAATGTCTCCCTCTCATCGCAAGTGGCAGTAGATCCCTTTAAAGGGATTCCAGGAAGTCTGTAAATGCCGTCACAGTCGTTTCTCAGCTGACCTGTCGTGGTACCAGATGGGAAACCCAGGAACTGGGTTACCTAATTCCCATAGGCCTCTGTCACGGCTCCTGAAAGCTTGTATCCAGCTGTATGTGAAGAAGCATTCATCCCCACACCCCCCGAAAAATCTCCCCAAAACAGGAAGATAAAAGAAAGAGAGAGAAGGTGGAGAAGAAAGCTGCATTGAATCTTTTCACATGTGACAGAAGAAAAAAGACTCATGTCAAAGAAGTCTTCCAAAACTAACTTGCCTAGAGCTAACTATAAATAGAGAGTGTTTCTATTTTCCACACCATTTCTTGAGGCATCTCTCATTTCACCCAAGGCCTGCAATTTTTTTTCTTTTTTTGCTGTTGTTTGCTTTTTTTTGTTTTGGGGTTTTTTGTTTGGTAGCCTGGCAATTAGAATTAAAGCATGTGTATCTGTACTCATTACACTGAACCTACACAGATGTCTAATCTATGATTTGTGGTAGCTTTTGTGTAGGTAAGATTCCAGCTCAGGCTCCTAGGACATCAGTATTATAATCTGTATGGGAACCCAGATCCCATCGTATCCAATAGCCCTCAGACACTCGAGTGCTCCAGCCTTTAAGCCTAGCATGATACGTGCTCATGCAAGGAGGAAGCGAAAGTAAGAAAGACCATTTCTATTAGGGAGAGAGAGAAAATCAAACTTCTACAATGGTTATTAGTGGTTGTCCTTGTAGAATGAAAAAAGGAAACATTTAAAAAAACTCTTGGATGACTGAGCAGCAACAAAACACTCAACTTTCAGGAATGTGACACTCAGCTTTCCCAAAATTATTAATTACCTTTTAGATGGCAAAATGCAACTACCATAAGCAAGAGTAATTATATTGGAAAACTGGTTTAGCCCACTGCACCAGGACTCTCCACCGAGCAGTACGAGTGCCCAGGCAGAGGATGCGGTCTATGGGAAGGAATGAAAGGTAGCAGGGTTGCAAGAGAGAGTGCCCGTTTCTCGTACTAATTTCCTCTGTAGTGTTCAGTCAATGGCATTCGTGTGCTGAAGGGACAGGCATGAGCTTCATTATGTACTTCCTAGTTGATCCTTTGCAACCACTGAACATTTTACTCTCTGTTTTTTTACCTCTAAAATGTGGCTACTATCCAGAGCTGGCCTAAACGACAACAGCTTCAAAAAATGTGAAAACATTTCAAATCTTGGTGAAAATTTAGTTAATCAACAATTTTGTTACTTTGATTTCTTTTTTTCTTTTTCTTCTTTCTTTTTTTTCTTCTGTCTCTGTGTATCTGTATGTCTCTTCTCTGGTGAGTTTTGAACCTTTGACCAAATTCAGCCCAGTGCAGAATGGGACTACTTGTTCTAGCGGTAATCAAGTCCCTACAAGTTTCATGAAAGTAGGCAGCTGCATAAAGAGAGAGACCTGTGAAACCTGCCATGGCAAAGGTAAAGCTGCAGTATTTTCCAGTATGTTATGAGAGAATCCACAAAGAAAAGAAATGGTATGAAAGTCTTAACTAGGGAAAGATGTTTTTGATGGAAACAGAATATTCCTTTATGCAAATGTCGGCTGATCACAAGAGGAACATTTATGGGAAACTGGGATTCATTGCTGCTCATGGAATAACTTGTATTCTCAAAAAGATCAGCCTGGTTTTCTACAGTGCCAAAGGTAGCATGATCTGGGATGTCTTCGTATCCCTCCAGGGCCCTCCGAACCCCTTGGTAGCTCTGGTGATAGAAGGATCAATGCTCTCACTAGAGTTTAACTCCAACTCATTTTCTAGAGGTAGGTAAATGCTAGGGGAGAGACTGGAGTTTGAACACCGACTAGTGTGACAACCTACATAAAAGGCTGATCCCATTGGCCAATGTCTGTACAGTGTGCAGTGATGCAAATGCTGTGGCCTGTATTTGCTTGTCAAAAAGTTAATAGGAAAATAAAAATTAGGTGCATGTAAAAAGGGCAGAAACTGTTAACACAGTTCAGTGAAGTACTCAAAATCCCAGAGGCTCTAATCCAAACAGCACTACCTCGTGGGCATCTTTTCATTTCTGTTTCCTTCTTTGCCTGATTTCATGTGAAGAAGAAGAAGGGAAAGAAACCAGAGAAAGAAGAAAAGAGAAAGAGAAAAGAAATGTTAATCTTTTATTCAGTACAGTTGAAAAAATATATGAAATTCTTGTTTTCTTGGATTTGCAGGCTATATAGGCTGATTGTGAATGGGACCTAAAACAACATAGGTGAAATACTTCTTATTTGACTTTGATCCTTCTAATAAGCTACCACTTTAATCTATTATAAATGTTTTCATGCTTCTTGGATAATTTTATTTCAAGTAACTATTAAAATCATGCATCAGCATTAAGATTCTTTTCTAAGAGGAATGAAGAGGTCACCCACTTTATTACTGAAGCACTAAACTGTGATTTTTTTTTAAATGACTTACCTTTCAAAGTTTTTTTCTCTTGCCTATTACATCAAATTAATGATTTATATGGGCTATTTCTTCCCAGATTTTCTTAGTTTGTGTCCTAGAATAAACCATTTTTTTATGCAAGAATTTAGTACAAACTCATCATATGGGTTTTAAAAGTTAGTAGCATCATCCTAACTAAATTGTGGTATATGATGAGTAAAATAATTCAAAGATATTTCATCTTAAATAAAAATACATTCGTATTAACATCACACGTGCAGGTCTTATGTCAGAGCCTTAGCTAAATCACTTTAACTCCATTCACTTCTTGTTTAGGCTCTATTTAGAAGTAGACTTCACGAAGCTTTGGAATTTAAACTAGCCCCATATATTTTGGTGCCGCACACATGATGCTATGGAAAGTATTTACTCACATTAATTCTTGATGGTTACAGTGCTCATGAGACATGATTATGCCAGTCATTTCAAATTCTTACTGATTAAAATATTGCTGCAACACTGTCATTTGTTCACCAGGACTAAAAGTCTGTTCCTGCTCAACAGCTGACTCAAATACTCCTTCTGTCCATAGCTAAAAGAGCCTCAGCTGGTTGTTAGTCAATCACAAACATATACAAAATGTAGCCCCAGTATTTGTAGTGTTCTAATCAATATATTCTCATACCAGTAGCCTGGCATTAGGTATAACTGATCAGGATTACTGCTTTCAAGGAACAGAAAATTGGGCATATGATCTTCTGTAGACAAGCAGAAGACCAAGAAGGATGCCTCTGTCTCCTCTTGATGATTACTATTGACTCACTGTGTCACCTCAGGCTTGGCATGTAGCACCAAATTGTGATTCTAGTCACAAGAGTGAATGCTAGTATTCCCATTGCCTTCAAAGAACCAGCCCCTACCAGAATCTGCCTGCTGATATCTTTATTAGCAAAGTTGCGCTATTGACCTCAGCAGGACAAAGCTGATTAACCTCTCACTTCACTTTTCCCCTCTTAAGGTGTAAACACTAGTACTAGTCTTACTGGAGTGCTATAAGGTTGAAAATAGGCAAGAAAGGCACGTGATCCCTAAAAATAGGTACTGTATATGCATCTCTGTGTATACAGCATTATTTATAAATGCTTTAGCAAGTGGATAACTTGCTTTGGGCTTTTTCTGAATAGAAGTTTCTATATAAATGCAAATTATTTATTTCTAGTGGTAATATTTGTTTTTCAGGCAAGTTTATTTTCCCTTTGTTTCCTAGCTCTGAATACTCAACAGATTCCACTTCACCTGTATTTTATTCAAAGTTTGTTTCACTTATGCCCACAATCTCCTTGTTCTATAGAAGAAATTGCTTTCAATTACACATATATCTCAGCACTTAAACATTAGTCTCACTTTCCTGTGGTTAATAATTCACCTTATATTCTAACATCCATCAACATAAAATCAGCATAACAACTTTTATGAATCCCTTTATCATCAACACATTCCAAATGCTTATACAATTCACACTACAGATTCACATAGGAACTGGCTTAATAGCCCTTAAAGTTGCTATAATGTTCACATCTTTTCAATCATAGAGTTATTGTTCGTGTTTTCAGACAAGACCCTTTTTACTCATTTTGTGTTATTATCTCGTATTTCTTTACACCCCTCAAGCTGGATCCACATCTCAATAAACGTGGTGCAAACTGGTATAAAACCACTGCTCCTTCTGGAGTTATTCCATGCGTTCATCAGTCGATTTGGACCAAACTTGCCAGGGCTTTGGCAACACTTTGTGGGAGGAGGAGAATGGGAAGGTAGAGAAGGGATGCAATTTCTATCCTTTCACCAGATGAAAGACTTCTTCTGCCTTAACTTTATGATTTTTTTTAATGAAAACATCTTAATCACCTACATCTTTTAGCCATGGAATGTCTAAAAAGTTGAAATAATCTCTTTTCCCTAGAAATTTTCATCCCTCTCTTTCACTCTCCTTCTCTGCACACAGTTCACTGGTTCTACAGTCTGATTTTCCCATCAGCCACACACGCACACCTCCTATTGAAGTCAATGGGAGTCGCATGCACATCTGTCAGGATAATCAAGTCCCAAGTTTAGTATCACCATCAATTTAAGACTTAATTTTATCATTTCCATAGGCCATCTGGGCTTTTTCCCTGTTGGAGTTTTCACAGTGACTTTGTCCTCCTATATTTCCTTCTACTTCTGTCCCACCTCATGAATTCATTCTCTTCTTTAGAAAAGCCTGTCATTCCCCTCTCCCTCTTCTCCTCACCTACCAGCTTTTATTCCCTAGGTCTATACAAAAGCCCTAGAAATAGCCACAAGTGAGGTGTGACAGAGAGGCTGCTGAAACTTTTCTTCCTTTTGTCAGTCATTGCAGGGTAGTATTCTGCTGTATTTTTAATTATTGGCAATTATTAATTCATGAATTCATATTGAATTAGCACCTAGAAGCTCTATTATGAACCCCCATTGTGCTTATTAATGTACACCCACATAACAAGCTGTTAACTTCACGTTTAGGGCATCATAAGTATAAAAATGAAATTACAACTGTGACTGTATTACTGGCCTGATTCTTCATTTTTTTACACTGTGTATATGTTAGAATAGCTCAATGGGAGTGAAAAGAGAGGCACCAGTGCATCAAGTCTGCTTGATTTATATGTATGGTGGATCTTAGAGGATGCGTTATCCCAGGATATGTGGTTCTTCAACACCACATGTGCCAAAAGTGACGGGGATCCCCAGAAGACATGGCCCTTAAATGCAGCAGGCGTCTATACGGCTCCTTGATATATTTTCAGACCGTAGATCAATGTCCATGAAAATCCATAGGATGAGGATGGTAATAGTAGTTTGAATAAAAATAAAAATAATAATAATAACTAAATGCCTTTAATGCACAATTCTCTGATGAGAAATTCCTCTTCACTAGAGGGACAGGTGTTTGAAATTAACATAAAATGCTACTATTGATGCTTTAGTAAACTCCATCATGCTGTTCCCCATATATTTAACCTGTTTGTCTTTTCTATCTAGGTTAGTTTTCAAACAGTATCTAGACACTTAATCCTCACTGTCTTGAAGTGGCCTCTTGCTGCTATTCATGCCTTTGAAGAAGCAGCCTTCTGGAATTTAGATTCCTCTAAGAATAATCCCCCTTCCGAGAGGTCTGAGGATAGTTATGTAAAGGCATACGAGGTGTCCAAACACCACGGCAATAGGGCCTCTAACAAGAACCTAAATAAGCCTAGAACGTGCAATGCATGCAGATAATATTCAGGAACAAAGGACTGCATCCTCCAAACTAAGGGAGTTTTTTGTTTTTTGTTTTTTTTTTTCATAGCCACCTTGCAAAGCTTGGCTTAAAATAACGTGTTTCCTTAAGAAATAAAGGGTTCCAATTGCCTGAGAAACAATCATATCTTACAACCTTTGATAGTGATTGCATTGATTTCAACTGGTGGTTTAAGCACAACCTTTCTTCTCCACATCCCATGGGAACGAAGCTAGGATTTGTAATGTAAAATGTATAGATGAAAGGGCTTTTTCTTCTTTGCTCGGGAATGTTTGACATTGGCAATTTCCATTCTTTTAAATTAGTATTCTGAGCTCCTTTATTCTGATGGAAATTGAGGATAATCTCTCTAATAAGATCTTCTGGCATAACCCTTCTAAGCCCCATATTCTAATACCTAGTCAACTGCTTAGGGCTAGGGTCTATGCTGGTCAGAGAATGCCAACACCATCTATATGTCGTTATATGACTCTAGAAGGTCCATCAGACACATGGCTTTTCAGATACACTGTTTTTTTGTAATGGTGCAACATCACAGCCCTTGTCTCATCTGAGAACACAGAGCTCCTGTTGTCCACAGCCTGAGGGTCGTCCATCCTCTGTGTTCATCCCTCAAGGTTCCTCTTCTGCTTTCATTCTTCCATCCTCCCAGTCCCACTGAGAGAAAAAGTGGGGTGTACAGCATCACCCCGCAGGCCAGAAGAGTTGTGCAAACTACTACCGACACCATTCAGTTCTCCTGTCTTTTCTGCCAGAGGCATCCCTATAACTTCTGCTCCCACATGGGAGCTGGCAAATGGGCTGCCACGGAAACCACAACCAGCTTCACCCGTTCTTTCTTAACAGTTTTCTTTCTTTTTTTATTTCCACTTGTTCTTTCTCCCTCTTAGCTACAGCAGTAAGTGCATTAAAGAAGTACATTTAGGTCACTTCAGACCAGAACATTAAAACAAATGCTGATAGTTCAAGGTTAATAGATGCATAAAACAAAAGTAATTCCATGTCAAAGCCGAGATGACAGGTGATTTGACTTGAGACTGCCTTGCAATCACTCTTTTACATGTGCTCTGTACTGAGCCTGGCGGAAGGTGTTATGTTTCTGACATTTACTTGTCAGAAAGGTATGACAATAGAAATTGTTTCTATCTCTGCTGGTCCCAGATGTTAACCTTCTAGCTTTATTTTGTAATTGGGGTTCCACGGAGCTTTAACATTTTCTATTGATTCAATAGAAGCGATAACATTTCCAATCATAAGAAGGCATTATAGAAATATCAGGCAATTCACATATCAAAATGTTTGATAGCTGGGCTCACCACATTAATTTCTGTCACCTTTGCTAGGAACCCTTTATCCTCTTTTTAATACTGAAGGACACCTGAGAGTAGTTTCTGTCACTTTTATTGTTCAATAAAGTAGACAAAAGTTTCAATTAACAACCAAGGAGCCTCTAGGAAATTGTGAATGAGAGTATATTTTATTCATTTTACTGTATTTCTTTTTTCTAATGTGCCAGCTGTGACTTCTAAGCCATGCTTCACAGGGGAGAGGGAAAAAAAAAAGTTGATATAAGCTTATACAGTCTGATGGCCATATTTTTAAAACAACTTTATTTTATCTGTGGGAGTCAGGTGCTGCAATTTTTTTTTTTTTTTTTTTTTGAAAATTCAGCTCCTCCTGTGAATGCCAATAGCTTAAGAGTGATATCAGCCCCAAGGTTCAACTCAGATCCAAAGAAATGGAAGAATGAGTAGAATATGTAGTGCATTAGGTGAGAAATAAGATGTAAGACCAGTATCCTTTGCAAAGTGGTGTCTTATACCAGCATGCTATTTAACAGTTTTGATGCTTCATCTACACTTAGATATTTTGTGACTGCTAAACAGGCAAAGACTCCTAGGTTGCAGGATGCGCCACGCAGCCTCTCCTGCCATCAACACTGGTATATTCATAGTGTGCGTAGTGCCCAGACTGTCATTACACCCTCAAAAACCCTTCTGTTAAAATAATCCCTTCAGGCTTAGATGGACTAAGCTAGCCTGAGACCAGCCAAAATATTTGTCCTGGCCAGCCATTCTGTGGATCAAAGAGATATAATGGCAATATCCATTATTGTGACTTATTCCTTAGACACATCCCACTGTCATATCTCTCTGGCTGAACAGTCAGTAAAGCATGGTGTAATGCTGTCCTCTCTGCAGCATAGACAGGGAACTGCTCCTGACTTTACATCTCCACCTGGACATCTCCTCCTCCAAGATATCTCAGCTGAAGAGCAATGCTGTAGTCCAGCACCGTCTGAGTAATCCAGAGAAGAGTTTTCACACAATTTTAGGATCAATGTTGTTATCCCATGTTATAAAGGAGCACTGAAAACAGCTTGGGTCTTGAAAGGCCAATAAAGAAAGAACTGATGATTTCTGTTTTGGAAACTCTATTTATTTATGTTTTTATTTTAAAGTCCGCACATATACTCTGTTACAGATTTGGGAGCCTAAATCATTTCTTTACATTTCATGAAGGTAATAAAACACTTCAATAACACTGTTCATGCCCCTCTCTCTTCTCCCTCTCATCCCCAGCTTGTGAAAGAAGAGAATTTATGTAAAATTTCAACCCATCTAAAAGCTACCAATGTACAAAACGGAATCACCATTCCCCAATGCAATAAATACAAATACAGTTCAATAGACATCAGTGTCATGGAAACAATTGTGAAATTCCAGAAAGAAACATTCCTTACAACTATATAAAACACCTGTCATGATGACTGGGTAAGATAAGTTAGGGTTGCATCCTGTCTTAGTTGTTTTATTTCTCTTCATTCCCATAGGAGGATGTACAAGCGCTGTGAATGAGGCGGCTTGCCTTATGTTAAGAAGCCAGGTAGCCTTTTTATCCACCATTCTTTCCCCTTTTTAAAACAGAGGCTCAATCTACTTATGTATAAAGGGAGCTATAAAATCAGCTGGTTGCCAGATGACAAGCTACATCTTCTAGCTGGCCTGCTCCGTAAGGACTTTCTTAATGATTTCGCAGCATCTTTATTTGCACTAATGGGCTTTCTTCTCCTCAAATTTCTTGTTCCACATCACAGACAATGTGAACCATGAACTCCCAAAAGCAGTGCTTCTTCTCTCATAAATTAAAACCAATGGGTAAATGTTTTCTTACAGTTAAAGCACAGGCTAAGTCTTAAGGGTGACTGGTACCTCAGTCTTGTCAATAGACTTTGAGTGAAGGACAAGGTTATACAAGTCACTTATGAACGCCAGGGTAAGGGTTGTGCGGTTTTCATGTGTGACAGATGATTTTTGGATAACATAGGGATTTGGAGACTTTTGTGCTAAATTAAAAAAAAAAAAAGTGATAGTCCAATGTATTAATGAAAACATTAAAAAAAAATTAATCATGGCATAACTTTAAGTCTAATTTCAAGTTTTAAATGCAGAGATTTTGCCCTGCTTTGTTCCATGACAGGGTCAATCTGAAAAACATACATGCAATATTTTATGAACAGCCCTGAAAACAGTAGAAAAAAAATTTAAACTCAAGATACAACATTTTTTCTTTGTAAATTTATAATCCTTTTTCCCTTTATCTGTAGGAAGTTTTCATAAGAAAATCCTCCTGTTTCACAATATTTTAGATGATTATAACTTTCTTTTTTGAGAGTAGAGAAAAATAGATGAAAAAATTATTGTCTGTTGTCATTATTGTTGTTGCTGAAATTCTACTTTGCTTCCTTGAAGATTAATGTATCCAAATGGAGAAAAACTAACAAGCAACACACACCTTCTTCTGATGAGGACTCGCAAGTGTCCTGCTAACGAATGAGACACATAGGGTGAGGGGCTGTTTAGCTGTTTTGAGATGAGTCAAACTTAAAATCATATCAGACTTCTTATGAGGTGGCTTGTAATTACCTTTCTTCTCAGGACTCAAGAGACCTCCTTGCCTGGTGGAAGAATCTTACAGAAGGTAAGCATAGTAAAATACAAGTAAAAAAAAGTAAAATCAAATAAGAGAAAGATTGTAGTGCAAAGAAACCATGTCTCATCTTCCACACAAGTCTAGAATTTAGTTGAAGCTTCTAGAGTAAATCATGGTGTCTTTCCGCCCTGCTGTTATTTGCTCTAGACAGGATGCTTTTTATAGCACACGAGGAAGCCCTAGGTTTTGGTGGCAGTAGGAATGCAGTCTATGAAGGCAGAGCAAAATATTCCCTTTCTACTCAAACTTCTGGCTGCAAATACCCTTTCCTAGATCTATTGTAAGGTACAAAATGGATGGCCACTGTTGAAGCTTAATTGATGATACACCAGTTGTTTACTACACAAAATATGAGGCCATTATTCTGGAGAAAGCAATGTGGTGCACTTATTCTTTCTCTCTTGCTTCAGCTTTTCATGACTTTTATATAGTACTATACGTATCAGGCTGACTTGAATCTTTGCATCTTTAAAAAAAACCCTATATGACACAACATAATTTGATGTACCTTCAGGGGTAGAAAGGACAGCTTTTAAGCACTTGGACCTTTCATACCTCCTAAATATGTGGTTGTACAACATATGTTAAATTAACTGTCCAAAAATTGAGTCATCTTAAAGTCACCATCAGTAGTTAAAAGGTTTGGTTTATATTTCACATTTTATCTCTTTTGACTTTAACATTTTGTGGTATTCATAAATAACACAAAACTACTTATTGTTCTGTGTTTCAACCTGCAAATTTAGGTTTGGTCCACTCTGGGTCACTAAAATTGCCGTCATAAAATTATTTATATAACAGTAGTAAAGAGCAAGGAAAAATGAACCATAGTTAGCAAAAAATAATTCTAACTTCTGACAAAAATACCTCAATAAAGGCTATTTTTGTAAGAGATCAAATCATTTTAGGGTATAATTGAAAACTGGTCTTTGTTCAGTAACCAAAACCTATATTTCTTTCAAAACTTTTAATTTTTTCTTTTTTTTTTTTAAAAAAGGGCTTTATTTCCCATATTTAGTTAATTGTTTTATTACAAGGCAAAACGTATTTATGTATGTATGTATGTGTATACATATAAAATATGAAAAGTTGTTTTACTTTTTCCTCGCTTCTAGGACAAGAACTTTCCAGCCTGTTTCAAACTGCTATGTGCCAAATCACATTCCCATTTTCAAGTTGTCCTCTGTCTGAGGGACACTGAACCCTTATCCTGTAGCACCATATACAGCGTTGCCATTGACCATACTGGGCTAGAGGATTTTTTCTGAGTTTGCAAGGTGTCAGGTCTGGGGCTTGTCAGGCTTTCTTTGTCTAAATTTTTCTTGACCTGCCTGCAGCTTTGTTTTCACTTAGTTTAGCTGGAACAGCAGTTTTTCTGATGACCGGGGGTTATGCCTACTTTGTTTCACTTTTGCTTTACTTTTATGGTACAGCCATAGTTTTTATATAGATAGTAGGAACACGTAGCTATTCTGCGTAGAATGAAAATTAATGACTAACATCATAATATAGAATCAAGAAATACAGGCCCAGTATGATAGCAGAGGCCTGGCAAGTGGGGACAGGGTGCGACATAGAGGAGTGCAGGCATGGGACGGTTTGGGATGGGCACAGGCTGGCGCTGGAGACCCCTGGCTATGAACAGCTCGCTAACGATCAAAGAAATGTAGACCTGTAGCAGGACAAAGCTGGTTTTAGGGGCAACAAAGAGAACTGAGAAATAGTATCTAGCATACATAAAATACAGCATATATAATAAATTTGCATGTAACGTGGAATCACAGACAAATGAGGAAAGTGTAAGCTGTAAAAGTGCATTTGGAAATGTATAAAAATGACCACAATGAGACCCTAGACTGAGGAGAATGAACCATACCATCCCCCTCTTTCTGGCCAAAGAGCTGAGGTGCTAACTTACTGCACTGCCCCAGACTGAGGCCATCAAGCAAAGGACCCCCCAGAGCAGCTGAAGAGTGACCATAACACCTGAGAAAAGGGATGTAAGCTGGAAAGTGTGTGTATAACAATTTTAAGTGCATTGTTATTATTTGAGACTCCTTATGTATCGTTTTCTTTGTATTCTCTTTCTTTAATAGCTAGATTGGGTTTGTGGGTTTTGTTGTTATGTATTTTTTTCCTGATGCTGTTTTTGCTGGAGAATTTGTGTTTCCTGGCCTTGCTCATGTGTTTTGGGACTTTGTTCCTTAGCCACAGCACAGGTACCCTTAGCACTTTCAGGTCTTACTCCTAAGGCCAGAGTTACCATTTTTCTGTTATGGACAGTCAGTGCTGCACAGGAGGAAGTAATTTCTTGGATAACCTGTGTAGATCCCATGGAGAGCTGTGACTATCAGGACCAAGACCTTAAATTTGATTTTCTGTTCTTCGGAGAACCAGTCCAGAGAGCAGAGCGTTGGGGTCGTACGCTTTCTGTTGCTAGAGGACTTTTCTTAGAGAGAGAATTTTAGTGAACCAAGTGCTATACTTTCTTTTAAGAAAATAGCTTTCCAAATGTCCTCTGCTATTCCCAGTAACTAGTTACTGTTTATTTATTGCGCAAACTCTGAAATACTGTATGATGCCTTCACAGAAAAAGTAGTACTGAAAGAATGTAGATAGGAAGTGAATTGTGTATTGTGTAATGGAACAAGACTATATAAACATCAGGGAGGAAATAAAGGAAGTCTATACCTTGGGCAAGCGAGTAAAGCTACTGATGTCTCTAAATTGAGATCAAGACCAGTTCAACCTCCTGCATGTACTTATATTTTATATCAGCTATGAAAACAGTCACATTAAAATAATTATTCAAGCATATTTAGCAAATGCATATATTTGCAGAATCAAGGCCTAACTGTTATATATAAAATGTATACATTATATAAGGAGAGTTATTAAAATTGCCATATAAGCAAGGAAACATCAGAACTGTCTGCTCTTAACTGCACAATCACGTGCACCTGCAGACCACTGCATTCTCCCCCCACCCCCACCCCACAATAGATAATCAGTATTTAATTAAAGATCATATAACTGGTCCCTATACACAAAAGGGTTTAATTACGTCCTCCTTTCCTTTTCTCAGGGCTAGTTTTCTTTCATTGCTTTCTATCTTAGGCTTAGCCAGACCTACAGTCTCCCCCCAAGTCTCTCTTATGCAAAGCTCTCTCCTTCATCCTTTAGTCCTGAGGTTTGTTCCTCCCTTGAATCCCCCTCCCTTTGAAGTCTACCTCCCAGCTTGGTTGCTATAACCTAGCAGTCTCCTCTGAATAAGTGGGAATTATAATCGTTACAGGAGGCCCAAAGCACAGAGGTGAGTAAAACGCCCTCCACACCCCCAGCAACAGTCAGTCCTGCCATACTTCAATACCCCTTGGTGACTGCTTGCCTAAAAAAAAAAAAAAAAAGGGCAGGGAGTCATTATTATTCTAAAATAGGCAGAACACTTGCGGTTTTGCTGGGTGCATTCTCAGAAGTATTTGCCCGGTTTTGGCTGACATTTTCAAAGGATCGTAACAACCAAGAAATCTGAACCAAACAGACTAAGCTGATGGCATCTGGCAAATCTCTGAGCAAACTCAAGCAGAGTTACGTAACCGGGAAATGTTCGGCAGCCTTACTAATTGCACCTGATATCGGCCCCTTCCTGTAATAAGCTGTGGTACTGGTTACATACCTACTCTGAGTAACATGCATATAAGCATCTATCTATAGCGATTAGGGAAAATACTCTGCAGTAAGATATTTCTGTAATTCAAATGTAAAATAATCTAATTCAGGCACAATAGCGTACAGGAAAAAAGTATGATTAGGGTTGCTGAGCAAACTAGCCTGCAACAGCAAATACTGATAGAGGATTCTGACACCAGCCTGTATTACCTTACAACATATTATCATTTCTTATGGTCCCAAGGTCAATGTCTCTTTCTCAAAAAACATTTCGGACCTGTAATTGTTCATCTACATGCCAGCAATTATGGATGAATTGATCAGCCAGTAATTAATGCTATGCTATTACACTTTTTAATTTGTAGATTATGCAGCTGTGAGCGTTCACACATTTTTAATTTGTATATTATACAGCCACAAATGTTTACAATGCCCTTTTTAATCTCCTTACACTACCAATGCCATTATTCACTATAGATTAATGATACACCGAATGCTGAGGTTTATTTCATTTACCACTCTTACCAAGAGAGCTGTTAACATTACTGTGCTCTATTACTTAATGTCTTACTGCAGCTGCTAGTGAGCATTGGTTACCCTTTAAAATATTACCAGTCAGTTATTTTCTCTTTCTTTCTTTCCTTTTTTTTTATTTTATTTTATTTTATAAGCACTCTTGCTACTGACAATATGACTCTGTGGTAATATTACACTTTATTTTCAAATTTATTTCAACAGCTTTGCTCTGAGCTGTTTCGATCTTTTGTTCCAAACAAAGGTACCTCTCCAACCCCATATGTTTCACATTCCCAGCCTGCTCTTCCTTGCAGTCCTCCTATGCACAGCTTTGCTATCTCTCTTCATGCTATATTGCAAGCTGGGTAGCTAGCCCATAGCCTTACTTCAGGGAAATGTCCCTGGTCAGGACAACACTTCAGCCTATCTTTAACTTCAAGCATGTACTTCGATCTATACAGAAGCTCTTGCTTGCATTGTTTACTTGATTAGGGTACCACGAGAGTAATTTTTCTCGCCACAGCCTTCCTTCAAAGCCAGCCAGAGCCTTTTCCTCATCCATAGAAGACCTGCTGCAGAATTTAGGGGAAGTCACCTGATCTGTCATTAATATGGCGATGCTACTGCTACCTCACTGTAAAAGTGCTTTGAAATCTACCAACGAAGAAGCTTCGGGTACTACTGAAATCTTAAGCGGTTTCAAATCATGAAAACCTAATTCGTCTTCCAGATTGCTCTTTCAAAGTCCAAGCCAATTTAATGAAAATATTTTTTTTAAAATACCAGTTATTCTGTTCAATTCTGTTGCACTCATCTTTGCAATATTACATTATTTAATGGAAACATTTCAACTTCTCCCAGAACTGCACCAGGTAAGACTTTTGCCTCCTTTCCATCTTTTGTTCAGACAGAATAAAATAGTTCCAAATTAAATATCAGGACAAAACAAAACTCACCTGATTCCTTGTTCCCTTACAAATAAAAGATTTCAAACACTTGCATGGAAAGACTCTTCCTTATAGCCTTGGTAAAGTTCTGAAACAGTTGGTAAAAGAAAAGTAAGAAGCCAGTTACAAATCCATGGCCAACTGGACAAATAATCCAAAGCTGCCTCTGCAAACTTTTGCTTGCATAAGAAGCACCCTGTCAAGTTTCCCTTCATACTTTTTTCCACTTGTAAATGAAAAATTAAAATAACTTGACTGAAAACTGAACTACCTGCTCTCTCATCAAGAGCACCTCCTGAAAGCTCAAGAATTTATCCCTTAAAGGAAGATTAAGGACCTGATCAGCAACTCCACTAGAAAACATAGTGACTTATCAGAAGCAAAATGCTCATTTTTAGGTCTATCTATCTAATTTGTTCTTTGAATTATTTTTTCTTTCAAAAATATTTTTCCACAGAAAGCAGATCCCTTTTACACATAAATAGCAAAAAAAAAAAACTAAAACAAAACAAAATCTAATTTTCTTTTGAAAAGCAATTTTAAGGGGGAAAATTTTCAACCAGTGCTAGTCAATATCATTACATTGATTTACACCAGCAGAAGATTAATACTTATTACCAGCTTCACATGGGCATTGCAAGGATTAATGTTTGCAGCATTTCACAGAAAAGCTAAAATGATCATACAATTATCTCCCACAAACGTTGAACAGTGGCACCTGAGATAACTCAAGTGTTATGTACTCTCCTAAGTGGAAAAGATTTCTGAAGAGGCTCAAACATCACTGCTGGTAAATATAAAGTGTTACTAATAAGCGGCTGCAGAAAAAGATAAGCAACTGTATATCATTTTACTTTATTTTAAAATCTAAATGGTCTTTGAAAAAAGGATTTGTTTTTAAATGTATTTTTCATCAAATGTTTTATCTCTCCAATCTATCTAAATTTTGTTTTTGGAGAGTGGAGAGCTTCTAAAAGCAGACCAAAGTTTGTTCACCTATCGGAAACCCTAGAACAGTTTATTGTAGTGATTTGCAAGCTCTTCTGTTGGTGAACAACTCTTGAGTATAAATGTCATTTCCTTAATTTAACTGGGGTCCTAGTGTCTTGACTGAGAAAAACTGATAGATTGGTTCACAAAGTACGGCAGTGGGTAACAGCAGATCTGGGTTTTAATTTCTTCTGGAAGTACTGAGCTTCTACATTCCTTCTCCTGGAAAACATCTGTAATTATTATACTTCTCTATGGAAGTCTTTTAAAACAAAAACTAAAAAAAACCCACAATCTAACCCAGCTTGCTGAGTACAGGAAGGGTCACTGAAGCTGTGAGCAGAAGGAAGAGTCTTCAAGGAGGGTATGGAAAGTATACTTTTGTTCCTTTGCTGCCTGAAGCTGACTGCTCGGGGGCTGGTCTGAGGTGGTTTAGCGGGAGAATTTTTGCAAAACCTGATTTGGTGTTTGGCTCTGTGTGCTAGCAGGATCCTGGGCTCCATCCGGGCTACCAGGCGCCTGGTGGGTGAGTCTGCAACAATTAACCGCCGCATGCCTACGCTTTCTGTGCTTTTCTTGGTGTTGCTGTTGTTTCGGTTTTGTTTGTTTGTCTGCTTTTTTTCAGACAGTAGCTTTGGGGTTTAATGTTTCTGGCCCTGACCCTCAAAAATGCTTAAGATAATTCCCATTGATTCCTCTCAGAAATCTTCTCTTTTCCACCCATAAATAGCCTTTCTCTACCTGGAGTTTATGAAGTGCTCAGATGCTGTCATCCTGGGAAGACCACTTAGGTACAAAAATACTCCATGTGGTGTCTGTACTTCGGTTCAGCTAACTTCCAGGCAGGGAGCAGGATCTCTGGAACGTCCCTGAGCCCTGCAAAGATTAGTTTCTTCTCTTTTCTGTACCCCACCTCTCTCTCACCACTGAGATTAAGGAGTTTATAAAATACAACTTGTTACAGCCATGAGGGATTACTACTATATATTATCACTCACAGCTCATTAACCCCGAAGCCCTGCTAACTAAGAAAATCCTCTCTAATGAGGTTTCCTTCACTGCACTGAAGAACAAAAGGTCTCAAAGTTTTGCCTATTACCAATCTTCCTCAAATTATTTTCCCGTAATTAAAATAGAACTTTAAGGCCATTAAAATACAAATCTAAATTTCTTGTACTCAGGAAAATCCATATCCACTTTCCTTTTATTTTATTTATTTTTTATTTTTTTAATGCCTGCAAAGGATCCTCAAGCTGTCCAAAGAGGGCGGGATGCATTTCTAGCAGTTTCTACCTTTTATCAACTGTAAAAACTGGATCCCGCTTTTGAAATAAAGTACATGACTTCTGGGCATGTTAGACCTAATTCAGTTTTGATATAAGCAGCCCCACCTTTCATTGACATTAATGGGAGTTGGGATAGTTTTCTGCTGGGTTAAATTAGGATTCTTTGTCAAGAATCTCAAAAGAGACTGGACAACTTGTCAGGTGCCCCAGTGATAAGTGTGATGGAAGAGTCTAAATTAGATTGGCTTGACAGTGAAAGAAAAATAAATCTATTTACCATTATTTATATTATAGCAGTACTTAGCAGGTCCAAAAGGGATTGAGGAACTCGGCCTGAAACTCCTGACAGAAAGAAAGCAGTATTACAAAATAAATAATATTGGCATTAAATGTCTCAGATTCCAGTTTATGTGGCTACATGAAAGCTTCTCTCCCTCTCTCTTTTTTTAAAAATGAGTTAAATATCAAAAACTCAATGGTATTTAGGTTTCTAACTTCTGTTGTCCAAGGAACAACGTTTGTGGTTTGAGGCCAGAATATGTCTCATATATTGTTAAGGAAAATACTACAAAACCAAACAAAACAAATGGGCTTAAGGTATTTAAGGATGTTGATGCATTTAAAATATCCAAATTTCTAAGTTTTTAATCAGAATTCTTTTACCATTTCACCTTGGCAATATCTGTGTCTATAATCTTATAATCTAAATATTAGCTTAAGTAGTAAGTACATATTAGCTCTAAGTACATGCCTCATGCCTGTCTCTTAAAAGATTCTTGTGGCTACACAACCTTTAACTCCATTTTCATGCGTTCAGAATCAGGTCCCAAATGAAATATAGTACAACTGTTCTACCAAAACCTCCAGGATCCTTCTTCTCATAGTTATTTACTACTCAGTGAGTGACCCTAGTGGTCTGAACACTCATTTTTATTCATTTGTATATTGTTTGAACAATACATGTTTATGTGTTTAATATCACAAACCAGCAGAAAACTTATGAAAAGGAAGGTTGGTGAGATGGCCTCAAGCATTTGACCTAGAGAGATGTTTAATCATGATACAGGTTGTTCAGCCTGCTGTGCGTGATAGCTGTCACATTTGCGTTCTTTCAAAAATGTCATTGTGGGAGCTTAATACAGTCCGTGTGCTAGATGGCTACTAGGAGGTTTAATCTGTAGACAAGCCTGAAAACTACTTTAAATATGCATCTGAGATGTTTCTGACTTTAAAATTTCCATTTGGGGAGCAATATTTACTTATACGTGAGAATATCCTTCACAACAGAGAAAAAGGAAAGTTTGGATACTTTATTTGTGTTAGTGTTGGGTCCCTGAGGAGCTAAAGGAAAGGCATTTCATGTCACCAAAAGAATGGTTACATCGATAGCATCCATACAAGAAGTTAAAGGGCTAATGCATTAAAACTGAGGCTGAGTAGACTCTTAATGTGTGTCTAGTACTTACAGACCTCCTGGTCTCTAGGGTTTGCTGTGCCCACTGCCGTGCTGCTTACAAGCAATCACAGTGACAACATTTCCCTTCGTTGTTGTTCTAAATTATTTCATTTGCAAATCTGAAAGTGACTTTGGGTTCACCCCCTAAGCCAAGAAGCCCCCATGCCCCCTTTGCTGGGGATAACTCCCTCTATGGGAGCCAGACTTTGGTTCTAGTTTCTTTTAGAGAAAACTGATGGGCAACTGAAGACCAAAGATATGATGAATCATGGTCAGATGCCCTTGGCAAAGCTTTCCTGAGAGAGAAACGCTGAAACTGGAGAAGCAGGCGCTTTGAATTACCAGATCTACCTTCTTTACAAAAAACATGCACAGTGACTTGGATTAATATAATTGCCTGCCTCAGTAGTTAAAACATGAGGCTTTGAAGTCCTCATTTCTGCTCTTGGCTCTTCTGGCAGTTTTGGCTGATTCATGTAATTGCTCTATTTTTCTTTTCTCTCGTTTATTTATTTCTTTGAGGTGTTTCTAGCACAAATTGTCTTAAAATGAACCTAGTAGAAGAGACATTTAATGGATTTGATATCTATAATTACATATAATGACCAGAACCAATTTTCTCCTTTCTTTCTTCTTTTCTTCTTTCTTTCCTTCTGTGACTAACTATGCTCATTTCCTTAAGACAGGCTTTCACCGGTGAGTTTAACTGAGAGTTAAGGGGTTGCTAAATGGAAGCTTTGCACAGTCTGAGCCCGATACTATCATGACAGGTTGTAGGCTAGTCAATCTGCTTGTAGTACTGTGGGGGTTCTTTAATTTTTTGAGAAGACACACAATATCCTCCTTCTCCCATGCTAAAGAGTCAATTTACATTGCTGAACGATTTTTATTGTCTTCACCTCCCCTGAAGTGAATGTGATTGTTTTTTAGCTTGGTAGCTTCTTTAAATCTCATATTGCCTAATAGCTACAAAGAGGAGAGAAAAAGAAAAGAATATGAAACTTTTACAAGTCTGGGCTTCATAGTTAGATTTTGGTTCTGCTCACTACTGTCAAACCTCAAAACTCACCTGAGTCCCCCATGAGACTGGCTGGACTGTCGAGCGGGTATATGCACGTCTGGAAAAGTGGCCCAGGCACCCTCAGCAAACGTGGACTTAAGTGGGAGATAATGAAACTAAGCAATTTTCATGAAATGAGCTGTATCCTTCAGGCCCGCAATGCACGCAGCGCTTTCAAAAAGGGTAGGCAGCAGATTTACCAGGTGAGCTAAACAGAAGCCTCCATCCACTTGGGACCTGGGATAAGCCTCTCTCAGCTCGCAGTGGCTTAAATGTACATTGCAGCAGGTTTTATTGTTAACCTCTCTTTGGCCTTCAACAAGTAGTCAATAGCCCTGCAGATTATATTCTCCTCTGCCATCCTGATTGCTAGAAGCGTTCGTCCAGAACTAAGCCAGTACAGTAAACAGAGCAGGGTGAGAATTTTTCAGCAAAACACTTTTTCATCAGAAAAAGGTGATTCATCGAAACTGAAACCTTTCACAGGGAAGGGCTGGCTTCATTGATTTTTGTGGTGGCAAAAGAAAAAAGTTATGGAGTTATTGAAATGGCTGTGGGGTTTTTTTGTTGGGTGTTTTTTGAGGTTTTTGAACCAAATAATATTTTCCAGTTCAAGAAAGTATTGGAGGAAATGTTAACGAAAGACTATATAGCCAAAACAAATTTAATAATCAAGATATTTTAATTGATTTTGAAGATAAATGATTTTTGATTTTTTTTCAAACTTTTACTTTATGCCCGTTCTTTTCAAGATTCTTATGCTCTTACAGGTTAAATCAGAAAATTTCTGAAAGAATGGCCAAATGACCTCCCATGAAGCAACAGAAAGGATAGCAAAGTGCTTAAGATTTCTGTTTGCTTGTATCACTGAGCAGTGAAATCAGTCAGTAGAGTCCTCATGAATACTGCTGCTGGACATCTCTGAGAGTGGTTTTAGGTTATTATTTTATATTATCCACAATAATCTGTTGTAATGTATAACCATCACTGCTATAAATATAATCTTGATAAACAATATATAAATTTTAACTCGGAGAAAAAACTCGTGTCTGAATTGGCTGCTCAGCCAATGAAATGCCAAGATAAATATGTTTCATCGAGATAATATACATCTATTGATTGATCATGCCATGAAAGCAGGACAATTGTCTGATAATTTTTTCTTTATTAGAGCTGCTGCTGAAGCCTGCATTTTCTAATGAACTTTTCAAGAGTTTCAAATACATTTGTAGGGAAAGGGAAAGCAGAAAAGGTGTGATAAACAGAAATGGGCTGCAAAAGCGGAGATGTCTTAAGTTGAAGAATGGATCTGGGAGAAGAGAAATGCTTTCCTTTTAAATGTTTTCCTAATAAATTCCCAGGAATAGCACAGAAATGTACTGCCCAAACAGAAGGGAGTTAATAGGGGAAGGAAAATAGCAGCACTCAGAAGGAATGGAGAGACTTTCTATGCCAGGCAATCTGCATGGGATAACTAGGACTTTGCTAAATTTGAGAAGCAGATAAGAACATTAAAATACTGAAACATACAATTCAAAAGCACAACGGAAAAAAAAAAAAAGAAAAAAAAGAAAGAAAAGTACATGTGTCACAGTAAGGCACAGAAAAAGACCTCTTTTGCTTGCAGAGAAAAATAGCATATGCGGTTTGCCTGCCTCAGCAGAAACCAATACAAGGTGAAAGATAGCGTAGAAAATGAAATGATCATAGCAAATTAATATGGACCTTCTGAGAAAGCAGATCAGGAAGTGTTTTTTGTAGATAATGGAGACTCGCATAAAAACAGGCTGGAATACTGATCGTGAGCTTTTTGCAAACACCCTGGTGCTGAATGCGATAGAAAATGTACAGCATGTTATCATCTAAAAAGGGCTTGTGCCCTTTTTATAAGGCTGCTTCATCCACTGAGGAAACCAGACAAAAAGATCAAAGGCTGCACTGGGTTTAGTTCTCCCCAAGAATCTGAAGCTGAGTGAAAAATAGAAGCAACCACAGTGTGTCAAACAACCTAGAGGATCTCAACTAAAATATTCTGTTTTCTCCCCAATCACTGGTGTATTAGCTGAGCAGAGATAAAAGAAAAATCATTATAATCTTCATAATGCTAGCCATGAATTAGAGACGCACGAACTGCAAAGCAGGAGATTTCTTGTTAGACTGAAGCTTGTATTTACAAGTGAAGGGAACAGAGGTTTGCCTAAAATCAGGGATCAGATTTCCCTGGGACAGTAGATGAGGAATTATCAAAGGGTGTAGAGATAATGTTGGCAATGGCATATAGCGCTGGGGATTGAGATAAACGCATCGCTGCTCTGTCTGATACTGGAACCAATCTCCCAAAGATATATAGCAGAGGATGAAAATGTTAAAACCAGGGTTTGCCTAATCACTGCAAACTTCAGTGAGGCCTCACGTTCCCTCAACTGCGTTCCCTGCTGGCATCTCCTTCACCCCCCTGCTCACTCATGCGGACATGCACCTTCTGGAAACAGCCAGGGGTAGTAGGTGCCTTCACGCCGAGCACCGTGAATCATTTTGTAACAGCAAAAGAACTCAGGTTACGTGTGGCAAATGTTTTTTTGGCAAATACCTTGTTGGTGATGTTGTCCTGCTGCGTGTATGGAGCCAGGTTTCTGCTCTGAGCTCAGCTGATGCTGCAGGTAGCACGGACCCTTCTTGAGGGGGGAATCGCATCCCGTTTAACACCCTGTTGGTAGATGCAAAAGTCTGAGTGATGATCACTGCCTCAGTCACGGTAACAAGTGAGTCATTACGTCTCCAAACCCTTTACAGTGTGGACGAAAGCACCAGTACTTCAGCGGTACAAAAAAGTTCAACGTTTGTCAACTGGGCACAGAGACTTTTTTTTTTCCCCCCATTAGGGAAATTTGCCTTTTTTTTTTTTTCTTTGTTTCCGTTTTCTAACGGGGAAATCTAAACGGGACTTGTTCAGCTGGCAGCCTCCCACCCGCAGCATGTTTCCCTTTATCCCTTACAGTATTTTCCACCGCGATACGCCACTGCAAGGCTGATTGATCTGCTACCCAGCTCCTGAGTGAACGGCTGCAGTATAAGCTCTCCTGATGATCAAGGAAGTGGAGAGCCCTGCTTTAGATGAAACACGAGGTGTCGGAGCTGCTCAAGAGCGATCTGTGCTGGCCCCAGCCGCGTACTGATGCGGGGAAGTTGTGATTTAGTTGCAGCAGACTTCCTGGGTGAAACCCAGTGGTGCAACTCGGAAAATCGGAGAGCCTCGCGGGAGAGAAAGGGATCATGACAAACTCAAACTGTAATTCCCAGGAGGCAGAACAACAACCCGAGGAGAAACAGGCTGCGCTAAAAACAAAGCTCTAATGAAATATTTCAGATTTCTGAACTTGTTTTTGTTTTGGACTCACTGTTTTCTGCCGGGGTGGGGAGGGCATGTTTTAACTTTTTGCCCAAATCCTAGTTGGAAAACAAGCAAATAAAAAACTGGAAATATCAGAATTTCCTGTATAATAGTTATCCTGTTTGGACCCATGTGTCTTTTAGAGATATTCTTTAAAAAGTATTTTAATTGACCTGCTTGCTTGAAAAAGAGAGAAGAAAAGAACTACAAAAATTTGTGCAAGGTTATATCCATTTTTATGACATTCTGAATATTCCTAAGAAATACAAGAATACATTTTTTCCATACATGTCATTACTATGAATGCTGGTGTATGGCTGTCTATCTCAGGTGTCTACTGGAAAGTTTGTGTTGTGATGGAAAGTCTGGGTACAAATTAACTTGATATCTTCATATCATAACACATATCCATCAATGAAAATCAGTTTATATTGCAAAATTTAATAAAGGAAAGTATTTAATTGATGCCAAGAGTTTCAGGGATTTTATTTAGTTACCTACTTTATTTTTATTTGGTTTTTTGCTAATAAATAACTAGTTCAACAGAAACATTTTATGCATTTGTGCATTTTGCAAGCTTTTTATTTTTAAAAATAAAGTTTCTAAACATATCCATTATAAAAAAAAATAAAAAAAATTCTATTATTCCATTAAAACTCCCTTCTTATTACTGCTATAAGTAACAGCAAGAATGGAACAAACGTTATTCTGTGATGGATTCAGCAAAACATTTTCTTTAAACCTGAATTTTCCTTAAAATTTGCTGAAAATTTTGAGCAACAAAAATTATTTTGGAATATTTTTTTCCCCTCAGAAATCTCAGCTAAAAAGTAACTTCATTTTCTATGTCTTGACTCTCCATCTGCCAAGTTTTAGGGGAATCAGCAACAAATATAAATACAAGTCTTGTACACCTGTCCATATGAATAAAACTGTCAAGATGATGATCATAAGACTGATGATTTTAGATTCTTTGCTGACACAGCTGCATTGAAATGTAGCTGGAATGTGGAATGCTTAGACTTGAATCATTACATAAAAGCAAATTTTGACATTGCCTGTAAAATGTGCATGCTTTTAGTAGGAAAAGGGTGGGTAATCCTGCCTGGAAATCTCATTTTTTGTTAAATGTGGTTACTAGACTTCTTTTGGAAATATTATTTAGACCTCAGGACTTTTGCACAGTGATCGGAAATGCAGTGGGAAGAATATGGTGGCGTTTGAATGTGCATTGGCGTAGAATATGAGGATTTGCAACAGCTTCAGTGGCTGAGATACCAAGGAAACGGGTCTTACTCTCCGTGGAGGACAAAGAAAGCTTTACCATGGTCTTAACTGCGAAACAAGTCTGTAGTGTCTTTTCTTTTCTTCAGTCAATTTTTGTTGTTTTGGATTGATAGTGAATTGATATATGTGGAAATTAAACTGCAGAGTAGGCATAACTTCGTCATGTAGACTTCATGATTCAAAACTAAGTTGACTGCTGCTAGGAAATAATAACATACATCAAACTTCTTGACAGATCAGTTCTTTTTTTTTTTTACTTGAGACTGTCATTAGGATAGCCAGCTAATGCCAGTGTGTTGTAAATGTTGCTAAGTGAGACAGAATTTACCTAAATATACACTTCAGCTCACTATTAAAATGTTCTGAGCTGAGTCAACAAGGGACTGAAATAATTCAGCTTTCAGTGAACCCTGTACTCACATAACCACCTTACCTTTATAGGTTTATTTTTATAAAAAGTCTTGCAGGGTTCGAGCTGTCTACAAATAGGTAGGCACAAAATCACTTAAATCTGGATCTTCCAGGCTACTAGCTCTGGTAGTTTATATCTAGTTTTCTGCAGGTTTCTCATAAAAGATTTTTTCTGCAGTCTCATACAGACAGGCAAAATTTTCTAGGGCAGGAGACACTTCAGGGAAAGAAAATGACCCTGGCTCAACTTTCTATTTTGTTTGTGCAGGCAAAACATAAAAAGAAGCTGCTGTTTAGCAGGAGGGGATGGAAAATAGCTGGTGGTCACTGCTAGTAAAGTAGCTTTGACAGCTCCAGCCTCTCATTCTGGGAGCCATAAAATAAAATTAAAGTATGGAGAAAAATTGAGCTGGAGCAGAATCTTCTGAACTCTTATCCAGATATGTATTTTTAGGTAATATCTTCTGGATCAAGTTCTATAAGGCAGCCAAGGAAAAGCTTTTACATAATCTTTCCATGCTGTGTTACGCATGGTAACTGGAGATCCTGGCGTCTGCCGTACATCTGAAGATAGGAAACATATTTTTGAAAACCATATGTGCAGCATGAACTTGAAGTCGTATCTCAGGATCATTCCCCAAACATATAGGAATTATGTAGCTCGTGTTGTAATTCTTTCGGTCTCTCATGACAGAGCTTTATACCACTAGTTAAATAGGAATTGGAAACAGGTACTTGACCCTCACCTCCTCATATCCTATGTAAATGCTCTAATAAAAAATAGTATTTATAGTCCCTAGTGTATACTCTTTCGTGCTCTCTTTGTGGCCCAGCGATAGAGAAATGAATCAGGTCCAGAGAACTCAGACATTTTGTGATCTTTTGGAACCTGAAGATTGAAAGGTACTTGATTAAACCATAAAATACTCATTTTTTGGCCATTGTAAAGGTGTAGCACATAAATATAAAAAATATTAACATACCGTATAAACAGTATAGAAAGCTAAGTATCTCATGTTGATTAACAATGAAAGATCTCACCTTTTAAAATAATAGCAATGCCAGTTGTGGAATGTGAAGAGTGCTTTGAATTACAATGAAATGCGGAACACATTAGCCACAATATCAAATGCAGTCAAATTAAAACGTTCCCTTCTGACATTTTCAATTAAACCCCATCAAGCTTCCAAACAGCCTAGGAAAACTAAATAGACTGTGTGAGCTAATGGAAAAGGCAGCCTGACATCTTCTCCTTCCAAAAATCAGATTAAGCATCAATGCCGTTGCAAAAATCTGTACCAGAACATTAAACAATTAAGAACTGGCATAACAATACTGACCAATGGTGCATCCACTCCTGTGTTGTACCAATTGCTTGTGACAAGAGGCCGGTACTGAATGCATCAGAGAAAGACAAAAGAATTACAATAGTAAGACCTTGCAATTTTAGGATGCCTTCCATTCAAGCACCTGAAAGTTAAATTCGCTTTTAGTGTTCCTATCGCTTCCTTGTCCTAACACTGTACAATTTTTAGTGCTTATATGCACAGCACTCCTTTGAGGTTGGGAGGTGTTATTAACCATTTTTCAGCAACAGGAAACACAGACAAGTAACTGCATGATTGATTCAAGGTGAGAGGAGCTCTTTGAAATAGGATAGAAAAGTTAACTAAAATAGTTTAAGTCTTGTATAGAGCAAGTGTAGCTAATCTCACTTACAAGCTGCATGGCAAAATTGCGAGTTGGTTGAGAACTACGAAGCACAGGCTGTGGACCTTGGAGAACTGGGAGGAGGGCTTGCTCCAGGAAACATCTGCAGGAGATTTGTGGAGAGGACAGTGACTGCTCATGGGTCCTAGCCCTTCCCCCTAGGCAGGGCCTGGAATGTGTTCGCTAGTGAGGTCTGCCTCGACTAGTCTTGGCAGAAAACTTATTTCCACAGCTAGGGATTTGGTTAATATAGTTTTAAGTCCCTAGTAGCACAGCTCTTCATCTGGGAATAGCCTCAGCACGTGAGCTGTGCTTGAGCTGGTCTCTAAGACACCTGGCTCAAGCACCATCTCTAAATCTTTAATCTACTGTACCATATCTCTATCAGGAATTTAATTACAATTTTAAAGAAAAATCCCTCAAACATACTGAGAAAAAGTCTGAATATGAGGAAAGAGGAGGAGGGGTAAGAACGGGTGGTGGAGGCAAACCCTTTCCCCCATGTAATATATTGTGAAGCCCATTTCATCTTCCACAGTGCCCTGCTTGGACTCCACTTTCTTCCACTACCCAGGGTTGGGTTTTTTTTTTGTTTGTTTGTTTTCTTTTGTTTTTCTGTGCTTTTCAGTCGTTGGGGTTAGCTGCGCATCTTCAGTTCTGGGAGTGGGAAGGAAAATGATAGCCATCGGGCTGGGAGAAAAGGGTTGAGATTCTGGTCCTTAGCTAGGATTGGTCTAAGGCAGATTATAGTCCTCTAGGCTGCCGAGATATTCCAAGTTTCTCCTTCACGCAAGCCAAAAGGAAAATCAGCAGTTAGCTTTTAAGTGCTGCTCTACAGCACTACAGTATGCAGTGTGCAAATAATGCAAGAACAGGCAAGAGAGAGAACACAGATTTTGTTTATAACAGTTTTACTCTTAGAAATCTCTTGGTAAAGACTCACTTTCGTTGCTTAACATTTACAGCTGCATCCGCCCTGGAGTAAAGACAATGAGGAATTCATAAACGCATGAAAGATTTTTACATGCTTAGTGTTCGTACAGTTTGAGTTAGTCTTCCTGTATAGCTCTACTACTTCTTTGTGACTTCTGACAGTCCCATCATAGCAGGCAAATCTCAAGTGTGTTTAAGATCCAGTAAAGGTGAAAGTTTAGCTGATGCAGATCAATTCTAAATGAATCTGGAATATAAGTAGAGCAAGGAATAGGTCTGTGACACTTCTTCACCCGGGCTCCCAAAGACCATGAAAAAAATAAAATGGATGGAAATATCTTTAAAATAGGTCCAACTCCATTTCACTTTAGACCTCTATCCTTACAATGTTTAGTATTTTGGGGCTACCCTTTTTTCTGTTCCATCTGCCACATTGTCACGCTATCTTTTTCCACTAGGTTTACATAGTGCCTCACTAGGATGAGGACGAACTCTTGGCATTGTTTTATTTGTAAAAGAAATATGCACACACAACTAATAAGTTTTACAGCATAGAATCATGATATTTCAATGAAAAATTGGGTGAGTTGTATTAGGGGGAAGTGAAAGTAAGATTTCTGGTTCTGAAATATATCACAAGACCGACTGAGAATTGGGTATTGTCTGAGAGCTGAGGTATGGTACCCTTTCTTTCTCCTGCCCTTTTTCTGCATTGTCAGTGTAAACTTTAATGTCTGGATTTATTCCTTCTAATCCAGGACAAAAAACTGCAGTGCCTAAATGAGTAATGAAGTGAGATTTACACATGGAAGAGGAATCTGATGTTAGATTTCAATGCTTGGGAGTACTGAACATACATAAATGTATGTTATGGCTAGGTCTTAATGCCTACAATCTCTTAAACTTTGCATCCTTACTTTTCTTGAAGCTTAGCTCATGATTAAATTAATCATAAACAAGTGTTCTGACCAAGACAGAATCCCAAACTGCTTAACAACTGTAATGAAAACTCAATTATCCATAATAATTATGGGATAGATGAAAGGTGAGCAAAGAAATGGTAGTATACATTAGTAAAATTACTTGATTATCATGCAAAAGGGCAGTAGATATGCAAGAAAACGAAGTTTTCTGACTACATCTAGTCCTTTCTGGCATTATTACTTCTGTTTTTCCTTAAACCATAAACCTGATCTTTGAAAGAGCTCAGGAAAAAAAAAAATATATTGTTCAGCAAATTACCAGGCTGGATACTTTGACTCAGATTTCCAAAGGGGTTTGATTGTCTCTACCTCACTGAAGGCAGGATTTAGGTCCTTGTAACTGAGAATTCTCCTTCTAAGACAAAGACCCAACTAACAGCAATTGCGCTCCCAGCAAAGTACCGCCTCATACCCACTGTGAACCCAGGACTTAGATACTATCATCTGTCAAAGACTGATAGATGAGTAGATAAATTAATCCACCCATCCATCCTTCCATTCTGTTGTTCCCAAAGCCCTCTGTCATCTAAGAGATTTTAATAATGTCTCACACTATTTTTTACATGTAATACTGGACTGTGTCATACTGCTAACTACTTTTTTTGATTCCCGTTAGATGGATGTGCTACAGAGTAGATCAGACCACTGTTCTGGCCTGTCAGATAGTATTTATTTATGTCCTTCTCTCATCCTTCCCTAGTGCTTTGGATCAAACAAAACCACTATTTAAATAAATAAAATGTAATGTAATGTAATTAAACATTTTCCCTTAGCTGCTAACATCAAAGCAACTAATAATTACCCGGTGCAACGCTGTTAAAACCTGCGGTAGACATTTATATAGTTTAGTGATTACTGTCATAATGCTAAGCTATTGAGCCAGGGTCTGCTCACATTATTCAGTTAAGAAGAACGTAAAACCAGCAGAGGTAAGATCGGCAGAAATCAGCCTATCACCATTATTAATTCAATAGAAATATTTATAGTATTTCAGGACTGGAAGGAACAATTATAATATAATCTCATACTCCTTCTCCTGAATAAAAACCATAAAATTCGCCTAGCAGTTCCAACATCTACCTCAATAACTTGTGATTGAAAACAACCACTGTACTTTTACAGGTCCCAGGTTATAAAGACTGGGCAGCCTCTTCCCAAGCATCGGGAGCTGAAGTGCAGAGGACCGACCCGAGCAGAAAGTCACACACAAAGTCTAAGAATTAAACTCAGATCTCTTCAGACAAATCCATTACTGTAGGTATGTATTTTTTACCCTTTAACTATAATAACTATAATAGTACAGTTAAGTCACCATTCCCATTTAGTATGGAAATAAATTTTGTGGCTATAAAAGTTATTATAATGGTAAGAAGCAGCATAGTCTGCTAGGCTTTGTCTCTGTAGCTCGGTTCCCTTTCTATAGTGATGTTAGCCTCCTTTCCTATTGAGATCAAGAAATGTGTTCAGATCTAGAAATGAAAAATAGGCTTATTTTTGCTCTGAGATTAGAAATTAAAGTTTATAGATTAAAAACTAGATTAGAAACTTAAAAGTTTCCTCAAAAATGTAAAACTTTTGAGTGGAAAAAACACTTGTACGTATGCACCCCCCCCCCCAACACGCACAAAAATTTTAATTTAACTTTTACATGGAAGATGTCTTGAATTCAAGATGAAATTTCTAGCCAGAGAATTTTCAAGATATTTCATATCAAATTGACACTGGGGTGCTCGTGAGAAACGAGATACATGAAAATCCCTCTAAACTTTTATATAAACTAATGACTTAGATGTTCAGCAGGAATATCAGTATTAATTTCTTTGCTATGCCTGGTTTTCCGTAGTGATGTTTTCCAAACTTCCAGACTGTTTGCTACTGTGAAGTGAGGCATTCTGTCCTGTGGTTTGTATCATAAAAAATCCAGAAGGCTTCATTTTCCATCTGAGGTGCAAGAAAATTCACTTCAAAGCCGCAGGGGGTAAAAACAACAACTTAAAATCCTTTTTACACTACAAATGCTCATGTTTTAATTAGGCCAGTAATTATTCACTTTTGAAATGTTATTCTAAAGGATCCTCTCCCCTCTTTTAGCCCAATGTAGCTGCACTGATTTCACTACAATTGCATTTTTGCCAAGAAAGCCAGGAAAGAATGGCATTTCAAGAAGCGCTATGACAGAACAGTTTAAATAGCAAGATGTTGGGGTTTGACTTTGCTGGTCCTCACCTGAAGACACGTCTGTCTGAGTCCACATTGCCTCCTTTGAGGCGCATCTGCAATCTTCAAGCGCCACAGTAAGAAGCAGCCAGACCACCTCCGAATTTTAAAGCACTGACAACATATTTTTAAGACTAGTTTAATGCAATTTAGTTTTTCATTGATACGGTGAGCCTGCCCCAACAGCCGAGAGACACTAAAGGAATCAGAGGAAGCGAGTCGTTGGTGGCGGAGGCTGGGGCAGAGCAGGGGGTCCTGCCCGCCAGGGGTCCCGGCTCCCGCGCTGCGGGAGGGCAGCCCCCAGGTTCCGCACTAGTTGCCAACCAGATGTTCGACGTTGCATCCCGACTGGAAGGTTGTGACAAAGCCCTGGAGAGCTGAATGACAACAATCTGTCAAACAGGCATCATCATCATTTTTTTTTTTCATATTCCATTATTCCGCACCTTATGTCACTGTTTTTAGTTCCTAAATTGCCTGTTGTTTATTTCTGTTCATTCCCTCCATCAGTATTTTTTTAATTTTAATGACATTCCACTGCTGAGAGAATTTGTCAGAGTTTCAGCATTGTTTTGCCCAAATCAAAGTCGGGGGGAGGGGATGAAGAGAAGGAGGGTGAAGGAGGGAAGGCAAGGACGTATCAATTACTCAGAAAGATCCAGAGGTTCAAGATGTGATGACACTGACAGTAGGAAGTATGATAAATGCTCTGATTTACATCTAACTCCCATTAGATAGTTTTAGGAAATTATGATAAAGTGATTATTTACAAGGAAAACCTTTACAACTTAATTAAATAAGACAGAGTTTCTGATTCAAGAGGCAAGAACGGTTATAATAAATAGGACTTTTACTTTTTGTTTTTCTCTCTGATCAATGGTGATGCATTTTCAGATTCCAAATCCCCTGAGCGTTTTCTCGTTTATATACAAATTGCCCTGCTGGTACCCACAGGACCGAAATCTAGCTAGGTATCGAGGCATTTCTGTGGGGGCTCTTAACTACAGGTCTAACTGAAAGATGCCCTGCTGTTCAGGGCATGGTGGTGCTGCGGTGGGCTACTCTTCTGGTTATATGTGAAATGTTTTGGGGTAGAATAGGGGGGTTATGCCTTGTGAAAAAGAGGCATATTCAGTCGAGCAGCATTTTCAAATTCAGACTCAGGTCTGCACGTTTCGGGGAGTCACTCAACCTCCCTGATAAGTGCGGTACTAACAGTCAATCCCTACCACCTTACACAGCTACTTTTCTTCTTGGTGCAAAATGAACAGTGGGTTTACTGATAACCTCATCATCCTGAGGAAGAGGAGGACTCCTTCAAGGAGGGGAAGGAAGACTGCTATTACACCAGAGACCTATAGACATCGGGTTTTCCAACAAAAATGAAACGAAAAAAAGCTTTCTTAATTTTATTGCCTCTCTTTTCTGTTCTTGTTCTGATTTGCTCTGTGGTCTCATCGCCAGTGTTAGGACACAGCTAGCTGAGTTGCCTCTCCTCCTTTGATCAGTTAGGTGAGATCAGCAGAGGCATGAAAACCGAAGCATTCGCAAGTAGTACACAGAGAAAAATGTCCTCAGTGAGTGATCCACATTCACTCCCTAATGGATTTGTCAGAGCTCAGATAGCCCAGTTTTCCAGATGTACTGGAAAATGTGCCATTGATCGTTCTTTATGAAAAGGCTATTGAGGAAGATTTCAGGATATACCCTTAAACATATAAAGCCTTTCATATGTATAAACCCTATAAACCCGTTAATTTATGCTATGAGACTAAACTTACAGACTAGACAGCCAGAACACAGATTAAGCAATGTAAAGATTTAGGTACATCTACAACTTTGTCACACATGTGACAAAACTGTAAGTCACAAATCAGGCTTCATGGCTTTATCTTTCAGAGCTGCTGTGAAAGGCTCAGAGGAAACCGGCTGTGCTCCTTCAGGAGCTGATGCTCCTAACGCCCCAACTTGTCCTCTCACGGCTGTTGCAGGGAGCTGTGAGATGAAGCAGGTCCAGTCCACATGACTTTAGGGATGGGACCAAGATCTCTTAGTTAAGGACCTGCATTGCCTTTACCTCCCATAAAAGTCAACAAAGGGAGGGAGAGGCAACACTTCTGGGGACAAATTGTCTTCTGGAGACACCTGCTCCGTTGCATGGCCTGGAGAGGACCCTCGAGGCAACAAGCCTTCTGGAGGCACCTCGGTCAAGCAGCTGAAGTGAGAAGGGATTAATGTTGGCCTCACGGAGCAGAGGTTGAGACGTACAACCCTGGAAAGCCTGTCCATGCTGGCCACTGCTGCCAGCCCAGGGCAGGAGGACCACGCAGCCAGTGAACAGCGCTGCTGACTGCAAACAGCTCTGTCGCAGGAGATAGAGAGTTCATAGATCAAACTCTTCTCTTTATAATTCAGGATTCTAGTTGCAAATAATGGGATTTAGGAAACAGAGGTGTGATGAGGCAGAACTAAATAGCCTTTGTGAAGCATTACTGAGGAAGAAAGTTGCTGCAAGTAGTCATTAAGTGAGAGAGATTAACAGTGGAGAGCTGCAGTTCCCGGCGTAGTGCCTTTCCTTTCAAGTTTGTGTGATCACGGAGAGGGAGTTGTAATATTCTCCTCTGTCCTTCTGCAGGACACAGACACCCTCTTGTGCAGTTTCTAGGGTGCATGTGTCATCTGCTTAACGCTCCTTGGCAGCGTTAGCCGGGAGCTTAACTCAGGGACTGGGCAAGTGTAAAATGCCCGGGCAAACAGCTGAAATCATTTAGGAAGAGACAGAAGGTAAATATGTCATTTACTGTCTGGCCAGGACACCGACTGACATCTATAGACCGACAAAAGTGCTGGGGGATCTTTAATAACCACGAACGGCTCCTGACTCATTTTCAGTCTGCATCCAGCAGGCTGTTGCAGCTACAGATGAAGAGGAAGTGAAACTGTAGACATGACGTACTGTGATCTGTGATCATTATAAGTAAGAACACCAGAAATCCTTGAAAGAGAAAGAAATCCCCTATGGGCCCATTATGTTTGTTCCTTTTGTTTACCGCTTCTTGAATTTCCTATTATTTTCACCCATGATTACATATAACAGGCCTCTCCAACCTGTGACTGACCTCTTGAGTTAGAAAGTGGATAGAGCAAACTGCGGAAAAGATGTAAACTAAATATATAGTTTTTTTTTTTTTTTTAAATACAAAATGGATTTATATTTATAGATTTCCAAAGCCGCTCAAGTGTGAAAGCTTCTGAGAAATGGAAGGAAACAAAATGTCTCGATTTTGCTCTCTGCATCCTATCTGGTCTTCTGGTCCTCAGCTCTAGGGATAGTTCTTAACCAGGAAAATGAGGTTGCATTAATTTCACTCTGGGATCAACCAGGGGAAGGACACAGCACATTAGTCGTCAGGGCTGGGTTCTCTTTTATATTCATCCGCATGCATTAACCTTCATCTTATTTGTTGAGTTAGGCTGCTTTTTGTATATCATGAATAATTTCACTAAGCATTAAGAATTTACCCATACTATGTCTTTGGAGGTTTTTTTATTTTTTATTTTTTTTAAATGTTTACAATTTGTAATGCATGATAAATATGTAATAGGCAGGGTATGATTTCTCAGGGTTTACTATTATCTAAGTCTGTCATGTCCTATAACCTTTCTTGGCTTATACAATATTCAGTGCTTTAATGCAGCGTCAGTGCTGTTATCATGGGTTGATGGCAAAAGGACAGCCATCTTGACACTCTCCACTCACTAATCACGTCTATTTTGATTTGATTAGCATATGAATGCTTCTGGATTTATGCAATATCAGTGGAAATGTGTTAAAAATACTTGTCAGTGTCCTTATTTTGTGGCTTAGAATCAGAAAATCTTGAAAGGGGAGGAGGAAAAGGAAGAGTAAGATCATTTGGTTGCATAAGATGCCAGCTTTCTGGCCTTAAAAAATGAAGGGGTACATTGGTGGTTTTAGGCAGCACTCGATATAGTTTTTACTGCTCAATTTTTGTAAGGAATTTCTTTTGATTCTTGAAATGAACAGAGGAAAGAATGGCTGGAGGTGAGTTATGTCTTTTAAGAAAGGGAATTGCAGCAAGCCAAAATAAAAATTTGAATTCAGATCCCAAAGATATCTAATTTGGAATAAAAATAGTAATATATGTATCGAGCTCATTATTCTTTGCACAGTCACAACAAGTGGAACCACAGAGTAACAACACGTTAAAGGCCATTCTAACTAAAAAATATGTATATATGTAAAAAAAAAATGAGTTACCTGTCTTGTAAGAGAAAGAGAACTAGTTTTGATGAAATTATAGAAGTTATGATACTAAATTGATTGTATCTGACTTCATCTTGTAGCAAGTCATGATGTACATGAATATCAAGCATTAATTTCACCAAGCACTTGATTCAACAAGGTTCTTAATCACCTGTTTTAAGAGCACGAATAATCCAGCCAAAGCCTATTTGACTACAAATTAGGTAAACTTAAATGCATTGCTCGATAAGAACTGAAGTATACTTTGCCATTACTAGCATCTCTGATGTACATATTGAGACATAATTCACAGCAAATGCAGGTGAAGAATCAGTTTATTTTCTACAACATTATTTTAATATATATTCACGTCATTTTAGAAATATAAGCTGGAGAGATCTTATTGACTAATATAACTTTAAAAAAATGTAATGATGAACTTCTTTTTTAAAAATGGCAGAAAAGTCAAGAAAGAAGAAGGTTCTTCTAGGACTCAGGCTAACTAACAGAAAGGAACTAACTGAGAATGTGAAATAGAAGTGAATGAACTGAATGAGTGTGATACCCTTGAGAAAGAAGAAGGGAACAGTGAAAGAAAAAAAAGGAAAAATAATTTCAATAACTCTAGAATTTAGCAGAGAAGATCATGTTGGAAACTAGTCTAAGGAAGAATGGAATTCAGGACCACAGCACCTCACAAAAACAGCGGACTAAATGTAGAGAGTCAAACAAATGCAATGAGAATGACCAAAATCCAGGAAAAAAAATATGGCAGTTGAAGGAGTTAATGTTACTTAGCCTAAAGAAAAGAGAAGAGAATAGCAGAGGAAGGAGTGAATATTCAAAATCGAATTCGCTTTGAAGATGTAAACAACTATATGCAAGCATACATATGGATGTTTTCATGTGAGCTAAGTGTATAGACACCCAATATAGACATCTGTACTGGTTAGTTTTCTAGATCGCATTAGTTGTATTTGACTGGATCTTCAAGGCTCAGCTCTGTTGCCTGAGCACAAAAACCTAGTGCTATGTGAAAAACCATAGTGTACGTGGCCTTGCTTATAGCTGCTGTTCCAAAGGAAGGTAGGTCTCCCAAAGGCTTGATGTCATATCTGCCAGTCCCATGTGTACACTTTAGATATGCTACAGCACCTGGAATGGTACTAGATTCCATATTTGGCAAACTGAATGAATCCCTGTGATAATAACGGGAGTTTAGACTCTATACTGAATATCGCACTGACAGATTTCCAAAAATACCTAAGTCTTTGGAAAAAATAAAGGAACCGCATGGAAGATAGGAGAAGAAGAAATGAGTAAGACTACAGCAAGAAGATTTATGTTAATCACTAGGAAAAACTAATTGTGAGGATGGTGAAGTACTAGGACTGTGGAAGGCGGTTGGTGAATCTCTGTCACTGGAAAATTCAAAGAATGTATTGGACACACATCTATTGGGAATAATATCGGAATACCTGCTCCTCCTTGGGCAAGGCAATAGACTAGACGACCACCTTAGATCCCTTCCAGTCCCATGTTTCTATGTTGCTATCTTGAATTCAGACAGAAAAGTCAAAGTATCTTTTTTTCTCTATATGAAAAGTTCTGAAAAAAATTGTACTCAGAAATGCTGAAATGCTTTGTTTTGACAATTTCAATCAAAACAAAGTGCTTCCAGATTCCTAGATCAAAATATTTAATTTTGGTGTGTTAAATTAAATGTGAATGTTTCATTTGGAGTTGATTCAACAGTAAACTGCATCTGGTTACAGTACTGTGGTGCCTTATGGGAATTGGAACTGCAGTGCCAAATGCCCTCAATCCTCCACATAAACTGTGCTTCCTTACTGGACTATTGCTTCCACAATGTCTGATAGTAATATGTTTTCCAGAGCATACTTTAAGACTAAGCCAAGCTCACAAGCCACTGTTCATGGTATGGTGCAGCCAAGCAGCCCAATCTATCTGTGAGAAACTATAAATTTTTAAAGTAAAGACAATACATGAGAAATGATAAGAAAAAGGCAAAACTCGACAGGAAAAGTTACTTCAATTTTCTTTTTACAAAAAATGCAAAAAAGTAGGCCTAATTTTAAATATCTTTCTTTTTTAAAGTATGACGTAAAAAATATGCTGTTTTCCAGATTTAAGGGCACTTACAGATATTGTTTATGACATTGAATCGGTTGTTTTCCTGGATTCAGTGAAGACTAGTAATGTTTCTTTTTATTATTATTATTTCAGATTCTCAGAGTCTCTTGTATTCCTTCATTCTCTGTTGAGCAGATAGACTGCCAGAAGCAAAATGGGGAGAAAAGCAACTTCCAGGGCTCATTGATGCATTCACTGAATTGTGTACAGAATTCCACAGCTGAGGTCTCCAAAGGGATTTAGATACCTAAATCCGTGTGAAAACCTGGACCTTAGTCTATTAAAGACTCTTTTAGCATAGATCTGCCACCTTCACTCATTACTTTCTGCCTCAGGACCTGGAGGGAGTGTTGTCATCAATGTGTGCTAACATCTGGCCCTGAGTAATTGATATTAGGGTAGGAAGTGACAAACAAACACAACTCGAGCTTCTCAGAATATTCATTGCAAATAATTTATGCAACTAATTTAGCCCCCCTCCCTTTCCTCTTCTGCTTGAGGAATCTGCAAGGGTAGACTGTGACCTTTATGGATTAGTGTCTTTGCGCTTGTTCATTGAATAGTTTGTGTGAACAATTTTGAGCCTATGGATTTCTTGCAAGCTGCTGGCTATGAATGTCCACTAATCCTGATTCACTGTTTATGCCATGTGATTGGTCACCTCTGCCACTTTTTCTTTTCTTTTCTTTTTTTTTTTTTCCTTCCTCCTGCTTGTTGCCTAATTGGTTGACCCCAGTGTTATAAATAGCAGGGAAACTTGAACAAATCACAGAGGCTTTGCATCTGTGGGGAGAGGGGGGATGAAACAGCAGGAAATAAATTAGTGTAGGGATTTTAGAACATTTAAAAATGCCTCCTTGTGCAAGAAAGATTGGTATATTTGCCTAGATACATAGATTTGGGCTCTAAAAGGAGTTCTTTTCCTTCTCTGTTTGACAGAAAGGGATAGGCAGCTCTTTAGTGGACTTTACATTCAATACATACCTGTCAAGCTCCTCCCAAGCAATCCCATGTATAGACAGTGTTATTGGGGAGACATTTTATTCCCACGCATTATGCAGACTGTAAACCCTTTGGGATCTATATTATCTCTTACCATGCACATATACCCCACCTAGTACAAAAGGGTCTTGACCTTAGCTGAAATTTAGTGATGTACAAAAGATCGGAACAACAGATATGCTGGTTCCTCTGCAATTGTGCTCATTTGCCTCTCACTGGTTCACTTTGATCCATAAACAAAAGCTCCTCCTAGTGCATGAGTAAACAAAAATAAGTAGTGGGCATATTCTGGAAGCAACTGGGAGGAAATCTACAAGTATAATCTGAATGAACTCTTGTTTTAAAAATATATATGTTTAACCAAAATTTGAAGAAAAATATTTTCTTTCTTTGCCCAGTTTTAATGAGGACATGAAAGCACTGGAGCCTGAGTAACTCAACAGTCTACAAAACCAGTGAAGAATAAGGACTGTCAGCTATTACCAACTCTCTGTAGGCCCAGCTGAACCAGTGGTCTACAGGGAAAAGACAAGGGAGCTTATTACCTATCCCCTGAGCTATCCACTCTTCCCTAGAGAGGCTTTTTGACATCAGGGGCTTAACTGAAACATATGAATTAGAGTGGAAATTGAAAGTATTCAAATATAAATTAATTTATACCCAAGGGTTATTCATGCCAACTAGCAATAAATATGCTGGAAGTAAAAAAGGCTAATTTGAATGAATATGAGCGGGCAAAAAGCAATCAAGGGCAAGAAAGAGGCATATGCAAAGTATAAAACATGAGATAGAGGAAAGAGGACTGAAAAAAATTACAGTGAAAACCTAAAGCAAAGAAAATGGGAACCATATGAGAACACGGGAACTATCTTTCTGTATCTAGGCAGTAAACCGTACAGTCAGACCTGCATCATTGTTTTGGGACCTTCAAGTCCTAGACAGAGTCAAAATGCGATTAATGTTTCACTCGAGATTATCGTGGACATTTATCCAGATCATAAAACTGGAAAAATGGCCTCCTAGAGCTTGCCGCTGGTTATGAGGCAAAAGGATCACGCCTTGTTACAAGGCAAGCAATGAGAAAGGTTGAGAAGAGATAATGCAGAGAGACACCCAAAAAGGAGCTACTAACAAATCCTAACAATTCACTTTGTTGATCCTATAAAAACCCGGTTGGAGTCCCACCTAACTCTTTCTGTATACAAGCACTATGTGCTCATCTGGCATATCTCCTTGGGATGGTCAAGAGACAAGACTTTGCTTATAATCTTCTCCTCACAGAATATATGTAGTGTCTCCATGTGTGCCAGCCCCTTCCTCTGTCTTTCCAACTTTTTCTGTAAATAGCAGACCCGAGTACTGCTGGAAAACTTGGATCAGTATGGTAATGGGAATCTTACACACGTTACTTAGTTAATCTATCAGGAACCCTAATTGCCCTCATTCCACCACGGCTTCTGTTGTGAAGCCACCCATTATGGTTCATCCTTAGCAGGCCTTGAATCTTGGGGCACATAGCAGACTATTTACAATGACAGAAATGTGCAACAGAAGCGTAAGAAGAAGATGCACTCTTTACCATTTTGCCTGGTTTCGTCCCAGGGTAATTAATTACTTCTTTTCATGAGTAGGAAATTTGTATTTACATCACAGCAAAAGAGAAAAAGAGCAAGAATAGGAAATGGGACTAGGATTGTAACAGACAATCTGGAGATGATTTAAGGCTAAAATAAATAATAATATTTAGACTTTACTAGAATAAATCATCCATGACCTTGTATGAGTTGAAGGGCTGAGCCACACCTATTTTAACCTGTCCTTTAAAAGCATCTGACGAAAAGATTTCTGCTCATATCAGTTCTCTTTTTAAGGAAGGACAACAACTTCATTTTGGGCCTAAACTACTTGTCTGTGTCTGATTAATTAACCTAGAGACTTTACTGATACTCCCCACAGACTTTGTCCCTGGCTTTGATTAATTTAATTAAAGATCACCAGCTTTGACTCACCCAAGGGGCACCATGTGGAGTAAAAGTTTTTGAAGAAGGAAGGGCTGATGGACACAAATGTGGAATAATTTGCCTATGTTTTGGAAATGTTTCTGAATAATCTGCTGTGGAATCCAAGTGTCCTAGATTTGAGCAGATGTGCAATTACAGATAAACACAGAAGGTGAAATATATAAAGTTAGCAAGAAATACCTGGAAATGTCATTGCTAATTGCTCTGCCTCCAACATAATTTTGAAGAATCAAATCCCAGCTATTTCAGTAGGTGCAGACCCTGGCCAGAATTTGATGGTCTGCTCACATGACTCCAATTCACAGTGAAGAAGCCTTTCTAGGTAACATTAGTTTACTGGATGCAAACTAATTTGCTGGAGCGAATGAGAAGACCTGGGATGTTTTCCTGGCACTGCTGCTGTCCTACGGCATGACTTTGGTTAAGTCATTTTCTCTTTCTATGGTTCAATTTCTCCTTTCAACAATTATCTTTCCTCTTTATTTAGATTGTCCCTTATGATAGCCATGTGTAAATTGCCATGTTGTACTAGGGTGCTCTTTTCTTGCTTGAGGACTGTAGTTACTGATTGCTTCATGAATCCCTAGACACTTCTGCTTTCCAGGAGTATGAGAGTGATATCATTTGCTTCATGGTAGCATGACTAAGAGGGAGGCAATAAGAAAGCCATGTCTTCTGCTCTGCATCCCAAAGATGGTAGACCAGTCATCATAGAGGTTAAGAGAGCCAAACCCTGCAGAAGTCAGATGACAGCTTCAAAGGTAAAAGAATAGAAACCTGCAGCCTCATTTTTTTCCTGGCATTCCCATCTCATTCATAGCCCTCAGGGACTTTTTTTGCATTTTTTTGCAAGAGGCCACTTCTGCCGCTCTGCAAGTTGTCTTGGCTGGGACGGTTCCCAGCACCAGTGATGCCGCAGATCGGGTCTGACATGCCCTGGCTGGCAGCCTCTCTCAGAGAGCTCTCACAGCACCTGACACACACTCTGCTGCATTAGGCTCCCAATGCTTCTGTTAGTTCTTTACTTTCATCTGTATTTTCTCCCTTTTTCCCCCCTTGCTTCCCTCCTACATCTTCAGGGAAGCCAGTGCTGAAACACAATGGAAGCAAATTGTTCAAAGACCATTTGAGCGCCGTATGTTAATTTTAGGATTGTTAGCCACACGCTTACTTACCTGGCTTTCTGCAGAGGGCTCGAGTTGTGCAGTGAACGCTTCCAGCTACATTTTTATTCAGGTCTCTTATTGCTCCCTGCCAGGAGGCTCAGGGGGGCTGGGGATTCACGCTGTGCTCCCCACCCCTGCCGAACTCTGCGACCGTTTCAGCTGGCCTCCTGTATCAGCCTACCTGCACCTGTGTTTCCTTGGTTTTGGAGAACAGTGTGAGTGTAGCCAGCCAAATGCTGGCACTGAGGAGGTCACGATTTTGTTAGTCTTAATCAATGAAGCTTTAATAAGCATGTTTTTCTGCCTTTGCTTTGCTCCTGCAGTGTAGCTCCACAGGGCAGCAGCTCACACAGTGCGATACTTCCCTTGGATACCCTGCCATGGAAGTGGGTCATGGTTTTTTTTTTTTTTTTTTTCCCCTCCTTCCCCCTAGGACAAGCTGGGGTGAAGAAAAGGCTCCGAAGACACATGCAATGTTCCAGCTGTGTAATATGAGCACACATAGAGAAACAGGCTACAAAATAACTCCATACTTGTGTTTTTGAGGTTAGGCTGGATCCACCTGCTGCCCTCTAATTCCCTACACACTTCCCACGTGTGAGTAAGCATGTTTTGCACATCTAAGGAGCCAGCTTCCAAATAAGTTTTCCTTCATTATGTTCCTTCATTTGCATAATCTGAGCAAGGAAACCAAGCCTGTTGGTTTCCCCTTCCGTTTTCATCAAGCCATTATTGAATAAACTTAGAGAGGCACACAGGAAGCATCCTGCGGCATTGCTGACTAATTCAACTGTGGAAAAAGGTCCATCCGGTTCCTACCACCTTGATCCCCACCTTGCACAGGCTGCGCAGACCCCACTGAGCTCCCTGTTAGCACAGGACATATGCTGCTTCTTTGGACTCCCGACCAACTTTGGATCCAGCCCTGTAGCCAGCTTGTTGCAAGAGAGCAGCTGCAGCTCCAGAGGAGGAACAGAGCAAACAAGAATATTAGACTAACTGTAAAATTCAGAGCACTGTCTCCTTTCTCTCTTAACTTCAGTAACAGCAGCAGGGATAAAGAAATAAAATCTCTCTGCCTGGCCTTCCCCTCCCCTCTCTGTTCCCACCCCTCCTCTCTTTTCTCTGGCAGCTGAAATAGAGGACAAATCTGTCATTAAATATTTGTAAATGCTCAGTTATCTGATGGCAGCTGTTTTCTAACTGGATTGGGATGCAGAGCACAGATGCTTGGAGGAGCTATGCTAGTTTTTTTTTTTTTTTTTTTCCTCCTTTCAGCATAATCCTTCTTTCCTCTCTTATTCACTAAGAAAGAGAAGAAGAAAAGACTTTGGTGTTAGATGCTGTTCATTGCACAGTAGTCATTTCCTCCCAACAAGCCCTTAGAGTAGGTAATCATGGCTTTTTGCTTTGAGGAGTTTGGGAGTTTTAACTAACCAACTGGTCGTTACCACCTAGTGGTAACGACCAGTTAGGAAAAGGGGAAAGGAGGGAAATATTGACATGGTACTGTGGTTTGCAGTGAATTTAAAGAAACTGAGAATATGTCATACAAGTTCTTATAATGGAATTTAAGTAATCAGCCCCATAATTTCTCCTATTAGTTTTAGCTAGACTAGAAAAGGTCAATGCCCTGGCAAGCAATGATTCGCAAATAACAGGTGCAGCCAGTTTCTATTATACTGCCATGGGACACTGCTCTGTCACTTTTATTTACTGAATCAATCCACCAATGTCCAGCAGGAGAACAACAGTTAAATGGTCATTAATTGTAGGCTGATGTGCAGATGAAACAAATCTCCAAAGGGACCGTAAACCTTTGTTCTTTAGCCTCCTCCAGCTCACACAATGGGAATAGAAGTAAATCACTCAATGCTTCATCTTCTTATTAAAAATTTACCATGCTGGTCATCCCAGGTGACTTACATCCAATCAGAGCATCATTTTCTTTCTTTCTTTTTTTTCTTAATTTTCAGTGCAGCCATTTAAAATTTTCATGGTGAAACAAGCAATTAACACACGCAAGCCAGTAATGGGCATGGCCCATCTTTAATTGCCTTGTTTGGTGTTTCAGAGGTCGGAAAGTGTGAAAGGTTGTCTTTAAAAAGTTTTTCCAGAAACTAAATTTTATCTCCCTTTTATTACAAGCTTTGATCTATTTCATTTTATTCATAATATAGTTCCCGCTATGCTGTTCAGAGGATGTTCATTCAGTCTTCAGACATAAGAATGATTGAATTATTGGAAGCGGGTGCAACGGCAGTTCAAAGGTCTGCCCAGACCACTGACCTTCTTGCCCTGTGTGTCCCAGACAAATGATTGAGTCCAGAAGATGACCAAAGCCTTGGACAGTTTTGGATTTGAGCCTTGGGACCACAGTGCATTGCACCGACAACAGTGACACATTTTTGAAGCAAAACCTGAGAGGTGGCCAGTAGATAAGATCCCCCTGCTTGGTTCCCAGGACAGAATGGAGGAAAAAAGGAAAAGGAAATCATAGTACATGGGATCTCAGGGGCTTTATTTAATTATCCTTAGTGAGACAGTTACATTTGCAAAACAAGGAGAGGTGCCTGTCTGAGTGTGGCAGGCACTGCTGAAAACCGCAATATATCAAAGCAGAAAGAACAATCCCATAATATGCAATATTTCTAGGTAAACACAGAGCTGAAACAATCAGCTAAATTTTCTGTATCCCCTACCTAGTGTATCATCCTTAACGATGCTTTTTTTCCTCAGGGGTCTTTCCAAAGAGACATCTTTTGAATTAGGCCCTTATCCAAAGCTCAGTGTAATCAAGGAAACTAGTACCAGTAGATTAACTTAAGATTAATATATACACAGATAAGTCACCTTCTTATTCCTACTCTTTCTCATATTTGTGCACCCATAGCCTGGTGAAAGGAGCTCATGTTACATTTGTGCATTGTAGCCACTACCAATTTTCCTGGAGACATCCCTTATTTTTACACATGGTCTATATTCCTTGTTAATAAAACTTCTTTGCACCTGCTTATACTGAAGCAGTCACAGTTTACCTAGATACAAATGCCAATGTGAGAGTATGTTGTATGCCTGGTCTTCCCTCATGCTTATTTAATTATCTACCAAAACGTATGGTATCTGCAAATATTCTTCCTACAGTCTTCAGTTTGAAGGTTAGTAGAAGAGCTATCCTTATTTAATTTTCATGAGAAAAATCATATATAGTAACTGTCTTGACACTTTTGTCCTATCTTGATTTCAGAAATCTTCTACCACCTGTGGTTTAGACTGCAAGTTTCTTTCTCTTCCTGACAGATGGTCACCCTTTCGTAATAGGACTTCCCCAGTCCTCATGCCTCCACAACTGTGCTGTTGTGTCTCAGCTGAGGAGCAATCCCTTGATATAAGATCCTCTAGACCGTTGGTGATAATAGGTTTAGGCCTGAAACTCATCTGTGGAGAGTCCACCCACAAGCATTTTCATATTGATGGCTCCTACAGTTAAGTTCTTCCGTTCTTAATCCGTACGCTTAATCTGTATGCTTTATGGGTGTTTCTAGTCTGAAATGGTGTGATAAGTCACTTTAGACCAGATCCTGAGAGGTGTTTTGCTCTGAAACTCTCTGTGGAGCCAGAAAGTGAGAGGGAGCAAAATACATTTCTGGGCCTGTTGTTTAGTCTTTCTCTGCCTTCCTGTAAAATGGGGAAAGGAATAGATTTCTACCTCTCAAGTGAATGGTGAGAAATGTGCAATATTCTAATGACAGACTCACAAGCACCCAAGAGAGTTAAAAATCTATTTTAGAAAAGAAGATCTGCTACTGGTTCCAACAATTTTAAAGGGATAATTAATGAAGATGATTGATGCACTCTTGACAAGTGATTATTCTAGGAATCCTACAATCTTAAAGTTTGAAATACATCTTATGCTTACTTGTAAACATAAACATCTATATATATATACACATATATTTACCTATATAGGCATGTTACACACACACACACACACACACACACACACACACATACATATATACATATATATGCATGCGTATACACACATACATACATACATGCACACCCAAGGAGTGAAATATTTAATTTTACTCCTGTAATTGGGAAAGCAACGCCTAAGATTGTTATTAACATGATCTTCATTTAAAAATGTATGACATTAAGAACCATTTAATCTTCCCCAGAATGAGGTTAATTTTATGAAACAAACTCAAATACAAAAACACTATCTATCTGTAGCAATGACCAAGAGCAAAAGCAAAATCAGCTATTAGTGAACTATTAACAAAAAAAATCGGGCATTCTTATGATTTTCACAGCAATGAAAGACATGAGCTAGGAGTGTTGAAATACTTTTTTTTGTCCTATGAAATAAAGGAAATAATAATATTTGCAGTTTTAATTGAAATAATTTCATATTGACAATATTAAAGCAGTATATTTACAAAATATTAAATGTATAGTAAAATTTAAATGTAGCATATAACAAAAACTATATTTTAATATACATTACAAAGAAGTGACTCAAAACTAGAAATGAATGCAATCATTCTGCCAAAATGAAACATTCCCATATGATCAAAACAAGAAAGATGAGATTTATTTCACAATTCTCTTTTAAGAAAGCATCACTAAAATCAACATTTTTGCAGATTTTATCAGTTGCATTTTCTTCTGACTAAAAGTAGGTAGCTCCAGTGTAGTGATATCTGACTTACTCATTATACGACTTCTTTCTGGTCAAAGAAGAGAAATGGATTCTTCTGTTGCATGATTTATCTTATCCTAAAGTGACTACCTGCATTCGATCAGATAAATAATACTTCAAAGTGTTTATTAATCTTCATGCAATGTAAACAGAGCCTTATGTGATTTTCTCAGATGGAGAGAACTAACCTGAAGATATCTACTTGAGCTACATGAGAACCTTTCAAGTTTGCTTAATAATTGCCAAAACCCTGGATGTTCCAAAATAGTGTCTGCAGTTCCCAGTGGAGGCTAAGAACCCAAGAATAAGCTATTATAGAATTATGAAATCGTAGAAATGTTAGCTGGGAGGTACCTCTGGAGGTCTCTAGTCCAACCTCCTGCTCCAAGTGGGATTATTGCCAACACTAGTTGATGTCATCCATTACTTTTTCTAGGTGAATGCTGACAATCTTCATGGATGGAGATTCTATAGCCTCTCCTGGTAACCTGTTCCACTCCTTTTGTACTCTCCTAATAAAGCAGATTATCCAAACGTGCAATCTGCCTAATATCCCTGCACCCCCTGTAGAAAAATTGTGACTTCTTTGGCTATTATATTCTATTTAACCTCTGCCACTATGCAGAGTTTGGCTTTGTCATCTTTGTAACTCACCTTCAGAAACCGAAGCTATTGCTGCTTTGCCCCAGCCAGAATCCTGCAGAGGGTATTCCTGTCTCCTAGCAGATCGTACTGCTTTCTCCTTTCAGATGCCCAATATTTCAAATCACTATTTGGGGCAGAGAAAAATTGTGTCAGAGCTTGACTCCTGGGAGCACTGGTCAGATTGCAGTACCTAGATCTAGTAACAGTATGATTTCTATCAGTATGTAGAAATATGGTACTGAAAGCATGACATCATGTTCCCAAAAGTGTTACAGGTAGCACACTCACTGCACTCCTTCTTCCTCTCATTTATTTATTTATTTATTTATTTTTATTTTTATTTTTATTTGATGCCTCATGTTTTAAGTATCAGGCCTAGGATCATCATTGGCCTTAGCAGCTTTGGCTTTAGCCTGGCAGTGGAATGCACAGGTATATTGCCCTGGTTTGTAATAGATTTCCTGGGTGACCTCATTAAAAACAGTTGAAGTCACTTTGTGTCTCTTGTCCCTCTATGAAGTAAGAAAAATCAGTTTGATATACCAAGGAATTTATAAGGTTAAATGCAGTGATGAGCCTGGCTTTGTCCAAGTTTTTTTTTTTTTCCTTTTTTTTTAATTAGATATGTAGACTCATTAAAAAATATCTTTAGAAATCACTCTTCTGAACAAACATGCTATTTTTTTATGACATTTCATTGAGTTAGCTAGTGCTTAAAGAAGAAAAAGAAAAGGATAATAATGATTAATTATCCTTTTTCACTTCATTGCTAATTCCCACTATTTCATAGCTCTGTGTGGCACTTTGCAGAGACACAAGAAAGCCATACCCCTGCTCTGTGGCAGTTCCCTTCTGAATTGGACAGATAACATGACAAATAATTACATTCTAACAACAACTTTTTCTCCTGGGCATCTCTTTGTATTTTTCAGTATTGGCACCCATTAAGAAGTGAGGCATAGATTTTCTTTAAAGCTTGGATCACATAAAGTAGCTAAGACAGGTTTGGGAGGATCCTTTGCTGTTGGAAATTCTTATGTCGGTGTCACATGCAGTACATGAAACATCCATCAACTTCACATCAGAAACAATATTCTCCTTTTTTCAAAAGCTGGTCCTAAGGGTTTGCAGCATGTGTCCCAGAAGACTAATGATGAGTGGGGTTGTGTGATTGATGGAAAGTAGCTTTTGTCTTGAAATCGTACATGACCAGCTATAGAAGCATAAAAAATCCACCACTGCTTAGGCATTGAAGCATAAGCAAAAAGGACTACTTTTGATTTTCAAAAGAGGATGGCATACAAAAAGGGGAGAGAGAAAACAGGGGCACTCAGTACAGCAGGGGTGGTCATACTTTGCCCAAATACTTTGAGGTCCATATTGGTAAGTTGCCAAGAGCCGAAGGGCTGCATTGAATTTGCATTAAATGGAGCAGATGGCATCAGCTGCCCTCAACTTTAATGTTGAAATGTGGCCTACAGAGCAAATCTGTACAAAACTTTTCTAATTAAATCTGAAACAACATGCCTCATCTATTCCCCAGCAGAACAGCCTTTCTGATGGTATTTCTGCAATTCTGCTTCTAGCCCCGGCCAAGAGAGACAATGGTAGAAGTGCAAAGAAATGAAAAATAAGCATATACACAGACAGACAGATTTATCCAAAATGTCAGTGCTTGTTGAAGCACTAGGTGAAAATGAGTGGATTAGAATTAATCTCCATCAGTCTTTCCAGATAGTATTCTTTGTAACAGAAATGCACCAGTATGTTAAACGTGAACTTCTGGACAAAGCAGACAGAGGTACTAATGAAGTCCGCTTGCAGGGAGAACAAGGGAGACCAGTGTTTCAAGCCAAATTCTAACACTGAGAGGGTAAACTCAGGCATACCATGTAAGGCTAACACTGTCCAATTTGCCCATCTTACCATGCAATAAATGAAATAATCTGGAATAGCCAATAAGCCACGCTTTAGCTGTATTCATGCGCTTCACTGGCAGACAGTGTGAACATCTCCCACAAGAATTTAACAGATGACACCATAAATAATTCTATTACACCAACAATTTCAGGCAACAGCTGTTAATCCACTCTCTGCGGTGGAAGTCAATACCAGGTAATGGGGTTCAGTAGTTATGAAACTTATCCACTTTCCTTTCCCAGGGTCAGCTTTCCCAAACATTGCCTTTAGCTATTTATTTAATTTTCAAGTACTTTAATAAGAAATATACTTTCCATATTCCATGGTTCTCATAAAGATTGAAGAGGTTAAATTGTATATCCATGCTAAGTATTAGTCTAGCTAATAATTATTGGAAATATCTGAACCAAGTATTTACTTGAAACTTAACAGTCATGGAAGACTACAGCATCTGCCGAAATTATGTGCAAACATATATTTAAAATATAAAATTAAGTGCAATGAATAACTAAGAAGAAGAAAAATCTATTTTCATTCAATGACTTTCTGTAGGAATATCTGAGTCAAATTTTTCCTTGGTAGATTTCCACCAGCATCAGGATTAAATAAGACCACTTTTTTCCCCTATATGAAATAGACAGGGAAAATATGTATCTTTTTTATTTTACAAATAAGTGCATGAATTTACTGGTCAATAAGGCAATTGAGTGAGGAAAGAAGAAGAAAGTTGTGGATAACTAAAATTGATTTTTTACACATAGATCTCTGAAAACGTATTAACTACACGTGGGCTATACTGGACTTTATTCCTGTCCTAAATGTACTCAATCTAATGCACAATGATACTTGATGAGAAAGTTATTGGTAAAACAACTTATTCTGGATAAAATAAATGCAACACAGAAATAAGAGGAGGTGGACGGAGGTGATAAGCCAGTTCATGCTATCTCTTCCAGTCTTTCTCATGGTGGAGAAAGGTTTATCAATATAAAAGCAGATTGTGCAAAAAATTTACTATTTCATATAGTAAAAAACTCTAGGAATGTTTTATTTTTGCAAAAATTCTGATGTAATTAATGTAGTACACTTGTGTGGTAGGCCTGGTCTTTTGGGATAGAACACTCATTTAGTAAAAATATCACAGACTTTTTGACAGTATGACCAAACAGCACACTGGGTTACTTTATTTAATTGTTTATTTAGAAGCTGCTTGTTGCATTTCAGTATTTCCTAGGGTCTGTTGGTTGCTTTAGAGCTGAAAATTGTTTATTTTGGTTTGAGTTTTCCTGAGGGAAGGAAAACAAAGTGAAGTTAAAAGTCTTTTGAGTTCAAGGAAGGTGTCCTGTGAGCCAAATAGTTGTGGGTGAAATTCAAGCTCAGATCCTTGGGGAATAATTTACTGGCAGCAGCATCTGGAAAGTAAATGTGCAGACAGTTACAGAAGTTAGTTTTTAGAACAAATGATAGAGAATGGGCTTTGAAGATGAATTTAAAGACACAATGTTGGAGGAAGAAAGAAAGTGAAGTAGGTAGAGAAAAAGATCAGGGATTTGGAGAGGAGGTTTAGCAGTGTGTGCATAGCAGGTGACAGTTAAACAAGAGAATCATTTGAAGCAAAAATAATAGTCATTTTGGATGTCAGATCATTGATTGCAAACACAAGGCAAAACTTGAAAGGAGACAAAGAAAAACTACTTGTGAATTTTCTGACATTTTTCCTTTGTACAAAAAAGTTGATCTAACAAAACTAAGCTTTTTCACACGAAAGATTTTGCTTCAAAAGAATACCTAGTTTAATTTTTAAAAATCTTTCTCCATTTGAAAAAAATTTCAAGATTTTCAAAGTGAAAAGTTTCAATTTTTGAGTTTCTAGACAAGCTCTGATTTAAATATACATATGCCTCACTGAAAAATAAAAGCTACAAATTAATTCTGAGAGGTCAAAAAACTTTTATTAATCCTCTCTGTTTATATTTATAAACCTGTTCAAAGTTATCTCTATTCTCTTTGATTTTTTTTTTTTTTCCCCACAGAAGGTTCTGCTCTTTTGCTTATTGGTTAGAATTTTTATAAGGAAAATATCTGGAAAAATATTACTTTCCTGTGAAAGGGAAAGGCCATGTGTCTTTCAATTTTAGCTAAAGTATATCTCTGTTGCAGTTACTCTAGGAGGTATTCCAGAAGGTTCAATGGTTCATCTGATTTCAATGGAAAGACGAGTCTGAGTCCTTCTCGTGCAAGTCCATGCACAGCAATTTGCAAATAGTTTCTGTACATTTGCTATATTCTGAATGCTGCATCCTTTCTGTCTAGCTTCAGGATCCTAAGTAAGGCATGTAAGCTAATAGTGTAATAACTCTGATAACCTTGATTGTGAGTGTAAAGAGCCAGCAGGATCACAGGAACGGAATTTATTTCTTGGAGGGTCTACGTTAGTATCCATTTCTCTCCATGAGTAACTGTAGTGAAACTACAGAGGAAGAGAAACCATGTTCTTATGTTGGATTGCCACTATGAAGTTAATTGGGATGAGGCCAGGCACAGTGCTGTGCTCTTTTGGAAATTTGACCAGAAGTCTCACAGCATTACTAATTCTTGACAACTTTAAGAATTTTGACTCTCAATTAGTCCTCCAGGACTAACTGGAAATTGATTTGTTTTATTGTGTTTCATTTTCCTCCCCCTGCCCCTAAGGTTCAGATTAGCACACCGAGTGCTCAACAGTGGTTTTGTTCCCATTCAGAAGTTCTGAATCTTTGTTTCTGGGGACCCAGATGGGGTATGAAATTCCTAAAAGCTGAATGACTTCAAAATCTATTTATGAAAACAGAGGCACAGAGTCTGGAAAAACACTCTGGAAAGCTATTGGAAGTATTGGAAAATCATGCCATCAGCTATTAAACAGAAGATGAAGTTTGTCAGGTCAGCTGGAGTTATCCCTATACACAGTTAATAGCACCTTATGTTATGAATATTCAATGACATCATTGTTTGCACGCTGAGACACCAGTGAATGGGAGCTCAGGTATCCCAGTGCGGTTCTCAATACCTGATCTCAGCCATGATCAGGATCAGTTATTTTTATTAAAAAAATAAAATAATTGTAATATTAGACAAATATCTCATTTCATATTGGAGTATCAATAACTAGTATTTATAAATCTGGATGAACAGCCAGGCACTGTGAAATCCTTCCCATGTATAAGCTATTATCGTTGTTTTATTTCTTCTTTTTTAAATTAGTACAACATCCAGTACATATCATCATTTTACCAGAAGGGAAAGAAAGCATCAGCAAAACATATGTTTTTAATGCAAGAGGCAGAAGACAAAATACAGTGCAGTGTGGTAAAGGATCATAAAGCATCTGTGACAGAGATTTAACAGTCCAGGTATTATTGTTGGACAAAGATATACCAGGTCTCATGTTGATTTGTTATTTACATGCCATTGCTCCCTGTTCTGTATCTTTTATTGCTAAAACCATTTTTCAATTACTTGCAGCAAACATTTGGCTCGCTTGCTTTGTTTTATGAAAAAAGTCTTTCAGATTCTTTCTTCTTGTAAGTTTGCTTTTGATTTCCCAGACATGGTTACAGGCTAAAATAGGTATGCATTAGTCAATAAAGAAAAAATAATCATATGATAAGCACACTGAACACATTTAAAAAAAAACCCTTAAAGAGATGATGTCAATACAGCTTGACTTACGAAATATAAAGAGCTCAAAAGCGGTCAGTAACTTAGATCTGCATTGCTCTGCGTTGTTCGTGCCTTCTAGCAATTAAAATCTACCTGGAAGTCTTCATAATGTGGGTAAGTAGTCCCAGGAGACCAAATTTAGGAACTGACATTCAAATTCTGGCACTCGGTTGAGTGGGTTATTTCTGAAGCATTCACAATACCTGGAAAACAAGGTTTTGAGAGGTTGTACAAGGATTAGGCATCCAAATCTCAGTGAAAGTGGGCTCTTACATTCTCAGAAATGCATTTCAACACCTATACATTACAGATTTTGGTATCTAACTGAAAGAGTGAGACTTTCAAAGGGAACAGCAATTTAAGAGTACAATTTCCATAGAAAGTCTGTGGCTGTTGCAGCCCTTAAGTCTTAGGATGTTGAAGTACCTTACTCCTATTTTAAACTTTATCTTGGATTAGGGTTTGTGGCATTTGACTTTGGCCCTCTGAAACATTTCTGTCTCATCTTAACCAGTGAGATTCCTCCTACAGTCCACAGAGAGAAATCCACACCGCCATAGGGCAATTCATCCCATCCTTCTTTAGCAGGAGATATATCACCCTGTGAAGATGCTAGACTTTCTTCTTTGCCTATGGGGAAGTTTAGATTACTGTCTATGTATGGTAAAACTAAACTTCTAACTCTTACATGGACAGATCTATGTGAGGTGAAAGTCTCACTCCATTTTTGCAAAATATAGATTATTTCTTTAACCTAATTGCAGAAACTCACAAAGCTTCAGCCTAAAAATGAAACTGCATATTCAATAGCTATGATACTACTATTATTTTTTTTCTTTAAATAAAAAAAAACAACATTTTGAAGCCACTTAAGCACTGCATTTACATCAGATTAACAGAGTTTGTTAAGTCCAGGTGTTTCTGTAATTGTGATAAATAGCAAAAATTCACTGTGCTCAATGGCCCTAAAAAGTCACACATCTACCTGGGTGACCTAGTGGTGGTGATGTTACAAATCATTTGACTGCCTCCAGCAATGCCTGTTGTTTGTGAGAGGTAGGCACAAATGCCACCTCATATGGGGAAGAGTTTAAGGGAGGGCTAGTACCATTTGTAAAATTGGAATGTGGAGCTAGGTTCCTGTTATGATGGGGTTCAAAATAACAAGTGGGTTTTTGCTTATTCCTGGGATAATAGTTCAGATACTTCTGAGCTCACACAAGGTTTTTAGGTAGAAATATTATCTCCTATATGCCAAATAGAAAGGTTAGACTATAATGGGAAACCTTCAGGTGTGCAGACCTTTTTTTGGGTTTGTTGAGTCTGTTTCACATCTCTACTTTTTTCCAGTTACACTGCTTATCTTTCCTGAAATCTTCCCAATTCACAGAAAACTGCCCTCTAGGAAAAAAAAATAAAAATAAAAATAAAAACAGATTTTATATTTGAGTTTTAACAAAGCATAGGTCTGAACAATCCTTGTTGTCACTGTTGTCAGACAAAACTTAGATGCCACACTCAAAATCTCTAATAAAGCATCTGAGATTAATGCAGTTTTCTTAAAAGATTAACCCAGTTTGCTTAGGGTTAAAAGCTAGGAAGAAACCAAAGACTCCAAGTCAATTCTATTAACTTGTTCAGTGTTACACTAGGACTGTGTTTGTCTGAAGATCATTATCTTACAAGACACGGATGTCAATCTCATTATGTAACTGAGTGTGTCTAGCACTTTCCTGTATAAATATACTTAATAGATATAGTTTTGACCTTTTGCTGTAAAATTAATAAAAAAAAGAGATCAGTCTCAGTGTGCTAAGAGGCTTTTCTCAGTCCCATTAAAGGATGATTTTTTGTGTAAATAAATACATTTCAGCACACAAAAGAAGAAAAATGTTTTCCAAAGAAATGACCTGAGGTTCTCCTCCTCCATATATTATCTCTGCACCGTTGTATTTCAAGGAAAAAAAAAAAAAATCCTTTTATTCCAGAGGGTTATCTGTCTGTACTCATGTCTGTCTCCTGATATCCATATTCGTCTTGAATGCTAATGCCTTAAAGTTTCAACTGTACGTCAGAGATGGATGTATTTGACACAGAAATTTTGTTGTACTACAAGGACCGGCCCACAGAGTATGGAGCCCCAGGGAATGCTGATCTTTTGATTTATCTGTAATTTTATAGATCATCCTCATAGTCGTTGAAAGGGATGGGCAATTCAAGATTCATCTATGCATACTTTGGTTACACAGTGACTTGAACAAGTCCCTTGAGGCAGAGTGTAAATAATCCTTGCCCCATGCAGAAGTGTGGGCTTATGCTACTATATCCTCCAGAGAAGCCAGGCAGGCAGGAGAAAAGCCTGTGAAAGAGCTGCAGGGAGCAGGAAACCTGGCCTCACTCTTTCAGTGGGTTGTCCATTTACAATGGCACAAGTTTTATCATTTAACCAGGAGGGCAGCAAATGTAAGAAAGAAAGGTCAAATTTACATGGCTGATCTTGAGAGAGTGCAGTCCCAGTATCATTACTGCCTCAGGGCCATTTAATGTGCACTCTTCTCACATTTATAGGAAATACAAGGGAAAGGCTCTATAATGTTGCTGATGGCGAGCAAGGAAACACAAAAAGAGTTTTACTTTGCTCCATTGGTACAGGCAGTGCAAAATTGGATAGGGTTTAATATGAACATTTTTGGGGGTTATCAGGTTAACAGCAGACATGCAAAGACATCCAGAGTAGGTCCGTGGAGGATAAGGCACCCTTGCATAACCACTGTCTTGTGCTCTTCTTATACTGTCACATCGGTAGCTCTTGAAGCTTCACAGGAAGGTTATAGTTGATTTACTCAAGCCTAACAGAAGAAGTAGGCTCAAATTTTGAAGATAAAAGTGTTAGAGAGGTACCTTTCATGTTAGTCCCTGGTTCTCACGGGGTTTCCTTCTGTTCCCGCCCAAAGCACTACGGCACTGCAGGACTCATAGTGAAAATCAAAGTCCCAGGAAGCCGGACAGATACCCAACTTACTACATTTGCTTTATATGACCATTTTGAAAGTTGCATGGAATCCTTGCTACAGAAAATTTCCTCTTCTATAAAAAAGGCTGATTCTTGATATAAAGAAGCAGTAGGTACTGGTACTGGAGAATCTCCAGTGACTTCAGCTGAGTCACCTTTTGTTTGAAATGGAGTAAATGAGAGCAACGTCAGCCTTTCTGCATCTGTCCGTGCAAACATTATCAAGGTTCAAGTCTTGCCACCAGGCCTTGAGAACAGCAGGACAGAAAAAGGAAGCCATCGTCAGCCCAAGGTAAACATCCTCAGCGCCACTGAGCCCAGAGCAGTTCCTGCTCTAAAAAAAAAAGCAGCTGAGTAAAACCCTTGGGAGATCAGACCCTCAAAAGAAGCCAAAAATTGGGAAGAATCAAATATTGTCCTTATATCCAGCATCAAGTTCTGCTTACTGACATCACTGAAAATTACATACCCCTGAACTGAATGTCAAATTTGCACCTTTTAACTTCTGAAATTCACTGAAAAGTTGAAGTATGTTTTTCTATCTCATAAGTACTGGAATTTTTCAAGAGCTTAATGGTCATCTATAACATACAATAAATATTTAAAAATAAAATAATAAATAAATAAATAAATAAATAAAAAACAGGCAAACAAGCCAGATCAAATCTATTAGTATCTAACAGGAGAACAGCTGTCTATCAAAGCTCAGTCTCCCTATCTGACCACAATCAAACAAACAAGACAGCCGAGTGCCTCCAGGGCAGGGGCTCTGAGGAGCAGAGAAACGTCTGCAGAATCTAGAGCTGAAAGGCAGCCATTCTGCTAAGGATGTCAATCAACCCTTGGTCAGTCTCCAATGCGGGAAGAGAAAAAATGCCCTGTTTCACATACATCCCGAGAATAGTGAACTTTAGTCCCAAGTATATATGCGACTGCTGTGTTTTTTCTGCTTGTTCATTTGTTTATTTTGTTGGTTTTGTTAACATAAATAAATCTTTTGCTAGAAGAGAAGTTTGACAGAGGGACAAAACAAGGTGAATGTTTATTTGAAACAGCGTTTGCTTCTTGAAAATCCAAATCCCTGTTGCATTGGAGACAATTTCTTCCCATTTAAGTTTAATGAAAGGCTTAAGTGCAGGCATGTCTGTATATATTCAAAGTAGAGCTACCTGTGCTTTGATAAAGCTGATCTAGAAGGACTGGGATGGGAAGTCCATTTTTCTCAAACAATTTTGCTATAAATTCCAGTCATTTCATATGAATGGTCTACATTTGCCACTCTGCTATGTTTACTATATTGGACTGCTGACTACTGCTTTAACTGATCATCTCCTGGATTCTGGAAAAAATGGAAGTTTTTACCCTAGCTATGAATTTTAGTTTGACCGTTTCAGCTTCCAGGAAATTCAGACTATAGCACATCTGTCAAGACTAAAATTTATTTAACAGAACATGCCTGAGCTCTGTTTGGCTAATATAATAACTGTATAAACAATTATTCTGTCAATCAGCAAGTCAGATGGTCTCTCTGCATTTCAGTTATTATGATCAGAGGGATCCTTTCTTGCGTATCTTTCTTAGTGCACTTCAGATGCATTTAAAAATCTTAGCTTGTTTTTCTTTACTTACAACTCCTATGGCATAGCCAGACACATGCGTTGGTTTCATTTAGCTGTGTAATTGCTGATCTTGTTTGCAAATGTTACTAACTATATGATTAGGCATAAACTGCAGCAGTCTACTCACTACATTCAAACAAAATTTATTATTTCATTCGTTATTTCAACTACTCTCAAAGAGAAACTCCACTTACAGCCCTTCCCCACTTCAAAATTGTGTAATTTTTCCCGCAATCTTTCCAGGGCCAGAGTTTCAGTGCTGAAGGCGCAAACATCTATGCCAGCAAGTCTAAGGTTTGAACCCGCAATATGTCCTGGAAAGTTGGTCACCAGGCATACACAGAGCCTGTTAAACAAGCACGAGTCTCGTGTTCTGGTTTTACTCATGTTTTCATGCATCAGTTTCAAGGCATGGGTAGAGATAAACTCAGAGATCCTGTATTCTGTATCTCATGCATCCTCAATCTATGCAGTCAGGAGCTGACCCAAGCATTCCCAGTATATCTGATATGGGTGAGCTCAGCTGCATTTTTTCTGCATGTACACTTCAATCGCGCTTATGCAGTATTCTGAAGAGTCCCAAAGAGCTGAGTTATGTCCCTTCCTTTCAGGTCAAGTTCATTTGACTCATTCTGACAAATGCATTCTTCTTAATTAAAACTTGGCTCTGTGATTTTATGTGGCAGAGGAGACAATATCTTGTCTGCCCCTTATTGTCAAGAACTAGAAAATTCTCCTTCCACATTGGGATTTCATTTTCAGTGAGCAATGAATCATGCTGAGGTTGTTTGGCAACTCACATCAGTAGCACACCCAAAACCTGAAATACTTATACGACGGATTGAGAATTCTGGGGTGAAATCATGACCCCTTTGAAGTCAATGAGAGTTCTTGCTCATTGACTGCGGTGGAATGAGGATTTCACTATCCATATCTGAAAAATGGGACTTTAGAGTATTTGGGGAAAAAACCTCAGGTAGGATTTCTGTGGCTGGTCTACCTTATTTTCTCTGAGCTCAGAGAAATAAAGGGAAATATATCTCAATATATGCTTCAATTTTAATAATCAAATGTATTTTTTGAGGATTACCTTTTGGATCGGATTATCCATGACTGCAAATCAGTATTTTTAAGATTAGGGAGCTACACTGATTTATATCAGCAGCTGTTGAATATTTGGCTCATTATTTTCAAGGTCTTAGCATCTTTTTATGAAACTGAATGTTTTGAATGGGTCATTTATTATTCAGAAGGAATCCTGGGCCGTACTCTGTGCTCATTCAGCCCAGGGCAGGACACTTTATCTCAGCCAGCTTGTACATATAACAGCAGCAGAATCTGGCCGTGGATATTCTTTAGCTCTCCATTGAGTTTGGTGTTTTGCAACACCAGGCTCTCTTCCATGAATCAACAAGTAGTGACTAACACAACATGAAAGCCTAATTTATTTGAAACATGCCCATTTTACATGAAACAAAGCCGTACACATCTATGGGTGAAAAGGAAGATATCAACGGAATGTATGAACGTATGCAGCATGAACTACATGTCACGCCAAATGGTTCCAGCGGGAGAAGAGATGAGGAAAATATTAGTTACTACAGTTTCGTCTTCTAGAGTTTCATCTCCAGTAAATTTGTCTCTGCAGTGTGCTCTAAATTGAGAAGCTGGAAGTTTCTTATCCAGCAAAGCACCTACCTTGACCCTGGTATACACGGTAGCACAATGAACTGAGACACCGAAGTCAGGTCTCCTGCCTGAGACTTCTGGAAGCAGCAGCAAATAAATGAACATTGAGAAATTACTTTTTTCATCTTAGATTTGAAGCTCATGTCCTTTTCTTTACACTTGAAGAAACATGTATTTTACATAGGCAAGGCAGTGCATTGCCCATTTAGAATACTGGGTGAGGATAGTGGTCACTGGGATGAGATCCACAGGTTATGAAATTGGCATCTAATCGATTCAGCTCACCTGGAGGTCTTTTGCTGTCAGTGGAAGGAGCCAGATCTTGCAGGGATGCCTTTCTGGGACATCATCTCCTCCTAAGGTAAACATCGAAAACGAGTCAGGTGAAATGTACTCAGGAAATCTCTTTGTAAAGTAAATTGAGACGGAAGTCCAGAGGTTTAGCTCAATTGTAGGTATATTTTCTAAATATAGGTGGGAAGAATCCTACCTTTTGTCATTATGCCTTGATTCTCCAAGCACGGTCCGAGTCTCAAGGTTACAAGGCCCAAATGATCTGGACATAAACAGCACCATTGGTCCTGGGGACCAAAACCTGATTTCAGCATATCTAATCCCTAAAAAATATTTGAGGTATATCAAGAAAAAACTATTCATATGAGTTCATGTGACCTAGAAATAAGTACATGTCAATGAACCTGGTAAACTAAAATCATCATGCCTTCCTCTATTCTGTCCACTGTTTAGAGTAATTAAATCCTGTGCCTTCTGGAGTGCTGGGCTTGTCATGGAAGAGAAGACAGAGAAATTGACTGCATTTAATATAAAGGCAATTATTATTTATTGAGGCTGTTGAACAAAGATAACTCAGTAGCAATATGGCTAACACTTAGTCTACCTTGACACAACGTGGGATGTTTAAATGTAAGTACATGGGGTTTCTCTATATCCTGGCCTGTTTTATTAAGTCATGAAAAGAATTGCTGATGATCAGAACTTTATGCTGTCCATCTCCCGTTCAAAAGGTTTATTTCAAATACAGATCATACTTTCATGTTCCCAGCAGTTTAGATTCAGGTACTTAACAAACGCTGGAATAATTTGGAATGATTATCAGTCTTATCTTTATTTCTGTAAGTTGTATTCTTCTATTTGAAGATTCTTCTATTCTTGTCATTTACATTTTACAACTGAAGATATGTACGTATATAATTTTACATGTATACGTATATGTATTAGAGAATTAGAGAATGCTGTGATGGGATTGTTTAGAAGACTGATAAATTAAGCCAGTTTAAAACAAAACTTTACTAGACTGATGTTCATTAACAATATATATTATTGCAGTGGTTTGTTCTTACTCATTGCCAGTCATTATCTTTACAGATTCAGCACAGTTAGTCCTTAACAATCGATCCTAAATTAACTAGGAGTGCACAACGCTCATGCCGTACAGCTGTAAGGCTGCAGTCCTTGATGGTCTTAATTGTTGAAGTCAAAGAAATCCAACTCAGGAGCTCTGTTACAAGGGATTGCCTTCCTTCCTGGGGTGCTACTTTCCCAGAGTGCAGCAGATGCCCTATTCTGTTAAATATCTGTGGATATTTTTTGTCCCTTTCTGAGCTGCTGCTTCTCTTCTCTCGGTGAGAGCAGCCTCTGCACAGCTCTTGAGATCGCGCTGCTCCAATGACCAAGAATTGCAATTAGTGAGTTGCTTGCAGTTCTGGGTCCTCTGTTTTTGACCTGTGCTCATAACTTCTTGGCCTTTGCGGCTATCCCTCATCTGAACCGACATCACGTCAGGGAAATCCAGTGCCAAGCTCAGGTTCACACAACAAGTGTGAACTGGCCTCGCACGGTTCACATGAGGCACCGTTAGCGAAGGCCTGTGTTCTGTTACCAGCATGGGTTATGCTATTTTTCTGGGCTATTAGGTACAAAAATGCTTATACAGTTATTCTATATTAGTGTGTTTATGTTTGGTTTCAAAATAAACTAATGTTAAAATCTGCTAAGTGTGCAGCTACTTTTATGGGTGCAACAGGCCTCTGCTTTGACTACATATATTAGATTTGTAAGACAACCATTTTCCTATTGAAAATAAAATACCCAGCAGTGCTGACTGCCTATTGACTTCAGGATCAGATAAGGCTTGTTTAGGGGCAGAATTTAGGCTTGTTTGTTAACCTAGGAAGACGGTAGACTGATAATGTTCTTCCAGTTACTGACACTGTCTTTCCAGGTGGGTTTCACATTCCTTCTTGGACTATTCCTCAGGGAGACAGTGACACGATAATCTTTCTTTACAGCAGAAGAACCAGGATAAAAAACGTTAACAAGAATGTTTTTGTAACAACCTCCCACTGCTCAGGGGCTTGTTTATAAGGCTTTTCTTGACCTAGAAGAAGGACAATGGTCATGGTCAGCTGAGAAGTTTCTACTGCACAGCAGCCTGTCGTGAAGCAGGAGTTAATAGGGAAATCTCTGCAAGCGTAAACGTCTTGTCTTGGGTCACAAAATAACAAGGATCTTTGCTCTTGTCAGGCTGACATAAGGTCAAAGGAGAGGGCAGGAAACAGGGTGGTTCAGTTTAAAAAGAAAAATACAAAACAAAATCAGATAACTTTATTAGAGCTTAACACAACTTGAAATTCATGCAGATTGCTCATTGCCTTTTTTACTTTAGGTAGGGACCTACATCCTTGCACATCCATATGCTAGAGATACTTTCGAGGACCAATGGCTCCAGTTTTATGTTTGACATCTTTTTCAAGCTTGACCCTGAGAGTCTTTCTCTCTCTAACCTGGAGAGGAGTGGTTTTATCCTCTTATTTGTATGAGCACAACCAGTTCCTGGGGAAAGATGGAGATCTTCTGAAAGGACTCAGTGTCTGTCAAAGCTATTGTCGCTCAGTTCACTTTCAGAGAGATAGAAATATCTCTTCAGGAAAGCATGAGGGTGCTTTACCTCACACTGACCTCTTTCTTCTTAAAGCAGGGGAATAATACAAGAAATATTCCCATGGATAATAGTGTATTGAATTCTTCTATCTCCTATCACAACGCTGTAGATAACATTAAAGAGAATTTGTTTCTTTAATCTCAGAGGAATATATAAGACATATGATATTTTTATATTACCTAAACTCCAACATTATGTTGACATCATAATCTATAAATAGTTGCTAGAATTTTAAAAACAGATTCTGAACCCAGATTTCTTACATCTCATCTCCTGCATTAACCACAAGTCTTTGTTTTAAAATCAAATTTCCTCATGGAAGCTCCATTTGGACTTGTGAAACAAGACGGTTTTAATGAATGTTTTGAATTATGATGAATTTTTTTTTTTGATCCTACCTATACTGATGAAAATGTTCCAGCTATCTATAATGGTAATACACAAAGTTTACTGTGTTTTAATTGAAGAAGGACTTCAGGGGCCTCTGCAAAAGACTGAGTCATACACTGCTAGGAAGAGCACAGGGAAGCAGAGATTTATTTTTGGATTTGTGTCTCCAAGTTAGATAGTATTTTGTTCCAGGTATCAGGCAAGTGTTTGAAGTTCAAGATAGTAACCCAGTTAGTTCCTTCAGGCTCATCAGAATTTTACAGTGTTATTTGCCCAAAGCTGAAAATGTTTTTTGTTAGTATGGTTTTGTGTGAGAAGAATGCACTTTTCTTTACGTGACTTGTTAGTGTTATTCATGAGGCTCTTCTTTTCACATTTCTCCTTTCTTACATTGAGATTTTTTTAGTTATTATCATTACTTTTCCTGCACAGTTGCACTGCATATGAACTTTGATAGAGCTGGGCAAACAGTGCTTCTAAAAACTCTACTAATATTTGAAACAACTTCTCTGTGACTAGGTTAGCCCCCACTCTGTGTTTGTTTTCTGCAGTTATTTTAGTTAATGAGTTTGCTGGCTGGGATGTTCCTGGGAACAGCTAATTTTAGACAACTATTAAAAAATACTAACAGAAGGTGAATTTCACAAAATGCTGCTGTTTGCAATGGAAGTCTGGTTTTAAGCATTGTGGTTTGCTCATCCAATCAGAAAAACATATCATATGATTTATATGTCTGCTCACACCATCTTGAATTTCAGATTTTAAATTTTATGTACTTACAACCATCTGCTCACAAGCTAAATTCACACCATGATTTTATCGGAAAAAATACATATATTTGGTAAACAGTTTTGAATAGTTGATGAAGGGAAGGAAAATGCCATCTGACTGTACAATTCCTTCAGCCCGACTTGGAGGTCACCTTCATTTTCCTCCTCTCAGTTTGTAGCATAATATTTTGATCATTTTTCTTTGCTTGGTCTCTATGACTTCCTTCTTCCCACAGGACTCGGGCACAGGGATCTTGCAGTTACTGAATGACTACTGTTTCATTTTCAGGGAATTCATGGCTGGATGCTAGATTTTCTCTAGTTTCAATATTTCGTTGTCCAAATGATTAATCACTGCCTGTAGCCAAAGCCTCTTCTGGAAATAATCTGAAGTTGAAGCACAAGAACAGAGTAAAACTTCAGGTGTGAAATACCCCAGAGGACTATCCCACATGGGCTCCAGGCATCTCAATGGCATGGTCATACCCACTATCAGGACAGGTTGGGGCCAGCACGGGGCAGAGCTGTGGGACAGCCCCGCTTGTCCCTCCGGCCAACGGTTGGAGAAGGACCTGGAAGGGCAGGTGAGGCTCTGAGGAGGATGCGAACATGCATTTCCCTACAGAAGAGCTGCACACGAAAGTTACTAATGAACCCATATCTGAGAACAAGTAGCTGCTTTGGGTCCTTAACCTATAGACAATGCGAACCTAGGTGCAGATGACATGATTCTAGTAGCAAAGCTATAAATTGCAACTCCAGTGAGATTCATGTACAACAAACACTTGTGCTGAAATGTGATTTCTGAAGTTCTGCTAAAGTTGACACTTGGAGGAAACCCTGAGTTCAGGCATATTTGTTAGTTACAGAATGCAAGGGAAATGAAAATGCAAAGAAGCTCCAAGAGCAGTAGGAAGCATGTGAAAATAAAGAGGAAGGGGAGAAGAAAACTGTCACCACAGACCAAGCAAGGAAACAATGTCCTTCTCACCATATTTTCAAGTTTGTAATGCAATGCCATGACCTCAGGGAGGTGAGGATAGAGGAATCCTGACAGCTGTAAGCACTATAATACACTTAATGTAGGTTTACAAAAAGTCAGGGTGGGAAGGGGATAGTCTGTTTAAAATAGTTTTTTGTGACTTTTTGAATTTAATACTTTGAAAACTAAAATTTTCTTACAAATATATAGTGATTAATTCCCTGCTTTCTCTCTCCCCGTAAAAGACAGGACCTTTGTTCTGAGCCCTTGCTCAGAGAGAGGGAAGTGCAGACATTGACACAAGTGCTGGACAAGCACCCAACTCTCTCCTTTCCGTCCACCTGCCACAGAGGCAAACACCTGCGCACAGACAAGCAGACACCCCTTCCACAACATTTGCAAACTCTCCTCCTCCTTCTCCTCTTCACAGAGATGCAGAAACACCTGCTCATTGATGCAGATGGACAGGAAAATCCACAGAGGTAGAAGAAAGCAAGTATACAACCCCAGATTTGCACTAATATAGCCATCCATGCTTACAGACTAAACCCTACAGATTGATGTACGGTTTGTCCAACACAGATGCTGATGGAAAGTGCTACACCCATAGATACAAAAACGTTTTTGGAGCTCGGTTTTTGCAGATAGCCATTTTCTGCATTCAGAGGCAGTGCAGGGCAGTCCAGTATCACCATGTATACACTAGAATGGTCACTCCCGACAGTGGGGTGCCCATCAAGTGTGCAATATGATCTTACCTGCTTGCAAGAGTTTCTAAGATTTGATCCCAGCAGACACAGAGGCCCCAGACAAGGAGCACAGACAAGGAAGCTTTATGGTTTCCAGAATTAATTCCTAGTAAATCTGTTCCTACTGCCTTCTTCTCTTCCAGAAGAGCAGCCAGTCTGTCACAGCTACAAATTTTTAACACGATGTCTACAGCTTCCTGTAAGCCTATGATTCAGGGAACACAAGCCTAAAGTAGTTATAGGGTAATTCAGATCAGCACACTCGATAAAATTCCTGTATCTGTAAATAGCCCGGTTGAAGTGGCTTTTAACAGAGTTTGTCCCTGTCCATGCTTGCTTCTGAGCTTGCTCAGAGGTGCCACATTTCAGCAGATTGCTAAGGAAAATTGTGAAGATACTGGTCTAGTTTTTGTACAGTAGGCAAAGCTGTTCCTTTTCTTCGCCATCAATTTTAACTCTATCTTTGCCCAGGGTCCAGCAAGGAATTTGTCTGCATTTGCAGTTTAATCTCAGAATGGAAATTTTGGAGAATATTGCATTTCTTGACAAGAAAAGAAAAGAAAGAGTACTGATGTCTGCATGTCTGAAAAAATCACATAAGTCCGTATTGGTAAAATTCATTTACAGTCTGCATTTCTTAGTATACACGGTCTTACATAGCTTTCTTCACCAGCATTACAAGATGTTTTCGCTGTTGTGTGGTTAGGAGGGCTGATAAATTAAAAGCCATGCCTAGCATCAGAAAGCGAATCGGTAGCAGAGGCACAGTTTTAATCTGGCTCTATCTGTGTTGCATACCTTAACGGCAACCAAGTCCTTCTTTGCTGTCTAACAAGAGGTATACCTATGGTAATAAAACATGCCAGGATGTGCTGGCAGGATTTGAGCAGGATCTTCCCACAGACATTTGTCTCGCGGCTCTTCTTTGTTTTAGGGGCCTGATCACTCATAGATCAAGGTGAAAGACTGTGACGCTTTAGGGCGGGACACGTCAGCATGGCCCAAAGAAAGATGTGCTGTGATTCAGAGGCTTTAATTCTGCTCCTGTTTCTGCTGCTATGTTAGGAAAGTCTCTTCACAACAGAGCGCCGATCCCAGTCTCCCAAGGAAAACTCTTTAAGCTCCGCTGATAAAAAGTATTGCTGTCAGATTTATTTAAGATTGATGACATTACTTAAATAAAACCTTTTTCCCATCAAAGAGGTGGCAATGTCATTTTACTAGCTAACTTTACTGGCCTTTTTTGCTGGACTCGCTGCTGCACGCCTGGGAGCAGCGTTATCCTCTGTGCTCTGGCTGCGCGGCATAGCGCTCACTTTGTGAGCTTTTCTGTTTTCTGTCTGAGCTTTGTTTGCTGGATACGTTTTTCTCACTACAAAGTTCAGCAGTGGTCTCAGGTTCATCTCTAAAACTTACAGCCGCTTGTCCCACACGTGCTCCTTCTGGGCGAGGGAGCCACTGAAAAGCACAGATTTGCAGCTGCAGCCAGAGAGAACGGCTCTTAGTGGCAGGCTGGGTATTTGAAATGGGGAAGCATCTCTGGTAAAATGCAGCTGTACATTAAGGCATAAAAGTACCTGAAAGAGAACTGCTCAGGAAGCAATGATGGTGACAGGGACCCAAGTAAATCATTATAATACACTTCAGAGAAACACTAACAAAAAAGAAGCTATCCCTTTAAACAAGAGCTTTAGTCACAATCTCAGATCCTACCTTCAAGATTGAGATAGTAGGAGTTGACCATATGCTGACATTTCTGGTTTTCTGAAAATGCGGTGCTGCTTAGAAGCTCCATAGAAGTGTTATTATTTTTTCATAGCTGTAGGACGTTCTTTTGCTTGTCCTGTGAACTGGGTGAATGCATAAGCAATTCCATACTGATAGTAGCCTGATTTTATACGCAAAAGGATGGCTATAAAATAATCATCCAAACTGTAGCTCTGTTTAGCGAAATCTCCCTGTACCATGCCCCTCTCTGTAGAATTTTCCTCTCACTAAACTATTTTCCTGTCTAGACGTGTGCAATTCCCATGTGCGGTTCCCAGCGCTGTCAAAATGTGCCAGGCTCATCAGTGCTCAACTGATCAGTCAGGAGAGCCAATTCCAAAGGTCAGGCTTCTTATTTCATACCTAACGCCGCTGATGTGGCTGATCGGTTCAAGCATACGTACAGAAAAGAGACACAGAAGAAATGCTTCTCGGGGAATGCAAGATCTGAGCTGTAGATAACCTGTCCAGATAAAGCTAGCAAGTTTGTTAGCGCTGTGGATTTCACACGCAGGTTGCTTTATATCTTCTTAAATAAAACATTAATATCTACAAGTAGAGTTTTTTTTGTTTTTTTTTTTTCAGTGAAAGAACCTAAAGATGTTGTTATATGAAGCTTCTTAGTGCTCCTGTAGAGGGGATACGATAATTAGGCCTATTAATTAGAGATGTTTCTGTGGAAAAGGGAGGTAGTAGAATACAGGTGCAGGATACTACAGAATTAAGCAGAAGAAACATCCAGAACAGAAGCATGGATATGTTAAGTGTCCATAGTGTTACATGTATCTCCCTGTACTTGGGCCTTGCCTTGATCAGCGCAAAAAATGGTGAACCCAGCAGCAGGTCCACCTCTTTGGTTTGCTAATGAGAGCATAGCCAGCACAGACCATTGCTAACTCTGGATGTAGGAGCATTTTATGCAATAGGATATGAGCGTTATGAGAGATCTCATTTACTTCTATGGCTTCTACAGGAGCACGATAAAGTTTTGCTTCAGCTGATATCCTCAGGGCCACCCAGGGCTGCTGGTCAAGCCAACAGCCATAGAACAGAAAAGAAATGCAAATGTTTTCATAACCCCTTGTACAGGAGGGTGAATCCAACTACTCTGGGTCCAAGCCACAAACTCTCAGGTTTGCTAAGATGTCTATACTATTTCCCTGGGTCTTAAGCTGTCGTTAGAATTTTCTACATAGATTTGGGAGGTCTGAAGCTTATTCTTGATGTTGACTAAGATCAACATCATGTTCCTGTTCCCTTCTGAGTACCAGTGGGAGTACATTTCATATGCAAAACCTTTGCTGCATATAGGATAAATCTCACGGCTCAGGAGTCGGTGAAGGTAGATATAAAAAGAGAATAGAAATTAAACAAACAAAAAAACAAACAAAATCTCTGGCATGGTGAAAACTCCTCTTATTGATAATTTTCTTTGCTTTTCATGTTTCCTCCCCTTCTGCACTTTTACTTGTCCATTTTATACAGTGAGAATATATAGTAAATTGTCCATCTCTTAATACATTTTCCCTTGGGGAGATGGCAAATAAATGCATAAATTAATATATTTTTGAATTTCAGTCTCAGGGGTTTAACAGAACATTGGAAAACTGACATTTTGGAGTTTTTCAAGTCTTCTTTGTAAAATTTGTAGGAGATTCTGAATGCTATTTCCCCCCTCAGAATTCTTTGCAATCTTCTGAAACAGGTTTATGTCTTTGAAAGCTTTTGTGCAGACGGGTCAGGGAGTTTCACAGCTCCATTTCTTTTGAACTTCAGATCCAAAAGGAAGACCTCCAGAACTTAAAATTTGCCATTAAGCAGGCTCACTGGAGCTTGGGGGAGGCTTGCACACATCTCCCCAAGCATGAAGGGAAATTGAGCTTGCTCCCAGAAGGAACAGAGGCTGAAAGGCGCCTGAACACCTTCTCTGTTTCATTAAGATGTGATATTTTTAATTTTAGAGCTGACCACTGCAGCAAACACTGTCTCAGGAACGTCCCATCACAGTATCAGCTCAAATGGGAATGAGATAGTTTAGAAAGTCTCTCACATAAATTCTTACCCATGGTTCATGCATACATATGCACGCTATGAATAGATGTGAACACAAATATGCAGTTTAACTGTGTCTTCTTGAGCAGTGGTCACATAAGTATAGTCCTGGTAAGGGAAAGTGAAATCTGTTCTAAACTTCAAGGTCAGGAAAAGAATATGACATTCAATGAGCTTGAGTGTCAGATAGCAAACTCTGAAACCTTCAGCTAGCTTAGCTCATATATGAGTAGTCGCAAAGCAAAGCTCAGCTCTGTGCACACCACAGGTTGTCCTCTGTTTCTGCACTTCCTTGAGCGGGTGCTATTCTGCGGCCTCGTCGTTCCAAGGATCTCTCAGATTTCCTGGGTCAATCGTTTGTCCCTCAGAAGGAACTGTGGGAAGATCAGAGGAAGTCTATGGCCATTTAGGTGTTCTTTCTTCCATCCTTATTATAAAGAAAGAAGGGTGGCTCCACCCCAGTGTAAAGTACAGCTCAGATTTTAATCCTTACCGAGGCTCTAGGTGTTATGTGTGTATAGTAAAGGGGCCGGACTGTTTGGGACACGCTAAGATTGCGGAGTTTCTAGTGGGCATTCTCACACTGATGTTTTCATAGCTGAAGTAATTCTCCTAAAACCCAGATTACAGTCAAAATACTTGCTCTGATACATATATTTGTTCCATTCCTTTATTAATCTTTCAAGGTAAAGTGATGGTTCTCATAAAGAAATAAAGGCACAGGCTATGAAGGTGTAAATTTAACCGAGCTTTAATACATTAGTGGAACTTCATTCCTACAACATTGCAATGATCATAAATTACAATACCTCACTTAGGCATCAGAATTACTCAGAATGAATTTAGTCCTTAGTACAAAGCACTTAATATATGCTATAGTTGTCTCCTAGTTCGCTTCATATATAGACGATTTTGTAGACTTTAGACTCATCTTCAAAATCTTTGAGTTTATTGAAATAACAAAAATAAAACCAGAAGAAAAACCAACCTCCCATTGTTCTCAGAATATCTCATAATAAAAAAGAAAATCTAAACCTAAACCATTATTTTCTTGCAATTAATTGTCTTTGAAGTAAAGGTGCAACTAAAGATGGTTCACTAATGATGATTTTTGATCACTAGAAAAAGGGGGAAAACACATTTTCTGCACCTGACCTTATGGATCTTGATAGCACAGTTAAAAAATTCTATTTTTATCCTTTCTCCTCCCCCTTTTTTTCCATTCCACTTTATGATTGCACTTTCCCAATCTTTAATATTCTTACAAAGACTTGAAAACGTTTTTTGACATCCACACTCTTCCTACTTTTCTTTTAGTGATTGAATTCATAAAGTGGAAGGGGGGGGAAAAAAAAAAAAAACCTCCTAACAATAACAACAAAAATTCCCAAGCCCAAAACAGTTACTGACATGGAGACACAAGGTATGCTACCAACCCATATACCGTATGACACATGAAAGGACTGGACAATATTGTACAGACAAAGTCAGGTTGAGTTTATATGGAAGAAGTTAATTACAAATGAGAGAAGAAGTCCTTCGAGTATCTGTAACTGTGGAGGATTTTCTGTTCCCTTGTCAGAGAGTTTAGCAGAATTTTCTGCCTTGGCCTGTCTTATCACATTATATGAAGCTGAATTATAGTCATGCTCTGAAAATCAGTACTTAGCTCCCGTAAATCTAGGCCGGATACCAGACAGTTTCTTCACTGCTATCCTCAGACAGCCAGGTAGCTACAGATGTTCTTGTATCTCAGCCATAGTCTCCAGCAGGTATGTCACACGTGCGAATGTTCAGGAACTGTCTGAATTTTGAGTCATATACTACCTCTTTCTTGAAAAAAATCTGCAAACAAAAATCATGATGCTTTGTGTGTGGGGGAAAGAGAAATGTTGCCTTCAGTGTTTCAAAATTACTGTTCTCTGCTTCATCCATGCCTCTTACTCACTTGGCATGGCTGACATAGAGAATCTACATGTTCCTCCAGTACCTCCAGCATTGATAATAACGTTTGGTACTTCATGACTTCTTTGTGCCTGGGATGTACAAGGGTCATACAGGAACACACAGGAAAAGATTTTGGTTTTTAAAGGGTTTTAGATGTAGGCATACATTTCGGGTCATACAGGAACACACAGGAAAAGATTTTGGTTTTTAAAGGGTTTTAGATGTAGGCATACATTTCCCAAGCCATCAAATAACCCTTTATTCTTGAAATACTGTTTAGCCCTTTTAGTATCCATCCTTTGAGATTATAAATAACCCTGGGAAGATCCTATTTTATGTGGCCAGCATCTGTACTTACCTGAAAATAGATTTCATTTTCTGGTTCCTATTATGTAGTAGGAAGTCTCGCATTAGTGATGAACATTCAATGTGATTTGAAACAAAAATGGATATTTCTTAGCAGCAGCCAGCATCCTGCACAAAAGTCTATGCCATCTTTTGACAATGAGATGCAGGGAGATGAGAATGGACTTAAGCTGTGAATTGAGAGTAGAAGTAAGAGCCATACAGTTCCCTAAGCCACATCCCACGTACAGGTCTGAGGTTCCAGTTCCATCGAACAGAGAAGCTCAAAATTCAGGTATCTATCTTCACTGTACAGACAATATATCCTTTCTTTCGGGGAATGGCCATGCTGGACACCTTCCACAGTTCACCACCAATGAATGAAATTTCCTCTCTGCCCAACTTCACCCGAGAGCTGAGTTTATAAGCTTGGCCATGCCATAGCACAAATACACCAAATGGCTGAGTACAGGGGAAGCATCTCATAGAGTAAAGGAGCAAAAACAATAGTTTTAACAAAAACAAGTAAAAACCCTGCCTCCCTTATTTCCTGGCTTTGCTTTTTGCTACTCCTGACAATGTCTTTATAGTTTCACCGATCTAAATATTCTCTGAACGGAAGATCACCTGTCATGCACAGGGACACAACGGAGTGCCTCTGCTCACTGACACGCCAGTGAATGTAGCGGACTAATTTCACCCTGGAAAAAAATGCCTTATCTCCTCCGAAGTCATTTCACTGCTCCCTTTGCATGCTTTGTTATTACGCCAGCAGCCCCATGACTTTCCATAACGCTGGTGCTCAGGCACCAAAAAAAAAAGGCACTATAGCTGGTTGGATCAGATTAGCTGGCCTTATAAAATGGTAGGTGCTTACTGAGTTTGGAATTAGCAATTATGCCATGTCCACATGGGCACACAACACAATTTCAGTTCGTGCCATGTGAATGTATATTTTGCCACGTCCTGTGTTACGTACGTTAATGTCTTATAGAGCTAGGGACATCTGTGCTTTGCTCTCATAGCCTGTGCTTCAGTATACAACCTTACTTGGCTGGTGCTGTGCTTCATTATGTACTATCTTGCCAAGCTGCTGATGTGCTTTATTAAATCAATGTTATTTGAGTTCCATAGCCCCATGGAGAGGATCTTCTACCGCCTGTTTCCTAACAAGAATTGTTTCCTGTGGGTTACATCTAACCAAGCTCTTTCACTCCTTTTGCTTTTGTTCTTGTACCGCAGGGTGACAGAGGGGAAATGCTAGGCTTAGGAATTTGATGGGGAAGGAGGAGGATAAAAAAAGAAGCCTCAGTAGTCCAAAAGTCCAGGACTTTCTGGTTTTGATTCTAGGTAAATGGGAAAATACAGAAATCAGCAGTGGAAACAGAGTAGCTGTTGAACAGAGCTTTGAAAATGGGCTATGTTTGTGAACACGTAACAAACTTTTACTGAGTGAAAAAATTATGTTGCCATAGGGGTTATAAAAAGAACCTGGCCTCATCACACATGCTAGTTTGAAGGTTTTGGGAGTTTCCTTGTTTCAGTCCTGTCAAACTAGAGCAGGAGCAGAGGAATAGGAAAGCTTGTGAGCCGCTAGTTAACTTACCAGTGTTCAGAGTCCCGCATGGCAATTTCAGGCTCTCTCTCTCCTTAGATATTTTGCATCAGGGTTTTGCCGCCTAAATTCTTTCTTTTCTCATCTCTGTGACCTACACGTGTACCTCTTCCCTCTTGAGGTTGACGTGATCGCTGGCTGAAGCAAGTAAGAACTGCCCAGCACTGAGGAGGGAAGTCATGTCTGCAGCTACTGCAGATTGAATGCTAAGTAAAAGCAAAACAAAACAAAACAAAGCAAAATAAAATAAATCTGTGATTAGAAATGATTAGTGCAAAAGATGCAATGTGGCCCAGTTAGCACCTGTTCAGTCTTTGAATAGGCCAAATAATTTTCCCTGATAGAAAAATTGGAAAGGTAGCATTTCTAGAACATCACCTCAGCATAGCTTTTTACTCAATTTAGACACCTATTTCCATGACTGGGGAAAGCAGGATGTGCAGCAAATTAGCTAGAGTTTGCCTTATGATCATTGCATCTAATACTCAGGTGAGAGTTAAAAGCCCTGAGTCCTATTATTGCCACTAATATGTCATTCCACTCTTGCATTTCCTTTCCCTGGAAACAGTTTAAAATATGTTAACTTAAAGGATGGAGTAACAATGGGGATTAAAAGTCAGATTTGGGGACTCCTCTTTAGGCCAAATTACCCCTTACCAGTAGCTGCTGATTCTCATGGAACCTGCCAAAATCACTGCAACTATCTTTTTTTTTCTGTATCAGGGACCATCCTTAACTCCTGTAGCAATGACAGCCTATCCACAGTAACGAGAGCAGCTCAGCTCGTTGCTTCAAATCAGCAAGCATTTATCTGTACGAGCTGCTCTCCCTACGTCAGGCACCGTTCCTCACCTCAGTTGGGGAAAGGACATTGAGCCACAACAAGCCTGTGCCAGCTGGATAATGCTGAATTATATATATATATTATATATATATATATCACAATATATATATATATATTATATATATAATTATATATATATATCACAATATATATATATTATATATATATAATCACAATATATATATATATATATCACAATATATATATTTTTAATTTTGGGCTAAAAAGTATTTTATTGTAGCCCACTGTTTAAATAAACTAGAATTAAACTAGAGTTGCAGAGTAAGTGCCAACTTGCACCAGTGTGTCAGTGCCTGGTTTACTGCATTACTACAACTGGCAGAACTGTTTTCACAATGCTTAATACCATAGACCCATAGTCCACATGGGCATGCCTGACCTTACCACTTCATAAACAGTAAGAAAATGTTTTCAGTTCTGACATGATTTCCCTCTGCAGTAATTTATGTTAAAATATATTGGTGTTAAACATTACAGAACAATACAGAGCTCAATAGAACAAATTCTTCTAACTATTCAACTCCCATTCTTCTCTCAGTGTTACCCACAGAGGTAGCTTAATTTTACTGGATAAAGCTGAGATCCAAGGCTTTTTTCCTACATTTCCACTATGTTACTGGCTTATTGGCCTTTATTTTCTACAGTTACCGTACAGCCACAGCACTTCCCTAGCGTTCCCCATAGAGCGGTGGTAAGTTAACGGTCACTTGCAAAGCGCTCTGGAATTCTGGTTTGAAAAACACTCTGAAGAGCATTTGTAAGTTTATCTGAACAAAGTTGCACACTTGTACCCGAGTTTGAGCTTTTAGCATAGAGTGTTTTACTGATGAGCTGAGCATGTACTTATTTAATGAGGAGGTGATGGAGATCTGCCAGTTAAACTTTCTGTGGGGAGCTGCACAGGAGATAATGCAAGGCACAGCGAAATAGTGAGGCGTTATGGTAATTCATCAAGGCTTAAATTTATTCAGAATCCAATTCAGAAATCCTGCAAAGGTGCCTGAGTTGGGAACGTGTTCATCTGTATTCATAGAAGAAATGTGAGCACAGCTGAAGCTGAGTCACTCACAGAAGTTCTGGACCATCTTCTGGAAGTCTCTGTTTTCACTCCTGTTGCTGTTGTTCTATTTTGTTTTGTTTTGTTTTTAGTACAGGTGGCAACTGATAATATTTACTTTTAGTTTCCTAGAGAACGGCTAAAGTTAGGCAGGATGAAACATAAACACAGAGAACATGTATTGTTCATCTATACATGTGAGGTTGGAGCTAAGAAATTGGTATCCAAGGAGAGATCTGAAAACAAACACCAAACACAAGTCTTACCAGCAAGGGTAAGACTTACAAATAAATTAGAGTTTTTATCGTGTTTGATTCTGTATCTATCTAGATGTGATCTGTTTCTGAAAGAAGGAGGAGAAGATATCTTGAAAGAAGTTGAAATATCCTGTATTTTCTTTTGTGTGGGAGCTAGTCAGGGCACTGCAATACCTCTATTAACAATATATGAGAAAGGAAGGAATTTACATGGAATATAAGTAAATAATATTTTACTCAGATAACTATAATATGGTTAAATAATTGGTGATAAACTCCTTACAAAGATCATAGCTGTCATTACAAAATCAGCACTCTAAAATATCATCATTTTTTGACAAAACCATTTCCTGAAAGAGGAGAAAAATGATTAAAAACTTCAATTCACAAAGTGACTTTTATTTTGACAATAAATAACATACAAGTCACATTGTAAAATGAGACCCTTAATCATTTTCTGCCACGTTATTTGTCAAAATATAGACAGGAAAAAATGATCACTCATAAATAAAAGGTTTTGGTTTTTGTTTTTTTTTTGCCTTTTGCAGGGTGGGGTGGGGGAGTAAATGCAGCATTTGTTGAAGTTCTTAGAGGGGAAGCAGAGAGAAATAAATAATTGGAATTTGGAGAGGGGGGGGAAAAAAGACTAACTCTAATAAACCCAATCCAATCAACCATACTGAGTAATCAAAATTTCATTTTTTGTGGAACCTGTGGGGAAAACAGCATTCTTGTTGGAATATTAACACTGAAATATTTGAAATTCAGTTAAATTAGCACTGAATGTCCTGGTGTCATTGTCCCAATGACATTTTTTGTTTATTTTTTAGCTGATTTTAGTGGCTATTGGATGAGGTCACAGGAAAGCTTTTGAGCTCAGTATTTATGTCCAAAAGGCATGAGTGGATAGAATATAATGTTATACAAATCAGAACAAAAATAGAATGGGGAAGGTTCCGTATTTTTATGGGAATTTAGATGTAGGATTTGCTTTTTTATGACAAGTTTTAGTACTAAGAACTGCATTCTATAACTGAGACACATTCAAAGATTCAGCTGATTTCTGCAGGGCTCGGTGCTTGCAGCAAATGCAGCCTGGACTTCTTGTATTCCTTATATACTCTTTCAGAAAAGAGTAGAAAGGAGTTGGCAGTAAAACATCTTTTTTCTTTTCTTTTTTTTTTTTTTCCCAGGTTTTGGGCACTAGATTAACAGCCTGCATGTAGCAAGGAACCAGCATCAGTTGCTAGTGTTCAGCATTTACTGGTAAATGATCACAGCTTGGTCCCTCAGCACACGGGTTTCAGTGAACCCAAAATATCATTCTTGCTATCAGTATGACTTGAAGGTTTAAAGGCTTCAGCAGATGGCTCCAGTGGTAGTGCTGGTCTATATTCACCATTTTGGTGGATTCCACTCATTGCATTTACTAAATCAATAATTCCGACTAAACTGTCAGTAGCAAAAGAGTTTATTTTTTCCCAGTTCTTTTGAAGGCAGTTTTCTAGTGCTGTACTTTTGTTTTAGCAACAGAAGCAGCCCTTTTTTCCTTAATCATTTCATCTTTTCCGTATCTGCTTCAGAACAGTGGGGCAGGGGGACAATGAAAGAAAACAAGTAAGGGATTACCTGCTTATTACTTTGTTTTATTACCAAAAAAAAAGAGAGAGAGAGAGAGAGAGAGAGAGAGAGAGAGAGAGAGAGAGAGAGAGAGAGAGAGAGAGAGAGAGAGAGAGAGAGAAACATGAACTTTACCTATAACAGAAGAAGGAAAGGGGGGGGGGGGGGTGAGACAGAGGTAAGGGGGAGAGAGGAGGGAAGAAAATATTGAGGCATACAGAGTCACTAGCCCAATCAGCTTAGAGTACAATGCAAATTTGAATTAATAATAATAACAATTATATGCTTTTTTCCCCCTTGAGTAAATAAATGCTAGTAATTATATAATACTCACTAAACACCCATGAGGCAGATAATTAGCATTATGTCCATTTTACAGATGCTAGGTTCGCTTTGCAAAGGTGATTAAGATAAGGATCTAGATACTTGAACTTCTGTTCTAGCAATTTTATTAAAGATATTGGGTCTAATCCAATCTATCTGAATTAAGAAGAATTTTACTATCAATTCAAATGACATCAGGATTTCACTTAGTGTCACAACAGCAGTCTAGGGCAGATTTATTTAGTCTTTTTGTGGTGTAATGTGAGAACAAAGAAGAAAATCAAAATCTGCCTAGAAACATCCCAGTGACAGAGCTGAGGAAGAAACTCTGATGTCCTGACATTAGATCTTCAGTTGTACAAACCCAAAGCAGCTGTTTCACAATTGCTAGCACACTGAAGTCACACATAAGTTAAGATGTGGGGAAATGCATAAAGCAGAGTAAAAACAGCTTGTTGGTGAAATCTCAGCTCTGAAGGCAGTAGGCATTCTGTCATAGGTTTTGGCTGGGCCAGAAAATGCTGCGAACACTTATGTAGTAGATATTATTACAGGGTTTTTTTGATTTCAGTAGTTGTCGTCTTGATTCATACGTTCTGTTTCAATAACAACAGGCTCCATCTCAAATCTTTCAGCTAGTGTGGATTTTAGGGAGTCTCTTGGTTATAGCTGCAACATTTAAGGAACAGTATAGTCCATATAGTATTTCGGGAGTGGAACTGTGCTTATTCTGTTTTCCCTGAACAGGTTTGTGTAAGGGAGACAGTCACTTCCCTCCCAACTTTCAGAGGGAAAGAAAAGAAATGGATGGAGGTGCTGAGTGAGCAACTTTCTTCTAGCTCAGAGTTTACTGAGAAGGTCCAAGGTCTTTCCAAATGAGTCTGATAAACCCATATCCCCTGAAACAACTTACAAAAGGCAGATATTTTATTTAACCCAAGATGAAGCAACAGGAGTAGGATAGCTTCTTCCGGTTCTGCTACTACTATATTCAGTGAATCTTGAAAACTTGGGCAGTGAATGCCTCCCCAAGGAGAGTTTCACCTGGGTAGGTTAATTACACTGCCCACAATGTGCCTATGACACTCAGCTCTTTTCAAAAGTACTGCACCTCCAGGGCAGGCCGTGAGGCCTTCAGCACTTAGATTTGGATGTTGAATCCATAAAGACTAATGAGTCATGCAGGCTGGAGCTCAAGTCTGTTATTCCTCTTGAATAGCTCTTGGGTATTTTGTTTTCATTGCAGGTGAACTTAAGCAACAAGCATGTTTTTATTTGCCTAGCAAGGAAAATGCATCTGCTAAGGATGTGTGCATCTTTTTTAAGTGTGTCAATTTATATGCAAAATAGGTTTAGCGCTCATGCCCGTGGCCAGCTGCCAACACAGCCCTTAGCATCTCAGGTCTGGACAGCCAGACCCCAGATTCTTCTTCTTTTTTCTTTTCTCTTTCTCTCTCTTTCTTTTTGTTGATACTGTTTTTGCTTTTTTGTTTTGTTTTGTTTCATTGTCCTTCTGAACGGATTTGGAAAACAATGTTCCCAGTTTTACCCGACAATATTTAAAACTCTTCCCGTGCAGATGGTTTTATAGAGGTCTGAACAGAAATGAGTTGAGACATCTCAGAACAGCCATAGTCTATCGTAAAGAGCAGTGGAAGATACCTAAGATTTTGCATAATGCAGCACACTTGGCATTCTTAGTGAAAAAGAAGCCAAGTCTTGTCTCGGCACAGAGAAATTCTTTCTCTTAATGCGATAAAGATTTGTCCCTTTGGGTCAAAGTAGTGGTACATTAAGTGGAAAAGTGTAAAACCTACCTTCTGCCCATCTATATTTAACCTGACCTATGAATGATAAGAAGATTTCATTCTTCTTTGTTCTTACTTTTTCCTCTTTTCTTCATGAACACTAAATTTATCATTTAAATGTTAAAAAGAGAAACCAGATGCTATAGTTATTAACTTTTTGGAATCAGCTATAATCTTCCTATTAAATCCTTCCATCCAGGTACAGGCAATTATTTGCTTGATCTGAAGGTGCAGAAAATGTAGACACACTGGGTTTCAGAAAGTCCAGTTTAATAAGACAGGTGGGTAACTAATAATGTGGAAAATTACCTGCAGATTGAGGATATTGGGAATGACTAATGGCCAAAACTAAGCGAGTAAATTAGTTGCAAAATGATACCATTTGCAGGAGTTGTGTGAGTAGGGGACTGGATGGCACAGTGGCATGTGGCAGTGATCTGAGCTTGAATATGGCCCAAATTCAGAAAAAACATGCCATCAACTTACGGCTTTTTCTTTTTTTTTTTTTTTTTAATTATTATTATTCTTTCCATGTACTCAGAGCTATTTATGTAAGGTTTAATAGCACAGGCACAGGAGCCTAGTTAGCTTTGCAAAGTTTAACAACAAAGTTGTCATCAAGGTCAAATACACTGAAACTGAGACTTCAGTTTGCTTTACAAACCAAATAGAGTTCAGATAAACAAAACACTTGGTTCATCGGGGAAGATTCTGAAATGCAGAGAAGGGAGCATTTCGAAGAGCCTTTTTTCCCCTTAATTTAAGATGTTCCATAAGTTTCTGATTCCAAAAGGCGCTCAGATATTGGCTTCAGTGGGACTACTTATGTGCTGGGAATTAGCCACATGCCTAAGTACTTGGGAGTTTAATTGCTGCCCCAAAATACGTGATTTTACAATCTGGTCATGGGCAATATGCAAGTAACTTCAGCAAGAGATTAGCCTATGAAGGGACAATTGGACTAATTCTCTTAAGGACAAAATTAGCTTCTCTGACTATCTAAGTACTTCCGTGCTTCTCATCACTTAGAGACCTAAATACACATCCCAGCTCTTTACGAATGCAGTTTCAAACTTCCTCATAAAGAAAGAGCTATTATTTCTTGCCCATAAATGCTGAATTACAGTAGAGAGAGTAAGCAACATAGTTAAGATCACGGAGGAAGCTAGTGGCAGAGGTGGGATATCTGTCTGCCTGGTCTTAAGGTTGTCCACTTTTCTAAGATATAGATTGCGTATTGTTTTTCATGGGGCTAGTAACGTGACAAATGATTATCCAGTACCAGCTTGGATGGCACTTACTCTCAGAGAGTATCTCTAAACATAATATAGTGATCTAATCATACACGCTTTTTCACTATGCCCATTCTGTTACCTTTATTGACAGCTGGGGTATTCAGAACATCGTGAGAAACAAAGAATATAAAAATTGAAAGCAAGAAACATGCTTCCAAATTTATTAAGTTTCCAAAAATATTTTCTTTAATATCACTGCAAGTGTAACCAGGGTGAGTTTACAGTTTTCTTTAATTTTCTAATACTATTGCAGTTTCTCCTGAAGTTCTGTTTCTAAAAAAAATTAAGGCTAGAAAAAAACATGCCCTTTAGGAATTTATATATGACTTCTATAAAAACATACCCTGTGGAATTTGATTATAACAAGAAACATACACACATATTAATACACATATTCCTGGACATGTATGCCCATATGTGCATTCATGCACATATAAATATGTATTTCCACTCAGCCATACCTCCCTTTGCTAGCAATTCTGTATTCAACCCAAATAATAGACCAGATTCCCATAAAAATTGAAGTAATGAAAGCCATACTTGCCTAAGTGAATTAAAAAGTTAAAATGAACGTGAAATGTTTCCTATTCTTATAATACCAGTATCTTCAAGCTAGTCACAATGCATAAGAATCGTCTGTTCAAATATAGATACCCACTGTACAGAAATCTGCACTTAAGCCACACTATTAGGCACTTCTTGGGTATATGAATCCTTTCATTATAATGCAGGTATCTAAAATAAATAGTCGCTCCTGAAAAGGGGTGTTTTCCCCTCAGACTGTAAACACAGGCTAGAGGTGCTAGTTCATATGTAGACATCTATATCATGCAGGTTTAGAGGAAGGGAAGATGAATTTTAACCTGTGTTCCAGACTTCTAGAAAAGTGACTTTGTAAGAAAAGTTAATTTTAATTGAAAAATTATTCCGGGCAGGGAGGGAGGTTACATGGGAAGAGGCTTAAGGAGGGGTTTGATCAGGGGACGGGACAGATGAGGGTGACCAGGCTCAGGCCCGGCCAGAGCAGCGCCCTGATGGCAGCTGCCCGTGCGACCGGCCCCTTCACACCCTCCTCGCTGTCCCCTCTCTGCTCCTCCCCATCCCTTTCCCCGAATGTCCCTTAACAAGTTTTGCATAGTCCCACAGTCCCCGTGAACGATCCAAAATCCTCACATCTGTCTTCTCACCAGTTACAAGATCGCGCTGGCTCTCCCCAAAGCTGTGCTGGGGTTTCCTCATGGCCCCAGGTCAGCGAGTGGAGACATTTGGTCCTTGCCACCGTCTCTGCTACCCCTTGTCTCTCAGGCCTCGGTCTCTGTGTTTTGTCTATCGCTTCCCCCTTTACTTATTATCCCTTTTGCACTGAAAAGGTCCTTGATCAGATAACCTTCATGAAGCAGATGCCCTCAAATACCACATGGCCTTCGTCTCCTCTGCTTGCTGGAAGTAGCCTCCCCTCTGATTTACCTCGGTGCCACTTGCACGGACACTCCCCAAGGACTTACTTTGTGTTAGCAGAGATCCACTCTTTAAACTCTTTAATACTTAAATACGGTTGAAGGGATTTCTCCAGGGTCCATACTGTCTTCTGTAAAGCCATATAAATTAGCTTCCAAAGACAGAAATCACTTCTCAGGAGCTCTCCGAGTAAGGGTTACACGCAATAAAACTCAGATACAATTCTTAGGGACAGAGCTTCCCGTATAGACTTTTACCTATCTTCAGGTAGTGATTGTCTCTGTGTTTCCCCCTTTCTCTCTAATCCTCCACCTTTCTTTACATCACAAAATGTCATTGAGACTATCCCCTTCCTCAGTACAAGATTTTTTTCACACAGACCATTTGTGGGTTTTTTTCCCCAAAATCTACAAGTACAATAAGAAAAGAGAATAATCTGATTTCATAACTGCTTATGAAATGATCAGCAAGCTCTTTCAGCTTTCAGCTTTCCAGGACCAAAATATGTGATATAAGTTTTCTGACAAAGCAGCATTGATGAAAAAAAGGAACAGCGTATCTAAAGACTAAGACAAATTTTAAAATCTTTAATAATGTGTACACACTTAATGCAGAGAATTTTTAATTCCACCTAGGTCTGACCTCAATGAGTGATTCCTATAAAACAGAAATAAGTTAACTCTACAGTATCTATAAAATGTTACCTTCATATTTCGAACCTGTAAACACGTTGGAGGAACAAATGCAAGAAATCATATGCACAAAATTATTTAGATTTCTGTGAGAAAATTTTCCATTGAAGTAAATTGTCACAGATCTAGGGACTACAGAGTGACTATAATGATTTACATTGGCATGGTCGAATCAGTTGTATGTAGTCACTTCTGTCTGGCCTATTCATTTTCCTTGAAGGAGAAAACAACTGTGAATGCATCCCAAACAGCCAGTCTTCTCTTACACCTACCCAACAAAGAGAACCCAACAATAGCTACTATGAATGCTAAAAGTGCGAAGAAGTTGACCTTTTGCGCAGGGGACAAATGCTGCAGGAAGGCTGCAGTGGTAGAAGAGAGGGAGTGCTGCCGCTGGGTCAAAGGGTCTGAAAATTTTGGAAGTCAGAGCAGCCAAAAAAATTGGACTAAACAGACTAATGAACTGGCTAGCAGCTGCCAAAATTCTCAGTGCAATTTCTCCGTGAAATTGCAAATAGCACGGGTTTATTTGGCTTGGTTGTAAGGATTCTGTGATTTCCATCGTGCGTGCATTTAAATGCAAATCATGACCATGAACCCAACTATGCAATTTCTGTATGCAACCAGTGCAATGAACATTCTTGTGCACATCTAAGCTTTCCTAGGAGCAAAGTTTTCCCATAGCAGGTGGGCTCTACTCCTCAGGACTGTGTCCCCTCCTAGTGGGGCTGAGTACAGAATAGAAATGGCCTTTCTCCCCTTCAAGGACTGAAACCAGGGACAAAGAAACTTGAGTTATATACTTTCTATGGCAGTCATTGCTTTTATCCCCTTACCTCCCATAACCTTTCTTGACATCAGCAGAA